>NC_091011.1:88510000-89760000 GCF_041146395.1 Eulemur rufifrons | reverse complement strand
CATTTTTTCCCAGAAGCACAATTGAGACACCCCTGGAGATCAGCTTTCCTTTACAAAGCTTCAATTTGGAAAAAGAGACTCAGAGGAGTCTGTTGTAAAGTGCTAGTGCTGTGGAGAAATAGCTCTGCTTCCAGGAGATCCAAGGGGAAGGAGAAAGAAAAAAAGTTTACTAGGCATCAGAACATTAAGAGAATTATATAATAATAAACCTTTGTGTAGCATTTTACAGACTGAAAATACATTTCCATGTATATTGTTGTAGTTTGGATGTCTATCTCGTCTTACATATGGGGAAACTGAGGCAAAGAAAGGAAAAGGGTGTCCACCTGAAGCAACAGCCCTTGCAGGTGGCGTTCCTAGAGCTGGTCCAGTGCAGTCGGCCACATGGATTGGGGTCTAGCCAGGAGCTGGCTAAGCTCTAGACTCAGAACCAGCAAGCTGACATTTGCTTTACCTCTTCCCTCTTCAACAGCCCACAGACAGTCCATCCCCTGCCGCGCCCTGTGGTGGCAGTGTTGGTGGCTCTTCATTCTCCTCCTTATACCCAGGCATCCCTTATCCTAACTTCCCTGTAGTATCAGCTGTCCTCCCAGTGGAGACACACTTTGCTCCATCCCACACCCTCCTGTCCAGGATCTGTTTACTCCCAAGATGAGGGACCCTCCTCTCCTGAGGAACATGTGCTTTATCGATTTTCTCCATTCCGATCGGTCGTCACATACATATAATAACTTAATTTTCATGCGAAGCTAGGAGTAGAGGATAGGAGCTGTGGTGCGAGAAGTAGGGGCCCCTTCAAATACAAGGGAGTCTGGGTTTCCTGGGGGGCCAGGTGCTCTGTTAAAGAGCAATAAGGGAGAAATAAGGGATGAGGAAGAGTGACCGTGACCAGAAGAGAGAAGGGAGACTAGTTCTCTCCAGTGACTGTCCCAGTCAGAGGACTCCTAAAAGCCGAGTTGGATGTTGAATCTCAGTCTGCGGACTACAAGCCCAGGGATCTTTTCTCTTGGTTGGACTTGGCTGGCTTTTATGAAATTTTACCAGACATAAGGGAACACTCTGTAGCTAGAATTTTGTAGTGCCGGCTCTGCCATCAGATGACATGAGTTCAAGTCTTATCTCTGCTAGTTACTGACTTGTGACCTTGAGCTAATTATTTAACTTCTCTAAGCTTCAATTTCCTCATTTATATGATGGAAATAAAATAGTAGTTCTTTATATTTCTAATAGGATTATTTTGCATATTTACTTAGGTAACACATGTAGGACATTTAGCACAATGCCACCAAATAATGTAAATGATAGCTATAAAGCTGATTTTTTGCCTAACACATCATTTCCCATACAGTGTAATCAATTCCCTATACTACCACAAATGACAAGTCCAAATGTTCCATGTTTATCGGCTACCATGACAGAAGAATGGCAGACCCTAGCAAGGAGGTCATCAAAAGGTAAAGCGCTGTCCCTGTCACCTACCCTTATGCCCAACAGATGGGGCAAGCCACAGAGGCCAAGATAGCTTGGGTCCCAGGTGGGTTCTGTCTTCTGCCCTCTCCTGAGAGCCAGGTACGTACCACCAACACGAGGCAAAGACTTTTTGTTCACTCTTCCCAGCCTCCCAGCATTTGCACTAAGGATTTCTTCCATTTGGCCATTTTTGTATTCTTACATAAAGTTCTCAGCTCACATGGAGATTGTGTTCTGAAAGTGTATTTATAGTAATATTCTTTCAACCTAGAATGCATGTAGGTTAATTTCCTGAGTTAGCCCACAAAATACCATCAAACTCATAGGAGAAATTATAGGAATTAGCATAGCGTCATTCAGAACTGGTTTTCCTCAAACCTTTTTGTTTTAAGTAATGATGCTCTTTCTTCAAATGAAATCTTATGCAAAAATGCAGAATAGAAAAAACAAAGCAATTCTGATGCAACTGGGAAGGAGGAGTTTGACCTTTCCTTACCCTAAAGCAGCTTCTAGGAACCTCAAAGGCTCCTACTCGGGGCAAATTTAAAATTATTATGGTATTTACAGCCAGGTAGATCTGGATTGCAATAGTTTCTCTAAAGCTTAACCTGCTAAAAAGCATCACACAGTTGCTTAATTTTCTGAACAGTTTCGTTTTGTTTTATCTACCTCACATGCCTATGGAATTAAAAATACTCAGCACAAGGTCTATCCTTTAGTAGGTTTAAGAAAATGCCCTTTTATTCAAGTGACTAATTGTCATCTTGTTGGGACCCACCTCTGCGAAGACAGATGGGGAAATTCAGGACCTAAGAAAGAAAAATTGACTAACAGGCAAACAAACCGCAACACCCTTTTCCTGAGAACCAAGGAAGAAAGATGGGTTTTTATCTTATAAAGAAAGTGATCATTATTCTTATAGTCTGTTTCCTGCCTACTGTGCTTTCCTAAAATTTTCAGTGGTTCCACCTTATCTCAGCTGTACTCCAAAATGAAAGGATGATAATCTATACTGGACAGAGTACTAAAAGCAGCACTCCACTTCTCCCACTGGAGGTCAGCATAGGGAGGTGCCATTCATCAGAGAACACCAAGGAGAAATTAACCCCACAGGTCCTGATTTGGGACCACAAGGCCTGTCTGTTCTTCCTCCACCACCACCTTTATGTCCGAACACACACACCTTGGAGAGGCTTTGTTCCTGGCTCACCTTCAAGGATCTGGGTTTTGCTTTGATTAAGAAAGATGAAAATTTTCTTTTGGTAGACAGTCAATCAATATGAGTCTCTCCTTCAAAAATTGCCTAAGCATTACCAATTTAAGTAAGAGGAAATGGAATTAGCAAGAGGAAAAAGTGGTATTAATATATGTGTAATCCCCATTAAACTTCACTCTTGCTTGGAGGCACACTATGTAGCCACTCTGCCCACATCTATTTCCTGTGCACGGAGCTCCTCCTGGGCTTCCACCTCCAGGGAGGGCATCTAGAGTCAACTCACTATTGCTTCTGGCTCACTCCATATTTCCACCCAGCTACTCCAGGCCCAGGGATAAGGAGGATAAGGAGAAAAGCAAAGGCAGAACTAAAAATTGTCAACATGCAAGAAAAACCACAGAGACCAATCTCAAAAAAATAAATACAAGGATTTTTATTTGGGAATAAAATGTGAAAATAGAACTGCAATTTGGGACATAGGCACAGAGGTGGCCTCAGTTATGTCCGGAGTTTAGGGTTTTATTGCAGAAAGAGGAGTTTAGGAAAGTTGTTTTGAAAGAAAGTTCATTGGTGCTGGCAAGAGTTTACAAGAGCTGGCGAGTTCTGACTGGCGAATGTCAGTAGTTGCTAGGTAAGACTTGTAACCTTGCGGTTACCATTAGGCCCTTGGGGTTTGGGAATGGGTTTGTAGGACAGGGTGTTAAGCCAGTGTTCTTATATAAGCAGCCACGGTTTGACATAAGTGACTCCATTTTGGATCTTACAACTTTCATGAGGAATTCCTTTTAATCAGTTCCATGCAAAGTCTTTAACACATTGACAACCTCAAGACATCTTATTTGTTTATTGTTAGTTTATTATTATTATTTAAAAAGGAAGAATTTTTGAAAGAAGACTCAGGAAGCCAGAGACATCTTTTTGGTGTGTTAATTATACAGAAAAGAATGGTCAATTCTTTTTTTCCCCCCAGCTTTATTGAGGTGTAAATGACAAACAAAAATTGTTCCTGTTCAACATGTTTTGCTATATGGGAGAGCGTGTGAAATTATAGGTTTCTGCTGTAGTAGGTGTTTTCCTAGGCATTCTCTCAACTCTTCCATTTTACCTGTGAAGAAATTAAGGCTCAGAAAAATAAAAAACAATTGTTCCAGGTCACATAAGTAGATAGGGATGAAATCAGGATTCCTATCCAGGACTTCTCTGGCTCTAAAGTCAGTGGGTTTTGTTTATTTTATTTTATTTTTTCCATCATACCAAGGCAAAGATTGATTTTCCTCAGCAGATGGTATGCTGAAACATACAGGTAACAGGATGTGAATCAGAAGGCCAAGCCCCACCATGTTTTTAGAAACTCTGTTGCCTTGAGGAAGTCACTGAACCTTTCTGAGTCTTCCCTCTGTCTCTGAAACAAGGGTGCAAAGATTCCCTCCCTCTCTACCTCACAGCAGGAGTGGAAGCAAATGAATCACTTATGGGAGGCCCTTTATAAATTATGAATTATGATGCAAATATAAAGAGTTATGTAACAAGGCCCATAGATCTTATAGACCCTTTTATTCCTTATCTTGAGCTGAACTTTTCTCAATCCTATGGCAAAGGATTTCCAAAGCCACCTTCTCTAAAGCTTTCAGAGATTGGCTAAAGTGAGAAAACCTCAACCTTCCTGTGGGGCCCAGATTTAACTTTTTCACCCCAACTGATTCTCAGTTTTTCTCTGAAATGAGTAATTGATAGTGTATTATAACATTAAGGGTGATTGTTCACCATCCATCATTCTAACAAGGTCAGGGCAAGGTGAAGTGAGATAGTACTATGTCTTTTCAGCATTTTCTAGCTTTTAATGTTCTTCTGAATCTTTATCAGCCCCTGTCCCTCAATGCTGAGTTGAAATCCATTTCTTGCCCAAGATCTCAACAGACCTTACCACTTTCTGGTCATTTAGAAGCGTTCAGGAGTTGGCATAGTCTACATTGGTATGTCATTCTCACATCCATGTCGGGTCTTCTCCTTCCCGGCAGTGGGGGAGGGTATTATAGTCTGTGCTTTCACACTTCTGCAGTGGGGGAGGGCATTATAGTCTGTGCTTTCACACTTCTGCCTTCTTCTCTTTCTTGGCTGTTTCCGGGTCTCCTCTATAGCCAGATGGGAATTAGAGGAAAAGGCAAAGTATCTCATGGGATTGATGCTATGGCATCCACTAGTACCCTCAGCGTGACAGGCCCTTAGTGCTGGTTTCTTCTTATGGGCAGATTAGTGAGTTTTTTTGGAGGCCCTTGTGCAGCATCTGACACCGGGTGAGATGTAATCTGTATGACCTATTTTGATCTCTCCGCACTACATACTTGGTTTCTACTCTTGGTGGTCCATCCACGACCTCTCATCACGAGGGTCCCCTGGCCTCTTGGACAGGCTTCTTCGTGATAGCTCCAGCCAAGCCACTTCCCACCATCCCCCCCTAAGGAGCTTCAGCTATTTTGCACATCAAACACTGCACGTCCAGGTTGCACTGCTGCTGCCTTGACTCCACATCCACCATCGTAGGGTCTCCAATCCTGCCACCCTCAGAATTCTCCAGGCATGACCTTGGCCCCAATCTCTGTGATTTCATTGACTTCCACACTCTTGGAGATGTAGTATGAGGTTTCTGTGAACTTTGCCCACACTCCATGCTCCACTGTGTCACTGGGCAGGCCAAGAATTTCTGCAGCTCAGCAAGTCCCTGTCTGGGAGTGAGATGCCAGTCCTAGCTTCTCACAGACACTCTCAATCGCCATGAACAGTTTCAGCCTTCTGCAGTGCCCTTCATGCAGCGGATCCTCCACACCCTCATCGGGGAAGAGATGTGAAAACCAAAGCATTCTCTACCCCCACAAATTCCTTTGCTGGAATGAACATTCTTCCAACTCTCATATGAATATCTAATCTCATATATGCTGAAGTTTGGTGATGAAAACTGATAAACTTTAAACCTTTTCTCCCCTCACAGTGCTCCTGCTATAGAAAGAGTGGCCTATTTTATAATTACACTATGTAAAGTTGCTCTATTGGTCCAACTTATTCCCCACCTGAAATGCTTTCCCAACTATTTTCTGTGCTATAAAGCACATCCCAGCTTCCCCTGCTCCTCAAAGTGTTCCTAAGTACCTCCAGCCTCCAGTGAGTTTCCAGTTGATTCAAAGCGTCTGATGTCTATATCTCTCATTGAAAAATTAATCATGCCCGATGGGTGATAACTCTAATTGGTTGACATGAATAGCATTTGCATAGTGATACTTCGAACACTATATAAGATGAAGTTTAAAAACTAGAAATTTCAGGTGTAATATTATAATAATGATGCCCAATGGTAATGGTAAGAGTAAAAATGTCTCAAGTATCAGAAGTATAGAAATGTAAATGTATTTATATTTAGAACATGAGTCATAATCCTTAGTGCAGAATTAATGTCACATATATGGGTGGTCCCATGGGGCCAGAAATATAGTTTCCAAGTCATTGTGGGACATGGGGTTTTCTGTAGATGTTATAAATCAGGGTCCTGCACAAGTTTTAACCGTGTTTCCAGTGGTGTTATCAGCATGTCAACACTGCCCCCAGGGTTTCTGAACCTGGTTCCAGGATCACTCCTTGTGCATTGACTCTGGAGCTTCAATTTTCGAGTCTCTCCAAACATCTGACCTAAGTTCAGGACTCTGTTTGTATTGGTTTTTTTAGAGTACTTCTTACCTTTTCAAAATTTCATACTTTCAATTATGGTCCATTTATATGTTCAAGGGGATAGATTTCAGGAACTTCAGGACTTGTTCAAGCAAACTCATTTTAAGTTTTTCGATTCCCAGGTGCATTAAGTGAAGCCTTCGGCCAATGCATCAACCCCGGTGTGGTGGGCTGGAAGCAGGATTCCCTGGTGCCCTAAGGCACTGAGCACTTTGTCCTGTATCAGAGCTTGTGCTGCCAAGAGGACAAAAGTACTGGATCTCTCTCAGTAAAGGTACAAGTGAGGGAGTCTATGACCAAGTCCATGGAACTGCAAGTTTTGTTTTGAGTTGCAAGGTCAAGTTAAGAGCCATATATACATTAGCATAAGGTCTAGCAACTTTGTTCAGAGGACAGTAGTTTGTGGGCAGATTCCAAAAGGCAAATGCAGCTAACTGACAAATCTGTGTCCCTCATGTGGGTACCATCAAATTGTTCAAACAACAGGACAGCTGTGGTGGCAGTCAGAAAGCTAGGCAGATGTGTTTGTAGAAGGTGGTGGATATTCACATCGAGTAAGTCACAGATGCTGGAGTGCCTACTTGCGGGAGAAGTTCATCGTACACATCACCAGGACCTGAGAGTAGAAACAGGATAACGATACCCTATGGAGGGAAGTGGTTCTCAAACTCTTTGGTCTCAGGACCCCTTTACATTCAAAATTAATGAGAGCACCATGCTTTGTTTTTGTGAATGGTATCGGGGAATTTTCTCCCTGTTATAGAAATTAAAATTGAGTCATTTGTAAAATATTTTTTAAATATTTATTTTTTATTCATAAAAATAACATATCCACTATGTGTTAACATAAATAATATATATTTTATGAGAAATAACTGTATTTTCCAAAGCAAAATAATCAGTATAAGAAGAATGGCATTATTTTACATTTTATAAATCTCTTTAATGTCTGGCTTAACAGATGACAGTTAGATTCTTACATTAGTTTCTATATTCATCTATTGTGATGCCACCCAGCACAGAGACTCTGGAAAATGCCACTGAATACTAATGAGAGTGTGGGAGTGAAAAAACCAATAATAAGTTAGTATTATCATGAAAACAGATATGAACTGTGTGCCCCAAAAAGATCCACCCCATGGATCCCTAAACTAAACTTTGAGAATACTGTCCTAGGGTTAAGCCTTCAATAGCACCCAACTGGATGGATTTGGTAATGACCATGAGTCTACTCATGGAGGGCTGGATGATCTAAGGAAGTAATAGGTCAAGGATAGATGGTGAATTTGGATATGAAAGACCAAGAACATGATGAAAGCCCTAACACACCAACGGAGAGTCTGGACAGTGAAATAATAAGGGAAAAGTTGGTAGATAAAAAGAAAAAGCAAACGAGATTATGAACTCTGATTCTAGGGCAGAGACTGTCTCTCCCATGCTATCTTTACATGCTCATCTCTGTCTGGATGATTTCTGGTTTATATTAGCATCAGAGCCAATCATTGGTGGTAACAGCAAGGGCCTAAGACTATCTCATAATTAAGGTTAATTCTAATTTTCTGGAAGTAAATACAAGTACTTAAATCTGTAGTAAGAATATTCGTATTCCCTATGGAAATGATGGTTGCAAAGTTTTGGAACTTATGCTTTTAACATCTATAATCATATTTTTACTTCCTATGATAGTAAAACTAACATGTAATATTTCTAATTTAGTTATTTCAGTGCCTGAAGTCAAGGTATATACAAGATCTCCAATGGTAGAAAAATCTATATCTGTAGCTAGAGCTAGGATCTCTTCAGGAGCAATAATACTTTTAGTTTGTGTAAATAGCAAATGACTATATTGGTAGCCATAGTATTTAGAAAAGTCCACAGGAAAATAAAGTGCAACTTTTAGCATTACTAATTAAATCCTCTACTGTAATACCTGTTGTTATAGAGGTCACTGGAATGCCAGGAGTATCGCCAGTGCTCTCAAGTATGGGTACTATATCCTATAACCTAAGAAACAAGTTGGGCTATTTCAATAACTACATCTAAGGAAATAGTATTTACGGGCCTAACATGATTTTATTTGAGATACCAAGATAACCTGTGACATCTGTAGCAAGTACATATAAATTATCTGTAGTTTAATTGACGGGCTACAGGAATAACTATAACTTAAAGAACAGTAGTACATATTCTGCTGCAAAATAAGTATCCACAGTTTGTAATGGATGCATCTCTAAACATATCTGCAACATCTATTGTGCCTGGAGTAGCCATATCTGTTGTGGCTAGAGCACTAATAATTGTGAAAACTTAGGTAGCATAAGACAGAATATCTATTAACTGATATTCTAATCTGTCATAGTTGTCTTAAAGAGCTATCTGAGGTAATTATCCTGCCTTGAGTAGTAATCATGGAACTAGAGTAGAATTTAGGGCACTAAAAGTAGATGCAATAGCAGAAGTACCCATTGTTGTTCCATCAGGAGTGATAGTATTTAAAGCATGTATGGTACTATTTGTAATATCTGTGGTAGCACTAGTTGCCGTAATAGGTAAATAATTACCCAAAGAATTTGCTGTTATCAGATGGTGAGTTTCTGTGTCTAGACCAGCCATTGTTATCATGTCTGAAGCTGTTGTGATGTTGGGAATAGAAATGTGTATAGTGTTACCTGTAACGCTGCTGGAGTTATCTGCATCAGTAATATTTACTGTATGTCCTGTAGTGTTTATAGTATTGTTAGTGGGAATAGCTGTGGTACTTGGAATGTAAGTGTTTGTAAGGTCTGCATCAGAATAACTGAAGTTGTAGTTTCTGTGTTGAAAATATGTGTAGCTATAGTGGTAGTATATGCTGTAATGGTATTTCTAGTAGCTTCAGCAGTAGATGTAATAACTGTAGTGTCTGTATGTGAAGGAGTGGCAAAGTCTTGCGTACTACCAATTATTGTGTCTGGAGTAGTATAGGAAGCATTCATATCAGTAGTTGTGATACTAACACTAATAGTAGTTGGACTGTCCTTAGTAGGAGTACCCGTAATACCTCTAACACCTGGTATTATACTGGTAATATTTGTACTGTTGGTATTTGGTGTAGTAGTATCTTCAGTGCCTGTGGAGGTGGTATTTAAAGCATTGGTAGGGGCATCTGAAGGGTGAGCTGTGGTGATGTTTTGGTAAGGGCAGTTGGAGGTATATTATCTGTGGTGGCACCAATAAGGGTGCCTACAGGAGATGGAGTTGAAATAACTTGAGTGGTAGTTTCTATAGAAGTAGCATTTGTAATCTTTGTAATCACAATACTTGTGGTGACTCCTATCATTGCATTTTCATTCCCTCTAGTGCTAATGTTTATATTTGTAGTGATTGAATCCATAATAGTGGATGTAGTGCTTGTAGCAGTAGCGTCAATGGTGCCCAGAGCAGAAAAATTTGTAGGAATTAATGTCATGTGGCTTAAGGCTGGTATGCTAGTAGCAGAATGAGGAGTAGAGAACTGTGTGGTGTGTGTGGTAGAATTTTGAACATCTGCAGTGGTAGGGGGAAAGGAAGTAAAGTCTTGTGTAGTAGATAGTAGTGTATCTGTAGCAGTTGCTACAGAAAACGTAGTATCTGTGGAGCTAAGAGTACTAGTAGCTGTACTGTCTGTAGTGAGGTTTCTTGTTGAATTTGTTATGATGGGAGAGGTTCCATGGCCCAGATTTATAGAAGTTAACATTGCAGTATTAGTAGTTCTAAGGGAGGTAGCAGTTGAACCTTCTGGTGATAAAGTGCTTAAAAATCCGTTGCAGCAGGTTCAGTATGTGCAGTGAATTTGTCTGTTGAAGTAACTGCTGTATCTGGACTAGTGGTATTATCTTTGGTGCTGGTAGTCGCAACAGTAGCATCTATTATTGTGGTACTTTTTGTATCAAGGGTGTTGAAATTAGTGGTGTTTGCATTAGTAAGGGTAGTAAAATTAGTAATTATATCAGTAATGAATGTATTATTTGTTGGAAATATGCTCAAAATAGGAGTGGTAGAGTTAGGAGTAGAAGTAAGAGTAGGAGTCGGAATGGTGGGAGGAGTTTTGTAATAAGTAGGCATGACAGGAATAATATTACTTGTGCCAATTGCATCAATACTTGGAGAAGGAGTAGTTACAATAGGAACAATATTACCAGTGCTAGCAGTACTCATACTTGTAGAAAAAGGATTAGTCACGACAGAGTATTATTAGTGTTAGTAGCAAGAGTATTTGCAGAAGAAGTAGTCATTATAGAAATACTATCATTAGTACTTTCACCACCAGACATTGTAGGTGAAAGAGGATTTATCACAGAAGCATCATTACTAGTGCTAGCAACATTATTTATAGAAGTAAGTGTCACCGTAACAACAGTAGTGTTCATAGCATTAGTAATTTCAGATAAAGAAGTAGTCATAATAGAAAAACTATTCCTAGTAGTATCAAAAGAAACATTAGTACTAGTGTTGGCATTAGTAGTATTTGTTGGAAAAGGAGTAGTTATATTAGAAATAGTAGTACTATTGCTAACATCAGTAGTATTTGTTAGGGAAGGAGTAGGGGTAATAAGAACAGTAGTACCAATGCTAGCATCAGCAATACTTGTCAGGAAAGGAGAGATTGAAACAGTTCTAGCAGTAGTAATACTTGTAGGGGAAGGCATAGTTGTGTTAGGAGTGGTAGTACTAGTGTTATCATTAGCAGTAGGAGAAGATATGGCTGTCGTATAAACAGCACTAGTGCTATCAGTAGTAGTACTTGTAAGGGAAGGAGTGGTTGTATCAGGAAGAGTTGTACTAGTTATAACATCAATAGTACTTGTTGGGAAAGGAGTGGTTGTGATAGGAACAGTAGCACTAGTGCTAGCAGTCATGGTACTGGTAGGGGAAGGAGTAGTTGTATCAATAAGAGTAGTACTAGTAATAATGTCAATAGTACTTGTTGGGAAAGGAGTGGTTGTGATAGGAACAGTAGCACTAGTGCTATCAGTAGTAGTACTTGTAAGGGAAGGAGCAGTTGTATCAGGAAGAGTTGTACTAGTTATAACGTCAATAGTACTTGTTGGGAAAGGAGTGGTTGTGATAGGAACAGTAGCACTAGTGCTAGCAGTCATGGTACTGGTAGGGGAAGGAGTAGTTGTATCAATAAGAGTAGTACTAGTAATAATGTCAATAGTACTTGTTGGGAAAGGAGTGGTTGTGATAGGAACAGTAGCACTAGTGCTAGCAGTAGTAGTACTTGTAGGGGAAGGAGCAGTTATATCAGGAAGAGTTGTACTAGTTATAACATCAATAGTACTTGTTGGGAAAGGAGTGGTTGTGATAGGAACAGTAGCACTAGTGCTAGCAGTCGTAGTACTTGTAGGGGAAGGAGTAGTTATATCAGGAAGAGTTGTACTAGTTATAACATCAATAGTACTTGTTGGGAAAGGAGTGGTTGTGATAGGAACAGTAGCACTAGTGCTAGCAGTCGTAGTACTTGTAGGGGAAGGAGTAGTTGTATCAGGAAGAGTTGTACTAGTTATAACGTCAATAGTACTTGTTGGGAAAGGAGTGGTTGTGATAGGAACAGTAGCACTAGTGCTAGCAATCGTAGTACTTGTAGGGGAAGGAGTAGTTGTATCAGGAAAAGTTGCACTAGTTATAACATCAATAGTACTTGTTGGGAAAGGAGTGGTTGTGATAGCAACAGTAGCACTAGTGCTAGCAGTCATAGTACTTGTAGGGGAAGGAGTAATTGTATCAGGAAGAGTTGTACTAGTTATAACGTCAATAGTACTTGTTGGGAAAGGAGTGGTTGTGATAGCAACAGTAGCACTAGTGCTAGCAGTCATAGTACTTGTAGGGGAAGGAGTAGTTGTATCAGGAAGAGTTGCACTAGTTATAACGTCAATAGTACTTGTTGGGAAAGGAGTGGTTGTGATAGGAACAGTAGCACTAGTGCTAGCAGTCATGGTACTGGTAGGGGAAGGAGTAGTTGTATCAATAAGAGTAGTACTAGTAATAATGTCAATAGTACTTGTTGGGAAAGGAGTGGTTGTGATAGGAACAGTAGCACTAGTGCTATCAGTAGTAGTACTTGTAAGGGAAGGAGCAGTTGTATCAGGAAGAGTTGTACTAGTTATAACGTCAATAGTACTTGTTGGGAAAGGAGTGGTTGTGATAGGAACAGTAGCACTAGTGCTAGCAGTCATGGTACTGGTAGGGGAAGGAGTAGTTGTATCAATAAGAGTAGTACTAGTAATAATGTCAATAGTACTTGTTGGGAAAGGAGTGGTTGTGATAGGAACAGTAGCACTAGTGCTAGCAGTAGTAGTACTTGTAGGGGAAGGAGCAGTTATATCAGGAAGAGTTGTACTAGTTATAACATCAATAGTACTTGTTGGGAAAGGAGTGGTTGTGATAGGAACAGTAGCACTAGTGCTAGCAGTCGTAGTACTTGTAGGGGAAGGAGTAGTTATATCAGAAAGAGTTGTACTAGTTATAACATCAATAGTACTTGTTGGGAAAGGAGTGGTTGTGATAGGAACAGTAGCACTAGTGCTAGCAGTCGTAGTACTTGTAGGGGAAGGAGTAGTTGTATCAGGAAGAGTTGTACTAGTTATAACGTCAATAGTACTTGTTGGGAAAGGAGTGGTTGTGATAGGAACAGTAGCACTAGTGCTAGCAATCGTAGTACTTGTAGGGGAAGGAGTAGTTGTATCAGGAAAAGTTGCACTAGTTATAACATCAATAGTACTTGTTGGGAAAGGAGTGGTTGTGATAGCAACAGTAGCACTAGTGCTAGCAGTCATAGTACTTGTAGGGGAAGGAGTAGTTGTATCAGGAAGAGTTGTACTAGTTATAACGTCAATAGTACTTGTTGGGAAAGGAGTGGTTGTGATAGGAACAGTAGCACTAGTGCTAGCAGTCATAGTACTTGTAGGGGAAGGAGTAGTTGTATCAGGAAGAGTTGCACTAGTTATAACGTCAATAGTACTTGTTGGGAAAGGAGTGGTTGTGATAGGAACAGTAGCACTAGTGCTAGCAGTCGTAGTACTTGTAGGGGAAGGGGTAGTTATATCAGGAAGAGTTGTACTAGTTATAACAATAGTACTTGTTGGGAAAGGAGTGGTTGTGATAGGAACAGTAGCACTAGTGCTAGCAGTCGTAGTACTTGTAGGGGAAGGGGTAGTTATATCAGGAAGAGTTGTACTAGTTATAACAATAGTACTTGTTGGGAAAGGAGTGGTTGTGATAGGAACAGTAGCACTAGTGCTAGCAGTCGTAGTACTTGTAGGGGAAGGGGTAGTTATATCAGGAAGAGTTGTACTAGTTATAACAATAGTACTTGTTGGGAAAGGAGTGGTTGTGATAGGAACAGTAGCACTAGTGCTAGCAGTCGTAGTACTTGTAGGGGAAGGGGTAGTTATATCAGGAAGAGTTGTACTAGTTATAACAATAGTACTTGTTGGGAAAGGAGTGGTTGTGATAGGAACAGTAGCACTAGTGCTAGCAGTCATAGTACTTGTAGGGGAAGAAGTAGTTATATCAGGAAGAGTTGTACTAGTTATAACATCAATAGTACTTGTTAGGAAAGGAGTGGTTGTGATAGGAACAGCAGCACTAGTGCTAGCAGTAGTACTTGTCCTAGCAAAACTAGTGATAGTCTCAGAACTGGTAGCCTGAGTAGCAGACACAGAAGGATGAGAACTCATCGGGGAGGTACTTGTCATAGCTGGAGTAGGAACTATAGGATCACCATGAATCCAAACAACCTCAGTTAGCTTTTCCAGGCTGATAATCTTGTCAGTCAATTGAATAGTTAGTGTCTGCCAGAAAAGAAAAGATATAGTGGGTATTTTAGAACTTCTTAAATATCATGTTTAAGTCTCAAATTATAACTTAACAAAAATGATATATTCATTCTTTTTCCAAGAAAATAATAGGATGTAAACATTCCTTTTCAGGTCACATTGATTCCAGTCAGATAAATATGGAGAGATGCTCTGTGTGCATAATGCCTATGCTGGAATTTTCTTTCTTTCCACTTCATTTGTTCAGAACCATATTGTTCACAAATATTTACAACTGTGATTAAAACCGATGTTTATTAAAATAACTTCTTTGCCACTGGGTGGTAATCTTCCTACTGGTGTGCTTGCTTAATGTTCTCACCATCCCCAACACCTGGGATAGTGGCTGGCATGGAACAGGCATCTGAAATGCTACAGAGTTTTACAAAAAGAAGATACTCGAGGATTTTCTACCAGTATTCACTAGAAGCAATTACCTGTAAAGAGTGGTTTTGACCCTAATGGTCCAGGAAAAATGTTTTAAAGTAAATGCCTAGAAGATCCTACAGAAAGGCTGCTCAGAGGGGTCATTTTCTAAAATCTAAATACCATCAGGGCACAATGTTCACCTTTTAGCAAACAGGAACATAGTTATTCATTTTCACCTTTCTAAAACATCCCGTGGGTTACTGGATCCATATTTATGATTAGTTGCATGTTCTAAAGTGGGATATTTTTCCCCTTGTGGTTGCCCTTAGTAACTCTATTGGTACTTCATCTTCCAAAATGCTGGTTTAGTTGGTTCTGGCAGCCTCTTGTAGGGTGTGCTATTTATGTCACTGTGGTTTGTTAATCTTTATCTTATACCGCATGTGGGATCTATTCATTTGATGATTACCACAGTTTACTGCCAATTTTCAACCTGTAAGATACATCTATCTGACCAGGGATATGAATAACTGCAGGAAGGGGGGGCGGATTTTCAACAACTTTAGGAAACCACTCTTTCCTTTATTGTAGCCTCTGTGGCAGAAGTAAATAAGTTTTGTTATGCTACCCTGGAGCCCAGCCTATTAAAACATAGCACACTTTCTTTTGTAAACACATGGAGAGCCTCTCATCAAACCAGTGATTCTTGGTGCCTGGACTACACTGGGAGGAACGCTAAGGTGCATTTTATGATATAATTCAACACTCACAACTTTTTAGGAACATAACCATTGCACATATTTATAACCTTTCTAAAATATATAAATATAACAATGATAATAATTTTGGCTATTATCAAAATTATTGGTGATAACTTTGCGGTATAATAAAATGAACTTATGCTAATATTCCTTTTAGACATACCTGGTTATAAGGGTCATTCGTGAAATTCGTCTCCGTAAGTTGCTGGTTGTCATAGGTGAAATAGACTTCTGTCACATAAGTAGAGTTTATACCCCAGATTTTAATATATCCAACTTTCAATGGATTTGAGTCACTTAAATACTCATTGTGTATGGTCTGGATTTGCAGGATGTTCTATAAAGAATTTATGAAGAGAAAAAAATACATAATACATTGTTGATAGACTATATTCCATGTTATTAAAATGTTAAAAAACTTCAAATTACTTTTGTTGTATTCGTTTGCTATTTCATTTATTTTTAAATTTTATTGATACATAATAATTGTACATATTTATGGGGTCTGTACGATATTCTGACACATGCATACAATGCATAATGATCAATCAGAGTATTTAGTACCTCAAACGTTTGTCATTTCTTGTTCACAACATTCCAAATTTTCTCTTCTAGTTATTTTGAAATTTACCATAAATTGTTAATTATAGTCACCCTACTGTGCTATCAAGCACTAGAACCTAGCCCTGCTCTCTAAGTGTAGGTTTGTACCCATTAACCAACCTCTCTTCACTACCCTCCCCTCCCCCAGCCTCTGGTAACTATCATTCTACTCTATAAACACTTCGTGGAGACATACTTCCTGAGTACCTACTTTAATAAATTTGATGACAAAAATGGGTTCACATACCAATTTTAGGAAAGTTATTTTACCTATATTATTAGTATCCTTACAATAATTTTAAAAAGAAGGTATCATTATCCCTTTTACAGATGGGGAAACTGAAGCTCTTGGCGATGCAGAGAGTAGCCCAAGGCTGTGCAGATAGACAACTTGGAGTTGGACCACAGGCATCCACGTGCATAGTACCGCAGGAGTTAATACAGGGCAGACAAATTACTGCAAATAGTCTCTACACCAAGGATACTTGGAAAGAAATATAGGAACTTATCTAAATCATAAACTGTTATCAATAAAAGGGTTAAAATAATATGAGATAAATCAAGAGGTGGTACATGATTAAGGCTCTTAATTAAAATCTTAATGAATATTTGTTATGGGTGTGAAGAGAAGGAAAAAATACTATGGGAATAGGGTCCTCAAGGGTGGACCCAGGAAGAACGTGGAACTTCAGAAGTCCTGGAAAGATGGTTAGGAGTTATAATGGTGATATGAATGGGAAAGGGAATGAGGGGACAGGGACACATCAAACAAAAGCACACTCATGGAGTGAGTGCCAGGGCTACTGTAGCTGGTGCTGTGTAAACAGAGAAATGAGGCTGGGTAGGCATGTAAGATAAGATTATGAAGATTCTATGAAATGAATCAAGGAGATAGTTGCAGTAGATTGAAGCTATAAATTTCTCCACTCTGATGACAGCTGTAGAAAGAGAAGGAAACATGTTCAATTGCCATTGTGAAAAATGAATAAGACTTTTGTGGCTGATTGCACAGGCAAAATCAAGGGAAAATTCAAGAAAAGGGATACAACTTGAAGTAAATGGGTATACTAAAGGTAATTTCTTTTTATTGGGGGAAAGCTGATTGTTAAATTTCCTGGAATTTTGCAAGCCAGCTGATAGCTTATAATTGGCTAAGGTGGTAGGAATATTTACACTACAGAAATCAGCAAATGCTGCATATCAGCTGCCACCCCCACAAGCTGCTTTCCAGGCAGGACACCATTGATAATAATTATCCCCCAGGGAAAGTTAGGAGCTTTCTTTCAATACAGGCCACTTATCCTTAGGGAAGCATCCATCAAACATCACAGAAATAGGGATTAATTTATCACTGCTTTGGAATAATGGATGAATGAAATTTTAGAGGTAGCAGTTTTTCAGGGGCAATCTAATGTTTTATAATTTAAAAGACACACATTAAACAAGGTGCCTTCCCTAAATTGAATAACTAGTTAGTAGTAGAAATATCCAGAACTTCCAGATCAATGGCTTCATTAAAAATAATATTTTGAGAGGAAAAAACACATAAAGTCTTTAACTTAACTATCCTTAAATTAAGAATAGAGAATATACACATTTAATTAGTATACAAGTTCTTGTGCTTAGGTTCAAAATGGCGAATGCGGGATGGAGGCAGAATGATCTGATAATCACGCCTATGAAAATAATTTGAAGGTCTTAGTTGATCATGAGATTTATATGTGCCAAATATCTGACACATGTGTTTAAAAAATAACACAATGTAACAATAGTAAAAAAAAAAATAGAGTCTAGCTAAAAAGAGGTAGTAGGCAATATGGAAATCAATGCTGTATGTCCTATAAAAATATAATGCAAACCATATATATGAGTTGAAATTTTCTAGTAGCCACATTTTTTAAAAGTAAAAAGAAAAAAAACAGAAAAAATTAATTTCAAAATATATTTTATTTGACCCAATATATCCAAAATATTATTTTAACATGTATTTGACACATGTTCAATATTCATGAGATATTTGATAAACTTTTTTCAAACTCAGCTTTTGACTATTTCAAATTAATCTAGTCATATTCAGAGTGTTCACTAGCCACATGCGGCTAGTGACTATCATACCAGATAGTGTAGCTCTAAAATATGCTCTCAATCCTGGGCTCTGTGTTTTAAGAGAAATCTAGGTTAACTGGAGTCCAGAATAATCAAATCTAGAAACCAGTATAAGTACAAAACAGAAGAAATGTGAAATTAGCCTTGTCATGTATAATTCTAAGGAGAGAAAACAGGAGGAATATATCAGAGATATCTTCAAACATTTGAAACACTGTTACAGAAAAGAGACAATAGATTTGTGCCATATTTTTCCTTAAAGTTAACAAGTATAGAGGAACAAATTACAGGTTTGACATGGAACGATCCCCCTCATACTCTAATTATAATTATATAGTTTATCCATGGAATCATTTAACATACAAGGTACATTGATCACATTATTGTCTCCAATTATTTATCCCTATCCATATACTTTTCCATGCCATTTTGCAATGTCCTCCCTCTCTGGATGAGGCATTCTGTCCCTCTTCTGCCTCTAGGCTTGGCCATGTGGTTTTGCTTTGCTAATGGAAAATTAGTCAACTTGATGCAAGAGATTTTTTAAAAGTATTCAGGCATTTCCCCTTTATTTTTGCTCTCTTCCATAATCATTAAAAGGCTATGCTCAGACCTTTCCATAAGGCCATCTTAGATTACCTGTGAGTCATCTGACCCCCAAGATATGTGAGTAAGTACAGCCAAGATTATCCAAGTAGCTCAACAGATCCATGGCTGACTGCTGATGTAGGTGAGCCAGCCAAGATCAGCCAAGGCCAGGCAGATCATCTGAACTCTGCAAACTCATGAGCTAAATAAGTTCTCATTGTTGCATGCCACTGAGGTTTTGAGGTTGTCTGTGATGCAGCATTATCTTTGGATAAAATTTAATTTATCTTTTGGAAAAAATGTTATACATTTAAGGACTCATTTTTCCCCAGCATTGTATAGATTCCAAGTTTCTTTTTATAGAGTTATGGCTCACTGGATAATTACCAAAATAATGACTATTTCTTCCTTATTTTAATGTCAGCAGATCTGGATTATAAAAGTAAAGGCAAAAAGGACTTCCTATTAAAATGTGGGATATTATGTTTATGCCATTAACTGATAATGTTTAATCTGTAGTTAACCAGGAAAAGATTTATAAAATTCAGTAAAAGAGTTTTACCTGAGCTGCTGTAAAGTTTGCCAAGAAATAGCTTCCGTTTTCATAGGTATCTGCACAGAAGGAAAAGAAAAGAATAAACAACTACTTACTTGCTGCTTCAAGTGTAGCAAATAATCTTGTGTACAGTCAGAAAAGATACCATGCAGTGACAATTACTGACAATTATCACCCTGTGAGGAACACTAAAAATAGCAGTTGAGGAAATATTTCATCCTAGGTTAGTGTAGGGATGGGTAAGTAGAAGCGGGTATCTTGAGGTCAGAGTCTGAAGGTTGCACATGTAAGAGAGTCTGGGTCAAACTAAGGATAGATCCCACAGGTAAAGTGTAGAAGGCTACTGCATGGTTATTCTGTTCTGGTAGAGCAAGCACTTAGCCCAGCAACTCCACTCTGAGGTTTTTACCCAAGAGAGGTGAAAACATACGATCACAAAATGACTCACACTCAAATAATCATGGCATATTTATGCATAATGGTCAAGAAATGAGACAACTGAAGTATTTGTTGGTAAGTACATGGATAAACAAATTGTGGTATATTCACAAAATGGAATTTCATTTGATAAATGAAATGATTTGTTGTTGCATGTAATTAACTCCTTTTACATGCAACAACATGGTGAATTTAAAAGGCATTTTGCTAAGTGAAAGAAGCTAAAAATACAGAAAGAGTACACGCTGTATGATTCTATTTATATAAAACCTAGAAAAACTGACTCTGATACATAGTGACAGAAGGCAGAACAGTGGTTTCCAGGGCCTAGAAGGATGGTTGTGAGTGGGGGGAAGTTGACTAGAAAGAAGAACAGTCATTGCAGTCACCCCTGGGTATCTGCAGGGGTTTGGGCACAGGACCCCTGCAGATATAAAATTCCACATAGGTGCAAGTCCTTGATAGAAAATGGTGCTGCATTTGCATGTAACCTATGCATATCCTCCTCTATACTTTAAATCACCTCGGGATTACTTATAATATCTAATACAATAATACCTAAGACAATGTAAATGCTATGAAAATAGTTGTTATACTGCATTTTTAAGGAAATAATGACAAGAAAAAAAGCCTGTACCTGTTCACTACAGATCCAACCACTGTTGGCCTAATTACATTTTCAATCCATGGTTGATTGAATCCAGAAGGGCCAACTATATAAAATGAACTTTGGGGGTTATGAAAATATTCTATATCTTGATTATGGTTATACAACTGTATATATGATATTTGTCAAAACTTAACTGTATTCTTAAAATGGATACACTTTATTTATATAAATCACAACTCTTTTAAAGTTGGTTGCAAGATAATAATTTTACTTCTAAGAATCTACCCTATGAGAATAATCTAAAATGCAAACAAAGGTTAATACACGAGGATATTATTCAAAATAATGAAAAATGAAAACATCCTGTATAGAGATTAATTATAAAGAGTTAGATAAATTATAGTATATCCTCTCAGTATATTATGATAATCATAATTATGATTACAAGGAGTATATAATGACATCTAGACATATTTCTGTCATTATGTTAAGTAAAAATAAACAGGATTCACAAATTAAATATGTAGTATATTTTCAGCTATGTAAACATTTTCTTAAGGAATATAAAAGCAAAAGGTAATACAGCAAAAATATTAAAAGTGCTTGTTTTTTTCTAATTTTCTATCTTTAAATTTTTTCAAGAGAATATCTTATCCCTTAATGAGAATATTTTATCGTTATAAGGAAGAATACTGAGAAAAAACATTTAGAAATACTAGCAATGAAAAATAAGTTATAATTTCAGAAAATGTAGCATGTTACAGGATTAGAATGTTCCAGTCCATAGTAATAAGTAATGAACAGTGAGAGTCAGTTGGTAACAATGTGTTAGAATTTCTATAGAAATGTCTGAGGAAGAGGGTGTTCTGATTTTAATGACAAATCCCACTTATCTAAGATAGAACTAGTATATTCTACCTCTGCTGGGCAAAGAAAACGTACAAAGTAACATTTCACTGATATAAGTACCCTTTTGGCAATACTTAATTCTCTATTTATGAGTCATCAAGAAATTTTTTAGGTTTTACATTGTCTCCTGAATGGGCCTACTTCTGAGAAAAAGGATGCCTGGTTCGGATGACTGGCCTAAATAATAAAGTCATGTGTGTGGCCCATTGAGAATGAATTAATTAGCAGCTCTATATCTGCATTTCCACTTTTTTTTAAAAAACCAGAGTGATATAGTTTTACAGAGACAGATCATAAATCCATAATATCAGGTTCCTGTACCTACAAAGGTGGGGACCATAGCTGATCTATAATAGTTACAGTATAATACACATGAGCAGGCAAAGTTGTAAGAATTCTTCAAACCCCATTGTCTTATTGACAGTAGCAGAAACAGAGATAGGTTTCCAGTTCATGCTAATTATGTGCTAAGCCACTATGGTACAGTTTTTCTGAATGACATTTAGGAACATGGAAAGTTCATACTCACCAATGCTTTGCCCATCATCCCAGAACATCTGACCTTCAGCTTCCCCATTGTCATCCAAAGCAACAGTCAATCCCATAAACTGTTGACGACTACAAAAAAATGAGTTATTTTTCTCTAGATTGTAGGTTGTAAGATGAAGAACAGCTTTTGTTAAAAATGGTACTTATCCAGAAATAAAGGTAATATATTAATATGCACATAAAGTTCTAAAAATAGGTAAAATGAGATAAAATTTAGGACACTTAAAAGTTATTGGAAAAACGTTTAAAATTTAATGAAAGATTTGGTTTAACTTAAACTTTCAAAAACCAAAGATACATACTTTGTATATATACATATTATAAGTAATATGATTAAATATTATTTCCTTAAGAGGAAAACACCCCAAAAAAGAACTCTCAGCCTTCACGTTGCTACAGAATAAAATCCAAAGTGCTGAGTGTGGCAATCGCAATCCTCTGTGATCTGATCCTTTTCTGTCTGAATTTTATTTATTTTATCCCTTCCCGTATCTGTGCTCCAGTTAAACAGGATTGTTTACTATTCCCCAAACCCAACTCATTTTTCACCTTCAGTTCTTTAATCCTACCAGAATGCTTCTCTCCCTTGTGTTCATGCATTCAAATCCTACTTATTATGCAAGATCTAGCTCAAAGCCCTCTCTTATATGAAACCATGCTTTACACACACAACTGAAAGGTAACTTCTTTCCCATTGAGTTGCTATTGTTGTGTTTATGTGCTTCTCTCAACATAACATGTTCTGCTTAGTGAATGATTTTATATATATAAGATATATATATGCACAAATATATATGCATATATACACACAGACATACAAATTTGTGTGTGTGTGTGTGTGTATTTATCTCCTTGGGTTGACCAACGTAGACCTGAGAATGAGTACTAAATTCCTGGGTAGTTGTCACAAGTCAAAGAGTCTATTAATATTCCCCATTTTTTTTTAATAGTGTAGAAAGAGAAACATGCGTCCACCCCCAGGAAAATCACTGCGTTTGGCACAGCACTACAAAGGAAAGATCTCTCCAAGACTGGATTCATGAACTCATCCTCCTCCAGACCCCACTCAGAAGGCACTCACAGAATCCAATCAATGAAACCTGTCTGCAATTTGGTTTATTACTCCCATAGCCCTGGTAAAAGTGGGACAGCCACCTGCAAGACCACCTCATTACCATGTAGTGAGGCTGTTAAATATGGCCTCTGCTTACCTGGAGTACGTGTTCATTGCAGGCTCTTGCCAAGGCAGGATGTAGCCTCCCCTGATGTGAAGGTTGATGTGGTCGAGGGGAGCCTCCAGCGTTCTCCACTCACCTGTGGATTCGTTGCCAGATTCCTAGAAGGGAGAGAAGGGAGAATATAGGCAAAAAATGACAGATAAAGAGAATAAATAAGAGTATGCTTTATTACAAGTCCTCCCTTTCCAAGGAAGCACGTTAGAAATTTAGCAAAACCCTGCAAACCTACAGAGAAAATCTCTGGTTTTTCATTTTTGCTTAAGACTCTGAAAACCTAGTCTTTTCTCTGTATCTCCAGAAAAAGTGAGAGGCAGGTGGGGGTGGGGTATGGCAGAGCTTGAAGATGATATAGGTGCTCAGGTTTTCATCTATTTATACTTTTATGCATACTTTCATTTAAATAAACCTTGCCAAGACTAAAATGATTGGAAATTATTGCCTTAAAAAATATATACTTGAAAATCAGGAGAAAGCTCTATCCACTTGTCTAGCCTACATAGACTAAACTGGTTGTTCACAAAATATTTTAGTTCTTACCAGGCTATAGTCATACCAACGGGCTTTAGGAAAATAAGCACGGACCTCAAAAGTATTCTGAAACATAAAATCAACATGTAATTATGAATATTTCAATAAGGAAATAATTTAATTTTAATTTTTTTTCCTGAGACAGGGTCTCCCTGTTTCCTAGGCTGGAGTGCAGTGGCGTCAGCCTAGCTCACCACAACCTCAAACTCTTTGGCTCAAGCGATCCTCCTGCCTCAGCCTCCCAAGCAGCAGGGACTACAGGTATGTCCCACCATGCCTGGCTAATTTTTAAAAAAATTTTTTGTAGAGATGGGATCTGGCTGCTGCCCAGGCTGGTCTCAAACTCCTGGCCTCAAGCAATGCTCTTGCCTCAGCCTCTCAAAGTGCTAGGATTACTGGAGTGAGCTAACACACATGACCTAATTTTAATTTTTAAAATTACTTTCTGGAGAATTAAGATAAAAATGGGAATTTTATTAGTAATTTCCAGAATTTAAGAGATTTTATTAAGAAGGGTCCTGGAAACTTCTTCCTCAAATATCCAGAAAAATAATTTTTTAAAAAAGTAAATTGTAGGGCCAGGCATGGGGGCTCATGCCTGTAATCGTAGCACTCTGGGAGGCCAAAGTAGGAGGATCGTTTGAGCTCAGGAGTTCGAGACCAGCCTGAGCAAGAGCGAGACACCGTCTCTACCACTCAGGAGGCGGAGGCAGGAGGATCACCTGAGCGCAGGAATTTGAGGTTGCAGTGAGATACAATGCAGTGAGATACAATGACGCCCATGCACTCTACCCAGGGCAACAGGGTGAGACTCTATCTCAAAAAAAAAAAAAAAAACCAAAACAAAAGAAGAAGATTAAATTGTAAAAGGGTACACAAAGCGACAAAAATCTAAAATTAGACATCAATCAGTGTTGTGAAATTTTTATTAATAGAGATCTAGAAAAAAGAAAAAGATCTCCTTTAGAAGTTCTACAAAGGCACTTGCCTGAAAATAGGAAGCAGGACAAGACAAGATGATCTTTTAAATGCTTTTCTTGTGATTTTGGATTATATGATTGAAGGGTTTCTGATCTATGATGAAAAACTCACACTTTCCAGCACAGGGCTGATTAGGATGGCAGGGCCCAGCATGAACTGACGGTCTATATCCCATGTCGTGATGTCATCTGTAAACCTTAAAAAATAAACGTGAAAAATTCACCCACACTCTTATGACTGCTGCAGCAGATTATTTACAAGGCATGCCCAGGCCTACTGCTTGGGGAAAGAGGCCGCACTCACTCGTGGAGAAGGGGCCGGACGACAGTGCTGCCCTCCACGTGAGCTTTGTGCATCAGAGTATAGAGATAGGGCAGCAGTGTGTATCTGGTCTGGAGGACTTTTCTGGAGAACATCTCAAAGGTTGAATTCCAGGCCACGGGATCCTGTCTCTGCAGGGGCAAAGAAGCACATAACAGATCACTTCTTCTTCACTCTATCCTTGTGGTATCTGAAAAGCTTCAGCGGGCATTTCTTCAGTATGTAGGTAACAAGCCATTTCTTCCTTCGTTCCCAGCCTATCCTATTCGCCACCCCTGCCACCCTACAAAACTAGAATTTCCTGCTTTCTCCTCTTTGGTACTGACTCCTAAGTCCCCTGAATAGGTCTAGCTTTGATCCTTCACGCGTGTAAAGAGGTGGGTCTCTATGCAACCTCGGAATATCTTGAATGGATATTAGATTTACATAAAAGTAAATGGAGCTTCTTTTATTTTAGCCCCATGGGGAGCTGTAACAACTTCTTTCTTCATAGGTTCTAATCCTCCAGAAGATAAGTAAAAGTATAGTCTTAAAAATTATTGATAACTCTGGGGTTCTGAACTCTGTAGGTTTTCCAAGAAATAAAGCTTATAGTGGTTTTTATGATTTTTCTCCAGAATTAAGTGTGATATTCTCGATGGTTAAAAAGAAGTTATGATTTGAGGGTACAAAACACCTGCAGCATGAACTGCTCCCTCACCCTTGTCCCGATGCTGTTGTGGTTCCTGGAAAACGGATAAAACGCCCCCAGTTGCATCCAGCGAACACACATCTCATAGTCAGCATCTCCGAAGAACCCACAGATATCTGCTCCTGTCTGAGAAGATGCAGAATGAGAGTGTGAGGTGGGAATTTTGTGGGTTGCAGACACTGAAATCCGACTGGGTAATTGTAATGGCCCCGACATGACTTACATATGGTATTCCGAAGAGACTAAACTCCATCATGCCTGCAAGGAGAAAATATGACTGTGTTGGATGAAGAAGACTTTGGGAGGAGAGGGAAGGTCTGGCCTGACTTTTCCTTATCCCATTAGAAAGCCCTGGGCCATTCATGACGACAATATTGAAAGATGGGTATAAATTAAAACCCATGCCCATAGAGAACTCAACTCTTACTGATTTTACTCTCCATCTAGAGGACGATCTAGATACAACCAGTGCTGCTGAATCACATACACTCCAGTCCCCTCCCTGCCAGCAGAGGTCCCCGGGAATGTGCCCACACACCAATGATAGATTTCCCCAGCTGGTCCCAGGCAGCTGTGTTGTCTCCCAGCCAGTGTCCTCCCCAGCGGCCAGAAGATGGGAATGTGGAGCGGGTGATGACGACCCCTCGCTGTCCTGTCACCTCCTGCACAGCTCTGGTTGGAGGAAATTAAGGAGGTGAATTGGAGGTGAATTGGGGGTTGGACAGTCACAAAGTTTGTTGCAGAGCGTAGCTGCAGCCTAGAGCATGGGGTGGCAAAGACGCTCCACTCTGAGTCAGAGAACTTCTTCCCAGAAAGAACCTGCTATCTAGAAGCGATGCTAAGAATCCCAATGAACCTCCGAGCAGGGCTAGTGACATACTTACACCTAGAATGTGGGTTTCATTTTTTTAAAATCTAATTAATTAGTTATGTCCGTGAAGATGAGAGAAAGGGGTAGGAGAGAGAATGACCAGTGAAAGTCAGAATGACCAGCACGTGTGAGTGGGAAAGCGAGAACGATAAAGGTGTATAGGAAGTAAAAAAATTAAACAGCTTGGATATGAGGGAAATAGGGAAATTAAATTACAGCTAGAGAATATAGGTCAGAGTGAGAAAGACCAGAACATTTTTAAATGTTGATGAAAAGAAATAAGAAAAAAAATGCTAACATTTATTGAATGCTTACAATATGCCCAGTACTCATAGATTCATGACATCATTTAATTTTTATGACAACAGTAAGTGCTATGATTTTCCCAGCCTGAAAGATGAAAAAGATTAGCTAGTCAGTGACACTAATGAGTTATGAAGCATCCGTCAAATTTCGCAGCCTAAAATCTAAGCCAAAATACCAGCAGAGGGGATGAAGATAAAAATATTTCATGAGGAAATAAGCCTCTGTGGCACAGGGTCGTTTGGGAAGAAGGCTCCCCTGAAGAGGAAAGTGGGGACTGGATGTGTGAAAGGTGGGGTTCCCTGCAGAGGGAGGAGGGGACGGCATGAGGGAAGGGTGCGGTTTAGACAGAAACTCTGCCAGGTTTTCACGGCTTCTTAGTGCTGCTTTCTTTGCCCTGCAACCCCTTCCTCTGCCAAGAGAAAATGTCTAGTCTTCTTTTAACAAGCATTCAAATGTCACTTTTAGGAAGTCTTTCTGGATTATCCCAGTAGAGTTAGCTGCTTTTCCTTCTCCTGTTTGAATCTTCTTAACAGACAATGAGGTCCCTGAGGGCAGAGACAGTGACTTATTCATCTTCCTATACTTCGGAGGTAAGGTTAAGTCTGAGGCTATACAACATCTGTGTGTTGAGTACATAGACATGGATGTTTCCTTGGGGAATCAGTTTCACCTGGTCAGAAAAGCCTTGAGCTGGATGAAGGAAGCAGAGCTGTGAAAGAGCAACTGAGAGATGAAGATGTAAACTAAGTGGGGAAGAGAAGAAGCTTTTCTGTTAAGAAGACCAAGGAAGACCATGTGGTCCCTGAGCATGGAACACCACCTTGCCCCATCACCTGTAGATAACCCAAAATCAGGCAGTCTGGGATTCTCACAAGCCCTGGGAACAGAAGGCAGAAAGCTCAGATACTCTGAGCAGAAACGGGCACATGAATGGAGATCGCACTCTGTCCTAGGGAGAACTAAAAGAACCAATCTGAAATTTCTTTGAGACTCTGGAAAATGGTAGCCAAATCACCACTGTCACACTTAGACCCCAGAGGAGGTTCTTGCACATAATAGGTACCTAAAGTTTTATTGTTTTTTTTATAAGAGAATGTCCAAAAAAAATCTAACTTAAAACTAATAAATAATTATGTTCAAATTAGAACCAGGGAAACTTTTGGAGTGGTAGAATGAAGACATCTATGAACTTGCTCTCCTATTAAAATGATGAAAATATGGGCAAAACAAATAAATCAACCATTTTAGAACTCTAGAAATTAACCAGCTGTAGAAAGAATTGGAAGTCATCTATCCAAGAGAAACTACAAAAATGGGGCAAAATGGTGAAGTCTGTGGCATTTTAACTTGGGTCTGGTCCAACCTCTCCCATCCCCAGCTCAGCATCACAGTAACCAAAGCCAGCAGCCTTGCAGCAAATTGAGAGATCTAACCTCTTTGGAGCTCTGTTAAAAGCACCATCACCAGAACACAGTAAGCATTGTGTTTAACTTCCAGTTCCCTAGAAAATCTCCATTTTGAGGGTGTTGTGGCCATTGGATTTGATTCAGAGCTCAACTCAACAGGGAGAAAGAAAACAAAAAATCTCCACCTCCAGGGAACTACCAAAATAATGGCAATGTGCTGGCAACATCAGAGATGCTAAGGCCGTGATTTTAATTGGGGCAAACGAGAGCTTGGCTGGAAAGTTAAGTAAGTAAATAAATAAACAGGACCTCATAAAAATTAAAAAATAATTGTGCTTCAAAAGGCATCATGAAAACGAAAAGATAATCTACAGAATAAGAGAAAATATTTGCAAATCAAATATATCACGACAGACTTGTGTTCAGAATGTATAAAGAATTCTTACAACTTAATAATGAAAAGACAAATAACTCTGTTAAAGATGAGTAAAGGATTTGAATAGACTTTTCTGCACAGAAGATATACAAATGGCCAGGAAGCATATGAAAAGATGCTCAACAGCAGTAGTTATTAGAGAAATAAAGTCAAAACAACAATTAGATATCACTTCATACCCATTAGAATATCTAGAATAAAAAAGATGAACACCAAGTGTTGGCAAAGACGTAGAGGAATTATAGCCTTCATCCATTGCTGGTGAGAATGTAAAATGAACAGCCTCTTTAGAAAGCAGTTTGACATCTCTTCAAAATATTAAACACACAGTTGCTATATGGCTCAGAAGTTCCACTCCTGGACATATATTCAAGAGAAAGGAAACATATGTCTTCTCAAAATCCTGCACATCATTGTTCATAGCATTACTATTCACAATAGCCCCAAAATGGAAACAAACTAAATGTTCACTAACTGATGGATGAATAAACAAAATACAGTGTGTGTGTGTGTGTCTATACACACACACACACACACACACACACACAAAATGGAATATTATCCGCTAGCAAAAAGAAATGAAGTACCAATATATGCTACAACATAGATAAATCTTGAAAACATTATGTCAAGTGAAAGAAGCCAGACACAGAAGAACACATAGTATGTGATTCCATTCATATGAGATGTCAAGAAAAGACAATTCGTATAGACAGAAAGTATTAGTGATGGCCGGGGCTCAGGGGGTAGGTGCAAGGTGGGAATGACTGCTAATGGGTAAAGGTTTTCCTTTGGGTGCACTGAAAATGTTCCAAAATTTTATTTTAGTGATGGCTGCACAACTCTGAATATACCAAACACCACCTAACTGCTCACTTTAAATAGGTGAATTTAGCAACTTGCTTGATAGATGCACTCAGAGGTGTTGTGGTTGCTTGGGCAACCAAGCCTGATATTTTGACATTCATCCATTTAACTGGTATCGTGTAAACACATGCTCAATACAAATGCAAAAATAATGTGGAAAATTATCCTTGCTGCCAGTGACGAAAACATACTCACTCGTATGTGGGTCTGGTCTGGGACCACCCGTACAGGCTGTGCACGTTGTAGTGCTGCACTGAGGAGCCGTCTGGCAGGATCTGCTGGCTCTCCATGCACAGGGTCTTGTTGCTCAGGCCACTGTCCCAGGACTCCAAATCTGTGGGGAAAGGTTGAGTTGTTTCCTAAACAACATGATTTGCACATTCACTCGCAATGTCCATCATTTTGGTATTTCTCTATTTTAATCAACAACTTTGTTACTAGTAACAGGTCCAATTTTTAGTCTACAAAATCAACATCCTGTGAATTTATAATTAATAAAGGGCAAGGACAGAGTATGGAGCTGGAGAAAGCAGCTCCCTTCTTTTGCTGTCACCTGACTTAATTGCTAGAATGCTGACATAGCCCACTTGTCAACATAATAAACTCCTTCATTGTTAGGAGTGTTCTTTCCACTAGATGGTAATATTCTCAAGGGAATAAATCTTGTTTCACTCTATTTTGTATTAGTGTCTCTAAATCTTTCTGATTTGTCAGCAATTGCCTGACACATAAATACAGATGCTCCACAATTTATAATGGGGTTACATCCCAATAAACCCATCATAAGTTGAAACTGTTGCAAGTTGAAAATGAATTAGATATACGTAGCCTACTTTAAATGTTCTCAGAACACTTACATTAGCCTACAGTTGGGCAAAATCATCTAACACAAAGCCTATTTTATACAAAGTGTTGAATATTTGATGTAATTTATTGAACACTATAGTAAAAGTGAAAAATAGAATGATTATATGGGTACTTGAAGTGTAGTCTCTACTGAATGTATATTGCATTTACACCATTGTAAAATTGAAAAGTCCTAAGTCAGACCATTATAAGTTGGGGACCATGTGTATTAAATTATGAGAGGAAGGGGAACATAATGAATGAATGAATGATTTAGTGAGCAATGAGCAATGTAGCAGTGGCATAGACATCAAGAAACTTGGATTCTAGATTCTTTCCCACAAATTACTACTACATTGCTTTTAAGAACTGAGTCACTTCCTTCCTTGGTCTTCTGTAAGATGAGAAAATTCAACTTTGTCATACCCCTTTGATCCCAGCATCCTATTCTTGTTTGCAACACAGTATAACCAAGGAGCATCCTTCATGAAGTGATGAAGTGTCTATGAACACGGGCAGAGAGGGTTCAGGAACTAGATTTTCATTCTCTAATCAGAATGAAAAAAGAATCTCTCTCTCTCTCTCTCTCTCTCTCTGTGTGTGTGTGTGTACAGGTTTATTTAAAATGCAATCAGTTCATAGTTATCAATGTAATCAAATATACTACGCATTGTTTAGTTTCTTTCATACCACATCATGTCATTATTTCTGAGCTTGATTAGTAATTTATTTATCTGCATTTATTCAAGGTTATTCTATTTGGGATTTTATGTCATGTTTGAGAGTGTGTTCTATCTCTAAAATTAGGCTTCAGTTTAATAGTAAGAAGAAAACTTTCAGGGTCTTTGAGCAGGGAAGTAATTTGACACAGTAACCATTTTACATACATGGCATATAGGGTGGGTTGTTAAGAATTTCATCACTGCAGCCTCTGACAGATCCGTTCACAAAGTTTGATGGCTCATTCATATCCTGAAATGAGTTAGCAAAAAAAGATTCCGTCATGTCAGGGGCAGTACGGTCTTTGCTACGGAAGACACTAAACTCTGGGAGATAACTGTGATGTATTGAAACCTCACCTCAGTTGGTGGCATAATTTACTCTGTTTAATTCCTGGCATTGACAAAAATGGACTTAAGAATTTTTATTGGCTTAGGAGGAGTGTTACCTTCCTTCCAACTTATTTGGCATTTTTAAATTTATGAGAATTGTTTTATAGCAGCAAAGATATTGAGATAGTACTAGATCCAGGACCTAAGAAAATCTCTTGGTTCATCTCCCTCACACAAGAAACACATCTTTGTTTTTCTAGGCATGAATTATTCACTTTTCATCTGCAGCAGTGGTTACTATTATCTTCCCCTATGTTCCTTAGTCAAACAGTGGGGATTAATTCTGATATCAGCAGAGACTGAACACAAGAAGTATCTCACTTTCTGCCATAGATGTGTTTCTGAAAAGTTGTACATAACTCAGAAACAATCCTGGAAATAAAATCATGCTTTGGGGAATTTATTAGTTAAATGCAAGAAGTAGGGGCTTCTGATAGAATATTCATTGCCTACATTATCAATAGAAAAGTTAAAATTTTGTATGTTAGCCTATCTTAAATAGGACAGATTAAAGGCAAAGGCAAGCATTTCAGGAAATATTCATTATTTTGAATTACCCAGCTATAGCTTTGCCTCCATTGGGAAAAATACCCCAGAGCTATCAGTATCTGTCATTCCTCAATTCTACCCACATCTTTTCACTGTCTGATTTGTGTGTTTGGGTTGATTTGTGTCCTAATACGTCTACTCTGTGCCTATCTATCCCGAAAGTGCGAGTGGCCAGAGGAGGCCTCAGGGCTGCCAGTGGGCTTATAGGTTTGTCTCTGGGTAAATCACGGGCTTCTTCCGGCCTGGCCCAGACCTGAGCAGCTCTTCAGAGCTGGCCCAGAGCTTGTTTAGGTTTTCAGGCCACTAGTAAGTAGGAAAGAAAATCAGGACGCTGATTTTTTTCCCCATCCCTAGAAAAAAACACAAATAGAGGAGCCCTTGGACACATGTCCCAGAGACATTTCAGGAAGCCCTACTGTTACGGCCAAAAGATGTGTATGACAAACATCTGAACAGGCCTTTTAAGTCATTCCCTCAGAGCAGTCTGCACCAGCACTGTGGTGAGTGTCTACTTGCTCTCAGCTTCACGCCTCACCCACCCCTAGTCCTGCCCTGTGCCACAGGAGGGGTCTCAGGCTCCCTTATCTTTGGCTTCCAGATCTATCTGGCCAATGGGAGTGCTGGCAAGAGATAGGGTGGGAGATAAGATAAGCCAGGATATTTCTCCCTTTCCCTCTTGCTCTGACACGTCCAGCCTCCACAAGCTCCAGGTTCTACCAGGCAGTACGACCCTGGGCAGAACAGCAATAATCTCTGCTTCTCCCACCACCTAGATTCTCTAAAGACATCTCTCCCTTTCATCCCTCCAGTTTTATCTCCCTGCTTTGCTAGTCTCTCTATGGCCTCCCTGTGTTTTGACTGCTGACCTTTCCAAAGAAAAACAATCCAGAGTGCACTCACAATCCACAATCCGTCAAACTTCAAGCTCTTCTCTGGCTCTCGAGGGTTTTCATAGAGCTCTTGTATCTCTGTCTTCCACCACGCAGCTGTGCTATTACGCAAGAAGTCAGGGAAAGCAACGTAGGCCCTGTACAGCTGCAAGAGTAACACATGCTTTCATGGTAGGGTCTCCGCCCATCCAGGAAGGGGAGTCGGCACCAGAAAGGCGAGATGAGCAGGGATTTGTGCCTGCCCAGCCCAGTCTCTGATACCACCTCAGATCTGCTGCAGCTGTACTGAGTTTACAGTGGACTCAGAGATTGGGGAAGGCTGGTTTCATTCTCTATTTTCTTAGAAGACCCTTAGCTAGCTTTAAAGTCTCTTTTAAATAAGGATTTATCTTATAACTAGACATTTAGTCATCATGGGACCTGGAAAATTAACAGTCAGTGTCTAAACAATTGAACTTTAGTGATGCCAATGCTTTTTCTAGACTGGCCCAATGAAACAAAGGAGGACCCATTATCCAGGGACAGGTGAGTTCCAGAGTGGAGGGGATGTAGGTGCCCAGGCTGAGATTAAGGCCATTCCTCCCACCAACTGATCTGTATTTTCTTTTGTGTGTAGGTAATTTATTAAAGTCCAGTCTGTGCATAATGGATACCCCTCTAGTGAAAATATTCTAGACTTGGGTTCATTATTTTTCAAACAACATTAGAATCAAACAAATCACAGCCCACTAAAAGCACAAATGTGAGGGGATTTCATTGATGATTCATACATTTCCATTTTAGCTGTTTGGTGGAGTTCTCTGTTGGGAGATCTCTTTCTGCAAAGAAACTACCAGTGGACAAGCACATTCAAGTTAGAGCTACTTAACTAAAGGGTAAGTTACCTATCCATTGTGATAAAACACGTAAATATCCAGATGTTTAGGGCAATGTGGACAAAAAAAAATCTATGAACAATGGTACCTCAACCTGAGTTTCATGGTCAAGGGATCCATTCACAATTACATCGGGTAGCTCTGGCCAAACCTAGAGAAAAAGAAAAAAAATGAAAACCTTTAAAAATCATTGCATACAGACCATGAGATGTTTCACATGTTAAACTCTAATGACATGCTTCTCCATAAAATGCTTGGGGGTCTTTGCCATGAATTAAATTGTAAAGGCTGAATATATGAAATTACGTTAGGTAAATGTAGGCTGAGGTCGCTTGATTCATTTCATAAGCTTTCAAAGTTTTATTTTTGAATTTAATTAACTAAATTTGTTATAAACATATCCTCTGAACAATCAACTTTCAAATGATTACTTAGCTCTCTGATCTGCTTTTCATAGACCTATAAAAATTCTTTTATAAATAATAAATGTGAGGTGTGACTCTAAAGAGATAAGATTGAGTTCCCTCCACAACCCATAAACTTAACCTCAATACTGTGAAGCACTATCATGTCTTACTGGAGACCCCAAGCGTACATAGCATTAAAAAAAATCCATAGTATAAACCAATTTTACCTGTAACTAGCAGAACATCTACCATATACATTGCTTAATTAATTCAATCAGCAAACACTTATTGAGCCCTTCCTATCTGATAGGCACTCTTCTAGGATCTGTATCTACTGAGATTTAAGTAAGAAATAGTGCTTTTTTCCCCTAAGAGTTCACAGATGGTACTTATTTAAGTGCTATATCGTATGTTATACTCTTTAAGGGCAATGATACAGAAAGGGAATGATAGGGACCCCTAAAACGTTATCAAATGCTTTGTAAGAGGGAAAATTTCAGTTGATCTTGAAATGAAGATATCACCCGGGTAAGCTGAGAAGGCAATATTCAAAGTGAGCACAGCATGCACCCAGAGCAATAGGAAGTAGCATAGTATAAGGAACAGAATTTGAATCCAGGGTATGAGCTACTATCAGCTGGAGTCAGGAAGTCCACCTAAAATGCTATTGCTGTAAATCAGACATATGAGGATGAGAATTGAAGACATAAAAAAGGAATTAAAGGAGACAAGAGAAAGAGGAGAATCTATAGGACTTATTGATTTATTTAGATAAAGAGGCAAGTAAAGTGTCATAGGTCAAAGATGAATGCATACTTTGAGTGTGGGTGCTGGGAGACAAATTGCAGAGTCATTCTCAAAGGGATTCTTAATGTTTGTTCAATGACCAGCTGGAATACATAAAGCATGTGGCCATCAGAATATTTCCAGGCAATAAAACAGCACTCAATAATATTTTAGAGGATTAGACTTGTAACCTTGATTATTAATGTTTATTGACCTAATCAGCATCAGACAGATGTCTACTCATTCATAATTTACTAATTGCACAATACATTTTTCCAAGATTTATTGAGAGCTTCTTTTAATCAAGACATTGTGATGCTGATTAATTATAGCCACCTTCCCCAATCCTTACCTTTCCCCAGACAATGTCATCGGTGTCAGGCCATTTGATGAACACATCATTTTCTTGTCCTCTAATGAATGGGAGGTACTGTGTCTCATTACCAGAAATGGCTGGGTCCTGCAGTGAAGGTGTTTAAAACAGCAAACATGAGAAAAACATCACCAAGAAAAATTCTCTCCAAAAATGTAATAGTGCAAAAAAAGTAATAGTGCAAAAAAAAAAAATGGTGAACCTCAATACCAAAAAATAAAACTAAACAAAATAAAAGCCCATTGATAATTTGCCTTATGTCTATTATGTATATAACCATAGCCAATTGAAATGGGAGGGTGCCACAGGTACCCTCCTGTGGAAGTAAGATATACAACCCTTATGAACGAAAATCTCTTTCAAAGGGCGTGAGACTCTATGTCAATAAGTGAAGGAGTTTTTCTATATTGTAGAAAGTAAACACCCAAAGATATAACTAATAAAACAAAAAAAATCTTGTGGAAATTAAAATATGACTTGACATGAGTGATTTTTCCAGTGACATAGAAATCTATAAGGAAAAAAGAGTTGAGAGGTAAAAGAATATATTGGTGTTTCTCCATAAAATTCTAGAGAAAAAAAAAAGTGTGCTAATGTTTGAAAACAACTCTTAGAGATAAACCAGGTTAACAAGACGTTGCCCTCAAGCAGAGAGAGCCAATGTATTGTGTTTCCAGAGTATAATAGCAATATTTCTAAAAAACACGAAACTTCTTTTTTCTATTCTGTGGCCCAATGTGTCTATCTAAAGTGCCCTTCCCTGTCTACTCCACCTCGTTCCTGCCTCAGTTATTCTGTATAATATTATGCTGTTTCACAAGTGCCATATAAATCATCTCTCAAATTATCTTTTTAAATATTTAATTGTTGGCTGTCTCCCTCCACTAGAATAAAAGCCTTATAAGAAAAAGGATATCATCTTATTTACTAATCTAGAATACACATGCACATACACACACATATAGCTTCTAGAACAGTAATTTTGAAATAGACACTGTTCAATAAATATTTAAGTGACTTAATGAATGAACAAAAGTTGGTAAATAATGCTTTAATTTTTGGAAGCTGGAAGGTAACTACTTGCAAACTACATTTGCAGGTAACTACTTCTGTGTTCATCAAGACATGACTTTCAATGTAAAATAATAAATTGGTATTCTGAATCTTAATTCAGTTGTTTGTAAGTTTAGTTAAGGAGAAATAAGTCCCCTGAACATCACCATTGCTGAGTGATAAAACAACATAAGAGATTTTTGAACTCCCCAAGGTAAAGATGAGACTAAGAGACAGCTATTCCTTCTGAGGCATAGGCTGAAACAATGAGGCTTTTTTTTTTTTTTGGCTATATTCGGTGTTCCAGTCCACAGTTGTGCTAACTCTACCAAGAGACCAGTAATAATAAATTACATCCCAGTGACACTCAGTTATGAAAAATAAACATTACAAAGTATCATCTTCTTAAAGCCATGTGTTTTTCATTTGTTCTTTCCTTATTTGCTTTTAAAAACTTTTTAAAAATTAGACATTCACAGGAAGTTGAAAAAATTATACCAGGAGGCTTTTTATACCCTTCATCCAGTTTCCCCCAATAATATTATTTTTGAATTGTGAACACAGAAACAGAAAACGAGATCTAATCTGTCTCCAACCTACCAGAATGAGAATAAATCTCATGCCATTTGTCTTCATTTGCTCAATCAGGAGACTGAGGTTTTGAAAGCTGGAGCTGAGGGTGAAGTCCAGCTTCCGGTCCATGTAATCGATGTCTACGTGCTGGACGTCCTACAGGAAGGAACAAGTAAGATGCTGGGGTCCCACAGCAGAGACCCCCGGGGCACACTGACTGCTCTGCCACGCCCAGACCCTGCTGCTTGCTGGCCGCAGCCCAGGCCCCACTGACTTTGTCATGTCATTACTCCCCTACGCTGACCTTTCAATTCTGCTGACTGAAATTGCCTTCTGATTCCTACAGGCAGCTTCCCTGTGCCCACTCCTTCTCCTTCTGTTTCCCCAGATGGCACTCTCTCCCCTTTCCTTTCCTCACTTCATGTCTTTTCTACTCTTCAGATCTCAAACTTGGTGAGCCTATCAAACAAAGTGCTAACTGAAGTGTTCAAAGGTAGAAAGTGAGACTTCTCTAAGAAACAAAAGAGATTGTATATCTGTCTTTCTCCCTGCAATAAACCTGACTGAATTTATTCAAATTTAGAACTATGTTATTTTATAGCTTTCTAGAATGTCTGTGTCTCTATACACATACCAACCCAGGTTTCTGTACATGAAACTTACTCAGTCCATGATTGTTGAATGGTAACTAAAGTGGTTAGTATTCACTTGAAAAAAGAAAGATGCCTCTTTTAATCCAAAGGTGATAATCACCTGCATTGCCTTAAGACTCTACGTAAAATTGTTTGTAGAAACAGAGACTTGTGAGTAAGCCAGAGACTTGCAAATGAGCCAAAGCTTGGAAAAGAATGAACCAGCATATTATTAACATTGACTTGATAAGGTATACCTATGAATTTTTTTTATCTTATAATTTTACTATATTTTCTAATTTCTGTTTAATAAGTGTAACAGTATATAAAAGGAAAAAATTAAGCCTGGTTGTATGTGTCAAGTTATCTTTGATGAGACTATCATAGCACTTTATTTCATTCTCATCTTCCAATCATTAATTGTCCTCCAAAATTTCAGGAGGTGAATTGAAAGCAGGTAAAGAGAATGAGTGATGAAAAACTGACAATTATAAGAAGAGAAAGAGCACGCTGTTTGTGGAATTCTGCTAGTGGACAGCAATTGACTACACTTCTCTGGGCTTTTCTGGGGGACTAGGTTGTCACTGTAGGATATGCATATGTACATTTTAAAGAAAGTGAAGGCTTGATTTTAACTGCTTTCTTTCATATTGTCACTTCATATGCATCTCTCCAAGGTCCCCACTTATAAGTCCCCAGAGTCATGGCTTAATTCCAGCCATGGCTACTGTAGGATATTCCGGATCTTGGCAGTGAGTGCCAATATCCTCCAATCGCACCACTAACTGCAGAAGAATTTATGCAACTCTCAATTTTGAACCTTGATTTAAAAAGGTGGCATGAAATACATTTAAGAAGCAATGTTCTCTGCATAGGACTAGCTCCACAGCTACTTTTTTTTTATACCAAAGTAGTCACAGCATTAATTTCTATGAAGCTGTTTTTGATATGTAACTAGCCACAAATTTTTATAACTAATTAGGCCACAGGCTAAGAGTTTCGTACATAGGGAATCTGGGCTGCCACCATTGCATCATACAAATCGGAGATTTCAGTATCATTCTGGTATCCATAGCGACTCAGCTGGAATCCCAAGGCCCAGTATGGAATCATCGCTGGCCGACCAATCAACTAGAATAAAAAGAAAAAGGAATCCAGATAGACTTTTTAGGGAAGAAAAGACGGTTGACTTATACATGAATCAACTGAGCATTTCCACTGAGTATTGTCTGATCTAAGAGGCCTCACTCAAGAAAAATAAAAAGTCCAATAAACATGGAACAACTATGGCCATGAAGAATTATACAAACATTTTTAATTGAAGTTTTTCTATATTCCAGAGCTTCCATTCTAGGAAACCTGAAAACCTAGTGGTTATTACTGATTAGAGAGATTCTTAGATAGGCTATTTAGCAACTAAGAGATACATGGGATGTAAATATGCCTTTATAGCCCATAACACTAATATCTGATTTTCAGAAAATACATCAATAATCTAGTGGGAACACTCCGAGTTCATAAGGAGAAAAGTGGCCTATCTCAGTGCTAATAATGTGATAATACCCAATAAATATTTTATGATTTATCAATAGCTAAAATGGCTTCCAACCTTGGTGTATTGCTGAGTTACAAGTTCAGGAGTTGGTCCCAAAACCACATAAAAGTCCAAAATCCCTCCTATAGTACGATATGTCAGGGCAGGAGTGGGCTGTAATGATATATCTGTAAGAAGAAAAAGCAGATGAGGAGCATCCTTGGGACTACAAATCACCCAGATAGGGAATCTGCCCTAAAATTTGGTTTTTTCACTCTTTCTTTAATGCCTGCCTCCTCTATAAAGTCTGCTCTTAACCAGGAGAATCAGAGATGGATCTGCAGGTATCCCAAACATAATATGCAACCTCAACAACTTATATTACTCTGTGAAAAGGAGCCAGAGTGTCACAGTAAAAGGAGGCTACACAAGAGCAAGGACCACGGTTAGTCAAAACTTTACACCTAATATCTGGCCTAGAGCTCTTAAAAAATCTTGAATAAATGGATGAATAAATGGAAAGTCACTTTTATTTGTCCCGTTTTCCTTGCCCCTGAATGTCTCTATTTCTGCTGATAGCCCAGATCCCAACAGTGTGGTCACAGCTGTTGGTGGTGGTGCACGGGGATGTGCCTGTCTTACCCATGGCATTGCTGTTCAGCAAGAGCACCCCGTGGGCACTGCCATCCTCCTCCAGTGCCATGTAGTAGGGGTGGACACCGTAGGAGTTCTTCTTGTACTGGGAGAATCATGAGTATAATAAAAAAGAGAAAATCCAAGAAGTTGTTTCCATATCATAACCCAAACAGCAAACTCTTACTCAACATTAAAGATTCAGCTCAATGTCACTTGCTTTGTAGAGCCTTTTTCATCCTCCTCTCCACCCCAAGTAAAAAGCTGTGTCCTCCCCTCTCTGTGCTTGTGTTGTTTATTATTGCACAATTCTATTATGTATTATGAATATCACACAATTCAGTGATTCCACTGTGCTAGGATTATTTCTGCATCTTTTTCTCTAATTAGGCTCTAAGCCTCTAAGTGTCTTATTAAATTTGTAGCTAAGCACTTAGCAATGTGCCTGACATTACAATATGTTAAATAAAAGTTTGTGAAATAAATAATATCCATAGTTCACAGGAAAAAAATATACATAACTTTTAGGGACAAAAAGAGTGTGATGTGTGGGCTATTACAATAGAAAGCAGAATTATCAACATAAGATGAAGCTGGTGAACAGGGCACCATCTACGGGCATAACGATTAAAGCAGATGCACATTGAGAGATATTAATCTTATTCCTCTGTCCTCACCGCTGGTGGCTCATCGCGAGCAAACATTCCCCACATGTTCCAGCTCATGTTTCTTCTGAAAGCTGTGTGCTCCGTTTCCCCAAAGCCATAGATGTACTGAGAGGGGAGGCGAGTGGAGATGGAGAGGAACATGTCGTTGAAGGTGAAGCCGGGGAGTTGTGAGTCCCAGCTGCAACACAGAGACAGACGGTGCTGAGCGGGAGATCACTGGCCAGAGCAAACGTGGAATACGCTGTGAATATCAGAAGCCTCCTGAATTGATGCACATCTGGATCCAGGTCCAAATACTATGAAATGGCCCAGGTCATAACAACAGCCATGGCTAGTACGAAGGTTCTAGGTTTGCATTTTTATTCTGTGTGTTACAAGAATGAGAGCTTCTTTTCTGGATCATGGGCTCCTTGAGGGAAAAGACTATGCCTCATTCATCTCTTTACTTCTAGATCTCAGTCCTGGCATATTGGCTTGAATAAAGGTATGAATAAATGAATAAGTTCTAAGCAAATTTTCCAAAAGAAAAGTATGAAACTCATGGAACAACTTCTCTAGATTGGCCAAAGAACTTCTTACCAAAAAGAGCAAAAGAGAGAAAATCAGACACATAGTCAAAGAGAGAAGAAGCCATCCACACACAGGAAGGCATATGTGTATACATGCAGGAGACAGCTTCTACTAGGATGGGGAAACTCATCCCAGGCAAAATCCAGAAAACCTTCATTTCATTCCAGTCAGCATCAGGACAAATGATGAGAGGTGACAATTCCTTTCATGCCTAACTTTGTGGAAAGGCTTTAAGTCTTTTGGTTGTCAACAGAAGCAAAAACTGCAAGAACTCTTTTCCCTCTCATTCATCTTTGCTTCTCTCTCCTGCCTCTTTAGTTATTATTTCTTAATGAAGCATAATATGGAAGTGATTTATATCTTGGGTTATCTGTTATTAAATACAGGTTTCTGTTCTACTTCTCAAGAACAATGAGTAGAGCATGTATTTTTCTTTCTCTGAAATCAAACAATACTTAATTAGTTTTTTAATCTTAATTAATTGTTCTTACTGAGTCAATGACTAATAGAAAAAAATTCCCCATTGAAATAGGGGGAAATAGATGTACTCTTTAACAAACACATACTTATTTACTTAGAGTCTCTGAGATTAATATTTCACTTGAATTAATTAGAACCACTGTAACAAAATCTGGAAGCACTCTAATTAGAACCAAATAAATAGTACTTACATCACAGTGCCAGAGCTTTTGCGTTGAATCTGGATTCCAAACGGATTGTTCTGAATTATAACATCATACAGACAGTTTTCAGGGTGGTCAACTGGTGAGGAAGGGGTGTTCAGAGGTACTGGGACCTCATACCTTTCGTTAGTGGTGTCATAGATCTGGCAAGGAGAGAGAAGAAAACTTTCTGAGGGCATCTCAGACCTAAAACCTCTCATGCCAGCCCCCGTAATTCAGTCCTCATGTTTTATGGTCAATTTGTATTATGTTAGGAAGCATCAAATATCCCAGAACAAATAGACATGGCCTGCCTACCCACTGTGCCCAATACAGACCCTGCATTTCAAAAATGCCTCAGTAAAATCCATTTGAAGCCAGGGAGGGCCCTTCCTCTAAGGAACTTGTGATCGAAGGGTGTAGAATCTCATAAATAGAGTGTGTGGCATGGGAACATGTCTGTGCATGGAACTCTGTAAGATTGTGTGAGAGCGTGTAAGCTAGGAATTAGAGAACTGAGTTTTTATATGGGCTCTGAGATCTCCGTACTGTTTGAGTTTCCAGACGTTGCACAGCCTTTCCGTTCCTAAGGTTTCTCTTTGTTACCCACCGCTCGTTCCTACTTAATAAGATTGACATGTGGGAAAAATGAAAGGAGTGAAAAAGGTTATGCAAGGACAAGAAGTATCACCATTATGAGCAACCACCCTCTTTCTCATATCATCAGCCCACCTTGTGCTTAGGTGAGGGTTTTCTAAAGCCCTGCTTCTCAAAATTGTATTTCTCAGACCCAAAGCAGCAGCACTACCAGGGAACTTGTTAGGAATGCAGATTCTCAGGCCCTATCCTGGACTTTCTGAATCAAAACTTGCATTTTCACAAGATGCCTAGGGGATTCGTGATACGTTAAAGCATGGAAAACAATGTTTGGAGCTAAGCTGCCCAAGGTGGTGCCCACAAGCCACATGTGGACACTGAGTGCCAATGAGCGCTAGTTTGAATTGAGATTCACTCTAACCACAAAATTTACATCAGATTTTAAAGATTTAGTATGACTAAAAGATTGCAAGACACCTCCATTAAATTTTGATTTCAAAGTGAAATGATAATATTTTAGCATATTAGTTAAATAAAATGATATTAAAATTAATTTCTCTAGAGCTTTTTCAAAAGCATTTTTTAAAATACTCATACTAGAAAACATAAGTGGTCCACATTGTCTTTCTAGTAGTCAAGGCAGAGCAGTGGTTCTCAAAGTGCAACCCCTTGACCTGCAGAATCAGCATCACCTGGGAACTTGTTAGAAATACTGCATGCTAAACTCTCAGGCTGGCCCCAGCCCAGACCTGCTGAATTGAAAACCCTGGGTGTGAGGCCCAGAAATCTGGATTTTAACAAAACCTGCAGGTGATTCTGATGCATGCTAAAGTCTGAGAACTACTGCTAGAGAAACAATTCTAATATTGGAAATAAGTCTATGGCTCTCATACGAGTTTACCATAAAGCAGACACATTTTCTTCAGTATTAAGGGATGGTGCTTTGAGGACATTTAAGACCTGGTGTACCTGTCATTATAGGAAATTCACAATCCTGGTGACTCTAAGGCCACATCCTGGCTCTACTGTCTACTTTCTGATCTTTACCTCTAGAGTCCTCAGCCCCCTTATCTACACAATGAGATATTTGAACTAAAAGCTGTTTCAATGACTTCCATCTGTGCAGAGCTGTAGGTTTAAAACTCCCCGCTGAGAACCAGAATCTGCAACATGGGGAATTACCTTGACCTGAAGCATGTCTTCTGTGTGGTAGGTAATGTTCAGTTGGAGGGGGCTGATCTTTGCAGAGAGAAAATCAGAGGCAGCTGCCGCTGCTGCCGATGTGGATCGGGGTAGTGCACCCTCTCGTGGCAGTGGGGGTGCGTCCGCTGCCCGTGCAGACTCTGCTGCCTGTGCCACCTCAGAGGCCTCCAGGAGAGCAAGGTCTACAGTGATGCCGGTGGACAGGTACTGAATGTTACTAGCAGCATAAGCAGGGATGGTGTCATAGTAACAGGTGGGCACGCCAGGAGTCGTCGTGAGCTGAAACCACAGGAGGAGTCCTTGGTCAGTCTCTAACACAACACTTCCAGGCTGTAATCACTGGAGAAGTTGGTTAACACAGGGTAAGTCTCTGACAGCCTGGTCATTGCTATGGGTTGAATTGTGTACCTAAAAAAGATGTTAAGCCCTGATCCTTGATACCTATGAATCTGATTATTTGGAATGGGGTCTCTGCAGATGAGCACGTGAAGATGAGGTCATTAGGATGAGCCCTAATCCAATAGGACTGGTGTCCTTATTAGGAAGAAAACTTTGGACACAGAGATGGACATTCACACAGAGAAAATGCCGTATGAACATGAAGGCAGAGTTCAAGGTGATGTATCTACAAGCTACGAAATACCAAACATTGCCAGCAACCACCAGAAGTAAGGAAGATCATGGAGCAGATTCTCCCTCAAGGCCTTCAGAAGGAACCAACCCTGCTGACACCAGGATCTTAGACTTCTAAACTCTAGAACTGTGAGGGAATAAACTTCTGTTGCTCTGAGACACTCAGTTTGTTGTATTCTGTTATGGCAGCCCTAGCCAACAAATACGCCCATTTTAAACACACACACACACACACACACACACACACTGGCCTCCTGTAATGAGTGAACAGAAGAAAGTCTGATCTAAGGCAGGAACCCGCAGGCAGGGTCCTTCTTCCAGTGTCCTTGCAGTCTTCAGTACAATCTAGAGGACATCACTTATTTTTTTAAATTTTTTTTTAGTTTCCATTCTCTGTATTATTCAAACAGAGAGGCGTAGCATTACTTTACCCTTCCTGCTTGGGCTCTCCGATAACTAAAAATAAAATTCACTTAAAATACTCAATGCACAATACATAGCCAATGCATTTTATGATGTTAAAATGGAGTTTTAAATGATACGGTTGGAGTAGCAATGAGAGAGACAATGAGTTTCTTCTGATTCAGGATCTCTGAGGAAAATGCTGATCACCTATCATGCACAATGCACAATGCACAGGGTCACAGGGTCACGATTACTGTCCAAGCCATCAATATCTGCAAAGTGTTTTCTGGATGCCTAATTACTTATGGGACAGTTTTGGCAACTTCCTGTCGATATAGTAATCCGATCCTGATCATTACCTCCCACAGGCACCCCCACTGCCTGCAACTTTCCTCGGAGGCAGTAGGATCTTCAGGGTAACAGTTGAACTTCTCCAGGTCACTGACTGGAAGGTTCCACTCAATAGAGAATTCTTGTCCCAGCACTAGTTCCTGGAGATCAGTGATGGTCACCACCTGGGGAAAGAGAAAGACGGCCACGGCCACAGAGGAGGTGACGGAGAGCCACCTGGGTAAAGTCCTTCCCTGGGGTTCTGGAAGTCAGGACCAGGGACCTAGTCCTTCCTCCAGACCACTTTGCTGTGAGATATTTGGAACTTGGCTTATTCCTGACCTTTCTCACCCCCTGGAGTCATTGTGGGTATCAAGTGGGAAGAACGTCGATCGTGTTAAGCAGTGTAGATCACAGGCAGTGCTGTGGCTGTTAGGTTTATTGTCCTCTGGGTGTGATGCTTTATCAATTTACCAATGACAGTAATAATAACAATACCTAAACTTTATGGAGCATTCATACGGGCCAAACACTGTGATAACCACGTTATAAGCATGATTTCCATGAATCCTATAAAGCTGCAGTCCCCAAGCCCTGGGCTGCAGACCAGTAACAGTCCGTGGCCTGTTAGGGACCAGGCCCCACAGCAGGAGGTGAGCGGCAGGTGAGCAAGCAAAGCTTCATCTGTATTTATAGCTGCTCCCCATCACTTGCATCACTGCCTGAGCTCCGCCTCCTGTCAGATCAGCGGCGGGGTTAGATTCTGCATTACAGTGAGTTGTATAATTATTTCATTATATATTACAATGTAATAATAATAGAAATAAAGTGTACAATCAGTGTAATGTGCTTGAATCATCCTGAAACTAACCCCCACCCCCACCCACAGTCCATGGAAAAATTGTCTTCCATGAAACCAGTCCCTGGTACCAAAAAGGTGGGGTGGGGACAGCTGCTATAAAGCAAGCCCATGCTGTGAATACTATGGCTCTCTCCATTTTACAGAATAGGAATCTGAGGTACGAAGACTGTTTAATACCTTGCCCAAGATCTCACAACTAGGATCAGAACCTCATCCTGCCTAACTCTAGGAACTAAGCTCTTACTCTACACTATATGTAGTCCAAATGGAAGGGGGCCGACCTAAGAAATAATGAATTTCTCAGCTCTTAATATATTCAACTAACAATGCAAGGGATTCTTTCAATAAGAAAAACTCGAACTGTCCCTCAGGTTTTATTTCACTATTATTTTCTGTAATGGTATAAAAATAGCTTAAAACACTAAGGACCAATATCAGCTCTGCCCAAAAAGAGCCCTTAACTTTAACAAAAGGACAAATATGTAAATATGCTACAGAGCGAGGCCAATGTATTGAGCAATATTTTTGCTATGTCACATCTGGGGTAAGCCTGTCTAGTTTTAAATTTGCCCAGAGAAGAACTGCCTTCCCTCAGGATCCCAACTGCCACCTTCCTCTTCAGAGCCCTAACACAAACGAAGCGGAGCGGTCTGTGTTTAGCACGCACAGGTGTCTCCTGCACCCTCCCTGTGATGTGGCGCAGCTCCCAGCAAGCCAGTTGTCTCTGCGACTGCCCGAAGTCAAAAGAGCAAGGGAGGGCTGGGTGTCAGAGTCTTAGGCCACGGCCTTTGGCAGGGGCCCTGCAGGGTGGAATGATCTCCCACCTTTGTGGAATCATCGTAGGCAATGCTTGGATCGGAAGTGGTAGCATTATTCACCAAGACAGTAAAATTGGCCGGCTGCTTGTCCATTCCCAGGATTGTGATATATGTAAACATGAGGTTGTCAGGATCCTCATAATTATTATTTGTAATCTTTGCCTCTAGACGGTTCTGAAAAAAAAAAATGTTGGATTAGAGACAAGGTACTTCATACTTTTATTGTCCTCAAATACCACTCAACATCTCATTTTCTGAGATTCAAGGTGTTTCCTTTTTCTCTGCATTTCCAGCTGTTGCCAGGTGATCATCCCCAGGGAATTCACTAACTCAGACTCTTAACAATCCTAAATCTTTTAGTAATATTTCCTGTTTGCTTTGGTTCACTGGTTCTTTACTGATTCTGTTACTCAGAAAATATGTCCCTGACATGATAGAATTTTCAAGCAGACAATTTGGGTACTTACACATCAAACAGAAAGACACAGAAATTCATTGGCACATGAAGACATACACAGACACAAAAAGTGCCCAAATAATTTTTCTTTTATGTTAATTATGATGGTAAGAGCTAAAATTTTTTGAACGATCATTATGTGCCAGGCACTGTGCTCAGCATTTTACATGTATTACTTCATTCAAATCTCACCGCAACTATGAGCTTGAAATTATAATTATCCCCATTTTCAGATGAGAAGACCAAAGCACAGAAAATTAGATAATTTATTTAGGGAACCATGATTCAAAAGTGACAAAGTTGAGCCGTGACAAAGAAGAAGGTGGAAGTGAAGATTGAAGAAAAAAGGGACAATTTGATGATGAAAAAGATTAGAAGTCCTACACAAATATGCCCAGCTTATCTTTGACAAAGATGAAAAAGGAACACAATGGAGAAAAGATATACTTTTCAACGAAGGGTACTGGAGCAACTGGATGTACACAGACAAAAAGTCCAGCCTCAACCTAATCTCACATCTTACATGAAAATTAACAAAAAATAGATTACAGTCTTAAACGTAAAAGGTAAAACTATAAATTTTCTAGAAAAAAATAATAGGAAAAAATATTCAGTATCTAGAGCTAGGCAAAGAGGTCTTAAGCTTGGCATCAAAAAGCACAATCCATAAAAGAAAATAATGATAAATCAGACCCATCAAAATTACAAACTTTTGCTAATGGCAAATAGGCATATGAAAAGATATTCAACATTAGTAGACATCAGAGAAAAAGAAATTAAAACTACAATGAGCTATAACTGCATACTAGAATAGCTAAAACAAAAAATAGCAACAACATCAAATGCTGGCCAAAATGCAGAGAAACTAGATCACTCATATATTGCCGGTGGCAATGTAAACTGGTACAGCCACTCTGGAAAATGGTTTGGAAGTTTCTTATAAAACTAAACATGCCCTAGCACGAGACCCAGCAGCTGTATTGGTCATTTATCTCAGAAAAAAGAAAACTATGTTGACCTGCACATGGATGTCTATAGCAGTTTGATTTTATTTGTAAAAGCTCATGACCGGAAACAGCCCAGATGCTCTTCATCAAGTGAATGGTTTTTGAAAAGGTACTCTGTCCACACCTTGGAACAATATTCAATATTAAAAAGGAACAAATTGTTACACACAAAAGATTGGATGAATTTTGACAGAGCTATGCCAAATGAAAAAGCAAAGCCGATCCCAAAAGTTGCATACTGCTGAATTCCATTGAGATAACATTCTTGAAAGCACAAAATTACAGAAATAGGGAGTAGATTATTGGTTACCAAGGGGTCAGGGCAGGAGAAAAGTGTGCTATAAAAAGACAACAGGGGCCGGGCGCTGTGGCTCACGCCTGTAATCCTAGCACTCTGGGAGGCCGAGACGGGTGGATCACTCGAGGTCAGGAGTTTGAGACCAGCCTGAGCAAGAGCGAGACCCCGTCTCTACTAAAAATAGAAAGAAATTATCTGGCCAACTAAAATATATATAGAAAAAATTAGCCAGGCATGGTGGCGCATGCCTGTAGTCCCAGCTACTCGGGAGGCTGAGGCAGTGGGCCCGCTTAAGCCCAGGAGTTTGAGGTTGCTGTGAACTAGGCTGATGCCACGGCACTCACTCTAGCCTGGGCAACAGAGCGAGACTCTGTCTCAAAAAAAAAAAAAAAGACAACAGGAAGAATCCTTGTGTTAATGAAAAATGTTATGTATGTTGATAGCATCAATGCCAATATCCCAGCTGTGCAATTGTACTATAGGTTTATACATTGTTACCATTAGGGGAAACTGGGTAAAGGATACATGGGAACTCTGTATTATTTCCTACAACTGCATGGGGATCTTTAATTACCAGAAAATAAAAAAAATTATGGAAAGTAGTATACAGATACTTCAAAGAACTAAAAGTAGACCTACCATTTGATCCAGCAATCCCACTACTAGGATTTACCCAAAGGAAAAAAAGGCATTTTATAAAAAAGACACTTGCACTTGAATGTTTACAGCAGCACAATTCACAATTGCAAAGACGTGGAAACAACCCCAGAGCCCACCAACACATGAGTGTATTAATAAAATGTGGTATATGTATACCATAGAGTACTACTCATCCATAAAAAATGGTGATCTAGTATCTTTTGTAACAACCTGGATGGTTGAAGACCATTCTTCTAAGTGAAGTATGGCAAGAATGGAAAAACAAACACCACATGTACTCAATACTAAATTGGAACTAATCGATCAACAGTTATGTGCACATATGTTATATGCACATATGGAAGTAAAACTCAATGGAAATCAAGCAGGTGGGAGGAGGAAGGAGAGGATGGGTAAATTCACACCTAGTGGGTGTGCATACTATCATACTATCTGGGTGAAGTGCACACCTATAACTCTGACTTCAATTGTACAAAAGCAAATTATGTAACCAAAACATGTGTACCCCCGTAATATTCTGAAATTTAAAAAGTTGATTATACAGAAAAAAGATCTCAGAGTAGCAATGGTGCATACAGTTATTTAGCATCTACCAAAATTATAATTTCATGTAAAAGTCTAATTTCATAATAAATTTAAGACTACTAAGAAAATATGCATTTAAAAGAAAGAAAAAAAGGAATGAGGGAGAGAGAGTCCCACAAAAGAAAGATCTACCCATACATCATCAGACTTCTAAGAAAACCAAGTTAGAAGCCTCCCATTCTCTGCTGGCCTTGCTGCTTTTGCTCCTCTCAGACTCTTTGGGAGACAGAGATGAGGCAAGGATGCTCTGTATCTTACAACCTTTAAAAGCCACCCTTTGATACCTGTGCCCAAGGCCAAGTTTTAGAGAGCAGAAAGGAAAGCTGTTATAGAAGAACCTCAAAAAGTCACTATCTTACTTTTCACCTCCACCGACACCCCATACACACATGCACCCCTCATAAAAGGGCACATCTTGGAAGCCAGGACCCATCATATAAAACTAAAAGGCAATGATTTTTTTCTAGAAAAAAATAAGCTCTGCACAGAACTCATACTGGTTTTTATAGGCATATAATTCTGACACACACATTAAACACTGCCACGTTCACTTGAATCCTTTCAGAGACCATCAAATGTTGCCCCTATCACACGTGACCATGCAACTATAGCAAACCAAAACCTCAAGAAGCAACCACAGCAAGGAACATACACCACGTGTTCCTCAAAAACAGTACTTACAGAGGCAACGGAGAAATGATACAGAATGTATTTCTTCTCAGTTACAGCATCTAAAAGGCAAAGACAGAGGAGTTCCCATTATTGGGGGAAGCAGAGGAGCTGCAGAGTCATGTTCTCTGCAGCTGGAACACCTTTGCCAGCTGGTTCTGCTCATCTGAGTCCTGTACACTTTTGTCAAACTTCTACAGAGGTTCCCTGGACCACTTTCTCTGAACTCCATGACACTCTGTGGCACCATTTTTGCTGGCACTTAAGACATTTTGACCTATGTTGAAGATAACTACATGCATGTTGTGTCTATCCTGCTGGACCATGAGTTCCTCAAGGGCAATGCTTATGTCTTATCCATCTTCATATCCCTTGCATGTAGTGTAATAACACATAGCAAATAAATACCCATACATACTAACTCCCTGCAGGGCGGGATTTTTGTATATAAGATTACAGACTATAAGCTTATGTGAGGTATTTATATAGAAACCTTACAATGGAGGAAACACTATACAAATTGGATACTTCTCCCTTAATAGTAACCAAAACAGTATTTTACAAAGCTATTAACAAAATATACTATTTGTTATTAATAATGACATTCAGAGAAGAGAATAATTAAGCTAAATGCAGTAATATCTGTTGCTTTGGTGGAATCAATAAGGTATAAGTTGCACATTTGAAGTCTACTTTGATGCCCTGTGCTTGGTTAACAGAACTTTCAGAATGAGTTTTAACCCATTGATTCTAAACTAAAGAAATAAATGACAGTGATAATAGGGCTAGGGCCATATTGGGCAGTCTGTGATGACTGGTTTTTGTGGAGAACCAGCCACAGTGCCATAAGAAAGCCTACCTTTAGATACACCATCATCCCAGTACAGCTCCCCCTGGGCTTCTCTCTTGTAGTCCAAGGCAATAATGAGTCCCAGGGAATTCTTCCGGCTGTAAAAGAGCAATTCTCAGCATTGGAGAACAAGGAAGAGATTGGATGGAGTATATGAAACAAGCCCCAGAGACAGATAACCACTGAGTCCATCCCAGAAACTGAGTAGATATTGACGCTGTGTGGAAACATGAGAGTTGGGTGTGGGCAGGCAGCAGAGGTTAGGAGTGAGTGGCATAAGAAGGGTGGAAGGAGGCCGTTCCATTGAAAACTGTTTGGGCTGTGTTGTAATACATACCACTAACAATCAGCACTTACTAATAGTGCTTACCATGTGCCAGGCACTCTTCCAAGTGTCCTACATACAATTACCATTAATATTTACCCATTTAACCCACTTAGTAATGCTAAAAAGTTGGGCTATCATCATCCCCAGTTTACCCGTAATAGGCAGAAGCACAGAGAAGTAAGCTGCCCAAGGCAAACACGTCTAGAGTGCGGCAGAGTCAGGGCTTGAACCCAAACTATCTGTCTCCAGAGTCTGAGCTCTTGACCTCTCAGCTATGCTGACTTTCACAGGATACCTTTATCTCCTATTTAACTTGCATTCTCTCACACACTTGGGGATCTATCTGAGAACAATTTCTGGTCATAGGAAAATCCCCATCAGTGATTATTTTGACTATTTCTCTAATCTGATTCAATCCAAAAGTGAAAGACTATGGAAATATAAAGGAATATTTACTTTCTACTAAATAAGGAAGATTAGTGCCGGAAGACTCTTCCCTTGGCATATCCACCCTCAGTCTCTATTTGCCTCTCCCATCATGCCCTGCTCCCTTAGAGCACCAGGGTAGTCACACCTTAGAAGAGTGAAGAACTTACCTGGCCTCTGTGGTTGTGTTTGGCTGCTGGGTGGGAAATATGTAGCCACCTCTAAGGTGAAGTCCTATCTTATCACCTGGGAGTAGCATATTCACCCATTGTTTCCTCCAGAGGATGGCCACTCCCTAATAAACAAAAGGAAGATAGATCAGATAGGAGGCTGCTGGGCTAGGAGAGACCTTAGAGATCATCTGGTTCAGTTGCTGCACTTTAAAGAAGGAAAAATGAAGACCCCCAAAGTAATGTGACTTGCCCAAGGCATGTAGGTAGTACAGACCAGAGCTGAGATGCCAGACCATCCCATTTCTTTACATTACACCATGCTATGATTCCATAACTGGTTTTCATTCTCTAGGTTATCACAGCCAAAGGCCAGGAATTAGTCCTGATAGCTGCACAGTAGCCAGGTTGATACAATGAAATTTCCATAAACCTTCCTCAATTATTCAAATTATTTCATTGTACATTTGGAAAGGCCTTCTGCTAGGGTCCGAATGTTCGTGTACTCCCAGAATTTGTATGTTGGAACCTAATATCCAATATAATAGTATTAAGAGGTGAGGCCTTTAGGGGACATGATTAAGTCATGAGGGCAGAGGAAGAAGGCACCATTAATGAAGTCCTGCTGGAGCCTCCAGAACTGCAAGCAATAAATTTCTGTTGTGTATAAATTATCCAACATAAGGTATTTGGTCACACCATCCTGACTGGACCAAGACACCTTTCTCACAGAAAAGCACCCACAGACAAGTAAACATAAAACCTCATATCATCTTCCTGCCCCAGGCTCCCGAGTCTGCTGCTTTAGAATTGCTGTCTGGTAGAGGCCGGTCTCTGAGCCTGCCAGGGCTGCCTCACTTACCGTGTCGTAGTCGTACCAGGTGGCATCCGGTATATATGCGTTCACTTGGTCCACATCCTGGGGAAACAACAACATGTCACATGAGCACACCCCTCTATAGTTACAAACACCTCCAGGTGTCACAGCACGTGCTTCTCTGAACAATCCTGAGAGACTCCTGAGATACCCCAATCTACAAATGAAAACACAGATGTGATGCTCAGGTTGAGCAGTTTATTCAAAGCAGAGCATAGCTAGAGATTAAATTTGTTTTGCTTCAATGCTGCTGCACTAAGAGAAGCAGAGGAAGTTCATTTACTGAATTAGTCATGTAATCAAACAGTTGGGAGGAGACTGAGCCAGCCAGGCCCCTAGGAGAGCCTTTCAGCCGGGCCAATGTCTGGTGAGCAGGACCTGTCATCAGATGGTGTGGATGAACCACCAGCTCAAAGGGCCTTCAGCACAACCACACTGGCAATCTTTCATGTTTGCAAGTGGATTGGCATGATCCTAATCCTTTCTTCATACTTCCCAACCACCTCTTCCCCAAATCACACTAGGTAGGATACACGTGGACCTTCATACATGACTTCAGAGCGACACCCTTCTCTTGCCCAGCACTCCTCTCTCCCTCCCTTCTTCTCTTTACAGGTATTCTCTCTTCCCAGCCCAACCCAAGAGCACAGCCCCTCCGGACAGTGAGAAATACAGACAGATGATAAGCACACACACAACAAGCCATTTCAAGCCCATCAGTGCCACAGCCATATGCCTAAGGACACAGGTTTTAATTTTAAGGCAATTTTGCACAATGGAAATTATTTTGCTTGGAGGGACAGTAGGACCAAGAATGACTATTTCTTCAATTTTCAAACTTTCATGATCTCTTTCACTTATACTCATATTTAGATTTAAATGCAGTCATAGATATTCAGGATCTAGCTTAATTGGCTATAGAGTCATGTGGACAAGTGCAATACCCCCCCCCCACTATCATAGACATACTTCATATAAAACAGGCGTGATGAGGAGCCCAGGCCCCCATAAGAACTGCTCGTGCACCTCCCACGTGGCTGAGTCCTGGTAGAACCTAGAAAACACAGCGCACAGTGAGGCAAGGGAAGCCGTGATGCAGGACAGCAGCACATTATGGAGCAACAAGACCCTAACTAACCTTGTTACCACAAACAAGGTAAAGTGAAACCATGATATGAAAGGGAGTCTTTGAGGATCAGGAAACTCACTCGTGGACAAGGGGCCTTGCTACGGTCTCCCCCTGCGTGTGAGCGCGGTAGAAGAGGGTGTACAGGTAGGGCAGCAGGGTGTAGCGGATATTCAGATAGTGTCTGGAGGAATTCAACAGCAGCGAGTCAGCACCAAAGGCGGCGGGGTCCTGGTCCTAGGAGGAAGGAGAAGCAACTGCTGAATATTTCTTTCTGCTATAGATTAAAAGTTCCCTTAAGACAAGAAGCTTTGCCAGATGAGAGTAGCCACATTCTCCAACTTGGAGAACATCGAACCATTTCTAGAACTGAAAGGATCTTGTTCCTACTCCTTCATTTTATAAATGAGAAAACAACATTAAAGATTATGCAACTTTCCCAATGTAGAATTGCAGGCAAGTGACCAAGTGTAAAGTTGGCATTGTCTATGACAGCCCCGGGTGACAAAGAAGTCCCATGGAGGTTTCCACGGAGATAAAGTGGGCCCTGCTCCCTCCAGGGCTGCACCAATTAATTTTATAGATTGAAGCTTCTCATAATATTTAATTTGGAAAATAATACTAAGTTGTACTACTACTAAAAATAAATTCATTGCCTTATAAGCCACACTGCCTACCACCATGATCTATGGTACAACATTTCCTTTCCAGGTACTTGTATGAATTTGTAATTTAAAAATTTCATGTCTAGTTTTCTCTATGTTTTCACATCAAAATTTTTTTTATTTTTTCTATCCCAAAGACAGCAACCTCAATTTGTTCTTTCAGACACAATGTGCAAAGAAATCATGAAGATGGTTTTTAAAAGATTTTATCCAAGAGCAAAGAAAGAACCTTTTAGAAGAGAAATATAATTTTCCTAAAACCCAGATATGGAAATTTTCCATCAAAGGTCAGCACTCATTTGCTTCATTTTCCATGTAATTTGGAAGTCATGAAAGATACACATGTCATATTTAGACTTGTCATCCTGTACTGTACTACTGGGACTGAATTTTGAATAAAATTGCTGGAATTTATTCCTTTCTTTTGCTCCCTAAGAGCCCACTTCTTTCCCTCTAAATAGAAGTATTCCGTGAGACCACTCCATGCTCTGGATGTAGAGCTGATGAAAACCCTGAGGCCAAACAAAGCAAATAATACTCCACAGCCTCCTTCAGCCTGGTCTTCAACTGAGAAAGTCTAGAGCTGCACTGTCCTCTGTGACGGCCGCGAACCACATGAAGCTATTGGACACCTGACGTGTGTTTAGTAAGACTGAGGAACTGAACTTTTAATTTTATTTGATTATAGTTAATTTAAATATAGATCTGAGTCAATGTAAAATATTTTTCCATTAAACACAACTTTATTGTTTTGGTAGGATACATTTCACTTCGACTGCCAAAAATTTAGCACATGAATTGAGATGTGCTGTAATCATAAAATGCACAGTGACTATTGAAGACTTGGTAGAATGGAAAGGATATAAAATAGCTCATTAATAATATTTTGTGTTAAACACAGGTTGAAATAATAATGTTATGGATATATTGAGTAACACAAAATATATTAAATATAATGTCTTCTGTTTCTTTTCACTTTTTAAATTTAAATTTAAATTTAAAGTAACATATGGCTCTCATTATAATTCTGCCAAACAGAGCTAGTTTAGAGAAAAGAAAACAAGCACTGTAACCCGGTTCTGTGGGTGATCTGAGTGCTCTTACGATGTAAGTCCTTTCAGGACAGCTCTTCATGAAGAGCACCTGTCCCACCGGCTCTCAGCCACCTACTTGGATGTTCAGAAAGTGCTCATCTCTCTCTCAATCACAAGTGGCTGGGAAAGCTCAGGGATACAATACTTTGGAGGTTTGAAGGTTAATCCTTCCTAGGTTAAAAACAAAGTTTAGAGCTGGAGCTAAAATAATCATCAGGAAGTTACTCTAATGAGCTTGTTAAGTGCTGAACCACTCCATTTGAAATATTTTAATTGCAGATTACTTCATTAAATATAAGGACATCCCACCTTACTTGCTCCTGCCATCACCATACATGCCTCCTTAGGAGGCACTTTGAACCCCCTTCAATATAATTCCCCATTAAAAATATTATTTTGGATGGAAGAGGATAAAGGTGGGATGAGTCGTGAGAAGCAGTCTGGAAGTCTCCTAAACTATTCATAGAAAGATAAAATGCTGTACAGGTTGAAAAATTTTTTTGGATCATTGGCCTGCACGTCTCTAGATCCTTTCTCCTTGCTCTTTCATATCTATGAGTGGTTTCCCTTGTATTAATTGAAATAAAATATCAGTAAACTCCAATTGTCCCATTTTATATAAGGGGCTAAAAGAAGTGACAGCAGCACCCTAGAAATTTTAACAAATATTCTCACCTTTGTGAGTTTCCAACAATAAAATCATTCGGTATATACACACCACTTCTCACACACCCTCACCTCCACACTCTGCTTTTTAAGCCTATCACTCAAGATTTACTTATCTTTCTTCTGCAGGTCGGGCCAACCTGGAGGATTTTCTTCAACTCCTCTTTAAGAACAAGTAGATTTAGTTAATTCAAAAAGTTTCCATCACTTCTCTGGGGGACCTTACCCTAAACTCAGGCCCATTGTGATTCCTCGATAGTGGATAAAATGCTCCAAGCTGCATCCACCTTCTGCAGAGCTCCTCTGTGACATTTTCTGTATAACCGCAGATGTTGGCACCTACCTGGAGAATTAGCACATATACAAATACAGTGGTCAGTGACAGAAGAAAAATCATGTACTGTGTATATGGTAAGGGAAAGAGAATCTCTTATCCACATTAGTCCATGCTCAAGGAGATTCCAGAGTCCCAGGGCATGCCCCCAGCCAAATGAGAGAAACAAGGTAGTAGGCATCACAGCATGGACTGAGGAGGGGGAGACCTGATAGTAGTGCACACAATGGTCCTTATATCGGGGCTCTTCCTCAATATTCAGTTCCCAATTTCATACTTTCCTATTCACTGATGCTCTTCTGATACAACTTTCCTATACTAATACATTTTACTCATGGTATCTCCTTCCTATCTCCAGAAATGGCATGGATGACAGCTTAGTGATAAGGTACCATCATTCTATCTTCAGAAGGCAGCTCACACCACACATAAAAATTCATTTTTCCAATACATATCACAGTGGGACATATGTTCCTTAGTTTTTCAGATACCCTCCAAGACCGGAAATGGAAAGAATGCCAAAGGACAAAGAGTTAAATTCCTCGGATAGACATGAGGCTTACCATGGGGATGCCAAACAGGTTGAACTCCAGGATACTGGGGATGGACCATCGAAGGTCATCCCATGTGGCTGCGTTGTCCCCCAACCAATGAGCAGCAAATTTTCCAGATCCAGCAAAAGTGGAACGAGATAAGATGAAGCTCCTATTATTGACAAAGATATTTTCCATGGCCCTGAAAGAGAATACAGCCAGTTGAATGTGAGGGGAGCCGTGAACATCTAGGACTCACTTCACACCAAGAGCAACAATGGGCTTTCCAACCAAACTGAGAAAAAATATCAAAGTATCATAAATCAGGTGTGCAAACAGGCTTAGCACTATTAAGAGCTTCTCTCCCACTTCTGGGTAAGGTTTCAGATCTCATATAAGACAGTATGAACTTCTACATTCCAGCCCCCACAGAAATTTCTCTAGGCTCCTGTCCTCTTTATTGTATTTTCTCCTTCTGATCAGATCTGATTGTGGTCTGCCCCTTTTAGTTGACAATATACTGGAACCATGTCTTGGGTTCTTGGCCCTATTTTCTCTCTCTAGATAAAGTTTTTCTAATATCCCTGGGTTCCATGCCTTGCTGCCATACATAATCCTGTTTAGCACCATACCAGATCACATTGGAACTCTGTGTCCTCTGCTCGACAAATAGGAGAGTTTGTACACCAGCTGGTATGTCTCTGAAACTTCAGGACTTATTCCTAGTTGCCTCTGAAACTTTAGGACTTATTCCTAGTTTCCTCTGAAACTACAGACTTATTCTCAGCAATTCTCAATGTTAGCAAATTTTAATCTATGCAAAATAATAAGTAACTGGAATGAATTAGTCTCAAAAGATGGCATATAAAAGTTTTTGTAAGGTTAAAAACAACTAAAGTAGAAAATATTATTTTCATTGTATTATAATAAAACATGACATATCAAGTAAAACTATACAGAAATGAAAGCCAAGGAATTAAAAACACAGAATTTAATTACTTAATTAGTTTAATTACAGGATAATTATAACTTTGGGGCAGGGAAGGGACATAAAGGATATGTGGTTGGATGTAGGCTGTTTGCTGAGCTTTTGTTCTGAACGCTCCTTTTCATAGGCACTTTCGTGAAATGCGTCTCCCTCCCTTCTTTTATGCTAAACAATCCACCCCTTCCATTAGAATTGTATAATAGAACAATGACACAACTACTGATGGTAAGACCTGAGCCACCACTGCTGCTAGCTCTTTGCAGGCAAGCTCTTCTTTCTTTCCTTTTATTACAATACATGGTCTGAGACAAGTATATCTTTTCCTAAAAACTGTCTTTACACATCTTTATCACCAGGCACCAGGCAATTGCTCAAGACACTATCACAGCCATGAATTCCTCCCCACTTCATATTCCCAGGGGATGTTAGGGAGAGTCTACAAATGCAGAATGACTTATAATGGCAAAAGGGAGAAAATTCTAAAACAGAAGACTGGTTTAAGAGAGCGAAGTGCTCCATCCTGACAATTTATTGACAAAAAAAAAAGCCAGGATAGATTGGAGGAGAGGACTCACTCCTCAACTCCTGTCCTCACTTCTCCTTTGATATGGACTGGAACTCTGTGATTTTATTACCACTGGCCGGAGCTTTATTGCACTTTGCAATCACCAATCATAAAGAAACACATGCAGTTTATACAGAATGAAACCAAAACAGAGATGAAAATATCTGTGGTTACAATTTACTTAGAGGCCGTTATGGTAAAACAGATTAGATAACTGTCAGTTTTTTTCCAATTTAAAGGAAAAGTTTTAGGTTTCTCTTAGACTCTTAGGTTTCTCTTTCTCATCTCCCAGGTCTGGCCAATTTATGTTCAGGTCATGATCTCTGACAGGATCTAACCTCCTTCTGCTCTCAGCCTAGAGGGAGGTGAATGTTATTCCCTAGATAGCCCAGTAACCACTGTCCCCAAACTATACTTCCAGTTAAGGTTGAGCCAAATGTTCATCAGACCTATGGCTTCTCTTGATGTCCAGATCCCACCGAATGAAAATATTATCTGCTTTTTAACCCAATTCTGCCTCATGCCCAAAGGCCAAGTTCCACTTGTCTCCACTGTTCTCTGGGATCTTAAGTCATCCTGCCTGACCCAGAGAGTTAGAAAGGCACCTACCACTTACTCAGTCATAGCTACCTTTTAGCTATTAACCATAATAGTTAGAATATACCAACCAACCTATTCATGATTGTATAGCATTTTGATGGAGTAGAGACACTGGCCAATAAGGCAATTAGAAACCCTCTTTCCCTCCTTCAACACTTCCTTACTCTTTCTTTCCCTGACCATTTATTCACTCTCCTTCCCACTCCCCATTCTTATATAGAAGCATCGAGAAAATAAAAATACATCAGAATAGGAAGAGTCTATGGAAACATAAATCCAAGATTCTCATTTCAGAGATGATGAAACTGAGTCTTATCCAACTAGTTTATTTCCCAGGAAAGGCAGAATGAGAGAGAGAGAAAGAGAGAAGTCAGAAAAGAGAAGATAAATCAGAAATATGTGTCCTTCTCCTTAGATCTTTTCTTTTACTGAAATACAAATTTTTACATTTACTGGACAAGAACTCTCTTTCACCTAGACAATCCAACATAATGAAAAGTCATGAGGGCAAAATCATGCTGGAAAACAAAATAGACACAGTCTCTGTCTCTAAGTCTCCAGGGCCCTGTGTGCCCACCCTCTCAGGCCAGGCATTAATCCAACAAAATGTCTGCAGGACACACACTATTCACAAGGCTAAGAATATAGGGGTGACTTTGCCCTCATGAAACTTACAGTCCTGCAAGGGAAAAAAAATGAGCATCTCAGAATTGATACAATATTTTTTGCATATTAAACATATTGGAATATGGGCAAACACACCACAAAGAAAGGAAAATCTTTTCCTAGAACATATAATTATGAGTAATTATATATGTTTGCAAAACAGACAGGGCAAAGAAGGCCATCTTGTGCAGGGCACACAATACGCGGAAGATGTGGGAGAATGAATAGCATTTGGATTTGGGAACAACAAGTAGTTACGTATTGTCAGAGCATAAAGCACAAGGAGCACAAAGATGAGAGAAAAATAGTAAGAAAGGGTGAGGTTATGAAGTAGTTTACAGCTCGTGCTAAGACAACTGGATTTTATTGTACAGAAAATAGCAAGCAACAAATAATTTTACAGTGCGGGGGAGGCAGGGGAATGAGCAACTGTGTGCTTTAGAAAGGTCACTTTGTCAGCAGTGTGGAGTAGAGCTTTCTAAATCTTAGCATGCATCCAATACATTCAATAGACCCAGGGATCAAGTTAAAATGCAGATTTTGATTCCCAAGGTCTGGGTTGAGGCCCAAGATGCTACACTTGTACCACGTTTCCTGGCAATGCTGGTGTTGCTGGTCCTTGGGCCACACTATGAGTAGAAAGGGTGGAGGGTGGATTATTGGGAGATAAGGCTAAAGTCAGGAGACTAGTCATGGGCCTAGTATAACGATGAAGTTCCACAAGCCCCTGATAGTAGGAGAGAAGCAGAGAACAGCTAGGAAGTTCTTTCCTATGCCGCTGGAAGATCCCCAATGGTTCTTCGGACACTTTAGTTCCCCCATTTGTGCTGCAAATATAAAATTAAATCTTAAGTTTAGCCTCCAAGTTCTTCTCTTTTAGGTATAATGATTTTATTTTACTACCTTCCAAAGAAGAAACTGGGTGGTGAGGGGGACAGCTATTCCTCAATTTACAAAGTCATAAGTGGGGAAAAAACGCCCATGTGAGAACATAAGAAAAGAGTGTGATGCTTTGCAGGACACATCTGTCTCCTTGTTAGACTTTCATAATGGCTGCCGTTGATGGTGGTGGTGGTATGGGTGGGTGTGTGTGAGTGTGTGTGTGTGTGTGTGTGTGCACGTGCATGTATGTGGCTGTGTCTCGGGGAAGAGGGGAGAATTGAGAGGGAAAAGAACAGAACCTTGGGAAAGAAGCTAGCAGGGTGTGATGATGTAGCATTGCTAAATAAATACAGGACATGCAGGTAAATTTGAATTTCAAATAAATAATGATTAATTTTTAGTATAAGTATGCCCCATGCAAATTTAACTTGGTGTCCTGTGTTTTTATCTGCTAAAATCAAGCAATCCTAGTGTGGTGACCATAGCACATTCAGTAAAGGGACCCAAGCAAGGGCTGCCTTCTCCCAGTAGGGGGCTCTAAACGTCTTACATAGCATTGCCTCCTAGTATTCTCAAAATAATGAAGCCCCTTAGCCATAAGTGCACCAAAACTAATCCTACATAGAAACCAAGGATTTGTATGAGAGGACCTCTTAAACACCCTGAAATACCAGCATTTCTATATCCCTATTAACTGGAAAAAACATTTGAACCATGTACTTACAGAAGAGCAGAGAAACCCTTCACCTCCCACCTTCCCAAATCTGGAATCAGGGGGAAAACCAAGTCCTTACGAGTCTGTGGCTCTTGCCATGGTGTATCCATACAAGCTGTGGACGTCATAGTGAAAACCCGAGTAAAACTCTGTGTCCATGCAGAGGGTGCTTGCAAAAAGCAAGTTGTCTAGAACACCTAGAGGAAAATACCCATCGGTGAGGAACTTCTCCATCAAACAACTTTAACAAAGTAGCCACCCAATTTTCTTCTCCATGGTTGTTGTGCCTTCCCCACCAATCTCCACCTGACACAGTCCTTTCCAGATTTTAAACTCTGTCCTAAATGCCACCTCCTACCTGGGGCCTGCACTGAGCCTGCCACAGGAGATGAACCATTAAAATTAATTTGCCTTCCCTTGAGCTCACAAAGAATGGTGGTGAGTGGAAGCAACTGAGAAACATGCTCAGAGCAATGGGAAGTTGATCTGAGATTAAATATAAAGCATATAATGTTTATATTTATTAATCAAGAAAAATTGAGTATAAAGTGTATAGATATGAAGGCAGTGAATGCGAATATTTTCATTTTTATAACACAGACCCTAGTCACAATTTTTTTAAAAAATGAGATATGAGATGTGGGTGGTTTTATAAATTAGAACTCAGATCCTGCTTCTCGGGATTCCCGTTGTTACTGTATTTTCCTTTTCTCAAGCCTAAAATGATCAACTTTTCTGCCCCTTCCTGTCCCTGTTGACCTCTGGGGCCATATCTGCCTTTCTTCACCAAGGCTTGTCCCTTCACAGGACCTTAGTATGGAGCACAATTCCAGAAAGTAGTAGAACCAGGGAGGACTGAAGTTGGGTTTTAACCATCCTCCTAACAGAACCAAGGTTTGGAGTCAGAAATTAAGTTGGATTATAAAACATAAGGAAGACTATATTCTTGCCCAGCTTGCTTTGTGGGAGGAGATTCATAACCACTTAACTGATCTCTACCATGCTAAGGTGCACTGTGCAATCCTGGAAGGGGAAGAGGCTGCCCCGCTGCTGTGAGGGACAGTGGCGGGTCACATCAGGGTAGACAGAATACCACCCCCAGGGAGTGAGGCGCTGGCTAGCAGCAAGCAGAAGGTGATGGGATAGAGGTTTTCTGTAGGAAAAAACAAAGCAAAGCAAAAAGTCAAACATAAAACTTAGTTTAGGCCAAGAAGAGGATAAAGAGATAAAGAAAAAAATGATAAACTGATCTGGGGTGAAAAAAATGGGGGAATACAGATGAAGCAGAGAACAAAGAATAAGCTGAAGAAGCAAACGGTAGGTTTTGCAAGAGGCTAAAGGGTTTGAAGTCAAGACTCCCTCCAAAACATTCTGCACTCCACCAGCAAGCAAAAGAGGCTAAGGAAACAGCTAAACCTTGGTCTCAGGGGTGTAAGTAAAGTGAACAAACCGGAATAAACCGGCAGAGACTGTCCAGATGCCCACCACGCCAGCGTTCTCTTCCTGGGAGGGTAAGGTTATACTTGAAGGTTACATCTTCCCGCGAAGTTATTAATATTAAGCTGAGGCTAAGTGACCGATTCTGGCAAAGGAACATGGGCACCTTGGGAACACCACCCTTCCAGACGTGCCCGTAAAACTCCCTCTCCCTCTCTTTCTTTCACCCTTAAAGCTGGAAAGAAAGGTCTCTCAGATGGGAGACGGTGGAAGAAACTAGATCTGAGTCACCACTTGGATTCAAGCCACCTGTCCCTCAGTAGGTACGATGTGAGCAAAAAATGAATTTTTATTGTGTCAGTCCACTGAGATATGGTGGCTTACTTGTTGCCACAGCGCATAGTCTAGTTTATGTTCCCTGCAATCCTGCCCCCATTCTCTCTCTCTCTCTTTCTCTTTCTCTCTCTCACCTCTTTCAAAATCAGGGACTGGAAAGTTCACCTTGACTGGAAATGGGACATAAATAGGACCTTTAAGGAACCACTGATGCTTCAAACTGTTGCAGATGAGGAGGCAGAGAGACAGACAGAAAAGGGAGAAAGGGAAGAAGGAAGAAAGAGGAAGGAAGGGAGGGATCTGGAGGAGAAAGGAAGAAAAGAAGGAAAAAAGAGAGAAAGGAAAGAAGAAAGAAAAAAGTGAACAGAAGTACAGATTTACTTCAATATAAGGTCATTTGTACCTTAAAGTGTTCTGAAATTCTCATCAGTTTTAAACTTGAACCACCTGAGGGGTTTGGAGGAGTGACCAGCATGAAAGAGTCCTGAACTGACATTGGAAGGTCAGCCAGGGGACGGGGCCGGACTCAGGCTAGCAATTGTCACCCACACTGGCCCTTGGATGACTACAGCCAAAAGGTCATCAGAGACCAAACAATGCCACAGAGACACAGACAGAGGAGTGTTCAGTATGCCTAGGGGGCCCTTGGCCTGGGCGGGAAATCATAATCTTAATCATAGGGAGCTCCACTGAGGTTGTTTTAAACATGTCTGCGTCTGCATCACCAGCAAACGGGAGTACTTACTGGGAGTGAAAGGAGGGAAGTTAAAGTTGTTTGATTCACACTCCTGATCAGAAACTTGGAGTAAGCTAGATACTTCATCCATTTCCTTCAAAGACACAGAACACACAAAATGTAAAATGCCATTGATCACAATTAGCTGTTGAGAAATGCTTACTGCACGAGAAGCCAGGCTATCTGGGGTCTCTTATTAACTGGTTTTGGGATTTTAAATAATCTCCTGAACTTTTCTTGCCCTCTGGTTCATTTTTTGTGAAGTTAAGTCATTGTATTAGGTTATATCTAAGGCATGTTCCAGTTCTAAATGACAGTGGGCACATTTTAACTTTTATAAATTGATTTCAACCAGTTAATTAAGAAATAATCATTTCAAAGGTTGATCCTTGCCTTACAAATTGTGAAGATTTCATTATTAATGTTACTGTTTCAGTATTATTTGAGAGAACCTAAGGTAGAGTAACATTTCTATTTTATAATTTTCCCTGGCTTTCCTCTGAGTGAGGAACAATAAGAGAATATAATTAAGATCAAATCCATTCCTTTATTTTTTTTCTGATTATTTTATTTTATTTTTTTAATTTTATTTATTTATTTTGTTCTGAAAGGTTGAACAGTTTTGATATCTCCATAGGTAAGATTGGAAATAAATTACGTTACACTGAAAAACTCTAGAAGAGATCGCAAGAATTAAAAATAAGTGATGTCTAGTCCTGCTAACAAAGATATTTTTTCAAATTTTCAAAGAAATTCTCTACTGTTCACCCATAAAAAACACAAGGTCCTCATTCAATTATTCTCTAATAATTAAATTTTTATAAATCAATGCTATAAATAGTATCAATGATAACTTTTAATAAAGCAGTTATTTTTAAGCTGAAAGACAGTTAATAAAGGAAAAAGCTGAGATCATGAGAAAGCAAAAGACTTTATCCAAATGAAATAACCAGTTGATACAAGATCCAGAAAAGATCCTAGGATTTTTTAGGAGCCTGATTCACCGTGTATAAACTCAGCATTAAGTAAAATAATTTTTAATGCTACTATGTCAACCAAACTATTTTATTACAGATTAGGGTTAAAATTCATCTGAAAATTTGGCATATCTGTTTCCAAAGGAAATTTGATGCTAGAATAATAACTTACAATCCATACTCCATCAAACTCCAGATTATTATGAAACTTAGCAAACTGGTCTGCCCACCACTGAGTACATGCTGGGTTGCTGTAATCAGGAAAGACTGTCTGTCCGGGGTATCCCTAGAGAACAAAGAGGAAGGCCACGGCGATTAGTTTGTTCCAAGGTTCAGTTATTCATTTATTATTGGCTACAATTTCTTCTGCTAGAAGCCCCATTTGTTTTGGCAACAAAATTTGTGAACTGCCCCTCCTCCAAAAAAAGCTGGACAGTAAAATACATGCAAGGACCCAAGGCAAAAAAAAGAAAAGGAAAAACAACTAAGTACATAAATGAAAAGCCACCATATGTCCTTTTCTATGGAAAAAAATGTAAAATCTCATTATGTCAGGTTAATTGGGAGACAAATTATTTAAAATACTGGAAAGTCTAATTATGTAAGAACACACAGATATAACCATAGCCAAATTATCGAAAATTCTGAATTAAAAAGATACAAATTTTTGTGCAACATTTTTGCTCATTTTCCCAACAAATTTATATGTTGTAATTTAGGGACAACTTTGTACTCAGGAACATAATGAAAAAAAATATATGTGTGTGTGTGTATGTGAAGAATGCTCAAAACTCAAACTGGAAGCTTAAAATACCAACTTTAATTGGACTAAGCTCTTGGTTCTTTGTTTTGGGTGATGGGCACCAAGTAATAATCAGAGGCAAATCTGGACCTCAGGAAACAGGTGGTGTGGCAAAGCAGTCACCTACAGCAACATTCAGCCTAGAGCATCAGGCCCAGCAAGCTTTATCTAACCAAATGCATTTAAACTAAAATTCTGACCCACATCTACTACTACCTCTGCCAAATTCTTAGATCAAATGATTCATGCTATTTATTGATCAATAAAACCAACCATATCATTAAGTTCTTGTAATTATATGCAAATTCTTAATTATATTTCACCCAAATATGAATACTATTGAAATGACTCATAGGTGTAGATAAAATTTTAGATAAGCAAAATAATCTTTATTTGACTGTGGCCTCTGATTTTGTATTTATATAGTACATGAATATGGGTCTATCTGATATTTTAGAAATTCACTTCTAACAAAGCAATAAAACAAAGATGTGGTTTGGAGAAGGAAGAAAACTTCCCCACTGCTTCATGAAAAGTTAGAATCAATGAAGAAGAAAGTAAATAGAATTAAGCATTGTAAACAGTCAATGAAAAGAATTCAGCGAGTAGAGTTTGGTAAGGAGCCATCAGTTGGCCTGAAAAGATGGTTTTGCAAAGTAAACTGCCCAGGAGAAACAAGAACTGCAGGCACATGAAGTTTTAAGATGAAGTAGCCATTTTAGTAAATCTTACATAATCCAGTCACCTGGGGCTTACCCTACTTATGATTGGAATAAAAGCTGGCCTATGTGATGTGGTTTAAAGTACTCTCAGAAGTTCAACTGTCTTGAAAACAGGCTCCAAGTCAACCTATTTGTTTTCTGTTTTTTTTTAATTTTTAATTTTTTTATTTCAGCATATTATGGGGGTACAAGTGTTTACGTTACGTATATTGCCTTTGCCCTACCTGAGTCAGCTTCAAGTGCGTCCGTCCCCCAGACAATGCACACCACACCCATTAGATGTGTATGTACCCATCCCCTCCCCCGCCCCTGCACCTGCCCGACACCCAGTGAATGTTACCACTATATGTGCACCTAAGTGTTGGTCAGTTAAGTCAGTTAATACCAATTTGAGGGTGAGTACATATGGTGCTTGTTTTTCCATTCTTGTGTTAGTACCAGGTCAGCCTATTTCAATGCCTAAAACTTCTACCTGAAAATGAAGGCTGGGTTCTATTTATAAATCTTCCATAAATTAAAAATATATTACCTGAGGTAGGTTACACATCAACCTATGAGCATCTTGCTACATTACTGTAGTTGGATTTATTGTTTTGGGGAAAAGATAGAAATTTGGAGGCAGGAGGGCTTTAAGTAACTGAAGTTTCTTTTGATTATATTGCTTCCTAATTATCAGTAATTTTAGAGAGTCAGAGGCTAGCTTTTTAAATTCTTCAGAGTTTTAATCATCCCATTATTACATCTATTGGTTTAAAATTTGTGAGAAAAGAAACCTCTAAAGCTATGAAAACAGTAACAATATGTAAATGTCCTTTCACCCATCTTCATACCCAAGTACAACCATTCCAACATGACTGTAATTTACTCTGATTTTCTTGAGAAATTACCTCCCCAACAGCAAAGCCATTATTCCCCAAGATCCATATTCTTTTTCGGCTTCCTTCATCATAAGGGTCATACTCAGAGTCTTTGAAGATGCCAGGATTCTAATAAAGAAATATGATATAAATATTATTTTTATAAATTTCTTTTTCACTGTGAAAGAAAAAACAAGGGAACAGGGTATTTGAACATACCATCATAATTACATATTTCTGTCCATTGTCATGTAGTTCCTTGGCAAAATCTGGGAGACCAGGGTAAGCCACTTGGTCAATAGTGAAATCCTTCTTCCCATCCATGTAGTCTATGTCAGAGTACTGGACATCCTGAAATATAGCTCTGGCCAGTTAGAACCTAGGAAATACCACCACGCCGATTGAAAGTATTACAGCTTTGGTTCCTGACCATTACAATTGAAGCCATATTTCTTAATGATCCTGGAACTCCCAAGGTTCCCTACCTCTTAGGAATAAATATGCCCTCTTTGAAAAATGCAGTTTCTCTTAGGCTGCAGTTTTACCTTCTGGTCCTGACAGATGCATATCATAAGGTATTGGGAGGAATAGGAACTGTATCTTGTTCATCTCTCTAACTTGAGAGCTTGGATGCTTGATATAAAGCAGGTGCTCTCAAAATGTTTGTTTGAATAAATATAATAGTAATGTTATAACCATGTATCAACTTGACTCAAATATCAAGCAAGAATATTTCATAAGAGGAAATAATGGTCTTCTTGCCCTATGAAACTGCTAGAGCAATGATTAACAGCGGATATAAAACTGCTAGAGTAATGATTAACAAAGATCAATGACAAAGGGATAGAGCTTTCATTAACCAAACTCTCATACACACATTGTCGCTTGTGTCTGCATACCCACCTCTGGGGATATGACTCTTAGTGAGGAGGTTGAAATGGGAAGGGGTTAAGTGGCATTTCCCAAAGTCACGTGCATGGGGAGGTAAGGGGCCGAATGGGGCTTTAGGGATAGGTTCTCTGACTTCAGGTGCTCTTTTTTTCCCCAATCTGCGACATACCTCTAAGACATCCAAAAGTCTTCTAAGTGTTCCTCGTGTATCATGCATTAGAAGTCTCTAGCTTACAGGCCTGAAGGAAAATGTTACTTGTGGCCTGTTGCCCAGTGTGGCATCATCTGTTCTAATACGGGGCAGTCATTTAGAACCCAGCTGTCCTCCACAAACACATACAGGGAAAGATCCCATCCATGGAAAAAACACTTACTTGTTTCTGAACTAGAGACACTTCAATAAAGCCTTTCCTATCATAGCTAGAGGATAAACTGGAACCAACACTATACACAGAGTCAAAAGAACTATATTGGAATTTTGGTCCTGCATGTAACTAGTTTCGTGATGCTGGAGAAGTTATTAACCACACAGTAGTTCCATTTCCTCACTTACAAAATAATGATAAATGGGGGCTAACCATGAATGTGAAAGCCCCTTGTAAACTAATGAAAGAAAACATGACAATGTTTGGTCTGATTCCTCCTGGAATTGGATGTTTGTAGACAGCAGATATGGGAGAAGTAAAATTCAACACAATCAATATCCCCCTAACAACAAGGCAACCCATTGGACATCCATTTTCTCACAGGGAAAATTAATCCCCCTGCCTGCTCTCATCACTGCTCAGAGAGGGGATTGAAGAATCCCAAGATAAAGCCAAAGTCATGTCACCTATACAATCTTCCTTCAGACGTTAACACATACATGCTTGCACCAAAGTTCCAAAGAGCTAGCCCAGAATAAGTTGTTTTAATAACTTCATTAACCACATGTTATACATTTCCTGGAGGAGCTTATCAAATATTGCACTTAATTATCTTTTGATTTTCTGGTTGACATTGAATATCATAAATACTTTTCAACCATAAAGCATCAAAATTAGAGCCTCCTGATCTGGGAGGGGTATACAAGGTTACTATGAGAAACTCATTTACTGTAAGTCATTATTATAATCATCGGCTCTTGTTCACCATGTCACTGCAGGTGTTGCTTTCTCTTATAAAATAACAGCTGACCTTGATGGAGTTCATCCTCTGTGCTAGATGCTATACGTGCATAGTATAAGGCATTCCTTACTACTAGCTCACCAAAGTAAGTCTGACATTCATATTTTATAAAGGTAGAAACTAAGACTCATATATGCTAATTAACTAGCCCAACATTGCATAGAGATATGAAGCTAAAATTCAAGCCATATCCATCTGATTCCACAAACTGTGTACTTTCCATGATCACATAGGTAATTTAACATGAAAATTTCTGACAGTGTCCCTATAAATCTAGTAATCTACTTATATTTTTCTAATGAATTGAACTTGATGCAAAAGACAAAAGATAGAAAGTGGTGCTTAATGCATGATAAGAGAAGTCCCAACTTACATATGGGATCTCAGCTAAACGATTGCGGTTTACAACCTCTCTCAACCCACTGATGCCACCATAATCCCTGCGACTGAGCTGGAACCCAAGACTCCAGTAGGAAGGCAAGAATGGTCGTCCAACAACCTGCAAGGAGAAGTAAAGAAATGTCTAGGCTTTTAGCATAAACACTGTCTGTAACACTATGTCCAACGCTGGAAATATTAGCCCCATTTTATTTTCTGTAAAGTTCCCAAAGCTGAAAATGTCAGAGTCAGAAGCCATCTGCTAGGGTAATTTGTGAAATTCCACAATCATCCTTCTTTACTAAGTACCTAAAGGTATTCCCAAGAACTGCAACATCAGAAAATAAGATTTACAGAAAATACTTGAACAATGGTGTCATCTTGGGAGGGGGGTGAAGCAGTAATATTTTTTATTCAATAAATATTTTTCTGAGTGTTTACCATGTGGTAAGGGATGATGTGGACACTTGGAATACAGGGGCATAAAGCAAAGGTAGTTCCTGCCTTCACATAGCCTAAAGGAAATAAATGTCTAATGTCATTTCAGACAGCGTTATGTGCTAAGGATAAAGGAATAAGGGGTGATGGGATTACGAGTAGAATGGGTGACAAAATACTGGAATGTTTAAAATCCAAGTTTTCCAAGTTGTTGAAGCCAACACCCTGAGTCCTGTCTCCCATTCTCCGCTAAGAGTGCCTGCCCTCTGCTATGAGGGTGCTTTTTCTCACGCCTCTGAATTCCCATACAGTTTATCTGCACCTCATTCATGACATCTATTACAAGGTACTTCCTATTACAATTATTTCAGGCCTTGTCATAATTCTCCTATTTGATTATAAATTCACTGGCATCTGGAACCATATTTCATATGTCTTTACATGTCATCTTAAACAAACCACTTCACCTTTCTGTGCCCGAGATTTTTCATCTGTAAAGTAGGAAGTTTAAGCTAAATGATGTCTAAAGCTCCTTCCTGTCCTATAGTTTGAATCAAATATAAATAGCTAGCAAAGTTCCTTTCACAGAGTCCCTTTTCATTGAATTTTAATTTATTGAATGAATGAATGAATAAACTTTGCTGATGTGTTGCCTTAGGTCTTTGAAATGATTGGTCATACATGGATGGACTGTAAGTTCCTTGAAAGCAGGATGGTATCTGACTTATTTTTGCATCCCCCAAGCTTTGCACAGTGCCTCTTTAGCATACAGAAAGTGTCCAATAAATGTCATCAAAATAAACAAACAACAGATGAAAGACTCACAATCCCAGCATTTATAATCCATAGAGCTTGTTAATAATTTTATTTTTCTCCTGATAATTTATGAGTGTGTGAGGTAACGACAGTGGATAATGACTATTGAAATGCAAAGCCATACCTCCAAGTATTCCTGAACCACTTGTTCTGGAGTGTTTCCCAGGAATACATAAAAGTCAAGAACACCCCCAATTGTGCGGTAAGTGATTGCAGGAGCAGGCTGAAGGGTGACCTCTGAAAAGATTAAAATTAAAGTTATTAGAATCTCAGGGTTGAAAATATACATTTCTCTAGAGTATGAGTAGCTGAGCCACCCAAAACAGTCTCAGTCTTATTTTGAAAGGGATGAAAACCACACATATTCCTTTTATCAGAGGATTGTTGAAGTTTATCAAAATAGTGAATGAGTAAAACACCAAAGAAAAACTAAAGTTTATTTTGTTAAGAGGAAGAAGAATAAATTTTATTTTAATCTGGCCATATGAAAACATAAACTGCAGGGTTTTATGAGTGATTTAAATTAAAAAAAAAGGTTTAAAAACCATATTAGATGAATTTGACTACAATTTAAAATTTAAAAATAAATTTAAAACGCTTATTAGAACATCATTAATCCAGAAGCTGGAGGAGGAAGATTCTGGAGTGGAGAAAGGACAGGCTACGAGAAACAACTTGTAGAACACAGTCTTGCTGCCTGCAGACAGATGGCCTGGTTTATACGTTGAAAGCTACAGGTATCTCTGGAGTGTGTCTATCAATGGATCCTATTCTCTACAGAATATTCAGAGAAACATTAAATCAAAGGAGATCCCTGAAGCAGTTTTCAATAAAAATAGATTTAAGCATGAACTTGATTTGTAAACAGGTTCACCTACTTTCAAGTTCCAGTTTCAATAAAAGTATTTTAGGTTCAATATGCCTTTTATTAAACAGTGATCTCATCATAAAAGTGATTTTTTTTTAATAAATAAAAGCAGAATCCCAAAACATGCTCCTCCCCATAGAAGATAAAAAGATGCTTCCTACCCATGGCATTACTGTTCATCAGAAAAACTCCAAAAGAGAAGCCAGTGGTGTCTTCAAGGCACAAGAAGAATGTATGAGCTCCATACAGATTAATCAGGCCCTATCAGCAAAAAAGAAGACAATAATAATAGCATTATGTGTTAAAAACATTTTTATTCACTCTAAAATAATATCAAAACTCATGTATAACATGTACTTGTTCAACACTTGATGTAGGTTAGTATTGTACCAAAAGGGTATTGAAATGGTATCATCAACTGGCAAAGGAATATACAAACTGTGTCATATCTAGATAATGGATTCTATTCAGCAATAATAAGAAATGAAATACTTGTACCTGCTACAACATGAATAAACCTCAAAAGTGTTAACACTAAATGAAAGAAACAGACACAACAGACTATGTATTGCATGATTCCATTTACGTGAAGTGTCTACAAAAGACAAATCTACAGAGACAGAGAGTAGATCAGTGACTGCCTGGGGCCAGAGTGGGCACTGGGGTGGGAATGGTGGTTAAGTTTAAGAGGGAAGAAGGATCCTATTGGGATGATAACAATGTTCAAAAACTGCATTATGATGATGATTACATAACTCAGTAGAAGTGCTAAAAATCATTGAACTGTACACTTAAAACTGGTAAATCTTATATAAATTATGCCTCCATCAGGTCATTTTTAAAAAATTGGAAAACATTTGCAATGATGTATATCAAACTATTAGCAGGTGATGGTATTATGAGCAATTTCAAATTTCTTTTTTGTGCCCAATTGTATTTTCTAGTCTTTCTATAATTAACAAATAATATTAATACTTAGGTAGTAAAAAAAGTTTAAAATTAAAAAAATAAAAAAGAGAAATATATTGAACCTGTGACAGAGCTGTGATGAGCACTGACATAAAAAGAGATAGTGTGTGTGTGCATAACCCTAAGTGCTGTAAGAACAAAAGGTACTGAGAATAGAATATGCAGAGGGTTTTACAGAAGTTCCCGATGTGATAGTGTCACAATCTTTGCCCCTGTTATAGGACAGTAATACTGATAATGGCACATTATAGAGGAAGAAGAAAAAAACTAAAGAATCATCATGATACACAAAATTGAGAAGACCAATAAGCCTACACTAAATTTAAAATTATAGACAGGTGTGGTGGCTCATGCCTGCTATCCCAGCATTTTGGGTGGCTGTAGCAGGAGGATCACTTGAGACCAGGAGTTTGAGACCAGCCTGGGCAACATAGTGAAACCCAGTCTGTAAAAAAAAAATTAAAAATTAGCTGGAGATGAGCCCAGGTATTCGAGGTTACAGTGAGCTGTGGTTGGGCCTCTATACTCCAGCCTGAGCAACAGAGTGAGACTCTGAGACTCTATCTCTTAAAAAAATATGTGTGTAGCCAGAAAAACTCATGGCATCACACTTGGGTAAAATGCAAACAAATTAAAAAAAAATTGAAGAAAGAAAAAAGGGGAGAGAGGAAGAAAAGCAGGCAGACAAGCAGGCAGACAATCTGATCTGTGACTACACAGTTGGAATTTCAGCTGTAGAAAGTCAAACATAGTATGATGTTTAGTATTCCATATTTGTCAAGGTTCTTGACCAAAAATTTTAGTGAATGTGCTGGCCATTGCTTTTTCCTCCTTGTTCAGTTCAGTAGGTGCACTCCCTACATTACATGGATACTGGTAGGTGGACTATAAGTTAACGCACTACTTGCTTTGCTCATCTCCTGCAAAATATGAATTGCAAAACATCAGTCCCCTCCCTCCTGCGCACAATGGAGGCTTCAAGACATGCTCTGCAAACCAACGCTACTCAGTGTTGTCTATGGACTGACACCTTCCAAAGTCCTTTGTTTCCAGTCACCAAAAAGATAAATACAAAAATCAAGAGTTAGAAATTCTTTTATAGTAATTGAAAAGAGTAATTTTATGTCTGTTCAATTTGGACTTGTATTTTATATGTCTTTGGATATTTTTATTTCATTTTTGCAGTAATATGTTTTAATTGTAGTTTCCAAAAATGTTGCCCATGCTGGATTCATCAAAGAGGAAACACATTCTTCGCTCCAGGTAAGTTGAGAGGCACTGGCCTAGAGCAGCTCTTCTCCCATTTTGGCATGTGAGTCACCAGGGGATCTTGTGAAAACACAGATTTGGATTCAGTGGGTCTGGGGCAAGGCCTGAGACTCTGCATTTCTAAGAACCTTCCAGGTGATGCCAACACTGCTGTCGCTAACACGTATTCTGACTAGCAAAGATCTAGAGCAATGTGAAAGCTGTCCCAAGACATGCTTTTAGTCCACAAAGTTCTGCTGAGTGGCTCCTGCTGAAGCTCTCCTCTGCATTATCAAAACCAGACATAGTAATTTTGCAGAAATCTTTTCTAATATATACTACATCCTAATATAATCATTAAATTTTATTTTCTATTAAAAGTAAGATTTTTAAAAATTGCTATATTTCTAATTGCTGGAAAATTGATGGTTTTCTAAAAATGTTCTATTTCTAATACTGCTATATTTCTGAGTTCATAGACCTTAAGAACAAGTATTCCTCAATACCAGCACATCTAAAATGAGCAAGATAAGATACAGATGTATCCCTTACTGTGAGGAATCAGCAGGAGGAAGGGCACCTCACCTCAGTGGGGGTGGTGTCCCGGGTGAAGATGGGCCAGGTCTTCCAGGACATGTTGTGGCGGTATTGCTGGTGCACGTGTTCTCCCAGCCCGTACACGTTGGCACTGGGAAGTCGGAAAGACAGCTGCAAGTACTGTTCAGCGAACTGGAGGGGCCCGATGCTCGTGTCCAGCCTAGGGCATGGGATAAGAGCAAGAGTCATCCAACAACCCTCTTTTCTCTAGGAGCTATCTGCTCCTTTCCATGTACTCTCAGAGATCAGTTCTTTCAGCTATTCTCATCAGTTTCCATGCTACCTTTGAAGGCCTTTCTAGGGCATCTCTGGTCCTTTGATTCTAGAGGAACACAGCACTAGTGATGGGACACCAGGAGCTCAGGTTGGATGATGAGAGGAAGATGGCAGACGTGACCTTATAGTTGCTGTGCATCCACTGCAGGCCAGCCACCACTCTGGATGCTATATGAGCAGTGTCTCGTTGCCCCTAGCAAAAGTGGATTTTTTGATACCTTTTTATGGACAAGGAAACTGATCCTGATGAATGAGTTACTTTGCCTAATATCATACAACTGACTGTTGATTTGCTGGTGCCAGGATTTGAATACAGGTTTACTGACATTTACACTTCTATTTCCTCCAGTACAATTTGTGATTTAAGCTCGAACTGTTGTTGAGCGCTTGATGTTACAATTCACAGGAAATAATAATTTGGAATAATAAACAGTGAAGTTTGAGTTCTAGTATGAATGGTCATTTAAAACAATAAAATCTCCTATTTTATAACATATGTGAACCACAACTATATTTATAGATATAAAATACAGTTATATCTGATATTTTTATAATATATATTATTATAACATTTATATAACTTAGCAAACTAGTACATTACATTTTAGTATCCTTTGCTCTACAATCATGACAGGTTATCACTGTTAATTCACAATAAAAGCTTTGACATTTTTTCTGAGGTTCAAACATTTTCCCAAGTCAGACTGGCCTCACTGCCTACCCAGGGTAAGTCAGAGTGAGTGATGTTGGGACTGCATATTCAGAGATGCACAAAGAGTGCTGGAAAGCTCACAAGACTCTTTGGTTGCTCATCCTCATTATTTTGATGCTGAAGGGTGTGTTGGTGACGTTTATGTGATAGCTCAAATTGGAGATATCAGCAGTCGCATTAACCAGCTGCACATTTTCATGGGGGACTTCATAGCGCACATTATTGAAATCCGTGATCTGTCAAAAGGAAAACATAAGGGACAACTGCACGTAAGACCACTTCCTTGTAGAGCTATAAAAGATGCTCCCTCTAAAATAACCCTCCATGAGAATAGCTTCTAATTCCTGACCCTGTGGTTTCTGATGTGTGAGAAGAAATGATGCAATCACATGTGCCCCTTCAAATAAAAATGAGCCTACCCATCCCATCCAGAGATTTCTGTGGAGAGGAAGAGAGGTACCATCTGCCTCTGCAACTCAAACCCAGTATGGGGAACAGCTTTCTTCAGAGATGTATTTAGTGGTGACTCCCAAACCAACCTTAAAATGCAACCGATTGGATGTCTGAAATTCAGCTGTGAAGAGGGTGCTGTTGATATCATTTCCAAACAGAGATGGAGATGGCAACCTTTGCAACTGGGCGGTAAGCCCTGGGGGCGGGAGGAAGAGAGGGAGAGAGAGACTGACTTTTAGCTTTTATTTTTCAGTGACCTTATCTGGGCCATAAGGAGTCATTCCCTGGGGCAACATCAGGGCAGTGCTCACCTGTGCTTGTATCTGAGGCATTGATGACTTCATAGCCCCAGTTCCTGGGGAAGAAGCATGAAGGGATGTTGGCATCTGCCTCAGCCTCCCAGCAGCACTTATACTGCTGTGTGCAGACATCCTGTAACAATGGCACAGAGCTAGCATTGTAAGATGAAGGAAGGAAAGGATTATTTGTCTATTTATTTGGTCCCATTTTGTTCCCATTTTATTCCAAGGAGAATTGAAGATAGGCCATTATTACATTTATTAATTTATTCATTCTATATTTATACATTTATCCAGCCATCCAACATGCATTTATTATATACCAGACAAGGAACTGAAAATGCAGAGAAATAAGATATAGCCTGTGCTTTCAGCAAACTTACAGTCTAGTGGTAAATCCAGATAACTAAGAAAGCAATTACATACAGGATAATGAGACAAGTGCTCCAATAGAGTGTGCCTAGCAGCTGAGGGAACACACACAGCCATTGTATCCAGCCTGGGAGGCTGGGAGTGGGGCGGGAGGACTTTAGGTAGAAAAAAGGTAAGGCCAGTCCTAAAGCACCAGGAGAGGTTAGACAGGTGAACAGTAGAGCAGTATTCCAGGTGTAGAAAGCAGAAATGCATGATCGATTCACATAAAACACAAATTTATTGTGCCTAAAGCACTGAGTAAGAGAAATGAGGCTGGAAGCACATAGTAGGTATTCATACCATGAGTGGGCTGGGTGCCAATCCAAGCGGTTTGGAATTTCTCATGAGGAAGAATTATGAAAGTGGCTAAGAATACAGCAAGAAGAAATGCATTTCCAAAAAGAAAGAAAAGTAAAACAAAGGAAAACAGAGACTATTAAGACAAAACTAGGGCAGGGAGTGACATAAAAAATTCACAATGTCTATAATGCCTATAAGTTAACAAATCACATGTGGTTTCTCAGAGTGGTTTGATTATAGATATTCTCGTATTATTATTTAGCATGATTTATTTTCTAAAGGTCCTAGAATTTTCAGATTAATTTATATACAATTATTTTGTTGTAAGAAATAAAACAGATAACAAATGCAATCAATATGTTGAATAAACATAGGCATCCACCTCCTCACCCAACTAAATTTACATGAAATGAGAAAAGTGACATAAAAAATACAAATGCATCATAAAACAGCAAAATATATTACAATATGGTGGGCCTGAGTGTTATAAAACTCTGAAATATAGGAAACAGACTTTATCAGCTCTAGAGGAAAATATATTCAAAGCTTAAAACACAGGAGGAGAGAGATAACTGCTCCAAGTCAACTCAGTGTGTAGAAATGGAAGAGAGCCTGGGAATAGTTTTGGGTGCTTAATTGGGAAGTTCAACTCAACATTTCTTATAGCTAATGCTGAGCTCTTGCCAAATGGCAGGCATCCCATAGTATTAATATTTGTTCATAGGCTAAGGAAGTGAGGAGAGATGCTGGGAGCCAGAAGGCATGACAATGTGGCAGCTAAAGCCCTACTGTCACCACCTATGGATAAATATCCACAGTTTCTCCAGAAGTCCTTCCCTTCCCTCTTAAATACCCAGCATTAACCAAGGTAATTAGGACAGGCAGTTAAAGATATTCAAATGCGAAGATGACAGTCAAGCATCACCAAACATTTGCAAGAATCCAACACTGTGACAGAACATCACTAAACTTAATAAACAGAAGAAACAAAATGGAGGAAACAATTAATAGAGAAAACATTATAAGGCTTCAAAATAAATATAATTAAATATAATTATCTTCAGAGAGAGGCATGAAGTTATTGCTTCCATTATAAAAAGCAACAAGGAATGTGAAATGTTAAGAATTTGAACAAGATTTAAAACTCAATATTTAAACTAAATAACAAAAAGAAAACAGTGCAAGAGAAGTGTTAAGGGAAAAAAAACTTTTAAAATCAAGTTTAAGATCATCCCAGAACAAAATACAAAATGATAAAGAAATGGAAAATATGAGAGAAAGAACAAGTGAAGGGACCAACAGAGGCAGACAGCAGCACTCAACTGAGAAGACTTCAAATGGAGAGAAATGACAGGTGAGAGAAGGGGAATCAAAGAAAGAGAGAAAGGAATGTGATAGATGATGAACAACTCCATGTACAACCCAAGAAACTGGAAACGAACACAATAAACCCACAAAAAGTACATAAAATAATAAAAGTAAATGCAGTAATTAACAGAAAAGAAGCAAGAATCTATATTCATCAATTGAAAACACTGAGTGTGATGTTCCAAGAACTCATGTAGATTGGAGTGAAATAGTGCCACCACCAAACACAGGAGAGACAGACGCCATTAATTAAATGGACCTTGTTTCCACCACTGATTTGAAATGTCATTTTTATTATAAACTAAATTTAAGCGCACACATATGAACATCTGAACATGTGTTTTAGGACTTTCTATTATATACTAATGGCTTATATATCAATTCCTGTTGTAATTCCACACTATTACTATAGTGTGAGGATATGTTTTCACATTAGTTTTGCAGATGAATAAATTAAAGAAGATTCCTTGAAAATATCAAGGAAATAGAAATACTTTATCAAGTCTTGTTTTGACAAAGAGAAAGGAAGAAAAACAAAGTTAGAAAGAAAAATGGAAAACAACAGATATACAGTATATTTTAACATGAGTAAGAATTATGAGAAAACTATTTGTACAAATATTTTTGTGAACAAATGTGGAACTCTAAATTAAATGAATCTTTACATAGTAAAATTTTAAATAATCAAAAATAAATAAAAAAAGATAAAAAATTTTAAATGACCAGTAACCATGGAAAATTGTGAGGAATAGTTAAAGATTTTTTCCTAAAAAAATGGTGTCTTGCCCAGATGGTTTAGGAAATAGAATATCCTCATATTATACACATTATATATTCAGAACATAGAAAAATGTGGAAAGTTTCCTAATTCATTTTATGAAATTATAATAATTCTGGTAACAAACTGAATAGGATAGTCAAAATAAACATGCAAACAAAAATACACAGGCCAATTTCACTGAAAAAGCAAAGATGTGAAAAATTTTAATAAAACATTAGCAATTTAATTTTGTTAGTGTATTAAAAAAATTAATGTGCAATATCCAATAGGGCTTATCAAGCAAAAGCCAGAATGGTTTAAAATTAAGAAATATTTTAATGTAATTCACAGCACTGACAAAAGAAAATCATCTCAATGGATGCAAACTATTTTTAAAATATAATAATGTAGTAAATTTAAATGCCTTAAATTTAAAACACAAGTTAGAAAAAAATATAGGGTGATGAAATTTGTGTTAAAACAGATATATACATACACACACACAAGCTTAGAAAGATAAAGGGAAGGGTATACACTAAGCTATTGACTTGATTCTGAGGTGGGAATTTGCAGGCAGAAAGGAAACATCATAAATAAGGACTTCCCCATTTTATTCTACACATAATTATAATGCCTGAATCTTTCCTATTAAAGAAATGTATTCAGTATGTAATGTGTGACAAAAAAAGAATATGTCACGACACTACTCGTTTGAAAATGTATAGTCCTGATAAGTATTTTAGATGCTAGTATCTGATGTAATTGCTCTGAAAAGCCACACTATGACTATAACTTAAATCAGTGTCTCATACCTATTATAAACAAAATAATTACATTATAACCATACAATCTTTTAAAATTTACTCATTCTTCATAGATCTAATTGACATTACTATTTCATTCTCTTTAGATAACAAAAAAGGCTGGAAGAGATCAGTGGAGAAAGAATTTGAGGTTCTGCACAGCCTCTGGATAATTAATTTTCCTAAGGGGGAGGCAGACATTAAGTATCTCTTCTACCTCTGAAACTGAGGACAGTAAAGTCCAAAAGGTCAGTTTCATTGCCATAAACTGTTTCAAAGTCTACAGACCTCTATAAAAAGCCATAAACAGTCAGATATGCAGTTTGCCCTAACATCCCAATGTCAGTTTTAAGTCATTACCAGTGTCCCACACAGCAAAGATCAAATCTTAGAGGCAATTAATTGCCAATTCTTCAGTCCCCCATCTTTCCCATGTAGCATGGAGACAGGGAGACTCGCTGTGAATCAACTGCTATACTCCAGGCCTGAGTCTTTGAGGGTCTGTGTTACTGTGGTGACGATGGAAATGGAAAAGTAATATTGATTTCCTTCCTTTCCATGGCCATTGCCACTGCAATAGCATAGACGCTCATAAACTTGTGCCTAGACTACAGTGTTGACTCCCAACCAGACTCCCTGTCTCTACTCTTTCCTTAACACCAACCTTTTCCAAGGAGTTATCTTCCAAATAGAATTTATGTCATTTTAAAATAAGAAAGTATTGACTAATACGATTTAAGAATTGAAGTTTGGCTTGGAAATTATTCAGACCAACTTCCATTTGATGCAGAGATTTCTTCAATAGAGTCCCTGATATATGCTTAAATTCTGTAAATGATGTCCAATTTCTTCCAAAATTGGGAAATTCCACTTTAATAGTATTTTATTGCAATCTTATTTCTTATGTTTAGTTAAAATTAGCCTCCAGAAAATTCTATCTTCTAAAACCTACTATAGTTGCATATTGCCTTTCAGATAAACTATCTCAAACTATATTAAAAATTTAGAAAGAAAAAGGAACTTAGTGTTACAAGTCAAGGAAGAAAATAGAATGCATATTAGAAAAAAATTGTAAATTGTCATTATTTGCAGATAAAATTATCATATCATGAAAAAACAAAAAAGGATACAGACAAAGTAGGATAATTAACAAGTAAATTTAAGAAGATTTCTTGTTATAAGATCAATATTCAAAATCAATTTTAAATTTATATATCAACAACAGATAAACAGAAAATTAAAATTTAATAACAATATTTAAATAGAATCAAATATCAAATAGAAGAAACATAGCAGAGAAATGTGCAAGATTTCAAAATTAAAATTTCAAAAATAAAAATCTCAGTAAATGGAGAGATATATCTGTCTATGAATTAGAATATTCACTCTTAAAAAGATGGTAATTTTCCCAAATTTAACCTGTAAATTTTATGAAATCACAATCAAATTTCCTATAGATTTTGTGAGGAAACTGGCAGGATGATTCTAAAATTAGGCTGGGCGCGGTGGCTCACACCTGTAATCTTAGCACTCTGGGAGGCCGGGGCGGATGGATCGTTTGAGCTCAGGAGTTCGAGACCAGCCTGAGTAAGAGCGAGACCCTGTCTCTACTAAAAATAGAAAGAAATTATATGTACAACTAAAAATATATACAGAAAAAACTAGCCAGACATGGTGGCGCATGCCTGTAGTCCCAGTTACTTGGGAGGCTCAGACGGGAGGCTCACTTGAGCTCAGAAGTTTGAGGTTGCTGTGAGCTAGGCTGGCACCACAGCACTCTAGCCCAGGCAACAGAGTTAGACTCTGTCTCAAAAACAACAACAACAACAACAAAATAAAATAAATAAAATTAAAGGGCAAAGAATAAGCTAGACAATTTTGAAGAAAAATAAGAATGATTTGGAAGATTCATATAACCACAGATTAAGACTTATTTTAAAGCAAAAGTAATTAAGGCAGAGTGGTATTGGCAAAAGAACAAACTAATAATTGAATAAAATAGATTTCAGAAGCAGAGCTACATGTATAAAGGCATCATTTACAGTAAAGGTGTCACTACAATACAGAAGGAAAAAAATGGTTATTTCAGTAAGTGGTGATTGATCTATTGGAAATTCAAGAAGAAAAATATTTCTGGACTCTTCCTTGATACCATACACAAAAATTAATAGCATATTGAGCAAAGACCTAAATTTGAAAGATAAACAACAATGCTTCTAGACGAAGAATAGGAATATATTTTTCTGATGTTGGAGTAAGCAAGACTTCTCAAATAAAACACAAAATGTACTAACCATTGAAAAAATGATAAAGTGAACTATGTTAAAATTAAGAACTACTTGTCATCAGAAGTCACCATTAAGAGAGTTAAAACCCAAACCAGAGACTAAGATATATATTGTTAAGATTTATGTAGCTAACAAAAGACTTGTATCCAGAATACATAAATAACGACTACAAAGCAATTAAAAAATATATGAACAGCCCAACAGAAAAAATAGAGCAAAAAATTGAAAATTACTTCACAAATATGATTATCCAACTAGCTAATAAGCATATATAAAAGTGTTTAACTTCATTAGTCATGAGGGATATGAAAATAAAAACCAAAGAATGGTTATATTGAAAAAGGAGAAAACATCAACAGTTGGTTAGGGTATAGAGCAACTGAACTCTTATATACTGCTAAAAGAAATGTAAATTGGTACAAATACTTTGAAAAACTATTTTGTAGTAGTATTAGCTAAAGCTAGACATGTACATATCCTATGAACTGGAAATTCCATTCCTAGGTATGGAGCCAATAAAAATTCTTCCAAATATTCACCAAAAGACATATGCTATACTGTTCATAGCAGCACTATTCAAAACAAGTCTTAGATGAAAACTCACAGGTGCCTATCAAAAATAGAGTGTATATAGAAAAAAGGATGAATAATCTATAATTACACCTAACAATAGAATAACTCTCACATTTGGGAATAATACCAATTGGGTTTCCGACTGAGGTGGGGGATGGCGGGAGGGGATGGGTGTATACCTACATGATGAGTGCGTTGCGCACTGTCTGGGGAATGGACATGCTTGAATGTTCTGTCTCGGGGGGGATGGGGGTGGGGGGAGGGGATGGGGGCATAACTACATGATGAGTGCGATGCGTACTGTCTGGGGAATGGACACGCTTGAAACTCTGACTTGGGGGGGATGGGTGGGACACGGGCAATATATATAACCTGAACTTTTATACCCCCATGATAAGCTGAAATAAAAAAAATTAATACATAAAAAGTAAAAAAAAAAATGTAGGTTATGGGGTAAAGAAATAAAATTTTAACATATAAATATATACAACCTTTATGACAAAGTCGTAAGTCACAACTAAGCAGGGCTCAAATAGCTGACATTCTTATGGAAGCTACTCAGGGAGAAAACCTGTGTTCTTTAGCACATGTTCATTGGGACCTCTGTTGTCAATAACATAATTCCAGAAGTCTCCTGTTATAATAAGCCACCTGAGTTCTACAAGTGACTCAGTCATCTACATGTGCTTGGTGGCCTCTATTCTCAAGGAATGCATAGCCTAGCCCACAAATATTTAACCTTTCCATGGCTATCCTTGGAATTGCACTTAAGGTATGGTTAGTTACACCTGTAATCACCCTCCACTTTGGACTTTAGATTTAGGCCAACACTCTTGTTAGCACCTCTTACTCCTCCCTTTTCTCTACCCTGCTTCCTTCACTTCTGTGGTATTGTTGTTTATTTCAACAAGGCAAGAAAGAAATAAATAACTCCAAACAAATCAGAGGCCCATAAACCACACCACCACCACCCTCTCCCTACTTTACCTACTGGGTTCCTTTCAACAAAACCCAGTAGGCCACCAATAGTGACCCTATTTCTCTGACCTCTGTCACCACCTGACCAGGTGTGCAGTCTATCCTTTCTGATTCGGAGATTTCTGGGCACTCTGGGGTAAACGAAGTATCTGCATAGGAATTAAAGGACAAAGTTGAAAGTTTGTAGTGTAATCAGAGTTCCAGGAAGGAAAGTGGCAAAGTTATGAACTTTCAGCCAATTCCACAATCAACAAATCACCAGTAACTGGTATCTACATTCATATACAATGTTTAATACATGGAAAAGTGTTAAGCACATTTGTTTTCTTTTTAAGCAGATATAATTCACATACCATAAAATTCACCCATTGTACAATTCAGTGGCTTTTAGTAGTTTACAAAGTTGTGCAACCTATCACCACCATCTAATTCCAGAACAATTTCTTCACCCACAAAAGAAATCATATACCCATTAGTAGTCACTTCCTATTTCCCTTTTCTTCCAGTCCCTGGTAAACACTAATCTATTTTTTTATCCCTATGGATTTGCCTATTCTGAACATTTAACAAAACAGAATCACAAAATGATTCTGTGTAGCCTTTTGTGTTGAGCCAAGAAGCACAATGTTTTTTTCAAGGTTCATCCATGTTGAAACATGTATCAGTGCTTTATTCCCTTTAATGGCTAAATCATATTCCATTGTGTGAATATAACACATTTTATTTATTTATCAGTTGATGTACACTTGGATTGTTTCCACTTTTTGGCTATTATATATAATTCTTCTATAAACATTCATGTGAACATTTTTGTGTGAACATGTTTTCAATTTTTTTGGTTATATGCCTACAAGGGGAATTGCTGACTAATTTGGTTAACTCCATCTTTTTCTTCTATCCATCTTTAACTTTTTGAGGAACTACCAAACTTTTTTCCAAAGTGACTACACCATTTTACGTCCCCACTAGCAATGTATCAATGTATGAGAATTCCAATTTCTCCATAATTTCAACAACACTTGCTATTATCTGTGTTTTTTATTATAACCATCCCAAAGGAAGTGAAGTGGTAGCTTAGTGTTTTGACTTATATCTCCCAAATAACTGAGGAGTTTGAATATCCTTTCATGGGTTTGCTGGCCATTTGTAGATCTTCTATGGAGAAATGTCTATTTAAATTCTTTGCTCATTTAAGAATCAACTTGGGTTTTTTTAGATTGTAATATTTTTATATATCTCTAGATACTAGGCCCTTATCAGGTATGTCATTTGCAAATATGTGGCCCGATCCTGTGGGTTGTTTTTCACTTTCTTCACAGTGTCCTTTGAAGCACAAAATTTTTCAAATTTCATGAAATCTAATTTGCCTGTTTTTTTTTGTTTGCTGTACTTTGAGTATCATCTAAGAAATTGTTACTTAATCTAAGATCATGTTTATCTACACTGATGTTTTCTTCTTAAAGTTTTATAGTTTTAGCTCTTACATTTAAGTCTTTGATTGATTTTGAGTTAATTTTCATACATGTTGTCAGGTAGGGATCCGACATTATTCTTTTACATGTAGATATCCAGTTGTCCCACACATTTGGGTTTTTTGTTTGTTTGTTTGCTTATTTTGGGTTATGAGTTTGTTCTACTCACTTCCAACAACCTCTGGTGTAGACTAGGAAGATATTGTTGGCCCTGATTGAAATATGCACTGTCGTTCAACATTGGCTGGTTTTACACTAGCCTTTCTCAACTTGGTGTAACCTTCCCGCATAAAACAACAGCAGAAGGAATAGTGGTTCAGTGGGCTCCAGGAGCCATTTGAAACCCAGGATTTCAGCTGAAGCTTGAGGCAACAGTTACTGTGGGAATAATAGGTTTCTTCAATGCCTTTTCCCCCATTCAAAAAAAAAAAAAAATACCCCAAAGTATCTCTAATATGTTTATGGTGCTATGCTTATGTATGTATCTATACATTTAAATAAAATTTTGTTTTAAAACTGGATTCAAGACTTAAATGTAAGACCTGAAACTGCAAAACTCCTAGAAGAAAATGGAAAAATCTTCATGATACTGGTCTTGGCAATGATTTCATAAATAGAACACCAAAAGCAAAGGCAACAAAAGCAAAAATAGACAAGTAGGACTACATCAAACTAAAACGTTTCTGCACAGCAAAGGAAACAATCAAAAAACTGGAAAGGCAATGGAAGAATATATGGGAATGCAAAGCATATATCTGATAAGAGGTTAATTTCCAAAATATATAAGGAACTCAGAACTCAATGGCAGAGAAACCAACTTGACTTAAAAACAGGCTAAAGACTTGAAAAAACATTTCTCTAAAGAAGATATACAAATAGCCAGCAGGTATGTGAAAAGATGTTCATCATCACTAATCATCAGGAAAGTGCAAATCAAAACCACAATGAGCTATCACCTCCCATCTGTTAGAATAGCTATTACCAAAAAAAAAAAAAAAAAAGACAACAAGTGTTGGCAAAGATGTGGAGAAACTGGAACCCTTTGTACACTGTTGGTGGTAATGCAAAATGGTGCAGCAACTATGAAAAACAGTAGGGAGGTTCCTCAAAAAATAAAATAGAATACCATATGATCCAGCAATCCCACTTATAGCTATTTATCCAAGAGAATTGAGATCAGTATCTCAAAGACATAGTAGGCTCATGTTAACTACAATGTTATTCACAATAGCCAACGTACGGAAACAACTTAAATGTCAATTGAAGGATGAATGGATAAAGAAAATGTGGTATATACATATAGTAGAATATTATTCAGACATAAAAAAGAAGGAATTCCCGCAATAAGCAACAACATGGATAAACCTCGAGGATATTATGCTGATCTAAGCCAGTTACAGAAGACCTACTTTTATATGGAGTAAAAGATACTACTTATTTATATACACAGGATAATAATTTCATGAAACTTGTTACTCAAGAAAGGTTTTCTAGAGAAGAAGAATGAATAGCTCAAAATGGTTTATATCGATGGTTTTCAAATCATCTTTCAGAGTCACGGCAGCCCTTAGAGACTGCCTTGCTGTTTACTGAGGAGGCAGGGGAAAGGGCAGAGCAGGCAGGGAGGGCCCTGCTGTCCGTACAGCATCCTCTCACTGAATGCTTGGTCTGTTATACACCTGTGAGGTGAGCCTTATCTAACAGAACAACCCCCAATTTCAGTTTTAATTGAAAATAGATTTTTGTGTTACAATGTTATTTTATAATTTAGAGTATACTGTGTACATAGAAGAGAAAATATTCTGTTTAATGTTTCTGAGTGTCCGTGAAATAGAGAGAGAGAAGGGGGAACAGTTTCAAAGTCATCTGTGAAGAAACCATAGTTATGTCAACCATGATATGGGCCGGAGGATATTTGCATACAGTTAGGCCAACTTAATCAGCCCTCAACTCCCCTGTAACCTAGTTTCCTTTTCCATAATGGACTGGGGTTGGGCACCATTACCTTAACTGTTCTTTCTCATTGAAGCTTGTATGACTTCCTGACTCCAGAGGCATCTGGTGACCCTAACTTTGCATCTTGTTAAAACTGCACCAAAAGGGGATTGAGAGACCCTGAGTATTACTCACATTCAAGGTTTAGTTGCAGAAAAAGAACACATCTTTTTGAGATCGACTTAATTTAATTGTGGGTATGGATTTTGAACACTGCAATGTGGTGGCAGGCTGCAGTGTGAAAGAATAAAATGATTTCTTTGGCATCCAGAAGGGACTTCCTTTACCCAGGCTTCCCACTCAGCAGCCGCAAGCATCTCTCTTACCTGACGATTTCTCCAACAGAAGCAGCAGCAAGAAGATATCCACGACCAATACAATTAGGAAGAATATGATGAGAAGGACTTCCAGTACACTGAGCTTCCTCGCCATCTGGATGGACAGAGATAACTGCATTCAAGCAAACCACAAGGCCCCACCAATCTAAGAGGATAGATAGTCACTGTGATTAAAATGTGGGCTTGTTTGCAAGATAACCTTGATTATCAGCATTCCTCTTTACATATCCAGAGAATATATGTTTCCACTCATCACAGTGTCTCTAATTAACTTGAGTCCGTACATCCAACACCTCTAGGGCTTTGCCTTTTTGTCTGCAGAAGAATTGAGTATTGTCCAAGGACAAGTATATTAGACATAAAGAATTGGAAGCAGAAAGGGAGTGGAATAAATACAGAGGAAATAGAGATGAGGGGTTGAGATGTCCCACAAAGCCCTCATAGATGTCACTTTGCCCTTCACACCCACCCTGTGCAGTAGAAAGGGGGGCACATTTGTGGAGAAAGAAAAGTAGCAAAATTTGAATCCAAGTCTTCTTCTTCCAATTCCCATGGCATGATGCTGAGGTGTTTAATTGTTTAGAGGTCACTGATTACTTTAAGAACCTGGTAACAAAAATGAACCTGATCCTGATCTCCGGCACAGTGCTTGCTTATATGTTCACAGCACACAACTCACACAAATTTTGTGGCTTATAGTAACTCCAAAGATCATGCACTGTCACAAGCTTTAAAATATTTGCTATGTTGGAGGGTGTACCCACTAGGAATCAAAGGGTTTGAATTCTTGCCCTGGTTTTCTTACTAACAGATGGGCTGCTTACCTGTTTGGACCTGTGTTTCTTCAACTACAAAAATAATAGCAGATTCTAGATGTATTCTCATTTTTCTGCTCTAATTATGGTAAATCTAGCATTATTACATGCCTCACGGTTCCATGACAGCCCTCAACGCCAATGATCTTCATTACCATTTCCTATCATCCCATATGTTGGACTTTAGCAACTTCCAGAATTATTCCACTTTTGAAGTCTTAATCCCTACTTCTCATTTACTGGTCACAAGCTTATGTTTTCTATACTCTCATTGCCTTACTTCAATTTTTTCTTATTCTATGATCACACCAAGGCTTCTGTTCTCTTTCCATTCTCGTTTAATCTCTGCCCCTCCTGGCTATTATCCCTAATTGGCCTGGGCCTCAGCCTCTATTATTTAACTTGCCATTGCTCTCATCTTCCTTGCCCCCTGATCTGCTAATGGAATCTATAGAATGAGACCATCCGTCCAAACATCTGCCTTCTGGGCTGATGCACCTGGCTCAAGGTAGATGTCACTGGGGCCCATAACCTTCCCAATAAACTGGTCCTGCAAGCTGAATGGAGATCTTGCCAGCTTCTCTCATTTTTCATGGCAGCAATTTAAATAATTGATCCTTCTTTTCTAACCCAACCTCTGTCATTTATACTCTTATTCTCACCCATTAACATCTCCGATTTCTACTTTTTTTTTTTTTGAGGTAGAGTCTTGCTCTGTCACCTGGGCTGGAATACTGTGGTATCAGCCTAGGTCGCAGCAACCTCAAATGCCTGGGCTCAAGCGATCCTCCTGCCTCGGCCTCCCAGAGTGCTAGGATTACAGGTGTGAACCACCGCCCCCAACCCCAATGTCTATTTTGAAAATAACTGTTCTGCAGAAACTATTTCATCTCTCTGCTTCTCAACCCAAGCTTTTCCATAAAAATTATCCATATCTAGCTAAATTCTTATTTTTCCCCCTCTGCTCTCAATGAGTTTTTCCTTTTCTCGTTTAAGCATAATCCTTGCATCTATTCTCTAGATCTCACAGCCACTGAATTTCTCAAAAAGTTTGTTCCACCAATTATTCCTCCTGTTTCTTGCGTTATAAACCTCTCCCTCTGAATGTGTTTTTCCCCCTCATAAATATATTCCACGTCACCCTAGACTCTGTTGATGACTCTGTGTACTTCTCTAGGTACCATTGTAACTTTCTGTTTTCCTTTCATAGCTAACCTTCTGCAAAGATAACTCCACACCATCTGTATTCCCTTCCTCGTTTATCATTGGCATGGCTTTTATTTCCTGCATTCCACTGGAACTGCTCCTGCCAAGGCCACCAGTGACTTGGCTGAACACAACTGGCACTGTCCTAATCATCTAGCACTATCAACCACTCCCTGCTCCTTGAAATTCTTGACCCGTGAATTCCTGGATATCATTCAGTCTTGGTTTTCCACCTACGCCCCTGGCTTCTCTTCAATTTTCTCTGTAGTCTCCTAATTCATTAAATGTTGATATTCCTCATATTTTAATATAGGTCCTCTTTTTAAATTACACACTGTCCTTAAGCAATTTCCACTACTCATGTGACTTCATATAACATCTAACAATAATCCAGCCTGTATTTCTAGACCAGAGATTGAGATTCATATATTGAACTGCCTATCAGATGTCTTACTTGGATGTCCCACGGACATCCAAATGCAACATAAAATCATCTCTCCCCACAACCCTGTCCCAACTTCTGCCAATTCTGCCAAAAGAGCTGCTCCTCAATTAATACCTTGAGGAATAGCCACAATTAAAAAAAAAATAAACCCAGGAATCTTTTTTGACTCCTTTCTTTCTGTTAGTTCTCACAGCCAGTGCCAAGTTCAGACTACTTTCCCAATATCATTGGGCCATTTTCCAAATGGTCCAGCAGAAACAGGGTCACTTGGATCTCTTATATTCAAGTCTTCACTGTATCTCTGAATAATCCAAAAACTCTTTAGTTTTGTGAAACTTCCTAAGCCCAGCTGCTCAGCTTCTCCTCTTCCCTATATTCCTGCCATATTAAATCAGTATTTATGCAGCAACAAACTATAAATCAATGTGGACAAAGAATTTTTCCTCTTTTATTTTTATTTTTTTCTATTCATGACTTTATTTTTCTACTGGCATATACATTTTTGATTCATAAAAGCTCTTTACATATTTGGGATATTAATTCTTCATCTGTTATATATGTTACATGTGTAGCAATTATGGCAACAACAAAAATTAATATGTGGGATTTGATTAAACTAAAAAGCTTCTGCACAACTAGAGAAACAGTCAACAGAGCAAATAGACAATCTACAGAATGGGAGGAAATACTTGCAAGGTACACATCAGATAAAGGGCTAACATTCAGAATTTACAAAGAACTCAAGCAACAAGAAAAAAAGAAACAACCCTATTAAAAAGTGGACAAAAGACATGAACTGAAGCTTTTCAAAAGAAGAAAGGGAACTGGCCAATAAACTTATGAAAAAAATGCTCAACATCATTAATCATCAGGGAAATGCAAATTAAAACCACAGTGAGCTATCACCTTACTCCCCTTAGAATGGCTTTTATTAGTCCAAAAATAATAGATGCTGGCATGGATACAGAGAGAAAGGAACGCTTCTACACTGTTGTTGGGATTGCACATTAGAATAGCCCTTATGGAAAACAGTATGGAGATTCCTGAAAAAACTAAAAGTAGAGCTACCATTCAATCCATCAATCCCACTGTTGGGTATCTACCCAAATGAAAAGAAGACTTTGCATCAAAAGGACACGTGCTGGAATATTTATTGTAGCACAGTTCACAATTGCAAAGATGTGGAATCAACCCAAGTACCCTCTTTTGTTTTTAATGTTTATTTTGCTTCTCCTCTTACTTTACATTTTCCTACATTCCTGCTCTTCTCAACTCTTCCTCAATGCCATGATCCTTTCCACAAACATTTTCATATAAGTATATAGCTTCAATTTTAATGGAGGCAGTGTTTAGGTTAATGTGTAACAATTAAAGAAAAGAAATACTTTTCATTTTAATATTAAAGTATAGGTAACGAACAAGGACCTGCAGATAATTTGCCAAGAGGGGTTTAGGAAGAACCCTTAGCTCTTGAAGAAACAGGGTTTGGGATTGAAATTGGGGTTTTTTAGCTATTCTTTCCTACTTACCTAAATCTATCAGATGTCTCTCTTATAGCCTAAATTATTTTAAAATATTTACTCTAATCCCTGTAAAAGATATATCATATTACTATATTCTCATAAAATCTTTGCATTGAAGTTGATCAGACATCATGATTCCCATTTTATAAATGAGTATTGAGGAATTTTGTCTAACTACGGTGAGTGGTGAAACTGAGGCAAACACTGGGAGCCACTCCTTTTTAAATTAGTACTTGAGTATACTCTCTCCACAGTGTCTCCCAAGCGGCAGAGACTAAAGACCTAGAGGATAAATCTCCCATAGTGAAGGAAGTGTGAATGACCCACTACAGAGGTAAAATGGTATGTGTGCATACGTATGTATGTACATGTACATATGTACATGTACGTATTTACAAGACTTTGCTTCTTACACATACAGCCCACGACTCAATACCACAGCAAACATGTTTTCCATAAATTAACCTCCTTCTCCAAGTATTGTTTCTCTCCATAGGGAGATTTTTTTTCTTTCCAGACTCTACAAATCAGACACAGGCACCTCTTCCACAGCTCCTTAATCCTCCCGAAGGAGCAGGTTCAACACCACAGCTCAGGAAGTTCAGGAACATTCTGGAGACAACCTCAGGCATTTTCCTGCCATAGGCGCTATTGTCATTCAGGCAGAGGAGTGGGGATTCCTGAAGGTAGGAATTCTTCCCCACTTAGAAACCCTCCTGCTTAAAGCTGGGACACATTCACCTTCCTCCAAATCAAGGCCACCTTCAGCTAGTTTCCAGAAAGATCCCACCTGTTTGTTCTGTCCTTGGTTTCTCCCAGTGAGAGAGGAGCATCTCACACTAAACCCTCCCCATCTGTCCTCCAAACACCGACGCATGCACACACACACACACACACACACACACACACAGCCCCTTCTCCTCTCCATGTACTGTCTCATCCTCACTCCTCATCCTCTACAGAAAGGAAAGAAAATATCAGGTGCAGAAGAAAAGTATGGACGACCAAATCAGTTAGCAGAGCAGGTGACAGGAAAATTTACAAAGAGAAAGCTACGCCACTTGTACAAAGCACCACTTGCATGGGGAATAGTACTCACCTCATAGCCCAGTCTTTTTCTTTGCTGTGTCTGTCCCTCAGTGATCCATGGGGAGCACTGAGCAAAGGTGACTGGGTCGATGTAACCAGCTTCTGCCACAATTGATTTATGGCCCTATAAAGTTGACAGCATCTGGAGGAGGGGAGTTCATTTTCCAATAGACCACAAAAGGGACCTTGCTCTCCCTGTGACATAGGAGAAAGCTCCATTTGTTAGGGACCTTGCTCTCTCTGTGACATAGGAGAAAGCTCCATTTGTTAATAAAAGGAGAAGGTGGCTTTTTCCCCCTAATAGTCGTCCCTCCTCTGCATGCCTGTTCATATCTGATTACTTTGCTTGCTTGTCACATTATATTGTGCTTCCTTGTCTGCCCATGTAGCCTAAAGGGCTCAAGAGCCAGTGTCCTGTCCTGTTTCTTCACTCTGCCCTATAGGCACAGATATTTTAAATATATAACTATTTGCTAAATAAATAAAGAAGGAATGGCTCTTTCTTTTTTTTCCCTCCAGTTCCAGATGGTTTTATTGGTGAATTTTACCAAACATTTAAGGAAGAAACAACATCAACGCTATACAATCTCTTCCAGAAAATAGAAAACACTTCCTAAATCGCTTTACAAGGCCAGAATTACCCTGACAGTAAAACCAGACAAAAATAGTATACAAACAAAAGAAAACTGTACATCAGTATCCTCCACCCAGATGCAAAAATCCTCAATGAAATATTAGCAAATGGAGTAAAAAACATATAAAAAGAGTAATATACCATGATCAAGTAGGATTTTACTGAGAATGTAAGCGTAAAGGTTTGAAGGGCTGCCATAATAAAGCACAATAAACTGAGTGACAGGAACAATGGAAATAGCTCTTGGTTCATCATATTGTTCCTTTCTCCATTTTTGTCCTCAAAAGTTCTCTTGATATAACTCAGCTTTTCATTAATTCAAATAAGCCTTCCCATCAATTATTCTCAGTAAGTGAAGCACTGTTAAAATAGAAATTATATAATGTGGGAAGACACCTCTAATGGATATTTGTCATACTCTTTGATGGGTTAGCACCTTTTAATAACTCTTGTTATATTTAAATTAACTTAAAGAACTTCTCACCTTGAGAATTCTGCCTTCCCAAAGAAGCAAGTAGAAATTCTGTTTCACAGCCTCTCCTTCAGCCAAGGTTGAGGCAAGTGCCTGGGCTTGGCCAGTGAGATATGCCTGTAAGTGATTTAGATCCAGAAGAAAGTGTAGAGAAAGAGGTACTATGTGGAATTCAGGACGTTGACACATAGCATGTTTCAGAGGCAGCAGGGACAAGCATTGTGGCATCCTGTGCTCTGTACTGGGGCGCAAGCTACTAGATGTGTGCTAAGGGCAGTGGCAGTAGAATCCCCCACAAGGTAATCTGGGTGTTGTCCCTGGCTAGCCACATAGCCTGCAAACCTCACTCTCTAGCCCTCCTATAGTTTCAATGAACACTAATATGTTTTAAAAATGTCTACTTAAGCTAGCTAAAGTAGGGTTTTTTAAATTGAGATATAATTTACATACCATAAGATTCATCCTTTTAAAGTATATAATCCAGTGTTTTCTAGTATATTTACAAAGTTGTACAACCATCACCACTATCTAATTCCAGAACATTTCATCACTCCCAAAAGAAATTATATACCCATTAGTTGCCACTTACCATTCTCCTCTCCCCTTATTCCTGTAACCAGTAATTTACTTTCTATTTTTATGGATTTCCCTATTCTGAACATATATATAACAGATGGAATTGTACAATACTTGGCCATTTGTGTCTGGCTTCTTTTACTTGTGATAATGTTTTCAAAGTTCATCCATTCTGTTGCAGGTATCAGTATTTTATTGTTTTTTATTTCTGGATAATATGTATTGTATGGATATACCACATTTTGTTTATCCATGTATCAGTTACATGGATATACATCTGAGTTGTTTCCACTTTGGGACTATTATGAACAATGCTGCTATGAGCATGCACACGCATTTCACAGTCCCATTCCCACTAGTTATATGTGAGGGTATAGAGGGCTCTTTTGATGGCATCTAAGAACCATAAATAATAATGCCCTTGGTAGTCCTCCATGTTTGCTTCAAAGGCTTAGTATATGGGAAAGTGCACACACACACACACAGAGAGAGAGAGAGAGAGAGAGAGAGCACGCGCAAGGGAGAGAGAGAAAGCGTTTAGACTGCATTTATGAACTCCTGGAAAGACAAATCCACCTTATATTTTACCCCAGTACAAGGGGACCTTTGTTAGAGGGGAAATGTACCTGGTTCTCATTTCAAATTGGAAGATAGCTTGGCAAAAGAGCAAGAAAGGAGCTTTATTGCTACACAAGATCTTTCTATTCTTTGTGTGATACTTGTTAATAAACAAACAAAAACAAAACCCAAACTCTATAAAACAATTTAAAGAGGTTTATTCTGAGCCAAATGTGTGTGACTCGCTGGAGCACATGGCCTCATGACCCTAATACATGAAGTGCATACATTGGTTTGGCCCGAAAAGGCAGGGTATCTCAAAGTGGGGGCTTACAGGTTATAGGTGGACTTAAAGATTCTTTCATTTATAATTGCTTGCAGAAATGAAACTTTGTCTTAAGAATGTCTGTTAATCAGAGACAATCCATAGAACATTTACCAAAACTCAAGTGATCTATTAAGTAAATTGATGGTCTTCAGGTGTGGTTTAAGTTTTGTCTTATACAGTCTTAGGCCTATTAATGATTTAGTGTCTTGTTGTTATAAAGGATATCTCCAAAAAGGGAGAAGGCATGATAAAGCACGTCTGACCTCCCTTCTCATGGCCAGCAACTCAGCTTTACAGTTTTTGTGGGGTCCCCTTGGCCAAGAGGGGTTCTATTCATTCACCTGGGGGGTGCTTAAGATTTTATTTTAGTTCATATGCTTTACTCTTAACTCCCCACATGCTGTGCACATTTGTGACATCATTCATGCTACAATGGTAACTGACAACCCCAGCTAATCTATAAGCCATTTCCTAAAGCACAGAAAATGGCTAATCTTCACCATCCCTTCTTGATGACTAGCAACTGGAAGATATTGGGTCACACGCCAGTGTTGACCAGTGAAGAAGTAACAGAGCCATTCTAAAGGGAAGATACAAGCTTGTGACCCTGTATCTTCCTGTTGTCTATTAGTAAGAAGGCACCATAAAGTTAGGTGCTGGCAGAACTCAGTTATCAAAGCAAGCAGAGGGTTGGAACCAACAGATCAGAAACCAATAGCGTGTATGACCCTGAACTTCCAGAGGCAAAACTATCAATGACTCTGCTGCAATGACAAGAAGCCGGGAATGTTGGTGAGACCCTGATGATATCTGCCAAGGCCAACACAACCTTATCTTTGTGGGGACATATGACAATTAACGTTATGACATTAATCAGAAAAGGAATAGATTTCCTCCTATTTCAGTGAAAGGGTCTGGGATTGTTATTCTTCATTTGCACACACCTATGAAGAGAGAAAGTAGAATCATGTGACCTAGAGAACAGTGAATATGTCAAAAAGTAAGACCCCAACCTTTCCCTGCGTAGCTGGTCAGGTGTTACAAGTGCAGGTCCACGTTGCGGGGGCTGCTCTGGGGCAGCCGCAAATGGCTCTGGCTCCATATAACCTGATTCTCCAGGTGTGGTCTGAGGAACAACCTCTGGGGGTCCTCGAGGCCCTTTTCAGTGGGGTCATGAGGGAAAACTGTTTTCATGAAAATACTAAAAAGATATTTGCCCTTTTAACTTACTTTCTCTCATCAGCATACAGTGGAGACTTCCAGAGGCTATATGACATGTGATATTATAGAAGATCTAACACAGAAGCAGATATGGGAATCCAGCTTTCTTCCATTAAGCCAGACTTAAAGAGATTTGCAAAAGTGTAAAATAATGCTACCCTTCCAACACTTTTATTAAAAAATATAGTCAGTTTAATTAATAACAGGAGGAATATGAATAGATATAATAACCCTGCGAACAAAAGCTCTTGGGATCTTCAATAACTTTTTAAGAGTGTAAAGAAGTCCTGGGACCAAAATGTTTGAGAACTGCTGATAAATATATATTTTTAAAATTCTTTTTTTAAATGGGATTCCAGTACATAAATAAGTGATTGACTGAAGCCAGGATGGGGAGCTCAGAACCCTGACAAGCTGCTTTCTCCTGGCCCCTAGAGAGCAAGGAAGAGCCCTGGGGCTCTGCACAGCTCCATGGTATGGAAATCAGTTTTAGTCTGACACCGGCATTTTGCAGATGAGGAAACTTGATCCCATAGAGACAGAGTGACTTAACTAAGTCTCCTGACCCTAGGGATTGCTTCTGCGTTTTTCTCCCTCAAAGGAAAATAGCATAGAATACCCCTACCAGTGGACCTAACGCCTGTGATAGGGAGGCCCTTGGTCATCAGAATTTTGCAGTCAGAAAGCTTCTGCTTGAGCAACTTATGGCAACCAGGGCCAGCTTCCACCAATATATCCTTGATGGTAACATAACATATTTCTTAAATATCAAGTAAGTATTGCTTTCATCCTTCCTGAGTTGATTAGAGAGTTGACAAATCTTGATCCAAGGATTCCCATGGTTGCTTTTCCATGTCTCACTAGTTTCCTGGTTAGATCAGGCCCTTATCCAAAAGCCCCTTATTGTGATAAGTAGAACATTAAGCCAACTGAACAATATTGTTTATCTGAATCCTTATGCAGGTGCTGACACATAAGTGGCTTCCTGAAATATAAGAAAAGAAAAAGACATAGGGAAGAAGACACATTCTTTTCAAACACACTCATTTTCAACTTGTTTTCAACTAACACTAAAAGTAGGTATCTCTGTAGAACAATAATGTATAATTTCTTTATACCAAATTTCATCCCTCTAGTGTTTTAACCAATAGTGTTGCAACTCATATTTTTGCCAGAATTGATATTTTACTAAATATAGCAACTGCTATGACAAATAAAGCAACAGTCCAAGTACACTCTTCCATAAACCTACATCTTGGGAATGACTCACTGCAGAGATGTACAGGGAAAGGTAGGTAATCATAAATCAGATTGTCCCATCAGTGGATTAGATCGCAGGTGCTCTGATGCTGAAGAAAACCAGAAAGACAAACTCACAAGCGTTTATTAAACAAGAATAATCCTTAACCTCAAACAGAGATTACTCATGGTCCAAACATTCAAAATCTCTTGCACAGTCACTGGTTTTATTTGTCTGTGACATATAAATTGCATGTGTTTGTGTGAACTGTGGCTTTATACATTAGGCACAAAGTAGAGAAATAAGATTTATACATTTCAAAGCACACTGCTGAGAAAAATAACTATTTTTTATATCCAAACTCCTTCATTCACCGTAAATCTCATCCTGTCCTCTTTTCCCATATGTTAAGGATTCCCCCAGCCCCTCTTCTCTCTTTCAAATGAGTTTCTTCTTTTCTCTTCCCCACAAGGTCGCTATTCCTGATAATTTTACATTATGTTCTAAATTATGATCACTTTTATCACAGTCTTGTGTTGACTCTGACCTTTCCTGCCTACCTTTCCTTACATTTGCCTTTTCTTCCCCTTAAATCATGCTCTCAGAATATTGTTCCCTTCTACTCATTACCAACTAGCCGATGTTCTTTCTGGATACTTTCTTGAGGTGCTGATTAGCTTCAAGACTTGGAACTTTCATGGCAAAATTTTACTTGTGTATCTAGCAAGAGAGTGGGGCCCATTCCATGATTATACACACGTACATAATGCACACACACCCCAGTTCATCTTCAGTAAATGTCATATGGTGAACCATTGGTACCATACTAATTACATAGAGACATTAAGATAACCCATAGATTTTCCACACCTCACTACTGTCTATCCCACAGGAGCTAAGATTTAACCTTTAGGATTCACAGAGAAAACATATAGCAAAATTAATAAAGTATTTCATCCACAGTGGGCATGAACCAATTAGCAACACACAATTTTATGAGTATGAAGTATAAGTAGCTTCAAAGTCATTCATAGCTAGGATCTTGCTCTAAAAATTCACAAAGTGCTTCTCCATGTCAAGGAAATGAAATTATGTAGGCTGATGTTTCTGTCGGTCACATCAATGCTTAACACCTATAGGGAACCAAAGGAAAAACATTGGGCATCTGCTCTTGAAATTTCCTGCACACAAATAAATCTGGTACAAGTCAATGGTCCATATAACCTCCTAATACTTTCACATTTTATTGCCTAGATAACAGACTACCCTTAAATTTTTAAGTGAGGAGGGTACTTCTTAACTTCTTAGGATACAAAGATTATTCAGTGATAGGCACAGGCCTCTATAATAAATAACACAATACATAACCACTGCAGAGAAACAACTGCACAGAAAAACTGGAGAGAATGCCCTTTTTCCCATTTTTCCAAAGTGATTTTCTTTGAAGTCATCTTTTTATTTCCTCCTCCTATTTCCTCATAGCACCCCAATGATTGCGCAGTAGAGTTCAATAGTCTTGCTTTTTAGTAAGGAAATACTTTCCAGAAGGTTTCACTGTGTGTGCAGGCATTAGCTTGTATGTCAGCCCATGAGTTGGTCAGCAAGAGAATTGGGCAAAGTCTTTTAGGTGTTCTTGGCAATGTTGGGAAAGCTGATTGATAAGAAAACCACAAGCATGAGGAAATGAAAACTGAAAGAAAACTTTTGTTTCAGGCCTAAGTAATCAGGAAGAATTAAGAAGAAAAATAGTTCAGGAAAAAGCAAAAAGTAAGTACACAAGGAAGAAAAGGTCCCATTTACTACCAGGAGGATAAGTATTGAGATCACTATACTGCATTAATCCCGAGGTGCAGATTTTTCACATACTTAACATCCATGAGACCAGAATGTATCATGTAACCAATAGCCTTAGAGTTACAGTGAGCCAGGGAGTGCTCATGACATAATTGTTATCATCTGTGCCTGTGTGAACTCCAGTGCTATTACCGTTATTATGAATGGATGGACTGCAAAACCATTTAAGGATTATTTTAGGAAGGAATATGCAATAATATCAAGAAATTACTAGAGAGAAAAATCTCATAGACAATAGTGGAAGAATTTTTATGAAATACTAAAGCACCAACACCCCTGGTAGTACAGAGGAAACAGATTTGTAGCACGTATCTTTCTTTTAAACAATAATAAATAAAATAATAAACTATTTAAATAATAAAATAAAAATACTTGAATACAAATTTAAATAATAAAAGAAAAATATGTGCTACGAATTGGTTAAGGTATTTCTAAGACTTCTTCACAGTCAGGGTCTATCTCTTCTAAATCACTTCGATGCAGAATCATCAATGTATGTTCACTCAACATTTTTCTCTGTATTATCACTTAAAATATTAAAATATGTAGATAAAAATCTATGCCTAAATAAGTTTCTGAAAGCTTTCTGTTAATTTCAAATAAAAAATGTGAGTGATAGTAAAGTGTTATATCACAGTTTTTCATCCTTTTATCTTTCTTTGTGGTGCATGAAATAATGGAGCAACTTTTAACTGACGATGTCATATTTGATGAAATGCAGTGGTTCAAGCTGTTTGGAAAGTTGATCTCTGAGGCAGAGGTGAGGGAATGAAGACAAAGTTTTACATAGGTTTACAGACAAGAAGACAAACACGGAAAGTAAGAATTCAGACCCTTGATTCCAAATGATGATAAACCATGAATTTTCCCTTCATCTCCATGCTGTCCATTCCTAACACAATGAAAACAGAGAGATTCCTCAAGGGCTTTGCAGGAGAGGGTGTCACCTGGAGGGGAAACAATCAGGCACTGCACTAGGCACATTAGGGCTGAGAAACACCATCCAAACTTCTCACTGGTCACAAACCTGGGTAGTGGAGTTGCTGTTGAAGGGGGGTGTTATGACCGTGTCGCTCACAGAGATGCTGACGCTGGTGATGGGGATGCTGCCCACTCCCCAGATTTCAAAGTAGCCCAGTTTCAAAGGGTTTGTATCGACAACGTAATTGTTGAAAATTACATGACTCTGAAGTGTATTCTGTCAAATTGGAGATAAATGAAACCATGGGGGGAAAAAATAGCAGAATTAGTTCACATTTTTCCCAACCTCTTTTTAGGAACAAAGGTAGATCATGCAGTAAGAAAATTGCAGTATCACCGTTTTGTGCTTTTGGATGGTGGGGACCGTGACTTCAGCACTCTATCTCCTATTGCCAACTACTGTCCACTTTGCACTGACAAGCACCTGCAGGATCTCTAGTAAGAGACAAATTGCCCTGAACTCTATAAGAGACAAAAATCTCAGCTATCAAGAAATCTGTATTCTACAGGTGGAGAAGCCATAAAATGTGCAGACCATTCCAAGGCAACTTAGGAGAAAGGGCTAGATAACACAGAAACTATCTATGAAACGATAAACTGGAATAATGATCCTTACTGAGGAGATGTGAATAGGTTTATTCTGGGAGCATATTAAATCCTCATCTGAAGTCTGCAGGAAATGTAAGGATGTGAATTACCAAGACGAGCAATGAAGGAGTTCTAGGCGGTGTTTTATGCCCGTACGATATTCAGCATCCTACTAAACCAGTAGAACTCTATTCTCCCTTCATAGTATCACTCACACTCACCTGGCTGGCAGAAAAGTTAGCCAAGTAATAGAGTCCTTTTCCATAGGTATCTGCAAACAAACAACAAGATAAACATGGGCTGGACCTATGTACAACCTACTTGTCTTGGTTGAGATTATTTTTGTTTGTTTTTATTTTATTTTTCTTCTGTAATGAGTTCCATTTTCTAATTTAAGTCCTCTTCCTGGAGATTAATCACTTTTCAACGAAATTCAGTTTACATAAAATGTTTTAAATGAATGTGTATAGATGCAGCTGTCTGACAAGTCACTTCTATGACACAGGTTCCTAACAACACTCTGAAGCCACTTCTCTTCCTTGTGGTCTACCATTCCAGCACCGTCCTAGTTGCCTCAAAATCCCCAGATTGCTTTTGCTAGCTCGATGCATCTGTGCACACACATGGATACACACACATATACAAACACAAGTCTTAGTAGGTTTACTTTGAGGAGTGTTTGTTAGTCAATTTTTAAAATGTGATTTCCAGAGAACAAATAACACTAAAGGAAAGCTTTCTTTGTCCTTTATCCTCAGTGTATGCCACAGGCCCAGAGAGAATATGAAGTGCAGCATATCCAGTGAAGGCGGACTGATCAGGAGGTCTGTTTCAGGTATTCCCACCCTATCCCCTACCCTCACGGCTTTCTCGCTCTTCCCCATGTGCCAGCCTTTTTCTAATTTACTCACCACTCAATCAGTAACCATTGAATGGCTACCCTCTAGAACTATGCTGTCCAAGACAGGAGCTGTTGGCAAAATGGAGCTGTTTAAGTTAATTAAAAGTAAACAAAATTAAAAATTCAGTTCCTCAGATGCACTTGTCAGATCTCAAGTGCTTGATAGCCACATATGCCTGGTAGCTGCCATATTGGATGGCAGAAGATATAGAACATTTCCTTTACTGCAAAACGTTTCACAGGGCAGCACTGGTTAGAAATAACAAATGATGCTTGAGCCATCTTCCTGAGAGTTTACCAATTCCTGTGAACTACTCGTGGAAAATTTCCCAAATAAATAACACAACTGAGAGAGGCATCATCCCTTTCACTGGGACAGTTAGCCATGTAATTAGGGAATGTGCTCTTGACCATAAATCATAGGAAAGTTTATCTCAGCTGGCTACAATAAACTCTCCCTACAGCTCCCATTCTTCTGCCTTCAACAATAGATTAGGGCAGTTGAGTAAAGGTGAGAGAGTCAGAACTAAGCTTCATTTACGTGAGGCATTGGAACATGTACAATATGAAATATACACTTGAAGTAACAAATAACTATATTTAAAAATGCAAAATTGTTTTAACGTGGAAAAGGCTTTTAAAAGTGGGCCTATAAGACACCCAGGAATGTAGTCGATGATACTGGCATGAATCCCAGGCAACCCCTACTCACCGATGCTTTGCCCATCATCCCAGAAGAGCCAGCCCTCAGCAGTGTCCTCATCATCCAAGGCAACCTTGAAGCCTATGAAATTCTGGCGGCTGCAGTGAGGTGGGAGAAAGGCATTAGCTAAAAACAAACCCACAGCCGCAAACTGAGGGTTTTCATAAAAATGTAAAGGTGCAAAAGAAAGTGCTTCATGGGATAAAAACCAGGTATTCGGATTCAAGAGACTTGTGACCTAGTTCTACTTCTGTCTCCAGTTAGCCATAGGACTTCATGTCATGAATGAATTAGTGCATCAGTCAGAGGGAATACTTCTTTAAGGCTCTTAAAGACAGCACAACCAAACTTACCTGGTTCTTTTTTCCCCCCTTTATGAGGAAAATCCTGATGCTGAAATCTCTCTGTTTTCATGACCTAATTTCCTAAAACATGTACATAGTGAGTTCTATTTTCAAATGTCCTAAGTTCTTCAGTTTTGTTTGTTTGTTTGTTTGTTTTTTGAATCTTTGGAATCAAATGAGTAGGGAATCTAAGAATTTGAGGATTGATATCCAACAGACATGGATTTTAGTCTCTGGTCATCTATTTACCAGCTGTGTGACTCTGAGTAAATCACTTAGCCTCTGTGCTCATCTGTGAAATGGGTATAATGACAGTAACTACCTCACAGAATTTATTTTCTCCTTTTACTAAGGAAAAATAAATAACCTCCCAATAGAAATACCCATATCCATACAGTTCTTGGCACAGAGAAAGCATTCGCTTGATATTAGTTATTATAAATTATTATACAAACTTAGATCTAGAATTTTAAAATCTCGTATATGAGGAATCTCAGCCTCAGGAATCACTTGTGATATGGCTGAAACAACTTTTCAGCAATAGTTTTCTTAGGAAAGAGTGGATTAGATCTGATACTCTTCTAAAACCATCATGAGTCATGGTTGCTCCTATTTTGACTTCCATTTCAAAGGTCACTTCTTAGACCTGGCATCTCACCGTGCACTTAGATCCAAAATAGTTAATAATAGTTTGAAGAATGCAGAGTTTAAAAAAGGTTAACACACAAACCAGCAAACAAACAAAAGACAAGTGTTTGGTAAAACTGATTTGGAGCTTGCGAGTGGTGCTTAAACCTTGGTGGGCTTCATTACAACTTGGCGAGCCAACTGGTATGTGAGGGAGAACCCCCGTCCCAGCGCTCACCTTAAGTGGGTATTCCGTGCAGGCTCTTGCCAGGGCAGGATGTAGCCCCCACGGACGTGAAGATTAATATGGTCCAGAGGGGCTGGCAAAGTCTTCCACTCTCCCCTTGCATTAATATCCACGCCCTGTGGGCCAGAAGAAGGTATAAGAGGGAGAGGACACACACCTCCCTGGACAAAGCATTTGGCCAGACACCTCGCGCACCCTCTGAACTTGCTGCCTGTTCACCACCCTTCAGCACACACCTGTTATCACACCTGCTGCATTCACCCCGGGGCTGTGTGAAGTCCTGCACTGCTGCTGTCATGTCTTGTTAGGGCCCCTGCCTTTGAGGTTCCTACATGTACACACTACATGAGGTCCTAGCATGGATCACAGCCCAGCCTGACTCCACAACCTGTTTCTGTGTCACAGAGCACTGCCACAGGAAGCTAAACAATCCTTCCATTCACTTCTCATTGCTCCTGACCCACCCCCCACAACAGCATTTCTAGACCTTCTCTTTCACTAAGGGCCCACCTAGTCTCCAGCTCCCCCTACTGCCCTCACCCCACCCTACCTACTGAATTAACACGTTTCACTCCAACTGCACAGGAAAGATCGCAGTGAGCTGACCTACTTCACAAACCCTTACCTTTGACTTCACGCATCTGCCTTTATGTTTGACATCTTTATCTTGCCTCATGTGTGAAAGGAAGAGGTAAATCCTAAGGCACCATCCTTCCATCCTTCCACCTTTTCTCAACTCGAGCAGGGCTTCTCAGTCTCAGCACTACCGACATTCTGGGCCAGATCAGTTTTTTGTTGTGGGGGTACCCCGTGCTTTTTGATAGTTAGCAGAATCCTCAGTGCCTACCCGCTAGATGCCAGTAGCATTCCCCAAGAATTAAACCCTGACTAGTCTGTGTCCCTGCAAGAGAATCCCACCCTGAAGTTGGTGTGGAAGACCCTGCTTTCCCAGCTGAGCCCCTGGGGTTCACACTAGCCCACAAATTGCAACAGGAGATTTTATTAGGGTCTTCATTCCTAAATGCACTTGTACTGCTTAGACTCACAAGGATTGGGCCCGGCCCTCTGTGTGTGTTTTGAACACTGTCTAATAATTTGCTTACTTTAGGTAGTTATATGTAACAACCCTTCTTTGAGCATCTGTGCTATAGAAGGAGATATTTAATAAAAAGGGAGGAAAAGGCCTGTATACTTATAAACTTACAGAAGGTAAGGATATAAACCAAAACTATACTTTATAGCACAATCTCAAGTGCTTACTAGTGTTTGCCTTTATACACCACTGTGAATAGTGGTGGCATAAGGAAAGATAAAAAGTAACAAGTAAAGAATACCCGTGAGAAGCCAGCCACTGAGTGAGATGCTTTGTGTGTTCTTTAACAACAATTCCATGAGGGAAGTGGTCTTACCCCATTGGGAGGTGAGAAAACTGAGGCTACAAAGTCTAAAGTGACTTGTGCAAGACCACACAGCAGGTGGGTTATAGAGACAGCATTTGACCTGAGGTCTATTGGATCTAAAGCTTTTGCACTGTACCATTTTTCCAGGTTGTCTAAATATTCAGAAAAACTTACCGTGTAGTAATCATACCAGCGAGCTCTAGGGAAATAAGCAGTGACGGCTCTGGCATTCTAAAATTAAACACAAACAATGCTTGACAGTGGACACGACACTGTTATTGAGGACAGAGGAACCACACTGATTGGGAAAGAGGTTAAAATAATAGTGATGGCCTTGGACCCACTTGCATTACCTCTCTAGAGGTCAGCAATGCTGGGGAAGCCTTCCTTCCCATCTACACTCTTTCAAACAAGAGATTTGCCTACCCAAAACAAGGGGCTTCTATAAAGCCCTTTGAGATCCAGGACCTCAGAGGAAAAAAAAAAAAAAAAAATCACCATTTGCTTACTGACTTACCTCATACCCTCTCTAAAGAGATAAGCAATTGAGGTTGGGTCTGGGGCAGAAGAAAATTTTGCAGGTACAATAAGATTTGGAGAGGGTACAATTAGCTGGTATTTTAATTAGAAGCCTAATCATCAACAGAGGAAGTAAAGAAATGGTTTTTTGCTGCCTGGAGGAGCTCTTACAGCTGGAAGGGACCAGCTAGCCAGCAGCAGCAAGAGCACACGCGGTGCTGAAGGCGAGTCTCCTGAAAAGCTATGTTTTAACGGTGCTAGAAGATTGTTTATACTACTGCCCCCACCAGACCCCATACTCCATATTTCAGTTAACAGAGAGATGATTATATCTTCAAATATGTCATAAGGTTTTTTTTCTTCTTGATTGTCCTATGAACCAGAATTGTTAGGTTGATTTTAAAAACAAGGGCAGAGAGGCCCGGCACACCCAAGTAATGGACTTCAGCTCAGAAGGACAGGAAGAGACAGAGGAAGAATGAGAAGCCACGTCTCAGGATTCCCACCAGCCCGGGCATCCTCCCTGCCCTGTGCACCCAGCCTCACAGCCGGGACGCTCTGCCCGTCAGAGCCCTCCATACTCACCAGCTCCAGGACAGGGCTGACCAGGAAGGCTGGGCCCAGCAGGAACTGACTGTCTATATCCCAGGTCACCTGGTCTGACACAAACCTGGAAAGGGAAATGAAAGTGCCACAGTCAGAGCCCGAACAGGACCCCAGACCAAGGCCCTGAGGAAACTCCTCAAGTTCAGATCCCAGTCAGAAATCCAGCTGCACCCGAGCCATCTTTTGCTCTTTCCTAAGCCTGATCAGGAACACCCTGCCCTCACGCTCTGCATGTGATGTTCCTCAAACTTCAGACCTGGTTGCATTTAGATGTGTTCTCTCCTATAAAATACTTCCATATTTCCTAACCACGGCACATTTTAAATGCAAGCATGGCCCTCGTCCCTCAACTCTCCCCTGGAATGGCTATCTTTTGTGACCTGAGCTCATTTTGGCTTAGGTCCATATAACCAAATTGCTGCAAAAAAATACATAGGCCTTTGCATAGCCAAATTAGAAAGAAATTACTCTGCACTATATTGTATCATTTAAAAAAATATTCTCATTCAATAAAGAGCCTTCTATCAATGAGCTGTGGCACGTGTCATAGTGTGTTAAAGGGAGTAATAAAGTGTGGTCTGTGCCTGAAGAGCTTATGTCAAGAGGCAGTCATGGCTTTCATTGGAAGAATTGTTTGCATCAACTGCCATCCTGTAGAATGAAATAAATATCCATCAATCATTGGGATCCTGGCTAGATACTCACTCATGGAGAAGAGGCCTCACAACAGTGATGCCCTCTGTGTGGGCCCTGTGCATCAAGGTATAGAGATATGGCAAAAGTGTGTATCTGGTCTCCAGGACACTTCTGGAAATTTCCACGAAGCTAGCATTCCAGGACACAGGGTCTTGTCTCTAAAGAAAAAAAAAAAAGGAGCACCTTCTGGGGGATCTAAGGGATTGAGATATTATTCCAAATGAAGATCACACACAGCTAAACAAAAGATAATTACAGATGAGACCCAGAGAATATTCTTAATAGAATGGAAAAAGTCATCGAATCTCTCCCGGGATGGCTGATAAAATTTCCCCATGTGACATTCTTCTTGATATATGTTTGGTAAAATTCTGCCTAAATAAAACAAATAATCTAAATAACACAGAATAATATGGTACATTGAGACACAAGGGTTTAATGATTTTGAAGATGTCCCCAGGAAATACAGACTGCATTAACTGTAGCTCAGAAATGGAAGTTGTTTCAAGGGACACAAAACACTTGAGGTAGGAGCTAATGTCCTACCCTGGTTCCAATGGTGTTGTGGTTCCTTGAGAAGGGGTAAAATGCCCCCAGTTGCATCCAGCGAACACACATCTCATATTCAGCATCTTGAAAGAACCCACAGATATCTGCTCCTGTCTGAAACAAAAGGAAATAAAACGAGCCTGTTGATGATTTTTGAAAGATGTTGCCATCTTCTTGGTAACTAAGAGGGAACCAAAGGACACTTACGTAGGATATGCCAAAGAGGCTGAACTCCATCATGCCTGCGATGAGAAGCACAGCTGTGTCAGATGAGGCTCTTGTGACCTGCCTCCTCCCTCCTTCACCAAGGATCCTCCCTTCCCTGCCAGCAGAGGCCCCTGGGATGTGCCCACACACCGATGATAGACTTCTTCAGCTGGTCCCACGCAGCTGTGTTGTCTCCCAGCCAGTGTCCTGCCCAGCGGCCAGAAGTGGGGAATGTGGAGCGGGTGACGACAACCCCTCGCTGTCCTGTCACCTCCTGCACAGCTCTGGGTGGAGGGGAACAAGGAGGGGAACTGAGAGCACAGCAGGGGAGGAAAGGCTACAGAGCTTCTTGTCCAAGAGCTCTTGTGCTAGGGCACAGTGACAGAATGTTTGCTGTGTGATTGGAGGGAACATGGGAATCTGAGCCGTAATGAGGTCTCCACTGACCGATCCCAGATGATCCAGATGATGAGTTGTGCCTTTTCAGAGTGTTTTACAAAGAACTTCACCATGTAGCAAATTCACTGGAGCACCCCAAAATGATAAGTAATCATTAAATCTTGCTATTGATTTGCTCAATACTTGGTTTTCTGTATTTGGGGAGGAAGAAGGTGAATCTTTTTACAAGATTTTCCTTAGAATAATTTATATTACTCATTGAGCTTGCAAAGTGATACTGTGCTAATTCAATAGCAGTTGACTCTCCAAAAAGCATGGCAAAAAAAAAAAAAAATATATCAACAGATGATTCACTTTTGAAATAAAGGAGAGAGATGTCCAGTCCTATGTGTTCCCTTTGCCTCTTGTAGCTAAAGCTATTATGGCACTAGCTGCACTTTGTGATATTTACTGGTGTCTCCATGTGTGTCTCCCTCACTAGGACCAATTCTTTTTCACTGGTGGTACATGCCTTATTTAAATCTGTCCTTCTAATCACAGAGCCTGGCTCCATGCTCAATGGGTGTATGTTTGATAAATAAGAATTGCTACATAGTTGTAATTAAAATCTTCTTAACCTTTACATTGGGGAATGAAAGGAAAAGTAGGGTAGCCGCATCAGTCACTGGCTGTCCCTGCAGGTTGTGCCAACTGGAGGAGAGAGACGGTGACTCACTCGTATGTGGGTCTAGTCTGGGACCAGCCATACAGGCTGTGCACGTCGTAGTGCCGCACCGCGGAGCCGTCTGGCAGGATCTGCTGGCTCTCCATGCACAGGGTCTTGCTGCTCAGGCCACTGTCCCTGGACTCCAAATCTGAAAGGAAAAACCTGGGGATGTGAAAACCAGCCCTTACCCCGTTTATCTCTGACCTCTCTTCAAGGGCTTGACTCTGGATCTTAAGACTAACTGATATTTTCAATATCAAGTTCGCTGGAGAAAGCAGAAGTATAGGAAAGAACACACAGTTGCCAAGCTCTGCATGACAGGCTCTGACCCAGGTTCTTAATATGTAAATTATTTCATGTAATTTGCATAATTCTAGGAAGACGATAATTGTTACCTGCCCTTTACAGGAAACTGAGATTTGGAAACATCTGTGAAAGGTCACACAACTCATAGATAGAATGATTTCTGGAGCCAAGATATGAACACAAGTATAACTCCAAAGTCCACTAACTCCATGATAGGGGAAGCCACTACTTTCCACCCCTTGGTGGCGTAACAAATTCCTGTGGAAGAATTAACACAAGCCTGAAAAACTAAGACATCTAGCTGTGTGAATCTTTTGAAGACATTACCATTGTTAAATGCTTTCTGGACAAATTCAAGAAATTCACCCAATGGGTCCAGTAACTTGCACACACACAACTGGGTAGAACACTTCAAGTGCTTTTGCCTAAGGCCCCCAGTAAACCACAGGACCAATGCGGACATGCCCTGAGCTGTCAGGGCAAACCACTGGCTGCTGGGCTCTTGCAGTGGTCATCTTCCTTCTAGCCATGGCTCTGCTAGGGGAGAAGGCCAAATCCTTACGTGGCATGTACGGTGGGAAGTTCAGAGTAGCGTTCCTGCAGCCTGGAGGAACTGCCCCATTCACAAAGCTTGAGGGTTCATTCATATCCTAGAAATGTCAAAGACAGACACAGCTTACTTTTAAAAATAACTATATCTTGGCCGGGTGCGGTGGCTCACGTCTGTAATCCTAGCACTCTGGGAGGCTGAGGCGGTAAGATTGCTTAAGCCCAGGAGTTTGAGGTTGCTGTGAGCTAGGCTGACACCACGGCACTCACTTTAGCCCAGGCAACAAAGCGAGACTCTGTCTCAAAAAAAAAAAAACAAAAAAACAAAAACCACTAAAAAAACTATATCCTATCAATTCGGAGACAAGCAAGTAATGAATAAATCATTGAACATACATACAGTAACCCCTGTAGATGGTGGCCCTGGGAGGTTTATCAAATCCTGGTGAGACTTGGCTAGAAAGATCAATTAAACCCTACAAAATGACAGAGTAAAGGGTTAAAAAAAAGTCTTCCTCAGGGTGTAAGGCAATCAAAGTTCCAAAAATTCCTAGTAATCACCTCAGAGGTTTTACAGTAGGGAAGTTGAGGCCAGGTACAAGGTGTGAGGAGTATAAGGCTGTTCCACTCCCAGTTAGACCAAGTGTCTGATATGTCCAAAGTCTCCCGTGGATGATGGTTATCTTCTTGACTAAAGGTCAGTGATGCATACGCTTGGGCACACAAAGGTAGACATGTACCTAGTGTGTGCGCGCGTGCACTCGCGCGCGCGCACATACACACACACACACACACTTACAATCCACATGCCATCAAACTTCAGGCTTCTCTCTGGATTCTGTGGGTTAGTGTGTAGTTCTTCCATTTCCCTCTTCCACCACCTGACAGTTGAATTACGGAAAAAGTCTGGGAAGGCCACGTAAGCTCGGTATTGCTATAAAAATGAAATATAATTTGTTTGTTCTAAATAAATATATTAGATAGAAAATAGGCACTTACTGAGAACTTAACTCATGCAATGACTTGTACTATTAATACATGGTGACAGGTAGTTGGAACAGAGCCTAAATAATGTTTTTTTGTTTATTAGAGAAACATAGAGTGCAAAGAGAAAAAAATTCGTGCAAATTTCACACCTCCTCAGCATTTGGAAAATATCCATAGACTGTTTTCCTTTTCATATCAACGTGAGTGGTAACAATCAACACCCTGAACTCACTACCTCATGAATTATTAACAGATGCCCTACTCTCAACTTCTGTCCTGGCATTTCCTAAGCACTCCTCAAAGACAAGGCAGGAGCCAGGGAAAGACTGCAGACATCAGAGGTACTGTAACAGGTGGGAAAGAAACGTCCAGGCGGGCCTCTCCTGGGTCATTCCCACTGGGAAAGGGGAGGAAGAGCTAGGATTACACTTTATGATGGTAGACTGATAAGTATGCATCCGTGTTTTCTACGGTTTCAGAATCACATGAAAACTGCAGTTGTGTGTGCCATAAATTGGGAGGACTTAAAGAAGAAGTTTCAACCTCCTCTTCTCTTCATCTTCCCTCAAATAATAAAAGCAATGTCTTTACTAACCTGAAAAATGGCTTTAAGGTATAACTTCTTATTAATAACTACATTGTAAGATTTTTCAAAACATGGACCTTGTTTTATATTTTTCTGAGTGACCTTTATGTTCCCTACAGTGCTTAGCTTAGAACCTGACATAAAGTAAACACTCTTAGTGTTTAATCGTGGGTTCACACCACTCAGCAGCAGCAAATATCCATCAATCTCTATATACTCCATGTTGCTTGTTATGGAACATATGATCCTGTATGTCTCAGTAAATTGCCTCCTTAATGTTAATCACTGCACTTTAAGAGGTAAAGAGCTAAGTAATGCTGGTGGGGAGGAAAGGAGGAACAACAGAAAGAGGATTAGGTCTAGGGGAGCTCCGGTTCTTATACACAACAAACAAAAGACAAGTAGGAACTCGCATGTCTAAAGGCAAAAGAGGAACACATAGAAGAAAACAGAAACAGATCAGTATACAGGATCCAGCTGTCAGAGAAACGAGAGGGTAGTGAGCCACATCGTTGGGAATCTTGAGGAAGCGGGGCATGCCGGGGATGCCTTTTGCTAGAAAATGAAGGTAGAAATCATGGAACCAGACAAAGACAACTTTTCACCAGAAACAGAGAGCTCCAGACCAGGCAGGATTAGAAACAATGGCTGAGGTCAGGGATGGAGGGTTGCAATAAATAGAGTCAGTATCAGCCATATCTGAGTCAGAATTGTATCCCGTGTGGAATACACGTGGGAAATCTGACTGACCGTTATTTATTAACCTCACTAAATTCTGCTCAGATGATCCTTACTCACGAAGGTGCTGGCTCTGCCTCACCCCTGTCTGAATCAACGCTTGTCTTATTGTTCCTCCCTCACTTTCCCTGGCCTTCCACCGGTGATGTGCCCATGTGCAGGTTGGGCCCCAGGATCACTTAACACAATCCATTTCATGCTACCAAAACACAATTCCTGGACCTCACCCCCAAACTTGCTGAATTAAATCGCTCCAGCTTCACACTCAGAAATTGCTTTCCACAGGCTGCTTGGTTGTTTCTTTTATGCTACCCTCAGCAAGGCCAGACCTGGATGTCAGTAGCCTCAGTCCCAGCCTCATTGAGTAGATCTTACTAATACAAATAACTAAAATTATTCTATCCACAGAGAATCTCTTAGGAGCTACCTAACAGATTCATTCTGTGACCCCCTAATGAAGTGCTTCTCACCAGGAGCACAACTGACATTTGGGGCAAGAGAATTCTTTGTGGAGAATCCCCTGCAGTCAGAGCTATGAGCATCCCTGGTTACCACCCATTAAATGCCAGTTGGTGTCCCCCAGTCACTGCAATAACGGACACTGCCCCCAGATGTCCAAATGCCCTGAAGATGCCAGTATTGGCCATAATGGCTAAGGGGCTGAGGGGCTCATAAGATAGTCACCAGCCCCTTGACAGCAGAAGCGTTTCCTCTCCCAATGTGTATGCCACATTGCTGACCATACAGAGGATGGTATCCTTGTCCCTTCAACCCTTGGCAGGAGCCCTGGGAACTAGGCCTTTTTCCTATCTCCCCAGCTCTTCTGTGGAGGTCACAAAGGCTACACATGCCCTGCTACAGTTCCTGCCCAGAAAGAATAATCATTGTTGAAGAAGAGCTCAGGAGTTAAGGCAAGATTCTTGCTCTCCAGAAGGTCCCCAACTCCTCTTTGAGATCCCTGCTACAGGTATTACCACGGCAATCAATAATGAAGCAAACAGACTGCATCAGTTTACGGGGCACACATCTTGGCCACAAGATGGGGCTGAGGCTTCCTGGACCAGTAAGGCATTTATTCATGTATTTATTCAAGCAAGAGAAGCTTAGTGAATCTGGAAAAAAATTCAGGTCCAGAAGCATGAGCTACCTGGATCCATTATAAGCGAAAACCTGTTCCCAAGAGAGAGCAAGTTTTAACCTAAGGTTGGAAACTGAGACACAAAAACAAAGTTGAGAAACCCAAGGAAGGATGGGGTGGGGGCAGGATTTACAAGAATGAAGGTGGAGAAGACTGTCCATGAAAAAAAAAATACACAGAGAAAAAGACCCAATCACTAAAGACAAGGTTGGAGACTCTTTTTTTCAAATGTATACCTAAGGCAACAACACGCATATTAATTCAGAGAAAAGAGAGTACTTCCTGGAGGTATCATCCAGTGGAAATTTCATGGGCCTGTGGAATCTGACAGCCTTGGATTTGAAATCATTACTCTGCCACTTAAAAACACGGACAAGTAATTTAAAGTCTCTGATCTTAGATCCCAAGGATGATAATAAGTACCTACATCCCACCTGGGAGTAAAGTACTCTACATGTAAAGCAGTCAGCACACAGACTGACGCCCAGAGCACATTCCCTAAGTGTTTCTCCCTCGTCGTGCCCAAGTCCATGGTATTGGCATGTCCAGTACTGTGGGTAAGGCTGCCCCTTCCTAGCCACCCTGACCTCACTCAGCATCCACAAAGGGCCTTTTACCTCCACTTGACTGTCCCAGTCTAGAGATGAATTAACAACAACATCAGGGTAATCAGGCCAGACCTGTGGAGAGAAAAATGTTCAACAGAAATGCACTACACAATTTCCCTTATGTAGTATTTCCTAAGGAATTATAAACCATGTTTCTAGGGCAATATACTCCAAATACCACGTACAGTTGATCTAGAGAAAAGTGGATTCCACAATGTATCTACATTACTTTAAAAGTCCTTAACTGTGTTAACAAATATTGATTGAGAAAATAAGAACTTCTGGCCACAGAGCCCAAAAGCAAAAGACAAAAAAATAACATGCACAAACACACTAACAGTGGCCCACCCCGGCTAGGGATTAGTGGATCGTAGCTTAGATGATACCTTTCCCCAGACGATGCCTCCATCATTTGGATATTTGATGAAGACGTCATCTTCCATGCCTCGAGTAAAGGGGGGATAGGGCTGCGTTTCATTGCCAGAAATGGCTGGATCCTGAAATCAAAGTACAAGTCAGTTGGAAAAACCAAAGTCAGAAAATAAACAAGGGACAGAACAAAGAACTCCTCATGAGGGAAGTCCCTAGCTTCCTCCTAAACTGTAGTTTCTGTGAATCCTAGAAAACCCCCATTTCTTATTGCATTATAATGTCTCATCACACGGAAAGACAGTACAAGGCTTTCTTTACCAGAGCCCATCCACGCTCCCAAACAGGCTCCACCCAGCCCCGAACAACTGACCAGAATGAGGATGACTCGCATCCCGTCGGCCTTCATGCGATTGATCAGAGCTGGGAGTCCAGTGAACTCGGGGCTCAGGGTGAAGTCCAGCTGCCGTTCCATGTAGTCGATGTCTGAGTACTGCACGTCCTGTGAGAGGACACAGGACGCTGAGCGGCTGCAGTTGTACAAGTCCAGGCTCCATTGGAAAACAACCCTCCGCTAACCAATGGTGAACTGCATACTGCGCTGCTGTTTGTTAGGTATGGGCCCTGGGAAATTCGCCTTGTTTTTCAAAGTTTCAGTTGTAAAATAGAACAAAACTAAGTCATCAGAAAAGAGGATGGTAGCACCTCCCTGGCAGGGCTGTTGCGAGGATAAATAAAGTCACTGGAGGGGAAAGTGCTTTGCAAGCTGCCAATACAAGGAGTGATCACGATTACCTCCCCCAAGAGGCTGCCCCTGGTATCAGTGATTCACATTCAGAGAAAATAGAGTTAACCACCCAGGACTAATACGATATAGATAGTGAATCTCCTACAAAACAAACAAAATAAAACAAAACAAAACAAAGACCTGGAATTGCTTTGAAATATCCAATTTTGGGGGTAATCTGACACAGTTTTCTTATTAAGAATGAAATCCTGTGACATACTTTCCACTATTATAACAATTATAAACAATAGAAAAGGAAGTAGCATAAAATTAAATACGTAAGTGGCTCATGGAATCAGTTCTCTGATTACTGGACTCTCCTCTTGTCCTCAAGTGGAGGAACGAGCTTGTTTCCATGTGTATTTACTCTGGAAACCTGTTGCAGGATCCCTACATTCAGTCAATGATTAGCTCAAAGCGGATAGAAGTGTTGGAACTGGGGTCATATCTACACATACAACAGTCTGACTGATTAATTTTTTTTTTTTTAAATTAAGCAAAACTTCTGTTTGGTGGATCATTTATTCTTATAGAACTAAGCATTTTTTGAGTCAATGTTTTGAAGTCATGTGAAAGTAATCTTAATAAAAGGAAGCACAGTATAGCAGAAAGAGCCCTGGAGCTGGCCCTCTCTCCTCCTCCTCTAGAAGAATCACTGTGAATCTTCAAGCTACCATCTCTATAAGATGGGGACAAGGGCGCCCACTGTATTACTGTGCCGGAGCGAGGCTCAGTGTGGTATTTTACAGGAAAGCACTTTGCATCTTTTTAGAACCCCATAAAAATCAGTCAAACGAATCCAGACACAGACACACTAGAGTTAGCTACAATGTCCCCGAGCCACGACTGAGAACGTACGTAGGGGATCTGGGAAGCCACCATCTCATCGTACAAGCTGGCTATCTCAGAATCATTCGCGTATCCATAGCGACACAGCTGGAACCCTAAGGCCCAGTAAGGTACCATCACAGGCCGACCAATCAACTAGAAAATGGAAAGAAAATATTAGTCCTCAGAAAGGAGAAACTAGATTGAAATTTTACATGCAGTAATAAAAATATTTTTCCATGTCCCAGGCTAAACAATCAACAAATTCAAATCCAAAGAGAAACTAAGGAGATGCAAAGCCATTGGGATGCCTTGGAGAAAGCTCCCTGCTGGGAAGCTTCTTCTCTAGGAAGCCTAGAAAATCTGATTTCACTCTGATTCCTAGAGGCATCCTATCCTACTTGTTAAGAACACAGAACCCAGAGACAAAATGCTTGCTTCAGCATAGAGGCTCCAGTCCTGCTAGCTTGTGTGACCTTGGGCACAAGTTAAGTAACCTCTTGTGCCTCAGCATCTTTACCTACAAATTGGGGATAATAACAGCATCTGCCTCATAGTGTCTTTTTGTGAGGACTGAATGAGTTAATGTATGTGAAGTTGTCTGACATGCAGTAAGTAATAAATGAGTGACATGCAGTAAGTAGTATATGTGTTCATCGCTATTGCCACAACCACCACTGTCACCACCACCACCATCTCCACTGCCCCCCCACCGTCATCACCACCACTATCACCCCAGCTACCACTCCCGTCACCATCATCACCACCTATCACCTCCACCATAACCACCACCACCATCACCACCCCCTACCACCACCAACACCATCATCACCGTCACCACCACCACCACCATCATCATCACCACCACTGATAACACTACTACTTCTGTTACTTTGCAATGCTTAGAGGGGTAATTGAATTGAATAGTTATTGGAATGTATTTATTTTTCCTTATTCTATAATCTGTCTCTGAGGAAGACCAACAATTCCAGTTATCATCTGAAAGTTATATTAATGAATGTGGGTTTTGGCACACAGAATGTGCTGTATAAATACTTGATAACCCATTGAATTTCCCCCTACCTCAGTGTACTGCTGAGTGACAAGCTCTGGAGTTGGACCCAAGAACACATAGAAGTCCAGAACTCCCCCTGTGGTGCGGTATGTCAAGCCAGGCAGGGGCTGGAACGTCACATCTGAAAGTATAGCAAAGTGTCAATGCAGTTGGAAACCGTCAAGGTGAGAAATTACCCCTGAACTCCATACCTACTCCCTCTTCCTGTGCCTTCCTATTGTGGAGTGTTAAGAGAAGTTATTTTGTACTATATTCACATAGAATTAAAGAAATTAAGTGAAAGTCTATAGGGCCCCATCCCTGGAGTTTTCTACCCTTTGATGTGCTTTCTGTTTTGTCATTCTGCTTTTTAAAAATTATTGTTATAATTTTTATTTAAGAATAGTTTAAGACTCACATGAAGTTGTGAAAATAGCACTGAGAGTTCCTGTGTACACCACATCCACCTTCCCCAATGATAACATCTCACATAACCATGGTACATTGTCAAAACCAGGAAACTAACATTGATACAATACTATTAACTCAGGTATGGACCGTATTTGGATTTCACCAGGTTTTTACATACCTGTTTTTTTTTTTTCCCCATCCCCATGATTTCCCACCCCTCTCTTATAGACCATACAAATTTTCTTCATACCTTCATACCCCCTCAGAGACTACTTTGACACAGCCTCACCACTAATTCAGATTGTATAGATGGCTCCCACTAGCTGACCTCAGGATATTTGGGACTCACTTGGTTTTACTTATCCCTTCCTTTATGATTTTTGTCAAGATAAGAGTTGAGTTAAATCTTGTTATCACATGTTACTGGACTTAAATAAATAGAAAGGCTAAACAAAAAGAAAAAAAAAACAAACACCATCCACAAGATAATAATTTTGACTTCAGGGAGCAGCTGGGTCCAACACATTCTAAAGTTACTCAGGGATGACTGGCACACAAAACTAAGGGATTACACTAGCATCATCTCACCCATGGCATTGCTGTTCAGCAAGAGCACCCCGTGGGCACTGCCGTCCTCCTCCAGTCCCATGTAGTAGGGGTGCACGCCGTAGGAGTTCTTCTTGTACTGGAGAGTCATGGGGGAGAAGTGGCAGGAGGTAAAGACATTGTGCTGAGAAAGTTGGGTCCAGCTTTCTCCATGAGATAAACACATGGAAACAAAGGAGCCTGAGAATTGACTCACTCGTCTAGAAGCTGAATGTGACAATCTAAATTGAGTTTGGGAAAACAAAGCACAAAGGGCACACAGTGTGGGTGCAGAGAGGCAGAGATACAGACCCCAAATGCCCTGCCCTTACCCCGGGGGGTTGGTCTCGGGAAAACATCCCCCACGTGTGCCAGTTCAAGTCTCTCCTGAAGGCTGTGTGCTCGGTCTCCCCAAAGCCATAGAGGTACGTGGAGGGAAGGCGAGTGGAGATTCGGATGAACATGTCGTTGAAGGTGAAGCCAAGGAGCTGAGAGTCCCATCTGTGCACAAAAAGGTAGGTTTGAAAAAGAGAATGGGCTTTTCTATCTTCTTCAAGCAGCTGACTTTTCCAGGACAACAGAACCCTTGATTCCCTCCCCACCTCCCAGAACCTGTTCATCTTCCAAACAAAACATAAATTCTATTTGATTAAAATAGTCATAGATATCCTTGCTAAAATCCCAGGTGTCCTCCTGCCTTCTTCTGTTTCCCTCTATCGTTGTCCCCTCTGAGCAATCCCTCCACAATACCACACCCAGGCACTTCTCACCATCTCAGCTGCGACCACTCCACTCCAGCCCTCCCTGCCACTCCTGCACCCCTCAGTCATTTTCTGCAGAGCCTCCAGAGTGACATTTTTACAAGTGGCTTCTCACAGATACATCTTTCGAAGCCCTCAAGGCTGTACCTGATCTGAAGCCCACCCAGCATCCCAGCCTCATCTCCCAGCACTCACCTCCTCACTTCCTACACTGCTCTGACCGCATGGGACTTTTTCTATCCCTTAACACCACGTTTGCTTCACCTCACAGCCTGTGCACTTACTATTCCCTCTGTCTGAAATGCTCTTTCCCTGTCCCCCAGTCTCCACGTGGGTGGCTCCTTCTCATCCAGGTCCTATTTCAAATGCCACCTCCTCAGAGAGACTGACTCTGACCACACTATCAAAGTAGTAACCTTTCTATAACTCTAGACTACCCTGATCTTTTTCCTACACAGCAGTCATCACCATCTCAACTTCCTCTTTATATTGTAACTTAAATTATCTTTGTTATTTACTAAGCATTTTTTGTCATGAGAAGAGAAGCCTCATCTGTCTATAGCCTGCAGCACCTAATTGTAGGGAAGATGCCCCCTAAAGAATTATTGGATGAATTTCCAGGTACATGCAACTGCCTCAGTAATTATTCCCATGAAGCTAAGGATTTTCTATAAAAACAGACCTGAAGGATATAACTTATTTATGGCTCTGGAAATGGAAAGTGTGATGCTTTGAGCCAAGATAGCTCCAAGGACAATGGACCTGGCAAAGAGTGCACAGGTAAGCATCAACTCTGAAGCAGACTAAAAGCCACTTACATTACAGTGCCTGTATTCTTCCGGCGAATTTCAATCCCAAATGGATTCTTCTTAATGAGGACATCATAGAGTTGACTCTCAGGGGTGCTGGACTGAGCCTCAGGTATATTCAGAGGGACAGGAACTTCATACCGATTATTGTTGGGATCATAAATCTAGGCCAGAAGAAATAGATTTTAGGTAAGGATAGTACTCTTGAAACCTATATCCTTAGCAGGACCTTCATGTCATTGACAGAGTTCAGATGCTATATTTTTTGTCTTTAAGCTCAAAATAACTGAGGTTTAATTAACATAGCAAAGAACAACGTCAGATTTAACATTTTGGTCGGAGTCTGTCATATCTTGTTTTTAAGGCCTCTATTACAGTGATGCATTCACTTTGGCATTGGTGCTAACTTAGAAAATCATTCTGGAATCAGTGTGCTATTTATGAGTATATTATTTATTACTTTGTGTGTAGGCATGAGTGTATGTGAATATCTGAAAACTTTTCTGAATTGAAAAAGAAAATCTCTAAAACAAGCATGAACTCCATTTGATTAAAATAATCAAAGACATCCTTACTGAAAATGGTATCTAAATTGATTCACCGAGTACCTGCTATATTCCTGCCTGACACTGTACCAGACACTAGGGAAATGAACTGAATGAGGCGACATTACTGTGTTATGAAATTCACATGCTAATGGGAAGTGAAAGAGAGCAATCCATAACACCTGGGGATGTGCACTACGGTAGAGCTACGTAGAAGTGCTGTGAGATTAAGGGAAGGAAATGCCTAACATGGTTTCTGGGAGACTGAGATGATTTCATGGGAGAAATACAGGCTGAGTCTTAAAAGCTTGGCAGCCATTAACCAAACACAGAAAGGAATCTAGTCGTTCTGGCAAAGAAATAACAAACACAAAGGCACAGATTATTACAGTGAGCTCAGAAAGAGGCAAATACTTTGGAGAAAGCTACTGTGTGGTCCACAGGTAGAATAGGCAAGAGTTAAGGCTAGAAACCCAAGCAAGTTCATTCACTTCAAACCCATCAGATGCCTATCACTCACCGGTGCTATAGTGAGGATACGAACATAAAAGAGCATCATCCCTGCAATAGAGGCTGTAAAAGAACTCAGAGTTCACGTTAAAGTCAGATTGTAAAGAACCTTTCAGGCAATGCCACATGGACCTGATCTCTTTCATTTACTTTCTCAACAACATTTGAGAGCTTACTATTTACCAGACTATGTATTAGATTTCAGAAGCAAAAAGATGAAAGGACAAATTCCTGTTCTTGAGAAGCTTACAATTTAATAGAGAAATAGACATAATAACAGCTAGTCCAGAAGCTGGGCATGGTGGCTTATGCCTATAACCTTAGCACTTTGAGAGGCCTAAGGCATGCAGATAGCTTGAGGCCAGGAGTTCAAGACCAGCCAGAGCAACATAGTGAGACCCTGTCTCTACAAAAAATAGAAAAATTAGCTGGGTGTGGTGGTGCACACATGAAATCTCAGCTACTCAGGAGGCTGACCCAGGAGGATCGCTTGAGCTCAGGAATATGAGGTTGCAGTGACCTAAGTTGATGCCACTGCACTCAGGCAACAGAGTGAGATCCTATCTCAAAAAAAAAAAAAAAAAAAAAAAAGCAGCAAGCAAGTCCATCCCTAGTCCTTAGATGTAATTAAACCATGGAAGGGAAAGGAAGAAATCACTACAGTTTGCTATTTTACAGATATCTCAACTTCAGTATGCAAAACTGAACTCATCATCATATATTGACCAAGCACAACCTTTTCAGTATTCCCCATTCTAGCTAATGACACTACCCTCCACACAGAGATGCAAGCCAGAAACATGGTAGCATTCTTCGTGCTTCCCTCTCTCATCACCTACTTGCAATCAATCCCAGACCCTGTCCCCCTACGTTCTCAAATTCAAACATGTCCACTGTTCTTCATTTTCTCTCCCATATCTCATCCAAACTCAATCCCTCACCTGGCCTGCCTAACTGGTAGTCTCCTAACTTGTCTCTCCATATTTACTCTTGTTCTTCCAACTATTTTCCTAACAGTAGCAACAGTAATCTTTTTAAAACGCAAATTAGGATAGGTCTCATTCTTCCATCATTGCTTTCTCGCTGCTCTTAGGAGAATAATCTAGTCTATTGTAGCATGATTAACTTAGAAGAGTAGCTTACTCTAGAGTTCTGTAACCTTGACCAGCAAAAAGTAATGGAACCATTAAGGGTCTAGTCAGCACCTGACACATGTACTATGTTTACCTTAAACTGCAGCATTTCATTCTTGTGGTAGGTCACCTGCAGGTGGAGGGAGTCCACAGGTGTGGAGGGCAAGGCATTGGCGTAAGGAGAAGACTTTAAGGAGATGTCAGCTGTGGCCCCATGTGAGTTGTACTGAATATCACTGACAGAGTATAGATCATTGACAAAATAGCAAAATGGGACTCCAGGAGAACTGGATGCCTGAAAAGTAAGGTCAAAGTCACAGATCAGCATGTGATCCTAGAATTACCAAATAGAAAGGGTTAGAAAAGTCATTTTATAGGGAGATAAAGGCAGCTCATCATTCATTCCCTTATATATCATTTGGTAGTGACATAAATTTAAATTCCTGGTCTCCAAGGAAAATATTTATTTTTAAAAGTCCCATATATATTCCCACCTACTCTGCCCATCCAGATCAGACTCCTTTGGAAGTCCTTTCTTCCTGTGGATTGTAAGCAGTTACCTAGGTACTGGTGTTGTGCTCATGAAACTGCAGATGCAGTGTGAAGAGCTGAATGTACATTAACACCATCAGCACGTTACCTCCCAGACACAGCCACGGGCAGTGCAGTTTTCTGCAGAAGCACCACTCTCGTCAGGGTAGCAGTCTATTTTTTCTTCATCCCTTATCTTCACATCCCACTCCACCGTGTACGCTTCTCCCAGGACAAGATCAATGTCTGTGATAATGGCAACCTGCAGGAATGGGGAAGTCACAAGGAAATTCATCCTCAGGACAAAGGCCTTTGAAGATCTGAAGGGTTTTTTTAAGGAAAAGAAATATAAATCAGACCAGACTCTCAACCTTCCAAGTAGCATACGACTGTAGCTTACATGAAGGGAGCTATTTGGTGGAGGGACTATTCAGTGGCAACAGAGCAAATGTCACAACTCTATTGGAATCACATTCTAAGGATTATCATCTTTCTAAATCATTTTGCACTTCCCTGTTCTATCAATCCCCAACCACCAGCAGCACCCCCACCCCTACCTCTGACAATACTCACACAATGGCACTGCAATGATTCATAGCTCAATATGAGACCCTTTGAGAATTAAATCAAGTGTGACCTTCTCATTTTTGTACCTAAGACCTTCCAAAATCTGATCACAAATTTCTTGTCCAAACTGAGCGCCTTCTAAAAGTTAAGCCTACATATGCTGGTTATACAAAATTCATAGATTAATAATGTAAGGCTATTCTCAGTCCTTGGATTGGCTTATTCTGATATCTCAACCTAAAATACTTTACCTAGTTGCCTGTCCTATGTAAACTGTTCCTTTCTTATTTGCTATTTCAGATTAGAATACCAAGTTCCTAATTAAGAGCTAAATTTGTAATCAATGAAACACAGTTGTGGCCACTGAGAGATAATTTCAAGTCCACTGAGAGTTGCTAGCCAAGTATTTCTTTCTTGATTTAAAGACCTGCCCCTTCACCTTTACCTCTTCCTTCTTAGTTCCTCTCTGCTTTTATTTGTTCTTTTTTTTTTTTCTGCTAGCACAGGGGAATGGTGACTGGAATAAACGCCACTTCTAATCGCAGGAGAAGAAAAGACCTCAACCCTGACAACTGTGAGCCATTGATCCAATGCCAGCAACTCTCCACCTTCTGAACTTTTTATTACATAAGAGAAATTTTTCCAATTTGTTTAAACTACCATTTTGGGTTTCCTGTCACCTGCCACTGATGAATCCCTACCTGATACACCATCTTTCAAGGCCTAGCCCCACCTTGCCTTCTCCAAGAACCTTTGTTTAACTATTCCATTAAGCTTTGACCACCAGATTTGATTTCCTGTATGTTAATTTGAATTCCCTGCCCCCTTCCCAATGGTTTCATGTATATAAAATGTGTCTCCCCATTGCCCAAACTCAAGCCATAAAAGAGATACTTTGGCCTTATATTAATTAATTTATTTAACAAACATTTATCGAGCTTATTTTTACATATGTATCCTTCAAATGGCTTGCACTCTACCATAAACATAACTAACCATATACTACTTGATCCTAACTTTATATTGTATGCATCCTCCATATGTGTTGTCAGGACAAAATGTCCAGTGTCATCCATATATCCGTAGAGTAAAAAACTACATTGTTCCCCTCCCCCCCCAATTTGGAAGGTCCCTCACAAACCATGCTGACCCACCAGCTCCCAATGCTGGGTCATTTGGAGTACCTGTAGTAAGTTCTATGTGGGGAAGGGATTCCTCGTAATGCTAAAGTATTGGAGGAACTTATTAAAAGCTGTTCAGGAGCATCAAGTCTCAGTATAACTGATGAAAAATTATTTTGTTATTATCATCTAACCAGATAAGTAGCCATTAGTGAGGATAATCAAATTCCTTTCCTTAAAATATTTCTTAAAAATGTATGTGTTAGAGTCTATATATCTCAGCATAGTAAGAAAAAAAATGTATTTCAAAATTCTAATTAATGGAATTCCTACCCTCTACCTTTACCCTTCCAGCATCAGCCAGCTGCCATGAGACATGCTTTTCCTCTAATCCTGTTCCCCACTTTCCTAACTGTGTTGTGCCCCATCATCACTATTCTTTTCTTTTTTTTTTTTTATTTTAGAGATGAAATCAGTCAGAGAGAGCAGAACACTGAGAGGCAGAGAAGGGAATATGGTGGAAAGACCATTAACCTTGTCCCCACTCTTCAGCAGCTCCCCAATTCATTCTAGCTATGGATGCCCCATTGTTTTGTCTTTCCCAGCTTTCTGATGTCCCCACCAGGGGCCTTAGAGTGTGCTCTAGTCCTTCAGGAACGCATGCAACCTTGACAAGCAGGAACACCCTGATGCTATAAAGAATTCTTGATAAACCACCTTAAAAAAATGGATTTTTACCGTCAGGTTGGAATCATAAGTGACTGTAGGAGAAGTCTGACTTGGGACACCATTGTGTTTCACTGTAACGTTGACAGGTTCCTGTATCCCAAGGATTTTAATCTCCTTAAATGCTAAATTATTGGAATCATTGTAGGTTGATTGTGAAATCCTCACATCCAAGCGGTTCTGTAAAATAATTAAGCTCAATTAAGCACAAAGATATGCCGATAATACACAGATTTGAAAGTCACTCAAATATTCCATCCTTAACCAGACACTCTCCACTGCCTCTTAACCTTTTCTACTAGTATGTAATCAAGGAGAAAAAATTTATCTTAATAATATTCTAAGCAAAAAAAAAAATATATCAGGAATACACACACACTCACATAGACATTTTTAAAAATCGTGTTTAGAAACATTGGCTGCCTTTTTTTTTTTTTTGTGAGACAGGATCTTACTCTGTTGCCCAGGCTAGAATGCAGTGGTGTCATCGTAGCTCACTATAACCTTGAACTCCTGGGCTCAAGCAATGCTCCTGCCTCAGCCTCCCAAGTAGCTGGGACTACAAGTATGTGCCACAACACCTGGATAATTTCTTTTTTAATTTATTTTTTGTAGAGATAGAGTCTTGCTATGTTGCTCAGGCCGGTCTTGAACTCCTGGCCTCAAGTGATCCTCCCTGCCTCAGCCTCCCCAAGTGCTAGGATTATAGACATGACCCTCCGTGTCCAGCCTAGAAACACCTGCTGCTTTGATTTATCTAAATTATTGCCTCCTTTTCATAACACAGATGATTCAATTATTGGAGTTAAATTATAAATGGAAATGTGCTCACCTAGTTATAACCATTAATGCATATAAAGTTATAAATATAATTATACATATACATAATCACATATTGCTAATGGTCAGACAAAAGCCCAGACCTAAGATTCCCAAAAATATGATTCTTACCTGGGTGACAGAAAACTCACATAAAAGATAAACTTTATTGGCCACAGTATCTGAAAATGAGAGAAAGACAAGTCAGGTTCTGGCCTGTCCACCACAGAAGAACAGATTTCACCCTGCCCCTCTCTTAAAGCTACATCTTAATGTCACAAATGGCAGGACTTCCTTTTTCTTATGGATGAATAATATTTCCTTGTATACCTGTACCACAATTTCTTTATTCATTCTTCAGTCAATGGACATGACACTTAGGTTGTTTCCATTTCTTGGCTGTTGTGAATAATGCTGTAGAGAACATGGGCATGAGTATATCTCTTCAAGATATTGATTTCATTTCCTTTGGCTGTATATGCAGAAGGGGGATTTCATGGATTATACAGTAGTTCTATTTTTAATTTTTTGAGGAATATCCATGCTATTTTCCATAATGGCTGTCCCAATTTTCATTCCCAAAAACAGCGTACACAGGTTCATTTTCTCCACACTGGTCAGTTCTTGTTATCTCTTATTTTTTTTTCTTTTTTGTAATTTTTCTTTTTTTTTTATTTCAGCATATTACAGGGTACAAATGTTTAGGTTACATTTATTGCTTTTGCCCCACCTGAGTCAGAGCTTCAAGCGTGTCCATCCCCCAGACGGTGTGTGCTGCACCCATTAGGTGTGAATATACCCAACCCCTTGTCCCCCTCCCACCTGCCTGACACCCGATGAATGTTTCTACTGTACGTGCACATAAATGTTGATCAGTTAATTCCAATTTGATGGTGAGTACATGTAGATGCTTGTTTTTCCATTCTTGTGATACTTCACTTAGTAGAATGGGCCCAGCTCTTATCTTTTTTATAGTAGCCGTTCTAGCAGGTGTGAGGTGATATTTCACTGTGGTTTAGATTTGCATTATTCTGATGATTAGTCATGTTGAGCACATTTTCATATACCTGTTGACCATTTATATGTCTTCTTTGGAAAAGCATCTATTCAAGTCTTTTGAACATTTTTTAATCGGGCTATTTGTTTTTTTTTCTATTGAGTTTCATGGGTTCCTTATATTTTTTTAATATTAACCTCTTCTTAGATATATGGTTTGCAAACTCTTTCTCCCATTCCATAGGTTGCCTTTTCACTTTGTTTGTTTGTTTGTTTGTTTGCTTTGCTGTGCAGAAGCTTTTTAGTTTGATATAGTCTCACTTGTTTGTTTTTGCTTTTGTTGCCTGTGCTATTGGTGTCATATCCAAAAAATCACTGCCAGGAAAAAATCATATTTTCTTATAGGAGTTTTATGATTTCAGCCAATACACTTAAATTTTTAATTCATTTTCCATAATAGCCAGATATGAAAACAACCTAAGTGTCTATCAACACATGAATGAATAAAGAAATTGTGGTATATAAACACACACACACCACACATACACACAATGGATTATTATTCAGCCATAAAAAAAGGAAATCCTTCCATTTTCAACAACATGAATGAACCTGGGGAACATTACACTAAATGAAATAAGCCAGAGACACAAAGACAAATACTGCATGCTCTCACTTATATGTGGAGTCTAATAAAGTTGAACTCATAGAAGCAGAGAGTACAACAGTGGTTCTCAGGGGCTGGGGGCTGGGAGAAATGGAGAGATGATGGTCAAATGGTACAAACTTTCAGTTATAAGATGAACAAGTTCTGAGAATCTAATGTACAGTATGGGTGGTGAGAGATGTGTTCATTAATTTGATTGTGGTAATCTTCACATAATGTATACATATATCAAAGCATCACATGGTACACCTTGAATATATTTAATCTTTATTTGTCAATTAAATATTTTCCAATTAAATAAATAAATGAAAATTTTCTTTAAAAAGCTGTATGTTGTTTTATGGACAGAGTCTCCAAGGCCAAGCCAGTGTTTTTCCTTTTCCTTCTTATTGTAACCTTGGAAAGACTCCCTTCCATGTGCTTCTGAGGCATATTCCTCAAGGGAAGTGTATATTTCCTAAGCTCGAGCCACAAGAATTATTAGTATACTGTAGCCAGAAAAATGTGCTAAAAAGTATAGCTAGATAACCTAGAAAAGTATATCCTCAATGCCTCACTGGCATTGTACGTTTTTATATCATCAACATTTGTTCATAAATACTTTAGGAGGGAGATATCTTCAATACATTGAGTTACAGGAATAGTCTTAAAACTGTCTCTTCCAAGTGCCCATTGACAATAAAATGAGAGCCTATTTTATATATTTATATCTTGATGGCCAGTGGGAGAATTCTAAGAGATATTATAGAAATGTGTTTTTCTTCCATCTGTGGCTCATCTACGCCTGCACAGTGCAACCAGAAACAAAATTCTTATATGACTTTTGCTACTGTGCCTGGTGAGATTTCTCCCACAGCTGAATGGCCAACAGGAGGGAAGGATCATAAGTCAAAGATGCAGGTTTAGAAACAGTAACATTATTATAACAGTACTCACCCTTCGTTTCCCCATCATCCCAGAAAAGTTCTCCTTTTGCTTCTTTGTTCTCATCTAGGGCGATGATAAGACCAAGAGGGTTCTTTCGACTGTGGGAAACAAGATTTATGTAAGAGACAAAGACTTAGGTCTCCAAGAATTTTGTCAAATAATCTGGGAATGTCTCCATCAAATTTCAAATGGAAAAAGTTACTAGCAGCAGATGTCTCTGCTTTTCTTTAGGCACAAAGGCAAAATCACAGGTGCATCTTTCTCTAGCATCAATAATGTCAGAGGAAACAGAAATACCCTAAACATTAGCAATAAGCATCTATGTAGAAGGCAAGAATTTAAGTACCACAATCACTACAATAGCTAAAATAAAAGCTGCTGCTGAAAGTATTATTTAGAATACAGAAAATTAGAGGAGAAAGACATCCTAGATAATAATTGGTTCAACTAGATCCTTTTGGAGATGATACCCTCAGAAGTGTCAGCGGCTGTAAGGAAGATACACTTTTCCCTACCTAAAGACCATTTTCACTCAGAAAGCAATAACACACAATAAGATCCATCTATATAATAGTAACTTACTTATTTATTATTAGTGTGTTTTGAGGGAAAAATAAAACATTCTAATTATCTGCTCTGTAATTTAGAATGGGAAACACAAAACATTGCTCAAAGAGATGATGAAATAGATGGACATAGAGAGGGAGTGGAAAGAAAGAGCAATTTCATTTGGAATCTCTCCTCGCTCTGCCACTCCTCCAGACTACCTTTCAATTTCCTGTTCCTCCTTTGTCCCTCACTGGCCTCACACTCCCCCTTGCATTCTTTCAAAGTTCAGCCCTCTACTATCCAAGAGGTCAGGTTCCATGATGAACAAAATCATCTGTTTTCATTATATATTCATATATTGAGTAGCTGTCATTGCTAAGAAGTCAAACTGAAACAAAGATTAATAACTCACAACTCCAGAGCTCAATGAATTTAAGTATTATGGGAAAAATTATACACATTCACCAAATAATTAAGGCAGAAGGTAAAAACTGACACAAAAGTTAAGATACCATAGGAGTCCAGAATGACACTTCTAGAAGTATGGTGGGCTGGACATTCTAGAGGACCAGCCCACTAAAATACTATTAATACTTGGTCCTAGACAAATTACAACATATGTTTCTACTAAAATATTGTTGGGCTTGCAAGAAAATAAGGGATATATCCAAGGGACCAAAACAATAACAGGAAAACAAAACAGTGAGCTCAAACCAAAAAAGGGTGCTCAAATTAAAACTTGGGACTTCTGTGGGGCAAATACCTATAGCAAGGCAAAAATTGGGCTACTAAGGCTCATAATCCAAGGTAGAGAAGCTGAACTCTGATTCCCATATGAACCCAGAATCCGTGAAGGAAACTATTGTGACACCAGATTGGCAGCAGTCTCTAGCTTGCAACCAAAAGAGAAGACAAATCATCTCTGGAGGAATAAGACCCACATTTGGGTCCCTAAGATCACCACACTTGGAAAAAAAAAAAAATCACCAAGCACACAAGGTAGTAAGTTAGCCTGAAAGAAAGTCAGCAAAAATAACCAACAATAGATTTAGATTCCCCTAAGCACTTCAGATAATAAAATTTTCAGACACGGAGTATAAAATAACAATGATTGAAATACTTAACAATATTAAAAAGGAAAGAGAAAATCAACTAATGAGCAAAAAAATATTTTAAAACACCCAGAAAGTTGGAAGTGGCAGCACTTCCTCTGCTGGAAGATTTGGGATCAAATTTGAGTTCAATTGGTATCATTAAGTCTGCACCAGGCAAAGAATGTTGGAAAGAGTAATAAATGCACAAGCCCACATGCAGTAAAATACACAGGCATGTTTGGGGAATAGCAAGATTCTTGGCATAGCTTATCTACATGTACATTAAGGTGTTGCAGGAGATACAGTTGTTAAGGTACCTTGGAGCCATATTGTGATTGGCCTTGAATACTCTATTAATGAAAGAGTTCAGACTTTAAGCAGGAAAGCAACAAATTGAGATTTTCATTTTGGAAATATAATGTTGGTATCAGTGTACAGAACAGCTTGAAGCTAAACAATTAGAGAAAAATAAACCAATTGGTATTAGATTTTGGAGTATTTTCCATTAGTATCATAAAAACCCTATAATCTGAGAAATTAAAGTAGTAAGAGAGGTTCAAAAGAAAAGAGAGGTATCCAGCTTCCAAAGAATACCAAGTCTACTAAAAACAAATATATACTTTCAAAGACACAAAGATATAAATATGCACCTCTTTAGTACAGATGGAGTCTATAATTTTGGGATCAAAAAAGAATAAAGGGAAAATCAGTATCATGGGAAGATTTGAGGTGCACAGGAGGAGGTAATTTTTGAACCCAGTTTTGGATCACAAGAAAGAAATGGCTCAGTGGAAGAAATGGGCAGTTGAGATTACAGGAGGATAGAAAGTGGATCCTGACTCCCTAGAAATGAGAATGAGAGAGTCAAGAGCAGAGAAACATGGATGGATGGTATCACCAAGGCAGACAGTATGATCAACTGACCTGGTTTGCACAGAATTAAGAAGCAACCCAAGGCGAGACTTTCAGTGCTAAAACTGCAACAGTCCTGGGTAAATCACCCTCGCTGTCAGTGTGTTTTGAGGAGAAATTCAGAAGGTTTAAGTAAGGACAGGGATTAAGGTTTTGTAAAATCCATCTGGAAGCAGCTCTAAATCAACAGCTTCTTGAGAAGATGCCGCAGGAAATCCAAGGACAGATTTTGATGACACCCCCCACACACACACCCCCTAGTACCTTTCCTCCTCAAACTCCACGTGGTGCTTCAGCACCCTCTGCATGGTCAACAGACAGGAACAGAAATGACCAGCTTCATCAGCCACCCCCTTACAGGACGCCCCCAGCCATGCTGTACCTGGCCAGAGTGGTTGTATTGGGCTGCTGGGTAGGGAAGATGTAGCCTCCTCGAAGGTGAAGTCCAATCTTGTCCCCAGGAAGTTCCATCTCGACCGTCTGCTTCCTCCATCTCACCTTTCCTCCCTGACGATGCAGGTAAATCAGACACACTGGCATGACAGCACACTGACCTCACTGACCGGCCCTGTGCTGAGTGAGGTACAGCTCTCTCCCTTTTCCACCTAGCTGAGTTACTGTCTAGCCAGGCAATCAAATAAGGAAAGGAAAAAATTAAGAATGACATATTTTGTCATCAATTGGGGTCTTGAGAGAACATTTACGCCATGCTGAGGCTATTTGATATATATTACATGAACTGATAGTTCTAAACAAGTAATCTGATTCCTGATCAAGCTTACATTGACAATCAAATCCCCCAATATTTGCTCATGAGAGACTGTTTCAGTCTTTATCTTATTGCTGAATGAAGCATACAAAATGATTTTTTTTGTTTAAGATTTCATCATATTAAGGGACTAAGGCTCACTTTATCCAAGATCTCCTATGAGTGTACAGAAAACACTACAGAAACACTCCTCGGTGCGTGGATGGATGTTTCTCTCTCCAGGGAGGTAGCTTGTCTCTGCAGCTGCAGCTGTGGTGTTGAGGAGTTTAAGGAAAATCAAAGCTACTTACAGTCTCATAGTCGTACCAGACAGCATCAGGCATATATGCCGTCACTTTCTCTGCACCCTGAAATTAGAACAAAAGATTTTCCCCTCAGGGGGATAAAATGGATGTCTTAGCATTCCCTAGGGAACTTCTTAACTGTATACAGAGAGGGCAGAAATGGCCTTTCCTTTTTCTGTTATCAAACCATGGCTTTCTTCTGCCTTTCCTCTAACACAAATCATCGAAGCCGTACCTTGGCCACACAGTGAAAAATCCCAAATAGGACCACATTAGGAATAATAATAACAATGAACCATGTATCATGGCAAATATTCTAGCTTTACATGATTATCTCATTTAATCTTTCAACAGCCCCAAATGGTATTACTACTACACCTTGATAGATGAGAAACCAGCACAATGACTTGTCCTGGATCACACAGGCACTAAGTGGTGGTAGAGACAACAATCACACCCTGACGGGTTTGACTTTAGAGTGACTGCTGGGTCACTGCTTCATTCTGACTCTATGGGGCAAGTGACGATCTGCTATGAGACTCTGACAACAAACAGGACCACTCCTAAATCTACAGTTGCCAGCAGATGCTTCTACACTGGTTGTGAACGTGGTCAAGAAAAATACTTCTGGAGAGGAAGACGTGAGTATCAGATCTCCAATTTCTCCAAATCCAGCACACTCCCTTCAAGTCTAACTCAGTCTCAGATGTCAGAAATGGGTTTGGAACAGGAGGAGAGAAAGCTTAGGGTGCGTCAGAAACAGAAGCAGAGGTCCCCAGCATGTCTCTGTGGGAGCACTTGCCTCGTCCAGAACTGGAGTGATGAGGAGGCCTGGCCCCCATAAAAACTGCCGGTGCACGTCCCAAGTGCTGCTGTCCTCATAGAACCTGGAGGCCAGAGAGACGGTTCACTGAGCTTTGAGCCAACATTTCCTGGCATCTCTACCCCCAAATTGTCGAAAGCATGCAGGCTGCCTGCCTGGGAAAACCCCCAAATTATTCTGTGACACTTATTCAACCCCCACCCTGACCCCCAGACAGGTCCACTTTCCCTGGCCCATGTACCCTCCCATTCTCCCCTCAGGATGGGCAGAATTCCCATTCCAGTACCTCTGCTAGGCAGGTCCCAGGCTGTAATTCTACACGTCATACCCCGTTTAAAAAGAATAAGAAAATGACCAATACATTTCAGAACTTCAGCCAACTACCAAGAAGAAACTAGATCTAATCACAAAAAACAGCAGATAATTTAAAATTTTACTCTTTTTCTCATTTGGGATATCTCCCTTTTAACAGAAATTCCAAGAGGTGGCAAAAACTTCCCAAAAGAGTGACTATATAATATTACAGAATGTGCATGGGTCGTACACACAAGAGAATTAACTGTATTTTGACAAGGAAAAATTCTTAAGTCCCCTGTTTTAGAGTTAAGTTAGAGATGTCCATTGGCTAGCAAATAAGAATTCTGGAATTACAGAAATCCTTTATAATATTCTTATTTGTGTGCAAATTACCAGCTTATTCCTAGAGCTTGAACACAGTCCTGGCATCACAGTGCATTACAGAAGAGACCATTGCAATCAAGCTATCAAATCCTTTAAATTAAGACTAAAGAAATTGATGAAGGAGTTTAAATGATTTGTCTAAGCTGTAGAATTAGTTGGTAGAAGAACAAAGAAAAAACCCCAAGTCCCATGACTTTAAGTCTAGTTCTCTTCCTAAAAGGGAACAGGCTATAATACTTAAAAATATCCCTACAATATCTAAGCAGGAATAGCCTTATAAATACCAGCTGGGTATTCCAGTTAAATACACATATATATATATATATACACATATATATTTACAGATATGAATAACTGCTTGAATTGTGTCAATTTTCACTCTGATATTTCATGATATACTCAGTGTCGTCCTAGATGCATTAACAAAATTCCTTTGGGTTAGGTGAACTTACTCATGCAGAAGGGGCCTGGCCACCGTGTCCCCGCGGCTGTGAGCATGGAAGAAGAGGGTGTATAGGTAGGGCAACAGAGTATAGCGGATGTTAAGGTAGTGCCTGGAGGAATTCAACAGCAGAGAGTCAGCTCCAAAGGAGGCAGGGTCTTGGTCCTGGGAGGAAACAGGAGTTTGCGATTATGGTTTGGCTGCAAGACAGCAGAAGCTCCTGCAGAGTTCCAGCCCCACTCATCACATACTTTCCATTCTTGCCTCGGGCCTACGTTGCAAACTTTGCCTCTGAGCAGAACAGCTGGACAAGGGGGGACCGTTTCACCAAGTAAGGGGCCATTCTTGCCCTTTCGACTCATCCTGTCTCAATCACTCTTTAGGATTACTCTCTTAGGAGACTGCCATTTAATAATTTTGAAGTATTTCCACAACTTGCTTCTCATTTAAAAATGAGCAACCCAGATAAAGTAGACAGAAGTTTGATGGAAGACCTTCACAGACTCGCCATTTCCTTGACTGCAGGCTGAGGCAGTCAGGCATTTCAACGATACATACAGCCCAGGCCCTGGTTAATTGCACAGGGTGGTGCAAACTAGCACAAGTGAAGTACCAGGCAAGAGGCTGGCTCGACAGATTTCTTGGCGAGGATGCAGACAGATCCGGCCCTGATGCATGCCAAATTTATTTTGACTATATTTCCTGGCAGCCTTACCTTGTAGCCTTGGCCATTATGATTCCTGGAAAATGGGTAAAATGCACCCAACTGCATCCACCGCCTGCACAGTTCCTCAGGGGCATCCAATGCATAGCCACATATGTCAGGACCCACCTGGAAGGACACACACGGTGGGCATATGTCACTTCCACCAGTAGCTAAAATCTCCTACTGAGAAGGCTAACAGTGTGGTCAGAATTGGGGTATATCCTGTGTCCACTCTTTACCTCTGGATGACTTTGAGTAAGTTACTTAACCCTTCTGTGCCTCAGTTTCCTCATTTTGTTAGTGGGTACTACTGAGCTATACAGGGTTCTAATAAGTGAGTAAACAAGATAATGCAAATAAAACACTTGACACACAATAGCTTTTTGATGACTAGTAACTAGTAATACTGGTGATATTATTATTAATATTTTGACCACACCATTATCAGAATTATTTTTCTATAGCCTAACTCTGATCACATCACTCACCTATTTAAAAATCTCCAGGGTCTCCTTGCTGTTCATCCGTTTAGCGCTTCAAAATCTGGTTCTGACCACCCTTTAGCATCGTTTCTCATTGCGTTCTACATGCTAATCCTTACAGACACATCAAATGTGCCCCTCACACTGTTCTTGCTAATGTTTATTTCTCAGTCTTAAAACAAGCTTCGCCCCTCATTAGTCTGATGAAATACATCCACTTTTCAAGGTTAAACTCAAGTGTCATCTTTTCTATGAGGTCTCTCTTGACTCTCTGCCCTGACTTTCTTTTTCCCTCACATCTGTTAGATAAACCCCTTCTTCACGATCTCCCATAACATATAATTCATATGCTCCTCTTTGTCCTTTTACCCTCTTCTGTCATAATTATCTATTTACATATACGTCTCCTCTTACTAAACTGTAGACTCTTTGAGGAAAGTAGCAGGTGTTTTGTTACTATATTTATGCTTTTCTTCACTCTCACCATGCATACCCTGCTCAGGACCTTGAACACAGTAGGAGCTCAATTAATAAATATGTTGAATTTAACTAAAAAATGCCAAAGCCTAGAGTACTGGCAATGTTATATTTATTCATCTGGGTGCTAGATGGACAGATGTGTTCTGTTTGTGAAATTGATCAGCTGTATACTTAAGGATAGGTACATTTTTCTGTATGTATATTATATTTTAATTAATAGAAAGAAATATTTCAGTAAATATCAAGGTTTCACTTTCCATCTTCACAAAGGAGTACTGGAAAGAATGGCATGATGTCGGAGCCATGCTGGTGTTGATGAAGCCCATGCCCTCAAAACATTAAACCTCTGGGCCATGGCAGGCAGGAAAGGAGAGCTTTATGGCATGAAAAATATTCTAGAATGAGGATTCCTGGAGATTGAGGCTCATAAGAGAGCTTAGGATGGGGACTCACCATTGGGATACCAAAAAGGTTGAACTCAAGCATGCCAGGGATGGACCACCGAAGGTCATTCCAGGTGGCTGCATTGTCTCCTAACCAATGGGCTGCAAACTTGCCAGATCCCGCAAAGGTAGAGCGGGTTACAATGAAGCTTCTTTTATTAGGAAACACAGTCTTGACAGCTCTAGAAAGGGAGAGAGATTTAGGGAGTCAATGTGTGATTTTCAGCTCATCCCAGCCTGGGGGATACAGTAACAATACCAAGGATATTAAAATTGAATACCCCGTTCTTCTAGTTCTCTCTCAGTAGGGTTAGTTGCTGTTAGGAGCATCCTACACCCCTATGTTTTGCTTTGTTTTAAGGTGTTTTATGCGTTAACTCCATAATTTTCAAGAATTTTAAAAGCAGCCTTGAAAAGGTTAGCAACTAGAGGTATACAAATTTTATAGAACAAAGGTGAAATTTAACTTTACATAGATAGATGTATATACATTGGTCTTTTACATCATGAGACTTGAGACATATACAAGAAATGAAATGATGAACAACCTTTTGGAACTTAAACTCTTTTTAAGAAGAAATACTTTGGTAATAATTTTGTAATAAGAAAAGATATTTTAAAATTAGATTTCTATGTCTGTACTTTTATAAGTAAACATAAGGATCATCTTTATTTTTCAATTAGAAGTCTATATGTGTATATATATTTAAATTTTTGCGATAGAACTTTTTTAGCAACTTTCAGAATGACTAAAATGACATACATTACAATTTGCTAACCAATCAATGTGCTTTTGTTCTGATTTTTCTGTTGTCCCCACGACAGTAAGTAGAATAAATTCTCAATACTTCTTCCTCTCTATAGAATTTGAGTCCACACACAAAGGTACAGAGCACAGTAGAAGGATGCTGAACCAATATCTAAAACTCCAACCACATGGACATTTATAAGTTACTCAATCCTCCAAGCTTCAGTCTAGACAGTGTGGTGGAAGGGAAAATACATGGGCTTTGGACTCATGGAAAAAAGGCTTAAATTTTGCTTTTGTAATTCATTAGCTGTTCGACCTTGGGCAAGTTTCTAAACTGCTCTTTCTTTCTTCCAATCTTTCATTCATTTATTTACTCATACATTCTATCTTTTTGTACATTCTACAAATATTTATTGGATTCCTTCTTCTCTGTGTGTCAGGCAATTTTTTTATTTATTCAATAATGACAACTATATTTATTTTATAGAGTTTTTAAAAAAATATATATGTGAGTCACCCAGCATCTAGCAGATGGCTAATTAGCAGGTCACAGCAATAGTGGTCTTACTCGGCGGTGGCAATCGCCATGGAGTAGCCGTACAGATTGTGAACATCATACTGCTTGCCCCAGTGCTGCACTGCATCCATGCAGAGACTCTTGCAGAACAGGTACCCATCCAGGACTCCTGAAAGAGAGGGATCAGTCAGTGAGAGCCTAAGATGCACATAGCCTGCCCTCTGACTATCACACAACCTGAAATGATAGCTCTCCTGAGCAGGCATTTATTGTGAATATCCTGTAAATGGCCATACAACTTCCTCACTATTAGAAGGCTATACATTTGGGGTAGTTTCCCTGATGTATAAACGGTGCTGATCCACACACATCCTCCCACCTGGGCTCTCATGTGACCAGACGCAGGCATTTGGAAGCAAGAAGATCCAGTTAGACTTGGGGTTCAATCTGAATTCTTCAAACTAAGTAGTCTAAGAATAGAAATACTGGATGAAAGCATAAATTTTTTAACTCCTTCTCTCCCCTAACCATATGTTATAAAGAATGATTTCCTATCACATATAATGAGTGTGGTGAGCACCGTCTGGGGGATGGACACGCTTGAAGCTCTGACTTGGGTGGGGCAAGGGCAATATACATAACCTAAACATTTGTACCCCCAATAATATGCTGAAATAAAAAAGAAAAAAAAATGATTTCCAATCCTGCTTTCATTTATCTGTCCTTCTCTGCTTCCATCACACCACTCTTGTTCAGATCCAAATTACCTTTGGATCTTAACTACTACAATAGCTTCTTAGTGACTTATAAACTTCTAATCTATCTTCTAATTCATATTAATGCCAGGTTAATATTTCCAAAACCACTTGAATGTCACACTTCTCTCTTACAAAAACTTAAATAGCTTCTATCACCAAAAGAATGAAGTGGGGACTGTTTAGCCTCCCATCCAAGCCTCTCAACAATTGATTCTAACCTACCTGCCCCAATTTCCCATTTTCCCACCGGATTGAAGCCTTCATAAAATATTATAATCCTAGCAGCTTTGTTTCTTTCTCAATCAAGACACAATTTTCTTTGAGCCTCTAGCTTCCTTCAAACTATAACCAATGCTGTGATTCCATGGCCACACCCTGAGAGAGAGTGTTGTCCAAAATTCAGTCAAAGATCAGGATCACCACATTCTCTGACTTTGACCTTGAGCTCCCAGGCATGAGTTCTGGCTTCTTTTTATCCTACGGTTCGTGCTTGTTATTGACATTGTGTATATCACCAGATTTAACCCTCATCTAAAGACTAAGCCTGGTTATCTGGTCTCTCTCAGGTAAGCCCTGGCTGGGTAGGGGTTTAGGGGGGCGGTTACATACCTGAGAGTGACAGAAACTAACCACTAGCCTTTAGCTCGTCCACCATATCCTCTCTGGACCTTCCCCTAGCAGTATTAATAGCCAGGACTATAGGTAGAAGGACTAGATTGCCCCTTTTGAATTTATGCCTCTTTTAGGAAAGCATAGGGTGTTTTGATTTTCTTTCCTAGTTTTCTGTATATATTGCCCACATTTTCCTCTTCCTGTGCACACTTACGTACAAACCTCTTGCCGGGTTATTCAGATCTATCCTTATGAACTTAAAATATCATATATGCATTGCCATTTAAATCACGTTGACCATCAAACTTACTGGGAGTGAATGGGGGATAATTTAAGTTACTTGTGGAACATCCTGAGACTGAACCATCAACAAAGTTGGATACTTCATTCATATCCTACAAGACAAAGAGCAAAAACGATTAAGAAAGTAACATGTTTCCTTACATTGTACTGATGGTATCTTGTTTTGTTTTTTTTTTTTTTGAGGAATCAGAGAAATTATTCCAGATATTTATTTTTTAAAAGGGGTACTCATGTATATGGAATGAAATAGATGTTCCTGTTTTGTCTACCCATTGAAGGCTTCATGGCAAAGGTTCTTAAAATCCCTGTAAAATTATATATGTCTATAATCATTGGAAATGAATAATTTCCAAACAAACTAGGTAAAACTTTCAATTTCTATTATGCCATATATATCAACTTATACATTTCTTTTTTTTAACTTAACCTTTTAAAAAAATGTATTTCATTGAAGTTAGGGGGTACAAATGGTTTTTTTGTTACATGGATAAATTATATAGTGCTGAAGCCAAGGCTTTTAGTGTACCCATCACCCAAGTAATGTACATTGTACCCAATACATAACTATGACCATATACATATATGTATGTGTGCGTGTGTGTATATATATAAGCATATACATATTGGGTGAGAGAGAGAAGAGAGAGAGTGCACGTGCCAACAACTGTGAAAATGAAAGGTCTAGAAAGATGCAAACCAAAATATTGATACTAGATGTCTCTGGTTGCTACCATTTTAGAGGATTTTTGCTCTCATCTTTTTAGCTCTCTGTATTGTTTAAATTTTCTATCCTTTTTTTTACAAATACAAAAATGTTCAACTCTAGAGTGCCATAAATTTTGCTAACCATAAGTTGGTTTATTTTCATTTGACATCACGTGAGACATTTCTTCTTACCGTGACCACAGTTTTTTCATGCACCTGGGTACTTTGGCTCTCAATTTGTCCAGTATGTTCAAATGAAAGGGGCTTGAACTGGAAATTGAACAATTTTTGTACTTTGTGACAATGTAAGGAATATATGACCATTTTGACTTCAGCTCACTCATTTGTAAAAGGAGAGCTGGCAAAGGGAAAAAAATCGTGAGTTTCCTTCTAGCTCTGACATGCTGATTTTGATTCTGAGCTATATGTCTTGGTAAGATTATTTGAACAGCAAGATAGGGAATACCAAGAATGATTGCTATACTTGCTTTCTCTCCTCCTCTTCTTTCTATGCTCCACGATGCAAAGATAGAGATACAGATACAGATATAGACATAAATATACACAATCTAAACATTTGTCACCTAATAACCAAGGTGTAAAGAACTCACTATCCAGATTCCATCAAACTCCACTTGATTGTAGAAAAGCTCAAATTCCTTTGCCCACCAAACAGCACAGTTGGGATTGGTGTAATCAGGAAACACAGTTTTTCCAGGCCAGACCTGTAGGATAAAAAGAAAAACACTGATAAGAGCAAATTAAATGAATATAAAATAAAATAAAGCACTTTGGAAAGAAATTCCTAATGTTGTCACAGCCACTGAGGTTCCCAGGAACTGTCCTTTTTTTTTTTTTTTTTTTTTTGAGACAGAGTCTCACTCTGTTGCCCCGGCTAGAGTGCCATGGCATCAGCCTAGCTCACAGCAACCTCAAACTCCTGGGCTTAAGCGATCCTCCTGCCTCAGCCTCCCCAGTAGCTGGGACTACAGGCATGCACCACCATGCTCGGGGTAATTTTTTTTTTTCTATATATATTTTTAGCTGTCCAAATCATTTCTTTCTATTTTTAGTAGAGACAGGGTCTCGCTCTTGCTCAGGCTGGTCTCGAACTCCTGACCTTGAGTGATCCTCCCGCCTCGGCCTCCCAGAGTGCTAGGATTACAGGCGTGAGCCACTGCACGCAGCCTGGAACTGTCCTTTTTAGTGAGGAAAGTAAAGCACTCAGAGTACTTAATATAAACGTCAGGGGTAATCAAATAGCTACTTGAGGAAAAATTTATTTTAAAAAATAGTTAAGTCTGTAATAAATAAATCCATGGATAAAGGCATTGTCTAGCTTGCTAGTCTTCAGCTCTGAATCACTTTCCCTATCACTCTTTCTACTCTCAATTCTCGGCACAGTAAATGGGGACAAGTACTGTGGAATTTCAACTAGTCCATTACGAGCATGGGCCCTAACATCATTTACTTATCTCTCTGCCTTTCCCACCCAATTTACCGAAGACACTATACTCTGAAATGGTCAACAGAGGCATTGGAAGTGAACCAGCAGACGACGTTCTCATGTAAAACAAAGACTGAAGGTTTGAGAAAGAAGTGGTCAACCTTGTCAAATACGGCAGAGAAACTGAATAGGAACAGGCATGAAACAGCTCCACCGGATTTACCAACGGGGAAGTAACTGACACCACAGCAGTGTCAGGAAAGTGGTGGGGAAGAAAGGAGACAGCAGTCAGCTGAGGAGCGAACGGGAGGTGAGGAAGTGGACACTCTGTGTGTGAGCCGTTGGTTAAAGGCCCTTGGCTATGAAAGGAACCTGAGAGCTAGGATGGGTGGGAGGTATTGGGGCATGAAAGGGCAGTGGAAAGTTTGTCCCCAGCATATTTAAAGCATCTGAAAATGTACGACACAACAATTACACACATACACACACACCCCATTGCACAGCCCCTCCACTGGCCCCCAGCTTCCCCGTTACGTTACCTCCCCAATGAGAGGAGTCACTCCATCTGAACTATTCACCCATATCTTCATGTCTGAACCCCTGTCATAGGGGCCGTAGGGATTACTTGGGGAAGAGTCGTTGGAGATGGCTGGATCCTAAAAAGGGAAAAACACAGTGAAGAAACTAGCTTTAAGCTAGAAGCACTGCAAGGAGACTGGGAACTGGGGGACAAAAGCGGGGAAGGTGGGTGTTATGATAAAGAAGAACAAACACCTGACTTGGTGGGAGAAGGGGGCAGCACATACCACAATGATGACAAACTTCTGTCCATTATTGTGTAACTCCTTAACAAACTCAGGGAAGCCTTTAAAATCCACTGGATCATAAGTGAAGTCCTTTCTCTCATCCATATAATCAATATCAGCATGCTGAACATCCTGAAAGAATTCACAAAGCCCACAATTTAGTGCCTAGGAATTTCTATGTTAAAATGAATCAGCCAAATTTTCATTGTTATCTTTAAAACAAACAAACAAACAAACAAAAACACAGCTCTGTGCTAGGCTGTAAATATTAATCAGTCCCTGGCATCTGAGTACTTCTTTTCCAATGATGATTTCAAAAACCAATGGTCCACTGTTTCCCTAAGGCCTGGCCTGATCCTAGCAAACCAGTTAACTGCATCACCCTATACTTGTTGCCTGGCACTCGGGCATTAAAAACCAGTGAAACAAACAAACAAACAATAACAATTATAACAAATCACTAAGATTATCAAAGACATAGCCACCTATGAAATTAGCTAAATTTCAGCCTATCCACTTCTCCCTCATTTTCCTATCCCACAATTCATTTTGTTACTTCTCTTCTGCTTCAAGTCTTTGGTGGTTATTCTTTCCTAATTTTACCTGTATGAAAATTGTGGAGCCCAGAATGAAATTTCTCTTGCTCTAAGACTTAAGTGTTTGCCTCCAAGGGAATGGGATGAGGGAGAGAAGAAGTTTATTCCAGAGACTTTGGGGCTTTTCCATTTACATCTCTTATGAAACTCTGCTCCCCATTAGAGCACCAATATAACAGGCACATTAAAATTTAGCCATGCAGAGTGCAAAAATATTTTATTGCATGTGTGTGCTATATTCTTTTGTCCACTTAAACTTGACAGAATTTGACACCTATACTGAACTCAGTTAATTATACATGTTAATAATACATGTCTATATGTAAGGAAAATGACATAAAAAGAGACATCCACTAGGACGTTAGAAATCTGGGTTTGAAAACCATTTCCTCTGATTTTCTAGTATTAAATGAGGTTTCTAATCTTAAATGGGGCTCTAATATTAAATGGGGGCTGTTAAGATAACTAAAGAAGGCATCTAGCATAGTGTCTGCCACAGGAGTTCACCACTTGGTGTCATTATCACAGAGGTTGTGCTTCTTATTCTTCACCTCAATCCTGCCTCTACCATTCCTCCTGTCACTCCTCCCCCAACCCACCCCCACAGGAATAAGGCCGCTAAGTGCTGGATAATAAGAATGAACTTCTTCATCCACTCTGTCTGCTTCCCCCACCTCCTCAGTGCTCCTAGGCTTTCTGAATCTTAATTATGTTAAGTACTTTCTTTTACACTCATATTTATGGATTTTCTTTCTCCCAAATTCCAAAATATCTACTGAAGCTCTGCTTCAATTGCAAAGTGACCACACCATACAGAAAGGCAAACTCCGTTTATTGACAATTGAATAGCAATCAAAATACCAATGCAAAAACACATGGACCTAAAACTTATATAATTTTTTAAATCCATTTAATCACGTAGTATCAGTTCTGTCACTAACTAGCTATGTGCTTTCGGTCAAGTTATTCCCCCTAAACACCTCAGATGATTATCTATGAAGAAAGGATGCTAACCTAGACGGCTCAAGGTTGTGTACAAGTAGTATAATGTTTTTGTCCTAAATCCTTGAGGTCTAGGATTACTCCACTTCCTCAATTTCCCCTTAAAACATCAAAGTATATTAATTGGAGAGGGAAAGGAAGATCACGGATCTGCATAATTTATTACCTGACACTAAACGTGAGAATCAAGCTTATACCAGAATTTTAGAAAAATTTCTAAAAATATGATATCACTTTTACGGTCAGTCCCTGCCATGATGCTTTCGAGTCAAAACAATCCAACCAAGAAAATGTATAAAGTGAGAAAATCTATACTGAGGGGCATTAAAATGCTACAATCCAAGCTAGAGAGAGAAATGCCTTGAGAACTCAAATAAAAACACATTATGTAAAATTCAGTCAGTATAATAAGCCCCCAAAACTTTACTAATAAAATATGTGATAAGAAAAATAGAGACAAAAACAGAGTGCCTCCTAACCCTTAATCGTAGTCTCCAAGTACTATTTCCTGCTAAAAAGCAGCAGGATTTCTTGAAAAAATTGTTGGTCCAACATAGAAAGTCTAGTATTATGAATACATAAAAGTCATTTCATTACAAAATTTAAAAAAATCAGGGAGAGAAAATATAAACAGTTGTTCTTATTCCTCAAGGGAATTTCTTTATTTTGGAGAATTTTTGAAGCCTTGCTTACTTACATAAGGGAGCTGGGCTGCACGGTTTCTCTCCACGACCTCCCTCATGTTGTCTAGGGTTCCATACTCGTAACGGCTGAGATGAAAGCCAAGGGCCCAGTATGAGGGTAGGGCTGGCCGCCCAATGAGCTGAAAGAAATACGTCAAGTGAAAGTTAGAAAATATTCTATTTTTAATGAAAATTTTTCTAAGCATTGGTTTGGGAATACGAAACATGCTCCATTTTCCAACATGTTGATCCATCATTGTTAGAATGTTCATATCTATTTTTCCTGCCTTTTTATAAATTATTGAGGGTAGAGCCATGTTTAGGTGTCTTTATAATCTCTCACCTTTTTATAACATAAAAATGCTATAAAACAAGTTGCCATTGCATACATGAAATCTGTTCTTTAATGTCTCAAATTTGTCACAGCAGATTGTCACAGGTCACACTTGCGTATTAAATTAACTTTTCTTAAATACTCGCTATTTAGGATTTCTTCAGTCATAGTCACGATATCGTAAGTTTACCTCTAGATATTCTTGAACAACTTGCTCTGGAGTGTCTCCCAGGAACACATAGAAGTCGAGAATGCCCCCAGTGGTGCGGTATGTGATGGCTGGGGCCGGCTGGAGGGCAACCTCTTGAAAGATTAAAAATGAAGAAAATAAAAATTAGAGCTTAGAACATATTCTAGAGAGTAACTACTAAGTTTTATACAAGAGGATTACTAACCATCTGAACATTAATAATGTGAGCCTAATGCCTTACATTTTGTATAAAGAGACAAACTCTGATGATCAAAGTCCACCATTGTAGTACATGGGAGCCAAAGCATTTGTTTCAGGACAGCCTTTAACAATAGAGACTGGAGTGTCTTAGCTCCCTGTGCCAGGACCCAGGCTCTGAGGAAAAGCAGCCCGGTTCATGAAGAGGTCCAGAATCAGCCACCGTGGCATAAAAATTATTTTGGGCTGAAGGAATTTAAGTTACTGAAATCTCTGATCTGCCTAAAAGCAGAGCCTCAATTCGGGAGGCTTAAAAAAGAACTCAAAAAGAAAAAAAAAAACAAAAAAACCAAACCTCAATTGTCATAAATCCACGCCCAGAAGCACCTCTAATCTGAGAAGATAAGCATAATTTTCAGATAGGCATTGCCTCAGGACTATCAAATTTCCCATCTGTTCTCCTAAGGGTCCATTTATTTTTCCAAAAAGTCAATTGTTCCTCCAGAAGTGTCTTTCTCCCCTTTCCTTTTACCTATTAAGATGGCACATAAGCCAAGTTCTAACCACCCCTTTGAGTTACACATCACTGAGCACCCCTGTGTGTATGAGCATTGCATGTGTAAATAACCTCTGTCTTTCTCTTGCTAATCTTTTTGTCACTTTAATTTGCAGGTCCCCAAGAATTAAACCTATTAGTAAGAGATTAGAGGAAACGTTTTTCCTCCCTGACATTCACAACCACACAATATGCTGTTCCCGCCCCATACCCCATTATTATTGTGAGAATATAACCCAACTAGACACAATGAGGTGCTTCCCTCAGTGATTCTCACATCAAGCAAAAGCCAAATTTAAAACAATGTCAGAGATTGTATCATAAATTCAAAATCCCTCTAAGCTCCAATCAATATTCTTAGAATTGCTTTATAATCTTGGTTTGCATCTAGGGTTAAAAGGCCTCAAGAGCTATTGAAATGTACTCTCTGGTCATAGGAACAAACCACACAAAGTATCTAGAACCTTGTGGCCTTTCCCATTAAGTCTGACTTGGTTTGTTTTCTGGTTCCTTTCACCTACCTGAAACTGTACAGTCCTTGTATTATCTTAGCTTTAAGATATTAGGTATCTTAAATACCTTAGAAACATCTAAGATTTTACTAGATATCTGAGAATTAGGTATCCTAGAATCATCTTAGATCATGTAGAGTGCTTCTCAAACATCTGGTGGTGAAGAATCAGATCTTTATTTTTTAAATTTGCAATTTTAACTGATACTTTTATAAAATAGCATGAAAATGAGTTACTAGAAAAAGATTCATGCGTGCATGTAGATGCTAGAGCAATGCTTACTCTCAGTTCTATACTTATCTTTCCATAGACCTGAAATAGTTTGTGAACCATCCATGGACCACACTTTGAGTAGCACTGGTTTAATCCAGGGATCAGTGTCCTATGCCCACCATCAATCCTGGAAGACTCTGATACATCTCCTTTTCCCCTATGACAATTCATTGTCCCTAGGATCTACTGAATAAAAGGCTAAGGAAGGAGAAGAACAAAGTGGTGGAAACTGTCTCCGAGTAGATTATAGGGAAGGGCTAGCTATCTTAACTTTATAATAGAAAATATTCTAACAGAGGCCACTAGATTCAGGAAAATCATAAGCTAGGAGAAAATCCCCTATTCATGGTTACTATGGAACAACAGATAATGAAGTAGGGGTGGAACAACTAGAGAATATATAAGGCCCTCTCTAAGCTATGGTTCAGTCATTCTTAAAGGGATCCATTCCTTTTATCCTAGGGCTCTAAGAAAAAGATTGAAAATCATTCTTGTGCTTGTTTTTTCCTGAATATTACTTTAGTCTTTTACCCATGGCATTGCTGTTCATCAGAAACACCCCAAAGGACAATCCACTGGCATCTTCAAGGCACAGGAAGAATGTCTGCGTGCCATACAAGTTAGTTCCATCCTGCAGAAAGATAATTAAAAACCAAAATTTACAACCAAGTCATCTAAACACCATATCACTAAATTGGCTTAGGTAATCCATCTTATCATGTGGGTAATTGACAGGGAATTCTTTTCTTTTTTTTTTTTTTTAACACAGTTTGAGATATTTGATTTTTTACTTTAGAAATTTTTTAAAAAATATAATAGACCCACAATTGTACATATTTATGGGGTACAGTGTGATGTTTTGATACCTGTATACATTGTGAAATGATCAAATTGAGGTGATTAGCATATCCATAAATTCAAACATTTATCATTTCTTTGTAGTAAGAACATTCAAAATCCTCTCCTCTAGCTATTTTGAAATATTCAATACATTATTGTTAGCTATAGTAACCCTATTGTGCAACATAACACCACAACTTATTCCTAATTGTGACTTTGTACCCATTAGGAAGGGTTTTGTGTGCAAATAACAAACAGATGTTCTACCCATAAATTCTATTTTCCAGAAGCAGAAGCTTTTTAAAGGAAAACCACATAAATATTAAAAGGCTCTGGGATTCCTCTGCTTCTAGAGCATTGCTAGGCTAGAAAAATAAAGCTTGTTTTACTAAGAATCACAAGTTAGAATTGAGTATTTGCCAAAGTGGCAATTATATACTGCCATTTCGGGTAAAGATTATTCAGCTCTCATCTCCAACATCCACAACTACCTATCAGAACAATGAAACCACTTCAAAACAGTCCAGCATAATTAGGCTTCATTATATAAGGCCATTATGTTCTTCTAAGATGCCAATAAACCAAAACAGGAAATACTGAAATCAAATTAAAAGATATTATTTGAGGCTTATTGTCATACAAATTGCTGGTTCCTTGTTATATCCTCCCTTCTAAGACATTTTACTACAAACAAAATTTTATTTTATATATCACTAGCCATGAATGTTTGCCATTAGTTATTACATAAAAGCTGCCTGGTACCATTATCCAAATCGCATGACCATTTTATGTCCATAATTCACTTCTGTATTTATAAAATTTTCATGATTCACACATCTATCAGTGAAGGTTTAACACTGAGATGCAATCTAACATCCATAATATCACATGTTTTGCAAACAGCAATTTGGGAGAGATGTATTTTTAATCACCCTTGAGTGACCTTATGTAAAAAATAAATCAATAATTTAGAAGTTCTGAGTCTCTAAAGGAGATTTTCAAATGTACATATAGAAATGGTTACAACGAGATTTTTTAAAGAAACATATTCCATGTCCACATCCTATTATAATAGACAGGGAATTAACAGTCAATAAACACACAGATAAATTTTAAAAGATAAGGTATATATTTGGTTGGTATTAACTGAACTAATGTTTTCTTAAAAGATGAGCCAGCTATGACCATTCATCTAACAGGAATATGGAGGTTGTGATATTTGTCAGAAGGTGGGGGGATGGGAATTTTGAAACCATAATTTGAAAAAGTTTCCCTCTCTCAGAGACCTGCAGTCACCTGATATAGCCTCATCTGCAAGAGATCCATCAAGTCAATATGAATCAGACAACTAGATGAAGCTCTAGTCCAGGCCAGTCCTCTAGACTCCAGAACAGGAGTTCTCAACCTGTATTGCACCCCAGACCAATTAAAACAGAATTCCTAGGGCTGGAAGCAGACATTGCTATTTTTTTAAATTTCCCCAGATAATTCCAATGTGTAGTCACATTTGAGAATCGTTGCTCTACAATAGTGTTTCTCAAAATTCGGTGTACACACCAATTACATGGGTATTTTAGTTAAATGCAGATTTTCATCAACAGATGGAGGAAGGGACTGAAGGATCACCCCTGTCACACGGTGGTTCCCATGCTGCCCACTTTGAATAGCAAGGATCTCAGGCTCCTTAATTAAACAGTTGTCACCAGACATTCCTAGATAAGCTGTTCTGATGCAACAGCTTTTCTGATAGGTATATAGAGAAAGCATGAGCTTTAAGATAGACTAGGGATTAGATTCTTTTTCTGTTATAAATTATTTTAACTTGGGCTATTAATTTCACTTCTCTGACCTCAGTTTTGTCTATTAAATGAAAAAATTATTCTTATTATTTCTGAGTTCTTTTGCTAAACACGAACATATCAAATGGTTGCTTCATTATTATTATCATTACTATAATCTCCTTTCATCCAACTATTAGTTCTGCTTAATCAGGAAAGTCCCTGAACCACAGAGTATTGCTAAGCTCAGAAACCAGTGTACCTTCAAGCTTTAGCAGTCAAAACAAACAAAAGCAAATGTAAAAGAAAACAATAATAACAACAAAACTCTGTCTATTCTTTCACTATCCCAATAATCCTTTACACACAAAAAAGATTCATACATTGTTTTGGCTAGGACTTTATCCTGTTTTGCTGGCAAACCTGGCAAGTCAGTGATTTTCAAAGGTTAACCTAAAAATATGGAGATAATAATCAACTGTTGCTCAGAGTGCAGGTGTTAATAACATTTTCTCTACAACTGGTTAGTTTAGAGGGATATTATAAAGTAGTTTGCATTTATTGAGCACTTTCTAAGTGGCAGACGTTTCCCTATATACTTTGCATGTATCAAATAATTTAATCCTCACAACAACCCTATGAGATATTATCTCCATTGTATAGATGAGAAATTGAAGACACAGACAGGTAAGTAACTTGCCCAGGGCCATATAACTGGTAAGTAGTAGAGCCAGAACTCAAACCCAGGCATTCTCACCCTAGAACCTTACTCTTAAACATTATGTTACACTACTAGATGTGACCTTCAAGAATGAGACTATGATACTCAGTGGAAAGTAGCCCACCCTGAAAGCTTACCCCATTGGGCGTTGTGTCCCTGTTAAATATGGGCCAGGTCTTCCAATTCATATCATGCCGGTACTGTTGGTGCACATGTTCTCCCAGGCCATACACGTTAGCACTAGGCAGTCGGATGGAGAGCTGCAGGAACTGATCAGCAAACAGGAGGGGACCGATGCTTGAGTCAAACCTTGACACAGGTGGAAAATACAAGGACAGGTGAGTGAGTGGGGTGGAGAGAACATACTTGCTTAGAAAAGTGTTGTTTATATGTCAATGACTCAATAGTCCCTATTTAATCAGTCCCAGTTGCCCTCCTATGACATTTTTCCATGGACACCAAGAGATCAGGACTCCTTGAAATGTTCCACAGGTACCACATGGTACATTTCTTACATTTGCCCGCCCCCCGCCCCCCGCACCCCGACACCCTATCACATGACCAGAACACCACACTTATACTATAATAGAGGTTCAGTAAATATTCACTGGTGGACAGGTGGTTAGACAGATGAAAGACAAAAGAAAGGAAAAAATAAAGAGAAAAAATGATTGCATGAACAGAAGGAAGGGAGAAAGACACAAAAAATTACACACTTTAGGAGGCAGTGAGTCTGGTCACCAAGAGTGCACTCACAACCTTCTGGAATATTGTTGAAATGAACACTTCCCCAGCCTTACAGACCTCCCTTCTCCATAACCTCCCCACCCCGATCCCCAGATAGGTTTCCCCAACTTACAAAACACGATTGTTGCTTCTTCTGGTCACTTTGATGCTAAATGGCTGTTTGGAGACGTCAACTTCATAGGTCAAAGAAGTAGCAGCATTTCCACTGAAGGTCTGCACGTGTTCGTGGGGCACTTCATACCTGTCCGTGGTTTGGTCAGTAAACTGCACAGAGAGTTAAATAGAAAGAAAGCCAAAGTGAAAACTTCTCTGTTTTTCAAAAATATAAGTGTCCCAACTAACACTGGTGCTTCCCAGTATCTGTGCTTGCGGTGCTGGAATCAGGCACTGATCACACTGGCATATGTCTAAGGTGGAGGTACCCATCATGTTACCAAATTCAAATGTTTAACATTTGAGCCTAAGTTCGTCTTTAGGTGGAGATATATCCTGCACATGTGCGGAGATGGGTTAGCCCTAGAAAATTCAAAGCTGTGACAATTCTCTTTTTCCCCATCCTACTATATTTCATATGGCATCTAAGGCAAATAATGAAAGCCAAAGCTCACAGTAAACTCTATAATATATTAATATATTTAGGAAATTATCACACTAAAGGAAGGCCATAAAAGCCTTCAATATATAGGTGATAAATCATAATGACAGTAGAGAAAAATACCCCCACTAGCAAAATTTTCTATTTTGTAGTAACTGCCAGTAATCAGGTAGGGAACAAGAGCCTCTTAAAAAGATTTAAAAAAAAACAAACAAACTACAACCTTAAAATGGAAACGGTTAGATGTCTGGTATTCCGCTGTGAGAAGGACATTGTTGACATCACTTCCAAACAAGGATGAAGAAGGCAGACTTCTCAACTGGGCTGTGAATCCTAACATGTAGGAGGAAAAAAGTTGTCATAGCCAGCTCTGTAAATTCACAAATAATAGCCATGTAAAAATTAAAGCTTCACTTCAAAGGGGCTGATGAAAAGCCTTTATTTCTCAAAAGAAGGGAAGAGAGAGATATATACCCCATCATACACACATACTGTCTAGGGCAGGTCTTGAAGCTAGCTGCTTATCTAAACATCTATGCCTCTCTTCCACAAAATCTCATTGAAAAACCTTCCCAAAAAGGCCTTACTCTCATTCTGCCAGCCTATGGGTCATTCTGTGCTAATAAGATACCCTTTACACTCTCAGTCCCAATTTTTATATATGCATTATTCCTGCTCAGTTATTTCCATATTACATTACTGGTGATCATAGACATTAATGCCATCTCTCTAAATAAATGGTAAATCAGGTGAGCGTTGAGACCTTATGAGAAGAGCCCATCATACCAAGAATATTTGAAAGGGTAAAAAGCCTCTTACTTTATATTGATCCTCCCCAAAGTAGTCACTTTCTGTTATCCCCCAGAATGTTCATTATTATGCTCTGCATTTTAGGGTAGGAGGAAGAATAGGGGATGTGCAGTCCATGAGAACTGACATTGGCTAGGTACCTTTCATAACATATTTGAATAAAATTGGAATTGTTTTCATTCCATGATAATTACATAATGTTGAGTTGGAAGTAGTCAGAGATTACTGATTCCAAATCCCCCACTTTAAACGTGATAAAATTGAGAATAAAAAAGTTTATGATGCTTGCACAAGTTGAGAAAGGTACATAAAGGTGAAGCCAGAAATAGAACATGGTCTCTGAACTTCCAAGGCAGAGAGCAATTGAGTGATAGTTTCTTGATGCCCGAATAGGTTCAGCTGGGTGAGTGGCTCACACCCGTAATCCCCGCAACTCCAGAGGTTGAGACAGGAGGATCGCTAGAGGCGATGAGCCTGGGCAACAAAGCAAGATCTTGTCTCTAAAAATATGAGAAAAATTAGCTGGTGCACATCTGTAGTCCCAGCTACTCTGGAGGCTGAGGCAGGAGGATTGCTTGAGCCCAGGAGTTCAAGGCTTCAGTGAGCTATGGCTGCACCACTGCACGTCAGCCTGAGCAACATAGAGAAACTTCATCTCTAAAAGAAAAAGATTCTAGCAGTACACAATACACCTTCTGCCACAGGTGTAGTGTGCACCCCAGAGCAGTGCTCTGCAGGCTGCCACAGCTCTCCCCTGGGGAACACAGAGCCCACCTCCAGAGGGTCTGGAACTCCAGCCTTGTGGCAGAGTCTGGCTTACCTGCATTTGTGCTCACAGTGTCACCCTCCAGTTGGTAGCCGTGATTCTTGGAATAGTAGCACCAGGGTATACTTATAGCTCCCTGAGGTTTCCAGCAGCAGCCGCGCTGGTCACATGTGGCCTGAAACAAGAACTTAGTCTAAGTAACTCCATTTAGTTGTAGAACACTGTCATTTATAAAGCACAAAACAGCTAATTTGTGACTGTGGCATTAATAACCTCACTTTACAAAAAAAAAAAAAAAAAAGACATTTAGAGAAATTGTTCTATATCCCAGGCAATGGCAAAGCTTCAACTCACAGCCAATTCTCCTGGCCAGTGTCGTTCCTATGTAACAGTGCAGGAAGCATGACTCATTCCATAGCTTTCATCACAATAAAACTCATAAATATATTTAAATATTCTAAACCATAATATACTTATATCACCAGTAATACAAAATTACAAAGGGAGCTTTATTTATATTGGCTTTGACTTTAAAAATAAAAAAAGACTTTGCAATCAACTTTATTCAGAACCTTTCAGATCAAACTAATTTGGCTTTGACTTTTAAATATATGTATCACATATACGTGTGTTACATATATGTGATATGTATTACATATATGTGATGTATGTGACATGTACACAGTCTCTCAATTGCTCCAGAGGCAGAAAATAATCTTTCCTTGACTCCCAAATAGGTTGTAATTCTTAAGGAATATTCCTGCCTTATACCACAATTAATGGCTGAATCAAGTGAAAACTAAAATTAATATAATTCCTTTCTCACACCAACTAATTTGAGAGAAGCAACGAGGTTAAATACAAAAAAGTGTAAAGAAATCTCTTAAGTAACAGGCTCGACCTAGTGACTTGCAACTAATAGAAACTGGACTAAGTAATGGGATGTCGATTCCAAGATTAGATCAGAAAGATTGTGATTCTGTCTTGGTTGTTCTCTTTCGTTTTCTCTGTTAGAGTCCTTGTTCTGGGAGAAGCAAGTTGTCTTATCGTGGAAGGGCCCACATGGCAAGGAACTGAGGGAAGTCTCTTCAGCTAGGCACCAGCAAGGAACTGAGGTTCTCAGTCCAACAGCACCTGAGGAGATGAATTCTGCCGACAGTCACACAAGTGAGCTTAACAAGGATAATCCCACAGTCCCGGCAGACACCTTGAGTGCAGCCTTCTGAGAGACTCAGAGCCAGAGGCACCCAGCTAAGCCAAGGCCAGATTTCCAACTACAGAAGCAGTGAGAAAATAACATTTGTTATGTTAAGCCATTAAGTTTGGGGATAATATCTTGCACAGCAATAGATAACTATTATATCTTGCCAGATAATTTTACAGATAAAGAACCTGAGGCCCAAATAGGTGAAGGTTCACACAGGAGAGATGATTTGCCAAAGGTCACTTAGCTATTGAGAAGGCAAGACCAAAACTTAGTTCTCTCGCTATCCGTTTCTTTTTTTCTAGACTCTGAGTTTTGTAGCTCTAAGCACATTTTTAGAAGGATGTGGCCTTGCAAATGGTAAGAAAAATCTTTTTTGCTTAGCTATGTAACAATTAAATTTAATTAAATGATCATTTTTACACTAAAAGCCAAGGATATGGATGAAAAATCATGTCCATATGCGGTTATATTGCTGCGGGATCGGGTTTCACTGTGAACTCAACTGCAATCAGCCGTTTTGCTTTTGTTATCTCCTTTCGAAACCCACTCAGATGAAACCTCAGTATAACCAGAGAAGAGAAGGGTGTTGAAAGGGGTGTTAAGCAGAATGGTTTTTGCACACTCTGCAGAGCTTAATAATTCATTCATTGAACTGGAAAGGGTAAAGATCAGGGTGGCCGAAGGAGCAGGGGAAATAAGCAGTCTTTGCGTGCCAACTGGAGAATGCCAGCTCCTGCAGTGGGGCTGAGCACGTATGAGAAGAGGAAGAGACGAGACTCAGAGCAAGATCCACACGAGAGAGTTAAAAGTATGTGAGACCTGGAAAAAGAGTTTTAGAGAGAAGCTGTGAAAAATGATGGCATGAACAGAATGAAGGCACGCAAAAAGAAGTACACCCAAGACACAAAATGCCCCTTCAAGTTGGATATGAGAATTAAAATTTAAGAGAAATTGCCAAATAATATAGAATGTGTAACTACCAGTACTGAGGGAAAAACTGTTGGGGTAGCGGGGAGTGTGGAAATTCCCAGGCCAAAAAATTAGGAGAGAAGACAGTTATGAGGAGTGCGGGGCAGGGAGGAGCACCTAAACAGAGCAAATGGAAAGCACAGGATGAGACCTTACAAAGAATTTGTCATGTCAATTATTGCACTTCAAATACTTAAAAGGACAGATTACATTTAAAGATATAAATCCAGCTAAAGGCTTCTTATAGATGACACATTCAAAACTTAGGCTCACAAAAGCACTGAAAGTAAAAGAGAAAACAAATACATGAGAAGAATGTTAGCTAAAAGCTAGTATAGCTATATTAACATCAGAAAAATAGACTTTAAGTAAAAAGTTATTATTAGGGAGACATAGAGTCACTATATGATGATAAATGTTTCAATCCACCAGGAATATATTCCAGCTCAAATTTGATATACACCTAATAATAAAGACTCCAAATATATGCAGGAAAAGTTTAAATAATCACAAGGTACAATTAAGATAGTACAGAATGGAATATTGTTAAACAGAGCTCCCTCTGTAATTGATAGACAATGTGGCCAAAAAATGTTACTTTTTAAATGATGGATATATAAAGGCCCTTACACCAACACAAAGAGGAGGACTGAATAGAACTCAGAGATAAGAGAAACCAGATTCTGAAGACACTGTTTAAGACCCAGTCAAGCTCTGCTCTACCCTAGTCCTCCCCTTCTCCAACTCCCATTGCCTCTTAATGCCTGAGAGAGAGACAGAGAGAGAGAGAGATTGAAAGAGAGAGAAGAAACGAAGAAGGAAATATTTTATGCCAAAAGCAAACATGAAAGAAAAAAGGTAACTAGAGTCCAGTCTTATCCATGATCATAAATGTAAATGCCTAAAATAAAAGGCACATGCAGAATTAACAACAGAAATCAGTAATATATTAAATGAATAATGACCAAGTAATGTTTCTTCCAGAAATGCAAAGATCCTTTAATATTAGAAAATCCATTTGTGTAATTCATCACAATAACTTATTAAAGAAACTATACCATATAATCATTTAAATTCATCAGCTATTCATAATAAAATTCTTAGCAAACTGGGAATAAAAAGTAACTTCGTTAGTTTGATAATGGGTATCCACCAAAAACCTACAATAAGTATCTTACTAAATGGTCACATATTAGAAACAGAAGCATTTCCTTTAGAATCAGAAAAAAAGACTAAGTGCTCATGTCTAAGACTGTTTATAATTTAAAAATATATTGTGGTTTTAATCTGCATATCCCTGATGATTGGAGGTCCTAACAATAGGACATGAAAAGAAAAAAATGTATAAGAGTGAAAAGTATATAGCCACATAATCATTATTTTCAGACAGATATTGTCTAGGTAGAAATCCAAGAAAATTTATAGAAAAAAACTAGAATAAATAAGTCAATTATTATGATATTAGATCCTTTATTTTTTTTTTTAAATCTGTAGCTTTTTCCTTTAATCTTCCTGGAATTGTTTTTGAGATACGATGTAATATAGGAATATATAAATATCAAAACACAACCCACAAATGTTGGTAGGCTTGACTCCATTAAAATGTAAAACTTTTGTTCACCAAAACAGCATAAAATAGGTGACCAAAGCCTCATAAGAGTACATATTTGCGGCACATATGATGAAAATAAAAATTAGAATCCAGAATAACATGACTTTGTTTATAAGAAACTTGTACAGATCAAAATGATAAAGATAAACATCCCAATACAAAATTGGGCAAGACTGAAAAGAAATTCACAGAAAATAAATACATGAAAGACATTAACCCGATTAGTATTCAGGAAAATTGGCACTGAAACCACAACAGGATATTATTTTATAACCTCAAAATGACAAAATTTAAAAAGGCTGCCAATTCCAAATGTTATCGAGGATGCAGAGAATGATAGTGAAACGGTAAATTAGCACAGCCACTTTTGAGATCAATTTGATAATGTCTAGTAAACTTGAAGATGTATATCCAAAATTACACGTATGCAAGTAAAAACACATACAAGAATATTTAGCATAGCATTGTTGTAACTGCAAGACATTGGAGAAAACTAAATTTCTCTTAATGGAAGAAAGGGTGATTTTGATTTACTAAATTACGGAGAGCATAAGCAAACTAGAGACATATATCAACATAGATAAATCTCACAATGTTAAGTGAAAAAAAATCACAAAAATGCATTTTTTTATAATTACCACCTTCTATTCCCAAAAGCATATGCCAAAGGTGAAATCAATTATCAATCAGAAATGTTCTCAGGAGCAATTTCATATGCTGTTCCATGATGTGAATTGAAAATAATTCACTGATAAGATTATATGTGCCTTGGAATGCGTAAATCATTAGGTGATTAGGAAGCAGAAAATCTAAGATTAAAAAAAAAAAATCAGGATCTCAGCAACTTCAGCATTTAGAAAAAAAAGAGGGCAAAGTTGCAAGGACAAATACAAACAGGTTAAAAGGAAGTGATCCCAGACCCATTGAGAGTCCGCTTGAGTGCGTCGGTAGCACTAGTAGTCTCCCGCCACTGGAGGGAGTGGATAGGCTCCTTCCAGTCCCCATTAGGCCTCAGTTACTTGGCCCTGCCACCCACCCTCTTCCTAGTGCTGACTCCTCTAATCCTGTGCAGTCCCCTCCTACCCTGTAATACTCAGTAGTTCACCATAGCCTTTATGCTTAATAGTAGCCCTTACACTACTTTGAGCAAAATAAGTATTCCTCTCAGCCATTTAAAATGGGTTAAGTTCTCTGACACACCTCCCATCAAGAGGTGGGGTCTGTTGCCCTTCCTGTTGAATCTAGGCTGGCCTGTGACTGATTTGATCAACAGAGTGCAACAAACATGTAAGCACCATATAAGAATTCTTACATGTTGGCACCCGAGCCAACATGTAAGAATTCCAACTATCCTCCTAGATAGACCACCAAGAGAGACTCTGAGACTACAAAGAGGGAGAGAGGGGCCCAGGTGAAGTCAGCCTTACAGTTATTTTTGCCAAAGTGCCAGGCATGTTCGTAAAGCCATCTTGAAACCCTCCAGATCAGATCAGTCACCAACTGAATACCACCAAGTCATCCCAGTCAACTTCATGTGAAACAGAAGAACCACCCAGCCAAACCCTGCCTGAATCTCTGACCCATAATATCATGAGATAGAACAAAATGATTGTTGTTTTAAGCCACTAAGTTTGGGTATTTTGTTATTCGTGAGTAGAGAAATGGAGAGGCTGTGCTCTAAAAAAACAGAGGACTTAGAGCAATTTTGTTAGGCTGGTGTTATGGTTTGAATGTATCCCCTCCAAAATTCAGGTGTCAAAAATGTGCTAATATTAACAGGTAGGGCCTTTAAATGGTGATTAGGTCATGAAGGCTCCTCCCTCGTGAGTGGAATTAGGTGCCCTCATAAAGCAGCTTGCTGGAGGGAGTTGGCTCCCTCTTGCCCATTCCTCCTCCTGCTATGTGAGGATGCTGCAAGTAGGTCCTCACCAGATGCCAGCACCTTGATTTTGGATTTCCCAGCCTCCAGAACTGTGAGGAATAAAGTTCTATTCTTATAAATTACCCAGTCTCCAGTATTCTGTTATGGCAGCACAAAAAGTTCTATGATAGTCAGTGTTTTAGTCCAAGTGCAGGGAGCATGGAGTAGGTAGGAAGCAGCAGATTCACAGCCTTCCAACTTCTCTGAGAATTGCTTTATCATTGACCCGAAGGGAATCCTAAACACACGACATGCACTCATTCAAATGAACTAAATTCCAAATACAAATACATTTTTAAAGCATTCAATTTCTATATCTCTTCTGCTTTCTATTCTTATAGTTAATAAAGACTTTCTTTTTTAAAATGCCAAGACAACCTGAGGTTGTGAACAAAAAGGTGAAACCAGAAAGCCTCCATATAGGGGCAGTGAGTATAATGAGGGAAAATATCCCATTCTCAAATAGAAGCAGTTTTAGAAATCGAAAACACCTGATGACAAAGGAATTCCAAGTCACCTTCTGATCAAAATGCTTCCTAGTTGGTTTTATGTGCAACAAGTTTACACAAATGAGTGAACAAAATTAATCTCAACTCAATAAAATGCCTTAATTATAGACTGTTTTATCATATATACATCTTGAATCAGATTTTGAAAGTTAGCTTGGCCACTTGCTTCCACCCCAAGGTGAGGTCTGACAGCAAAGACTTTTAAACCAAGGTGCTACCTCTGCCATTCCCATAACCCAGACTTTCTAGTCCATCAACTCAGACTACGGTGAATTTTCAGAGAACATTTACCAGGACCTCAGAGATCACTGTTCTAAACTCTTTTAATCACAGAGTTTCATAAAGTGTTCAGTAGTCATCTGTTCAATGAATAAATTTATCTGAGCACCACTGTTTCACCTCATTTATAAGGATTTTACAGTATGCAAGGAAATGTGACTTAGTGATCAAGTCACAGAGCTTTTCAGAAGCAAAGCCAAGGCCAGGACCCAGGACCCTGGCTCCCCTGCCATGTTCCTTCCCAATGGCTACATTACCAATTAAAGGTGTGAAACACGAACTTAAGTCTCTACCTGGGACTCTACTCCTCTGCTCCTCCTAGCATCAGATAATGGCTCCTAACTGATGCTGTGTAAGCACAGAGTTGTTTTAAGGGTGGAGACTCATAATGATCTCAGCAAAATGCAGTATCCTTGCCAATATACCATAAAACTTGATTCCTTAAACACATAAATAAGAAACTGAAATTTGGAAAAAGATATCGTAAGTCAAATAAATAAGTGATAATCACCAAGTGTGTTTGCTATAAAAGATGATAAAAGTTTCTGAATAAGAAATATGGTAATCTCTCAAATATCATGATAAAGATTACCACTAGTATTTTGTTATCTTTGGAAAACACTTCATTGTAAGCTGCTCTCAGCTTAACCATTCCGCAATGGTTACTTAGGGAATGCAGGTTTATCTTAAGCATGTAACCTTGCTCTCCCACATACAGTATATTTTAACCCTGAAAAATTAAACTTTTTAAAATTGTTATCTACCATCTCTTTCCTAAGCTGGATATCTGGAATTTGACTCGATATTTCCGCACCCTGCCATCAATGGTATCTTTCAACTCTGGATTCTGGAATTGGGGATAAAATCTTCATCAGGAAGTGGAAAGTGATAGGTTCTTTCAGAAAGCATAGGTTTGTAATAAGTGTGAAGAGCTGTCTCTAAAATCTGCCTGGGAGTACGATATAAGTGAAGCTGTAGAGGGACAAAAAAGGTTAAATGGGGTCTCAGATGACAGAATAAAGTGTTTGAACATGACACATACAGTAATGAACTGCTATAGGTACTGGAGTTGGGTAGAACTATAACGGAAGTAGGATGTTAAAGAGAGCAGTTTTAATCATCTACGTAATGGAATAGATGGAGAAGTGGAATTCAGAAGAGATGCTAGGAGGGAGTTGAGGCATCCAAGAATGAGATAATGATGGTCTAGTGTGGCAGTGAAAATTGAAATGAAGTGTTTTTTCAGGAAAATATTAAGGAAAATATTTAAAAACACATGAAATATTGGCCAAAGGGATCGAAGGGAAGAGCCAACAAAAACCTCTGCTGTTTCCACCTCAGAAACTAGAAGAACAATAGACCTACTAACAGAGATCTGATAGCTGAGAAGAAAGAGCAGGCTTGGTGAGGAGGTAATGCGTTCAGCTGATGTGATGGGAAGGCATCTGGGGAAGCTGCCCTCTAGCCAGCTGCAGGCCCAGAACTAAAGATTGGGACTAGATTTAGATAATTGAGTGATATTTTTTCTGAGACCTGTGAAGGGGACTCCTGGAGTCCATTCTCTCCAAAAAAGAGTCTCCCAAGAATACTCAGGGTGGTTTAACAGATCCCTTTCTCGTGCCCTGGACAGGACTCCCTCGCATAATTGGAAACAAGAAATAATGGTGTCTACAACCAAGAATCATCTGTGGAGGAATTTACACTGTTAGTTCTTTTATGTGTAACCCTAGGGAAGAGAAGATAGGAATGATCAAATGGTACAGCAGTGGCCTCAACACCAGAACATTCTGCCCAGCCTGTCTGCTGTGTTCATAATTTCTTCCCAACCTTCCTCCTCCAGCTATGTTCCCTTTAATATGTGCATGATATAAATGCATCATTATCCACAGTCTCAGCCTCTCAGCAACAGTCTGGATCAGCATATAGCACTCAGAATCCATGAAACATGCAACAAAATGACTAAGATACACCTCCTATGAGAAAGTGGATCATTGAAAGTGCCAATATTTCTCTCTGGCTAAGCAAAAGAGGAGCACACTGATAAACGAACTCCAAGGTCGTAGAGTAATTCAGTTGGGTTCAACATGTAGAAAAAGCCAAAGTTCATTTATTGAACTGCAATCTTGATACCACAGTATTTACTGAAAGGCCTCCTAACAAAACCCCAAAGAAACATTACTGTGGCAGTGATGACATCTGAAGTTTGCCAATATCCAATAATGAAATGGAGTGTTGTTAGGAGAGTGACATGGTTAGGATGCAACAGTATTCTAGGTAAGCTTCCAAATAACTAGTGAGCTTTTGAGTATAGCTCAACTGAGCTATTGAAATAAGTAGTACAATATGACAGGGCAAGTAAATGGGTGTGCACTAACTTTCTGCAAACCTAGCACACCAACATCCTGTTTAGGTGCAACACATCTAGACCACAACTTCCCTTCCTATTAACAAAGTAGCCATTAACAGTCCTGTACCATCAAGCACCAATTTACCTTACAGTCTTATAGTGGGTGTCTTCTCTCTGGCACCCACTCTATCTCTTGGCCATATGGGGTCATTCAATATGTCACGTCGTGTACATGCCCCACAATTTACCTTTCTGTAACTTAGTTTATACTATCCCTTCTATCTTGAACTCACTTCCATTCCTTCCATATCTATCAAAATCCTACTTATCTTTAATTCTAGACTTTCATCCTCTCCGTGATAATAATATCTTCCATTTTGTGATCCCCATGGTATTACTTCATATCTTAAGAATTTTTGTTTTACATTCTAGTTATTTATTCTCTTATCTCCCCTATGAAACTCTATGACAAGAAAAGTTGAACTTATCACTCAAAATGCTAAATTTTGTGACAATTAGCTCCATACTGAAGGTGCTTTTTCTTTCTCCCTTCTATGTTCTTTTACCTTTATTTCTAAGTCTTTTATTCTCTCCTTCCTTTTTCCCCCCATTACATGACTCTCTTCAAACTTAAATGGCTGTTCCTAGCTGCCGTGTGTCACATAAAACCAACCTCCTCTGCCTGACTTCCAAAGTCTTCCAAAATCTGAATCCACTCTCCCTGTTCAGTCTCCTTTCTTCCTAATTCAAGCAGGCAAATCTCTTCACTAATCCAAGAGAAGGTCATGTTCATTTCAGTCAGGGTAAGGTGCCAGATGAAGAGGATTGTGTTAATATAATACAGCAGTCTTGGCAACGTAAGCTGGTCTAATTCTGGAACTCCTTCCTGCCTTAGCAGGCTTGCTGCCCACGCTGCTGCCCTTCTGTGCCCTAACGGCTGGTTAGGGCACTGCTTTGTCATGTCCTGGGGATTTCCTGATTCTTTAACACATCCTGAGGATTTCCTGATCCTTAACTTCCTATCAGATTGGACCCCTCTCTTGTCGTCAACACAGCTTCTGGACTTCCTGACTAACTTTGACCCATCACTCTGCAATTTGCAGTTCTTAGGCACTTCTATTCTAAGCTATTTGTCTGGCTCTGATTCCCTTCTCTGCCCTATTTTCTGGCTTTTCTACAGCCCCAGCCCATCACAGCCCATGGCTGCTCTCTCATCCGTTCCCTCTCTGCTGCCTTAGTTCTCTCTGACTCCACGTCTATATCATTTCAGTCAAAGTCAAAGGCCCAAGCTGTAACAATTCCCACTTTCCACACTTTCCATTTTTGTGACTTTGTCCCTGTTATGGGTTAAATTGTGTCCCCAGAAAAGATATGTGGGACTCCTAATTCCTAGTAACTCAAAATGTGACCTTAGTTGGAAATAGAGTTGTTGCAGATGTAATTAGTTAAGCTGAACTCATACTGGAGTAGGGTGGGCCTTCAATCCAATATGACTGGTGTCCTTATAAAAAGGGAAAATTTGGACACAGACGCACACACAGGAAGAGCAACAGATGAAGATGGAGGCAGAGATTGGAGTGATGCACTCACCAGGAACAGCCCAGGAACACCAAGGATTACCAAAAGCTAGGACAGAGGCATGAAACAGATTCTTCCTCAGAGCTCTCAAAAGGAACCAATCCTGTCAAAGCCTTGATTTTGGACTTTAAGCCTCTAGAACTATAAGAAAATTTATTTCTATTGTTTTATGCCACTTCATTTGCCATGTTTTGTTATAGCAGCACTAAGAAACCAACAGAGTTCACATAAACCTTTCTTCTAGCCATGCTCTCATCTTCCCTTTTGTCTCCTCTTGGGGCCTAAGTAAGTTCCATGTCCCAGCATCAAGATTCTTCTTCTCTGGCTTACAGTGGTCTCTCTCATTTCTGAACTTCTAATTGTATTTATAATCAGGGACTCTTAATGATTAAAGTGGTTAATCCAATATTATAACTACCCTCAGGCCACAAGATCTGCACACATACATTCCCTCTTCCATGCCATTTCCTTCATGACCTCATCTTCTTCTACTCTCTTCTCTTACACTCTTCCAGCCACCCTGTACTCCTTGCTGTTCCATCAACACATTCCAGGCACAACCTGCCTACAGGATCTACCCAATAATAAATTGCTCATGGAAAGGGAAGAAATCAAATAACATCAGAATTTGGGCTGCAGAACACCAAATCTCTGCATATTTGGGGGCATTGTGCTTTCCCTCTGAGATTTCACTTCTCATTCATTTTTCTGTCTTTATGCATTTGCTTTGGTCTAATTGAGATAATCAAGATGAAGATACTGATGCCTCTTTCTTCCAGGCTCACACCTAACTCCACCTCTTCCCATTTCCCTAAGATGATTAATCCACTAGGGAACATTTATCATCTAATAAGAAAGAAAAAATAGCTTTTGGTATATAGAACATTTGAAAACCAAAATAGCAACTCTCTAGAACATCACAGACTACTGCAGCCCACCAGGAATAGAATGGCTATGGAGATAAATGTGGGAGTACCATGTGTCCAAGCCCTACATGTAGCAAGCAACCACACTGTAGTTGATGCAAATCTGCCCATCTCAGTGGACGTCACTCAAAAGGCTTCATTCTGTTTCCATGAAGATACCACTTTCATTCTCGGAGTAAAAAGCGACTGATATGGTGTGGGCAATGCACTTTATAATCACGGCAATCAGTTGGACTTCAGCCAATGATCAGGAAACACTGGCCTAAAGTAAATACCCAGATGCCTGCACTATCTAGTATTTAATTTGGTATTAAAACCTTCTTCCTTCCAAAAGATGGCTCTTGAAATGTCTTTATTTTAAACAATGTTGTGTGTGAATTTTTAATGTAAATCCTAGATAACCTTTGGAAGAAGAAGGAAGAGAAACAGAAGGCAAGAACTCAGGCTGTGACAGAGCCAGAGAGAACTAGTAATCATCTAGTGTTGCCAGATAAGGGATAAGTACATTTTTAGTAAGTAAATCCCAAATCTTGTATGGGACACACTTATACTAAAAACTTATTCATTGTTTATCTAAAAGACAAATTTAACTGGGCAACCTGGACTTTTATTTGCTAAATCTGACAACCCAAAGGAATTTCCCTCTTCCTCTTCTGAAGCTGCACTGTCAATACAAGCATGGATACAGGATTAAATTGCCTGAACGACTAATAGCTGCAACACAAACAACTCTCTGAGAGTTACTAATAGAAAACAAAACAAAACAAAACAAAAAACCCATAAACTCTTAAATGAAAATAAGATCCATAACTCAAACCTTTGTTGGTGGCTGGTCAGGGATGCAGTTTATTCGTTCCGATTCATTTACCACTGGGCATTCATCAGAACCAGGGGTGGTACTTGTTGTCCCCAAACCTGGGATACCAGTTGTCCCAGGATTTGGGTTAACAGTTGTCCCAAGATTTGGGTTAACAGTTGTTCCAGGATCTGGGGCTGTCCCAAAAGCAAACATAAAATAACCATCAGACAGGTCTAATATCACAGGCATTCAATATTTCTCAACACTTTCAATTATATTAACTCTACTACTGATTGGGCTTCACACTGACATCCTCAAAATTTATGCATTCACTTTATAAAACCTTATTTTGTTCTTGCTGACTGTATTTACCTTTATGTATACTGACATTATCTCCTTCTACCCCCAAGTCCCTCTCCCACAACATAGTATGCACAAGAGCAAGAACTTCACCATTACATTAGGAGCTCATGAAGGTGGAAAGCAACCTTCTTTAATCTAGGAGTCAGCAAACCATGGCCTTCAGGCCAATTAGGTAAAAGCCTGTTTTTTAAATAAAATATTGCTGGAACACAACCACCACCCATTTATTTGTTTATAGCTACAATGACAGAATTAAGTAGTTACGACAAAGACTACATGGCCCATAAAATCTAAAATATTTACTATTTGTCCCTTTACAGTAAAGTCTGCAGACCTCTGCCTTGGTCCTTTGCTTCCACCCCCACCAACTGGTCCACACAGAACATTCGCAGTGCCAGTGCCATCCTAAGCTCTGTGAACTAAACTCCGCTTGCTTAGTCAATAGCCAACCCCCTGGACAAAGAACCTTCTGAGCAATGATGCTCTTCTGTAAATACAAAGCCTTACATGACAAAAAATGTAAAGGGAGCCCACCAGTCTAGAACCTAGCAGCTAGAACCTACCCAAAGGCTAGAGAACTTTGATCTCAGATTTAAAGATCAGCAAAATAGAAAAGGCACTTTTACTGCATTTTAAAATAAGGAAGTGAGCTTTCTTTAAGGTACTCTGAAATATATAAATAATGACATTGAGACAGAACAATAAAGTTTTTAATTAGTTTTCTTTTCACTGGGGTTTCCAAGTCAAAAGTGGTATATTAATCTCCATATTTGTGCCAGTTTCTTTCTACATAGCAGTTTGTTTCATCTTCAGGATCACAGAATTTTAAGAGTTGAACAACCTTTGATATTATTAATCGAACTTCCTCAAAAAAATAGAAATAGCACAGGATGACCCTTGACAGCATGGTTCACCTAAGAAGTTGCTCCTAGATAATTCAGATCAGAAACCATGGGTAACTCAGCACAATCTAGCACTTCTTTTGAGAAAAAACAGTTCAGTAAACTTTTGATAAAATAACTCAGGTAATTTTTTAAAGAACCAAACTTTGGCCTAAAACATTTTTTTAAATGTTTTATTTTTAGTTGCTATGCATACATAAAAGATGTATATGTATGGGGTATATGTGATGTTTTGATACAGACATACAATATGTATTAATCAAATCAGGGTACTTGGAGTTTTCATCACTTCAACCATTTATCATTTCTCTGTGTTAGAAACATTCCAATTTCACTCTTTATTTTAAAGTACACCCTAACTTATCATTGACTATAGTCATTTTGTTGTGCTATCAAATATTATTCATTCTATCTAACATTTTAATTGACTATATATTTATCTGACTGCCTTTTGAATAAGGATATTGTTAATTACCATTATTGACAGAATTAGAATTATTTAGTGAAATCGGCAAATACATTGAGTGTTAATTGTGGAATCCTGCAATGTGTTAACTAAATTGAGAAATAAAAGTGTCAGAACTTACACCTACAATCTATACCTATTGAGCTGCCCCAAAACACATAGAACACATACATACAACCACACACACACATGCACACACCACACTAATGAACATGAAAACATTACTTCCTACCACTGACGAAGATTTTTCTCTGATAAGAGCAATATATGGAGGAAGAGCCCCAGAGTGACTTGTTACCTTTTGATTTTGCAGAATCTGTGGCTAAAAGCACAATTAAAATAACAGCAATGATAAACAACGCAAGCAGAAGAACACTGAGCACAATCTCCAAAGTAGTAAATTTTTTCAACTTCTTTCTTGCCATCTATTAAGAAAAAGAAAACAATTTTAGGTTTGAATTTTACTTAATGTATCGCTAGTAAATTTTTAATGGAAAAGCTCAAATGTATACAATGAATAATATACCCATGTACCCTTACGTAAATTAAAAATTTATCAACTCGTGGCCAATCTTATTTTGTATTTATTCCTACTCACTTCTTTCCTTAACCCTGAATTATTTTGAAGCAAATCTCAGATTTCATATCTTTTAATTTGAAAATACTTAAGTATATTTCTTTAAAAGATAAGAAATTTTACAAAAGACAAGCAAAATACTATTATCACATGTAAAATATTTTTTCAACAACTTCTTATTGTCATCAAACATCTAGTCAATGTTGAAATCCCCCTCATTGTCTGATAAACTTTGTATAGTTTGTTCTACTCTCCTGAGGATGCAAGTAAGATTTATAAATTGGAATTGGTTTGTGTCTATAGAGTTTGTTCTGCAGACTTTTCTTGTGATCTGGATTTTGTTGATTACATCCCTATGCATGTTAACATGTTTCTCTACCCTTGTATTTCCCGTAAATTAATTATTAGACCTAGAGTTTTGGTCAGACTCAAGTTTTTGTTTTTAGCAAAAATGGTACATAGATTATATAGCATCTTCCAGCAGGAGACATAAAATCTAGTCGATTCTCTTTTTTGCGATCCTCATTCTGAAAATAACTAGCCAGATGACCTTGGAAAATTTACTTAAGCTTTCTTGTTCTCAGTTTCTCCATTTACAGATGAAAGGGGTTAAACTAGAAGATCCATGAAATCCCTACCAACCTTTAATGTCATTTCCGAGTGAGTCACATAAATTATATGCTTCTCTATTCTTCCCTTCCACACAAGATGCCTGTGCTAGACATGTTATTAGTATCTTCCTTCTTCAGTATATCCCCAACTTCTCCTTCTTGGAAAAGAGAGTGGTGCTAAATACAGCATGAGAAGCCCTGGGCTTGATTCCCAGCCCCACCATTTCTTACTGTGGCAGCCAAAGCAATTTACTTAATACTCCTGAGTCTCAGTTTTCTTATCTGTAAAGTGGAACTATAGTATCTATTATTATTATTACCTATGGTCACTTTATTGTGGGAATCAAATAAAAACACATGAATCATAAAGCATTAGTCTCATTTCATTGTTATTTACCAAAGAGAAAACAGTTAATAGGTCCTGGGTAAGAAACACCATGTTCCTAATTAGTATATCAATCCCATGTTCCCTGACTGTGGCACTGCACCCGACACAGTGTTTTGGTGGATTGCTGACTGCTGTCCTCATCACCTTCGCTGATGTGATCTCCTGTCTGCTAAGTGCTTGATGGCCCCAGGAAGCTCACTGCATCATCCAAGACCCAGGTGCAGAAAGCTAGGAAGAGGAGCCACGAGCAGCACTCTTGCCCCTCAAGGTCTACTTTCTCCACCAACCCACCCACTCCTTTTTTCCTAGGCTGCCTTGTAAATCATACTCTTTTTATTCAAAAACAACATCCCCTCCCTTTTTCCCCCAGGCCCTAATTCATGACTCCCTAACCTAGGACTTGTTTGATATTTCCTCAAAGCCCCATTCTTCACCCTATGGATGTTTTCTCACATACTCTCTTCAATCCCTAAAAGCCTTCCTCAGACCTTTGCCCAAGGATTAGATGAATAAGAGGATTTCCTTCTCATACCTTGATAAGAAATTGCTGTGAGTCAACATAATGCCCTCTTACTATGCAAAAGGAAATGGTGCTGGGAAGGCTACCTTTCTCTACAACAAGGATTGTCTTGTTTTTTCTAGAATAAATTACCCCAACTCTAGTTTTTCTTACCTAGACTGTCTCCAATATCTCACATTTCCAAGGGCCTTAAAAGAAAGACCATACTAAACTTGCTTGTAAAATCTCATAAAGATTAATAACCTCTCATGCCTAATATCACTAAATTAACTAATAAGGCAAAGAGTAATTTTATGTTCACTGACAAGGAGAAGAGTTACCGGAATGCCTACCCAGGTGATCATGTCTCTTTCTCTTTGGTGGTTGCTAATAGCTGTACGATGGGAGATTGCTCTTTATACTAATATGCAAAATTTGTCCAAGTGTTTATTAACACACTGTGTCAGACACCATGAAGAAACACCCACACATTGCTGTTCAAACTATAAACACCTTATGCTCAATGAAGGCTTGGTAAAAACTATAAAAATTACTCACACCCATAACCCAGCAATTTCATTTATAGAAAGTTATCCCATAAATATACCTAGACATTTGAGAATCAATATATGTACAGATAGAAGTTTTTCATCATAGCGTTACATGTCATAGCAAAAGATTAAGGACAGTAGAGTTCTCCACAGAGAAGGCACTATTGAGTAAATATGTGAAATAAAATAGCATTCAATATTATTTAAATTCATGATATGGCAGTTTATTAAAAGTTCAAAAATTCTTTGATACTCTTCCCTTCAAGAGGGGGAGCCAAGGCCCCACCACCCCCACTCTTGGAGGGTGGGCTGGACTTAGCGACCCATTCCCAGCAGCATATGAAGAAACGATGTGGTGTTCGACTTCCAAGACTGGGTTATAAAAGGCATTACAGCTTCTTCCTTCCTCTTGCATCATTTTTTGAAGAAATGTGCGAGTGGCCACGTTATCATAATACGCAGGCAGCCCTATGGAAATTCCCAACAGGTAGCAAGGAACTGAGGCCTTCTAGTCTTGAAAGCAACCTTCCATCTCCCGCCAAGCCACCCCATGACTACAGTCCTGAATGGCGTATTGGCTGGAGCCCCATGAGAGTCCCTGAACCAGCACCGCTCGGCTAACCTGCTCCCATATTTCTGACCCCCAGAAACTGGGAGATAATAAATGTTTGTCATTTCAAGCTACAAAATTTGGGGGCAATGTGTTACCCTGCAATAGATAATTAATACGCATAGGTAAATATGACTTTTAAATAAAATATCATTGGTATTTTTTAAAAATCTGCTTGCTTCTTGTCCAAAATCCTTTTGGTTCATATATTCAAACATGGTTACTTGCTCTATGGAACAATAATATCTATTTTCCAACTTTACAAGAGAAACGTTTCCTTAAACATTAAGAAAAAAAAATACCTCTCCACCATTATCTGATTAACCTTACTTCCTGCATTATAAGGACTTTGATGGTGAAGCTTATCATCTCAATTAAGAATGCAGTTTAAGAAAAACTAAGGTCAAGAAAAATGGCAAAAGGCAAATAAAAAGGAAGTAATTTAAAAGTGTTAAGTGCTTTTAAAAGAAAAACTGTTTATAAAAAACTGCCATTTGGCAATCTGTCATCAATATTTAAATATTCTTTTGTATATGACAAACATATAATTGCATAATTTTAATGCTAATAATAATAATAGTTATTAACAATGATGGAACAAATGTGCCAAGAGGTTTCCACAATTTTTTGAGTGCAGTGCTTATAACAACCCCAAGTTAGTCACTGCTACTATTCCTACTTTCAGATGAAAAAAATAAGCTACAGAAAAGGCAAATGGCCTGCCTGATGTCATACAGCTGATAAGGAGCAAAGCCACAATTAGAACACTTGCCCTTTGGACTCCGCAGCCGTTACTCTATATTCTACACCATAATGTTCCACAGTGTACATCAGCTTAGGCTTTTTGCGAGATTGCAATTTTATAAAATAGTATGTGGTTCATTAACCAAGTACGTGGAATGTGCATAGTACTAGGCTAAGCACTTATATGCATTATTTCATTTAGTCCTCACAACCACCTTTGAGTAATGATTATTATCCTGATTTTACAAATGAATTAACTGAGCCATAGAAAGGCTAGGTTGCCCAAGGTCCAGACCTCATTGGTAGCAGAGCCAGTCTCCAAATCTGGCAATCCGAATCCAAAGCCATTGCCCTTAAGGCCAATGTTATACCAGCTCCAATAGTGTGATCAAATACAGAAAATATATATCTCCACGAACAAAGGTTTGTAAATCAAGGGACGTAGCTTATATGGGAGATGCCTGTATACTTCCAAAGACAACCATGAAGTTAAAGACTTATAGAAACAAAAAGTCTGCAATATTTCAGTCTCCATAGCAGCTGGGGCATTTTTAAAGTATTTTGAAAGCATCTGTAGTATCAATTCACATTAAGTTTATGGCCCACAGCACTGTTCTCAATTCTCTGTGAGAATAAGGAGAAGCAGCCACTGATGAACCTCATTTCTCATGTTTATTCAAAACCAGGTATCAAAGCTACATCCTTGGAGGAAAAAGAAATCTGATTGCAGTTTATTTATTCATTCATGAATGATTTATCAAGTTCTTACAATGTGCCAAGCATTCTTTCGGGGTCTGGCTATATAGCAAAGAACAAAGGGATAAAAATCCCTGCCCTCAGGGTACTTACATTCTTGTCGGGGAGAAAAAGAGAAAATAAACAAAATAAATAAATATACAGTAGGTTAGACATGTAAGTACTATGGAGAAAAATAAAGCATGAGAAAAAGATGAGGAATGTTGGAGTGAGGGTTGCAATTTTAATTAGGTTGGTCAGGGAAAATCTTACTGAAAAGGTGAGAATTATTACTGTATATAAATCACGCTGGTTCAATAGTAATCCTTTTCCTCTTGAATGATCTGGTTATATGAATAATTGTCAAAGCTCAAAGTTATTTAGGCAAAGTAGACAGATAAACTAAGTGGGGCTCCAAATTATCAAAATGGCTTTCTAAATTAATTTGGAAAACTAGACAACTGTCCCCTTTTCTGTATTATAGCTAGTGGAGATCTGACCCATTCTTTTAAAATCCTTTGGTAACACAAGGCAAGAGGCCTAGTGGAAAAGAGGGGCTAATTTCATAGAGACCATGAATAGCTTACAAAGAGGACCTGCGCCAAGCCATGGCTACTTCTCAGAAATACTGGGCAATGTTTAATGTGTTGTTCCATTGTTTACCAGCTACTTAAAGAATGAGAAGGAAAAAAGTAGCTAACGAGTGATTTTATTCTTTGCAAGTCTGGCCACATCCAAAGCGCAGAGATCTAAGAGTCAGTTCTGATCCTACACAGCTGTGTGACCTTGAAAAAGCCACTTAACCCCTCTGGGCCTCAGTCTCCCCATCTGAACCACAAAGGGGTCATCTCTAGAAGACGGTATATCCTGCTGTGACTCCAGCACCAGAGTGTGCAAAACTTAGCTTTCTCATCACATTCCACAGCTGCCACCTGAACCAATTTTAAATGGAAAATTTCTTCTTCAAGTTCCAATCCATACTTACGGAATAGTTTGTAAAGTAATTTTGCGAGTTCACCAAAATTTCTTTGTGGTGGAATGCCTGATAATAAATCATTGACATCCTGTGCAAATGTGAGTGAAACAGCAATGAGGGTCTTAAATTTGGGGTACAGGATAAAATGTCTTTCCAATTCATTTGGTCCTTGATAGCACAGGGACCTCCCCAGCACAACAAACCAAAGACCCCTCCCTCCCGCCACCCCCCCCCCACACACACACATGCACTCGCTGTTGCACATAATGACACCAGACCAGCAGAGGGTGTGCCAGTCAGGATGTCCTCGCAGGACATCAAAGCCTCTGCTCAGACCCTGCATCCCTGTATTGGGAACCCACTGGCAGCCTTTTCCAGTGAGGTCCATGGGGATAGATCTTGATCTCTCCCCCATTCCCCAATAGCAACCCTCCCTTCCCTCCTCAGTGACTTGTCAGAAGAGAAATACACACATGTATCTAGCTAGACTCTAGCAAACAGTAAAGACCCAACTCGTTTTTAAGTTTTACCAGGGAAGGGCCAAAAACAATACATCCCCTTCCCCTTTTCCCCCAGGCACTTCCATTAGGTTTCACATACTGTGTCTTTCCTCTCATGACCTCCTTCCAGATTGCATGAAATCTCTCCTACCCACAACACACGCCAACTCATACATGCATCCCAGACTCTTCCCTAAAATAATTCTTCCTTTGGTCAACCAAGGACGCATCATACCCATAAAAGATAGCAATAGATTCTTTAATTTTCTGACTAGGATTGATTCTCTAATTACTATTCCTCAATCGCAACTCCACATCCTTTTAGAAGGAATGTCCCCAAATGCTCTAATCTCATTTCCAAATTCTAACTTTTTCCCTCACTTCTCCTCACCTCATTTCCAGAATCAGAAAGAATTTCTACCTGGTAACTCACCCCAAATATTAAATAATTCATCACATTTCACATAGAAACACACAAACACACAGGCTTGTAGATCCAGCTTTGGACCAGAGGAATATATACACATGTATATACAGACACACACAAAGAGAAAAGATAAATAAATTGACTTTTGTTTTACATGTGCACACATAAGTAGCTTTTGATTTATTGCTGATACTGTTTTATGTCTGTCTGTGTTTACCAATTTAACAAGGGCATTTTCCCTAAAGGAGATCAACACAAATTCACATGCACTTGCACATACACATCTGTAGCCATAAATGAACATATATTTTGCAAACATACCTCATTACCTCCTGCAGCTGCTCCCACTCTCTCTCAGAAGGACAGCTTAGCAATAAAAGCAGAGGAGCACAGTCCACAGAAAGCTCTCCGAGCCCTGGTAACTGTTTACAGGCCTATCAAGAAAATGTTAATGGCTTTCAAATGTAAATGAATGCTCAGCTTTCATTCCCAGATCAGAATTGTTAGTTAATTAGTAATCGAGGTCTTCCTCTGCAGAGGAAATCCCTAAGACCTCCAGGGGGAAGCCATAGCCCCTTGATTCATTCTCACCCCTTCCAGCACTGAATGTCTATTCAGTGGTGAGGATACTCAATGTGTCTAGTAAGAGAACACAGATTGACTCAATTTGTAGATGATAAAAAGCAGAAAATGAGTTTCTCCAGTAACCCAGAAGAGCCCTGGTCTCTCCCAGTGACTCCTAATCTCTCAGGAACCCAATGACATTTAGTAGCACAATCTGCTGACCTGTGCTTGATGAGAATTGTTTTGAAAATGTTTTCAAAATAGTTTTCTTCTTTTCTTGCACTGCAAGAACTGTCCTTAAGCTTGTTTGCACTATGGAGACCCTTTGGCAGTCTGGTGACTCCTGTGGACCTCTCTTAGAATTACGTGAGATAAAATAAATAAGGAAACCAATTACATTGAAATACAGTCACTAGAATATTTTTTAAATTGCAATACATGCCTATTTAATGATATGGTGACTAACAATATAGCAATATGTCTAATAACTACTGCAATTTCAAAAAAGTGGTAAGCATAAATAATATTTCAATATTGTCTTAAACATATGATATAAAAGTAACTATGACCTTTCTTGGTATCAAAGTCATAGTTGCTACTAACACTACTGGGGTGTGCAGCCTAACTTTATACTTAAGAGAAATGCTAAATTTCAGTTAGAGGTTAGCAAAGGAAAAATATGCAAAATTTTCCTCTTCAAAGTTCACAGGCTCTCTGAATTACATCCACAAACCCCAGGTTAAGAATTTTGCTCTATTACTCAGTGAACCTTCCTCCAAGTAAGACAGAGTTCTCCCCTATGTGATACTCCAAGTGTGATCCATGAACTTGTGGTTGCCAATCCCCAAAGAAATTAGTACAGAAAGGGAAGATAAGTGTTGAGAAGCTTTTGTTACAATCTGACAGAGTCATTTCATGTCCATTGATCCCGATAATTAAAAAATAGAGTTTGTGTCTATATATCCTTGATTTTTAATTTCATTTTTCTAGTAATTTATTTTTAATTTTACAAAAGTCTCAGTCTGTGACATATTGGAAATTTTTTCTCAACTGCTCTTTTTCCACACAGTTTTCAAAGTTCTGTTCAACTACTGCTATTTCTGGACATTTGTCTTTATAAGCCAGTGAAAATTCAGAAAAAAATTTGGGCCAAGGGACCTAAATTTATAAACTGTGAAAAACTAAAGTCACCATCTTTTATCGTGGTCATGACACAGTGGACATAAACTCAGACAATCAAAATGAAATCAATTTATCTTTTTGAAAGATTCACTTTCTTGTTCCTATTTTTTTCATTTCACCAACCACCAGTGAAAATATTGTCAGGAATCAGCAAAGTCTATAGACCAGCCTTTGAGAACACTGACTTACTACACCTCTTTGGCATCATGGAATCAAAGAATTTCAAGGTAAAAGAAGAAGGAAAGGAAAACTGAAAACATATGGATGCCTGTTGGGTGCCAAGACCTTTGCCTACATTATCTCCCTGATGTTCACAATGGCCCCACATCAGCAAGTATCTAAATTGCCACTCAAATGCACAACCACCCACCTCCAGAACTGTGTGAGCTGGACCTTTTGGTATTACCCTTAAGGAATTTTAATGTTTACCAAACTAGCCCCTTCATTTTACAGAAGAGGAAACTGAGACCCAGGAATGTTGTAAGGTTTATGTGGGTGCTAATTCAAAGGTCCAGATCTGAACTGGGCTTGCCTGAATTCAAAGCCCTGGTCTGCTCCCTGGGAAGCTTAGGAAAGTAAGTCTCTGTTTCCTTTACTTAAATGAAGATATAAATGGTAACTATCCAATAGACCTATAAATTAAACAAAATAATGCAAGTAAAAAATTTAGTGTTAGATGGTAAATACTCAATATGCATCAGCTATCATGATGGTTATTATGCATCTGCCACAATTGTGACTAGAGCCCAGACCCTGGACTCTCAATCCAAGGCTCCTTCAACTATGCCAATCTCTCATTCTACCTTAGATCAGAATTATGAAAAGAGTGGGTAGTCATTAATGTTTAAAAAAGAAAAATTATCAAGCACCTACTTTGCAGAAGGCCCTGTACAACATGCTGACATTTATGATATTACCTGACTACAGCAGTTTAAAGGTTTAGCCTCAAGTCCCTGGACTCAAAGAGGTGGTTCAGGCCAGACCAAGGTACAAGAGTGGCTGCTTTCTGGTGACACAGCCTTACCTGGGCTTGGGGATGTCAGGAAAACATGTCTACTTGGGAGCTGCAAAGACCACGCAAACATGAGAACTAGTAATGTGATGAAAACCTCCTCCTCTCCATTTCCCCAGCTACCACCCTTTCCCAGACCTTTGGAGCCCACCTCTGGATCAAGTATTAGTCCCTAGGGTGCCTCCCTGCTTCCAGCCACAGAAAACACAGCAATAACCACTTCTTCAACACAATTCAATTGGACATATAGTCATTATGGAAAGATGAAGTCAAACTATCTCTATTTGCTGCTGATATGATCTTACACCTAAAATCCTATAGACTCTTCCAAAACACCCCTAAAATTGATAAATGAGTTCAGTAAAGTCTCAGGCTACAAAATCAACATATGCAAATCAGTAGCACTGCTATACACCAATAGCGACCAAGCTGAAAATCAAACCTAGAACTTAACAGCATTTACAATAGCGACAAAAAATATAAAATAAAATACTTAAGAATATACTTAATCAAGGAGGTGAAAGTTCTCTACAAGGAGAACTACAAAACTCTGATGAGAGAAATTATAGATGACTCAAACAAATGGAAAAACACCCATGTTCATGGATCAGAGGAATCAATATTGTGAAAATGTCCGTACTACTCAAAGCAATCTACAAATTCAATGCAATTCCTATTAAAACACTAACATCAGAATTAGAAAAAAAAATCCTGAAATTCATAAGGAACCAAAAGAGAGCCTGAATATCCAAAGCAATACTAGAGAAAAAGAACAAATCTGGAGGCATCACATTACCCAACTTCAAATTATACTCCAGGGTGATACTAACCAAAGCAGCATGGTACTAGTATAAAAGTAGACAGATAGACCAATGGAATACAATAGAGAACCCAGAAATAAAGCCAAATACCTAAAACCAACTGATCTTTGATAAACTAGACAAAAATACACACTACTAAATAGTGCTGGGGAAATTGAATAGCCTCATGCAGAAGAATGAAACTGGATCTCCATCTCTCGTCATACACAAAAGTTAACTCAAGATGGATCAAAGACTTAGATATAAGACTTGGAACAATAAAAGTCCTAGAAGAAAACCTAGGGAAAACTACTAGACATTGGCCTAGCAAAGAATTTATGACTAAGACCCCAAAAGCAAATGCAACAAAAACAAAAATACATGGGACTTAATTAAACTACAAAGCTTCTGCACGGCAAAATAAATAATCAACAGAGTAAACAGACAATGTACCAAATGGGAAAAAATATTTTTAAACTATACAACTGACAAAGGACTAACAATCAGAATTTACAAGGAGCTCAAACAAACCAGCAAGAACAAAGCAAATGATGCCATTAAAAAGTGAGCAAATGACATAAACAAGCATTTCTCAAAAGAAGATATACAGATGACCAACAAACACATGAAAAAATGCTCAATATCACTAATCATTAGAGAAATGCAAATTAAAACCACAATGTGATACCACCTTACCCCAGTCAGAATGGGCATTATTAAAAATTCAAAAAACAGTAGATGTTGGTGTTGATATGATAAAGGGAATGCTAATACACTGTTAGTTTGAAAGTAAATTAGTATAACTTCTATGGAAAATAGTATGAAATTCCTCAAAGAACTAAAAGTATACCTACCATTCCATCCAGCAATCCCATTACCGGGTATCTACCCAAAGGAAAAGAAGTTATTATATCAAAAATATACCTGCACTCATATTTTTATCACAGCACAATTCACAATTGCAAACATATGGAACCAACCTAAGTGCCCATCAACTAATGAGTGGATAAAGAAAATATGGCATATATACACCATGAAATACTACTCAGCCATAAAAAAAGAATGAAATAATATATTTTGCAGCAACTTGGATGGAACCAGAGGCCATTATTCTAAGTGAAGTAACTTAGGAAAAGAAAATCAAATACCACATGTTCTCACTTATATGTAGGAGCTAAGCTATGGATATGCATGGTCATACAGAATGTCATAATCAACATTGAAGACTCATAAGAGAAAAGGTAGAGGGTGAGAGATGGAAAACCACCTATCTATTGCAGTAAACACTATTTGGGTGATGAGTACACTAAAACCCAGATGCCACCACTATACAATTAATCTATGTAACTAAAAATCACTTGTATCCCCAAATCTATTGAAATAAAAAAAGGAAACTATCAGAATAACAATAACAACGTTTATGGAGTGCCTACTATGTCCTATGTATTATGCTAAATGATTCACATCTATTATGTCACTGGATTCCCAGCCCCAATATGGTGTCAACAGAAAGAACATGGGGCTTGAAATCAAACTGGCCTGGGCTTGAACATCAGATTCTCTACTTACTTGTTTCAGACCTTGGGTAGTCATTTAAATATTCTGGAGCTCAACTGGCTTATCTGTAAATTAGGGATGGTTATACGCCCTTTGTAATGTTATTTTGAGCCCAAGCAGAGGTAATAAGTACCTGACATCCAACCTCAGTTTCCCAGCCCTTCCTCAACTTGTCTTTTCTGAAAATAAAATAAAATAATATACATCAAGTCATATCATTAGCTTAAAGTCAGTCAAGAACCGTTCCTCAAGTTCATCAACCTTCAGGAAGAGCCTCACTAGACTGGGCTGGAAGGAGGTGGCTCTTCCACCATGGACCACTGTGATAGACAAGGGGAGAAGAGTCAGCACATACCACAAGAACTGACTGTGCAGGCCTTGGAGGAAAACCAGACCTACCTCATTACCTTACTCTGTCCTACATGACTCTCTCTCACACACACACGCATGCCATCTACATCTCCTACATATCAAAATTATCTTTCCCAGTCTCCATAGCCTATAAACTTTAAATTGTACCTTTTTCTTTTTATTGCAGCCAAGTGGTTTCCCTTCTTTTGCTTCACTCAAAAGCTCTTCACATCACATACCTCCTGAAAAGAGAAAAAGGGAGTTGGTTGAAATGGGAGTAATTTCTCTCCCCAGAAATGTTCAGAGGAAGGTGAGAGCAGAAATGACTTAAACAGGGCATTACAGTCATTACAGCATTTCCTTCTCTTGTGAAATATATTATTCAACAGTTTTATACTGTTTTACATTTCTTTCCTCCTTTCCCACCTGTACCCCGACAGACAGGAACACTTGCACACGTAGGTGTGGGTCCAATAAGAGAGTTATTAGGGATACTACATCACCTAGTATACAGATGTCAGTAATAAAACTTTACATTTGTATGACACTTTGAAGTTTAATCTGTATTATCTCTTTAATCACAACAACCCTAAAGATAGGGCAAATATTTTTATTCCCCATGTATAAATGAGGAAACAGAAAATAAGAAAAATGACTTGCTAGAGGTCACTCAAATAGTAGTGGAGTTAAACTCATACTAATTTAATTTCAATCTACTAATCCAATGCTCATAGAGTCCGAAGTCAGTAGATCCAGGAAACAGCTTTTTCAGACTAAATGTTCATTCATTCAACAAATTCAAAGTTCACTCACCACCCAGTCTCCCAGAGTGGAAACCCTCAAATCCTATCAGTTATTAAATTCTACTATCCTCACCTCAGAGACTGCTAGTTGTCTTTAAGCCCAAATCCTGTATTAGAAATTCCCATAATTTCCTTCACGGCCCCCTCCCCATGCCTGGATGACACCTGCATGGCCCACTCCTGTAAGGGAATCCCAGCATAATCCTAACTCTCTGATCACAGCTGACTGGACCAGCACTGGGCAGATGACCCCAACCTCGTCCAGTTGGATGCTCACTCCCAAAAATTAGGATTTGAGGCACAGAATCTGAATCGTATTGCATTGAGAACTATGTCTGCAGGATCATGTCATGTTACTGAGGGGCAGAAGTTAACAGGTTTTACTGAAAATATTTGTTTTCCCAAAAGAGAATAGAACAGACATGTAGAGAGTAGCAGAAAGAGACCATTCAAACCCAAAAGAGGAAAAAACAGAGAAACTAACGGCTGGTATTTTTCCAAGTTCTGTGAAGGTCAATGTACAACTTAATTTCACGTTTCTTTACCAAAACACCTCTACTATTACTACCACCATCACCACCGCCATCCTTACTTTCAGCCAGTTTCTGTGCCATGTAACTAAATGGTCCCTGCTAACCCTGCAATGACAGGCTCTCATTGCCTCCCTTTGTCCAGTATAAATAAGTATCTCCATCTAAAACTTCTAACCATATTCTATCCAATGAGCAACAAATGATCCTCCTGCTATCTGTGTTTCTCTGGCTTTTACAACCACCTGAAATTGTAGGACCTCAAAATCTCCACAAAGTCCCTCTGAATTGTTTGGCATCCACAACACATTGATTTTTTTAGATTAGGGTACATTAGGAACATAATGCATCTTCTTGGAAATTCAGTTTTAGTTTGAAATCATTGAAAAAAAATAAGTCATTTCAAGCAACATTTTGAATTATGAAAAACGTGGCAGTATTATGTAGTATGCAAATTTACATGATTTTTTCAACATCAAACACTAAATTCCACAGAAATTTTCCTCTATAATGAACATCTGATAGGTATGTACCCCTCTGGCCCCCTACCCTAGGGGAAAGGGTAAAAAGAATGCCATAGGAAATGTCTTCAATTCACAGACAATGTCTTACAGCCATGCACAGGCTCTAATTTTTTTCCATCTTCTCTGGCTCAGCCTTCCCTCTCCTCCTGTCAGGCTCTCGGAGAATCACAATGTTCACACTGTCTCCATCTTGGCTCAGCTTGAGCACCTGTCTCTGTAGACAGAGAACCTTCAAAGAGCCAGTGCTGCACAGTGTTCTCTTACCTTTCTATGTCAACTCTGCTAGAGAGAAGCAGAACAGGGCTGTTGTCATTCAATGTCTCACAGTTTTATCATCTTTTATTCAGAACCTCCTCACCCTTAGCTCATGTTTGTGGACAAAATGAAGTTTCAAAAAGGTCCAGAGCTCCCTCTAAAGGAATGTCTACCCACAGGTCCCTGCTGAAGAAAATGATTTTATTTATGTCCTTTAACACAAGATTCCACATTGGTATCAAAGATGATGGGACACTTAACCCAAAGACAGCCAATCCTTAAATTGACCAGCAGCTTATGAAATGTCCTGCTGTGTGACCTCTAGACCTCTCAGATTCTCTTTCTCAATGTATGACACAGAAAGAATTGGTAGCAGGATCAATTAGTAGCATCTACACCTCCTATGTATTAAAACGATCTTTCACATTCATTTCAAGGTGAGGGCTTTGAGATTCTCTCAGCTTTTCCCTCATGGTTGGAGTCCAACCATAACATCCAAGTTCATAATATCCAAGTTCAAGCACAGAAAGAAGGAAAAACAACAAGGGTTTTCTAAGAAATCCCATCCAATTACTTCTTGTGTCTCATTGGCTTGTCTGAAAGATGAGGACAAAAGCGAAAAGATAGAGAAACAAAAATAAGTACCATGAGAGATCATCTTTAACCTCACATCCCCATACCAGTACCACTCTGCCCACCTTTCTTTGACAATTACGTGTGGACAAAACCAACATGCCTTAAAATACAGGAAGTAGAGACATCCTTTCTTTGGCTTCCTCTCTTGTACTTCCTGTTTTCTGCCTCTTCATGATAAGCAAACCTAGATAGGAAGTGGGCTGACCTTCTTTTCACCCCACTTCTAGTCTTCATATGCTTAGACGGGCAAGTAGACCTAGGAAGGACCCTTTTTGCAGAGATGTTATCTCTTCTTTCTCTCTTTCTCCAAATATGTGGGTAAGTATTAATAATATATATCTCTCTATCTCTCCTTTTATCCTTCTCCTTTTCCTTCTCCCTCTTCCTTTCTTTCTCTCTCCCTCCCTCTCCCTCTCCCTCTCCTTCTTTTCACTCTTGAGTATTCTAATCCCAAGGTAGAGATTTCATATTGGATCAGTTAGTAATTGTATTCAGCTTCTAGTAATAGTGGTCCAAGGATTCTGGCTTAAGGACATAAAGAGTTTACCCGTTGTCACAAGATGAGAAGCCTAGAGGAGAGTAGTTACAGGTGTGGCTTCAACTGCTCAAGGATTTCAGGGTGAGGGCTTTGAGATCCTCTTGGCTTTTCCCTCATGGTTGGAGGACAGCCATAATATCCAAGTTCATAATATCCAAGTTCAGGCACAGAAAGAAGGAAAAACAACAAGGGCTTTCTAAGAAATCCCATCCATTTACTTGTTCTTGTACCCCATTGGCCACTCTTACCTGAAAGATGGGAAATGCAGTTTATTTTTAGTTAGGAATATACCCAATAAACACAGGGGTTCTGTTGGTAATGAGGAAGAGAGAATTGATATTGCATAAACAATTGGCAGTATCTACCATGGACAGAATAGCATGAGTGTGTGGACTGTGCCTAGGTCTACTGCATGCTCCGGTGTAACTTGTACTAGAGCTCTGCCTTGGGAGCCTTTGAGTGCTGGTTTCACTTTTAATAGAGTAATACCCACATTACACCCCTTTTATACTGCTGTTCTTCTCATGTAACAGAAGTAATTGGCATAGCTAGATTTCGGAATTCCTGAGACTCCTGATTATATACCACCTAAAAGATTCAATTCCTAACAAGAGTCTGAATCCCATTTGTGATGGAGCATTCAAGTCAATGGCAATTAACTCCTGCTGCTAAGAAAATTGTGGATCCTGAATAAAGTTCCAGTGCCCAAGTGACATTCTAGTCTCTATGAGTTGTGGCTACTGCTGAGGCCACAGGAAATCTCTTTCTTCCTTAAGTCCTAGTGACTGTCAAATGTGAGTGTGCATCAATAACAGCTGAATGGTTTGTTAAAAACAGATTGCTGGGCTCCTCCTTCAGAGTTCTAAGTGAGGCCCAAGAATTTGTATTTCCTACAAATCCCCTGGAGATGCTGATCTCCCCGGTGTGGGGGACCTTAACTTTTGAGAACTATCGGTGTAAATTATAATAAACCCATGTTACTGGAGATCATCTCAGTGAATCTTTACTCCTTGCAGTCAAAAAAACCTACTTAATAAACCCTTCTTTGGATTCAGACAGTAGTCCATAGGTCTAGAATAGAAGACAAGAATTATTGACAAAGACTATGTCCCCCGGAAGCTTGCCTACACTTTAGCAGATATAGTTTTGTTACTGGGTCAAGTTTCACTACCTAATTCTTCTTTTAGGATGAGTGTTCTCCTGAATGGCTATACATTTTTTCAGCTTTTGATCTTCACCACAGAAAACATGTTTGAATGCTAGGAGTGAATTCACCTAGATTCAAGCAGGGCCTACATACTACATTCATAAGAAAGGGCAGTTGGTCAATCATTAGTTGGATTTAAAGTGAATGGCCAATATAAACGAATAAAAATCTAGTTATGTGTCACACACAATGAAAAGCAAAAAAAGAATAACACATAATCCCAGCTCTTGAAGAACTCAGTATACTCCGTATACGGTATTGAGAATGTGTACATATAAACAAATACGTATTTTAATATATATGGTAAGTACTACAATAGTGCTATGAATGAAGCGTAATGGAAGCAAAGAAGATGTAGGAAACCTGTAGGAACGGAGTCAAAGAAGACTTCATCCCAGATCTGACTGAAGAAATTCTGAAGAATTTCCTTTTATGCTTGAGGGCCCTAACTTACTAATAGTTATGTTAACCTGCTGGGTAAGAACACATGTTCTTTCAATGAGCCTGCTGGGATTTTCCCCACTCCTTTCTCTGACTAGAATAGTGGTTTCTTGATTTATCAACCTACCCAGACTCAATTTTTCTAAGTCTCCTGGGAATGGGATGAGCTGTCACTCCCCTCCCTCCACCACCCTGAGGTGCTTCACAAGGGCTTAACTGCCCCCCTCCAACCCCTTAAAAAAAAGAAAACAACTTCAAATGGGACTGAGGCTGGAAAGGATGTTACCAAGGCATCATACCAAAACAAGGGTCTCCCCTCCACCCCTCACCCCAAGTTGATAGTTGGGCTTAGACAAAGGAGTAGTACCAAAGGCAAAGTCAGAATATCTCTGGTTAGAATCCCAGCTCCTCACTTACTAGTTCAGTTATTTTGGCCAAGGTATTTAACTATTTAACCTTCCTTAAACCACTTTCTCATCAGTAAAATGAAAGTATCATTATATTCTTCGCAGGGCAACTGTGACATTAAAGGATATTCAACCTACCATAACGCATTAAGTGGAGTCTGAAATTTAAATTGTGTAAAATACTATTGCTAGATTTTTAAAAATGGCTGGGGTGAGCTTGTACCTTGAGCTGTCCAGGAATTCCAGGCCTCACAGAGGGCTGGCGCCACCTGGAGGGAGCTGCTAGCTAAGGCAGGGCGGACTCCGGGTCCCAGGCTGCCTTGCACTTCCTGGAACATGGCGGGATTACACGACTCTTTCGGTTTGTCGGGCTGTTTCTTTGTCTCATTATTTGGGGAGATTGGAGACACGGGGACTCCCCTTGGTCTCAGCGCATCCAGAGAGCAGGTTGCGGTCCTTTCCCCGCGGCCCTCCACCAGGCACCAAAGTCTGTATGCCCACCCCCAGCGTAAGAACTGAAGCCAGTTCCCATTTAGCAGCGCACACGTGGAGAGCGGGAGACGGCCATCACCGATCCCTTCACATTGTAATTCACACGGAAGTGACAGAAGTCGCCCTGGCCGGGAACCCATCCTGGGCTGGCCCCTCAAGTCTCACCCCCAGCTACAAGCCAGCCACGCGGGCCTCCTCTGCCCAGGGAAGCACAGAGCTCCTTTCTGCCTCTTCGCTGACTTGGCCGACTTGGGTACTAATGCCTCTGTCATGAGCGCTCTCCTCCAGGGACACTGCCCTTTTTCACAATGACAGCACCCCAGTTGTCTATTTCCTGTCAGTCTTCTGTCCCACTAGCTTTAATAGTTTCTTTCAGTTAACTCTGCTATCTGAAGCCGTGTAGTGGTGTTCTTCCCTCTAAAGTAAAATGGCCTCTACCCTAATACACTTTTTCACATACAAACTGCCTATTCCTCACAGTCTCTGTTGGCTTGTCTCGTTTTCTCAAGGCCTCACTGGGATTTTCCTGCACTCTGTCCACCTCTGCCCTTTTGCTTTGAATCTAGATAGACAGATTGGGGGTGGGGGGGTGCATTGTAGGCAGCAAGGATTAAGGTGTCTCAGCTCAGTGATCTTCAAACATGAAATTCATTTTGTTCTCAAAAATATACATAAATTCTTAGCCTTGAACCCAACCTACCTTCAGCAAATTTGACCTATTACCATTTTAAAAATTAAACTAATTCAGTGCTTTGTATAACTTAACCCAGTTATTAAAGTTTCTGTAACCATCTTGTTTATAATCTTAATTTCAGGGCTTTTTTTCCTTAGGGCCTGTACCTCTGCAGTTCTTAGGACCTGGTTTCTTCTTTTCACACCCCACACAGGAATGGGAGGGGAGACAGGAGTTGGTGTAAGTGGGATGCTGCCTGATTGTCCACTGTAATACTTTCTGCAGGTCCCTAGCCTGCTCATCTCAGAGGACTTCTTCCTCTTCCAGGGGTCACCATATCTTCTTTCAGGCCCCACCTTCAGTGCACATCCTACCCCTTTTCCAGCTTGACAGGGCAGCCATCAAAACAGCCCAGCAAAGCTGCTGACCCCTAGGATCATCTCACTGTGTCCCAGAACAGTGAGTCTGCTTCCTTTCCTGACTCCTAGGGGACTGAGACACCAGTGTCTCTGACCTCTCCTTCTAATGTCTCAACAATGTGTTCTTCTTCCTCCTGAAGACTAGCTTCAGGTGCTTCAGCAAGCCTCCTACCTTCATACCCTCCACTTCTGTTCAAACATAACTTAGGATTTCAGAGGCTATTAGTAGAGTGCCTTCCCATTTCTTCCAGAGGAAGCCAGAGGTGGGTGGCAACATTCTGCTCTCTTAACTCTTAAGATCATTGAATCCTCACCAAAAAAAAAAAAAAAAAAAAAGTCTTCCCTTCTCTTCTAATAACTCCCTAATGTGTGTGTGTGTGTGTGTGTGTGTGTTTAGTTTTCTGAGAGTAAAGGCATTTCTGTTTGCCAAACTTTGTAGTGCATTGAGAGGTCCCCTTTGTGTCTCTGCCTTTTAGAATTTTGTAATCTTTTTTATATAAATGTTTTGTCTCTGGTGTGATCTTTACTGCATTCCTAATGAGGTCGTGAGGGTACTGACCTGTAGGAAAATATTTCAGTTATGATTTCTATTTATCGATCATGATTATATATGAAATTATAAATATTTAATATTTTTATAGATTGTAATCCCAAAATACCATTTGTTACGAAGCTTATCATTTAAATAAACTACAGCTGATTTATCAAAATGCAAGTCTTCTGACAATCATGTTCCCATATTCATAATATGAATTGGAACTAGTCTTGTTTATTGTATCTTGTTTATTGAATCTGCTATTTATTAACTTCTGTTAGATTAGATTGTTGCTCTTCTTGTCTTTAAACTTTAGGGTGAGTATCACTTCCTGCTAAGATGACTCCATCTATTGTACAATGCATAGTCTCTTACTCATCCTGAAGTTCTCAACCTCAACACACTTCTAGGAAGTCTTCTCTGGACAACTCCCTTTTCATCCCCCACGCTGAGGTATGTACTATTCCTGTTCTCTTTCAGTTCCTTTTATACCCCTTTGTTTACCAGTGTGTCTATGGTGCCCATTACAACATCTGGAATATATTTTGTTCTTAATAAATATCTTTAAATATATCCATCTATCCAGTCATTGGAAACATTTAGGCAAAGTATTTTAAGGGAGCAGTGTTCTTCTATCAAGCTATCAGTTTTTTTAAAAATTTAAAGAATTTAATTCTAATATCCCAAAATAAATGGCAGCAAATGTATAAATACAAACTTATATAGGTTACATAATTTTTAACATTTGTTTATTTGCAAAATCCAAGGGATTGCAATTTTTTTATTATATCTGAAGTAAAGTTTTTATTCCTACCACTGCTCTTATTAGCATTGTGATTGGTTTTGGTTTTAGCTTCCTGAGTAAATCAGTTTTCAAAAAATAGCCAATTGCTAAAGACTATGTACACAGAAGATTGCTTATATAATCCCAAACGCTGTGTGTACACAAATCAAATGGAAGGGAAATATCAAGGAGGGTTTGGGCTACTTTTCTCTGAAAGAGACTTGATTATTGAAAGATTACGGTGGGATTTGATGCTCAAAAAAATAACATAGATCAAGTATTTTATTGATTATTGATATAATTTTGATATAAATGATTCTAACTCTGGGGTTAGATATCTCTGCTCCTACAGTGAAGCAAGTGGTTTCCATTTAGACTCTATCAGGAAGCAAACAGCTTTCCTAAACTCCTTTAGTACAATACTGCCACCTGGTGTAGTGAAGAGAGGGGAAAATTAGCTTCAGTTAGAAGTACAGAACTCAGTGTTTCAGTGTTTGAATGACTCAAATGAGGTGATCACAGATACAATGAATTAAATAGAACTGCAATGATACATGATAAGGTACCATGAAGAGCCATACAAATATCTATATATAAACAGTTCAGAATAAAACAGGAATAAACATTTTTAGTAATCACTCATTTGTGTCACTACTTATAAGAAAATAAGGAGCATTAGTCAAAAAAGTCATTAAAAAAAAACAAAGAGAAAGTACAGACACAAATTGGGCAGCACAGATGACTCTTGGATTAGGGATATTTTAGGTGAAAAGGCAGGAAAGGACAGGATGAAGAACATCAAGGACAAACACATTAGAACAATAGTAATAACTTAAACACAATTCCAGGCATGCCATGTGTGTCAATTTAGGTCATCCTTGTAACCCTCTGAGGTAAGAGTTCTTTTGATCCTCATCTCCATTTCATATGAGATGAATTGAGAAGGTTCAATCATTTGTCAAGGTCACACCAAAAGTATGTGACAGAGCCAGACCTTAACTTGAGGGAGCCTGGTTCCAGAGGCCACACTCTCAACACAGAGCCTTTGCATCTAGGGAAGCAGAATGCCCTAAGTGAGTCTGTGAAGAGTTAGCAGAAAGGGCCAGTGGAGCACTAGGCTGAGCTGGCAAATGAGCAAAGGTGGGAAAGCCCCACCCCTTGGAGGAAACGTTATCATACAACAGAGCAAACCAAGGGCAGTCCCATGCAACTTCTCCTGTCATCTTCACTCATTCCTCCAAATGAGTGAGTGAGTGAATGAAGTATAAAGGGCAATTATAAAAGAACTGGAAAAGTTCAAACATTTTCAAGAGTGGAAAATAAGCATTAGATTTGTATAAAATGTCACAAAACAACATCCAGTCTCTAAATGATCAGTTCTGCCATCTCTATTAGGTAACTAGCCTGCATTTTTATAGAACTTGTAGATGTGATCATGAAATTGTCCACGTTCCTTTAGCTATCATGGAGAATTAAGGCCAGAACTCAACAAATATTTGGAAATGTGTAAAAAGGGAGAAAGCTAGACTTCAGAAATTATAGCCCTGTATGTTAGAATATAATCCCTGGAACGTTACATATAATGTAACATTATATTATAGATATCCATGGGGATGCTAAGATTACTAAATGCTTCACTTATGAAAATTGCATTCATTCAAAAATATTTATTTATTAAGTACCTAATAAATTTCTTCATGAAGCTTATATTTTTAGTGGGGGCTGGGTATCCGCAATAAATAATTGAATATATGCAGGAATATAAAACAGATTAAATATTTTAACATGCACCTAAGATGGGGTTAGGGATGCCATTCATAGGATGGTCAGGAAAGGGCTCTCTGATAAAGTGACTCTCTGATAGGAGAAGAGAGCTTTTGAGAAGAAAGTGAGACATTAGAGTGTGTAGAGGAAAAGCAATTCAGGGAGCAGGAAGCACAAGTTGAATGGTCCAGCAGTAGGTAGGTGCTTAGTGAGTCCACAGAACAGGAGAGGGGTCCATGTGGCTGACACGGAGGGAGGGAAGAAGCCGACATCTGAAAAGGAACAGAGGCTCTGATTACGTGGGACCTGTAGACCACTGTAGAGACTTAGTTTTTATAGTGAGGGAGACTAGAGGCCCTGAAAGGTTTGAACAGAGCAATGACATGCTCTAAGTTATATTTTATCAGGATTACTATTGTTGCTTTGTGGAAAATGGAGTAAGGGAGTAGGAAGCAGAGAGAGCAGTTAAAAACCTTCCGCAAAAATCCAGGCCAGATATGCCCCTTCCCTCTCCCTTCGTGACAAGGTGTTGGTCTCATCCATGTTAATACTCCTCTCGTCAAGCACAATGTCTGGCATAATAATGGTGGTTTAAGGAAACGTTTGGCAATGGCAACTAAAATTGTAGTCAGAGGCTGGTGCGAGGGGAGGAACCAGGCACTTGTCCATATTAAATGTATAGTCTATGATAAGAGTCATGCCTCACAGGTGAGAGAAGAAATGCAAATGGAAAGAGACACCATTTCAAACCTTAGATCACCATGAACATCTATTTTGCCTACTGCCAGTTTCTTTAAAACCCATAAGCAAATAGTATTCTCTTCTCCACCCACACAGGTCCAGATGGGCATGCAAAACTGGACTTGGGAAATTGAGACCCTGTCTTGTTTGCATCCCTCTTGCTGTGCTATGGCTCTCCGGGGAGGCTTCTGGACAGGAACACCTGGATTTATTTAAAGCTCTGCATCATCCAAGAGGTAAAACCATCAGTCTTCCACTTTTATTATAAGCTCGTGTGTCCAAGAGATATTCTAAAGCAACAACATCCCTCTAAGTTTCCTGCCAGAATTTTTTATGTACCCATTTTGGGATAGATTTAGGGCAAGAGCTGGACGCTTCTTTGAAGGAAAGGTCCCGGCTTAGAATGTGCACTTATCCTTCTCCACGGAGTGGTCTCTGAATCTTAAGTAGATTAGCCAACTAGAGAAGAGACATAATGTTGACTCTGACACCTGCCTTAACTGTATCCTATGAAGTCAAGTATGTGTTTCTGTTCATTTCAGTCCTGGAGTTTGCAGTGGGGCTTCTGGCCAACGTCTTCATTTTCTTGGTGATTTTTTGGGATGTGGTAAGGAGGCAGCCCCTGAGCAACTATGATCGTGTGCTGCTGAGCCTCAGTCTCAACCGGCTTTTCCTGCATGGGCTGCTGTTTCTGTGTGCCATCCAGCTTGCCTGCTTCCAGAATTTGAAAGAGCCACTAAGCCACAGATACAAAACTCTCCTCATGCTCTGGATGATCACAAACCAAACCAGCCTCTGGCTTGCCACCTGCCTCAGTCTCCTCTACTGCTCCAAGATTGTCCGTTTCTCTCAAACCTTCCTGCTGTGCTTGGCAAGCTGGGTCTCCAGGAAGACCCACCAGATGCTCCTGATTGTTTTTCTCTCCTCCTGCTTCTGTGCTGTCCTCTGCCTTTGGGACTTCTTTAGAAAATCTCACTTCACAGTCACAGCTATGCTATTCATGAATAACAATACAGAACTCAACTGGCAAAATACAAAAATCAGTTTCTTTTACACCTTCCTCTTCTGCTATCTGGGGTCTATACCTCCTTTCCTAATTTTTCTGATTTCTTCTGGGGTGCTGATTGTCTCCCTGGGGAGGCACATGAGGACAATGAAGGCCCATCCCAGAAACTCTCACGACTGCAGCCTAGATGCACACATTAAAGCCCTCAAATCTCTTTTATCCTTTCTCTGCTTCTTTGTGGTGTCATTCTGTGCTGCCATCATCTCAGTGCCCCTACTGATGGTGTGGCATAACAAGATAGGGGTCATGGTTTGTATTGGGATATTGGCAGCATGTCCCTCTGGACATGCAGCCATCCTGATCTCAGGCAATGCCAAATTGAGGAGAGCTGTGGAGACCATTCTACTCTGGGCTCAGAGCATCCTCAAGGTAAGGGCCAACCACAAGGCAGATCCCAGGACACTTTCCTGAGAACAGACACGAAATAAGCTCTTCATGAAGATGCCTCTGATTCCTCAGGAAAACAACTGTGATTCTTCATGAAGCCTTCCAATCTATTCTGTAAAACATAACTGAAAATCTCTCCGCTTTTCATCAATGTTCTCATCCATTGAAGAATAAAATGATTAAAGCTCTATACATGACCTGGACAGGTATAATGGTGTTGGTTCCCTAGGTTTGTTTTGATAAAATGAACAAAATAGAGAGGTGAGGTATTCAGTAAATACTTCGTATGCTATACTTTGTTATTGCTTGGTATGAGCCACACCACGAGGAATCACCTCTTCCGAAATAATGTCTAAATCCCAAGATAATATGTTTGGCTTTTAATGTGACTACTAAACCTCTCTCCCAAAACTGGTATTAAAATAATATTTGAAAATATTCACTACTATGGCAATTATACATTGCTCCTCAAACTCCACACTTTTCATGGAAACATAAGATATGGAAAGACAAACTTGGAAAATCAATTGTGTCGCAACTTCAGCTTCAAGAAATATCACATTAAAACTCCTACCAGAGGATAGGGGTCATTTTGTCTGAAAGTACACTGATTCAGAAATGCACTTTGACCTGCTCTACAATGAGTGAACAGAAGTAAATACTTGTTTAGTACGTGCCCTGGACACCAGCTTTTTGTGAACCTTCCAGCTCTGCTCAGTTTGCCTTTGAAGATGGTGCTTTGCCTGGTACCAAGCACTGATCCATCTAGTTGGGGAACCCACCAAAGTAGCCTGGCTGAGAGATATGTTTGTAGAGATTCAGCATGCTCTGTCTCCCTGCATAGGAATTTATGAAAATTAAGAATTTAAGATACTATATATAACTAAATGTAGATATTGTAGTTATTATTTACTATAAGTCAAAATTATGTAAGTGTTAAATAGTGGTTAAAGAAGTACTACAGGATGGTAGAAAAAGATTTGATCTTATAAGGTTAAGAGGGTGACAGAAGGAAATAAATAGAGTTTCAGGATCCTCCCCCAAATAGCCTCGGATACCCCCTGATTCTAGACCACACTAAGCACTGTGTTCAGAAATGTGGCTATTCTCTTCCTCTGGGAAAAAGTACATACAGGAGGATCTTGCTCCATTCTCTCACTCTGCCAGAAAATCACTGGTTGCAAGGTCCTAAGAGGTACTACCACCTCCCTCTCACCCACTTCCCAACTCATTACTACATTTTATATGCTATACCGCAAAAGCCTCAGTGACATCAGCTGGACCAAAAGTGTGGCTGTGGGGAGGCTAGGTGAGATCATTGAAGTCTTATTTTACTTATTTTTAACATTTTGAAAAATATTATTTTCTTTATATATTTTGATTTTTTCCTCCTGTCACATATTTCAAGGAAGAGAATCTACCTGTGATCTTCAACCTAGATCTGGAGGGGAAGCCTACTTTTATTATGTGTGCTAGTGAATTTAGCACTAAATTCTTAATTGTCACAATGACTCCATTCTTCATAAGACCACATTTTGGATTCCTGGTTGAATGCCTGGGCTGAAGAAACCTCAGAGATTACTTACTCTAATAATTTACCCATCATCATCTGAAGTCTAGACTGTGCTACTGAGAGCAAACTCTTAGACCTCTAGTCTCATCCTGACCCCTAGTTTAATGAACCAATTAAAACTAAAGTCTTTAGGAACTTATCTTGTGAAAATGTCTCCACTGGTTAAGAGTCCTCTGCATTAACACAGATTGAGTATCTCAGGAAAGCTAGGCTTCTTGACCTTTGTATAGGCTGCCCTGTGTCTGCACTTTCTCCACACTGGGAATGCTCTGGAGTGAAGTGCCATTCAAAACTTGTTTCTTCATTCTAGGTGAGCCTCTTTTAAATTTTCTTAATACAAAATTCCTCAATGAGTTTCTCCCTTGAGCTTTATATCCTCATGCATTCTGCAAGAAATACCTTAGGGAAGGCGGGATGATGCCAAGCAGCAGGGGCATTGCAGTTGAGTAGACTCAGGAAATTCAAGTTAGGCTCTAAGGGTGATGCAGAGAAAATAAAACATGGTCTATTTAGCTTAGAATCTTCAGTTTAGTTAAGGGACATACACAAACACACAGGAAACACTTCGATAGTAATAAGAAGCTGCATCTAATTAAGTGCTAAAATTTTGGCATAAACAAAATGTGTGACCATGGTTTAGATCAGAATTCAAGTGACATGTCATAGCCAAATGTTTAGAGGAGGGAATGAGCAGAGCATATTCCATAAAGGTAGGTCGAGATCAGATTATGGAGCCAACCTCAAGAGGTGAGGCTTTTTTATGTTAGAGGTTATAATAGAACCTTATTTATTTAATTTATTTATTTATTTAAATTTTAGAATATTAGGGGCTACAAACATTTGGTTATGGTTGATTTGAAGGGGAGGAGGCAAAGGGTTTGAGCCATTTGCACTCTAACTTCAATAAAAGGAAATTTGGTCCAGGATGGGGGTAGTAAGAATGGAGAAGTGGGATAGATATGAGAGAGCTTTGGAAAAATATCATCAACTAGTGTCTTGATATGGTGGTTTAGAGAGAAGGAAGAATCAAGCTGGATTTCAATGTTGGGTTGTATTATGATGTAATCACTAGCAAAAATGAAGAAGTTGAGAGAGGAAGTTGGTTTGAGTTTGGGAGAAATAGTAATATAATTTGGAACTTATTACACCTGGCTAGACATCATGTCACATGGTTGGAAAACACAAGCAGATTTTTGGAAATGAAGAACTAAAATTCAGATTAGAAGTTAGAATTAGACATGTGGTCACTGAAAGAAAGGCTAACCTGAAAAAGTTCAAGTGTTGAGTTGGGTTATAAAAGTAGAGGAAACATGTTGACAAGATTAGAGGCCATAAAGTTCTGGGAGGAGCGAGCGGGCAGCAAGATACAGTGAGGATAGTTAGAATGGCTGATTTTTTTAAAATTTTTTTCCTTCCTAGCACTTCCTTTCTTCTGAGAACAACCACCTCCAGCTAGAAGTTAACTGCTCCTGCTCATGCTCCAACCAAGAGGTTTTTCATGACCCTGCCTTTTACTGTAGTTGGTGGATCCATTCCAAGACTGTCAAAGTCCATCCTTGGTATTTTTCTACCTTAATTCAATAAAATTTTGTAAAACATGAAATCCGACAGCTTCTCATGGCTATATTCTTTGCCATATTTCCTATGACAAGCAAAAACTAGCAGAGACAAGAGGTAGATGTGGCAACAACTGGTTTATTCAGTTCCTGATGCTCCAGACATCCGGTTATATCCTTGCCCTACTTTGGTTTCATTGTACAACTCTTATCATATTCCTTGAGCCAACACATACCACTTGCACCTAAATCTGTTTGAATTAAAGTTCTGACACTTACAGCCAAAATACCTATCACACAATAAGTGGTATAAGATCACATAAATGGAACAATGAAGTCCGAGAACAGACACATAGAGAAGGGATAAACACATAAGTTATTTGTGGACTACAGAATAAAACAAATTATTCTTAGAATAGCCTGGCTCAGACTCAGTGGGAAATCTAAATAATGGAGATTAATTTTAGTAACTATAAAAAAGATGAACAGTCATAGAAGACCCAAAGAATAGGTTATTGTTAGAGCCTCATTCATAGTGTGTTTTGTTCTAATTGAAACATTTCATATGCAAGGCATATGTAACATGTTTATGATTAAATTCAAGTAAATGTTTATTTATTTAATTAATGGGGCTAGTCACTTAAATACTGCCTGATGTGTTGTGCTTTTAGAGAAGGTTGGGGAGATGAGGTAATGACACAGGAGTTAACCCTGAGCTTTTCTGTGCAATGGAGGACCTAAATATGCACAGATAGTTTTGTAACTTATTGGGGAATGCCCAAATCCCTATCATCCCAGACCATCTCTTCTCCTAATCATTCAGCAAATATGCTGTATGTATCTGAGGAGTGTTCATGCCAAGAGTGGAGGTGGGAGGGACTGGAAAGAACTAGTGAGGACACTGCTTTGCTGAGGGCCAGCATCTTCCACATTGTAGACACAGTTCAGGTCCTCAGGCATCTCCCACCTTGAGCACAGAGGTAGTGGGAGACTTCATAAGTAGAAGCATAGGTACACATGCATGTATCCCAAGGAAAATATAAGAAACCTATTCACCCATCCATAAACTAGGATTTTAAGGATTTCCAGAGTCAGCGTCAGACATTTCAACCTTAGACTGATCATTGAAATGATTACTAAGCTTCCTGGGAAAGATGATATTTGAATGCCTGTAGAGGCTTGTCTAAACACTTCATGGAATTGAGCAATGCTTTATACACAGAGTTTAGTTTAGTATAAACTTGGGGATTCCCACTGCACTATTTTATATCTTTCCTTTTTCCTTTATATCTTTGAGCAATGACTTTGAATATCACATATAGATGCTTTTTTTCCCACTACTTTTCTCTTCTGGGATATGAACTTTCAGAAAGACAATCCAATTCAGGATAGTGTAGTCAGTCAGGTTAAACCTGGAGGTTTTGAAGGCACAATGCCTGATAATTGCAAATCTCAGCTCCAACACTGACCAAATTAGAAGCACCAAAATATATATTAATAGATAAATGGATAAATAGTGATACAGATTCATGCAACGGTATGCTTCGCAGCAGTGATGTTGCCCATGGATGACCTCACAAACATTGTTGAACGAACAAAGTAAGTGTTAGGGCAATTCATATAGTATAATACTATTGTTGTAGTCCTTAAATACCTAGCCAAACCACCACATATTATATAGGGTTACAAAAGTGTGTGAGAAAGTGGAAAGAAATGTGTAAGAATTATAAACACCAAATTCAAGATTGTGGTTACTGCTGTTGAAATAGTATAAAAGGAGATTCAGTGATTTTGTAATGTTTCAGTTCTTACGTTAGGATATAGGTGCTTATTATTATTATATTATTTTTTATTCTTTTTTATACACCTGAAATATTACATATTATATTTTTAAAAGATTGCATTATAGATTTGGCCCTGTTTTTGTTGACATTACACTCTAAGTACCTTAAATATTTCTCTGTCAGGGCATTTACATGTAAATACATGTATAATTATCGTCTCTCATACCTAGAAAAAGTACAATTCAGGAAAGCATATTTAACTACAAATAATCTAGTCTACTTCCTATGCTAAAATTAGTCTTCAGAAATAAAACAGAGGACATGAAATAAATTGTAAGGTTATAAAATGAAAGATTAATTTTTAGCATATATCTTCTAACTTCAAAGTTATTAGGCAAATATTCTATCTATATTTAGAAGAACCTATACTTGAAACAATCATTTTCGATTATGAAATAGAATGCAATTAAATACTGCTCCTACTTATAGGATTAAAGGCTAAATTCTGTACTTCACATTATCATGCACAATATCAACCTGAAATTATAATTGGCAAAAGAAAAACTATTAGGTTTGTAGTTTGTTCCTCAAAGTGATTTCAAATTTGATCTTAACACATAAATTGCCACTTTCAAATAACATTTTATTGCAGCTTAACACTCTACAATTTTTTCAAAATCTTAGGGCAACATTTTAGCTAGGGCACTTCAGTTCTTCTGTTTCTTGAGTCAATTTTGTAAGTTATATTTGTATAGATATTATCTGTTTTGTGTAAGTTTAAAATAGTAAATGACTTAATTTTGTGGTATTCTCTTACAATCATATTTCATACAATCTAAGAAAACATCAGTTGTAAGGTGCACCATTATTTTATATATCACTAAGGGAGAAAAATTAAGATCTGCCTATTTAAATATTATACAATGCTTTCTTATCATTGCCCAGATATATCCTAAATTTAGAAACTGAAAAATAGTGTACACCTCAGAGTCAATGTAATGTAAGGTTATTTTAAATCTCTATGTACCTATATTCCTTTTGTTCATTGCTAATGCTGTTTAGTACATGTGTGAAGTACAACAGACTATTGTGTTGTGAATCCAATTCATCATGCAAAGCCCTGGATTTTTTGTGGTTCCAAACATTAAAGCATTTGTGATACACAGTGTTAATTGGCACATCCCTAAATACATTATTAGCACAATGTGTTTCCTGATGAATGATGCAATAACAGACTTCAGTTCCCTGCCGTTGCAAAATGTTGCCAGAGTGGTTTTGAGCTAAGTTAAGATGTATTATCACAGAATTTCTCTTTAGTCATGTTTACTAATTTGATCTTTCTCCAGTAAAATATCAAGGTTCTTCTTGGCACACAAAATAAGTCATTTCTTGATGTTTTATATACCATGGGTACCATTTTAATAAATCCATTGGTTGCAAGAAATCTTTCAACCATAACCACAAGTAAATATAATTAGCTGCTTAGAATTATTATCTCTATCTTTGCTTCCCTCAATATTAAAACACTACAGAATATTTCATTTTTCTCCAGTAAGTTCTCAGTCATGGTCAATATTCTCAGCAACACTATCTCTGGCTAGAATACATTTGCAAATGTTTGATTCTGTTAAAGTCATTTAGTTTCTTCTTCACTCCATAGACAGTCTTTGGAAAACTCGTCTGTAAAAGATGTATGACTACTTTTTTGTAACAGCATCACTTATTTTATTTGCATCCTGTGGAAATTCTAGTTCTTTCTTTTAGTTAGTTAAGTTTTCATCATGCATCTTTTTTATATAGCAGTTGTTCTTTCATTTGTTTCATAATGACATCTTAGTTGTATTTTTTGACAAAGACACATTTTGTATTTTCAAAACATAAAATGTTGTCTACTTTTCAAAAGAAATATGTCCTAGCCCATTGTTCTGGAAGCATGGCAGCTCTTCATTCTATCTTTTGTTTTCTCCTTTTCAGTAGAGGCATGACTTTAAACAACTCCTGCTCTACTTAAGAAAAACAGCTTTGTATACATGACAATAGCTGGCAACTGGATTCCTTCCTTCTGAAGGGGTGGTGAGACTAGAGACAGACTTGGCAAGCCCTGACTCCGGCTCCAGCTGACTGCTGTGTGGGAATGTGTGTATGTGGAAATGTGTCAGATCTTCTAGGTACCTGGACATCTGTTAAAATCTCCCACACTTTAATATGGTGATCCAAATTTTTTAAAATGTTGAACAAATGAAACTAAATATAGCTTCATACTGAATGCAATATGGGGGCCCCCAGTTTGCAACCTCTGCTACCAATTTGCAACCCCTCTCTAATGGGGTGTGAGAGAGGGAGTATGTTTTTTTGTTTGAGAACTTACTCATGTTTGAGCACTTACTCATGTTTGAGCTCACAAGAGATAAGCTGAGACAGATAACTGTGAAATAAACTTTTAAAAAGGTGCTATTTAGGCTGATTAACCCAAAATATAATGACAGACTATTATACTCTGGTGTCAGTTTTCTACTGAGGGGCCACAGGCTAAGCACATAGCCCTGAGGAATTCTCCTATAGGAAGCTGTTTCCAGACTAGAGAGGACAGATCCTTTCTTCTTACCAGGCTTCTTGTCAGTTAGGCCTGGAGTCCAGGGACCACAGACAAGCTGGGAGCAGTCTGGGTTTGGAGAGAGTGGGACTTGGGCTATAAACTCAGAGTTCTGACAGCCATATCCCTGAGCAATTTTAAGTTAAATTCTGTATTGTACTTTCACTTTTATTATTAGTTCCTGAGTCACAATTTTTCTCCATCAAAACTCTAGATATTGATCTATGATCATCTATGATTTGGAGTTTTTTTAACAAAAATCTGAAAAAAAAAACCCTAATATTTTATTTCCTTCATAGATTTTTCTACCTAGAGGCCACTAGAATTTTATTCTTTTTTAAGAAATGAATCATCAGAATTTATCTAGTTTAGAGTTCTTTTCATTGATTTTGCCTAATTTTCAGCTTTTCCACTTACATTTTCTTCCACTATTTCTTTGATTATTGCTGTTCTTGTATCTATTACATTTTCATACTTTCTCTTTTGCAAGCCACAATGTATGTGAGGATCTGTTGGATCTAACATCAATATCTCTTTTTATTTCTCCTCTAATTGTATTTCTTTCTTTTCCTTTTTTCCTGAATTCTGAATTAACATTTGAGTAAGATCTTCTAATTTTCCCCTTTGTCCATTGTATCCAATCAGCTATTCAGAGCCTTTCACGCCACTGATTTTTTAAATGAGCAATTAATTTGTCTGTCTACTTCATGATATTAATACATTAAGTCATATTCTTTTTATATTATATAAGTGTTCTCTAAAATCTTAATAAAAATATGAGTGAAGTGTTTTCTAACATTTCTTATGACTTGTAATAATTTTGTTTCACAGATGGACATTAGATGTCTTGCTTCATAATACTCTACTTGTTTTCAGTTACTACAACATTCTTGCATATCCACTGACTTTTTTTCTTATTTGTTAAACTTTATAGTAGCAGATGAGAGCGTTTTATTTATATTCAAAGTTGTGATAGGTCCTGATAAATATTGAAAGTGTCAAATTTTGTAGAACTAGATGAAGGAGGAAGAAGTTTCTTATTACTCTAGCTCTGTGTCGCCAGGCTAGGGACAACCTGAGCAGGAAGTCTGACTGCCGAGCATTGCTTGGTGCTGTGGAAGCCTTACATCAATGGGGTAATGTCCTCGTCACCCAAGTGGAATGACTGTCCTCTGCAATAGGACTTCCAATTCATTCAGTGAGCCACTGTACAAAGTGGCAGCCAAGTGTGTTTCCTTGGGATCTCTGTTCCTAGTAGGCTCTAGAACCTGACAGCCTTCCCATAGGCTCTAAATCATCCTGTCCCCAGGCCCCACAGCCTCCCCTCACCTCCAAGCCCTGATACAACAGGTTAGCATGTATATAACAGTTCTTCTAGAGGACCCTTCTAATTGCTCCGAAAGCAGGCTTTTTCAGTGCATTCTCTGAATTCTAGGGTATTATATTATCTGAATGGCAATTTACTTTAAAATAACATAGTATTAATAATATGGTATGGGTGGACATAAGTTAACTCTACTTACAAACTAGGGGTGGTTAGTTATCATTTGAAGTACTATGATCAAAATCCATACTTCAAGGTAGTTATTTAAGATACAAAGTTTTAATTGTGAATCAATATTTTTGGAGATGGTCTAGCACATAAATTCTCATTCTTGAAAACTATGACAGCAAAATTGTTATTTAATGTAAAGAATATCACACAAATTTTTTTCAGCATATTATAGGGGCACAAAAGTTTAGGTTACAAATATTGCCTTTGCCCCACCTGAGTCAGAGCTTCAAGCGCGTCCATCCCCCAGACGATACACACTGCACCCATTAGGTGTGAAAAAACCCATCCCCTCCTCCCCCTCGCCTCGTGCCCAACACTCCATGAATGTTATTACTATATGTGCACTTAAATGTTAATCATTTAATACCAATTTGATGGTGAGTACATGTGGTGCTTGTTTTTCCATTCTTGTGATACCTCACTTAGTAGAATGGGCTCCAGCTCTATCCAGGATAATACAAGAGGTGCTAGATCACCATTGTTTTTTGTGGCTCAGTAGAACTCCATGGTATACATAATACCACATTTTATTAATCCACTCATGTATTGATGGGCACTTGGGTTGTTTCCACATCTTTGCAGCTGTAAATTGTGCTGCTATAAACATTCCAATGCAGATGTTTTTTTTTTATAGAATATCTTTTGCTCTTTTGGGTAGATGCCTAATAGTGCTATTGCTGGATCAAACAGTATGTCTATTTTTAACTCTTTGAGGTATCTCCAAATTCTTTTCCACAGAGGTTGCACTAGTTTGCAGTCCCACCAGCAGTGTAAGAGTGTTCCCGTCTCTCCACATACTCACCAGCATTTGTTGTTTTGGGATTTTTTTGATAGAGGCCAATCTCACTGGGGTTAGGTGATATCTCATTGTGGTTTTGATTTGCATTTCTCTAATGATTAGAGATGTTGAACATTTTTTTGTATGTTTGCTGGCCATTATTCTGTCTTCTTTTGAAAAGTTTCTGTTCATTTCCTTTGCCCATTTATTGATGGGGTTGTTTGATTTTTTTAAGTTCTAGATAGATAACTTTTCTTAACATTTTTATTTTAACTTGATTTCAGACTTGTAGAAATGACATAGGGAAAGTACAAATAACTTCCAGATACTCTTTACCCAGATTCACTACTTGTTAACACTTTACTACATTTTCTTCCCACTGTATTTCAAGTGTATTCAGACACAGAGGTAGAATGAATCTTTATCAAAGTATTTTGTTTTCTAAATTTGCCTAAAAATGTTCCCCTGTACAAGAACTACCCTGGCAGGCACTTTTCTCTTGCCGTGGAAATTAGAGATTTCCTTCCCCTCTTTGCCCCGCCTGCTCCCTTTGCCAAGAACAGGAAGAAGTGTTTGCTCGGGGATTCTGCCAAGACAGAGACTGTGAGGAAGGAAGAACGTTGCCGGGGCAGAGGAGTGTATTCTCAGGAGACGGGGCCTCCGCCCACCACACGAATCTCAGGCCCCTGGAAAGACCCCCACCTGCACCAGCCCAGCCTTCCAGGGAGAGAGCAGGTAAGTCTGTGTCTGTCCTCTTTGTGCAGACTGTTGGCTCTTCCCCAATGCCAAGACCTTCAGGGACACCTGTCCAGCCTGTCCCCAACCCTTGACATTTTGAGGAGTGAGTCTTCTGACAACTGAAGTCAGTATGGCCAAGATTACAGACTAAGGTCCTTGGGATCAACAGTCATTTCAAGGCTAAGGGTTCTCAAAATACAGGAGAGTATTTACTTACTAGACAGAGTTTAGGATGCCACAAACGGGGATAGGGCTGAGGTCTGGAGTAAGGGACAGGTGAAGGAGAGGAAGCATGCCATGTTCAGAGGCTCCAGTCGGCACAGGGTCCTATCTGCATTCTGAGCCCATGCTGTCTCCTCCTTGTCAGTGGCTTGCCTGTCTTCTAAGCATCCACGGGTGCTCTGAGCTAGAGCCTGGGATGTGTCCTGGTGAAAAGCATCCTTGTCTCCAGACTCTGATGCTGTTGTGCTCTAATCCCCACAGGCCCCAGAATCTCCTTCATCATGAACTGGCACATGATAATCTCTGGGCTTATCGTAGTGGTGTTTAAAGTTGTCGGAATGACCTTATTTCTGCTGTATTGTGAGTATTTGGACAACCTCTGACCCAGCCTCCACATCATCTTGCTCTTTGACTCTTCTATCAGAATGCAAGGTTGAGTGTAAAGGTTAAGTGCCCAAATCTGTCCACCTGAGGGCAACAGACCCAAACCAAGGGCAATTGACAATGCCCTTCTCACTCCCCAACACACACAATGGGCCAGGTTTCTTTGTCTACCTCTGAGATACAGAACTGATCAGTGTCTGATGGTTAGAACCCCACACAAAGCTTTTGTTACTAGATTATTTGTTGGGTAATCTGAGCTAAAGTACTTGGCAGTGATTATTATTGTTGCTAAAATTTGAAAACACAGCTCCAGTTCATAAGGCAACAAGATTTAACTGAGGGAGAAATTTCTGTTTATGTTCATATAACACAATTCATCCAAATGCTTAGTAAAAGAAGCCTCATATCAAAGGATTTTACTGAAATTCAGCAAGTAGAATCTTCTCCAGCCCCAGAAGCCAGTGGGGAGAATAAATGAGGAAGGAAATGTGAGTAAGAGGCAGTTGGGTAAGAGGTGTCTTCCTCATGGCCCAACCTGAAGATGCAATTTCTATCACTTGAGAGAGCAAGAAGGAAATACGAATATGAGTAAGTGAACATATTTGCGCACAAAACCCACATACACATCCACTGACTGGGTCAGAGAGTTCAGCGTTTCCCTCACAGCCCCTGTGGGGAGGCTTATCTGTTACATTCATCGTGCAGCCACATTTGGGGCTGAGCCAACAGCTGATTTTCTTTGCAGTCCCACAGATTTTTGGCAACAGTAATGATGGCTTCATCCCCACAGGGAGCTACAGAACAGGTAATATGCATGGTGGTAAGCTCCTGTCCACCACCCAGCTTCTCCTCTGCAGAGCTCTTAGAGATCTTCCTCAGGGCCTCCTTTCCCGAGAAATTCTTTTTCACAAAGGGACCCTAAAAAATCTTCTAATTAATTCCCTTCCTTTTATAGATTGGGAAACAAATATCAGACTGAGGGAAATTTCTGATAATCAGTTTACCTTCTGGATGTGAGGGTACCTTACTTGTAATCATTGTAATATAATGTGAACGTGCTTTATAGAATCTGAAGTGGTATATACATATAAGGAATTCTTATAATAAACCTATGTACCACCACCAAAAAAAAAAAGATCATATTAAGCATCATTTTGTGTGCCAAGTACTGTGCATAGAAGAGGAACAAAAACAGTAGCTATTGATCAACTATCATCTATAAGCACAAGGTCCATGCCAGAAGCTGTGGAGGATGAAGAGATGAATAAGGCATGGTTCTTTCTCTTGAAGCCTTTCTGGAGACCTCCCTCTCACTTCCTCTTAACATATTACTGTTGACATCTTTAGGAAAAAGACCATTTCTCATTTATCTTTGTGTCAATGGAGGCACCTGGCACAGTGAGCTGTATAGAGAATATACTCATAAAATATTTATCAGGATCTTTCAGTTATAATCCCAAAGTATTAATAGTTTCTGATGAAAACCAGGCTATTGTGTATATGCATGTATATATATACATGCACACATAATATTACTCAAGAAGTCTATGAACTGTAAGTGGAAATAAGAAGTGAACAATAATTTATTTTATTCTTATGAAAACCAGTGAATTAGCATCCACTTTTTATTCCAGTTCCCAGTTCGTAGACTCTGTAAAAAAATAATAATAATAATAATGCCCCAATCTGAAAGTATAATTGCTATCACTTAAGAGAGCACAAAAGAAATATGAATATGAGTAAATGAATATATTCACAAAAAAACATATACACATCTCCACTGTGTCAGAGAGTTCAATATTTCCCATTAATAGTCTATGAACTAGTAACTGAAATAAAAAGTTAATGCTAACTTGTCCATTTTATTAACAGAATTGTAAGTAACTAATTTGGTGTCAGGGTAAAATAAACTGGTCTTCAGCCACAAGGGACAAATAACTGGGACTGCAGAAAAAAGGTTGGACCAGCCCCTGAAGCCATTGCAGCTGTCTGCTTAGATAGCCAGTGCTCCTAGGAAAATGAAGTCCCTATTTGTAATTAAAGAAATGAATGGATCCATCTCTGCTTATAGGAAATCTCTGGAACATTCACTTGCTCCCTCCTCTGCCAATGCCCCCTTGGTCTCGAAACTTGTTCCAATTAGCCTCAACCCTTAGAGCAGATACAGTGCTGATGAGAGAAGAGTCTAAGAGCTTCTCAGGATTATGAGTTTTCATATAGGCTTTGGGGCACCAGATATAAGGGAAAAAGCAAAGATGGTGTGTGGAGCCTGGATAGAAGTGCTCCCAACAGCTCTTGTGGGATAACACCGTCAAAGGTATATATAAGAAAGGAGTGAGAGACTTCCCCTCTGATACTAAATTCCCCCACTACTTTCCTTTCTCCTGTTCTTTTTCTCAGCATTTTGCACCTATTGCCACACCAAAAAAGGAAGACATGAAATAGGACTTTAGGTATAGATCATGACAAATAATGGTAGTAGTTTGATGGATGGTTCAAAGAAAGTATCCGAAAATTTCTAGCCCAGAGTGACCAAGAGTCCTCTGTCATCTCCACAATTCAGAGACAAATAGTCACAGCCCAAACTCTGATGTTTTTGTATTGTATTCTTTGTATGGTAACCTTCAGGTTTCCTTTTCATTTCAGTCTCACAGATTTTTGGGAGCCTTTCCCCAAGTCCCAACAGCTTCATTCCCACAAGCAGCTATGGAACAGGTATGGTTATAACCTCCTCTCCATCCCCTGGGTTCTTAGATGCTGAATTCGTAGAGACTTTTCCTTCCCATTACCTCCTTTCTTACAAACTTTTTTGCTCAAAGGGGCCATAAAGACTTTCCAGTTCATTCCCTTCATATTATCCACAGGGAAACACACTAGACTGGGTGGAATTTCTTCCCAGATTGAGGATGATTTGTGATAATATAATCATTATAAAGAAACCCATGTTCCGCTATTTTGTGACTCATTTCCAGGGTTCACACCCCAAACCACTAATCTCATACTCTCTTTTCTTGGATCTCTTCAGTCTGCCCAAAAGAGTGGGACTTTTATCAAGGAAGATGTTTTTTCTTATCCACTTCTGAATCATCTTGGAACAAAAGCAAGGACTTTTGTGAAAGGGAAGGTGCCACTTTGGCAATTGTCAACACACCAGAGAAACTGGTAAGAGCACTGGAATGGTGCAGTCAAGCAGCCCACCCTACCCAGCCTCAGTGGGTGGGATGCTGGGGCAATTTGGTGGAGCAGAGGTGGGGTGGGTGAGGAAGGGAAAGGTGACTGGCTGAGAAGCTCAAGCTCCTTGTTGGGAAAGTCTTCTCAGGAGCAGTGGAGTGTGTTCTTCAGATTCATCTGAGCTACAGAAATCCACACTCTGTGTCCTTTCCCATAAAGCACAACAGTGAGCTGGTACCCTGGGGATGGGCCAAGACATTTAAAGTGCAGGGAATGACCAAATCAGCTCATGTGTATAAAAGTTGTTTAAAAACTACAGCGTACTTCATAGGGGTGAGATGTCAATGTATCATCCCCATCTGCATAGTCAATAAAGATGATGTGAATTAACAAAATCGGTAATATGAAAAACAAAGGTCATAGAACTGAGTTTTTAGTTTATGATCATGATAATAAAAACAGATAACATTGTGCAAAGAGCTTTATTGCATTATCTCATTAACCTCATAACAACTCAAGGATGAGTTATTCTCTATATTTTATAAATGAGGCAACAAGGGCACAGAAAAGTAGTTTGATCAAAGTCATACACCTAAATGACAGCACGTGGAATTGAATTCAGATCTCTCTGACTTCAAAACCCACACACTAATCAATTTTATACCTTAATGTATTTTAGTCTACAGATGCCTCTCTTTTAAATCCTAAGCATTTGCTAAGTGCCAGGCACTGTGCTACACACACTATTCTTGTTTCTCTCCCCTCAATCCCTTTACCACTCCTCTAAAAAGTCCTCCTAGGATTGAGAAGAATTTGTAAGAGGGTCTTTTTCTCTGAATCTGGGCAACAGATGACCAACAAGGGGTGGGGATCAGAATGTTGCAGACCTAGGGCCAAGTTCCCAGGTGGGAAGGAAAAATACCTTAAAATAGAAAACTAGGAACAAGACAGTGGGAGAAAGGAGGAAAGGAGGGAAGGAAAAGGGAAGGGGGGGTTAGGGTAAGAAGTTGATGGCCTCGTTTCCTCTACTCAGCCCTTAGTTTTGGTGCATCCCAAGTTCCATCCGTGGCATTCTCCACCACTTATACTCCATGCTAATCCCAGAAAAAGCTCGTCACGCCAATGGTTTGCTCACAACTCTCAAGTCTGTATCTCCAGCTCAGCCTTCTCCACACTAGACAGTATACCAAATTTTACTTTGATGTTTCAAAAGTTCCACAAACTCGCCATGTTCAAAGCTAAGCCAACTATACTGGACCCCAACTGCTCCTCCTCTTGTGTTCCAAATACTAGTGAGTAGTCATATCACCCAAGATTGAATGCGGAGAGTTTTCTGAGACTCTACCTTCTCTCTTCCTCCCAAATTAATTGCTAACTAAGTCCTTTCCTCTCTATCCCCACAATATATCATCCAGTTCTCACCTGGATTTCTTTAGAATTCTTTTAATTCATCTCTTTGCCTCCAGTGTTGCTCTCTTCTTACCTATCCTTCTCAGAACTGACATCATAATGTCTCTAAGGCTCTAAATTGTCTGTGCCATTTTCTGAATTAAAATGGGTTAAAGTCCTGTTTTCCTAGCATGATGTATCAGACATTGTAGAGCCCAGTTCTTTCCTTCCCTCCAGCCTTGTCTCTCAACCCACCTCTGCACCAGCCATGCTGAGCATCCTGTGGTTCCTCAGGTGCTGCAGGCTGCTTCCCAGTCTGCCTGCAATCCGGTGTTCTCTCTTCCAGGAAGTCCACATCCTCCCCTACCACTGGTCTGACAAACTGTTAGCTGTCTCCCCAAATTCATCTCAAGTATCACCTCATCTATAGTCTTTCTAGAAAAACTTCAAATCCATGTAGAATGATCACTTCCTCCTTTCTGCCTGTGCCAGATCTAGTAGGTATTTCCTAGCACTACACCTGTGATACCTCACTACACTGGTTAACTCATCTGTCTTCTTTTATTAAACCTGTGGTTCTCCAATGTGATGGATCAATGAATTTTTAAAAACAGTGATGAAATATATGTACCTCTTTCCAGAAACATTACATAAGCACGACATTTAGAATAAAATTCAAATGGCTTCATAGATCCCCTTGGAAACCATCCATGGCTTCCAGCATGAGTTAAGGATTAAGGACCCTCACTTCAGACCATGGCTCAGTAAACTTTTTTCTCAAAGGGCCAGATAATATATGCATGTTTTAAGTTTTTTCAGGTCACAGGTCTCTGTCACAACTACTCAACTCTGCTGTAATAGCTCGAAAGCAGCCATAGATAATATGTAAACAAATGGGCCTGGGAGCATTCTAATAAAACTTTATTTACAAAAACAGGCTGCATTCTGGATTTGGCTCACTGGCTGGAGTCTGCCAACCCCCGCTTTAAATCATAATTTCTTTGAGGAGAAATATATTTGTTTCCATGTCCCCAGCCTAGTACAATGCCTGGCACATAATAGACACCCCCCAAAATGTTGGGCAAATGAGTAAATTCAGTAATTAATACAAAAACTTAATGAAATGAGATATTTCAGAAAGTAAAACATTAAGAAAGGAGGAACTAAGGAAACCCCTGTGGGGTGGAGAGAATAATACTTGGATAACCACTGATTATGGGAGGTATGTGATGAGTACAAGAAAGACTTCTGGCCTGGGTGATTTGTGATTCATCAATTGAATACAGAAACGAAGATGTCTTGGACTAGTCTCAACTTAGTAAATATTCATTAAGCACTTGATTATTTCTCCTTGAATTACCTGCTTTAGCAACACACTTTTAAATCTCTGTGTTTTCCTTTGCTAAGTACTCAAGGAATATAAACACATTTTGTTATCACTTGACTCAAACTTATTTGGAATATAAAATCTCAGGCAAAGAAAACAACCCTATGCTGAGCAGCACGGCACATGTTTGGGGTTGTACACCAACCCTTCCCCATCATTCTCACAGGGTGGTTCCTAGAGAGAGCCTCAGCATCACCTGGGCATTTGTTAGGAAGGCAAATTCTTGGTTCCCTACAGCAGACCTGCAGAACCAGAGCCACAGTGTGTGTTTTAACAAGGCTCGGGTGATGTAGATGCCCTGCAAAGCTTGACAACCACTCCCCGAGGCTGGTGGTGTGTGCCAGCCATAGCCAGTCCCAGAGTCCCCTACCAGCCTTTTTGTTCCCAGAACCAGATATAATCGTGGGTCCATTGGTTCAAGGGAGGAATCAGTAAAGAACTCGCTATTGAACTGTTTTTTTTTAATTTCTAGAAATTTCTCCAAAACATAGTAAGTGCTGAAAAGTATTTTATTGGCTTAATATATCAGCATGCAGAGAAGAGGTGGCGTTGGATCAACAACTCTGCGTTCAATGGCAAGTATGTGGATATCTCACATTTTTCTGGGGATCTTGGTTTGGCTCAAGACACCAAACATGGGATTTGTGGGTTCCTTCTAGAATAGCTCAAAGGCTGAGACTTGACTCTGTTCTGCTCTTCACCTTTCTTCCAACCTACCTATTCCCTGAGACACATTCTTATGTACTTTTTATTATGGAAAATATCAAATATTCATAAAGAGAAAGAAGAGTATTCATGTAACTAATTATTTTGTTCAAATCAAGATCCTACAAGGTGCGTACAAGTTTCCCCAGATATGGCTTCTTTATCTAAAGAAAGGTTATTTAAAAAAAAAAAAAAAACTTGTCTATGCCTTAAAGCTATGAACTTTAAACTCCCAAGAGCTATCTCCTATGAATCATTCCATAGAGATAAGTGTTGGTGGAGAACATAATATTCCTAGTGTTCATATGAAAATGTTGACTCAGACAGAGCGAGTCAGTTCCCCAGCCTGTAACTTGGCTTCCCCACAGAAGGAAGGAAATTTATATTTATTCAGAGTCTAGTAAATGCCAAGCACTAAGCTAAGCACTTTGTACATGTTACTTCCTGTAGTATTCACTGTGATGCTATAGAAAAAGCTTTTATCACTTCCCATTTAGCACACAGTTGACCTGAGGACATGAGAAGTTTAGAAATGTGTTGACTATCATAAGGCTAGGAAGTGGTAGAGCCACTGTTTGATCCTACATCAGAACAAGAGGTGGGAGAGCCAACAGATACCTCCACCAGGTGTTCCTAAAGCAGGCTGGGCTCCAGGAAAGAATGAGCAATCTCCTTCCCCCTTCTTTTGGTCCTCCTGCAGTGAACATGCATACAGCACTAAACATTACTTCTGGGAGAAGAAGGGACAGTTCATGATATGCTAGAAACTGTGAATCCATACAAGCTCACAGGAGAGTTGACAGGAAAGGGTGGATTTAGAGCTGGATTTGAGGGACTAGATTTAGGAGAGGGATTCTGAGTTGGAAAGGAAGCCGCTCCACAGGAGGCATGTGTGAGTCCAGTCAGCCTGCTGTCCCTCAAAGCACAACGCCTGGCAGACTCTCACTCTGGAATCAGGAAGAGGTGGGGCTGAAATGATGGGCTTTAACCACGCTTTCTTTTCTCATTCAGTGTTACCAATTGGAATCAGAATTTCAACTGTGTGACCATTGGCCTAACAAAGACATTTGATGCTGCATTATGTGATACCAGCTACCGTAGGATCTGCGAGAAGAATGCCAAATGATCCCTGTTCTCTGTGACAAGAACAAATACACTTATGGAGACAGCAAAAGAGAATATTTATAATTGCAAATGGTCCAAGAAATACAGAACATCAAATTATTTTGTCAGTCAGCCACAAGTTACTGGCAGATGGAGGCAAACTCTCCATTCTGAGCCAGCAATTCCCCAAGGCCACGTTTCCTATGAGAGTCACACCTGCAACTCTTTTTGCTCGTCTGGTCAATGATTCTTTTATCTATCTGTTCCCTGTTTGGGAAAATGAGCTTCTGTATTCTGCTTTGGGGGACTGGATGCTAGTCATCTCCAGGATACAGGGTCAGTTTTATGGAGACAACTCAGTTAGAACAGAGATGAGGTCTGATTCTATAAAACTGAACATTTCTGACTGATCAACTGGGTTTAGCCTGTGGACAGTCTGTTTCATTTTTATCCTTTTATCCTCAGAGCACATGACCACACTACCAGGGAACAACTGCAGATTGAGCAGGTGTGAACATTATTTGGAAAGTAGCATGACGGAAGAGGGATAAACTCAGCTTCTATGACCTCATCTCTATTCCTTAGAGAATCCCCATCCACCTCTCACCTCCCATTTGGAAAAGCAAAGATCTTCCTCAGTCTGAGTTGAGGCCAGGCCTTGGGAAGGACTCCTAGTGCCAAGTGTGGAGCAGAGAGAGCGTCATTTATGGAAAGGGAAAGGGTCTGTGCAGGACAGGAATTTGCTCAGAGACCCTTTTGAAGAAAACCAGACGGCTAGGGGGACCACACAAACTAGAAATCTGTTCTTCAGGAAAGCCCTAAAGAGACACCAAGCTAAAAATTTTCTTGTCCTATTCTGAAACTCCATCATTGCATATAAAACACCTTTGCAACCAAAATTTGCAACAGAAGTTGAATAAGAAGACTCCCTTTGCTCTGCATGTTTTGAATACATGACCATATTTCTTGAGTACATTTTTAAAATTTGGGATAGTCTTTTGGGCTCCAATTGTCACGACATATTCCTCCCTTCAGTTCTAGAGAGACCCTGATACCAGGCGAAGCCTACGGACCCCAAGAAGCCTTGCTCTGGTTGGTACTACATTGACCCAGGACCAGACCAGTTGACCAAGGAGTGGAACAAGGGGAGGATGCTCAATAAAGCATTGAGTGGAGTCAAGGAGTAGGCACACAGTAGAAAAGGAACACCAGGGACAAATGGAAATCATAGGAGAGAGGAGACAGGGAGTTCATTTAGCCACAGTGCAGAATGCAAGAAAGAGGGAGGAAAGTCTTGGAGCACGCTGGCTGCTCTCTATACACAAGACATCAGCTACATACCCTGCCGGTACCTAAGAAAGAGAAAAAAGATGCCTTGCATGTTTTGAGTAACAATAATTAAACCATAAGAGAAGACCATGTAAAACTATTGGAAATTATAGTCACCTAAGTGCTTACCATTTTTGTCTAATTGAAACATTCCACAGTAATGATTGTATATAACATATGTCTATCAAACTAAATTGCTATACATTTTATTTTTATTACAACACTAAGTTCTGTTTCTAAATTCCTAGGGTTCATAATTTTTGGTTCTTTTGCATGGCCACTTACGATTTTTAAAAATGAGATAACATATTAAGTGTTAGAACTTACTTTAAGGAGGTTACCAGAAATAATTTCTGTTTGGGGTGGGGTGGAAATTGGAATCATATTAGTACCCTGTGGAGATACAAGTTCTCTGATGGTGTTAGCAAAGAACAAGTGCCACAGTTGAGCAGGGAAGAAAGGCAGAGTCCATGATGGAGAAAAGAATCAACAGAACTCTACTCAAAGTTAAGACCCAGAGCTCAGACAGTAGAAAAAAATCATAATCCTTCTGTTTTGAGAAGAGGAAACTGTAGTTGCCTCACTTCCTATTTTATGACAGAATAGTTTCAGACTTTTAAGATCAGGAAATGTTGAAATCTATTAATTTCCCTAGTAGACAGCTCAAATTTCCCCCAAAATAAGGAGGAAATTTTGTGCAAGTTCCAAAAGCAGCCCAGTGGACTGGTGTAAGGGTGGGGAGTATCAGGAAATAGGTGGACTTTGGTTTAAGTCCATTACTGAGGAGAGGGTGCTGGATCCTTAGAAGGGTAGATAAACGTGTCATTCATTAGACATCAGCCGTATGGGGTTTAAAAAAAAAAAAGCAATGGAAATTTAGCAAATCATTGGGTTTGAGTTTTGACTTTGCTTTGAGTATATTGTGTGAATCTGTACAGATTTCTTACTCTTCCTGCAGCTGAGTTTCCTTACCTATAAAATAAGATAGTAATACTCCATCTCACAAAATACTTGTACATATTACATAAGACTTCCTCTATTTATCTCAATGGCAATAAAATTAGGAAAGGCATTTTGTGGGGGATTTGGTATTGCAATCTTCATCCAAGAAGTAGCTTTTCAATTTTCTATTAATAGAATCTGAATGTAGGCAAGCCATTTAATTTCTCAGAACTTGTTTACTCATTTATAATATGCAAATAAAAGTCTACCCAAGTCAGAGAAAGGTGCCTCCAAAATTTTGTGGCCAAGCCACATGGAGGTCAAAGCCACATTTTCCATGGCTCCAAATGTGGGCTAAACCTAGGTCAGCCAACTGCCATCCAACCCTGACAATGCCCTACATGGTCTACATCCCAATTACCCCTCTCTGATTCCATTTGCTCCTACTTTTTCCTTTATGCTCTCCATCCCACCATCTCTGCTATGCCTCCCCTGGGATCTCCCACTTATTGTTCACTATATTTGGAATGTTCTTTAACAGATTCCCAAATGTCTCACTACTTCATCTCTCTCAAGCTTTCCCTGAAAACTTTATTTAAAATGTCAATACTCCCCCAACAGAGATTCCCTTTCATTTCTACTTCACTTTTATTCATAGCACTTCTCCACCATCTAACATGCTATTTTAACAGCTTTATATAATTCATATGCCATAAAACTAAATCATTCAAAATGTGCAATTCAATAGTTTTTGGTATATTCACAGATATCAGCAACCATCACCTCAAAAAGAAAGCTTGTACCCCTTAGCTATCATTACCCTATTCTTACATTCCCCTCAGCCCTAAGCAACCACTAGTCTATAAACAATCTTTATAGATAGTCTATCATTACTATCTAACATTTATGTTTTAAAAGTTTTGTTGTGAAATTATCATAACTTGAGAAAGGCATATATTAGGTCATTAAATATGAAATGTCTGATTTCAAATCTAAAGTTTAGTTTATTATATCTCAAACAAGAAGCAGTACAACTAAAGTATGTACCTAAAATATTGGCACAGTTTTGACATCTTAATGGTAGCTTGCTTATGCCAGCAGTGAAGAAGCCTGGAGAGTGAGTGGCTATGAAATCATGGAAGGCATTTTCCACAGCTTGTTGAAAATTGAATATTTTTTCTTGCAAGTAGTCCAAAGCCTGGAAGAAATGGTAGTCAGTTGGTGCAAGGTCTGGTGATATGGCAGATGACGGAGAGTTTCCAAATCCAGCTTCCACAGCTTGAGCAGCACTGTTTGTGACACATGTGGTAGAACATTGTCTTGCAAGAAGATTTGTCTGTCTCTATTGACCAATCTTGGCTGCTTAATTGCAAGCATCCTCATCGATTCATCTAACTGGTTGCAGTAGACATCCACTGTAATTGATTGACCAGGTTTCATGAAGCTGTATTGGATAATACCAGCACTGGACCACCAAACAGACACAATTAGCTTCTTTTGATGAATATTCAGTTTTGGACTGTGTTTCAGCACTTCACCTTTAACCAACCATTGTGCCAAACACTTGTGATTGTCAAAAAGAATCCATTTTTCATCACATGTAACAATACAGTATAGAAATGGTTTGACTTAATGTCGTGATAGCAAAGAAAGGCAAGCTTCCAGATGATTTCTCTTCTGACTCTTGTTTAATTCATACAGTACCCATCTATCCAGCTTCTTTACCTTGCTGATTTGTTTCAAATGGTCCAATATTGTTGGAATAGTAACATCAAACCTTGCTGCTAATTCACACATAGGTTGAGATGGATTCGCTTATACTATAGCTTTCAGCTCATCATAATCCATCTTGTTCTCAGTTCACCCACATGGCTCATTTTCAAGACTAAAATCACCAGAATGGAACTTTTCAAACCATCAACATACTGTGCATCCATGAGCCACATCCTTCCCAAACACTTTGTTGATATTTTAAGTTGTCCATGCTGCATTGGTTCCTTGATGGAACTCATATTCAAAAATAACATGAATTTCTGACTTTTCTCACAAAAATTGCTCTAAAAGTGTGAAAGATAAGCACAAGCCAAAATGTGTGTTTGAAAGAATATTGTACTTTCACCATAAAAAAAAAAAAAAGCCAAGAAGTGTCAAAGTGAAATGTCAGCGATATCAACTGTCAAACTTAGTACTTAAGGAAATCAGACATTCCATACTTAATAACCTAATATATATAAGGGAGGTATGTCTTAGAAATCATAAAGTAAATTTCAACTAACAACTAACCACATTAAAACCCGTAGCCATAATTTAAAAGTCTTGTATTGCACACAGATTATTTGATAATGATAATGATTATAATGTAGCTCAAAAATGAGTAAATCCTTTTCCAGTTATTCTAGAATCCACAGTAAGTGCTTTGTCATGTAAAATGCCTTAGGGCAAGGCTAGTTCCTGAACAGTTGACTGCAGCGTTTCACCCCATCCCAAAGGGCCTCTATGACTTTGTCATTCCGGAGGGTGAAGATGAAGGGGTTCAGGAAAGGAGTGACTACTGAAACCATCAAGGAAACAACCCTGTTGTACTCAGCTGCCTGCGTTTGATTGGGTTTCACATACAGGAACAAGCAGCTGCCGTAGCCGATCACAACACAGGTGAAGTGGGAGGCACAGGTGGAGAAGGCTTTCCTCCGGCCAGAGGCTGAGGGGATCTTGAGGATGGTGGAGATGATGTAGGTGTAGGAAACAATTGTAGGGATCAGAGAGCCAAAAAGAACAAAGATAGCCATTAAAAAGAGGATAAACTCTGTGAAAAGAGTATTATTGCAGGAGAGTTTGAGCAATTGCCCTCGGTCACAGAAGAAATTGTTCACCACATTTGATTTGCAGTAAGTAAGCTGAAACGTGGCATAGACTGGCCAGATTTGAAAAAGAAACCCAAACACCCATGACACAACTACCACAAAGTTGCAGGTACGAGTGTTCATAATGATGTTGTACCTCAAAGGGTTACAAATAGCCACAAAACGGTCCACAGCCATTGCTCCAAGTAGTGCAAACTCTGTGGTCCCCACAGCAAGGTACAGGAAGAGCTGGGCAATGCAAGCAGTCAAAGACATTGTCTGCATCCCGGGGAGCAGCAATCCCCAAAGCATCACAGGGACAATTATGGTGGTGACCAGGATCTCCAGGACAGAGAGGTGGCCAAGGAAGAAATACATGGGAGACTGCAGACGTTTATTAACACAGACAATCACGATGATGACTGTGTTTCCCATTAATGTCACTACGTAGATGAAGAAGAAGGCAAAAAGGATATGGTGTAGTTCTTCAGAGCCAGGGAAGCCAAGGAGGTAAAATTCAGTGGCACTAGAGTGATTCCTCAACATTTAGTTCTGAGTTTTATTCCTGTGAAATCTAGAGAGCAAAAAAATATATAACACTGCTTCTCATCTCAAAAAGATTAAAGACATTTCCAGGTTGACGAAGTACTGCCTTCCTGCTACTCAGTTCCACAACATGACTCTACTATTTGTTTACTCAAGGTTGATGTTAAATCTTTTATGAAGAATATATATCATACATAAAGATAAATGTATAAGTCCTAGAAGATGAACACTATCGTGTACATGAATGAATACCATACAACAAACATGAACACCACCCTGCTACCATATACACACTTTCTCAATACACTGGACATCCTGCCTCCAACTCTGCTCTGCCCAGCCACCCTGTTTGCTTCACTGAACACACCCATCCATTTATACCACCATCCCTCCTATCGTGAATGGAACTAAATTGTCTTCTCTGTCTATTATGTCCCCATCTTGCAAAGTCCTGCTACATCTCAACAATTATAAGAAAGTATTCCTAGCCAATCTCATACAGACATGGTTACTTTTTCCCTTTGTATCCTCTAAACATAGATTCCATTTGCAATATGTTCATTTATACAATGAAAGCCATACCCCATCTCTCATCTCTACTCCACAGGCAGAGTCTGGCCAGCTCCCAGTTAACAACTTCTAGTTCTAAAATTTTGATTCCTCTTGTCACCAGATGACACAGGGGAGGGGAGTTCAGAAGGAATGAAGAGGCTGGAACTTTAATTCTCAACTCCCAACACAGTCTCCACTCTGGGACCAGGAGACAAGAAAAATAGCTGCAGTGTGGAGGCAACATAGCCTCTGCATTCCCCAGCTCCCAGCACCCTGGTTCCAGCCTGGGGACAAGACCTCCCAGAGGGCAGTCTGTGCCTGTATGCAACCTGCCATGGTCTCCAGTACTCAGAAAACTCCACAGAGCAGATCAGCTCCTCTGTGACCACCTGTTTTCTCTGGAGTCCTGGGGCAAGGAAAAGTGTTGGAAGACACCAAAATTGTTCACAATGAGCTCCTTAGAATATCTGGGCTCCTTCCCTCACCACATTTAGGTATTTGTTCAAATAGCTTCTCTTCATGGGCCCCTTTCCACTCGTTCTCTAAAACATACATGTGCACCTCCACTCTCTAATTTCTATTAGGCTGTATTTTTCTTACTATTGGTTCTCAGCAATTTCTCAAATGATATTGTACTTTTACTTGTTTGTTAATTTATCATCAAAATTCCACATTTAATCAAGTACCTCAAAGGTAGGTCCTTTCTCTTTCCTGTTCACTTTATCTTTCTTATATCATGAGTGCCAAGAACAGAGTCTGACAAAGTATACACTCTATAAATATTTTAAATAAGCATATCAATAAATAGATTAAAGGAAAAAAATCAGTGCATGAACAAAGACTATCTAAACCTATTTGCTTTCTCTCCATTCACTCTTCTCTAAAGCAATGCCCAGCAAACCTGTACCTCTCTCCCTGGAGCCCCCCTGCAAAATGGCAAGCAGATATAAGGAAGAAATAGGGGAAAATGAGAGAGCAGGGTCATAGGTAATGGCAGCACTTTGCGCCTATCGCCAGCAGTGGGCAGAGAAGAGATGAATCTGCTCTCTGCTATGGAGGGAGGATTTGATGCAGAGCTCAGGTGTTCTGCAGCTCCCCTAGTCCACTCTTCAGGCTCTAGATATCTTTGTTGTAGAAGGAAGATAAGCCCAGGCCCTCCATGAAAATGCTCTCCACCTCACAGAGAGGAACCCCTGGAAGACACTCACCTCCAGAGAAGGGTACTGGACTGGAAAGTGGTACTGCTGCTCCGGGGGCCAGCCCAAGTTAGCTCCTACCTGGCTAGCCCAGAGCTATGCTCAGGAGACAGGCAGCTGCTATCATCTCCATGTCTAGTGAAGGACACTGTCCACACACAGAAGTTTAAGAAAAAGTCCAGAAATACCAGAGCTGAGGGGAGTCCAGCTGTGTCCTGCTCTCTCATTCTCTCTGCTTCCTTCTTTCTCTCCCTTTCCTGTCTCCAAGGATAGTTATTCACTGAGGAACAATTTGTATAAGTTCAGAAACACACTAGGGATGGTGTCAAGGAAAAGCTGAAGAAAACTTTCCCCTTTCCCTCCTGAGGCTAATCAAGTTTCAGAACAGTGAAAAGTTGTTTAATGGGCAAACCTGAAATCTTCCTCATCAGGAGATTCTCAACACTTAGGTTGCCTTCCTTCAGGCTCTACATTATCACCAAGCTACCTACGCTGTAAATAGCCTCCTGAGTACTCTGTGCTTATTCCATTTAGCCTTACAGATCGTAAGCTTCCCCCAAGCTGATGACTCCTCTAGGGGCTCCAAGACACATAATGAAAATCTAGAGGCCACCAAATGGACTTTTGTCAAAAATGTTCTCTTCATCTCCAAGTTTTTATGAAGCCCACCTTTCCAGATGACCTCTGCACTCCTATCAGATACCTTCTGCTGTAGCTATAGGAATCCTAGTAAGTGAGAAAGAGAGAGGATCTGGAAAAGGAAAAATTTCAATGTCCCTCTCCCCACCTGTTTAATGCTCCTGAGCTAAATATTATAGTAAGTCTCTAGTGTCTTCATATAGAACTTTTCTGTGCACATACCTTCATACATGAATATCTCTATATGTTATTTTAAGGCAAATGATATTTTAATAAACATATTGTCCTGCTACCTTTTTCTTAATATAAATAGATACATACAATGTATATAAATATATAAATGTATGTATGTGAGTGTATGTGTATGTCTATGTGTATTAAACCTTTCCATATTAGCAATTATAATTCAGCCACATTTTAAGTGATTGCTTAATAACTATTCACCTTATGAATATACCAATCATTTACTGAATGAAATGCTGCTGATGAACATTTCATTTTTTTCCAATTTTTTAGTGCTGTAAATGATGCTGCAATAAACATTTGCACATGTAAGTCTGTATATTTGTACAGATATATCTTTTAAAATAATTTTATTAAATTATTAGCCATTATCAAATCACCCTCCAAAAATTTGCATCAGTTTATAACCTCTTTAAGTGAGATTATATTAGGACTATCTCTGGAGCCTCTTGGCAGGACATTTCAGTGTTATCCCTGTACAGCCTTAGAAATGAAACTAACATGTCAGTTGACAATAATCATCCTATAAATTAAGAACACATCCCAAAGGTCCTCATCCCCATGGGAACTGTGCTGACGGCTGTCCGGGCAGCTGTGTTGGTCATATGAAGAAAGTCGGAGAAATGTGAAGCAAAAGTGCTGGAAAATGAGGAAATCTGAGGAGGCTAGAACCCTTCTCTGAGAAACTAAATTGCAGAACAAAATTTCCCAATTCAAAGCATGGTTGAGTTTCTCCAGGTATCATTCTAGGCTTGTTGACTATATAATGGCAGAGTAGAAAATAGGGAAGTAGGAAAGAATGTAAAATAATACAACTCCTTTGGAAAAAGTTTTCTTATAAACTTAAATTATACCTACTCTATGATCCAGAAATTCTACTTCTAGGTAGTTGCCTAAAACAAATGGAAACATGTCCTCACAAAATCTTCTGTTACAATGTCCATAGTACCTTTATTTATTGTAGTTACTAATGACAGAAAATATCCATCAGTGAGAGAATTCTATATTCATATGAGGAAATACTATTCAGCAATGATTCAATATTTGCTAATTCAGAGTTCCTGGTAACTTTACAAGACTTAATTATCACAAATAATGAGAATTAACTTATATTCATATGAGGAAATAATACTTAGCAATGAAAAGTAACAAACTACTGATTCACACAACATGGACAAATCTCAGATACATTACACTGAAGGAAAAGATCTGACACCAAAAGTGCATAATCTATGATGCTATCATAATATGCCCCAGAACAGACACAAATAATCTATAGTAAAGAAACTCCAACAATGATTGCCTCTGTGCTGGGAGAAAGTTGGGAAAGATTATGAGAGAATTCTGGGGTATACTGTCCCTTTTTAAGTTGTTGAATTACATCTGGCTAACATTTTACTTAGGATTTTGGCCTCTATGTTAATGAGCAATATTGGCTTATAGTTGTCCTTTCTTGTAAGGTTCTTATCAGGTTTTGATATCAAAGTAATTTTAATCATCATAAAATGTATTGGAAAATATGCCCTCTTTTCCTATTTTATGGGAAAATATTTGTATTATTTCATCCTAAATTGTTTGGAAAAATTCATCCATGAGGACATACAGGCCAGGAGTTTTCTTTGTGAGAAAGTTTTTAATTACAGGTTCAATGTCTTTAACAGCTATAGGACTATTCCAAATTTTTATTCCAGTTTGTGTCCATTTTGAACATGATAGATTAAAATAAATTAAAAAGATAAAATAACCAAATTCAATGCATGAACTTTGATAGGATCCTTGATTTAGGAAAAAAACTATAAATATATAATATTTGGAAAAAAAATTTAGAAAATCTGAATATATATAATACATTTTTATTATGAAAGCAATGTTAATTTTTTCATGTGTGATAATGGTATTGTTATATAGGAGATTGTCCTTATTCTATATAAAGTGTCTCAGAACAGAAACATAGTAGATACTTAATACCTGCTACTTCCTTAACTAATCAGGATACATATGAATTAAAAATAGGTTTTCTTAATATATTAAGAAATATATCTCTGGACAGTGGTACAACAGACTAACTCTCTGAAAGCCATCTTAGACTACTTTAGCAGAGGAGTAGTGAATAGATCACATAAGTGGTCTCTCCACTGTGTTCACCATTGGTCACAGTCTTTAAGGAATTAAAGTCAACTCTGATCTTTGGATTTTAAAAGAGACACTATAAAACTAATGGGCATCTAGAAGTGGGAAGTCTGGGCGTTGAAAGGTCAGGATTCTATGCATGATTATTGGGATCGAAATATTTTGTTTAGAAATTTTAAGATCTAAGTGTGAAGACATTTAAAAGCCAGTCTGTGTAACTCAAAAGGGCAGAAATTGCACAATGGGAGGAAGTTGCATTTAGTTTGATATAAAGTTGAACAGTTGAACTCCTAACACTGTGTGTTCATCATCCCTAGAGATGGTCAAGCTGTGTTTCAATGTCCCACAATGAATAATGTAAAAGAAGTATTCCCATACCAGGTGAGAGGTGGGCCCGGATGACCTCCTCATTGCCTTCTAATCTGGGGATCTTTGACTCAGTCCCATCATTGTCACATTGGGAGAGTCATTCCTGGATGTTTCTCTGTCACATATTTCAGAATCCAAGGATTCCATCTAGCAAGCCGGATTTCACATTTTGCCTGTTATACAAAAACCATCCCAGAGTTTGTCATGTAACGTTACATACACTCATGGTCCCTGAGTAATCAAAAGAAAATGTAGGGGGAATAGAGAATTTAAGTATCAAACTCACCAGGAAAGATTTTCTCACAACCTCCAATATACCTTACTCTGTAATTCTAACAATGTTATAGAAGCTGGACCATTTGGTATGCCTTACTAGGAAGTTAATATGAAGCTTAAGTTAGGATTCCTGGGGGTCCAACTCTCAGACCTTATCTCTAGAAATAGAATCTGGAAGAACAGTGACCAAGGAAAAGGTCTTTAGAAAATAAATGGCAAATGCTTCATAAAATACTCCTTAAGCAGGGTCCTTCAGGCCCTAAGATTGGGGAAACACCTGCCTATTAGCTTCCTAATATATTTTATTTTATATTAATCTAAATATGAGACAGAATTGTTCCTGTGTGATCCCAGTGAATATTGAGCAATTTTTTATTCCAAACCAAGTTCCTAAAACTCAAAAGTCAAGACCTTCATCACTTTAGGATGGGGGAGCTAACAAAAAAAGATATGATTGTGTGCTTGACTTGTGATGGGGAGAGGGATATGATTAAAGATTGGGAGAGTTGCAAGAGAGAGTCTCTCAGGAGAAAAATCCCAGTGATTTTGTGCCTTGATATATTAGTAGAAGCCTAGTGAAAGTATGTGTCCTCTAAGAAGGAGATAACTGCTTTAATTCTTTACAAACTTTTCAAGGTGAAAAAATAATCAGCCCCTTGTGAGTGAGTCAGTGCAGAGAAACTTTTCAGGTCAAGAAAAGTGATTTTCTGATTTAGAGATGCCTCCCAGCATTTACAGATAGATGCTCAAAGATGGAGAGATCTCCATTTACTCTCTGGTGACATTTGGAGAAGACCCTTAATTAAAAATTTAACTGTTATAGGTTAACTAGAGATTAATATCCATAGCTTGTATTCTTGTAATATATTCAAGTGTGTGCATGCACGCAAATGTGCACACATATACACACACACACACTCACACACAGCCATGTGTGCCCACCTTTCCACCTCCCAGCCCAACCCAAGCAGCTTTGGATTAGTGGGCAGCCCTGCACTGGGGACATCCATGCCACAAGTTGTGAGGGATGCTTCTCTGATTATAATGTCAATGGCACTAGATTTTGATGTGACTTAACCTGGTTTCTTGTGCTATTGGGGCCTTTTTCTTTTTCTTTCTTTTTTTCTTTTTGATACAGAATCTCACTCTGTCATCCCAGGGAGAGTTCAGTGGCATCATCATAGCTCACTGAAACCTCAATCTCCTGGGCTCAAGTGATCCTCCTGCTGCAGCCTCCCTCGTAGCTAGGACTACAGATGCATAAAATGCCTGGCTAATTTTTCTCATTTTTAGTAGAGAAGGCATCTTGCTCTTGCTCAGGCTGGTCTCAAACTCCTGATCTCAAGCAATCCTCCCACCTCGGCCTCCCAAAGTGCTAAGATTACAGGCGTGAGCCACCACGTCCAGCCTATTTGGGCCTATTTCTATCTATTCTCTTTCTACTTCCTTAATCTTGATCCTTTTGCCAGACTAAATCTAGTTAGTGCAAGAAAACAGTGAATTTTCCAGAGCTCTGTAACTTGAGTTATTCATACATGCATCCTCTCCCCATGACTCTCTAAGTACCAGAGAGACCTAATTTTCCCTTTTTTTATCCCTTACCTATCTCTCCCCACCAAAATACAAGTCTAACTCATTCTCTCCCTCAGATCCAAATTAGATTGCATTCACTCTCAGTAGCCTAGTAACTCCCAAATGTTATAATAAGTCTGCGGACAGAGATAGGGGCTCAAACATCAGGGAGAATCAAGATTCCTGAAAAACAGATAGCTAGCCCTTCCCCAGGATGCAACAGTTAACTTGACAACCTTGTATCTTCTGTATCATGTATCTGTTCAGATCTTTACCACATATTTTTTATTGAGCTGCTTGTTTTCTTATTGTTGAATTTTCATAAATATATATATATATATATTCTGAATACAAGTTCTTTATCAGATGAGATTTTCAAACATTTTCTTCTAATTAGAAGGAGGATGATTAGTTTTGAGATGGCAAGACATTTCTATGAATTTGAATTAAAAGCAATATAAAGAGCTATACAATACAGAGTCTCCCCATCCCTATACCCAGGAGTCTCATTAACACCACCACAACACCCAAATAACCAATTTCATGTGCTCCATCCAAGACTTTCTTTATGCAAATATATACAAATATGAATATGAAATAAGTTTCACTTTTTGTACAAAAAGGTAACAAACAAAATTTTCTAATCTCTGCTTTTCTTACTCAACAGTGTATCTTGGAGATTATTCTTTTAATGACACAGAAAACTGCCTCATCCTTCATCCAGTTGAGTAATATTCAACTGAAAGAAAGACCAATAAATTATATAAGCATTCACCTTTGATGTCCATCAAAGTTTAGGTTGTCACTAAACTTCTATAATTACTTGTACAATGAAGCAGAAAAAAATCTGTGAACTTCTGTCAGCCAAAATAGAAATATTAATTGAGAATAGTGGGTATGAGAGGAACAGAGATGAGGATGGAGCACTACAGGAACTGAGACATGTGGATTGAGGGAGCTTAGTGCAGAGCTGGAAGGCAGCTTGGTAAAATTTGCCTTAGTGAGGGAATGGGGGAAGAAAACACAGAAATGAATCTTGCATTCACAGAAAGACACAAAAAGGAATCAAGAAACAAACTGGGCAGGAGCACACAGCAGCTAAGGGAGCAGGGAGGGGGAATGCACCATGTCAAGATTAAAGAATGTGAAAGGTGCAGGGAGAAGGGCCATAGGCTCCCTCTCCCTGTGTTCTCTCTTCACGAACTCCTCAGTCCAAAAACACAGCAAGGCCAGCTCTCCAGTGTCACATTAGCTCCCAGGACACAGCTCCACTGCTGTCCCACATTGAGGGCTGGCCTGATAATATGAGTAAAGTTAGAGAGGAGAATGCTTCTTTCCAAGATAATTCTTCCATGCCTGGAAAGTTCAGCAATTACAGATGCACCTGTAGTAACATATATCCAGCCTAAGATTGCTAAAGAGTCGGGTTGATGGAGTGAGTTCACTCTCACAAATGCTAGTTGAGAAAGAACACAGGGAGGTGCTATCAGTTAAACATTGGACACAGGACCCAAAAAGAAAGGTGGTAGCCTGAGGCTGGGCTGGGTCACTCACAGGAGGAACAATGAGCTTCACTAAAAAGAAGACGCCATGAAAGCACACAGATAAATAGGGGAAGATGGTTCCAATACCTAAAATAAAACATTTATGTTTCCTATCAGATAAGATATCACACTTTTCTTATTTATCCCATTCACAGGTCCTTGGGTTCCAAACTTCACATGTATTGAAATATTTTCACTGGACAAATTTATTTTCTGACAGGTATTATGAATACACAGGGTGTATAAATGTATATATCTGTTAAAAGATAATAAAGTAATCTCACATATAGAAAGCATCCACTTATAAACTTGAGCAATGTCAGTACCTAAAAATTCCTTGGATATTTGATGATGAGAATGATTATTTTGGATTTAAATTAGTACCTTCAGATAACTTGAGTCAGTGATGAGGATTGTCTGCAGGACAGAGCTAATCCTTGAGGAGTTGATAGCAGCGTTTCATCCCATCTCCAAAAGCCTGTATGAATTTGTCATTGCGGAGGGTGAAGATAAAAGGGTTCAGAAAAGGGGTCACCACTAAAACCAGCAGTGATGCTACCCTGTTGTACTCAGCCGCCTGCGTTTGCTTGGGTTTCACATACAGGAACAAGCAGCTGCCATAACCAATCACAACATAGGTGAAGTGGGAGGCACATGTGGAGAAAGATTTCCTTCGGCCAGAGGCTGAGGGGATCTTGAGAATAGTGGAGATGATGTAGGTGTAGGAGACAATTGTAGGGATCAAAGAACCAATGATAATAAAAACAGCCATTAAAAATAGAATAAACTCTGTGAAAAGAGTGTCATCACAGGATAGCTTGAGCAATTGCCCTCGGTCACAGTAAAAATGATCTAACAGATTTGATTTGCAGAATGTAAGCTGAAACGTGGCATAGACTGGCCATATTTCAGAAAAGAACCCAAACACCCATGACACAACTACCACCCAGATGCAGGTGTGGCTGTTCATAATGATGTTGTACCTCAGAGGGTTGCAGACAGCCACGTAACGGTCCACAGCCATCGCTCCCATTAATGCCAACTCTGAGGTACCCAAAGAAAGGTACAAATATAGTTGTGCAGCACATGCAGTCAAAGACATTCTCTGAGTCTTTGGAAGCAACAACCCCCAGAGCATAAAAGGGACAGCAGTGGATGTGATCAGGATCTCCAGGACAGAGAGGTGACCAAGGAAGAAGTACATGGGGGAATGCAGGCGTTTATCAACACAGATAGTGACAATGATAACCATATTTCCCATTACTGTCACTGAGTACAAGAAGAAGAAAGTAGCAAAAAAGATATGGCGTACTTCTTGGGAGCCAGGGAAGCCTAAGAGAAAAAATTCAGTGACACTAGAGGAATTCCTCAACATTTGCCTAGTCTGCTTCTTTCTTGTGAAATCTAGAGAACAAAAGAGAGAGAACACAGCTTCTCATCTCAACAGAAACAGAAGCTGTTGCAACCACATAAACTATTTCCCTTCTCCTAATAGGATCCACATGTTCTACTATTCCCTTTACAGGGTCAGTGCTCATTTTTCTGAATATGCACAATACATGAAGACAACTGAGGTGGCCAAGGAGATGAGTCCAGTTACCAAAGCCATACCATAGGCATGAGAGCCTGACCCCCTGCACTGTATGCACCACTGCAACTCTCCATGCCCAGTTCATCTACCTCCCGCTTAGTTCTGGGAAGGAACCTTATCTGCCAAGTATTTCCTGTCTGGTAAATTTCTCCTTCACTATCACATTCTATAGAAAATTTTCCTGTCCAACATCACCCAAAGCTGGTTAGTTACTTTTTTTCTTCAGAACACAGGTTCCATTTACACTGTATTCAATTTAAAGCTTCTGCTTCACCTCCATCATCATTGTTGTGCATTGTTGAGAGCGAGGGTATGGAAATCTCCCAAAGATTTTCTATACATTTTTGAGAGCAAGAATTGAATATCTCAGTCTATGCATTGGATAGTTCCCTGAGAGGAATACTCCTTTCTTCCTCCCTATTCTTGCAAAGGAAATCCTTCCTCTCTTTTCTCCTTGGATAATGTGTCTCATAACAGGAGGCAGACTAACCAGCAACTGGGCTTAGTCAAGTAGGGTCATCTCTCTCCAAGACTCTGACACTTCTATCACCAGACTGACCAAAGAAGGATTCTGAAGGAGGGCATAAGTGGAACTTCCATCCTCAACTCCTATCTGTCCCACACTGACCTCATCCTGGGGCTGGAAGATAAGAGGCTTTTGGTCCAATTGGAATTCCCGTCTCCCGGAGAGATGAAAGCCCTGGACCCATCAGGGAACCCAAGACACCACATGTGAACTCTGGGTCCAGCCCAAGCCCTAAATTTGGGAGGCCCCAGTCTCAATCTACCGAAAGTTTGAGACATCTCCTCATGGCCAATGCTCCTTCTATGATCATGTTTTTCTTCCAAAATCATGTGAGAAATTAAAGATTCCAGTTATCTTGATTTGCTCATATGAACATATCAAATTATCACATGTACCTCAAAAATACATATAGATCTTACGTATCAATAAAAATAAATTAATAAAATAATTTTAAAAGTAAAGATTCAATTGCCGTTAACATGAAATAGACCCTAGACCCTGAGAACCTAAACATTTCTAACCCTCATTCCTCACTTCCTTCAGGTCTTTGCTCAAGTGCCCAAGCTCAGGAGCCTTTCCTTATCATTCTCCATAAATGAACACATACTAACCTTCCTCTGTATTACCTCATTAAGATCCATTTATGTTTTGATCCCAAATCACCTGAGATTATATGTTTACTTTCTGTTTATATTCTGTCACCTATTTTACAATGTAAGCACCATGAAAGCAAGAATTTTGCCGTGCTTTTTTACTGTGTCTGATACAAGGAGAGCTGATACTCGTGAACATTTCAGAATGAATGAATAAATGAATCAATGAATTAACCAATAAAGGAATGAAGTAAAAACAAAGATTATTCAGTCCTGATTATGGCCAATTCTGAAGCAAACTGCTTTCTCTCCCTTCTGTCTGCACTGGGACAATGCCCCATCTATATTCAGTCCTCTCTCAGGAGACCCCTCATGAAATGGAAGATGGGTAACAAGAACAGATTTGTGGGGAGAACTCAGTAACTCTCATTTCCATCATCTCTGTTTAACCAGGACAAGATGGACAGGAGGGGATGATGAAGGTTCTGACAATGGTGAGGAGCTCTGTGTGCATCCAGCATTGGGTCAGACAAGAGCTCAAAGTGCTCTCTGCTGAACACAAGGGATTTGGAGTTGAGCCCGTCACCTCTGCTACTCCCCTAGCCTACACTTCAGGATCTGGCCATCCTTGTTCCAGAAGGAAGGCAGGCACAGAACTTCCTATTCTGACCCTCTCAAGAGGAAAACTAATGGATGACACTCACCTCTAATGAAAGGGACTGAACTGAAAACTTGTATGCTCTCTAGGACTCAGCACAGGCTACCTCCTCCCTGATTAGTGCTCAGGATGGTCTGTGGGCCAAAGAAAGCTGCTGCTGTCTTCACTCTTGGTGAAAGAAAAAAATCTCTCTGCACATTACCATTTAGGAAATCTCCAGAAATATACTGTGGCAGGGTGCTGAACTGATTACTTTTTCTCTCTCCTTCTTTTCCTCTGCACTGTGTCCCTAAGGAAAGTTCTTAAGTGAGGAAAGTTAATTCAGAGATACCTTAGGGATGCAGTCGAAGGAAAACAAGAGAAAGTTTCAACCATTCTCTCCTGAGGCTAATCAAGTTTTAGAACTCTTAAAAGTTTGGTGTAATGGGCAAACTGGAAATCTCCCTCATCAAGAGTTTTTAACAGCCAGGTGACCTTCTTCAAGACTCTAAGTCCTGGTTATCACCAAGGAGGTCAAGTCAGTCCCTTACTCTCATAGGTGCCACCTCCCTAATTCCAGTTAGTTCTACAGAGCCTAAGCTACATCAAAGCAGAAAGCTTCACAAAAGTTTCCAAAATACACATCAAAAACCCAGAGATCAGAGATTTGTGATTCACATGAACAAAATATTGGACTAGCAAGCTCCAAGCTCCTGTCCCTCCAAAGAAACAGAAGAAACTATAGCTCTCAAAATTCATAAAATATTTAAAGATGTTCAGCAAGCAAAAAAACACTTATCCAAAAAAAAAAGAGGCAAGTTTAAAATCTTAACAAAGCCTTGTAGTGTTTTTACTTACCTTTGCTCACCCCCTCCACAGACCAGCAGCAGTCTTGAAAATGGCAGCCTGTGCCCCTACTGTGGGACCCCCTAGTCCCTGGTTCCAGAGCAGCACTTACTCAGAAAGTTGTGTGTATGTCTATTATCATTGGTCTTGGTTGACCTGAAGGCATGACATAAAGTACTTTTCCCAGTTTACCTAATACAGAACTCACTCAAGGTGAAAAGTGGCAGGCATAGTTCAAGAACATTGTGATACTATCTATTATTAATAATAAAATCCTGTAGTCACCTAGAGCAAAAGATTACTACTGAGACATATAATAGATCATCTAAAAGCCTCACAGGATATGTTGGGGAAGTTTATTTAGGACCTAATGGGATTCAAAAGTGCCTGTGTATCCTGAGAAACTTAGAAAAATCACACAGATGTTCCAGGCAAGATGCATAGTCAGAGAAGACCTGACAAAATCCTCATATTTTACTTCTGGCTGATGTCTACATTCAGTGCAATCCTGGCTAAGTGTTGGAGAAGTGCCCCAGCACAGTCAATCTGAAAAAATTAAAAACAACGCTTTGGGGTGTTTTTGCTTTTTTTCTTGTTCGTTTGTGGTTTGGTTTGTTTGTTAATTTTCGGGTTTATTGTATTGTTTTGTGTTTTGTCACTTGCAATGAATGAAATCTCTAACCTAATTAGCTGAATCCAAGCTAAAGGAACAGAGACTTCAGTGATCACCTATGACAAGAAATACAGTCTTTGTAATAATAGTGTGCAAATGTCACTAACCAAGTGGATGACTACTGCCTTCAACAATTAAAAAAAAAAAAAATAGCAAACTCTGGAGAGCATGGAGAATCTTACTTTCCTAATTATGACACTATATTATCCAAATATCTGGTGTTCAAAAACAACAAAAAATACATAACAAGTCATACAAAGAAACAGGAAAGTATAGCACATTAAAAAGAATAAAATAAATTCATAGAAATCATGCCTGAGAAAGGCTAGACATTGGACTTAGTCAACAGATTTTAAAACACTGCCTTAAGTATGGTCAAAGTGCTAAAGACAACATGGATCATGAACTGATGCTCCTGAGAGAAATCAGGAAAATGCTGTTTGAACAAATGAGAATGTCAGTAAAAGACAAGGAATTATAAAAAAGGAACCAAACAAATTCTAAAGCTAAAAAGTACAATAACTGAAATAAAAAATTCATTAACTAAGTTTTGTATACAAAGGAGAAATTAAGACATTCTCAGATAAACAAAGGTTGAGGGAATTCACCAAGACAAGACCAGCCCTCCAAGAAGTACTCAAAAGAGAGTTACACACGGATCAGCACAAGAAAGACCCACGAATGTAAAACTACTCAAGAGCTAAAGATCAAATCCCAGATACCACAATGGCTCAAGAGAGAAAACATAGCAATGAAGTTCTACCCAACAAGCTGAACAGAAAACTGTCCCACTTATCAGTTTTCTCAATAAATGTGAATGGCTTGAATTCCCCGCTCAAGAGACATAGACTGGCCCAATGGATAAAAAAACACAAACCAAGTATCTGCTGTCTTCAAGAAACTCACCTAACCTGCAAAGATGCATTTAGACTGAAAATAAAAGGATGGAAATCGATATTTCAAGCAAACGGTAGCCAAAAGAAAGCTGGTGTGGCAGTCTTAATTTCCAATAACTTAGCTTTCAAACCAACAGAAGTAATAAAAGACAAAGATGGTTACTACATACTGGTTAAAGGCACAATTCAACAAGAAGACATGACTATACTCAATATATATGCACCCAACCTAGGTGCACCTAGATTCATAAAGCAAACTCTACTTGATCTGAACCAAATGATAGATAACAATACTGTAATAGCTGGAGACTTTAACACACCACTGACAGTACAGGACAAATCCTCTAAATAGAAAATAAACAAAGACATAATGGACCTGAGTAGAATGCTAGAACAAATGGGCATGGCTGACATCTACAGGACATTCTACCCAAAGTCCACAGAATATACATTCTTCTCATCAGCTCACGGGACATTCTCTAAGATTGACCATATCCTAGGACATAAAGCATGTCTTAAAAAATTCAAAAAAATAGAAATTATACCATGCATCTTCTCAGATCACAGTGGAATAAAAGTAACAATGAACCCAAACAGAAACCCTCATTCCTACTCAAAGTCATGGAAGCTAAACAACTTTTTCCTGAACAATTATTCTATAAAGGAAGAAATCAAGATGGAAATCAAAACTTTCTTTGAATTAAATGACAATGGAGATACAACTTATTGAAATCTATGGGACACAGCTAAAGCAGTCCTGAGAGGAAAATTCATATCCATAAATGTCTATATCAAAAAGACAGAAAACTTGCAAATAGACAACCTAATGAATAGACTCAAAGAGCTGGAGAAAGAAGAACAGAATGACCCCAAACCCAGCAGAAGGCGAGAAATTACTAAGATCAAATCAGAATTAAATGAAAAGGACAACAAAGAAACTATAAGGGAAATTAATAAAACAAAAAGTTGGTTCTTTGAAAAGATAAACAAAATAGACACACCTCTGGCTAGACTAACCAAGAGCACAAAAGTAAAATCTCTAATAACCTCCATTAGGAACATGAAAGGAGAAATCACAACCAATGCCACAGAGATACAAGATATTATCTATGAATTCTACAAAAATCTTTATGCACACAAACTGGAGAATGTGGAGGAAATGGACAATTTTTAGAAACACATAGTCTTCCCAGGCTCAACCAGGAAGAAACAGAGTACCTGAACAGACCAATATCAAGAACTGAAATCGAAACAGCAATAAAAAACCTTCCCAAAAAGAAAAGCCCTGGTCCAGATGGGTTCACACCTGAATTTTACCATACATACAAAGAAGAACTGGTGCCCATCCTACATAAACTATTCTCCAATATTGAGAAGGATGGAATTCTCCCCAACACGTTCTACCAAGCCAATATAACATTGATACCAAAACCAGGAAAGGACGCCACAAAATTAGAGAACTACAGACCAATTTCTCTCATGAATATAGACGTAAAAATTCTCAATAAAATACTAGCAAATCAAATCCAAGTACTTATCAAAAAAATAATCCACCACGACCAAGTGGGCTTCATCCCAGAGATGCAGGGGTGGTTCAACATACGTAAATCTATAAATGTAATTCACCACATAAATAGAAACAAAAACAAAAACCATATGATCCTCTCAATAGATGCAGAAAAAGCATTTGACAAAATTCAACACCCTTTTATGATAAGAACGCTTAACAAAATAGGCATAGATGGAATCTACCTAAAAATGATACAAGCCATATATGACAAACCTACAGCCAACATCATTCTGAATGGGGAAAAATTGAAAGCACTCCCACTTAGAACTGGAACCAGACAGGGCTGCCCACTGTCCCCATTACTTTTCAACATAGTATTGGAAGTCCTTGCGAGAGCTATCAGGCAAGAGAGCGCAATCAAGGGAATCCAAATAGGGAAAGAAGAGATCAAATTCTCACTTTTTGCTGATGATATGATGTTATATCTGGAAAACCCCCAGGATTCAACCATGAGACTCCTGGAATTGATTAACGAATATAGCAAAGTCTCAGGCTACAAAATTAATATACACAAATCAGAGGTATTTATATATGCCAATAACAGTCAATCAGAGAACCAAATTAAAGACTCAATACCCTTCAAAATAGCAACAAAGAAAATAAAATATCTAGGAATACACCTAACTAAAGAGGTAAAGGACCTCTATAAGGAAAACTATGAAACACTGAGAAAAGAAATAGCAGAACTTGCAAATAGGTGGAAAACTATACCATGCTCGTGGATCGGAAGAATCAACATTGTTAAAATGTCTATACTACCCAAAGTGATTTACAGATTCAATGCAATCCCTATTAAACTACCAACATCATTCTTCACAGACATAGAGAAAATAATTATACACTTTGTATGGAATCAGAGAAGACCCCGTATAGCAAAAGCAATTTTAAGCAATAAAAACAAAATGGGAGGTATTAATTTGCCAGACTTCAAACTATACTACAAGGCTATGGTTCTTAAAACAGCCTGGTACTGGCACAAGTGCAGGGACACAGACCAGTGGAACACAACAGAAAATCCAAATATAAAACCATCCTTATATAGACACTTAATTTTTGACAAAGCAGGAAAGAACATACTCTGGGGCCAAGAATCCCTATTCAATAAATGGTGCTGGGAGAATTGGTTAGCCACATGTAGAAGGCTGAAACAGGACCCACAGCTTTCACCTCTCACAAAAATCAAATCACGGTAGATAACAGACTTAAACCTTAGGCGTGATACAATCAGAAATCTAGAAGAAAATGTAGGAAAGACTCTTACAGACATTGGCCTAGGCAAACAATTTATGAGGAAGACCCCTAAGGCAATCACAGCAACAACAAAAATAAATGAATGCCACATGATTAAATTAAAAAGCTTCTGCACAGCCAAAGAAACAGTAATGAGAATAAACAAACCACCTACAGAATGGGAAAAAATTTTTGCATACTACACATCAGATAAAGGACTGATAACAAGAATCTATTTAGAACTCAGGAAAATCAGCAAGAAATAATCAAACAACCCTATCAAAAAGTGGGCAAATGACATGAATAGAAATTTCTCAAAAGAAGATATAAGAATGGCTAACAAACATATGAAAAAACGCTCAACATCCCTAATCATCAGGGAAATGCAAATCAAAACCACAATGAGATATCACTTAACTCCAGTGAGAATGGCCTTTATCAAAAAATCCCAAAACAACACATGTTGGCGTGGATGTGGAGAGACAAGAACACTCATACACTGCTGGTTGGCCTGCAAACTAGTGCAACCCCTGTGGAAAGCATTATGGAGGTATCTTAAACAGATTCAAGTAGACCTACCATTTGATCCAGCAATCCCATTATTGGGCATATACCCAAAGGAAAAAAGGTCATTCTATAACAAAGACACATGTACCCGAATGTTTATAGCAGCACAATTCACAATAGCCAAGATGTGGAAACAACCCAAATGCCCATCAATACATGATTGGATTAGTAAGCTGTGGTATATGTATACCATGGAATATTACTCAGCTATAAGAAATAACAAAGATACGACATCTCTATGGTTCTCCTGGAGAGAGTTGGAACCCATTATATTAAGTGAAGTATCCCAAGAATGGAAAAACAAGCATCACATGTACTCACCAGAAAATTGGTTTCCCTGATCATTACCTAAATTCACATCTGGGAACGATACCAATCGGATATCAGACTGAGGTGGGGGGTGGGGGGAGGGGATGGGTGTATGCCTACATGATGAGTGCATTGCGCACCATTTGGGTAATGGTCACGCTTGAAGGTGCTGACTCGGGAAGGGGGTTAGGGAGGGGAGGGATATATACCTACATGATGGGTGCAACGCACACTGTCTGGGGAACAGACACGCCTGGAGCTTTGACTTGGGGGGACAGGGGGTACATGGGCAACGTATGTAACCTGAAATTCTGTATCCCCCATAATAATAAGATGAAATAAAAAAAAAAGAAAAAGAAAAAAATTAATTAAGGAATTGGAACAGTATATTTAAGTGGGCACAAGAAATAATCACTTAACTTGAAGATGTGGCAATTGATATTATCCAGTCTTAGAAGCAAATGAAAAAAAAAAAAAGGAAAAAAATGAGCAAAGCCTAAGGGAACTGTGGGATACTAGCAAGCACTTCACCATATTCATAATGGAAATCCCAGAAAGAAAAGACAAAGAGAAATGTGCAGAAAAAATATTTAAGAAATAATGGCCTAAAATTTCCCAAAATTGTTAAAAAAAAAAAAAACATGAACCTGCATGTCAAAGAAGCTCAACAAATTCCAACTGCAGAAACTTAGAATGAGCCACACAAAGGAACATTATAATCTGTCAAAAGGAAGGGGAGAATCTTGGAAGAGGCAAAGGGGAAACATTTTGTCACATACAAGCAACTCTCATAAGATCAACTCAATTTTTCATCAGAAGTTATGTAGGCCTAACCCTATTAAGGTAATATATTTAATGTGCTGAATGAAAAAGCTACCTACTAAGAATTGTGTTTCCAGAAAATTGTACTTCAAAGAGATGAAGAAATTAAGACATTCTCAGTTAAAAAAAATGCTACAGAAATTTGCTACTGCTAGACTTGATCAAAATAAAATGCTAGAAGGAATCCTTCAGGTTGAAATGAAATGACAATAGACAGAAACTTAAAACCAGTGAGTATACAAACATCTCCATTATAGACAACTACATGGGAAAATATAAAAGCCACCAGTTTTATTATATTTTTGGTTTGTGTAATGACACTTTTTCTTGTTTCCTACATAATTTAAAACAAACTCATAAAACATAATTATAAATCTATTCCCTGAAACATGCAATGGATAAATGTAATTTTAGATGATAACATAAAAGCAGATTGGAAAGATAAAGACTAGAGTTGTTGCATACTATTAAAGGTAAGTGGGTATCAGTTCAAACCATAGTGTTACAAATTTAATATGTAAAACATAATCTCCTAAGTAAAAAGAGATTAACTTTTTTAAATATGCAAAAGGAAAAAAGAAAGGAAGTAAATGACTCATTACAAAAAAAAAAAATCAACTAACCAAAAGAAAAGGCAGTGCTGGAGAAAATGAGAAATACATACACAAAAATAAAATCAAAATGGCTTACAGACTTATATTAAGACCTCAAACTATGAAACTACAAAAAGAAAATATTGAAGAAATGCTTCAGGATACTGGTTTGGGCAAGGATTTCTTGAGTAATACACAAGGCTAATCACAGGCAACCAAAGCAAAATTGGACAAATGGGATCACATCAAGCTAAAAAGCTTCAGCACAGCAAAGGAAACCATTAAAAAAGCTAAACATGAGCTCAGGCTGATGTCTTCAACTCTAATCCAGCACTACATGTTGCATTCTACCTTTCTCGTCCTGCACCTCTGAGGCTTCTCTTCTTAGTGAGATACCAGGCTCTCAGCATCCACCATTCTTTCTTGACTTGTTCAAATCCAATATATATGTACAGCAACTTCAAAATTGTTAATGTTTTCCTCCATGAGAAGCAACATTAACAATGAGTGTACAGTGGTTATGTATAGTTCTTTTTCTTTTAGTCTTATAATTTTCAGTCAAAACACTGTACTTCCTTAATTCAGTTACTTTCTCCACTCCCCCTCCTCAGTGAAGTTGTATCACACAGTTAGTTGTATCACTAACCCTAACCTGCCACCTCTCTGTCTGTAGCCATGATAATCTGCTCAGTCTTACTGAAACCTGCTCTAGGAAAGATTAGTTTCAGGAATCTGAGCTTTATTCATCTCATCTAGAGATAAGAATTTCAAAGTTGGAGCCAAGTGACCCTTCCATGGAGTCAAAATTCATTCCAAGTACCTTTCATAGCCTCTCAATTACTTTCACTAGGTCCTCCTTACAAGTGTGACTAGAGTCCCCCTCCTCTGGTAGTCCCATTGACTCCCTCCTTTCTGTGCTACTCTGAGGAAGCACAGCTCTGTCTCCACCAGTCTATGTGACACTGACTCCCCACTCCTTTACGCCTGTCAGTCACACTCAGCCCAACCCTCCTCAGAATTGCTTTGCTCATACAGGTTACATCTCATAACAAGCACTGTTTGAATAAAGTTCCCAACCAATACCAACACCAATAACTCTTTCCAGATCTCTAAATCTGTTCTTATCACTACATTGTCCTCTCTGACATGGGGTATGTTCTCTTTCCCTCTCTCTCTCTCTCTCTCTCCTGCTCCCTCTCTCCTATCTATAATTGCCACTTTCAAATGGAATAATTGAATTTTAGTGGAAAAATATAGCAAGGATATTACTTAAATAAAAAATTAGTTAGGATGGTAAGGATAATACAATTATAGATTTAGAGTCTCTACAAACCTGAGATATTCTGTAGAATGAAGCTGGGGACAGATGGAAGCATATGTACATGGAATCTATAATGACACCAACAGATAAAGAACTTAACAAAAAATTTACAAACATATAAGGAAATGTTGATTATCACACACACAAAAATAGTTTCTCAAAGAGAAATTTTCAGTAAAATGTCCATAAGTATTAAAACAAGAAACCCTGCTTTTTTTTTTTTCAGCTTATCATGGGGGTACAAAAGTTCAGGTTATGTATATTGCTCATGCCCCCCCACCCCTCCAAGTCAGAGCTTCATGCATTTCCATTCCCCAGACAGTGCGCATTGCACTCTTTATGTAGGTATATACCCATCCCCTCCCCCCACCCCCCACATCTGTCCGACACCCAATTGGTGTTATTCCCAAATGTGCACTTAGGTGATGATCAGGGAAACCAATTTGCTGGTGAGTACATGTGGTGCTTATTTTTCCATTCTTGGGATACTTCACTTAGTAGAATGGGTTCCAACTCTCTCCAGGAGAACAAAAGAGATTCTATATCACCATTATTTCTTATAGCTGAGTAATACTCCATGGTATATATACACCACATTTTACTAATCTACTCATGTACTGATGGACATTTGGGTTGTTTCCACATCTTTGCAATTGTGAATTGTGCTGCTATAAACATTCGGGTGCAGATGTCTTTGTAATAGAATGTCTTTTGTTCTTTTGGGTAGATGCCCAATAATGGGATTACTGGATCAAATGGTAGGTCAACTTGTATCTGTTTAAGGTATCTCCATATTGCTTTCCACAGGGAAACCCTGCTCTTGAAAGCAACAGTGTGTGGAGTGGGCAGGTGGAAGGGGGTGGCAAAGAGGGGACAAGATGATATCATGAGCATCGAGAGAGGCCCCTAATCTATGCTAGGGAGATGAACTTTATTCTGAGACAATATGGAATTATTGAAGAATTTTCAGTGGGAGATTAGTATGATCTTATCTGGATTTTAGAAAAAAAAAAAAACAGTTCAGTGTTAAAGAGAGAATGTCAGGTTGAGCAACAAGAAAGAGGTACAAGTGAGACAAGATTATAGCCTGCATAGAATGACAGTAGTGAGCATGGAAATATGGGGTTGGATTCAAGAGGTCCCAGAAAGAAGCATGGACTTTGGGGTGAGAAAAAGAAATCAAACAGGTAGAAGGTAGAGTTATCCCTAAAATAAGAAACAATGGCAGAAGAATGAAATTGAAAGGCTGGAGGAGTGAGTTTACTTTTGACATGCTAACTTTCAGGATCCTAGAGGACAGACAGACAATGGTTTCCAGGAGGGAGTTGTGTATGCAGGACCAAAGGTCTGGGCTAGACATAACCTGTTTGAAAACCATAGACAGGTCGTGTTCCCAGAGCCAGCCTCCTCAAGATAATCTGTTAACTTTAGAGATCTTTTTCTAGATAGTGACCCTGATTTTTTGCTCTTAGCTCTGCTGCTTCCAAACCAGGCCACAAACTCTCTTCCTGGCCCATAATCTGTCCAAAAGATCTATGAAAAATGACCTCAGAGTAAAGTATATCTCTTTCTCAACTTTTTACCTATTTTTAACTAATGCCACCTCCCAATACACATACACACACACACACACACACACACACACACACAGAGTCTTCTACAACTCCACCCTGTCTTCAAACCTCAAGTACATTTCATAAACTAGCCCTCACACCTCTGTGTTTGTTCCAGATAGTATGCGCCATGTCTGGTTTTCATTCCACACTTTGAGGAATCTGTGGAGTGACTGTATAGTTTTACAAGCTCCATGCTGGTTAACGGGGTGAATCCTGGAAGACATGGTTGAAACACTGTGGGTATCCAGTAACAAGATCTACATGCTATCTCTAGCTGTCCACCATATGTGACTGGGAAAATCACTTAGATTCTCTCTGCTTCAGTGCTGCCGCCTACAGATCAAAACAATGATACCAGGCCCAGCCCTATCTCTTCTTTCTAGGGTTGTTGTGGCATTTGGGATGAGACTATGAGTTTAAGAAACTTTAAAAGGTTAGAGTGATATAAAACATAATTAATTTTACATCCCAGACTAACCTGATGTAAAATCACCACTGACAAGTCTGTAAGGAACTTAGCTCAGTGCCTGGGATTCAGTAAGCACTCTATGAATGTTAGCTATCAGTGTTACTGCTCTTTTTCTTATTAGGGTATGCTCCCAATTATCCAAGGATGACTGTGATAGTCTATTATTAGCTTAGAAATCTTTTCATTAGGTAAAAAGCATTTAGAGGTACTGCTTTCTGAACTGTCACCAACATACATTAGTTCCTAAATCTAATGTCATCTAGACTATAAGCCATTCCACAACTGTCAAGATATCTGTTCTAGAAATCTTGCTCATTTCTACATTTCCTTAGCTCAAAGCTGTTGATCAGGACAACAAAGACCAAGTTGGTGATAATGACTGAGTGATGAAATAGTGATCAAAGGTACAGATGAAGCTAGTGTAACAAAGAAGGGAGGGGCCAAAGGAGAGCATAAGTAGCAGGGGGTTCAGAGCAAAACCCAGGACACTGTCTCCCTGAGCTAAGGTGGGGAATCCTGTCCCCCACATCCCTGGCCTCAGAAACTGGGTGGGGAAGATAAGTCCTGAAACTAGATCTCCCTTTCCATAGACAACTGAATTACCTTCAAGCAGATGTGCTTCTAGGGGCAGCAGATAGAGGGATTTGGATCTAGGAGTCTAAGGAATGAAATTTTGTTTTCCCTCCCTGAAAGGCCTCAATGGAGGCACAATACCCCACCTTCCCTGGAGGAGAAGGGCTTCCATCTACCTATCTGGAGTCATCTCCCTCCCTCCCCTGTTTATGCCCAGAGCTGCTTTTCAATCCCATGGAGTGCCCCCATACCTAACCATATCCACTGAATTCCACCAGGTGTTCTGGAGGAGACAACTGAGCTAAGGGCTCCAAATTCTGCTGATCTTCTTCAACATATCACACAGAAAGAGCTGGACCTCATGAATTTTATCTTCTATTTAAGTATTCTTGCTGGTATGTACCCAAGACCCCCTACTGTATTCTGTAACACATAGCTTAATGTACGATGGGGTAAGGCAGAGGCAGGATGTGTGACGGGTGCAGAAGAAAAGTCAAGAAACACTGTCATGAGCAGAATTAGGGGACTCCCCTCCTAGACTCTATCCAGAGGCTTTCAAGACAGGCTGAGCCTGCCCCTCTAGTGCTAAGCTATGAGGTAGGTTAAGGCACGCACACCTGCCTTGGAGAATGCTCAACAGTGAGTGTTCTCCACCTTCTTATTCAAAAATGTGTGCCTCATCACCCTCTGAGAAAGTCCCAGTGTGGTCAGAAGAATAGAGAACACGTTTTGACCTTTTCCAACACTTTAAAGACTCAGGATGCAGGGGATGGAGAAGCTGGAAACAGAAGATCAAAGACTAGGGCCCTATTTTCTGCAATCCCTGCCTTCCATGAAGTTCTGATGGCAGAATTTTATGGTGAGGCATTTCTCACCACTCCCTGACTGCCTAGGTTGTATCACATACTGGGTAAGTTAATTAATCATTTTGTGCTTCGGTTTCTTTAAAATGAGGGTATTACTACCTACATTATAGAGTTACTGTGAAGATTACATAAATCCAGGCAAAGCATATAGAACAATGCCTGATACAGAGTTCAATGTCTCCTTTCCTTATTAATCATCTAACCTGTTCCCCTTGGGGTTTCTAACTGTGTGATCACACAGAGAAGGGTGTGGGGAGGTGCAAGCCTAGGCTTAGGGAGGATTAACAGAAGTACTGAGAGCAGCCAAAACAAGAACAGTACTGGCCTTCCTCCCTTTCACTCACCAGGGTATTTCAAAAATAATTTATTTATAAAAACATTATATGTTCATATTAGAAAATTTAGAAATTTCAAAAGTAGAAAAAAATAGGTTTAATTCATAGTCTCCCCTCCCAGTTAATACATGCTAGCACCTTGTTTAAATTTACTCCCAGACTTTATATATATATTTGCATTTAAATGATTTATTTTTGTTTAGACAATTGGATTATGTTACATACATTTTTATTGCTATTTTAGCTTAAAGAAGTTTTATTAACATTTTCTTTGCTGTTTAATATATTTTATAAATACAACTTTTAATATATGATGTTCCACTTGTTCATGTGCTTTCTTTTTGAGACAGAGTCTTGCTCTGTCACCCCGGCTAGAGTGCAGTGGTGTCATCGTAGCTCACTGCAACCTCAAACTCCTGGGCTCAAGCAATCCTCCTGCCTCAGCCTCCCAAGTAGCTGGGACTACAGGCATGCACCAAGACACCCGGCTAATTTTTCTACTTTTAGTAGAGATGGGGTCTCACTCTAGCTCAGGCTGGTCTCTCCTGAGCTCAAGCTATCTTCCCGCCTCAGCCTCCCAGAGTGCTAGGATTATAGGTGTGAGCCACCATGCCTGGCCCTTCATGTGCTTCTTTATTTCAACGTCCAATATTGTATTGGACATTTATGTTTCTGATGTTCAGCTATTATAGTGCTAAAATGAGCACACTTATTCATAATCTTTGTCTATATCTGATTTTTTCTTTAGAATGGATTCTTAGATTGGAATGACTAAGTCACAGGTTATAAATTTACAATTACAATTCCTTTTTTTTTCTTTTACCTTTTACACATCCCACCTTGTGCAACAATTTACAATTTTTTTTAATTTTTAATTTTTTTTGTTTCAGCATATTACAGGGATACAAATGTTTAGGTTATGTATATTGTCTTTGCCCCGCCCACAGGAGAAAAATTTATAATTCTTGAAGCCTATTTTTAAATTGCTTTTCAAGAAGATAGAATCAATTTACAAGCAGTGAATGAAGGTCTTTCTCATTATACTTTCTTAGATTGCATATCATCAATATTAAACAGAAATTATTATAAATATTAGATGAAATAGTGTGTCCTTTTAATTTATATTTTTATTAGGAAAAAAAGTCAAATATATTCACATTTTCTGGCTAATTGATTACTTCTTTAAAATCATCCATATTCCCTTTCAACTAGGAAATTGTTGATTGTCTTGTTTTAACATATGTTAAGAATATTCATTATTTTCTCAGGGACATCTTTCTTTGCTCACTCATCTGTGCAGAAAGAAGATCATGCTCCCTATTTAGTATACCTAAAGTCTCACTTCAATCCCTGTGTGGGTGTCCTCATCAAAACCCAATGGGTACTGGCCCCAGCTCACTGCTACTTACCGTGAGTATTGGGCATCCCCACTTTCTGAAATAGCTACTATTCATTCTAGACCAGTGGTTCTTAGATAGGGGTAACTTCCCCCCCATGATACATTAGGCAATGTCTGAGGATATTTTTGGTTGTCACAACCAGGAAGCAATGCTATCGGCATCTAGCAGGTAGAGGCCAGTGCAAAAATACTGCTTAATATCCTACAGTGCACAGCATAGTTCCCCACAATAAAGACTTGTCCAGCCCAAAATGTTGATAGTGCCACTGCTGAGGAACCCTTTGATACATATTATTCCTCCTTAGTCTCCAATCAGTTTTTTCAACCCTTTTTACTTGTAATATAAATGCATTTTATCAGTTAAGGGCCCAGAAGGTAAAAACTGATAATGCACTCAAACTGGGTAAATTGAGGAGAGTTTTAAAAAGGAACTAATGGCAAGGGTATGAGATATTAAAGGGAAAACACGAAGAATAGTTCTGTACCACCTGGGTTATTACTAAGGAAATGCAGTGACCACCCCTAGGCCTAAAGGGGTGAATGGTTTCAAGGAAAATAGACAGAGACAGAGAATCATGTAAGAGACTACTTGATAGAAATTGTAACCTGTGGTCAAGGGACATAGCCAATCTGTGGCAACACTGCATGGAGGAAGCTAGGAGGACAAATACTCCAATCTCACTCTTTTTCTTCCAGTTTCCTTCTGGTGCTTCCTATTGGCCAAAATCCAATGGGAAGCAAGAGGACAAGAAAGCTCATTGATTTATGTCACACATGTCACATATGTCACCTTCCACAGGTGCACAGCAGGGTAGACTAGGGTTGTTAGTGCATCAGTTAGTGAACCAAACAGATACCCAGCCTCAGATCATCTTATTCTTCTGGACAGGCTAGAGCTGGAGAGGAGGGGAAATTATTTGACTACATCATTTTCCTCTTCACTACATTAAGGGTGCTACATGAAAACATAGTGGTCAAGGGCTCCACCACTTACTATCTGACGATGGGTGAATTACTCCTATGTGCCTCCATTACTTCATGTGTACAATGAGGATAAAAGTAGGATCTGCTGCATAGATTTGTGAGTTAAATGAGATAATCTAGATAAAGCACTTGGCAGAGTACCTGGCACATTGTAACATTCAGTATCTTAGCAACGATGATGATGATCATCATCATCATTGTCATAGTGATTACATCCAACCCCTTCTCTCTCCAGAAATCTGAAAGTGATGCTGGGAAATTTCAAGAGTAGAGTCAGAGATGGGACAGAGCAGACAATTAACCCTGTCCAGATCATCCGCTACTGGAACTACAGTCATAGCTCCCCGCAAGATGACCTCATGCTCATTAAGCTAGCTAAGCCTGCTGCCTTCAACCACAAAGTTCAGCCCCTTCCCATTGCCACCAGCAATGTCCGGCCAGGCACTGTCTGCCTGCTCTCAGGTTTGGACTGGAGCCAACAAAACAGTGGTGAGTGTACCTCTCACAGCAAATAAGGACCATCAATTATCCTTGAAGAGAAGCATCCATCTCTTCGTAACTGTGAGAAGGGAGGAGAGGAGAATAGGTGGAGATTCAAGGGAGTTGCTATGAGTGGTCTGGCAAAAACAGACCTGCCCAGAAGAACAAAGCTCTTTCTTTCCCAGGGTGTCTAACGCCCCATTGCCTCTGCCAGGCTTTGGCAGCTGGAGCCACCAGGCCATCTTACTATGCACAGAGGTCATACGTACCATTCCTGATTGTCAGAGTCACAATTCACATGTAAAAGACACTTCCAAGAACTTGATTCAGGCCACTTATTCCTCCAAGATAGGCCATGGAGTAAAAAGAAAACTCTACTTTTTCAAAACCCTTGGGATTAACTCTCATAACCATGCTCAAGATCATTCCTTCCCTTTTTCTCATTCCTTATTTTCTTTAGACTCACACAAAAATACATCAGTTGAAATAGAGGGTGGTGGTTAAGAGGATTAAATAACAATTGTCAACAAGATGTTTTCTTTTATCCCTGTCTCCTCAGGCAGACACCCTGACTTACGGCAGAACCTAGAGGCCCCAGTGATGTCTGATAAGGAGTGCCAAAAAACTGAACAAGGAAAAAGCCACAGGAACTCCTTATGTGTGAAATTTGTGAAAGTATTCAGCCGAATTTTTGGGGTACTTTTTTCTCTATATTCAGCTTTCGTTTATGTGCATGTGCCCAGTTAACTATATAATCATGATATAAACAATTTTTTGAAGTTCTAAGTAATTTCTTGAGAATTTGACATGGCTGTTGCAAAGCCACCACTGTTTCTTCAGTAATGGGCTCTCCTTGCAGGGTACCTCTATTCATTAAAGGGCATCAGGTAGTATCTCTAGTTAAATACACTTTGCTAGGTGTTTGTTCTCATAGCTGCAAGTAAAATAGTAAAATTAGCCACTGCTTAAAAAAAATTTCAAACTTTTCACAAGCTGAAACTGGCTTCACCACTTCAGAAAATGGAGTTTGACTCATTTTACATGTGATTTCTAGAGAAGTTGTTCTCCGACTTTCTCGAGATCACACAAGGCTAGTTACAGAAAAGCTTGAAAAAGGACCCAAGCTTCCCCTCCCCCGATTCAGTGCTCTTTTCAAGACACAGCATGCTGCCTATAGGCAGGTCTCACCCAAGCTGGGGGCTAGAGAGGGTTCCTGTGAGGAGAAGATCTCACTCTCTCTCTCTCTCTCTCCCCCCCCCACCCGCCCCCCACCTTCCTCCGTCCCTCCCTCCCTCTCTCCCTCCATCTCTTCATGATCTCTGGCAGGAGGTCGCTGTAGCTACTGTCATCTGCAAAAACAAGCTCCAGGGGATTGAAGTTGGGCATTTCATGGGAGGAGACGTTGGCATTTACACCAATGTTTACAAATATGTATCCTGGATTGAGAAAAACACTAAGGACAAATGAGACCCTACGTCACCCTCTGCATTCCATTGGCTCTGTCAGTGACTGTGTAAGCTGATGTTTTTCTCTTAACTCAAAATCTCCAAATAAAAATCTTTGGATGCAGCATACCAATAGCTTATGTTTTCTTTTTTGTCTCTGTATCTTTAATGATGTGAAGAATCAAGAACAAAATACGAAATGAGCACTGACTATACTGTACTATAGGTTATATTCATTATCTCATTTAATGTACATAACAAACCTTTGAGGTTATCTTTTATCCCCACTTTACAAATGAGAAAATTAAGACTAAAAGAGGTTACTTTACATTACCCATAGCTGGTAGATATCAGAGCCTAGAATGGGACCCAAAATTGTCAGATTCTAAATCCTGTGCTCCTAGCCTCAGTTTATGGGGGAATCTGTGGCATCACAACAGATGTTGATTCCTAGTTCCCTGTTACCTCTCTTATAATACCATTCAAAGGACTTGAAGCTCTCACTTGTGTATAAGATCCTGGGTACTAGAATAAGCTCTCCTAAGAAAAGCCATGCCTCATCTCAGTGCTATTATACATCGATTGCAGTGTGCTGCAGAGACAGAGCCAGCGGAAGAGTGGAAAGTAAAAAAAGAAAACTTCAGGACAGGGTCAATAGCCATAAATCAAGTCCAAGAGGAAGTCTGGCAGCTCCAGAGCAAAGTGATGATGTCATCTAGATGCAAGGGTATAATTCCAGGGCAGTAGCAGAGTTTGAAAGGCAGAGATGGCTGAGAGAAAGCAAAGGGCAGAAACCGGGATTAGCCATAGACCCTAGCAAAGGCAGGAAAGCCGGTAGCAGTCCTCTACTTGAGAAATTGGTAAAGCCCCACTATAGACAATGTTTATGCCTCCCCAAAATTCATATGTTGAAACCTAATCCCCAAAGTGATGGTATTTGGAGGTGGGGACTTTGAGAGGTGATTAGGTCATGAGGATTCTGCCCTCATAAATGGGATTAGTGCTCTTATAAAAGAGGCTTCAGAGAGCTCCCCTCCCCCTCATACCATGTGAGGTTACAGCAAGACAGCAGTTTATGAACCAGGAAGCAGGCTCTTACCAGACACTAAATCTGCTGGAGCCTTGATCTTGAACTTCCCAGCCTCCAGAACTGCGAGAAATAAATTTGTGTTGTTTATAAGTCATCCAGTGTATGGTATTCTCTTATAGCAGCTCAAACACACTAAGACAAGTATCTCTCCAGATTTCCAAAATCTGGAAGTAATATAGGAATTCTGGATACACAAGAGACTGGGACATACAGGATGGGTAAAGTAAACTCCCAGCAGGTAAAGATTCAAGACACAACTGCACATTATCTTTGGGTACTATTTTCTACTCTCATAGTTTAAAATACAATCTATACTTTAATGAGTTTTATAGTAGGTAGAATAATGGCCCTGCAAAGATATCTAATCCTGTGCATATAATATAATCATATGTGATTATGGTTAGGGACATTGAGATGGGAAGATTATCCTGGATTATCTGGTGGACCCAATGTAATCACTTGGGCCCTTAAAAATAGAAAAGGCAGGCAGAAGATTTGGTTGGAAAGATGCAACAGAGGAGGCAAGAGAGATTTGAAGCACGTGAAGGACCTGACTGCCATCACAGGCTTTGAAAATGGAGAAAGGGGGCAATAGAGCAAAAAATGTGAGCAGTCTCTAGAAGCTGGGAAGGGCCCTCAGCTGAAAACTGGCAAGGAAATGGGGAATTTAGTCCTATAATCACAACTGCATCAAACTTTATACTGAATTCTGTACTGAATAGAACTGAATCCTACAAATAATCTGAATGAGCAAGGAAATGAATTCTCCCCATAAATGAATGTAACTCTCTTGATGCATTGATTTTAGCCCAGTAAAATCTTCGCCACACTTCTGACCCACAGTACCATAAGATAATAAATTTGTGTTCTTTTAAGCTTCCTATGGTAATTTGTTACAGCAGCCATAGAAAATAATAGATTTTAAAAGCCACATATCTAAACAGAGTTGCTTTTTTTATAATGGTAGGTAAAGATCTTCAATGCCTCCTCATTGCCCTGAGAATAAATTCTAAACTCTTTCAAATGGTATCTAAGCTTCCTTGAGACTTGTCATCCAACCCTCCCCACCACCCAGAAAAAGTATTTCTCAATACATAGACTGTCACTCGGCATTGCCTCCTAACCCTGTGAAATGCAAATTCTGGCACAAAAGAATGCCTGAAGAAAATATAAAGAAGAGCCCAAGGCCCTCCCTTCCTTTAAGTTGGCAACTTAGTCAAGAACCAAGCAAAACATATCCATTTAAAAAACAAACATACAAACACAAGTATTCCCGACAGATAAATCTTCAAGTGTTGAATGTAAAAGCAATAATGTTCCTGGCAATGAAAAGTATTTCCTCTTCTCCCAATTGCCTAGGACTTAGGCAAAGTCAAATAATACCAATCACTAGCCAATTACCTCCTCAATTTTGGTTTCCCCCCCAATTTTTGCAACTCCATTAGAATGCTGTTATCCAGGCACCAGGATGAGCAGCACAGCTCTGGGGCTGAATCATCAAGTGGATATTTCCCCTGACTGGGGAGTGCTACTCCCCTCAGATCTCTTTCTCTCTGCTCCTCCCTCCACGCCTGGCTCTTACATCTGAGGTTGTACTGTGCTCTCTCTTTCAGGAGGGTGTCAGCTGATCTCCACTCACGTTATTCACATCTAATGGGTGCCGCACGCACCATCTGGGGGATGGACATGCTTGAAGCTCTGACTCAGGTAGGGCAAGGGCAATATATGTAACCTAAACATTTGTACCCTCGTAATAGGCTGAAATAAAAAATAAAAAAAAAGGAAAAATCTAAACCAGAGTATAGTCTTATCTATCAAAACACTTTTTAAAACACTGGAATGTTTTCATGGCTACTTAACTTCATTCAGTTTCAGCAATAACTCAACATTGTGTAGAATATAGAAGTTCTTGAAGCTACTCCAACAGTTCCCACTAAAAGAAAGGCACTGCAGCAAAGTTTTCAGCTTTTTTCTTAAGATGTTTATATATTGCTAAGGCTTTCTCTTTAATGGGGGGAAAATTGCGCCTGTTGGTTTCTTTTGTCTTCAGTCAATATGCTTAATTTCTCCTATTTCCTTTTCGGCATTCTAACAAATTTTGTAGCACTTTTTTTTTTTCTCCAGAATCATCTCTAATTATATGCGACATTGACTCCTTTAATTCAGTTGTGTGACATCACATTCTTTCAAAATCCTTTAGAGTTTCAAGATTTTCTTTGATTGTTCAAATATTTCAGAATTTGCTCACTAATCTTATGATAATCAACCCACTGAGCCTTCACTGATATTTTTATAGTTAACTCCCCAACTATAATGAATATGAACTACATTGCTGGCCAGAAAAATATTTTTAAACTTTTATTTTTGGTGTTTCTTGAAAATAAGAATAAAATATTTATGAGAATAAAATGCAATACAAAATCTTGTTCTGTTTTCTGCTGAGAAATGTCAATCTGATTCTTGATTTGTCCTTTCTCTCTTGGAGTTTTGTAAAATTTCCTTTTGTCTTTGACATTCTTGAGTTTCTCTACAGTGTATTTAAATGCAATGAGTTCTCCCCATCTTATCTGTCTTCTTTGGCACCCTTTGAGTCCTTTCAGTCTCAGTTTTTTAATCTTTAACTCAGTGCAATTCTTGATCATTAATTCTCTAAATATTTCATTCCTTCTGTTCCTTTTTTTCCATCTCCTTCTGGGACTCCAATCATACATATACTTACCCTTTTATTTCTATATGCCACATTGCTTTGCTTGGTTTTTACATTTCCCATCTCTTTATTACTTTCTCATACCTTCTGAGAGAGTCCCTTGAACTGACCCTCCAGTCATTAATTCCTCATCAGTAGCTGCATCCATTCTGCCACTTACTCCAACAGTTATTTTATTTCACCTAATTTAAGAAATGAATATTTTAGAAGCCAAAGAGGAATCAGACAATCAGACTTTTCCTCACCCTAGGGCCTGTCAGCTGGGGCAGGTGTGTGACCTAGAATCAGCCAACCAGAGGCTCCTACCCAGGATTTTGGATCTTGGAGCTATGAGTCAAAGAGACACGTTCACAGAGGCAGTATCAGTGTTAAGAACACAATGCTGACAGCTGAAATGTGAGTGGTGGTACCAGCATCAAGTCCCTATAGTACAACTCCATTGTGTTCTCAGTTGTTTAGTCCCTCTTGGTTCCAATTCTGACGTTTATTCTCTGTCCTTCCCACTAGTTTTGAGACAACAAATTTCCTTCTGATAAATTTATTTTCTCCTTAAATCATATGAATTTGGATGATACTGTTCATGACTGATACAACAGATGACAGAATTTGGGATATGGGAGAAATGTAACAAAGCTGAAACACTTATTTTTTCCTTCTACATAATTCAAACTCTGTAGATACTCTTATAAATAATGGTTCAAAAAAAGTAGAGTTGAAAACATATTATTCATAATTTTAAAATTAATGACCAGAAGAATGACAAATAAAATAAAACTAATCAAATTTAAGAGAGGGAAATGGATTTGGGGTTAAACAACATAATCTACAAACCTTGAATGGGATTGAAAAAAGCTTCAGTTCAAAGTTTGATAAAGCAAGTGAGAGAGGTAAAATCTTACTATTTAGAGTTGTAAATATAACCACTAGAAAAACTAAAACAAATGATAAAATAGAATTCTATCTGGGCAGTGGGACCAATAATGGGGAGTGGAATGGAAAATTCATTATCTATCTTTCTGTACTGTTTGAACCATTTTTAGCCATGCTCATATATCACATTTTTAACATTTCAAATCTCCTCTAGTCTGCACTTCCACAGAACATACCACATAATTGAATGAAAGCTATTAATATCTAAACACACACACACACAAATACACATACACACACATACACTCATGCATATGAACCCAGCTGCAATTCTGAGAATGCAAACTACAAAAGATTTAATTACCTAGGAATCAATTCAAGAGCACAGATTTGCCTCCAGATTTGTTTTCCTGGCTAAAACACAAAGCAGCCTCATACTCATCAGCAGCAGAATGAGGCACAGAAAAAGAAGGAAATCAAATTTCAAAAGGTGACTTGGAAAATGAAAGATTTTTTCCCAGCTTTACGAAAGTATAACTGGCATATAAAATTATATATATTTACAGTGTGCAACATGATGTTTTGATATATGAATACATTGTAAAATTATTACCACAATCAAATTCACATATCTATCACCTCACAGTTATCACTTTTTTCATAGTGAGAACATTTAAGATCTACTCTCTTAACAAATTTCAAGTATATAATACAGTATTATTAACTATAGTCAATATGCTATACATTAGAGCCCCAGAATTTATTCATCCTGCTTAACTGAAACTTTGTACCCTTTGGTAAACATCTCCCCATTTCCCCCACTTCCTAGCTCCTGGCAACCACCATCCTACTCTCTGCTTCTATGAGTTTGACTTTTTAAAATTCCACTTCTCAGTGAGGTCATGTGGTATTTTTCTTTCTGTACCTGGCTTGTTTCACTTAGCATAATGTCCTCCATATTCACCCATGTTTTTGCAAATGACAGGATTTCCTTCTTTTTATTTTCCAAGCTACCTCCTAAAGGTAAGGATTTCCTTCTTTTTAAAAGCTAAATAATATTCCATTGAATATATGTACTACATTTTCTTTATCTGTTCATGCGTTGATGGACACTTAGGTTGATTCCATATTTGGCTATTGTTTTGTTCCTAAAAAAAGCAGTTCATGGAAACTACAATCTGTTGTGATTTTGGATCTTAGCACCCAGGCATCCCACCGATACCAAATTTGAAAGATCAGTTGCTTATTTCATTTGTTTAAAAGTACTCATAAACTTGAGCATTCCACAGGCTAATCCTATTAATATGAATGGCTAATCCTATTATTATGAAGTCTTTTAAGTATTAGCAATGAGATACTTAAAGTTTAGTGAAAAGAGCACAAGATTTGGGGTCAAAAATTCTGGGACTATTCCATGTACATCATTTACCAGTTGATGATCTTGAGCAAATCATCATTTCAGCCTGAGTTTTGTCACTTGAAAAATAGGGATAAAATTACTAACAGCATAGAACTGATATTAAAATCAAATGAGATAATGAACTATATATAAGATAGCCTGATAAAATGTAAAGCCCAAAACAAATGTTAAGTACTGTTACTATTACAATTGGTAACAAAGGACATCTGTAAAAAAAAAAAAGAAAGAAAAAAGAAAAGAAATAGCATAATGAAAATCCATCCTACCACTAAAAATATAACCAAGAATAAGCAACTTTCTATTTTAAAAGAATGGATATTATTATGCCCAGAACACAAAAGATGCTACTTGACCTCACACAACTCACAGTGACACCCATGGAGTCAGTCTCCCCCTGAATGATGACTAACATGTACCTAGTATGCACCTCAATTCACAGCTTTGGGCAAGAAAAAGATACATGTTTGGGAGAATAGATTAATGAAAGTAGATTTTCTTGGTCAATAAGAAGTGAAAAAAATGTTTAAGTGCATCAAGTATTATCCTTTTTATTTCAGATCCCCCAAAATTGAACCAAAAGAAACATGTTCAAACAAGACTAAAAAGAAGGCTGAGAATGTGTGTAGAAAGAGGGATGGGACTTAAAGGAGGGCAGAGCAAAGCTCGCTCTTTAGGAAGGCAGCGTGATGTAAAGGAAAGGGCACTGGACCAGAAGTCAGGGAACTGAGCTCTGGCCCCAGCACTGACACAGGCTCTCAAGGAAGCCCTGCGGAGGCCACTGCCCCTCTCTGGGCCTTGGTTTCTTTATCTATAATACAAAGGAAGAGTTAGTTGTAAGACTAGTTAGCACAGCTAATCTATCATTTAGAAAATATTTATTAAGTGTTTATTATGGGCTAAGCAGTGCTCTAGTCACCAGGGACATAAGAGAAAACAAAATATCTGGCACACTAAGACTCTGACTGTAGGCTGTGGAGAGGCCAGAGTAGACAGCCAAATGGCTAAACGACCAAGGAGGAAAAGACGTGGCCTCTTCAAGAGCAGTGTTCTCTTGAGAGCAGAAGCAAGTGCTCCTCACTCCCATTTTATGCCACTCTAGGGCCTGACCGTTGGAGCTTAAGACAGATCATGGCAGCCCCAATGACTTTTATTCTGAAAGGCAAGTCTAAGGCTCAAAGAAACTTCCAGAAATATAAAGATGTTTTGTTTTTCAGTTAGATAATTAGACTTACTACAGCAGAGAAACAGGACAATTACTTAATAATTGTTTTTTTTTTAAAAAAGCATATCTAAAGTGGGCTAACATTAATGGACAGGTGACATTTCATAAAAATTATTGAGCACTATATGAATTGATTCTAATCTCTATTTCTTATAACAGGAAAAATAATTTATATATGTAATGTAAAAAATTAATGAATTGTTTGTAATACACAAGACAGAATATAATACCTCTTTTACCAAACATAAACCCCTACCCTTGATTTCTGTAATACAAATACTCTGCATTGCCAAAAGAGAAATGGTAGTGGTTTCATTCTCTATTTCCTATTGCCCATTCATTGAATCAACATCAGAGGAAAAACAATCTTAAAAGATGTGAAAGTCAGCTCCCTTATAGAGAGCTATCAAAAGAGTTCCTTGACCACACCTTTCTCCCCAGATCATGGGCCCCAGAATCTCCAACTACACACTGTCTTCCACAGGATTCTCCGACAAGTCTGCTTCACCCTAGGAATCTTCATGATCAATATGAGAGAATGAAGAGATGGATAGGCAGCCATAAATATCTCAGAGATGAAGACACCAGAGAGATTAGAAGGAGGAAACCTAGAGGTGATGGAGAAGGGGATAGCCATGGTATAAACCAGGTGAAGTATAATGAAGCAGCCTAAGGACTTCAAGGCAGTGATGTGAGCCTTGGACCGAGCGTCACTCCTACCAGCTGTGTGGACCTTCATCTTCCTGTGGTGTCTATACAAGAGACAATCAGCATCCCAGAGGAAACAAGAAGCACCATGAAAGGCAACCAATTTCCTGCACCAAACTGAAATATATAAAAACAGTGCCAGCTTGAAAAGGGGTACAGATTGCTGCTGTTTCCTTGGGAAAAATTGTAGGGCTTTAAGCCAATTTGGACAATAAGTAACAAATCAATTATCAAGTACCCCAGAAAACACCAGAGACTCAGGCTATAGGCCTTCTGCTTCAGCCACAAGTAGACAGAGTGTTCAAAGGTTGTGATCTTCTTGCAATAGAGGACACTGAGGAAGGTGGTAAACCACAGGCTGGCCTGACTTACCAGGACCCAGGAGACATTGAGATAGTGAAGCCAATGGCTGCTCTGGAAAAGTGAAAACAGGCTTAAGCACAACATGATGAGCCACTGCAGGAGAAACCTGCAGCCAGCCAGGCCCAGGACAATGAGGTTGTATGAGGTCACCTTGGATTTTCAGACCCATTCTCCAAAACTCCACACCACAAGGACTCCATTTCCAAGCAGGCCAATAAGAAATTCAGCCACTGCTACCAGCATCAGCATTCCTAGGCCAGCAGTCAGCATGGCTGGAGAGGGGAGTCTGTCACTGCTCCTGGCTGAAAATTTACCACACTAGGGTAAATTTTCACACTACAATATCTGGTTTTGGCCTTGTCCTTCTGTAATCTGTCTTCAAGTAAGAATGAACAGTTGTGAGAAAGAACAAAGAGGTTAGAAGTTATGATCCCCTCTGTATTTGCATCTACATGGGTGAACCCTGAGTCTAGACTCAGAGATTGGAAACAGTACCATAGACACAGACTCTCCATTTCAAAAGTCATGGGATAAAGTCTAGACACCAATACAAAATATAATGAGACCTCTCAACAAGAAAGACTAAATCAAAACATGCTCAGGTTCCACAGCCAACATCATTCTGAATGGGGAAAAATTGAAAGCATTCCCACTTAGAACTGGAACCAGACAGGGCTGCCCACTGTCCCCATTACTTTTCAACATAGTATTAGAAGTCCTTGAGAGAGCTATCAGGCAAGAGAGCAGAATCGAGGGAGTCCAAATAGGGAAAGAAGAGATCAAACTCTCACTTTTTGCTGATGATATGATGTTATATCTGGAAAACCCCCAGGATTCAACCATGAGACTCATGAAATTGATTAACGAATATAGCAAAGTCTCAGGCTACAAAATCAATATACACAAATCAGAGGCATTTATATATGCCAATAACAGTCAATCGGAGAACCAAATTAAAGACTCAATACCCTTCAAAATAGTAACAAAGAAAATAAAATATCTAGGAATATACCTAACTAAAGAGGTAAAGGACCTCTATTAGGAGAACTATGAAACACTGAGAAAAGAAATAGCAGAACTTGCAAATAGATGGAAAACTATACCATGCTCGTGGATCGGAAGAATCAACATTGGTAAAATGTCTATACTACTCAAAGTGATCTACAGATTCAATGCAATCCCTATTAAACTACCAACATCATTTTTCACAGACATAGAGAAAATAATTATACACTTTGTATGGAATCAGAGAAGACCCCATATAGCAAAAGCAATTTTAAGCAATAAAACCAAAATGGGAGGTATTAATTTTCCAGACTTCAAACTATACTACAAGGCTGTGGTTCTTAAAACAGCCTGGTACTGGCACAAGTGCAGGGACACAGACCAGTGGAACACAACAGAAAATCCAAATATAAAACCATCCTTATATAGACACCTAATCTTTGACAAAGCAGGCAAGAACATACTCTGGGAACAAGAATCCCTGTTCAATAAATGGTGCTGGGAAAATTGGTTAGCCACATGCAGAAGACCGAAACAGGACCCACAGCTTTCACCTCTCACAAAAATCAAATCACAGTGGATAACAGACTTAAACCTTAGGTGTGAAATGATTAGAATTCTAAAAGAAAATGTAGGAAAGACTCTTATAGACATTGGCCTAGGCAAAGAATTTATGAAGAAGACCCCTAAGGCAATCACAGCAACAACAAAAATAAATGAATGGGACCTGATTAAATTAAAAAGCTTCTGCACAGCCAAAGAAACAGTAATGAGAATAAACAGACCACCTACAGAATGGGAAAAAATTTTTGCATACTACACATCAGATAAGAGACTGATAACAAGAATCTATTTAGAACTCAGGAAAATCAGCAAGAAAAAATCAAACAACCCTATCAAAAAGTGGGCAAATGACATGAATAGAAATTTCTCAAAAGAAGGTATAAGAATGGCTAACAAACATGAAAAAATGCTCAACATCCCTAATCATTAGGGAAATGCAAATCAAAACCACAATGATATATCACTTAACTCCAGTGAGAATGGCCTTTATCAAAAAATCCTAAAACAACACATGTTGGTGTGGATGTGGAGAGACAAGAACACTCATACACTGCTGGTGGGACTGCAAACTAGTGCAACCCCTGTGGAAAGCATTATGGAGATATCTTAAACAGATTCAAGTAGACCTACCATTTGATCCAGCAATCCCATTATTGGGCATATACCCAAAGGAAAAAAGGTCATTCTATAACAAAGACACATGTACCCGAATGTTTATAGCAGCACAATTCACAATAGCAAAGATGTGGAAACAACCCTAATGCCCATCAATACATGAATGGATTAGTAAACTGTGGTATATGTATACCATGGAATATTACTCAGCTATAAGAAATAACAGTGATACGACATCTCTATGGTTCTCCTGGAGAGAGTTGGAACCCATTATATTAAGTAAAGTATCCCAAGAATGGAAAAACAAGCATCACATGTACTCACCAGAAAATTGGTTTCCCTGATCATCACCTAAATTCACATCTGGGAACAATACCAATTGGATATCAGACTGAGGTGGGGGGTGGGGGGAGGGGATGGGTGTATGCCTACATGATGAGTGCATTGCGCACCGTTTGGGGAATGGTCACGCTTGAAGGTGCTGACTCGGGGAGGGGGGGGGTAATGAGGAGGGGATAGGTATATACCTACATGATGAGTGCAACGCGCACTGTCTGGGGAACGGACACTCCTGGAGCTTTGACCTGGGGGGACAGGCGGTACATGGGCAACGTATGTAACCTGAAATTCTGTATCCCCCATAATAAGATGAAATAAAAAAAAAAAAAAGAGAGAGAGAAAGAGGAAAAAAAAAAGATAAAGAGAAAAAAAAAAAAGAAAGAGAAAAAAAAAAAACACCATGCTCAGGTTCTATACAGAGCCAGATATGAGCACATATGTTATTAAAAAAAGAAAATTTACTTTCATAAAAAGAACATTGAATATGTAAGCATGAAAGTTGAATCATCTCAGAAATTAAAAATATATTTTATTATCAAAGGTAGAAGTAGGGGAATCCTGGGGGAAGAAAACTTCAGAGAGGCAAAATATATTTAAGTGCCAAACTAAAAAATATAGGTCATGTAGGGGAGCCATTACCGTTAACCATGGTCTTTGAAGCCATTTGCCGTTTATGACCATGCACACTTGCCTCAGCTTATATCTCACATCAAGGTCTTAGAGAAAGGAGATGAGCTCAAAGAAATGAAAAACGATCAGCACATTTATCAAGAAATGTAAGAAAAGTGCTTCATTTTTGTCCTTCGGATCACAGTTTCCCTGGGACCAGGCTAATATAAACATGTTTGTGGTAGGCTGAATTCTAAGGTAGCCCCCAAGATTCCCATCCCCTGGTATATACACCCTTAATAATCCCTGAGCGTGAGTAGGACTGTGAATAAGATGAGATGTCACTTCTGTGATTATGCAAAGGTGAACAGCTTTTGCAGGTGTAATTAAGGTCCCAAATCAGTCGATTTTGAGTTAATCAAAATGAAGGTATTCTGGGTGGGCCTGACTTAATCAGTTGAAAGTTTTGAACTTTGAACTGGGCCATACCTGAAGAGAGAGATCTTCCTGCTGGGCTTGAGAAATCCAGATGTCATGTTATAAGAAGGCTCACGGCAAGAAACTGCATGAGGCCTCTACATACTGAGAGTAGCACCCAGCTGACAGCCATTAAGAAAAAGGTGACCTCAGTCCTACAACCACAAGGAACTGAATTCTGCCACCAACCATGTAAGCTTGGATAAACTTCAAAAAGGAATAAAGCCCAGCCAACATTTTGATTACAGCTGTGACACCCTAAACAGAAGGCCCAGTTAAGTTGTGCCCAAACTCTTCCACAGAAACTATGACATAATAAATGTATGTCACTTTAAACTACTATGTTTGTGCTGCTACAGAGCAAATAAAAAACAAGTACAGTGTTCAAAGCAGGCTGGCGATGACTCTGAGGAAATGCAAAGAAAGAGAAATTGGGTTGGAAAGGAGGAAGGCCAGGCGAGTCTCTTTGGAAGGCAGCATGGGTGTGGAGGACAGGAGGGTTGTACCAGGACCAGGAGACCTGGAGTCTGGCCACAGCACTGCCTCACACTCTCCATGAAGCTATGGGCAAGCTGTTGCCCTTCTCTCGGCCTCAGTTCCTCCACTAATAACTGAGGGATTATATAACTAGATTTCCATTCCTTCAGGTAAGAGCTACAGAGTGCTTATTATGTGCCAAGCTACAACGTACTAGGTACAGGGACAGAGCAGTGAACAACACAGAGTCCTTGCTTACAGGGAGCATTCCGTCTGCATCAACCCCACCCAGCTCCAACACCTAGCGCCCCAAAACCCTGGCTGCAGGCAATGGAGAAACAGAGAAGGTCATGACCTTCCACTGGCTAGAATATCTAGATAAGGCTTAAACCTGTCCAAAAGCAGGGTTACTTTGGTGACTTTTTGAAGAAACATAGTGCTTCTATCTCCCCACCTGCCCAACCTAGCCTGGGCAGTGGAACTTGCTACATAGATCATGGTAGCCAACTGATATGTTTCCAGAAAGCCTAGTCTGGCCTAAAACACAAAATCTTCAGAAATATAAAAGGGTTTTTGACAGACTACTTTAATGCTGGTGCTAAGACAAGCTAAACCAGATAGAGAATCAAGATAATCATTTAGTTAATTCTGCTAAGAAAAATGTTTGCCTAAAAAATATCCAGCAATTGGTATTTAGGTTCATCTATTTTTAAAACACACATTATTTTTAAATTATTGCTATCTTCTACTTCCTTTTATCAGAGAGACATAGGGTATTGGCAAAGAAAATTGGATTATCTGCAGTTATTTGCAAAAATGTGATACTTTCCATGCAAAACATGAAAACCCAGTTTTGACTTCAGAGTTTATTAAAATAATGCACTTTGCATTGGTTAGAGTATAATAGCTCGAGTTTCTATCCTGTTTTTCATGTTACCCTCTCATTTTGTTTCCAAATCAGAGAACAAACAAGAAGAATTGAGAATAACAATTTTATTTTACTTAAATCTACTTATTTTACTTAAATCTTCATTAATTTTACTCTTGTCAATTATCCAGCTAAGGGCCTAGATCTTTCTCCCCATTGTGTCCTCCAGGATCTCCAAGCACATGCCATCTTCCACAGAATCTGACAAGTCTGGTTCCTCATGACCATTATGATAGAATGGAGGAAAGTATCGGCAGCCACGAGTGTCACAGAGATGGAGACAGTGGTGAGCTCGGAGGGGGAAGATTCGGAGATGATGGAAAAGAGGCTAGTCAATGCAGAAACCATGTAAAGGAGGAACTTTAGAGCAATATGAACGTTGGCTTGAGCACCCTCCTTATAGCTGTGTGGTCCTTCATCTTCCCATGATGTCTCTATGAAAGACAATCAGCACGCTGGAGCTAAAACACCACAAATCAGTCAGTTTTCTGCACTGGACTGCAATGTATAAAAATAACACAGACTTCAAATGAGGTACAGGATGCTGCTGATTCCTCTTAATGGTTTTCAAAACTTCAAGCCAGCAGGAGCTAAGAAATGAAAAGGTTTCTTGAAAGACACTAGAAGAAACCAAAAACCCAGCCTTCTGGCCCTCTTCTTCAGCCACAAGAAATCAGGGTGGCCAAAGGTCATAATCTTCATGCAGTAGAAGCCACAGAGGAAAGTAGCAAACCACATCCTATGCTGGCCTGGCTTACCAGGACTAGAAGACATTGAGACGATGAAGCCAACCACTGCTCTGGAAATTGGAAACAGGCTTACAGAGGAACCAGAGGTCACCATGATCAGCCTGCAAAGGAGAAAGTGGCCAACCCTCATGCCCAGGGCATATATTTTTGACCTATTCTCTACAACTCCAGACTCCGTTTCCAACCAGGACAATGAGAAATTCAGCCACTGCAACCAGCATCAGCAGTCCCAAGGGTGGCAGTCAGCATGGCTGGGGAGGATAGTCTGTCCCTGCTGAATCAGGAGGTGCCCTGCTTCAGTGCTGATGAATACATACAGCTCCTGGCTAAGGTCAGATCCCCTGAGGGTGGTATCAGTATTATGGTAGAGCATGTCACTTCTCAGAACTCAGATTTTGTCACTGGCTGAAATTCATCATCTGGCAAAGATGTTATAGCTGTGTGCAGAAGAAATGTTCTTGAAAGTAACAGTTCCACCTTCACTTGCATCTACACGAAGCTGGCCTGGGATCTAAGATTAGGTACAAAGCCACAGTTAACAGACTGTACTTCCAAAGGACAGAGACCCCAGAGTACAGTCTCCCGAAATCCTACTCCCACCCTAGCTAACTCCACAAAGCCGAAATAAGACATTCTGAGAATCTAAACAGTGGCAAATGCAAGGCACCTCATGTTTTAAAAAGGAAAGTATGACATTTATCAATTATTTGAAAAATACTTATTAAATGACTACTAACTATATGCCAGGTCCCTGTTCCAAACTCTTGGAAAACGATGTGAAGGAAACAAAGTCCCTGCTCTTATAGAGTTTATATTCTAGTAGGAGAGGAAAATAACTAATAGTTTTAACATGTTTGTAATTTGAATATATAAACATGAGAGCTGTATTTATACAAAGCTTTATTACAATGACAACAGGGAAAACAAAGGAAAGGATAGGGTAAGAAAACAAGCAAAAACAAACAGAAGACAGGATAAATATTAACTTCAAAACAATAAATTCCAGGAGAGAAATCTGTGAACCACAGTTGCTACTTCATTTCCACGCAGGACTGTTCAGCATATCAGCCCTCAAAACGAAAGCTGCAAAGAAGGAGTACTTGGAGCATAATGGTCTCAGTGCTTTCTAGTTTACTAGAGCAACCATCTGGTTTTTACTTTTGACACAACCAAAATGTGTCTGCTATAATAGTATCATACAACCTCTTTTTACCAAAGTCCCTTCTGTTTGTGCTTCTATATTCCATTGCTCTGAGCCCTCAACTATTTTCACAGTTCCTGAACCAAGAAAAGAAAGCCAATGAAAGATCAAGTGGAATACAAGCAAAAGAAGAGACTCTCAGAGGGGCAAATTATGGCTTTACACTCAGCATCAACAGAGCAGTCTATCCTACAAAGAATAAGAATACTGAAAGGAAAGAAATAAAGAACAAGCATTGGTTTCAAAAACCTGGTCCTTTCACCCAAAAATTCACTCCCTCCTGTTGCCAGACTCAGTACAGCTCCATCCCTACATATGACTACAAGCATTTTCATATTCTTGTACAAAATTTTAAATGCTTCCCAAAATCGTAGCTATTTTGCCGCTAGATGGTGACAAGGCAACTGCTTCTTCAGTAGCAGCTGTTAACCTGAGCAAACTAATTCTTGTCTTAATGAGCTATATTAGTCTACATATTCAGAAATTGAGCAGATCAAGCATGTTGTTAATAAGCATGTTTAATAGGAACAATATTTATAAATGTACACATATTCATAATCTTTCCAGCTTTCTTCCCTACTGCCTTATGAAGAGGAGGGGTTCTTGCTCACTGGTCAATGCGGCCTCTTTGGTGCTGGAATTCAGGTGTTTGGAGGGAGGAGGAAGCACCGAACCACACCATCCAGGGCGCTGGGTGCAACAAGGATCACAGCCTTCGAGGAAGAATATGATAAGCATCGGCAGCATTGCTCAGGGTAGAGAAAGTGAACAGACTAACAGCAGGTCAGTGAGGGCACTTTGCAAGATGAAAAAGAGGGAACTACTTTTGTCTGCTTCCGTGAGTGTGAAAATCTGGGGAGTGAGAATTTTTAAGTGTAGCAGACAAAATGTGGGGAACTCTCTAGGAGGTGGAGATTATTTCCCTCCTGCTGAGTTTGGGCTGGACTTAACGACTCTGCCAAAGAATAGAGTATGGAAATGGTAAAAATAGTAACTTTACAGTGTTCCTAGCCGACAGCATCTTAACTACGCGATCGAGATTAACACCACCAGTCATGTGACAAGTCATGTTGACATCACGTACCCCGTGATGTGATGGGATGGGATGTGCTGGGATGTGAAAGGCGCTCCACCTCTGTGGTACTTTTCCCCAAAAGCCCGGGATCCCAGTCTAACTATGAAAAAAACACCAGACAAACCCAAATTGAGGGACATTCTACAAAAATCCCTGAATAGTAACCTTCAAAACTGTCAAGGTAATAAAAAACAAGAAAAGGCTGAGAAACTGTCACAGACTAGAGGAGACTAAGTAAAAATGCATCATAGTTATGTAAAATATTAACATTAGCAGAAACTGGGTGAGGAAAATATATGAACACTCTGTACTCAATTTGCAACTTCTCTATAAAATATTATAAAATTAAAACCTTATTTTTAAAAAGCTAGATAAAACTCAGATATGTATTCATCGTTTGTAAGTGAATTATGTATTTAGCAATTTGAGAATTGTGTCTATCGAGAGGAGACTTAGAGGACTAAGATGTTCCCATAACATCGAAAGATCCTGCTAAGAGTCAAGCAACACAGACAACAGACGGGGCTTTCTGGATATGTGCCCATCCAAGGCAGAGTGTTCACGGGTTCATGCTAGTACCGGCCTGAATGGGAACAAGCCTCAGGGCTAGCTTTCTGTTAGACGTACTTACAATTAAGGCACTTATGACCATGCGCAAAAAGGCAATGTGTTTTTAAGTTAGACATATTTGGATTTGCCTCCCAACCCAACCAGTTAGTAGCTGTATCCTTAAACAAGTCAATTAACCCCTCTGAACTTTAGTTTCTGCTCTATAAAAATGATAATAACGTTTACCTCACGGAGCTGTTGTGATGATAAAAAAAAAATTACCTAGCTTTTTGCCTACCAAGTAGTGTAATTTATTTAATTAATGTTATTTTTCTTTCCTTCCTTGGTGATTTCTCTCCATAACCACTCCTTTCAATAAAGTCGGAGAGCACCTGAAGTTTTTAGTCACAGTATGCAAATCAAGAATGAACTGAGTTGCTGATTCTAGAGAAAGGCAACCAGTTCTGCACAATTCCAGACTCTCTAGAAAGCACAAATAAAGATGAGAGACTGATTAATTCAGGCATCTCAAAACACATAGAAGTGAAAGATTGAAATCTTATAGTTAAACATATCAATATGTTTAACTATTTCTTCTCCTGAGATACCTGGATTTCAGATCATTATAAACATAGTCATCGTCCCAACTAAAGCAGCAAAATTGAAACAAATAATTTTCCTGTATTTAAAATAAGTCAGAAATGTTATCAATCCAAGCAAGCATGTTCCTGTGTTTAGATACCTCATCTGCAAGCAAGGTGTACACACATCCAGTCATCTGCCCAGGGCATCTTGCTTCCTCCTGTTGACCCAAGGCAGAGTTATAGTCACCCCCTCTCCTAGACCCCATATACCCACACAGCCACAATCCAGAGACCGATTAAGCTGTTCTGACACGATGCTGACCTCATGCCTCCTCTAGGTGTGGGGAGGAGGGTATAGGGATTGTGCCTCTCCTCTTTCTGTTGTCCTTACCTTCCACATCTCCCCTTTCCTCTCCTCTTCTCTAACTCCCATTAACCCATATCACTTCCTTGTTAATATCTATGCCAGGCAAATTCTCATGCATACATGGAATTTCTTTTCACACTTTTTCCGTTATGGAATGAAACTGGCCTGTTCTCTTGGGGGCGGGGGGATGAAATTTATATCTGTGCCTTTCTTTAGACTACAATATCCAAATCCCTAGGGAGGCTTGTCAAACTCCACTTCCCCCTTCTACTCTCACATCCAGAAGGAATGGAGGCAGGGCATATAAAATTCAGAAAAAAAAAAAAAAAATTCCCAGTGGACTCTGACATGCTTCTCACCTTCCCAGCCCTCTTTGAGAACCAGTGGGCTAGACTAGAGGATCCACCTCTAGATTTAATTTATAAAAAAGAACATTATTGAAAACTGTATTTTAAATGCTTTAGTAAGTTTCAATTCTGCCTTGAGACTCTGGCATTTGAAGCCATTTTCAATTCATGTTTTAAGACTTCTTCCTAGTAATCCCTTCTCTTTCTCCCTTTCATTCCCTTTCCTTTTCTTTCTTTCTTTCCTTCCTTCTTCTCCTTCCTTCCTTCCTTCTTTCTCTCTCTCTTTCTTTTTCTCTTTCTTTCTTTTCTTTCACAACTAGAATTGGCTCATCAACAGAATGCTGCTAACAATAAGGGAAACCCAAAGCCAAACATGTTTAAGTGAAATCTAAATAATATAAAGAAACTTTCAAATTTCATATCCTTGAAATTTTTAAGAATTTTATTTACTTCTTACAGAAATTGTATCTACTTTCCCATGAAATTTCTGTTGGTCTCTTCCTTCCCAAGTAGCAACATTGAAAAGAAACTTAAAAATTATTTCTTCTTTAATGTTACAACTTTTTCATTTAAAAATATATCTCGGGCCAGGCACGGTGGCTCACGCCTGTAATCCTAGCACTCTCGGAGGCCCAGGCGGGTGGATCAATTGAGCTTAGGAGTTTGAGACCAGCCTGAGCAAGAGCGAGACCCCGTCTCTACTAAAAATAAAAAGAAATGATTTGGACAGCTAAAAATATATATATAGAAAAAAATTAGCCAGGCATGGTGGCACATGCCTGTAGTCCCAGCTACTCAGGAGGCTGAGGCAGGAGGATGGCTTGAGCCCAGGAGTTTGAGGTTGCTGTGAGCTAGGCTGACTCCACAGCACTCTAGTCCTGGCAACAGAGTGAGACTCGGTCTCAAAAATATATATATATATATATCTCATATAAATTTCAGGGCCTAAAATCCCCGAGTGTATATGACAACATGACATTGATTTAGCTAAGGAAACTAAGTACCTACAAGATTTTCGTACACCACCCCCACCCCCACTCCCCTTATTTATACATCAGCAGCCCTGGGTGGATTTTCAGCCTGGATACATGCTGCTTCAGACATCATTTTGAATATTTTCTTCTTGTCCTAGAAAATAAGGTTGTTTAATTGAGCATGATCCCACGCTGTCCTGTGTCTTTACACCCACCTTGTGATACAGTGGGGAAAAAACTGGATTTTAGAGTCAGAAGACTACATTTGGAGCTCTGGATATACCCTTCCTAGTTCTACTAATATGAACCATTTACTTGACTTTTTTGTGCCTTAACTTTCTCAGCTATATAATAAGTACAATAATGCCTATATTACCAAAGAGTTTGGATGCGCTAATAAAGCAGTATGTGTAAATGTAGCCCATACAGTATTGGGCTTGTAGCAGTTGAAAGTTAAATGGCAATGGCCCTGAGTTATAGCTACCACATGGGTATTTCAGGATGTTGTAAAGACACTATCCTGACACCTACCCTTCACTTCAGAAAGTGATCCTTCTTTACAAAGATTTAAACACCCCTCCCTTTCCTATAATAGGCAGTGAATACTGGGAGATGCAGGATATTGAGTATTGATATTAGAGAGCCTGTAAATTATCATGTCTTGAAAAAACAAACCAAAAAAATACGATTTTTAAAAAATTTCTGGCTAACAAGTACTTAGTGGTGGGTACTTAGCAGAGCACACTAGAAACAACAAAACTACAAATCCACAGCATCGCTAAAAAACTGTGCCTAAGGAGGACTTTGGGCAAATACCTAAGCAAAGACTTGAGACTGTCTTCAAACAGCAAAAACGTTTCTAACACAAAGACAGCACATTCAACCCCGAGGAGGGAAAATGAAGACAGTGTAGGACAACAAAAAAACAAATTGGCAGAATTTTACCAATACAAGAAAAAGGATCCGAACAATGGAATAGAGCCTATTCACTTACCTTTCTTAGTGAGGAGAAACTGGATGTTGACACAGAACTCCGTATCTGTCCTTTAGACAGGCAGATAGATAGATAGACAGACAGACTACATATACTGTATATATTTAAAACTATGTTTTTTCCAATTATAAAAAATGTTGACCATAGAAAACATGAAAAATGTAAAGGAAAATTACTCAACACTTCCCATCTAAAAATAATTGCAATTTATATTTTATATATTTCCTTTTAGACTTTTCTCATATATACCTATTTTTATAAAAATTGACATTGCATCATTATGTTTTATTTTGATTTCACTTAGGCCATATAAAAATTTCTCTGACTCTAATATGGTAAATAACTGCATACTATTTTATCATAAAAATACATATTATTATATATATTTATGATATAGCATAAGTTATTTGGCTAAAGTAACAGAGACCAAAAAACACAGTGCCTGAAAGAATGAAGATGTTTATTTCTCATCAACAGTCCTGGAGTTCAGACATAAGCAGTCTAAAGCTGGTATGGAAACTCCACAGTGTCAGGAACCATGCAGCCAACTCTAGGATGGATAATCACGCCACTACCCCCAAGGATTCACCTCGTCTGTATGATCTAAGATAGATAATCATAACATCAGCATTCTGGGTCAGAAGAAAAGGGAAAAGAGAGAAGAGAGGGCATGGCTGCTCTAGGGCCACCACCTAGAAACAACATAATCTCTTCTGCTCACATGCTATTAGCAGAACTTGACAATATGGCAATACCTACTCATAAGAGGAAGCCGTACAATGTAATTAGCTGCCAAAATTCTGTACAGCTAACAATTTGATTACAATGCAAGAGAGGAGAGAGAATAGATATTAGGGGACCAATGAGGTTTTCTGATATTCATTTAGACTTACAACATAGTGAACATTTAATCACTTAATAATCCTTTTATCTCTTGATCTTAAGATCTAACACGATAAATATCTCCAGGTTTCATAGAATAAAATACTGGTTTGAGTAACCCTTACTGAATGTTTCAGTCAAGACTCTAGAGGCTAAAATGCAAAAAGTCAGGTAATTTGTAGAATTTGAAAATGTATTTACTTTGAGTTGTGTAAATACTACATAAGCATAATATGAACACCAAAAAACTATATAAATATAAGTTATTATTCCCCAACTCCCAGTCCAAAACTTGTCTTCAGATTCTTGTTGCTTTGGATGCATAGTCCTTCTGTTGCAACCCCAGAAACAATGTTCTCCTGAAGAAAAATTGTGCTGTACACAAATGCATAAACATGAAATAAATTCACCAAAAGTCAAGTACTCCCATAACAAGTCCAAGGGCTCCTTCAGCTTTCCACTGAATTCTATATCATATGGTGAGGTACAGTATTTCGTAAATTTGCACTCAGATGGTGTTAATTTCACTATTTGGCACTTGCTTTGGACCTTAGCCTAGCTCCCTGGATTTTAAGATTCTTAGAACTATTCTGGATTTGGCTTCTTTAATACTAACCACTTCCCTCTACCCATCAGCTCTGACCCTTTCTTCCTTTCCAGAACAAACCTAGAAATTCAGTCCTAGGGGTTCCTTGGTAGTAAGAGCTCAGTTACTATCCCCACCCCGCAAGTGTGAGGACCCTTTTGCTATCTTGTCCCATATCAGACACCTATTTGTTTTCACCCTTCTCTTTCCCTCCTTTTCTCTCTGAAATCTTCCTTTTACTCTTTTCTTGTGCCACACCCCCTTGCCTTGGCCAGGGGCTCCCAATGACCATTTTACCCATTGCTGAGCCCTCATTCAGGGCTCCTCAGCTAAACCACAAAAATTTAACCAATCATATGCACCACAATGTATTTCTTAATTTGGGAGAACTTCCCATTATCACTTCAGTAGCCAATGGAACAATGTGATGATTTCCATTATCCAGGGATGCAATCGCCATGCAAAATATATGATAAGTAATGCCTCCAACAAATTCCTTAGAAAATGTGACTTATTTAAAAATATCAGCAGAAAAAATTACAGATTAGCACTCAAATGTCTAGCATGTCAAATTAGCAATCACAATTCCTCAGATCGCAGGGAAAACTGCTAACAGAGAAAATCTTACTCCCAAACCGTGAGGTGAGGTGACTCCAGACAGTGTTTACTGCTGAAATTCCACTATTTGTTGAAACAAAGAATCTTCTTTGCTTTTGTTTTCAGTTTAGGATGTGTGATAATAATGAGAATAGAATGTCCTGGAGAGTAAAGGTTGGCAAAAATCATACAAATGGATTTGGTCCCCAAATCCAACCCAGCATTAAAAGGGAGATAATGGAGCAGGTTAGCAACACAACATGGAATGTAGAGGATGAGGAAATAGATCATCAGCTTCATAGCACCTACATGAGCTTCAGAATGGGGATCCCAAAAACCAGTGGCATTTCTCTGCATGTTCTGTATATGTCTCCTCAAGGAATGGATTAACAAGGAAGCAGAAGTCACATTAATGATCAGCTGAAAAAATGAGCTCAAGACCAAAGAGGCCACCAAAGACAAGACGCCTTCATCAAATAATGTGCCATTTCTACTAGCCACAAGTTCAGAAAAACGTGATGTCTGGCTGAGCATAATATACAGGAGACTGGTGAAGGCAGAAATCAGCACACAGGCCAGCAGCAACTTGGAGATCTTTGGGGAGATATTTCGTTTCAGCAGGAGAAACACTGCATGTTGGAAGTTAGTAATCTTCACACAGTACAAGCTGTTGAGCAAGGTCACAAACCAGAGACTGCTAGAATCCAAAAACATCCAAGAAAATACAAAAAAACTGTACACAAATTCTGACCTTTTACCGTGTGAAGAGAAGAACCATATAATATTCAGTAGAAACAATCCCAGCATAAGAACTCTGGTGATGCTCAAGCTGAACAGGATCCTATCAGAAGAGGAGATTCTGTGGCTCTTGACCCACGTTTTGTAATTGACCACTGTAATAAACAGACTTGCAATGATTCCTACAATAGTAAAAATAACTGAGAGAATAATAGCAGAGAAATAGAATACCGGAAGCATCTTTACTTATTGAGGATTCAGCAGTTGTGATGCTGATGGTGGGGGCAGAAGAAATACTGAAATGTATAAGCAGGAACCAGTATCCAACCAGGAAGGATGGCTCCTTTTTTATTTTTCACCAGGATGGAAAATCACCCACTCGTGGTCTAAGAGCCAGCTGCTTTTACTGAGATGCAAATCTTCCAAGGATTGCATTACTATTTCTTCATTCATATGCTGTTTTCCTTAGAAATGCCTAATTAAAATAAGCCTAGGTAAACTTGGGAGTCCACTCCTCCAAGAGCAGCAGGACTAGAGGGAGGAGTCACAGCAGGCTCCAAGGACTTCAAATCCAAATTAGAGCACTCCAATCCAGCATTGTTTCTGTCACTGTTTCACGGCAAACATAGTTTTTCTTCATAGCAACCCCAGAATACGGTGGGACTCCCCATGCCTCATTCCTACCCACCTACCTCCCATCCACATATCCATGGATTACCAGGATCCAACTTCTCTCTCCCCTGTAATCTGTTGCTGCTGCAGCCATTTTCTCCAACTGTCATTCTGCCCATGCCAATGCCACTCCTGTAACCCCTGGCACCTACAGTGATTTACAGTTATCTAATAGATCAAGTTCAAGGACCTGGTACCTCCTCGAGGAAGCCTTTCTCAGTTAATCCCATCATTTCATCATGATTCCTTTGCCTTGCATTCTCTATCCACATACATAGATTTGCACCATAATCATTTGCTGTGTTCTATTTTTGCTTAGAAAAAAAATGTCAGCCCTTTCATATGTTTCCTTTACAAATCTAGATTTATGTTTAGATCACATGTGGCTATTTCCTCTTAGGCATTTAACTGTCAAAGCACCCTGGTACGATATACGTAATAGTACTTTAGTTGTAGTTTTGCAGGACAAATAGCTAGGCATATTATTGCCTGATTTCTCTGTAATTGCTCAGACAGTAAAGGGAACACTATGCCTGGCAAATGATATTATGGAAGACCATAGGTGAGTGCAAAAGAATAGCATCTCTTATCTACTCTAGCAGTTGAGTGAAATCAAGGTGTAATCCTGGATGCAGCCACATATACGTTGTAAAGTGTACTCATTTTTCTTCAGCTAACAATGTAAAAAGGTGGCATTGACATGGTTAAATTCCCAGGGTCCTCAATTATTTAGGGATGGACTAAATGGCTGGTATCATCACTTACAAAAGTGTCTTGACCTTGATGGAGCTTATGTTGAGAAATAAAGTTTGTATTTTATATTTTTATCTTAAAAAAAAAAAGAGGGACCAAACTCCTGAAAAACCTAACCACTCCTGTGATAATGGCATTAATCTGTTCATGAGAGCAAAGCCCCCATGATCTAATCATCTCTTAAAAGACCCACCTCTCAACACTGTTACAATGGCAATTAAATTTCAACATGAGTTTTGAAGGTGACATTTAAACCATAGAAGCAAATCAGTGACTAAGCTGGAAGGTCTTTCTGAGACTAAGCTCTACTACACTAGACTGCCCCTCATTGGTTCTTTCATTCAATAAATAGTTATTAGCCAGGCACTATGTAGGGTGCTAGAGAAATAGAGGAGAATCACCCACAGCACACCCTACTTTCAAAGAATACAAATAATAGTGGGAGAGACAGACAAATAGCCAATTAGAGAACAGAGTTTTAGGTGCTATAATATGGATAAACAAAAAGTGCAATGGGAGCTTCCAGGAGACACACTTAATATAACCCTGGGGGTTCAGGAAAGGCTTCCTTGAAAAGATATATAAACTCAGTTTTTAAACATACAAAGAGGTTACTCAAGCAAAAAGACAGGGTAGGAAGGAAAGTGATATTGAAAACAGAATAGAACTCTACATGCAGACTCAGAGATGACAGAGCATGTAATGGGTTCAGGAAACAGGAGAGTGGAGGGGTACAAAGAAAGGAAGAGAAGTGGTGAGAGATGAAATTGGAAAGATAAATCACAAAGTATCTATGCCATCATAGGTACACATAGAAATGTGATCAGAGGCAAGTACCTTAGGAAAACGCAGAATACGTGCTTAACCTTACTTGAAAGAGTCAAAGAAGGCCCGGTCTTGAAGAACAAGAGGAGTTAACACAGCTGATGTGTGAGAAAGAGAATTCTAAGCAAAGAAAGCAGCATATGTAACAGTTAGCAGCAAGAAAAGTATGGCATATTTGGGAACTAGTAGCTCAAGATTCTTTTGAAGAAGTAAGGAATGAGAAGATAAAAGTAGGAAGGAAAATAGGGGCCAAATGATGAATGGCTTTGTGTAGCAAGTTAAGGAATTTGGACTTTATCCAAAGCAATGGAGAGCCATTGCAGGACTTTAAGAGGGGGACCATTATTACCATATTCACTGTATAAAAAACCAATGCAAGTAATGTAGAAATGCTTTGCAGGAAGGAGATGGAGTTGGAAACAGAAAACTAGTTAGAATCCTGTTGTAGTCACTCTGATAGGTTGAAAAGGGTGGAAATGGAGACCAGGAGACATTTGAAAGAAATGTTTTTTAAGTACAACCAAAGAGATCTGGTGGCCAAATGCATATTGAGGTTATAGAAGAATCTAAGATGACTTCCAGAATTCTGGTGCACTTAGAACACACACACATATATACATGCATGTCTTTTAGTGAGTTTCTGTGTAATCTGTACTAGTATCTTAATAAAGAGCTTATTTAAATAAGAAAATGTGTTCATTCAGGCTTTCCAAAAGCACAGGCTGAAATGGGATTAGACATGCAAGAGATTTTTAGGTGGGAGGGAGCCAGAGGAGGTTAGTGGAGTATTCAGATAGCAAGGTAGGTCCGACGGCTGCAAAACGGAGGGGAAAGGAAGAAGAATTGGGCAAGGAGAGTCCTAAATTACAGCACAATTCCAAGAAACTTTCAACCAAACTGATGGAGAGTACTTGGGCCAAAACTGTTGGGGGAGTCCCATGTCTCAGCAGAACAGACCTGCCTTAGTAGTCCACAGTGCCCCATCACTGGCTGGGAGAAGCCTGCAGGAAGTGTGGCCCTGCAGTTGTGGACTCAGCAGCTGGAATCATCAGCCAATTGTGCCCCCACAGCAGAGATGTGAATCATGCATTTTCATGGCTGCTACAAAAGGGGGCTGGAGACAAAGATCACCTGTGCCAGTACCCTCTTGTGATAGAATGATTCCTTCATTGTATCTGAAGCATCTGTTTCAATGATGCTTGTTTCTGTTTCTTTATTACATACTAGATGTGATGTTTTTGAGAACAGGAACTGTGTCTAGTACAGTACTTGATACAGAGTCAATGTTAAATGTCTGTGGGAAAAATGGATGGACTGGAATCAAGGTAAGCCAGAATCAAAATGGAGTCAGAAATGTGTTTAATACTGAAATATTACAGTAGCGTTCAGGAGCTAGCCAATCTCATCCCTTTGTCAAAGAGATCTGCTAGCTGCACAATAAGGATACAAGCCTTTGCAACCAAGAAAAATTAGTTCAGAAATCTTCCCTCTCAGGCTACGAATACTCTACTTGGCAACAGATGAATACTAAGGCTGGATAGAACATGCCCAGGAAACTCCACTGATGAACTTCTAAAAATATACTTTTCAGGGTTAACCTGGAAATGTTGCTCTGGCCATCAGCCCAGTTCCACCAAGTCAGAATGACAAGTTAATTGTAGTGGAGTCAACAAAATTAATCACTCTACAAGTGCAAATGTGCTGAGGAAAAAAAATCAGATTATTTATTTCATCTATAATGGATATGATTTTTCTCTTGCGTCCCCACCTGCTGGTTGGGAGTGGTGTTTTGAGCCAATGATATAATCAGTGTCCTCAAAATTTTTAGTCTCTTTAGATATAAAAACAAAAATCTCTAAGACATCCTCTCTACACCATGCTTCTCTCCTTTAACTATGGTCCAGGTATATGGGGAGAGGGCTGAGATTAACTCTACCTCATGGCATCAGAGAAGTGTCTGTATTCTCTGCCTCACTGGCCTTGTCTCCTCTGGCTTCCAGGAAGAGATCCTCTGTGTGCCGCAGCCTACAGGCTGAGTCTGTACCTATGGTTTGCTCCCACTGACTACAGACTAGGAGCTTTTAACCAGTCCTCAAAGTCGGGGGAAATCAGGACTCTCACCTGCCCTACTTACAGTCTCTTTCTCTCTCCCTCTTCTCCTTCCCTCCATCCTATGGGGGCTGGAAAGAGTAGGCTTCCCCTTACCTCATGTTCTCTCACACCATCAGCAACAACATGCTTTCTGGATTCACCACCATAAGAGAAGGACTCTACAGGTAGATACTTCAGGCTTAACTTTGACAGTAGCAAATATTTGTTGTGCATTTACTATCCTTTGGTTGTTAAAATGCTTTACACACATTGTCCTATTTAATCCACACACCAATCCTATGAAGCATACATATTTTCTAGTGAAGTCCAAGGAAGTTTAGAAACTTGCCAAGGATCATGCTTCTAGTCAGTGGTGGGGTCAGGATTCAAACTCAAGTGTATTTGACTCCAGAACTAACACTCTAACGCTGGACTATATATAGCTGTGCTATATATTTTTCTAGTTCAGCAAAATATAGAAACACCAGAAAATAAAATATAATTGTTATCAGCATGCTGGAGGTTATAAGGTCATTTTTGCATTCTTAAAACAGAACCTCTTGCAGAATTAAACAAATAACATTGACTTTCCTTTCCACCTATCCCAAATCAAAAAAATCACAAACTTTAAGACCCCCTAGGTAGCCCTGCTCATCTACTTTTGGAAAATATAAGGAAAATTGCACAATGTAAAGAGCATTGGCAAGCATTGAAATTGTTTGAGAAACACTGGAACATGTTTTATGGTTTGTTTTCACTTACCATCCTCTTGAACCCAAACTACTAAAGCAAAACAAAATAAATAAGATGGCACCTACCAGGCTTTCTCAAAACTGAACCTAAGGCATTAGGTAAATCTATCCCATGCCCTAGGATTCAGTGAGGAGCTGTCAGATCAGGCATTCTCCCTTGCGGATTGGGAAGACCATAACCTCTCCAAAAAAGCCAGACTTCCCGTCATTGTGCCTCAAGCAACAGGTGAGATTCTGTTCCTCAGCAGCTCACCCACCACCCAGGCCTCTACTCCCACTCCCAACTTTGATTAATGGCAGTCCACATATGGCTGAAGTAACATAACAAAGTGTGGGGTTTTCTAGGAGTCACCTCCAAATTTATCTGAAAGAAGAAGTTGGGAATAGGTTGAAGTGGGGATGCCACATTTCCTCTCAGGGAACCAAATGGGCTACATCAGACTCCCACTCAGAGAATTCTGCACTTTCCATGAACACTACTGGTGCCAATAAAATGAACAGTAATCGTAACATCATCATGGTCGCTGTGCCATATCTAAATCTGATAAGTCAGGGAAGCATTTCATGGTGCCATAATGGGAACAGAAGAGAGGGATCACTATAAAAGTTAGTTGAAGGAATTAATAATCAAAGAACACCCAAGCCAAAACCTCTAGTGTAATGTTATGTTGAATTAAAGGGAGAAAAATCCCAACACCTAAGCCACTTGACAGAATCAGGAGTTACGGTTAGGGTTAAAGAACCATAAGGTCAGAGTTAGGCAGAGAAGTTGTCAAAGTGACAAAAAATACAAACAACTGTTCAAAAGTGGGTGAGGTTGAGTTAAAGAGCACGGAGTCAGGGCAGACAAAGTAGATGTCAATCAAGACAGCACAGATTTCCATAGTTAAACTCCCCTATGCTGAAAAGAAGCACAAATTTTTATTAATTGCAGAACTATTATGCAGGGAAAAAGACCAATTTTAGTGAATTATAAATGAATCTTAAAACATTCTTTAAGTTTCAGCAGATACCTTTTCTAAAGTGAAGTTTAGGTGGTGTCAGAATTAGGAATTTTCCTACCAGCTTCAAAAGGCAAAGTATCAATTTAGGAGCAAACCATACAGACCAAAAGACATTTTATTCCTGCAATTTTAGAAATGAATATATAAATCCCAGAACAATCCTAAAATTAATTTCTGGTTACATATGACCAAATGTCCAGTAATGTGGTAAACCTTCATCCTATGTCAAAATATATCCATTTTCACAAAATAACAACAACCACAACAATAACAATATTTATTGTTTACTCCATGTAAGACTAAGCACTGTTCATGTTAACTGACTCATTCCTTCCAACAATACAATCAAACAACATACTATTATTATTTCCATTTTACAAATACAGAAAGTAAAAGAGAGAGAGGTTAAGAAGTTTCCCCAAGGTCACCCAGTTTGTAAGGGCCAGGGCCAGGGTTTAAACACAGGCTGTCTGGCTCTGAGGTCCACATTTGTAGCCACAACACTCTATCTCTGAGATCCCCATTAGTGCTAGAAATCCAGATTCAGAAATTCTATGTGTTCTAACTAAATATGCTCACAAGTTTGAGAATTCTTCATGATATTAAATAATAATATTCTCATTGACTTATCAACATTGTTCAATTATAGAAAATAAATGAATGCCTATATACTTCTATTTAAATAAAATTGATTAAACTTATAAAAACTGCTTATATTATATTTGATAAGACTCTGTAATTTTAAAGTCAGATATGTATCTTGTTAAAAAAAAAAAAACAAAAAAAAACTGCTTGGGCTTTTGCCCAATCTATTAATTAAAAAAAATTCACTTGTAAATTTACTTTAGCAAAACAATCATGAAATATAAGACTGGGACCTAGAATCCAAGATTCTTGATTTTCTTTCCACTATTTTTGTCATTACACAATGGGTTTATGGAAACTGGAATCCTATGGGCATTGCTGTTGCTGCATAACTCAATATTAGTTGCAATAATGGCCTTCACTTACCGAGTACTTTACACAAAACACTGTGTTAAAAATGTCAGCATACATTATCTCATGAATCTCTAATACCCTGTGAATCTATGTTATAGTCCACATTTTAAGATGAGGGGAAGAGAGGATCATGCAGCTAAAAATCTTGGAAAACTGACAGAATCAGAATTCAAACTCACATCTACAGGACTGCAAAGCTTTGGCCCTTTCCCTCAAGTCTACCACATAATTTTATTTACATCAGTTTATCACTGTTAGTATCAAATTTAAGAAACTAGTAATCAGACTCACTATGGTAAGGTGATTATTATTAAAATACAGCTCCATGTCTATACAGTGAGAGTGTTCCTACTACGTTGACATTTCCTTAAAACTACTTTATTCCTTACCACCCCTGCAAAACCACCACAAAAAGGGACCATGAGAAATGTGGCTTTCATCTTGGAACGGGTCCCCAGGTGGGACCAGGGGCAAAGCAGTCAGTATTTCTCTCCTACAGAACTGGTACCATGGGTGGTCAAAGAGTCCTGTAGTCTTGGGCCGGGCTGAGGGACTCCTGGGCTCCACCCCATTCCATCTACTACTCTATGGGGAAAAAGTTCCCTTGGACCCTGGCTTCAGATGACCAGACTCACACCGGAGCATGTCCACAAATGTCTGCTTCAGCTTTTTGTTCCCCAGAATAAGAATAAATGAGTGGGCAGCAGGATAAAACATTACAATTATTTCACAAATCATTATAGTTACCTTACTATTTGGTAGGAAATGACTGGCTGATGCAAGTAAAAAGGCAACAAAGTAAAATAGAAAGAGAAACAAAAGCGAAAGGATGATTTTGATGGCCTTCTTGTGGGCCTCGATGCTTGGATCTCTGGAGCTTGTACCATTTTGCTGCATCTGCCGCGTGTGCCTCCCCAGGGAGAGGAGGAGTAGAAGATAGGAGGCCAGGGACACAATTAAGGGAGGGAGGTTCCACAGAGTCCCAAGAACATGCATCAGATAATATTCATTTCTCTTCTTTCTGAAGTGTTCAGTCACATTCCCTGTCCCATTAATTCCTCTGAGTGCAGAATTGATCTTAAATTCATTGAACAGAGACATGGTACTACCACAGGTTAAGAGCAATGCACCCGACATCATCCACACAATCACCTTGGAAACTCTCCACTTGAGCCAGAGGAATGTGGAGTGGGAGAAGCTGGCAATTTTCAGGCAGTAAAGGACACCAAGACAGGTGGCAAGCCAAATGTTCAGACTGTTTGTAAATGTCCAGAAAATATCAATAATTTGCATTACAATCCCTGAATCATGTACTTTGGAAGAGGACACTAATAAAAGACTATCAGTGAAGAGAATCCACAGCAGAACAATACCCAAGAGGGCCAGGATGGTGATGATGAAGTCAAACAAAGAGATTCTCTTGTTCTTGAACCAGCTGCTACCATTGACCAACCCAATGAAACCATTCCCCAGAAGTCCCAGAATCAATTCAGTAACAGATAGAACCAGGAACATGCCCTCAGCAAACCCCAACATGTCAGCAATTAGCACTAATCTTTGTTCTTTCTGTTGATGCATATAATCTCCTTCCTGATTTGAACTATTTCTCTGTGAATCTATCCCCTTCACTGTACCTGTCTCTTGTCTCTGCCCAATTTAATATGTTGTACAGCACAGTTCAGTGAATCCTTTCTGGCTCTTTCAGGTTAGTCTGTCCTCTGCACAGATGACATGGATTGTCACATTCTGTCTCTGATCTTAAACTCTCGGCAGCTCTTTGCTAAAATGCAAATAGAGTAGTGTCCAGTGTCACACAGAAAAGGAAGAGATTGGGGTTACCACGAAGATGGAGGACTTGGTCTCAGTTTCAAAGGGAGGGTTCTGAATCACCCAGAACAGAAAGGTGATTGTCACCAAAAGAAGGAAACACAGAATTACTCAGAAGACTGAAAAGTCTTGTTTCTCAGGAGAGAGGACTCAGAGACACAGAAAAGGGGAAATATCAGAATTCCACCCTGAGGCACGATCCATCACCTGGAGGGAGGTTTAAGTGCATAAAATAAAACATGTTCAGCACTAGTCCTGGATTCGAATTAAAAGGTGTGCCCCTTGGAACATGACTTACATGTAGTAGCTCCAAGTTCTTCATTAGTGAGTCATATCATCACAAATTCTTAACTACCTAAATATTTGAACAATAGAGGAGTCTAGCATATAAGCTATTCAAAATACAGACTTTTTAGAGTACATAGCCATCGTACTGATAAGTCAATAGTAGTTCATACTGACAGATCACACACAGATACCACCTGTCAATCAAAGAAGGCTTATTTAATCTAAAGCAGTACCTTAAAATTTTGACCATGGCCAACAATATTTTTATATGGTTTTATATATGTGTGTATGTGTGTGTCACAATCTAAATATATATATGTATATATGTATATATTGGGAACACAAAGGTACCACAAAACCAGATTTCCTGAGTAGCACTCTGATATTTTCTACTCCATTCTATTTCTTTCAATGCTGCTTGCATCTCACAAAATTGATTTTACAACCCACTAAAAAGTTGTGAAAAATTCTGTTTGAAAACAATGATCTGATGGATGGAGACAGAAATCAATGCCATCAAGATAGAAAATGGAGAGTTTGGCCAGACATGGTGGCTCACACCTGTAATCCAAGCACTCTGGGAGGCCGAGGTGGGAGGACTGCTTGAGGTCAAGAGTTCAAGACCAGCCTGAACAAGAGCAAGACCCTCTCTCTACAAAAAATAGAAAAAATTAGCTGGGCATGGTGCACGCCTATAGTCCCAGCTACTCAGGAGGCTGAGGCAGGAGAATTACTTGAGCCCAGGAGTTTGAGGTTGCAGTGAGCTATGATGACACCACTGCATTCTACTTGGGGCAAAAAAAAAAAAAAAAGTTCAGCAACATTATCCAATGACAGGGATATATTTTTAAGACCCCTCAAAAGGACCTCACAAAGTGACAGATGATAAATCCGGAAGAATGAGAGATAGTCTCACCTGGATACAGGCTAAGGAACCTCTCACCTAAACCAGGCGAGCCTCAGCAATTTCAGCATCGTGTAGTGTACAATAGGCTTACAGAGCACTGTAAACTACACTTAGGCATAAACACATTCCTCATTAACTGCCCAAAGCTTTCTCAGGCCAATTTAACAACCTAGTCCAAATGCTTCCCAAACTCTCTGCTGTAGAATTAGAGTAAGGTCAGTTCACAGATGTCTCTGGGAGTTCAGTAACAGGACCTTACCCCTGGTTCCAGGGCTTATCTCACCTGTCCCTGACCCTGTTCAGTTTTCTCATGGCCTCATTTCTATGTATTGAGATTTTTTTTTATCTTATACACCTTTTACATCCCCTCATTTCATAGCATTATGTTTGCAGTGAGCAACCTCAAAGATGAGGTAATGTGCCCTTCCAGGAAAAAGAGCAGGCTTGCTTACTGCTTGCTATAAGAGCAATGAATTCCCCAAACTCAGTGTATCTCCCCATAATGAGCCCTCCATCTGAGCCCTCTGCATTGTCTCCCATTTAGACTTGCAGGACAAAGGGAACTGAAGCAAATATGCTGCTGCTCTTGCTGCTTGCAATGAATAGGGTCATTTTTCTGTGACCCTAGAGTTTTATGTCCTCTGCCAGCAATCCATGAAACAGTAAAAGGCTAATTAATTAGTTTGTATTTAGAGTAAAATCAAATCCCAGACCCAACACCAACCTCAATTTGATCACCACTGCTTTGTGCAGCCTATTCTAGTTATTTAGTAACACTTGTCTGTCAAGCCCATAACCTCCTTCTGTACTTTGCTCCATACTGTTGGGTCTGGGATTCCACAAGCCATTTCCCAGACTCCCTTTCCAGATGCCCTGCCGTTACCGTCTGCCAATATGAAAACTGGGACATGAGAAGAAAGGTGAAAGAGAGAACATTTCTGCTTTTCACTCCAAGTCACTTCTCGTTTGGTAACAGTTACTCTGATTAGAGAAAGGATCAATGACTGCAACCTGGATGGAACCGCCTATTCATTGTTGCTGGCCCCAGACAAGGCAATACATCTTCAACATACCAGAAACAATTGCAATCACTTCTCTAGCAATGAAGCAACAGGTGCATGCTCATAGGCTCCAGCCCAGGGATGTTATCAGTTTCTGATCTCTCACCTTCTTCCTTTTTGCTACTACAGTACTCCTTCTTTCTCCTTCTCCTCTTCCCACATTTATGTAAACAATCCCTTGCATTCAATACTCTCCACCTGAAATAACTATACTGGTTTCTTTCGTCTTGACTGGACTCTGGATGATACATAGTCCTTCCACCTATTTTGTAGTTTGGAGTTTTAGTTGTCTCCTAGTTTCATCAAAGATAACATACCTTTCTGTTTCGCATTCTCCTTGGAGTTCTGAGATGGTTTTCAAGAGGAAAAGGAAACTAGTTTAACCTATGATACTATTTTCATACTGCAATTCCTGTCAAGTTCTATTTCCTATTGTTTTCATTATTTATTTTAATATCATCCATATATTGATACTTTCAAAATGTACGCCTTCATGCCACACCACTCTTCCAGGCATATATACTCCCACGTCCATCTACCTACTTGACCTCTTTACTCACTTCTATCACAGACATCTCAAAACTTATGTCCAAAACAAGCCTCTAAATTTATCCCTACTTTTAAAATAATTATCCCTTTCTCATCCTCAATCATCCCCATTTCAGCCAATGGCAACATCAGTTGCTCAAACCAGGCACCACATAAGAATTAACTTGATTCTTCCCTTTCCCATGACCCTACATTAATTCATTGAAGAGTTATCTGTTTTAATTATAAAATGTATCCTGAATTTTCCATTTCCACTGTCTCCATCCTGGTCCAAGCTGCCATCATCTGTCATCTGAACTACTTGATGGCTTCCTAACTTATTTCTCCACTTCTACTCTTTTTCCCCATAATAGATTCTCCACACAGCCACAAGAATGATCTTCTTCAAATGTAAATTAATCATTTCACTCTAACACTTAAAATACTTTAATGGCTTCCCAATGGAACTACAACAAAAGATAAACTCCTTACATTATATTATGTACTAAAACTCTCCTCTGGGTGTCCTCCCTCCATGTACCAGGATTCAATATAAATTTTACAACATCACATGGTTTGTGTTAAGGAACAGGCTTTATCAAAGTAAGAGAAAACTTACGTTAGCAATAGAAGTGAAGCCATGGTTCCTCTTCTTCCTCCTACTGTTACACACAGGGACCAGAGCAAGTTCGGGTCAACAGCGTACTTCTGTGTGCTAATGAAGGTACCTCATCCTGATCCTGTTGCTCTCCCTTCTTAATGTAAAAATGTGAAAGCAACCCTGTCAGTAGGAAAATAAACAATCTGCTTAGTGCCAGAAAATCTGGATTGGGGAAGCCAGTTGTCATAGGGGTTGTCTGAAAAGGCCAACTGACACCTAGACCTTGGAGCCCATGGGATGCTACAGTTCCCACTGCTAGAAGGAGAGTCACTAATTCTATGGGAAGCTGAGCTTATATGAAGCTCTTTCTACTGAAAGAAGTGAAAGAAATCTTATCTCATCTAGCGTGTTGTCCAAGCAACCGATACTGAACTCCTAGGGTCATTTTGGACAGTTTTTCCCATTGCAGTATAAATTTCCCATAAGAAGAATGATCATATTTCCCACTTGGTCCAGGGCAGTCCTGGTATGTGCCTGTCACTCCAAGCTATTAGTAATTCACTCTTAAAAGTATCAATGTTTTATTCAGTGAATATTCAGGCCACAGGCTCAGTTCTTGGAACACAGTAGGACCACAATAAATATATATAAAATAAATGAATTTTCTACAAAAATCTGTAATTAAGTCTGATTTTTTATTTTACCTCAAGTTTTCGATTCGTTTTTATGTTGTTAGGTTTCAGGAAATATAATGAAAAATAAATGAACTGGAAGGTAGATCCTATTCCTGTATCTGCCATTTATTTATCCAATATTTCTTGAACATATACTATGTGATAGACACTGTGTAAGGTACAGGAAATCAAGGACCAGTAAGAAAGGGAGATACATCTCCAAAAAAATTACATAACAATGTGACCAATGCTATATGAGATAGATATAAATGCACATGTTTGTAGAAAGAAGGGACCAAATTCTGCTTGGAGTAGTCGCAGACTTTGAAGAGGAGCTGATATTTGAGATATGTCTTTAAAAATGAGTAAGAGTTCACCTGGCAGGCAAAGTAAAGAAAAGGGAATTACGTACACTACAGAAATAGAAATGATAATGGTGATAATGATTTATTCACTAACATAATACAGATTTTCTGGGCTAGAAAATTATAAATACACATAGTGCCATGCATCATTTTTAAGCTAGCTACATTAACTCACTTAATTTTCAACATATGAGGCAGGTTCTATTACTATCCCCATTTTTTAAGAGGAAGAAACTAAGGCTCAGAGATTATCACAGATCTAGTAAGCAGCAGAGCTGAGATTCTAACCCAGGCAGTCTGGCTTCAGAATCCTTTGCCTTAACCAATCCTTTGTCTTAACCAAAGAGCTTAGAGATCACCTATGGATGCTGCCTCACTAAATATAAAGAAAAAAAATGGGGCCCTGAGCAGTAATACTAGGTCAGGGAAAAATCTTAGATCTTTCTCTTACATGACTCTGCTCTGGCTCCTCATCCACATAAATGCTCAGAGTGTAGAACAAAACTCAAACCAACAGGTGTTTAATGAGAACCTATACAACCCTCTGGGTCCCATTTTCTACTTACAGCATTACTCCTTATTTATCTATTTTACACATTTTATCAATTAATGATGCCACTATGGCAAACTGGGGAAAAAAAGAAGTCAGTTACCTAGGATACTTGCATCTTTGTCCTGTCAATGTTTCCACTACCTATGTGACAATAGGCAAATTTCTTTTTGACCTTCAAGTTTCAAATAAATAAAATACAGAGGGACCAGATGGTGAATATGAATGGTTTAAGAGCCTGAGTTCTACAGTCACAGCTGGATTCAAATCTGACTGCTAATGCTTATTACTTATGTGACTTTAAGCAAGTTAATCTCTCTAAACCTCAATTTGCTCATCTGCAAAATGGGCATTATAGGACCTACATCATAAGTCATTATAGTGATTAAGAGTGCCTATAAAAATGTAAAACACAAGAGTGCCCTTTAAATGGTACCTATCATTATCATCATAAGTGTTATTTTACTAAATATTACCTATAAGTAGGATATTTTTATGAAAACTTCTATTTGTTTTATATATTTAAAACATAAAAGAATACATGCAACATATCTCTAAATTATAAAGCAAACAAAATAAATACTCATAACCCCACCACCCAACTTAAAAGTAAAACATCACTGGTACCATGGCACCTGCCTGTGTGCTTCTTCCCCAGCCTTCCCCCAAGCTTCCATACTAACTCACCTTGAATTTTGTGTTTATCATTCTCTCCCTTTTTTAAGTTTTCTCACCTAAGTGCCTATCCATAAACATATTTCTGCTTGGTGTTATCCCTTATAAAAACATTCTATCCAAAGATCCTCTGCAACCTAATATTGTTTCACTCTATGTTTCAAAAAGTATCCGTTACTGTGCTAGCTATAATTCATTTGCACAGCTGTATAATATTTCACTGTATGACCACTTATTTGTCCACTCTATTGATGAACCTTTGAGTTGTTTCCAGTTTTATACTATTACATACACTGTTGCTATAAATACACTTGCATATGTTTCTTGAGCCACATGGGCATCAATTTTCTATACAGTGTACTTTAATGGTGGAAAAACTAGATGAAATTTCAGTAAGTTAATGCCAGAATGTTTTCCCAAATGCTGATGCCAATTTACACTGCCCCCTTCAGCGCATAAGTTTCCATCAATCTACAGCATCCTCCCTCCTACTTTGTTCTATTAAATGTGTTGAGATTGGCCAATCTGGGAGGGTGAGGGAGCTTGTAATTTTTGGAAACTTTCTTGATTATTAAGATCAACTACTTTTTCATATATTAATGGATTGATCATTTGTGTTTCCTTCTCTGCAAAATGCCTCTGTGTCTGTGCCCATTTTTCTACCAAGCCGTCTTATTACTTTGTAGACCTTTATATATTCTAGATAACAATTGTATTTCAATTATATTATTGCAAGTATCTTCTCTCAGTTTGTGACTTGTCTTATTGTTTTATGGTGACTTTTGATAAACAGAGGTTATTTTTAACAGTTAAATTTATCACTCTTCTCAATGTCTACTTTTCATTTAAAAAAAAAAATTCCACAACTCCAAAGACATTGTCCTTTAAATTCTTCCGAATTTTTTAAAGTTTTGCCATTTACAAGTAAGTCTTTAAATAGTCAAGGATTTCCTTTTGCATAAAGTATAGAGATCCAATTTCACTTTTTTCTGTATGGATGGCAAATGTTTCTAGCATGTTGAATAATCTATACCCAGTAATCTATATTGCCAATTTTATCATATATTGTTTCCATATAGGCATGGTCTGTTTGTGGGTTCTCTGTTACTGTTCTATTTGCTTATTCCTACATAAATACTGTGCTTCATTTATCACCATAGCTTAATTTAAAAAAAAAAAAAAGTCTTGTCAACTGGTATAGCAAGTCTTCTATCTCATTCTTCTTCAGGAGTATGTTGTTTGAACTTGGACTGTGGCTTATCAATATAGTTTTAGAATCAACTTTTGTAGTCCCCTCAGAGAAACTTAAGGAAATTAATTAAAATTGTTTGATCTGTAACATCAACTTGGGGAAGACTGACATCTTTACAATATTGACACTTCCAATAAACAAACATGGTGTACCAATGTTTACTCTTCTTTTAATGTATTTCAATAAAATTTTATAATATACTCCACAAAGACCATGCACTGGAGACTCCTCATATTTCCCAATGCTCTTGTATATGGCATCTTTACAAAACTACATTTTCTTTGCTATTGTTTGCAATTGACACTTAAATATCGATATTATTCCCAGCAACCCTTATTATCTGTATTCTTTTGTTTGCTATATAATCACATCATTTGTGAGTAACTTTCTTTCCAATCTTTTTTTTTGAGTTTTGTCTTTAATCAAGTGAAATTACACTAGAACTTTAATCATGAAGATGTTCTATAGCAAATCTTGTCAACAAGAGCCATTTAAAGAGTTTTAATCAGTCTCACTCAATCTTGAACAAGGTAGAGTTACAATATGTGCAATAAGACAAGTGGGGGCCTCAAGATGTCCGAGACAGGCAGCCCCCGTGTCCTGCATCTGTTGCTCTGCAAGCTGTGTCCACTCTGCTTGCCTCTTCTGTCATTCAGACTTACCAGCTTTCACATCCATCACCACGTCAAATTACCTTCCACATAACAAAGCCTTTTCAGCAGGTCTTAAGGCATACACGTGTGTACGGGTGGGACATGAAGGCGGGATCCTGTGAATGGATGGCATTCCCTCCACTGCAGGTAGCATTCCCTTTGAATTTCACTTTTAAAAGAAGAATCATCTCTTATATGTCTCTGTCTCCCAGAAGAGGCTATAATCCATGCAAATCCTATAAGAGACTCCTGCAAGGAGCAGCTATCCCAGAATGCAGTGCTGGACGTATTCCCCCAGACTGAGTGTCCAGCCCAGCTCACTCCCCTGAATTTTACAATTTCAGGCATCCATTCACCTTTCTATCTGTCGTCAACAAATAAGAGAAATCCCCAAACTGGTTTAAGTGATAAGGAAACTGTTTATCAAATTGTCACTTAGAGGTCCCATCAGAATCTTCAAATGAACATATCTAAATGTCATCAAGAGAGAGCCTGCATCACGCAGAGTGGTACAAAGGGTGGATTCTGGCTGGTCTGTCTGGGTTTGAAATGCTGGCTCTGTCTCCTGTTAACTGTGGAACCTGGGGAAAGTATCTTAATCCAATTGGTGCCTCCATCTGTAAAATGAGGATAATGCTGATCCCTCCTTCGTAAGGTCGTTGTGAGGACTGTATGAGTGCATGATGGTCACCTGCCTAGAATAGTGCCTGGCACATAGTGAGTTCCACGTGGATTTGATTGTTTCCCTACCCGCTGAAAGCCCCTCTACACCCAAATCTGGTCCTCCTCCTGGACTTTCCACCTCAGCCAATGGCATCACTCTGAACCAGCATGGGCTACACCCCTCAGTGTCCTGTACTTCTTTCTTCTATTAGGTTAAGTATGGAATGTCCGATTTCCTTAAGTACTAAAGTTGATATCACTGAAATTTCACTCTGACACTTTTTTTTTTAATTGTGAAGGTACATCCTCATTCTTTCAAACCCATGTTTTGCCTTGTGATTATCTTTCAAATTTTTTTTAGAGCAACTTTTGTGGAACATGGGTAAGTCAAAAATTCATGTTATTTTTGAATATGAGTTCTGTCGTGGAACCAATGCAGTGCAGATAGCTTGAAATATCAACAAAGCATTTGGGAAGGATGCAACTAATGAACGCACAGTACATGATGGTTTGAGAAGTTCTGTTCTGGGGATTTTAATCTTGAAAATGAGCCATGTGGGTGACCTGAGACCAAGATGGATAATGATGAGCTGAAAGCTGTAGTGCAAGTGAATCCGTCTCAACCTACGCAAGAACTAGCAGCAAGGTTTAATGTTACTGTTCCAATAATATTGGACCATTTGAAACAAATCAGCAAGGTAAAGAAGCTGGATAGATACGTACCACAAGAATTAAACAAGAGTTAGAAGAGAAACTGTCTCGAAGCTTGCCTTTCTTTGCTGTCATGACATAAGAGTGAACCTTTTGCATACCATATTGTTATGCGTGATGAAAAATGGATTCTTTTTGACAACTGCAAACATTCGGCACGATTGGATAACGATGAAGTGCTGAAACACAATCCAAAACCGAATATTCATCAAAAAAAGCTAATGGTGTCTGGTGGTCCAGCGCTGGTATTATCCACTACAGCTTCACTGGCCAACTGATTACAGTGGATGTCTACCGCAAGCAATTGGATGAAATGATGAGGATGCTTGTGATTACTCAGCCAAATGTTGGTCAATAGAGACAGACCAATCCTCTTGCAAGACCACATGTTGCAAAAAAACAACACCGCTCAAACTACAGCAGCTGGACTTGGAAACTCTCTGTCATCCACCCTATTCACCAGACCTTGCACCAACTGACTCCCGCTTCTTCCAGGCTTTGGACCACTTCTTGCATGGAAAAATATTCAATTCTTAAGCTGTGGAAAATGCCTTTCGTGATTTCATCGCCACTCACTCTCCAGGCTTCACTGTTGGCAATAAACAAACTACTGTTAAGATGGTAAAACTGTGTCGACAGTTTAGGCACATACTTTGATTAATGGTACTCCTTCTTGTTTGAGATATAATAAATTAAACTTTTGATTTGAAATCGGACATTTCATATTTAATGACAATATTTATGACAAAACCAGTTTAAAACAATTTAAAATAACTAGTTAATGATGCAATTAAAATTGTGTTGTACTTAGGATCCAGTCACTCTGCGGGGGGAAGCCTCCCCCCCGTTATCTAGTCTGCTGTGCTGCCAGGGGAAGCAAAAGGACAAAACTTCTAGACTTAGCCTAAGAGCTCCTTTATTTAACAAGGAACTATTAATTAAAGATCCTCATTAAGGCCTATAAATGAAATTAAACAGTATGTATTTGATGAAAATATATGCTTATGTTCACTCTTTAAGGCTAATCACTAAGGTTTCATGTACTTTTTATGTCCCAGTTCCTTCCTCAAATTTAATGAGACATAGGTTAAAAACCCTAAGGACTGTGGGAGCAGATGTAAGATTTAACTTCTAATTGCAGCAGAAGGTCATATAACACAAAGCAAAGAGTAAAGAGTTGATCATGTATTTGGAGACAAAGGCAAGAATGTGTGGTTTAGTAAGGATTAGGCTTAACTGCAAAACACAAATAAGTGGCTTAAACAAAGCAGAGGTTTATTTGTGTCTCCCAACGTAGTCCGTAGGCAGACTGTCCAGGACTGGAATGGTGGTGGTTCCACAGAGTGCAGCTTCTTCTATCTTCCATCCTAAAGATCGCCTCCTGGTCCAACATGGTGAGTGGAGATTCAACCACAAAATGTCCACATTTCAGACAAGAAAGAAAAAGGTGGGAGATGAGGGTCTGGAGAAGCAAACGAGACAAGCTTTTGTCCCAACAGTTAACTCATGTAAAAACTTTCCTGGAAGCATCACCAAATGACTTCTGCCTATAGCCTCTTGACAACGTCCAACTACAAAGGAGAACAGGAACATAGTATTTGAGCTGTATACACTGTCACCTCCAGTAACATAGGGGTCCTATCAATATAGAAGGGATAATGGATACCGGGTAATACATTAATCATGTTTTTTATTTTCTGTATTTTACGAAGCTTTGACTCCTTGGTACCTTTCAGACTCAGAGAGGGGCTTCCCCTCCCAAGGTTAGCTAATTCCTAGAGTTAGCAAACAACTTGCCTGAGAACATGCCTTGATAAGCAAACTAAGCAATCCTGAGTCCATACCCCCCACCCACCTCCTTTTCTCAGGTTCCTGCAGTCTAGGATACTATGCCCTAGCTTTCCATCACCCCAAGGCCAGGTACTCGACAACTAGGGTCCTCCCCTCAGGGTCCAGAGCTTGCTGAAATTATTCGAACTACCCAATCCTAAACTTGCTCAGCTTGCCTATTGTGCCTTATTCATTCCTTCCCCATGAAAAACACAACAAAGGCTCTGGCCTGTTCTGGTTTCCCCTTGCTCCTTCTGCCTCCTGACCGACCCTGGTGCTTCCCTGCATGGCCCTGCACGCAGATGGTGGGGAAAAATATATTAAAGATTTTCTTGCTCACATCCAGTACATGAAGTAGTACTAGCTGAAGGTGAATGAGCAGAGGAAGCCTGGCTCGGAAATAACAGAAAGATTTATTTTCCCAAAATGAAAACAGTTTTATTTGTTTTTTTTCTTATTGTAAAAGTAATACATGCTCGATGCTTTAAGAAAAAAATCAAAATAAACAAAAGCATAAGGAAAAACACACATAATACCCCTATCCAGACTTTTCTAAGCATATACTTACTTATAACTTTTTTTTTTTTTTTTTTTTTGAGACAGAGTCTCACTCTGTTGCCTAGACTAGAGTGCCGTGGCATCAGCCTAGCTCACAGCAACCTCAAATTACTGGGCTCAAGCAATCCTACTGCCTCAGCCTCCTGAGTAGCTGGGACTACAGGCATGTGCCACCATGCTCGGCTAATTTTTCTTTCTTCTATATATTTTTAGTTGTCCAGTTAATTTCTTTCTAATTTTTTAGTAGAGACAGGGTCTCGCTCTTGCTCAGGCTGGTCTGGAAATCCTGAGCTCAAACGATCCACCCGCCTCGGCCTCCCAGAGTGCTAGGATTACAGGCGTGAGCCACCGCGCCCGGCCTAGTTATAACTTCTTTTTCAAAAATGGGATAATACCACACATGCTAGTTGACACTTTTTTCCTGCTTTTCTATGCATCACATTCATCTTTCCACTTGGATACGAAATCCCCAAATCAAAGTCACAGGGCAGTTTTCTGCAGGTTTATTTCCTAACACCATTACAACATCAAAAAGGGAAATGCAGGACCCACAACTTAGACTAGAAGACCCCTACAGTCTCTTGCTGCTATCACATTTGACAAGTCCATTCTGTGCCTAGACTAGCTTAGGAGCAGCAGCAAGTTTCTCAGCAGATGAGGCTGCCTAGGTGGGGAGGGCAGAGCTTATGCTCTAGCAAATCTGACTGGTTTGGGGCCACTGGGTCCACCAGAGCCATATGCATGCTGAGGACTCAACACTACATACTAAACTCTGAAAAAGCACTGCTGTCTCAGCTTCATAGCCTTTCAGGGACATAGAGGAAACCTCCAGTGGGAGAGTTTATAGGAGTCTCTCAGCTCAAGTGTTCCTGCAAGACACACTCTTCTGCCCATGTGTCCTGAATTCAGAAACTGCTCTGGGTTGGTAATTAAGCTCTTTTGTTCACCATGTTATTTTCCCAGAGCACAAATTTATCACCTGTTTAAATAAGAATATTAATCTGTATAACCTCTTACGATGTTTAAGGAGTATAAAAGCTCCCTTGCTGATGGAAGAAATAAAAGAGTTGCTCAAAAGATAAATGCTATCTACTTTACAATTCTGCTTTAGGGATGTGGCATAAAGGAATAAGGACTACATCACCAGACAGTTTTAATGTGTGAACTTAGAGAGCAGAGTTAATATGCTGATTAGCGGTCCCAATTGCAGGAAAAAAAGATGGCTAGTAGCAAAAAAGAGCAATGAATTTCCTACTGCTTCTGGGCAAGGAAAGGATAAAGCTAAGGAATTCTCTTTCCTCAACCAAACTGCACTTCAAGTACAAAAAAGCCACTCAAGTATGTAGAAAATACGTTAACAAAAAGTCAAGGGCCTATAACATAGCATGTAAATTCTAAACTGTTAAAGTCCAACATGACCTAAGCTATCATTAGCACCATATTCTCAGGCAGAGGGGTAGGACATGCAGCCTGGGTAACAAATAGATATGATGGGCCAGAGGCCAAACTGGAGACAGATTGCCTAGATAGAATGAGGGACTTCTGCCATTTGAACAAAACAACCTGCTCAGTAGCAGCTAACCTCTGGAAAACTGCAGTAAATTAGCAGGCAGATCTGGGGAGGACTGATGTAAACCTTAAAAAGCAAAAGACGCATTGAAAAACTGAGTTTATTTTAGGTAATCTTTATTGGTAAATTATCAGTATTCTAAAATTTCCTGACTCTTATAATAAAAGATTACATAATGATCTGTGTGTATGTGCATCAAGAGACCATGTGGAAAAATAAAAGGAAAACGCAATACCTGAGGCTCTAAGGGGAGGCACTGTCAAAGGTTGTTAAGAGAACACCCTTCCACCGTCCCCAATAGTTCTGGATTAAGACTTTAAAAGGATATAGAAGAGGCACTTAGAAAGATAAAGAATAACAGAACCAAAGTCCCTGTGGCATGATCTGGAGATGAACTAGTAATATTTCACCTCATTATATTTCAGGTCCTTACTTCTGGCAAACTATGTATAAATGCTACTAGTAAAACTGTCCAAAAACAAAAGATGTGAAGAAGGTAGGTTAAAGACATTTAGGTTAGACACTAACCACTGTTCAGCAACCCCTTTCAATTTGGGCTGAAGCTCAGTATCCCACTGGAATCATTCTGTCAACATTTACTGAGTGGCTATTCTGTGCCAAGCACCAGTTAGGGTACAAGTACACAGAGAAGACTCAGTCCTTGCTTTCAAGTCTACAGGGCAAACAGGTAAGAAAATCAATATTTACAACCATGGGATAAATATCTGACATACAGTGATGCTTACTATATACTGAGGTGCTGAATCAGTACTGTAATAGAAGAGCATATAAAAAACAACGGGCCTTCCCATAGGACATTTATCCTTTTGCCATAACAGACAGATGAATCTGAGAGCTGATTATTTTGTATTCTGTCAACATTTACTGAGTGGTTATTCTGTGCCAAGCACCAGTTAGGGTACAAGTACACAGAGAAGACTCAGTCCTTGCTTTCAAGTCTACAGGGCAAACAGGTAACAAAATCAATATTTACAACCATGGGATAAATATCTGACGTGTAGTGATGCTTACTATATACTGAGGGGCTGAATCAACACTGTAATAGAAGAGCATATAAAAAACAAGGGGCTTTCCCAAAGGACATTTATCCTTTTGCCATAACACAGACAGATGAATCTGAGAGCTCATTATTTTGTACACTTATACACAGAAAACACCCCAAAAGAATAAACAACTAGTAAATGCCATAATAGATAGTAGCTACAGAGGTGATGCTACAAAAAGGGTAGACAGAATGACAGGAAAAATATTATCATTCATTTATATAAAAGAGTATTTTAATTCTTATCTTTAGAAACTAAAAAGACTATACATGATTTGGAATTGAGACTGTACCAAACAACGGCCAAAGAAGAATCGTCCATTCTACACCTTCTCTTTTGTCTGGTCACTCAGAAATATAATGTTATCTGTAAAGAAGCCAGAGTGTAATTATTATTCTCAGAACTCTTTCTCCATCTCATTTAATAATTCCACTGTAATACATATATACTTTAGTGCTGTTCACTAAAAGGATTTTAGACAACTTTTCAAAATATTAAATAACTCTTGCTATGTTCATGAGAGGTATATGCAGTAGGCATAAATGGAGCTGAAAGTTGAGCTTTGCCTGTTTGTCGAACAATGCAGACCTTGTTAGAAGAGGTGGAATGTTTTTTGTCTTTCCTAAAAACAAGATAAAGTCTTCTGATAACTTTCCACATAAGAACTGGTCAAAAATTGCATGTTTGCAATGCTGACAGATCCCATAAAACCAGGCAGTACGCCTATATAGAAAAAGATCAAGGCATAGCATCCCACATGCTGGAGTTATGGAGCAAACGACAGGGGTCCACATGTGGCCTTGTTATAGCTATGACAGATTTGTTTAAGTTTATAAACTCATATAGAAAACACTTTATTTTTAAATCATAAAATAATAGCTTTAATATACCCATTCTTGAGGAAATTTTTACTGTTACAGAGCGAGTATTTTTATCCAAAAACATAAGACATTGCTCTTAAAATGCTGTTCCAGAGGGAGTTAGCTATGGATAAGCAAAGGAAGAGAAGCAGTGAAGTCGTCCTGTGGTATCCATGGGGGATTGGTTCCAGGATTTTCATGGCTACCAAAATCCACAGATCCTCAAGTCTCTGGTATAAAATGGTGTAGTAATCACATATAACCTACACACATCCTCACATAGATTTTGAATCATCTCTAGATTACTAATATCTAATATAATATAAATACTATTAAATAGTTGTTATAACTGTATTGTTTTATTTGTATTATTCTTTATTGTTGTACTGTTACTTTTATTGCTTTCTTTTTTTCAAATATATTCAATCTGTGGTTGGTTGAATCCAAGGATGCAGAACCCACAGACACAGAGGAACAACTGCACTTCCTGTATAATTCCAAAAGATATAGATTCTTTTAACTATAAAATTACCCACAAAGGACCGAATATTTGTTCATAACAATAGTCTTCCAAAAATGAAATGTTTTGGTATAGAATGGTTACTTCAGAAGAGACTATTAGAACTGACATCACTATGGAAAAAGCCAAGAGTGCCATCCACTGGTGGTTATTTTTAAGTTACAGATATAATCCCTAGGAGAAAAAAATATGAGCTATAAAATAGATCAACCAAATTAAACTCTATTTTCCTCATTTCAAATGTCACTGAAGATCTATTCGGTTTTATGGTCAGTTATAAACCTATAGTTAACTGACCATGTTAGTGAAAACTGGTGACAAGAAAAAAACAAAATGGTAGATAATTTAAAATGTTTCTATTTGGCTTGGTTCATAACAACTCAACAATCTGAACAATCTAACATTTGCCCAAACACAAATGAGGGTAGGAAAATACCTACATTAGTTTTCAAGGTTAATATTCTTGCAAAGAAACTTATCAGTAAGAAAATATATGATTATTTATAACAAATTATAATTTATCAATATGGTCTAGTGATTAAGACATGAACTCTGCAGCACAGGGAAAAAGAAGATAAAGGAAAATCCGTCAATTAAGAGAGACAAGATATAAATAAACCATGTACTATAAGGATGTTTATAAAGTAATCAAGGAAATTTGAATGCTCAGATTTAGTAAAAAAACAATTACCAATAATTTCCTAATATTAGGTATGATAACAGCATGGTAGCATCTTTTAAAAAGATATCTATATCTTTTGGAGATAACTACTGAAATTTAAGAATGAAATGATACAATGTCTGGACTCTGCTTCAACAGAATCTAGGTGGAGGTAAAGTGGCTGGAAACAGAGATGAAATAAAACTGACCATCAGCTGATAACTGAGGCGGCTAAATAGAGGGGGTTCATTTTACCATTCTCTCTCTTTTTATATATGTTTGACATTTTCCATAATAAAAAATTTTTAGATGATGTTATCTAATTTTAACACAACTCATAAGTCCATAAACATTGAGACATTAATAAAATTTCTTTCATTCCCATCTACTTATTTACAAAAACAAGGTTTCTTAGTGTTTACATCCACAAAAGCAAACAAAAGAACAAAACTGAGGCTTAACAATGTCTAATTTTTGCAATTTATCCAAGAAATGAAAAAAGCACCATCTCATTAAAAATATATGTCCGATAATATTTTAGTTTTTATATTTACACATTAAAATTGGGTCAATTAGGTACTAAAAACAACTTTAATGATAACCCAATAAGAAGAATTTGTCATAGAATTTAAATATCTAAAAACTTCTTTCATGTTTATATTTTTGTTACAGATAAGTAAGATGAATAATAAATGATTCTCAACTATACAATACGTTATTATATCAAGATACATTTCTGAGGAGAAAATGGAAATGGTAAAACAAGTTCAAAGAAAAAATAATGTAAAATTTCCAAATGCTGAAGAGCTTGTACATGCATTTTTTTGTATGACGGTGGATATCAGATTGCATGGTATTTAGACTCCATTAATATATTTAAGAGTAACATAATTTTATAATGATAAAAATTTCTTAATGTCAACTTAAAGATATCCAAGGGGGTATATTATTTTCAAAGTTCTTGTAGAATATTCAAAAGTTTAAAAATTCTTCCCCAGGAGATATCTTCTTAATCTTCTTTTAACTTTATGTATCCATCTTTTCTATGTTGTATTCTATTTTAGAGAACATTAAAAATTTTTAACTTTTAAATAGAAGTTTCACCATATAGAGCATCAAACAGGTTCTGAATAAATCTTCAAATTTATGAGGCCACTCACATTAGTGTAACTCTAATGTGAGTGGCACGTGCTTCTCCCTGTTTAGGCCATGGCCTTCAAAGACACTAGATTTACATTTTTCTAATTCTCAACAGTAGGTACTAAAAGGGATAATTCAATTTTACACTCTATGCAAAAGTTACTTGTGATCTAAAACTGTATTATTTTTAATTTTCTAAAGGAATAAATAAACGTAGAAACTCTTGGCAAGCAGAAAAGCCAGAGTTACAGAATACTTCTAGTGAATTGCCTCCATTCTCATAGCATCTGTACTCATAGCCCCACTCAAGATTATTTACAACATAGCCAAGCTTTTAAAAGATGGGGAAAAAAAAGAATAGCTATAATATTATCACAAGCTTCTTACCAGCTATGATCGTTGTTGCTTGTCGCCTCACATTATTTTTATCCATGTATTCACCATAGTCTACTTTCCCTTCCAAATAAATTCGAGCCCTGATATAAATAAAATTAACATTTTTTTAGTCAAGATTCTAATATGCTTTACAAGAGAGAGTCAGGTTAGAAGTGGTAAGAGTATACACCTCTGGACAGAATATGGATAAAAGGATGAAATATATAATCATATATAACCTCATTTTTGCTACCACTTCTCAAAGTTCAGAATTAGGAGTACTGAAACAGAATGTACAAACAGACTTGACACCTCCAAGTAAAAAGGACAATGTTTTCATCCTTCAGCTATTTATCTAATGGAAATTAAAAAAAAAAAAAAAAACTATTCAAAGAACAACTCAGTGGCATCCTTTAAATTTTGAAGCGTGATTTCCAATGTGTCATTTTCCTTGATCTTAGATTTTGGAGTCCCTAACAAATCTGATTTTCACTTATTTACCAATTCCTTTCTATAGTGACATTTATGACCTTATTTTCAAAGGACTTAGATTATTAAAATTCAAAACAGAGGTTTTCAGCTTAGTGTATCACTCAGAGTTAATTACCACAATTATTTCTATACTATCTAGAACTAGACAACCATACTATGATTTTAAAGGGTAGAAAATGACCATAATGGCACCAGTTTTCAGAGTCCACCACCACCAAAAAAAGACGACAAAACTAGTGAAATGATCAGGTGCCAAAGAAAACACACAAACATACACACAAATAGATTCATCCATCAGTAGGTGAAACTGCAGGTAGACACTTTCCTTGAAATATTCTATATGTGTTTGTATTTATGTACATATTCATACCTACATACATAAAGGGCAATGGAGATACATATGAAAAAAAGCTACGAAGTTATTGAAAATAGAAATTTTAGTCACTGTTGAAATGATTTTTCAAAAAATGTTTTGACTATTTCTACAAAACAAGTAGATTTCTAAACATATTAACTATTAACACAACTGCTGTTAAACACACCCTTCTACCCTACAAATTTGGAAAAGACATTTTTTTTATACATACTCAATCCAAGTATTCTAAAAGGGAACTACTAAGCCTATAGAAAATTATCAAATATAAAATAACTGCTGTGAATATTACCATAATAACTCAATGTGTCAGGATTCAGACATTCCAGATCCTCCACTAAGGACATCATGTGGATGCCAAGAGACAAGACACCACTCTCAGAATCCCTGTCCTCGGAGGCAAGGTAACTCTTAAAAGCTTGTGTTCCACTTACCCAAATGGCACTTAATACACTCTGCCTTCTCTCTTGCTTCATCTACTTTTATTTATGTACATGCTTTGCTTGCCCTAAACTATAAGTTTTTAGGAGGCTAAAACCATGTTTACATTTCATAGGCTAAAACTTGTGAATTAGTCACATACATAGCAACATGCCATGCACAGTATCACGGACTTAATAAACAACTCAGGGAAAAACGAGAAGTGACATGTTTTTGCCATGAGAACACCTGCTACCAGTTCTTTAAAACCACAGTCCCCAAACCCTGGGCCATGGACAGGTACCAGTCTGTGGCCTGTTAGGAACCAGGCCGCACAACAGGAGGGTAAGGTGCTGGCAAGCTTCATCTGTATTTACAGCCGCTCCCCATTGCTTGCATCACCACCTGAGCTCCGCTTCCTGTCAGATCAGAAGCAGCATTAGATCCTTATAGCAGCACAAACCCTACTGTAAACTGCACACGCAAGGGATCTAGGTTTCGTGCTCCTTATGAGAATCTAATGCCTGATGATCTGAGGTGCAGCTGAGACAGTGAATACCACTTCCCACCCCCCTACACACATCCCCAGCCCCCGTCAGTGGAAAAACTGTCTTCCATGAAACCAGTCCCTAGTGCCAAAAAGGTTGAGGACCGCAGCTTTAAAACACTGAATCAGTAAGATCCTTCCTTCTTCAACTTACCCCTTTTTCACATACTGATATGCCACATCTCTGAGGCCTGGCCGGAACACTGATATTCTGTGCCACGTTGTCTTTTGACTGACATCACCTAGATAACAGGAAATCTAGTTACAAATGCCAGCAGACAAAACAAATGCTAACGGACAACATGCCCAGCAAAACCAGTGTCACACTTCCTAAGAACAGAACAGAATTAAAGACATACCTTGTCTAAAAGTAGCTTATCTCTAATTAGATAACTGGCAATAAATAATGTCTGTTTATTGCTGATAAAATTAAAATTCCAATTTTTTCCACTCACCCATTTGGTATTCTTCACCATCCCCTGATCGCCACATCTCATTTGTTGCTAGAGAAAATATCGTGACTGGATTTTTTCCTTCCACCTGTCTCATCACAGGGTCCTGACCCACTCGCCCAAGTAACTGCACACGATTCAGGGCTGAAAGGCAATGCAGAGATAAAATGACATTAGGAACCTGCTATGGACTGAATATTTGTACCCCCTCCAAGTCATATGTTGAAGCCCCACCTCCCAATGTGCTGGTACTTGGCCTGGGGGTGGATGGGGAGCCCATTCAGGAGATAATTAGGCTTAAAGGAGGTCATGAGGGTGAGGACCCCATGATGGAATTAGTGTTTTTATAAGAAGAGACCAGAGCTTCTCTCTCTCTGCCATGTGAAGACACAGTAAGAAGGCCACCAACTACAAGCCAGGAAGAGAGCCCTCACCAAGAGCCCTATCATGCTGGCACCCTGATCTTGGGCTTCTGGCCTCTGGAACTGTGAAAAATAAATGATGGTATTTTTGTTATAGCAGCCCTTATTGACCATTAAAGAAATCCACATCTGAGTTTGAGAGAAATGTCCAGAAGATGAACAGCTATAAATACTACTTCAACTTCAATCTCTGTATTAAGCAAAACCCAAGTTCTACGAGATCAGAAAATATGTTAAAGGGGTGAATAAAGGGAGAGTGGGAGGAAAAAAGAGGGAGAAAATAGTCATACAGAAAGCAACCCCACAAAGCCAACTTTAAACTCTTTAATTGCTCTTTAAAATGTCTTTTTTAAATGTATGTGGAACTAAAAGGCCAAATCTGAGATCTGAAAATCTTCATAAATACAAGAGAGTATTTCTGTGAAATGGTATCTTTCATAATCTCAGTGTAATGTAACATAACCTTGGAGGACTGAGATAACCAAACATGACTCAAGGAAATTCTTACAGCTGGACAGTGATGACAAAATTGAGCAGTAACTGCCTGATAAGGGCCCAATTTATACTAGGTACCTATAGCCCGATGGGGCAAAGCCAAGATCTTAGGAGCAAACACAAGCCAAAGACATGATGATAACATAGTTAACCCAAACAACGTACCTCTTCTACAGCACATTTGAGAATATTAGCACATTACTATAAATAACATTTTAAACTTGGAAATTAGCTACTTACATCTTTCAAGAACCAAACTGCTAGCTATTTCAGACTCATGTCTTACAAACTGATGAAGTACCTAAAGGGGAACAAAAGAATAACACGGTTTTAATGTGTTAAAGGCAAATGCGAACAGAAGATCTGCTCATATTCACTCACCATTTAGTGAGTAGCTCCTATAAGTTCCAAAAGAGAAGAGAAGCTCTTCCCATGTTTTCCCAACACACAGTGCCAGAAGGACCAAGCAAACACTTTAAGAGCAGGTGACTGCAGAAGCCCAAAGGTACTAGACACTATGCCCAAGACTTAATTTATTCCTCTCCTGTTTCTTTTGTGGCAATCCTCCCAATTACGGCACTTCTGTTTGCACACAAAAGGTAAAATCAAAACAGTACCACTTTCACAATAGAGTATGATAGTGATCATAAAGCTAACCTATACCTAAGGGTTGCTGCCAAATATTTTAAAAATCCAGCTTTCATTAGCAGGAGACACAGAAAGAAGCAAAAAATGCTATATACATTCAATAGACTAGACCGACTGACCTTTATTTTTTTAAATATAAACAACTGGTATATTATTTCTGTATTTTGGTTATAATTGGCTTTAAAAATTAAGAAATTTAGATTTATCTGAGTACAGATTTAGTCCATCATTAGCCCAAAGGAGAGCAGAAAGAGATCAATCCTTTAAAATTAATGCATCAATAAGTAGATTCATTAATTACATAAAACAATGATCTAATAACTGTTGAGATGTATGGAATAAATGCAATGTCATTACTTAAGTCTCACTCTCAGCCATAAAGGATAGTTTAGAGAACAAAAAATAGGTTAAATTCCAACAAAATAATACATTCCTCCCATTAACGATGTGAATGCCTTTCTGACAAAGCAAGAGGAACATATTCCAAAGTCAGACTCTCTGTGGATAAAACTCATAGAGTCTATGACACTGCTTTCCTCTGGTTGCTCCTTTGGAATTCATTAGGAATTTGGAGATACCTCAAATATGACTAGCCTAAAGTGTTTCACTTAAAAATGGGCAAAAAATGATGATAGATAATATCCACTTCATAAGGCTATTACAAAAATTAAACAACTTCTATAGTGAGCTTAGTCCAATGTGGGGTTCTATAAATATTTGATGAGAAATTTCATGCTTTCAATAGATTGAAAAAAGTCTAAGATAAACAGATTTGGTTCTTTGAATAAGTACAAAGATAAGATTTCCAAGTCAAAGTCACATAGTCATCAGGAAAGGGTAGTCAGTGCCACACAATAGCAGCACTTCATAACAGCAATCACTACTGAATACCAGCTAAATGATTTATCTAGTATTAATTAATCCTAAAACTTTATCTATAAATTATGTCATCCCCACTTTAGAGCCAAGGAAATTAAGCCTCAAAGAATTAAGTAACTTGCCCAAGACCTGCAGGCGTAAGTGGCAAATCACTGTAAGAACCCAGGGTCCTCTGACACTAAGGCTACTGCTTTTCCCACTGCCCTCCACTGCCTCCTTAAAGAGATTCTACTCGAGGGCTACAATAAAAATAGGAGTATATATCACTGAATTCAGGGTTCAGAGAGCTAACCATTCTATCAGAGAAATATTTTTCAAGTGGCAGTATTGTTAATATAAAAAGCAGAACTCCACCAACCAAATAAACACCATTTCCCGAGGGTACCGTTGGCTATATAATCCTACCACTAAATTTGGGGGCAGAGGGTGGATAAGAAAATAAAGATGTGAGTTACAACATACTACAGAATCAAACTGCTAACTAGTACCTGTGTCATGATTCCAGAAATATACTAATTTGAGTTCTCAGACAAGTCAGAGCTCATAAATCTTACAGAATAACAAAATGTCTCATTTTGGGCACACAAAAATCAATACCTACTGGAGAAGAAATAAGGAAAGGATTATTTAACTTGGATAATTTTTAAAATTAAGGCCGGGCGTGGTGGCTCACGCCTGTAATCCTAGCACTCTGGGAGGCCGAGGTGGGCGGATCGTTTGAGCTCAGGAGTTCGAGACCAGCCTGAGCAAGAGCGAGACCCCATCTCTACTAAAAATAGAAAGAAATTATATGAACAGCTAAAAATATATATAGAAAAAATTAGCCGGGCATGGTGGTGCATGCCTGTAGTCCCAGCTACTCGGGCGGCTGAGACAGGAGGATCCCTTGAGCTCAGGAGTTTGAGGTTGCTGTGAGCTAGGCTGACGCCACGGCACTCACTCTAGCCTGGGCAACAGAGTGAGACTCTGTCTCAGGAAAAAAAAAAAAAAAAAAAAACTTTTAACTTTTTATATTTGGTTTTAAAGACATTGTAATACTATAATACTTAAGTATTGCTAAGACAGTTTCATGTTTCACATTTCAATGCATAAAAAAGGTTAAAGGTACATATATAGGTTAAAGTGGAGATCCAAGAATATATAACAAATTTAATTCAACAATAAAGTGAAAGAGGCGATGACAAATTTCACACAGGAACTGACTCATCTTAGTCCTAACAGTAGGATGGGAAGTAGGAGAGAGGTGTTATAAAGGAGAATCTTTAGGAGTTGGTGCCCAAATGTGATAAGTGAGCAAAAATGATAGGTTTAAGGCTGGCGAGAGTAACTGGATGGAGGAGGAGCCAGACTGAGCGGAATGAGAAGGAATTTTAAACAGTGAATTTCCGGTGATGCTGAGACTTGAGCTGCTCTCCTCAGTATGGAGAGATGAGGGAGAGGAGCATTTAGTAACAGGTGGTAGATGATCAGGAAAGGAATCACACGCCTTACAGAAAAATGCTGGAACAATGATTCTTATAGTCCTTAGATCACTAAAAACCTTCAATGCTCTCTAACGGATCTAAATACAAGTAACACTATTCCTATTACATATGTGAATAAATGCAAAAATTTTTTTGTTTTAGTGACATTATTTACACAGGCAAAATCTGTCCCCAACCCTCCATATCAAGTGGGTGGGTGAACTCTAAGTCTTTTGCTCCTGCACTCAAAAGCCTAAAGAAATATGATCACTATGGGTGATAATATATCCAGGCATTAACAGAAAAGTGACTACCTGCAATACAGGTCTTCGAAACATGGCTTCTCTTTTCTTTTCTTACTCTAGTCTTTACACTCTTCCTGAAAAAAAAAAAACAAAGAAATATTACATCTTATAGCAAGAGCACAAGTTCACCAGTCCTAAATTCCTAACTGCATTCGTGATTTTTATGCACTCCAATTTGTGACCACAACATACCAACGTCCCTGCACATTTGACGAGGACCCCCCACATAGTAAAGACTCATTAAATATTAGAGTCATCAAGAAACTTAAATCTGAAACCTGTTGCTGCAAAAATTATTGCCTCCATCCCCGTTAACAAAGACCAAGGGACGCTGAAGATCCCCAGGCTCCCCAGCCCCAGTGCCGGGAAAGGCGGGCGCCCTTACTCAAAGGTGCCGCTCCCACCCAAGCTCGTAGTGGAACTGGAAGGAAACCGCGCAGTCCTTCGCACGAGTGAGAAGGGAAGGACCAAACACCTACACAGCACCAGGTCCCGACCCACGCAGGCGCACAAACACGACTAGAGCCCTTCCTTTCTTCCTTCCTCTCTTCTCCTGGCGCTCTAGCCCTGACAAACCACCGCAAGAGGATCACTTCCGGCGCACGGAGCCGCAAGAATCGCGAGAGGAAGGAGGAACCAGAAAGTACGCAGCGTGCGCCGTAGACATACTGCCGGCCGGCACCACGGCAAACACGTTCCCTTTTACACGAAAGTTCCGGGGGCTTCTTCCGAGCGCCGGTGGACGGGTCAATGCCGCCAAGTGGTGAGTGGGAGGAGTTTCGAATGGAATGCACCTAATGAAATGCAACTATTTGATGAGTGACGGTTCCAGCCGGGCCCAGGAGGGGGCGAGGTAGGCGAAACAGAGAATATCTCCGCCTGGAGGAAAAACAGAAAACAAAAAAAAAAGAAAAAAGAAAAAAGAAAAAAAATGGCCCAGGCCACCTAAAGCAGTAAGAAAAGCAGAAAAAAAGAGGGGAATAGGCGAAGGGCTGAGCCTGCAAAATTTAAGGGGGCACCAAAAAATTGGCAATCAAGATAAATAATATTGTAATGTAGTATTTTAAAAGGTCCAAATTAATGCAAGAAATCCGTGAGGAACCAAACAGTCGTGTGTCGCTTTAACGACGGGCTACATTCTGAGAAATGTGTCCTTTGGGCGATTTTATGTTGTTCGAACATACTTGTACTTACACAAAGCTAGGTGGTATATAGCCTACTGCACACCTAGGTTGTTTGGTATAGCCTAATGCTCCAAGGCTACACACCTGTATGTTACTGTACTGATACCGCAGGCAATTGCAAGATAATGGTATTTGTGTATATAAACATAGAAAAAGTACAACAAAAATATAGTATAAAAGATTTAAAAAAAAATGGTACACCTGTATAGAGCACTGCCCATGGATGGAGCTTTCAGGACTGAAAGTTGCTCTGGGTGAGTCAGTGAGTGGGGGTGAATGTGAAGGCCGAGGACATTATATTGTTCAGTACTGTAGACTTTGTAAACACTGTGCACTCAGGCTATACTAAATTTATTTTTAAAATATTTTTCTTTCTTCAATAATTAACCTTAGCTTACTATAACTTACTGTATAAACTTTTTAATTTTTTAACTTTTTCACTCTTTCTGATAACACAGCTTAAAACACAAACACATTGTACAGCTGTACAAAATATTTTGTCTTTATATGTTCATTCTATAAGCTTTTTTCTATTACAACTTTTTTTTTTTTTACTTTTTAAACTTTTTTGTTAAAAACTAAGACACAAACACACACATTAGCCTAGGCCTACATAGGGTCAGGATGGTCAGTAGCACTGTCTTCCATCTTCCCATATTCAGGGTCAATAACCGGCATGGAGCTGTCATCTACAATAACAGTGCCTTCTCCTGAAATACTTCCTGAAAGACATGCTTGAGGCTGTTTTACAGTTAACTCTTTTTTTACAAGTAGAGGGAGTACACTGTAAAATAACAATAAAAAGTATAATAAACAGGTAAGCCAGTAACATAGTCATTTATTATCATTATCAAGTAAAACACGAGTAATGCATTGTGCTACGATGTTTTTAAGCATCTATGTCACTAAACCATGGGAATTTTTCAACTCTATTTTAATCTTAAGAGACTACCATCGTATATGCAGTCTAATATCACTATGCAGTGCATGACTATATTAAAATTTTATTGCAATACAGGATCTGAGCCATATTGGAGCCTGAGGCACAGGAAAATGTGCACCCCTATATTCATGTTTGTCTGTATTTTTTCAAAAATTTTTTTCTAGAATATTAGTTGAATATTAAAAATTTTGAAAATACTTGTATTAAAACTCAACATTATTTTAAGTTTAAATATTTTGTTTATACCAAAAATGGAATTTAATTTTACTTTCCTGGTTTTAATGGAGGTAAACTGAGCAGTAAGTTTTAAAATCTACTTCTTTGCTTATCTTGTTTCAGTTGCAAGAGTTGCCATGTCTCACAATTTTTCTTAGCCAAATGACAATCTTAAATAATTTTAACTTCAGCTCACTCATCTTGTCTTTATTTAAAATTTTGGTATTTTGTTCACCACAGATTTTTTTTCATTAGTTCTAATATTTTTTAAATGTTCCATTAAAGTATCATTAATCTTGATTGCTGAGTTTCTTGGTGTGTCCCTTAAATTTTATTTTACTCATCCTAATCCTGGCCCCGGTAGGAAAGAGGATATATGGAACCCCACAAATTGTAGAATCCAGGCCAGTGGGGACCTCCCCTTCCTCTCCATCTCCCTGTCCTGGCACCGTCCAGCTCGAGGAGAAGGAAGGTACCCTCCCGATTGTTCTAATGTGCAAAGTGCCTCCTCAGGCCCGTACTTAAAATCATTCAACTGCCCATTCTTGCCCTTTAGTGATAAAATCTTAACTACTTAACACGGATTCCAACACACACCTTAACCCACTTCTGAAGGTCTGGCTCAATAGTTGCTGTACTCTATTTCTAGATGTGAAACTGCCCTTTATGAAGTTAATAAAAGGCTGCAAGGTGGGAACTGTAGTAGGGACCTAAACTCTGCAAATGCATAGGCATAGTTAAAATATGTATATAGCCAGCCATTGTTCCCTAGCTTGCCTTCCTATAATTGCTTTCTACTCAGGAGTCACATAGCTGATGGTCATGAGAATTCTTAGCTTTCTTCATTGTTCCCATAGGTAACATTACCCTTGTGAAACCTAGGCTTGTCTTTGAGATATCTTCCAGACCCTGCATTCTGGTAGAACAACTGACCCAACCAGACTAGTGGCCCATACTAACCAAGGAACCAACCCAACTGGTCTTGTGACCTGGGAACTACTGACTCAGCACAAGAAGACAGTTTCTGCTTCCCGACCCCATGAGTTCATTCGCAGCCAATCAGCAGGCCCAATTCCTTAGCCCTCTGCCCACCAAACTATCTTTAAAAACACGGGCTCCCAAATTCTCAGGGAGGTGGATTTGAGAAATTCCTCCTATCTCCTCACATGGTGCCTGCAATATTAAACACTTTCTCCGCTGTAACCCCTGCCGTCTTACTATTGGCTTCCTCTGGAGCAGAGGGCAATGAACCTGGTTAGGCAGTAACAGACACTAAGCTCTGTTTTATAATACTTCCACCTTCACAACGCTGAGTTCCTGAAACAGACCATATTATACTGCCGTCCATCCTTGCACAGGTATTATTAATCCTGCACCCACCTCATGTATTACCGTCATCCCCTCCAGTCATTTCCTCTTTAAAAATCCAACTTCTATTTGGGCAGTGAAGTCAAATGAAAAACTAAATACACCCTTTCATCCAAAGCCAATTTCCCACTTGTCAGCTCCCTGTTTGCTTTAATGGTAGCAAGATTCTCCCAGACTTGAACCTTGTAGTCATCTTTAAATTTTCTCTAATCACCCACATCTGTTCACCTATATCCAATCACTTGGCCCTAAAAGTTCTTTCTTCATTATGCCACCAATATCTCCCTCTTTCTATTTGCATACTTCAGGGTGAGGAGTGTAAAGAGATTGTATAAAGAAAAATGCAGAAAGTACTATACAAATCGAAAACAGCCAACCTCGGGTATCTCACAACTTTGTAAATAACATCTTAGTGGAGAGTCTGGGCTAATCCAAATTCTCAGAAAAGAATTATTGAAACAGATTCTCCTTAGAGTGCTGGTTAGAGAAAGTTGCAAGTGCTGCTTTTTTTCTTTTATGACAAAGAAAAGCATGTTAAAATGTACAAAAATCTTTAAATGTATAATGTCATGGAGGAACTAAGCAAAAACATTTTCTTCTACTATCAAATAGTAGATAGTATTTGATAGTTAGTATCTTCCTAATACAACAAATGCTTCAGCTTTGCTCTCACTGTCCTCAGGATCTGAAATGTCCTCCCCCTCCACCACACTTTCAAAATCTGTTCTCCCATTTCATGTTCTTCACACACTGAGTCTGTGTTGTATTATAATTTAAATGACCATGAAGGTGTCTCATTTCTCCCACTGATTGTGAGCTCTTGGAGGACAGGTAACTTATGAATATTCAATTCACAGTATGCTTTAAAAACAAGGACAGGCTTTAGAAGGGCCCAGACCACAGGCCAGAGCACAGAAATAGCAAGAAAGATAGAAGAATCCAGAAAGATGCTTAAATAGGCCTAAAATTAAAAGGTTTTTTTTTTTTTAAATCAAGGATCTGGAAGAGTGATTCAAATGTGTTTTTGTGTCAGAGATACCCCTTCAGAAATCTACAGTTTGCATTTTCATGAGGATGCCCTGAAACCTTTGTGTGGCATTCTCTCTCTCTCTCTCTCTCTCTCTCTTTCACACAATCACGGACTTTCCATAGTTCATCCATGGACCCGGAGAGGGCCTTCCCAATACTGACAAGTAGTGACAGATAGCACTTGTGGCTTTAATCAGCTTTAATCCCTAGCTGATTAAAGGGGCTTTTGTCGTTTGCAAAGCTTACTGAGAAAGAGAAATGTACATCATATATGCCCAGGGCTGCAAAGTTACCTTTGGCCTTACCCCCTTTTATTTCCCCCTAAATTAAAAGGGTTTCAGCTATAGGTATCCAGTGGTAGAGACCAAGGCTGACGATGCTTTATCACAACTAGGAAACTTTGGACAGTTTTGCTGTTAAAAAAATTTTTTCTGGAAATTTTAATCAAGTTTTTACTTTGCTTCTAAAACACTTTTTCTAAAGCCTCATAATAACTGGTAGAAAATTACAGCACTTAGTACCTAAACTGATTACTAGCATGTATTTTAAAGTGAATCAAAAGCAATTTTAGCAATATTTCATAGTTATTATGGCTTTTTAATTTTAAAAATCAACCTTACAATTTTTATGTACTTCAAGATTGAAATTATGGTTCATCTAGAGATAAAAAGGCTTAGTTGTTCAAGCTGAAAGATTGACATCTGTCTTTCAATATTCATCTTTCTATAGCTTTAGATAGATGACCTCTATAAATTGGTACATATGTTAGAGCTTAGACCAGTAGAGTACAATAGTATTTTTCTAAGTCTCAAGATTATCTGTTGGCACCTTAATGTCAGTGTTTGTGTTTAGGATACATCTATAGAGAAGTAATATTTGTTTCCTAAAGTATTTAAATTTAACTTCTTTAATGTTGCTAGCCCAATGATGTTAGTGAAATAAGTTTGATAATTAGTTTGAGTTCTATCATGATCTCTCTGCAGAGACAAAACTTAACTGAGGCAAGGAGTAAATGTCTAACTGAAATGGAAGGGATGAAATGCAGAACCCAGTGAATACCTGGTCCCTCTCACACTCAAAAGTATCTATAAAGATGAATCCTATTTTGGTGACTTCCTGTTACTGTGGAGCCCAGCAGAGAGAGAGAAAGAGAGAGAAACAAGTAATCTGGCACTAGGTCCATTCAAATGTGAAGCTAGGCTCCAAGGAACACAGTAGGGAAGGGGTTGTAGACCAAAATGGCTGTAGTTGTCAATGCCAGAGAATACAAGCATAACCAAAGAATTCTGATTCATACATTGCATATACTTAATAATGTACCTGTTTCTAAATCACAAATTGTGATTGATCTTGCACTGTACTGCAAGATACATGGCCTGGGGGTGGGGGTGAGAGGGCAAGAGATAAACTAACCCCATTTTTAAATTTTGAATAAAGACTAGTAAATAAAAGTGGCAATGGACTATAGGAAGAACTACATGACACTTAATTTCACGGAAAGAATTGCTATTCCAAAGCAGAACAAGGCATAGTATGACAGTTTATTCAATTAAAAAAACATAATTAGCTTTTAAAAATGAGGGGAAAATAAGAAAATCAAGCAGCGAAAAGAGCCATTAATCATTAACAGTTTACATTCATTAAGATGACACAAATAGAATTTATCAAATACCTTTGTGGTTGACATTATTTTATAGCAGAGCCTGACTATTATTAACTTTTGGACCTGTGAAGCTGGGCCTTGCTGCCAAGACATGTTACTACTCACCTACTGAATTCTCTTACCCATTTATTCATAAAATATTTTCCAACAAATTTCTCATTCTTTGTTAGTTACATATTATAAAAAAGAGTGCTTTACCCGTAATTCAGCTTTGGACAAGATAAAAACCTTTATTTAAAAATACAGTATTATATTCCTTTAAGAATGTATACAGAAAAAGAATTTGGATAAAATGTGATAAAATGGCAGGAAATAAAGCCAAATTCTGATAAAGTCAAGATAAATTGGCAGTACTCAGAATATCAAAACCAATCAGAACAGCCATGAGAGGGTCAGGACAAATAGACTGAGGGAGAACAGCCACGTCAAATTTTCCTTGAACCCTCTGACTCTAGTATTTCTGTTCTAGAAGTTAACCAGCTCATAAATGTCCACATTATATACAGGTTTAATTTTACTCACCTCACATAATGGTGAATCCATCTATTTAATAAATATTATATCAGAGAAAGGGCATATATACATTAAAAGAACTGCTTTCTCAAAGGGACTGGGAATTCTTTTAGGAATAGCATCATATAACCTGGGAAGCACTGTTTGAATCCAGGTACATTTTCTTGTAAGCTGTAACTTCAACTCAGAACCAAATTTTATTCCCTTCTATTTATAGTTAGAGGCCCTGGGGTCCTTGGTGGGGGAATTGGCAACAGCAACCTCTTAATCCATAGGCCAAACCAAAGACTGTTTCCCTTTCTTCTTTCAATTCAGAGAGGCTCATGCTGTCCCCCTGTTCATCAAAAAAAAAAAAAAAAAAGTGAGAAGTAAATGAGTTGTTGCTAGGTGGCATCAGGAATATAACAAAAAGAGAAATGGCTACCAATTATTGTACCTGGGACCATTGCTAATACAAAGCCTTACTAGCTTTAAGATCTTGGCTGTAAATAATAAATTAGGAGTAGATTTTGAAAGCTTTGGGCATTCAAGTTGCTTAATTTTTTCATTTTATAAGGGGAAGGTTGGGGCAGTCAATACCTATTTCTGGAGGCTCTGCAGTAAGAGGTCAGTTGGTGAAATGAATTCTTAAGGGGAAGATTACTCACAGGTAAAGCTTAAAGACTTCGTGCTCTTTCCTCCCCCACCAGGTGCATGCTTCTTGATCTTGTGTGGGCCTCAGAGACCCCAGGGTCCCCTGGGGAGAGATGGTGGGTCTCTCCCTGGGGTGACTGGGCCTGCTGGGCTTCTCTCAGTTCCCTGCAACAAAAGGGGGAAAAAGCAAAGGTTAGTTGATCCCCAATTAGAGATAATTATCAAAACATAAATCTATTACTCTTTTTTTAGTATTTACAGTAACAAGCCTGAGCTATACACAGAATAGAAAATTCAGTTCCTAGGATTGTCTTAAAAAATGGTTGACCCACATGCCATAGCATATGGTGGGTTTAGTTTCCAAGACCCCGCTGATTGGAGCATAAATGGATTTTACAATTAAAAAAATTAAGTGAACAACTCTTCAGGCTATATGAAAAAGGTACAGAAGTCAACAAACCATAGCCTCTGGGTCAAATCTAGCCTGTCACTTGTATTTTTAAATAAAGTCTTATTGGAACACAGCCACTCATTGACATATTGTCTATGGCTGTTTTCACACTATATTGGCAGAGTGGAGACATTACAGCAGAGAGCATAAGTCCCACAAAGCATAAAATATTTACTCTCTATCCCTTTACAAAGCAAGTTTGCTAACCTCTGGTCTAGACAGTTTCAAGATTCCATCTGCCCCATCTCTGCCCCATCTCTGCCCCATCACTGGTACTGGCTCATGGCAGTTACTTGTGCCTATATAGCTGGCTTCACAGAATGTACACACCACACTCTAAGAGGTACTTATGTTCTTGTGAACAACATATATGTAAGTCTAGTATTTTGTACTTTATTTCAATAGAATTCAAAACTAGAGCAGAAAAATATCAAGTGGCTTTTTAGGAAGAACTACCTGACTAAAGGGTGAAAGACTCTGAAATTTATTACCAAGTAATTAGTTTGGGGACTTTTCAAGCTAATGTTTCCAAGATAGGTTGTGTGTCCAAGACAAGTGAGACTCCTAAGCATATTTTAGACAAGGACTATTTTATATTTAACCAGGCATAGTATATGTAATAATGACCTTAAAATGCCTTCAGAACACTGCTAAACATTACTACCTGACTTCTTTCCCAACCCCATCCTATCTAATTAATTAATTCCCATTTTTAATGGAAGAATGGATTAATAAGTAAATACATGCATGAATACAACCCTACATTAGTAAGATCAGATTGCTTTGTTTGCTCAGAAAAATACCTCTTCCTCTAAACATGTACAGGGACAGTATGTCTGCCTGCCCCTGAAACTTAATGGGTTTCTAAAATAGGTTTTTACCACCTTACCTATGGTTATATTAGGTGATCACCCACCAGTTATTTAGATACCTGCTGTCACTCAGTCTTAAATGTTCTTTACCACCTATATTTCCTTGTATTCCTCACTCTTGCTTCCTTTGCATTAACTGGAATTTTCTCTCTCAAGCAACCTAATCACAGAGCCTCCCAGTCCCATGCTACAAAGAGCCTCAGTCTGCCGGTCTCTTTGTGGAGAGGGACCTATGTAGTATAGTGGTGAATACATAAACTTGAATCCATATAGAAGACACATTATATCAGTTATATTAATGTCATTGTGAGTAGTTCACAATAGATTCTTTCTCGTCCCCATCATCTAAAAGCTACCTTTCCAGTGTGGCTGTCTTGAACTTTTCCAAGTTCAGCTGCTGCTGGAGCTCTTCAGCTTTCCCCAGGGAGGGCCGGAGAACTCGACTTCTGGACAGAGCTACTGCAGAAGGTCTCTCTCCTGGATCAGGGTGGATCATATTCTGATGACACAGGGCCAAAAGGAAGGAAACAGCAGCTTCACTACTGGGAAAAATCTTCCCACTCAAGCCAACTCCAACTCAGCTTTTTCTGGTGAATTTTCTAAAACCCTGCTTGTCCTTTGTGCAGAGGGAAGATATAAAACCTAGCTCCACCTTGGACAGAAAGATTGTCCATGTCTGGTAGCATCAATTGTCCACACCCATGACTTGTCTTTAAATATTATGTTTTAGAGCTGGCTGGATGATTAGCTACTCTAATGCCTTAATTTCAAAGTAGAAAAGAACTGAGACCCTAGATAAAAAGTCACTTGTCCAAATTATTTAGAAGGGCCAAAACCAAAACCTGTTTACTTAACTCTTAGTTTAGCTTACTTCCTATTACATCATGCTGCTTTTTCACGTAATAACTCACCATGACGGTATTCCTAAAGCATTTATCTCAAGGTAGAGGATATATCTGTAACCTCAGATGATTTGACTAGGGAAAATATCTAATTTTATACAATTAACAATGTCATAAAATGAAGAAAACACTGAACCTTCTGTTTGGGGCCCAAGTTCAGAGCCAGCTCCACCATTTACTCTGTGAATTTTGCTGAAGCTCAGTTTCCCTTTCCTGAAATTTGAGATAATGATATTCACCTTCTGGGACTATTGTTAGAATTAAGTGACTTAATATATGTATTGCCTAGCACAGGGCCAGCATTTGTGTACTCAGTAAGTATCAACGAAATCTAAGAGTGCTTTACATATAGAAATAGATGATTAGACGATGAACAAAAGACCACTATCAAGAAGGGTTTGCCTCTTTTCAAGAAAGCAAAAGTATTCAGGAAGAAGGACAGGTTTGTAACTATATTTGAAGTTTCTAGGTAAACCATAAAACTCAAATCTAATCTCTAAGTGAGTAGATATTTCTAAGGCTATTTTAGGGATCCTAACCAATCCTGTTCCCTAAGCCATGAAGTCATACATACATTTTGTTTGCTTGGTATAATTATAAGCTGGACAGGGTAAGCTTTTCATATCTTTGTTTCAACATAATATTATCCTTTTCTCGTCCCCATACATACTCAGATATTATTAAGTACAAGTAAAACAGTTTTTTTCTTTTTTTATCTTTTTTCCTTTTTCCCCCCACCCTCCCCAGAATTGGCATTGTGCCTTTTTCTAATAGCTCAAATTATTGTTGGTGTTGTCAATTATCAATAAAGTAGCTTATGCCTTCTTATATACAGTAGAAATTCATTATTTTAGTAATATCATCACTGTTACTATTAACGATAGTTAAAACCCTGAAGTAGAGCAAAAAGATCAGTTTTGATTTTGGAGTTAACTAAGTAACAACTGAGAATACAGGAGTCAAAGAGCTGCCCTGAGCTGTGGTTTCCTCAACTGCAGAATAAGATACTACCTGCCCATTTTACAGGGTTGTTACGAAGGGCAAATGAAAAATTGTTTGTAACAAGATTTTTGAACTATGATGTGAAAGGTTTATGATATTTATTTTCTAAGTTTCCTTGAGTTATTTTCAATCTGTCCTGTATCTTTTCTGTGCTTCCTAGTAACTATTCTTTTTTCTTTCTATGAATGACACTACCGACATCTCCATTTTCCTTTCCCCAACTACTTGACATCACACATTTTAAAAAATAGACATTTCATCTTTTCTTTATCTCATAAAAGATATCACCTTGAGCAGACTGTAAAAGTCTTCTGAGAGTTCCTGAGGAATGTCGGGGAAATTACCCTCTCGGATATGGTGCCATGCATCGCCATTGGTGGGTAATGCCTCAGCTCCCGCAGCCACTGCAATTGTTAATCCCAAGGCAAATATGTCTGCTTTGGGAAGGTGCTGATAATCCTTCAAAAGAGAAGACAGGAAGGCCAGTTAGTATGCCAAGGGGAATGAATGTAGACTAAATTACAACAGGTAGGAGAGGTTCGTTTGACTGCATGTAAGCTCTAAACAGACACTGTGGGCAAAGTTATATTCACTGCAGTTAGTGGTTTATTTCAAGAGAAGATACACAGAACACAAACCACCTGATTAACACTGCTCTGCCATTTTGCTCTGTCAGGCTCAAAAAAGCTTGGTGCACAGATTGGCTGATCATGGTAAGGAAAGACTCATTTTTTTCCTTATTATCACTCAGGAGGAAGTTATATCCTTCCTAGGCCTAACTCAACAGACATTGTAGAAGATGGGCAATGACTAACAGTTATTTCAATGACCAGAGCTGGTAGTGCTATCCGAAGGATAATAGCATGATAAATATGGGCTAGACCACTATGGACTTGAGGGAAAGGGTTAGTAGTTAATCCATGAGATTAGGAATTCTAAGAAATATTAGAAACAGTAAAGGACCTTTAGAAAGAACAGTATAAATATTGATTCATCCTTAACTGACCCAGCTTTCCTCATACATTTTTTGGAAGAGTTTATCTTTGGTCTCCATTCAGAATGGGGAAAGATAAGTTTAAGTTATTATATAAATACACACTTCTCATTTTTTGCACTGTGAGCCTTCATTTGAGGGTCAAAAGGTTCAATGAGTTATATGACACCCTCCATTTCCCTAATCTATACCTCTTGCAAAATCTCTTTAGCCAGGAAGCGACTGTCTCCTTCTTCTACTTTGGGTTTGCTTATTGATGTCACATGACCCAGGTCACCTAAAGAAAGATAAGAAAAAACAAAAGAGAAAAAAGAAATAGAGCTCTTTAAAAGTATGGCTTTATTTTCTCAAAGTAGAGGAGGAAACAAAAAAAGTAAAAAAATTTGAAAAACATGTCTTTCTTAAAACTGGAATAAATGAGTCACTATTATAAGTTTTATAGCATAATAATATACTGATAGGGGCATAAGGCAAGCTCACCAATTTTATATATCACATTGGCAGAGAGAAACCAATCAGCTTCATTTTCAACTTCTTCTAAGACTCCAGGGGAGTCATCTTGCATCCTGTAGCAAATGAAGATGTTACCTGAAAAAATACAGAATAGAGGTAAATAATGATTCCTAAGTTTTTTCACCTCAAAGATTCTCTTCTATATTTGACATTCAACTTCCCTCTTTTCTTCTTCTGTGTGGACATAGCAAGACTACTAAGGTTTCTTTTTATCTATGAAATCTCTCACATCACTTCTGAGCAGCCAGTGATTACTAAGAGATATTTAAGTTAAACTGACTTCATATGTTCCCCATCCTCTGAAGAAGCTGGTGGCAAGATACTATTGTCTCAAAATAAACAAATACCATATAATAATGAGAATTTGTCCTTGGGTTTCAAACCAATGATTGATAAAGCCATTCATTTCTGCTTACTTTAATCAATGCTGAATTAGAGTATAGAACTAGTAGTAAAACAATTAGGTTGTATCTAACATGCTATCATTTACCTATGTGGTAAATTAAATACCTAATTTTATTTTTTGTCCTCACTATACAGGCAAGATTTTTTTCCTCTCTGTCCATTGGGCTCAAGGGGGAAATGGTTAAAGCTGTTTAATTTTTTAGGAGAAACAAATGGAAGAAAGGGATTCTGCTAGCAAATACTCTCTTTGACACTTGATATACACACAGGCACAGATTTTAATGATGGTATGGAAACAACAAAATATGGCAAAAAGAGCTGAAGGGAATCATACTGACTGGGTTTGATGTCCATGTGCACCATGCCAGCATTATGGATATACTTAAGTCCGAGGGAAATCTGTAGAAGTATATCCTTGAGTTTTGGCTCTTGGAAATGATTGCCAGAGTTAGCATTTTCAGCTATAGCACCTTGCAAGCTCCCACCTGGGAAAGAACAAAGAATAGCCTCACAGAATTGGAGAAAAGATGTGAGTCTTACAGATGAGAGCATAGTAAATACAACTGGCCCTCTACATCCTCAGGGGACTGGTTGCAGGACACCCCACTCCCCACAGATACAATCCTGGAATGCTCAAGTCCCTTATATAAAATGGCATAGTACTGTATTCAATAAATTTGTCATAAATTACTTCAATCCAACAAGTCTAGATTACTTCAGTGTCTCTGCAAAGCATAATAATATCTGCCCCTATCTATACCGCAGACATGTTGGAAAGAATTACAGGGCTTTTAAAGAAGAAAATGCCAGTACCTCATGTATCCAATAGTATATGGCCCTACTGTTTCAAGTATGTGCCAACTAACAGTTTTAAAGTTTTACTTAATTATTAACCAGAAGGTCAATCAGGCCTAGTCATATGGCTACCATTGGGGGCAATGATTAATTCCACATCAGTGTCAGGCTACTTGTTATAGGCTGTTAGTAATTTTAATGTAACTGATGCTAAGTCTAATTTAATTAAAACTAAATCATAAAGTCAGAACATTTAATGATTGCTTACCCAAGGAAAATATAAATGCTCTATATACACCTAAATCTTATTTGAGCTACACTATTTGTACATGAACTGTAAACTGTCTTGATTTATCATTGTTACCAATAAAAAATAGGTTCGTATAACTACTTGATCTTGATTCTAAGGTATTTAGAATGCTTCTGAACACTTTATTAATTAACACTCGTTGTCAGGTCCTTCAAATTATAGAGTCCCAGCTCTCACTGCCCATAGAGTTCCACCCTTCAAGTACATATCAGAACAACAGGATCTGAGAGAGTAATGGAATTTTTGAGGAAATTAGTATTTTAAAATGTCCTGTGTAAAATTGAATTTAAAGACTTATCTCTCATGCTAAAATAATTAAGTTCAGAGGGGAGAAGATTCAGCCCCTTTCAGAAACACAGGGAGGGCTACAGTAAATGTTATTTTTCTGGGAGTCTTCTTAGAAAAGAATTTATATACTACATAAGTACTACACACTTATTAATTAGAAAGAAAGGATAAGGAAAGAGAACATTTTAGAGTTTGTTAAAAACAAAGTCACTCCAAGATGAAGTTTGTAGATGAGGCTATGAGGTGTTGTCAACAGGAAAGAAGAAGGCTATATCCATTGGAACTCTTGCTTCCCTACTAGCTTGGGTGTTCCTTAAAGGCAGGGACCATATCTAATCCATCTTCACTCCCAGGGCCTGGCATGTAATGAATATTTTCTGAATGGAATGCTTAACATGGCAACAGAAGGGAAAGAAAGAATAAGTTAAGGACCCCTTGAAAGGTATGGAAGGAAAGCATCCTGGAAGTACTTAGGAATTTTTAATACGTTCTTTTGGATTATAAACAGAGATATTTTTAATTCTCTGAAGAGCCAGAGGTATTTGGTAAGGATAACTAAAGCAGTGCTAGCATTACTTGTATATACCTAGAAGCTATGTAAGTAAAATTAAAGTTAGCCAAGTAATAGCTAACAATATAACTGAAAGGTACTCATTTACACAAAAGTGTTAGAATATCCTGATTTTGCTACAGCAAAAGCTGATTGTCTGCCTCTTCTATGAGAGCTTAATGAGCTGCTGTTTAGTAAACAGCATCAACAAGGAAGTGTTTATGGACATAGGTATACTGAGTGAACTGTGAGCTTCATCCCTACTAATCTCTTCAGCCACATTGGAGCTTTAACTCCATAACCCAAAGTACTACCTGGAGATGGCTACTGTCACTGTAAGCATTGTACCCAAGAAGGAAACATCTGGCTCATGGAAGGCTCTTCTCAAGCCATCTTTGTGAGTTCCTACCTTAAAATAGTAAAATAACAACTTTACCCAATTGACAGAAAGGAAAAAAACCCTAAGGATATACCTTTTTTCCTCTCTGCTAATGTGGCCTAACAGATAACAAAACAAATAGAAAATGCTTTCTAACAATAAAATGTAAAGCAGATCAGTAATTCAACAGGCTATTTGGTTCATACATTTGCATTCTCACAATATTTTATGTTGCTATCTATAACACAAGCATACTTTTCTGCTGGTAGAGTTGTTTCTTGTTTGGTGGAAAAATATAACTAATATTCATGGTTTTCCACAGAGAACACTGACTTCTGGATGTCACATCATTCAAACAAATGTAAGAACCACCATCCTGAGCATGATTTATACAACCTTCAGTGACAGAAGCTATTACAAGAAAATACTGCCTTTAGGGAGCGATGAATAGTCCAATCCTGAATCAGAATCCTGGGGGTTGCAGAACTAACCTACTACTGGAGATCCTTCAGATTTCTGAGGCTGACCCACAGGTGACTTGTAGGGGATTTTGGCAAGAGTGGGAAGGAGGGAACATTCGATTGGTTCTGGGTTCAGGAGGACAGTAGGGAAAATTAGATACTACTCGTCTCTAACAATAGTCATCTAACTTACGACCTAGGTTTCTAAATTATCTAATTTACAATCTAAGCTAAAATCATAACTGTACCTGTTTCAGCCTGACTGTTATGATAAGCTAGGGAAAAGGGTAGATGTGGAGAGGGAAGGGCATGAGGAGGCAGAGGTGAGATGGTGGGTCCAAAAAAAGATAGTAAGTCCAAAGTATTTATAAGGTAGCAGAGTAGCTGATGCCTCATTCCTTCATTCCTTCTACTCCTTTCTCCCCTCCATCTCTTACCCGCCCCCACACACGTGCCACCCTTTGATAATATCTTTCTTTGTTAGTGACTAAAAGTCATGCAAATAAAACCAGTGTTCCCTATAGAGAGAAAAAGGAAAAATAATACTGAATGTCAGGTTGCAATAAAAGGTAATTAGAAGAGAAGATGATTAAGAAAAGGCTCTGCATCTCAATCATAAGTATAAGGAAAGGATTCATTTTTTTTCTCCAGAGAGACATTAGAAAAAAGTATTTGGGATAAGCTTATAAGAGGGAAAGAAACCTACAGCATTTACAGGTAAAGCTACAAGGACATCTGTCTATAAGGAAACAAGAGAAATGCCAAATAATTATTTTGTAGGATGTGTGTACCATTTTCTATATTTCTAGCATTTCACATTATTTACTTACCTACTTGTTTGCTTATTTATATAATGATGGAGCTTTAACACTAGCCTCAAAAGCCAGGCTGGACATACATACTCAGGGTCATCGGGTGTTTGTAAGTATTACGAAAAGACAGACTGTACTATTAAAGAAACTCGGGTTGTAAGCTATAGTTCTATTTAAAAAACAAACAAATAAACAAAAAAAAACCCCCAAAACTCAGGGCGGTTGTGCATGAAGGAGAGGAGTGTTGTTATCAACAATTGCTGTGGCCAGAATATGGATTGCTACTCCTAAAATAAAAGCAAGCTTCTATTCAACTTATAGCGCTTTATTATATTACCACTGAAAATTTTGATGAAAATTATTTCCAAGACTAAACACTTAACTGCTGTTCTGTTGATCTTTGATCATATATTATAAATATGCTAAACCAAAGGATACTTTTCTGATCTGAAGCAGCCCAGACACCAGTGTTACTGGTTCCTATGTATGTATGGTTCTGAAGTCTCAGAAGAATACATTTGAAGTCACCAGGTTTCAGTCCCAGCTCCCTGGCTCCATGCCCTTACTCTGGTGAGAACACTAAAGCTCAAAGGTAAGAAGCAGCAAGAAGCATGAATAATCCACCAACTCAGGAATCCACTTGAAAATCAATCAAAAGTTGTCTGTATGCCAAATCAATGCATGATGAAGAAAGTTTACCTCCCATCTCGCAAGAAGTGATAGAGACCATGGCTTGTATCTTTCAGAATACCTAGTAAATAGTAAAAGGATGGCTTACCATTAAATCACTAAGGTAAAAGTTTTCTCTTTAAGTGCTAAGTGTGAGTGGAGTGATAGCGTCTATGTAACAGCTACACACCAGCTTTGAAAGAAACACATAATATATGAGCCTGAAAATTTCTTTTCAACCCATTTTTTCCAGCTCTCTGCTTCCAAGTAAGACTATACTACAGACTTTCTAGGTAAAACTCTGCTATGCTTGGCATAAACGTGAGGAGGTGGCAAAACTCATTTCTGAAGACTTGTAAGTTTATCTCCCTCCTGGTAGATATCAGTCCGCCTACTTACCATTGCAGTATTCATTCTGAATGATCATGTGGTCATCTTCTGCCCATGAGGAGTAGTAACGCACTACATGGGGGTGATGCCCAAGCACTGCATGAGCATAGACTTCATGCAAAGCCAAATTCCTAAGAGACAGAAACGCACTGAAGGGGGTGGAAATCAAGATAATGTACATAAACATTTTTAAAAGACAGGATATTATTAACAATGGCAAAACATTTATCAAGCACTCACTGCCTTCTTACTATTTTATCTCATTTAATCTTCATAGTTACTTTGTAAGATACACTGGGAAGGATGAAGACCCTAGAAAGTAAGTGGCCCAAAGTCAAACTGGTAGTAGTAGACCTAAGACCAGAACTTTTGTCAGCCTGGTACCAAAGTCCATAATTTTTTTATTTTAATGGAGCATATGTAAAGAGGAGCCTGAGGTGGTTATGCCTCAACAGCAGACATGCTTCAGGTCCTAATTTCATTGTATCAAAATCAAAACACCATAACAGGCTTAACAAGAAGGCCACCATACATGTGGTTGTGGATATTGTGATGGGCCCTTGATCTTCTCTTTGAAGCCTAAAGAGTCGTTAGAGTCAATATTAAACTCAGCCAATATGATGTAGTCACAGGAACAGCCTTGGGGAGAGACATTCATTATGGGATGGGAAAGCCCAACACAAGGAAAGCAGAACAGAGTACTTCATGAATTTCAGTATAAAAATAAAAAATTTGTAAGCCTATAATTTCAGATTCCACATGTTAAGTAGTTTACCTTCCCAGTTCGTTAAAAGCATTGGCTGAATCTGAAAATGTGTGTTTTCCTTGTGATCAAGGAAGAACTTTGAAACAGTTAGTTCTGGGAATGAAATATAAACTTTTGTTAATAATTTTTCCTAGCGTGTAGTCTCTGAAACTTGACTATTGAAGTCATTAATACAAACTAGAGAAAAACCAGTGAGTTTCCTTCTTGGCAATGTTTCTGATGAACTAAATGGACATCAGAAGACCATTCCATAAAGCTATTCATTTTAAAAAGGCAGTAAAACCAGCAGTAGAAAGTAAAAGCCAAGAGATCCACAAAAAATATAACATGATCTGAAATGATCAAGTTATATTTTAGGAAATAATTTATCACTGATCTGGTAAACTCAGAAAGGTTATGAATGTGAGACAACATACAATGAGGGGGTTGATTTTTTTTAAAAGCAAGCAAAATGTTTCTAATGACATCAGTGCTATCATTTAAAATATTTTGACAAGAACCAGCTCTCCAAACCCAAGCTTGTACTTCTAGTACATTTCAAAGGTACTCACTCATTTGATAATTCTGCAAAAGATTTCATAGAGCGCTTTATTGCATAAACACATCCATCCAGCCTCTTAATGCACTTGTAGACTGTGCCAAATTCACCAACCCCAATTTTTTCTACCTCCAAGAATTCTTTTTCATAGCGGGAATCCATGTTGGTTTCTCGTAGCACACATCTCTAAAATATTTTAGTAAAAAGAAAAATAGAATAATTCTAATATTGTGAGCAATAAAATTGAACCATATTACATTCCTAACTTGATCTAAGCTTTCAAAAAGACTTTTGGGGCAAATGCAATGAATGCTATCTATGTCAATATTTATGGTAGCAAGAATCTCCCCAATTGCAGAGTACCTTTTGTGTTCTCTATAACCTTCCATACAGCTCTATACAGACCTTTCTCTCACATATTTTTCAATATTATTTTCTGTATCTGGTCATACTATTATTCTTCTCTATATGTTCCTACAGGGGACATATCTTCTCACACCCAGAGCTACTGTCCTCAGAATGGCTGGGAGCAGAGGGGAGCATGTTTTTTGGTGTTTTTTTTTTTTTAAAAGACCTCCCTTCTCTACTTATCACAAAATTTAGGTGCTAATGTTTCCGTCTCAAGTTGAATAAAGGTACTCTTTGTTTTCCCGAAAATTTTACTCTAGGGAACAAAATTGTTAAATTGATTAGTTCAGAATGTGTGCTCAGGTCTAGCGACCACTCCCCCTACTGGCCAACTGGCAACATCACTCATTGCCCAGCTAGTGTAATAACCCCAGGCAAATCATTGAACTCCTAAAGTTTTCTCCTCTGTAAGATGAAGATCATAGCAATACTCCTCAGAGTTCTTTTACATATTATATGAGAATATACACTGTAGTTCTTTTAAGTATTATATGATAATATACATTATATTACATACATTTTATGTAATATATATCTTAGTATAATGCCAAGCACATAGTAAATTCTCAGTAAACTATTATGACCAAAATCTCCATAAATGTATATGAACCTAAATCCAAGCAGATTTTTCTCTACCAATGGCATCTTTTCCTTTTTTTTTTTTTTTTTTTTTTTGAGACAGAGTCTCGCTCTGTTGCCCGGGCTAGAGTGAGTGGCGTGGCGTCAGCCTAGCTCACAGCAACCTCAAACTCCTGGGCTTAAGTGATCCTCCTGCCTCAGCCTCCCAAGTAGCTGGGACTACAGGCATGCGCCACCATGCTCGGCTAATTTTTTTTATATATATTTTAGTTGGCCAGGTAATTTCTTTCTATTTTTAGTAGAGACGGGGTCTTGCTCTTGCTCACGCTGGTCTCGAACTCCTGACCTCGAGCTATCCACCCGTCTCGGCCTCCCAGAGTGCTAGGATTACAGGCATGAGCCACCGCGCCCAGCCGCATCTTTTCCCAGTGTCCCAATCAGGACTACTTTTCCTCTTCTAACCTTAGGAGTTTGAAAAAATCTTGGTTCTTACTACCTCTTCATTTTCAACATCTAATTCCAATCCAAGATCTATTCCAAAGCAAGATGTATAATTTTCAGTGCCCTTAGCCAGTCTCAAGCTGTGTTTCTTACATGTCTGAATTTGCTACAGCTACCAGCTCCTCTCCAATTCCTCTAATAGTAAGAGTTATTTTTGCAAAATAATACCATATAATTAGAGATACCTAATTGTTTCCCATGAAAAATTCGAGCTTCTGATAAGAGGCCTCAAGGCCTTCTACCAATTGCATACCCACTACCTCACCACCCTCCCCTCAGATAGTAAAGAAACCAGTGTGCCATCCACATCCTCCCTGGCCACTCACCAGCCTCTCATACATGAAACCTGTTTTCCTGCCTTCACAGCATTAAAAGTTACTTATTTCCTTCACCTAGGATTATCTTAATATATTATCTCTTCTACTCAAGTCTGGCTTCCTACAATAAGTATTTTTATTAAGCCTCCATATAGATTTTAAATATATACATGTATGAGTATTTATATACATATTACACATATGTACATACACATATACTGACAAATACATACATCTTATAGCTTCACATTTGTGTAAAGATTGTTTTGAAATTTCAAAGGTCTTAGCTCTTGGACAATAACTTTCATATAGATTTTTTTCATTAAAGGGTCTAACTAAATACAATGCTTTGCACATACTGAATATTCAATAAATATTCTTGGCATTTCTATCTGAAACCAAGAGATAAGCTATAAAATAAGTCAGGAATAAAATCCAAAGGTAAATAGTGAAACCATAAGTCAGAAACATTTGCATGTGAAAGAAAGCTTAAGCCAGTGGCTTTCTTCCCTATGATGTTTACAATAGCCAAGTGCTAACATTTTAACATATTAACACATTTATGCAAGTAAAATAAAACTTGCTTCAGAAAATTTTAGAAATTTGAAGAAAAAACAAACTTTAAGTTCCCACTATTCAAAGACATTGAAATAAAAGTGATTATACTTCCATCTAATTAATTCTGTGATCAATGTGTCATACAGAGTTGTGATCATTCAGCATATAAAATTTTGAGTCTTTTTGTACACTGAATATTGACTATGGGCATGTTTTCATGATATTGTAAACATCTTAGTGGCAATTTAATATTCCACTGATTTAAAACTATAATTAACTCTTAGCCATTCTTCTATTATCAGGCATTTAGCCCTGCCCCCCCCTTTTTTTTTTTTTGCTATTACAGTAAACATCTCTGGAGATAATATTTACAGTATGGTTTTCTCAGGTTAGATTATCAAATGAGGGATAGTAGAGCAGGGATTGTGGACATTATAAAAATCAATAAATACTGGCATACTTAAGAGTTAAAGTTTTACATAGAAATGTCTGGCTCTATGCCCTTTTTTTTCCATTCCATTTTTCCATTTTGAGACCAAAAATACCTCGATTTTCCTTTCACTTCTCTACTCCAGGAGTATAGAATATTTCTACAGATCAAAGACAGAAGCAGAAATCTTTAATTTAAAAATACTCTAAGGTAATGATTCAGCAATATACATATCAGACACTGCCTGGCAAAGTAACAACTAGCTAAGAATATAGACCCCGACTGGAGTCCAGACAAATTCAACTGCAATTGTAAAGCATTTGTAAAGAGAGAGAGAGAGAGAGAGAGAGAGTGTGTGTGTGTGAGGGAGAGAGCGCACAAGCAAAAGTGAGAGAACACGGAGTAGAGAGGGAAAGGGGAAGGGGGAAAATGGGAAGAAGGGGCCAGGGGAGGGAGGCAAAGGGGCCAGGGAGGGAGACAATAGGATAAAATGCCTATGTTGTGACAGCTGGACCAAAAAACCATTCTCACCTTGGCAGGCAGCCCTTGTTCAACCTTGCATTCCTCTGGACCAGCTTCCTCACTTAAGGAAAAAACAAGTTATATCAATGTATGATTAACACTTATTGAACCTGGTACTGTGCTAGGTTCTGGGATTATAAAGAAAATAAGACAATTCCTTCCTCTCTTCGACTTATATTTGGAGGCAGGGATAACCAGCAAATTTCAATACGAGAACCTAGGGCAGGAAAAGCTATCAAGGATACCATGGACAGCACCCAATTAATTATTCTGGGTAAAAAGCTTTCCCAGAAAAGAGGATACATAAACTAAGATGCTGAGAATGAGTAGAAACTAGCTAAGGGAAAGGAGGGTTTTAGGCAAGTAGAACACCATGTGTTAAGCTGGAGGCAAGAGAGTACAGAACGCATATGAAACTGTTAAGTGGGGATTATCCTCAAAAGAGGAAACCAAGGCATACAGAGGCTAAATAACTCTAGGTGATATAATTAAGTAAGTGGTAGAACTGGACTTGGAGCCAGGTCTGATGCCAAGGTATTTGCTCTTCACTGCTACACTCCACTTTCCCAATACCACCCCCAGCCCCAGAATTTAGCTTTGTACTCAGTTCACAGTAGACTATAAGTAGAGAAGAATCAGCTCTAACCCTGGCTAAGGTATTTTCAGTTACTTTTCAATAAGCTGAAGTCACTGACAAACATCCTCTTTGGCATGAGTAGTTGTATTCTGGATCCGTAAGCAAGATTTCAGCCAGCTATATAGATTTTTCTTTTGGAGAAGTACAAGGTAAAAATGGCAGAGGGCACTACATTCATGGAAATAAGCTGATGCTGGATATTTGTGACTTAAATGTAATACTCCATTCTAATACTGTATAAAATACCACCACAATAAGGGGGAAAATACCCTCTCAAAACCAAAACCACTAAGTGATGTTACTGAAGTTACCACTTTCATTGCCCCCCCCCTTTTTTTTGCTGGCTTCAGTTGAGATTCTAATGGTTTACAAAGACTCCTAAAGAGCTAAAACCAATAGAATTCTTGGTAACCAAAGTAGGTGGGTGTACTTGTGCTACAGTCCTGTTTATTTAAGACTCAGCAGATAGTGTTGAGAAAACCTATTCTGGCCACAAGACTGGTTAATACATAGTCATTGATTCCAAAGAAACAACATAACACAGTCAGTGCTCTGCAGAGCTTAGAGTATTAGCAGTCCATTTATTTTACTGAGTACATTTGAACATAAATGACTGCCCCATTTGAGAGGTGCTTCCAGTCTATAAAAAAGCCTTGAATAGACATAGTAATATCCCTGAGTAACATACACAATCCTTATTTGGATGATTTCTACCATTCAGTGGCCTGTGTGGAATAGTGCAGTTTGGCTTTCCGTTCTTTAGCACCTCTGGAAGCAACACCATCTTTTTCTCTTCAGCCAATCTTCGATCACCCACAGAGAAGTTCAAATCCTTGCTCTATAACTTTTATCACCATACAAGCTAGACTCAAAGCAGCAATATACCGTTTGAAGTGTGAACTACACCTTCCCCAACTGCTAGCCTCATATTAACCAGGGGAGACCCCTGGAATGCAATTTCATTGCCCATTTAACTTCCTAATGGAAGTTGGAGATCTATTGTTTACTCTGTCCTGAGAAGACATCTACAAGTACACATCAGAATGGAAAGATGTTAGAATCTCTGTGCCAAAGCAGGTTAAAAATCAGCATTGACATTTAGGGCGGGGAGAATATGTAAACATACCAATTTCATTCAAATAGAATTCTTAGTAATCTTTCTTTAACTCTTTCCTCTTACTCTTTGACTATAGTAAGGTCGGTTCTCAAAAGTCATAAGCAACAGTACACTTACAGATCTCCTCGGATTTTCCTCTTGCCACTGGATTGAAGGAATAATTTTCTGTAGGACTCTGGAGTGAAGGGATTAATATTGACCAGAGCCAATGAGGCCATCTCATTCCTGAGGGGAACAGGTGTGACCTTCAAATGCTTAGCACCTTTGAAGGGAAGCTTCCCTGCTGGAGAAATCGCCAAGTGGCTCAGTGTGCTCTGAATGAGGAGGACAAAAGGCAAATCAGAAGAAGGTTAGTAAAAAGAGCTCTGTATCAGTTAGCTAGTTAATATTTGAGCCAAAGAATGTTATTGCTAAAAGGGGCCTTAGAAGTTACCTGGTTCAGGGCAAACTAGTTGCATTGTAACTGGTCCTCTTGTGAAAACTACAGAATCTCAGTCTCTACCTCTAGATGTTCTGATTCATGAGTCAACACAGGAATCTGTACTTTTGTTAAGCTCCACCGCTTTCCCCTGGGCAGTTCTGCTAGCTGGCTATGAAAACCACCAATTATCGTCTTACCTCTGGTTTTTAAAGATTTGACATTTAAGTTTAGACAAACAAAAATGACTCTATAGAAGATCTGGTCTTTAGGTTCTCAGTTTATACTTTAACTTCCCCTAATTATTCATTTAGGTATTTGTTTGGTGCCTACTAAGTAGCAGATGCACTAGATACTGAGTGATACAGAGATAAATTCCAGTTCTTAGGGAATACATAGTCTATTAGAAGTTCAGTATTTCAGAAGTAATCACTTTGTAAGGGAAAGATTTCATGGACTATCTAAATGTGAAAAAGTAAGTTTTTAATTTCATTTAAAATATAGCATTAAATGAGAAGAGCTCCATGAAATGGGGTAAAAAGATTGAAAAACAGTACTCTAAAATAACCCCTTAAGATTCAGGGCTTTGCAGAAGCTATAATTATAATAGCTACCAACAAATAGACAAATATGCAGGACTGACCACTCCAAATGGGGTATAGGAAGAGGACATAGGCCTAAACCTAACCAGAACTAAACCAAAGGGTAAAGGGAAAAGCCAAAGAATCATGAGACACCAGAATGCCATTATAACCCAAGTGTCAAGGGCCAGAGGAATACCTGTGTTATAGATTTTAGGAGTACAATAGCCCACATGGGGGCCATGGTGGAACCTCACAGTATACTCATTGCAATGTGGGACTCTTTCTAAAAGAATTCCATTGTTTTGATACTCTCTGCCCATGACTTTTCAGTGTAGAAGCAGAAACCAGACTACAGTATGCTTCATTAAATAATGTGAGTCTACAGAGAATGAATATTGAGCTTATTATAAATACTCAAACAGAAACAAAGGAAACTATAGAGTACGCATAGTAGCCGCACTTTTTAAGTGAAGGAAAAAATTCCATTGCCAGAGTAAAGGGTTTTACATAAGTCTTGGATATCATAGGGTGAACAATCCAGGGGGCTATGGTCGAACAAAGCCCTCACTGACAAACTCACAATTTTTCTGTGAGTTTAGCTTAAGGACTGAATGAGTATTGGTTCAAAATAAGCAAAATTATGTAATGATATTTATCAGTTATTAATGTAATTAGGAAATGAACTTAGAGTTATAGTAAATCATTCTCTGAGAATTGTTTTCCTGTAATGCTGATTATCTCATGGAAAGTAAAAGCCATCTGTCGCATATGAAAGTAGGGTACCTACACCTGGAACGCTGCACATAGTTCTGGTTGCCATACCTCAGGGAAAATACAATGGGCCTAGAAAATGTTCGGATAAAAAGAAAGAAAAGTATTTTCCTATGAGACAATATCTGAATTTCTAGTCTGGAAATACGAAGGCCAAGAATCTGTGAGCTCTGTTTATGATGTGGTGAAGGATCTTATATTAATATGGACATTATAGCCAGAATGGTAGAAATATGGGTAATCTTTTTAAAATCTAAAAAACATAGTTTGGGACAAGAAATATGAAAGGAAGTTCTTCCTGGAAGTAAAGCACATTGAAATTTCTGGAAAGATGACACAAGGTGAGAATATAAATGTGCTCCAAAGAGTATAGATAATTCCATAAGTAGCAGCTCTAGCACAGGTGATCAAAGGAAGTAAGGGAAATTTGGAGGATAGCTCCTTGACTTCTAAAAATGGTCAGAGGAAAAGACAACCTTCCACAAAGACACAAGATCATAGTGTCTTGGAACTAGGAAGGACTTTAAAGGCCCAATTGGTACAATGAGTCCCCTGCTGCTTGGATCTACAATGTTCTACAATGTTCCTACCAAGTGGTCATGAACTAGTGTTCAATTCTTCTAGCCACAGGGATCTTACGACCTCCTAAAGATACTCTTCTGTCTCTAAATGATTCTTCCAGGCAGTCCTTATAGTGAACTGAAATCTGTTTCACATAATTTTTGGTTCTATCCCTTGGACAAGGCTGAATTAAGCCAATTCTTCTTTCCTATATAGTCTTGTCTTCAGCATAACAATCATCATCAGCCTCCTCTGACCTTGATCCAAATTATATTTTCATGAAGTATGTACTTTCTCAATTATTATTTCAGTTTTCCTCCCAAACCCTGTTCTCTACCTGTCCCTTAAATCTTTGCATTATCCAGGATTTCTGACTTGGCCACTGTTCTTATTCTGGCACTCAGGCTACATGATCTTATTCCCACCCATGCCTTCAACAGCTTCCTAAAAAGAAATACTATATACTAATAATAGATATCCAAATATGAATATCTCCAAATATGGATATCCAAATATGGGTCTCCAGCTTTTGTTGTTTCCCTGTGCCCCAGACCCATTTATCCAATTATGTACACCACATCTCTGCTTTTTTCCAAACCTATACACCCTCAGGTGTCACCTGTCTTGATTCAAGGTACCATCTACTCAGTCAACCAAGCAAGAAACATCAGTCATCCCAGATTCCTCCTTTTTGTCTAACCCCTCCATCAAGTCAGTTACTAATCCCTAAACATCTCTCAGTTTTCCCTTCTCCACTACTGTCCTAGTACAGGCCCTTCTCCATTCTCAACAGAACTATTATGAATAGTGCCTTGCCTCCAGGCTCTCTTGTGCTCCATTCCATCCTATAAACAAATGTTATTTTTCAAAAATGCCCCTACTCAAAACCATTTAATGGCTCTCTCAACACTTGCAGTATAAAATCTTGATCTAGCTTTTGCCTGCATACTCTGTCCCCATCTCCTGCACACTCTCACATACAGACCCTGTCACACTGAATAACATGCAGTTTCCCAAGTATAGCATGCTTTTTCCCCTCCATAACTTGGTGGATGTTTTTCCCTTTGCCTGGAGTTCCCATTCCCTTCTTTTCCTGGCTAACTCCAAATCATCCTTTAAGACTTCTCTCAAACATTACTTTCTTTGGAAAGTCTTCCCTGATATTTTGAAACTTAATTCCTAATTTCATCTCATCATGCTCACCAGTCCTCTAGCACACATGATCTGAACTTCATGGTTTTGGTTGTTTATTCATTTTGGGGACACTTTCTGAAGGCAGTGAATTGGTTGTGCCAGCAGAGGGTCTGCTAACACATCAAGGTGTTCAGTTAAGCTATGAGCGATCGAATGAATGGAGTGTACATACTATGTCATGTTTTCTTTTCTGTGTACTCTTAGAGCCGCATTCTCTCAGCCCATTCTCCACCATATATCAAAACCGTACCAACTTTCATTGTCCTTCTTAGACTTCCTTCATCTCTATTTCTTTCCTGATCACTCCACTGAGAATCTGCCCAGAGAACTCTGACCACTCTTGAAGCACTTATCATATAGTGTGTATTGGCAAAACTTCTCTCTCTCTGCTAGATTGTAAGCTCTTTGAGGGAATAGACTGTGTTTTATGCTCCTTACCTACAGTGGGTTCTCATAAAATAACTGGAGGATTGATTGGTTGGTATCATGAGCATGGAAAGACCTGCAGATGGACACCTGAGCATATTAGTTTGTCTACAGTTCAGACAAGAAGTTTAGTGTTTCCTGGTAGACTTGGTACCCACACTCAGCAGGTACTAAAGAGACCCACTGACAATGACTGTGCTGCAGTCAGGGTCATAGATGTTATTATGATGATCTTAAGTACCTCAAGCTGAGCCTGCAGGAAGCAGAGATAATACCTATACTAGGAAGTACACACCCTGGCACCAGAGTTCACTAGGGGTAAGCCTGCCCCAATCCAGGCTTTAATAATATGACTGATGTAACAGGAGGCCGATCCCAGCAAGAATAAAGTGATCTGCTTACTATTAGGAACCTTTGCTTCTTCGTCATGCTCAGTTTAAAGTGTCAACAAGTTTCCTCTTTGCTCATGTATAATAGAAGAGCCTGTGTTTCATTAGAACAAGGAGCGGAAAGGAGTTCCTTCTAGGAAGAGCAGTAGCAAAGAGTTATGAGTATGTTCAAATAGTGAATGTGGACATTCTTACATTAGGAAATATCAGTAAATAATCATACAAAAATAGAACCAGTTGGTGTAATGGAAAGAATAGACTAAACCCCAAAGTTCAGGTTTCTGGTCTTATCTCTGCCATCGGCTGAACTATAAGATAGTTTATCTTTTGGGGTCTCAGATGTAAAGTGCACAGGTGGGGCTCTAGGCCTTCCAGTTCCAATATTCTTTATCTAGGAACTTTTTTCTACCCAAGATTTATTTGTGGCCAATAGCAAATAGTTTACTGGCACCAATGGTTTTCAGAAGACAACTGGCAAGACATTTATTTCTGTTTTCTGGTAACTTTAAGCTCTTGTTCATTTTCACCAATAAATATATAATTAAGGATATATGCAGCCTGTGAGGTAAATTGATCACATATAAGTGAGTGTTTCTCTAGCAGCTGGACTGAAGGAAAACAGAGCTTGGCGACTTGGGTCCCTCTTTCCCCACAACTTACTTACTTTGGGAGTAGAGGGGCTGTCACCGTGTGGCGGCTTGTTCCTTTTGTCTGGTTGGGCTGGTGTCTCAGGACATGTGAGAGGGTGTGACTCTGGAGTCCTCAAAATCTGATCTGGGCTTTCTTTATCTGTTTCCTGAGATGTGTCAAATTCACGTCTATGAGAGGGAGTCCTGGGTGGTGTGAGCTTTGCCTCCGAGTCCTGAACTTCACCCTTCTCTGGAATTTGGTTCTGGGCCTTGCTGTTCTCTTGTGCTTTCTTCAGCCCTTCATTCTCAGTCTCTTCTTCAACACAGGAAAAGTTTAATTTCTGCCTTAGTTCTTTGTTAGTATCTTTGTCATCCATATCAGCCAAAGAGCTTTACAACATAGGCACGATGATCTATCAGAAGGAAACACTATGAATCTACAGGAGGAGAAAAAAGAATTTAACCAACAAGTTTCACAACGCTAGTTTGCCTTTCCCTCTATCAACTAACAGCTATGAGACACAGTGTTAATTTTCTCCCTTAAGTACCACAGATCTGTAAGACCTCAGCTTATCCATATTCCCATTCTGATTAAAGAAAGCTCCAGTAACTCTTTGAGCAATTAAATCCAATTTATGTGTAGAACCTTTCTAGATACCCCACAGAGTCTCTCTGAACCCATGTACTACAAAATACTAGTGAGAAAATTGGATTTCTTTAATTTAGCATGGCTTTAAAAATACTCATTAACCAATTTGGGAAGAAGGTCATTACTGGAAAGAAATTATTTTCAGCCTTTTACACCTGCCATTTATAAATATCACCCTCTTCTCCCTTCTACACCTCACCCACCCAGTGGCTAGCAGCCGGTAATTAGAATTTAGCATCATCTGGCTATCATAATGATCCTTAAACAGCCTCTAACATATCTTGGCTGGAGTTCATATCCCTGATGGAGACACACCTTAGCTCTTTGCCAAACACACCTGCACTAATTCAGGTATCCTCCCTCTCCCAGCTATTAGCAGTTCCAGCTCCTAGAGAATGGTACAAAATTTTAAACTGACAAAAGAAAGACTAGAAAGATCAGCAACACATGCAGATAGTTGTCACTTTAAAATAGCAATTGCTCTTAGCAAAAAAGCCTTCTTTTGTAAAATGCTTTTTTCTTACTGTTATCTTTAATATACATTATTTAATTTCTTTCTCAGAGCAGCCCCCATGGAAAGGGTAAAAACTTTTTGGAGGGGAAAAAACCTGAACTATCATATTATCCAACAATCCCTCCTCTGGGTATATATCCAAAGAAAAAAAATCCCTAGCTCAAAGAGATATCTGTACCCCCTTGTACCTTGCAGCATTATTCACAATAGCCAAGATATGGAAACAAGCTAAGTGTCCATCAATGGATGAATGGATTAAAAAAACTGTGGTGTATATGCACACACACACACACACACACACGAATATTATTCAGCCATAAAAAAAGAAATTCTGCCATTTATGACAACATGGATGAACCTGGAGAACATTATTAAGTGAAATAAGCCAGACACAGAAAGACAAGTACTCTGTGATGTCGCTTATATGCAGAATCTAAAAAAGTTGAATTCACAGAAGCAAATAGTAGAATGGTGGTTATCACGGTCTGGAGGGGTAGAGGAAATGGGGAGATGGCCGTCAAAGGGTACAAACTTTCAGTTATAATATGAATAAGTTCTGGGGATCTAATGAACAGCATGAGTAGGCATGGATATGTTAATTTGTGATAATCATTATGCAATGGATGGGTATATCAAATAAAAAAGAAAAAACTCACTGATATCATTTTATAAAAGAAAACCATGTGAGCAGTCCATGAAAAATGAAAATGAAGTCGAGCAAGGTGGCCAAATAGAAACTTCCAGTGATCATCCCTCCACATGAACAACAAATTCAACAACTGTCTATTCAAGCCAGCATCTTCAGAAGAACCAAAACTCGGGTGAGCAATTGTACTACCTAGTTGTAACATTATATCAAGGAAACGGGTGCTGAAGAAGGCAGAAAAGACAATCTTGCATTGCCTATGCCACCTCTTACCCCTAAGCAAAGTGACTATGGGGCTTTGCATCATACTCAGTGCCACCCTGGCACGGGAAACACAGAATTCTGCCCATGCCCACAGAGGGAGCATTTAGACCCGCCTGGCCAGAGGGAACTCCTCCACTTCCAAATCTAAGTTCTGTCTAGCCCCACCACTGGCTGACAAAAGGTAGCCTGGGGCTTGGACTTAATTCTTAAGGCAGTCAGGCCACAAAGGCAGCAGTCTTTGGGCAATTCCTGTGGCTGTGCTGGCTGGGAGCCAGAGGACCTAGGGTGCATGTGACCTAGTGAGACACCAGCAGCTGCTGGCAAGCCAGTGTGTCACCCCTCCCCCAACTTCGGGTAGCTTGGCTCAGGGAGAGTCCTCTTCCATTTAAAGAAAGGGAAGAGCTCAGAGGACTTTGTTTTGCTACTTGGGTACCAGCTAAGCCATAACAAAATTAAGTACCAAGTAGACTCCTGAAGACCCTGAGTCCAGGCCTTAGTTATTGTATGACATTTCAGGATCCATACTGGGCCAAAAGGAAACATGATGCCCTGAAGGGAAAGAACCAGTCCTGGCAGGATTCTCCAGTTCTCCACCTGCTGACTAGAGAGCCATTGGGTTTTGAATAAACCTCAGAAGTAGCCAGCCAGTGACCACAGGCTTTGGGTGAGACTGGGCTGGCTTCAGGTGTGACCATGAGGGAGTGCCCACATCACTCCCTGCCCCCCAACTCCAGCAGCCCAGCACAGAGAGTGAGGGAAAAAAGTGACAGGCTTTGCCTGGTAATCCAGGGAATTCTCCCATATTTTATCCAACTCCACCAAGGTAGTACCACTAGGAGTCTGCAAGAGTCATTACTAGGCTTGGGGCACCCTGGTGCTGATACAGCTGCAGTGACCAAAGACTCAGATCACAACACTGAATTCCCTTTGAATACCTAGAAAGTCTCCTCAAGAAGGACAGGTTCAAAGAAGCCCAGACTGTGAAAATTAAAATAAATACCCAATTCTTCAATGGCCAGACATCAACGAACATCCACAAGTATCAAGAACATCCAGGACGACGTGACCTCACCAAACCAACTAAATAAGGTATCAGTGACCAATCCTGGAGTGATGGAGAGAGATGACCTTTCAGACAAAGAATTCAAAATAGCTATCCTGAAGAGGCTAAGTGAACTCAGGACAACACACTGAAGGAATACAGAAGCCTATTAGAGAAATTTAACAAAGAGATTGAAATTAAAAAAAAAAATCAAACAGAAATTCTAGAGCTTAAGAATTCAATTGACAAACTGAGAAATACATCAGAATCTCTCAACAGCTGAATTGATCAAGCAGAAGAAAGAATTTGTGAGCTTTAAGACAGGCTATTTGAAAATACACAGAAGAGAAAAAAGAAAAAAGAATAAATGAGAATGAAGTATGCCTGCAAGACCTGGGAAATAGCCTCAAAAGGGGAAATCTAAGAGTTATTGGCCTTAAAGAGGAGGTAGAGAGAGAGAGATTGGGGTAGAATTTTATTCAAAGAAAAAATTACAGAGAACTTTTCAAACCTAGAGAAAGATAATAATTTTTAGGTACAAAAGGTCATAGAACACCAAGCAGATTTAACCCAAACAATGCTACCTCAAGGCATTTAACAATCAAGCTCCAAAAAGTCACCAATAAAGAAAAGGTCCTAAGAAAAGCAAGAAAAAAGAAAACAATAACATATAAAGGAGCTCTAATACATCTGGCAGCAGACTTCTCAGTGGACACCTTTCAGGCCAGGGTAAAGTGGCATGACATATTCAAAGTGCAGAAAGAAAAAAACCTTAACCCTAGAATATTATATCCTGCAAAAATATCCTTCAAACATGAAGGAGAAACACTTCCTCAGACAAACAAAACCTGAGGGATTTCATCAACACCAGACCTGTCCTACAAGAAATGCTAGAAAAGAGTTCTTCAATCTGAAAGAAAAGGATATTAATGAGCAGTAAGAAATCATCTGAAGGTATATAAATCACTGGTAACAGTAAGTACACAAGTAGAGAATACTCTATTGCTGTGTAATTGTGGTATATAAATCACTTATATCTTGAGAAGGAAGACTAAACCTATCAAAAATAACTACAACAACTTTTTAAGAAATAGATAGTATAAAAAGATATGGATGAAAACACCAAAAAGTTAAAAAGTGGGAGGAAGATGGAGTTAAAGGGTAGAATTTCTGCTAGATTTCTCTTTGCTTGTTTGTAAGCAGAGTTGTCATGTTTAAAATAATTGGTTATAAAATTATTTTTGCAAGCCTCATAGTAATCTCAATTCAAAAAACATATAAGAGTTACACAAAAAGTAAAGAGCAAGAAATTAAAACAAACTGTAGAGAAAATAACTTTTAACACAGGAAGACAGGAAGGAAGGAAGGAAGAGAGGACCACAAAACAACCAGAAATCACATAACAACATGGCAGTAGTAAGTCCTTACCTACCAATAATAACAATGAATGTCAATGGAATAAACTTTGCAATCAAAGACAAAGAGTGGCTGAATATATTTTTTAAAAAAGAGCCAACTATTCTATGCTGTCTGTGAGAAACCTACTTTACCTATAAAGATGGACATAGACTAAAGTAAAGAGATGAAAAAAGATACTCCATGCAAATGGAAACCAAAAAAGAGCAGGAGTAGCTATACTTCCATTAGATAAAATAGATTACAAGATAAAAACTGTAAAAAGAGACAAAGAATGTCATTACATAATGATAAAATGGTTAATTCAGCAAGAGGATATAACAATTATAAATACATATGCACCAACAATGGAGCACCCAGACATATACAGAAAATATCATCAGAGCCAAAGAGGGAGATAGATGCCAGTACAATAATTGCTGGAGACTTCAATACTCCACTTTCTACATTGGACACATCATCCAGAAAATCAACAATGAAATGTTAGACTTAATCTACACTATAGACCAAAGGGACCTAATAGATATTTACAGAACAATTCATCCAACAGCTGCAGAATACACATTCTTCTCCTGAGCTCATGGATCATTCTCAAGGGTAGACCATATGTGAGGCCACAAAATAAGTCTTAAAAACATCAAAAAAATTGAAATCATATCAAGTATTTTCTCTTATAACTATGGAATGAAACTAGAAATCAATAACAAGATGAACACTGGAAAACATACAAACATATGGAAATTAAACAATATGCTACTGAATGACCAGTGGGTCAGTGAAGAAATTAAGAAGGAAATTTAAAAATTTCTAGAAACAAATAAAAATGAAAAAACAACATATCAAAACCTATGGAATACAGTAAAAACAGTAATAAGAGGAAAGTTTATAGAAATAAATACCTACATCAAAAAAGTAGAAAAGCTTCAAATAAATAACATAACAATGCATCTCAAAGAACTAGAAAAACAAGAGCAAAAAAACCCCAAAATTAGTAGAAGAAAAGAAATAATAAAGATCAGAGCAGAAGTAAATGAAATTATAATAAAAATATAAAAATCAGTGAAACAAAAGTTGGTTTTTCAAAAAGATAAACAAAATTGACGTACCTTTAGCCAGACTAAGAAAAAAAGAGAGAAGACACAAATAAATAAAATCAGAGATGAAAAAGGAGGCATTACAGCTGATACTACAGAAATCCAAAAGATCATTAGAGACTACTATGAGCAACTATAAACTAATAAATTGGAAAACCTAGAAGAAATGTATAAATTCCTAGACACATACAACCTACCAAGATTGAACCAGGAAGAAATCCAAGACCTGCACAAAGAAATAATAAGTAACAAGATAGAAGCAGTAATAAAAAGTCCCCCCTCAAAGAAAAGCCCAGGAACTGATGGCTTCACTGCTGAATTCTACCAAGCATTCAAAGAACTAATACCAATCCTACTTAAACTATTTGAAAAATTTAAAGAGGAGGAGATACTCCTAAACTCATTCTATGATGCCTGTATCACCCTGATACCAATACCAGACAAAGACACAACAAAAAAAGAAAACTATAGGCAAATGTCTCTGAAGAATATAGATACAAAAATCTCAACAAAATAGTAGCAAACAATTCAACAACACATTAAAAAGATTATTCATCATGATCAAGTGAGATTCATCCCAGGGTGCAAGGATGGTTCCACATATGCAAACCAATCAATGTGAAACATCGTATCAATAGAACAAAGGACAAAAATCATATGATCATTTCAGTTGATGCTGAAAAAGCATTTGATAAAATGCAACATCCTTTCATGATAAATAACTCTCAAAAAATTAAGAACAGAAGGAACTTATCTCAACATGATAAAAGCCATATATGCAGACCCACAACTGGTTTCATGCTGAATGGGGAAAAACTGAAAGCCTTTCCTCTAAGATGTGGAACAAGACAAGGATGCCTACTTTCACCACCGTTATTCAACATAGTACTGGAAGTTCTAGATGGAGCAATCAGACAAGAAAATTGGAAAGGAAGAAGTCAAATTATCCTTGCTTGCAGACAATATGATCTTATATTTAGAGAAACCTAAAGATTCCACAGCAAAACTATTAGAACTGATAAATACAGTAAAGTTGCAGGATACAAAATCAACATACAAAAATCAGTACCATTTCTATATGTGAACAGTAAACAATCTGAAAAATAAACCAAGAAAGTAATCCCATTTATGATAGCCACAAGTAAAATAAAATACCTAGGAATAAATTTAACCAAAGAAATGAAAGGTCTCTATAGTGAAAACTATAAAACACTGATGAAAGAAATTGAAGAGTATGTAAAAAAAATGGAAAGATATTCCATGCTTATGAGTTGGAAGAATCAATATTGTTAAAATGTCCATACTACTCAAAGCAATGTACAGATTCAATGCAATCCCCATCAAAATACCAATGACATTTTTCACAAAAATATAAAAATAATTCTAAAATTTATGTAGAACCACAAAAGATCCAGAATAGCCAAAGCTATCTTGAGCAAAAAGGACAAAAGAATCACATTACCTGACTTCAAATTATACTACAGAGTTGTAGTGACCATAACAGCATGGTACTGGCATAAAAACAGACACATAGACCAATGGAACAGAATAGAGAACCCCATAAATAAATTCACACATCTTTAGTGAACTTATCTTCAGCAGAGTTGCCAAGAACATAAAATGAGGAAAGGACAGTCTCTTCAATAAATGGTGCTAGGAAAACTGGATATCCATATGCAGAAGAATAAAACTAGACCTTTATCTCTCACCATATACAAAAATCAAATCAAAATTGATTAAAGACTTAAATATAAGACTTGAAACTGTGAAATTACTGAAGGAAAACATTGAGGAAGTGTTTCAGGACATTGGTCTGGGCAAAGACTTCTTGAGTAATACCCCCAAAGCACAGGCAACCAAAGCAAAATTGGACAGATAGGATCACATCAAGCTAAAAAGCTTCTGCACAGCAAAGGAAACAATCAATAATGTAAAGAGGCAACCCACAGAAGGGGAGAAAATATTTGCAAACTACCCATATGACAAGGGATTATAACTAGAATACATAAGGAGCTCCAACAACTCAATAGGAAAAAATCAAATAATCCAATTAAAAGTGGGCAAAAGATATGAATAGTCATTTCTCAAAAGAAGACATACAAATGGCCATATGAAAAAAATGTTCAGCATCATTAGCCATTAGGGAAATGCAAATCAAAACTACAGTAAGATATAATCTCATCCCAGTTAAAATGGCTTTTATGAAAAAGACAGGCAATAATGAATGCTGGTGAGGATGTGGAGAAAAGGGAACCCTCATACACTGTTGGGGGGAATATAAATTAGTGCAACCACTATGAAGACCAGTATGGAGATTCCTCAAAAAACTCAAAATAGAACTAACATGTGACCCAGCAATCCCACTGCTTGGTAAATATCCAAAGGAGGGAAATTCAGTGTATTGAAAAGATAACTGCACTCCCATGTTTATTGTAGCACTATTCACAATAGGCAAAATATGAAATCAACCTAAGTGTCTATCAATGGATGAATGGATAAAGAAATTGTGGTACATACACACAATGGAATATTATGTAGCCATAAAAATGTAATCCTGCCATCTGCAACAACATGGATGGAATCGGAGAACATTATGTTAAGTGAAATAAGCCAAGCACAGAAGGACCGATCTTGCATGTTCTCAGTCATATGTGGGAGCTAAATATTAAAAATAATTCATCTCATGAAACCAGAGAGTAGAATGATGGTTTGGGAAGGGCAGTGGGAAGGAGGACATAAAGTGGGGTTGGTTAATGGGTACAAAATATAGTTAGACAGTTATATAGAATGAACAATATTTGATAGCACAACAAAGTGACTATAATCAACAATAAGTTAGGGTATACTTTAAGGTAATTGAAAGAGTGGAATTGGAACGTTCCTAACACAAAGAAATGTTAAGTGCCTTAATGGATACTTCAATTACTCTGATTTGACTAATTCACATTGTATTCCTGTATCAAAACATCACATGTACCCTATAAAGATATACAACTATTATATAGCCATAATGATAAAAAATGAAAATGATTCCCACAAGCCCCTCAGTACCCTTAAGGGGGCTCTGGAGGGACCTGACATGAGGAATTATTTACATGACAAACATGGGCCTGAATAGAGAAGGATGCTGAGGAACCAAGACAGCTTGGTGATTTTGAAACAAATTTTATTTCCCTTCTCTTTAGACTTTGGTTTATTATTGGCTGTCATCCCTCCTCCCTTTTCTCTCCCTTCATCGATACCTCCACCACTTCTCCTCTCTCAGTTCTTCCCCATTTCCAACCAGAATTCCTAAAGAGAGTAATCCCAATGAAAACTAACTAGGAAGACTTGAACATGTTTTTCAGCTAAAAGCTTTCTCATGCTCTGACACTTTATAGGTAGACACACCACTTAGTCCTTCCTTGTCCCTTCCCTGCACCCTCCCACCTGCACAAACTGTCCCAGAGAATTCAACAGGGGGTAAAATATTCCTCATAGCATGCAATACCTCACGGCTCACCTTTGTTAGAGATTCAGCATCTTACAGGGGCCAGTAAAAATAGAATCAGCAAAGGGGAAGGAGGAGTCATAGGAGTGAGTTTCTTCTTTACAAATCAACAGGCCATGTGATACGATTCCTTTTCTACAGCCTTGGTGTTGACCAGTTTCCCCCTCAAACTCCATGGCTTCTAAAGCCTACCTCTCCAGACCAGCTGGAGGCTGGCTTTGCTCTCAGCAGAGCAGGACCTGATCTGAAAAACTGAGTGTATCACCGGCCTGAAGGCAGGGTGCAGGGGCTGGCCTATGGGTATTACCTAGGTAGACCAGGTTATTATTTTACCATCACCCGTTGTCCTTCCTCTCTCCCTTGCTGTAATTCACAATTATCCTTATTTATGGTGACATTATTTGCCTAGGGAGGCAACTATGCCATTGTGATGGTTTAGATGTCATGTTATCAGCAGTAGTTCTATCAGAAACTTGCACCATTCACCTTTCCATGTATTGTCACCCAGAAGATAATGATTGTGGCTTGGATTTCAGAATAAGAAGTTATCATTACAAGTAAAAAAAATATATCCTCTATTTGGAAAATATGATAGTGAGAACTGGGCCATTGCTAATCTTGATGACCCAAGGGAATCCCTGAAGTGGTGCACTATTGCCTCTGGCCTGTGGCCTCACTATTTTTGTTGTCATGCTTTACTCTTTTCTTCATTCTTAGCCTCTTCCCATTATAAAAATACCATCTTTGCTTCAGTGCATGTTAATCCCACAGGCATCTGTCCCATACATAAAGCTTCACATGGTGGTTGAGATGGTGTGTCAAAGGGGGACCCATGTAATCTGCAGCAAGAACAGGAAAAGGGGAGGGTTTCCCCCTTAAACCTTTAGGAAGGTCCTAAACTCTGCTCTGAAATGCCCGTGGGAAGAACAAAAGCAGAAAAATCTATCTATTCAAATTAAATTTGCAAAAGTATTCCCCTTCCTGGTAGACTTTTCCTTTGTAACAGTAAAGCTAAGGCCATGGAAAATGAGGTATTTGTTTGAGAGTCCGTTGCTCCAAGGAAGGATATGCTGGCCGATTGTCCCTCAGTCAGGAGAGAGAATTATAAAAAATGCTTAAACAGGCCAAAGCAAAGCTATGGTACAGTATTTATTTAAGACTGAATTAAGATTGAGTCATTCAGACTATGAAAAAATAGGAATGTTGGATTATTGTATATTTGATGGGACCTCCCCGTTGGAAACCATTGGGAGGTCTGGTTTCCCAAGCAAGAAATGGGCACTTTCACAATCAGTCTTTCTGGGAAGCTGGTAGCTTTCAGGGCAGGAATTATCCTAATTTATAAGGAGATTTTAGGCTGAAAGTGACTCTCCAGGCCTCTAGGCCATTGGCCATGGACTCTAAAAGTCAGAAACAAATGAGAAAAAAAGTTGGCCTATATCACCAGAATGCGCCCTGTAGAAGTAGCAAAGCAGTAATCAGTGTTCTTAGACAAGGACCTGAGAGCCTCATCAAGAGCTAGAGGAATCATCTGGAAGTCACCAAAGAATGACAGAGCTAGGCAATCATATCTGCGAGGTCCTGCCAACAGTAATAGTGCATGCTTTCTTGTCCTTTTCTCATTCCACCTCTCATCACAGCTGGAAGTGCTGCCTCAAGTACACAGGGGAGAGTTGGCAGTAACTTAGAGAAAACAGAATGTTTTCATTACTAACAGATGTTCACCAGCTGCTTGGACAAATCAGTCAGCAGTGGTGGCACTGAGCAGGTACAGATTGGTGCTGCTGCACTGGACGTGGATCCATTGAAGCAGGGGTCTCTAGTGCTGCCAACTCCTAACAGTGCCCCTCCTATAACAAGGACAGTCAGCAAAGCCAGGGATCTTGAAGAGGGACCTTCTTCTGATCTCCTCCCCTCCCGCCAAGAGAAAGTGTACAGAAGCAAACACCTGTCAGCTGCAGTGAATCCAATGATAAGCATATAAATCATTAACAATACTTGATATTTGTCCATCACATTTCTCATTTCAAAGTGCTTATAAAACTGTATCTAATGGGTAGCATTACCAGCAGAACAGAATTCCAAGGAAAGATTACGGACTGGGTAAGATAAAGCATGGAGGTCATTTTAAGCCTATGAGTCTGTTATTAATACTTTTCTTCTTTGTATGTAACTTTTTCTTATGGAAATGGTCAAACATACCAAAAGTAGGGAAAATAGTATAATGAGTCCCAATGTACCCATAACCTAGTTTCAAAAATTATGTATAATTTTGGCCAGGTATGGTGGCTCACACCTGTAATCCCAGTAGTTTGGGAGGCTGAGGCAAGAGGATCGCTTGAGGCTGGGAGTTCGATGCCAGCCTGGACAACATAGCGAGATCCCATCTCTAAAAAAAATTTTTTTTAATATAGCTGGGCGTGGCAGCATGCACTTGTAGTCCTAGCTACTCTAGAGGCTGAGGCATGAGAATCTCTTGAGCTCAGTAGTTTGAGGTTACAGTGAGCTATGATTGCACCACTGCCCTCCAGCCTAGGAGACAGAGCAAGATTCTGTCTCTTAAAAAAAAATATATATATATGTACAGTTTTATAATCTTGTTTCATTCATATTTTCTACTTAGCTGGAGGTGGGTGCTGGGTTATTTTAAAGCAAATCAGTAATAACATATTTCACCCATGAATACTTAGGTGCCATCAGTAAAAATCTGGAGGTTAATCTATTAATTTGAAATCTATTACAAATTTACCTGATAAATAAATAAGATTTTAAGAAGTTGCTTCTCTTGCCAAAGTTTCCCATTGGCTAAAACTAGTGGCTATTCATCAAAATAACTGTGTCAGTAGATACATACCACTTGTCTACTCACAAAACTAGTATTTTCTTAGAATGGGAACAGATTTCTGACCTAATGTCCCAATAATTTAGAGATTGATGATGCTCATAGTTTACAGAGATGTTTTTTTAAACTATCGTATAGACTCACTAATCTGACCTTTTCTCTGTTAGCCACAGTTGGGTTGTGGTCATTCCTAGCATCCCTAAAATTAGAGCAGGCAATGGGTTGCCTATGCAACCTGCACCAAGGCTAGGCCTGCAGCCACAGAGATGGGCTCTCTCTCTTTCTCATCCCTCTATCTTTGTGTGTGTGTGTGTGTGTGTGTGTGTGTATTTATCTCTCTCTCTCTCTCTCTCTCTGTTCTCCCAGGGATGGGGATGAGCTCTGGAAGTCACCAGTAACTTGGTCAAACGTTCCCAGCCACTTCTTTATATTAATACTTCTGATCCAATTAAAAGGTCCCCACACTGAAGTTTCACCTTTATAAAACAAAATAAAGGAAACTTTTTGTGATTTTTTTGGAGTGTGATAAGGAAGAATTAAAGCTTTTCCACAGGAGGTAACCACCAAGAACTGAAGACAGAAACTGTCAAAGTGGTTGCCTCTAAAGAGCTAGAGCGAGGATGGGGGTTAGAGGAGAAGGCAGTTGCTGCTCAGTATATGTCCTGTGTGCAATTTGTTTATTTAATGTTTTACCATGAATATCTACTTATTAAAATGTTTAAATAATGTTTTTAAATGTAATCGAGTAAAGGAAGAAATACATATATTTTAAAACCTGGTCCACAAAGTGCTTGAATCACTGTGCTCACTCCTCTTCATTTCTTGACACCTAAACTCTGCAGGCTACTGGGCTCACTCTCCCAAACTATTCTCTATGTACACTCACTTCCTCAGAATATCATTCAGTCCATAGCTTGAAATGCCATCTATGAGCTGGTGGCCTCTGCATTTATATCACAGAACTTTCTCTTGCACTTCATATTTGCAACTGCCTTGTCAAATTGGCCTCTGGATGTCTAATGGGGACCTCGGTCTTAACATGTCCAAAACTGCCTGACCACATCTACTCCTCCTGCACTCTTTTCATATCTCAGTAAATGGAAACATGTGAATACTGCTCTCTTTCTCTATAACCTGCATCCAATCTGTGAGGAATCCTTTTGGTTCTATCCTTACCTCTTCCCTGGGGCAACAGCCTCCTTCTAATGGGCATCCCGTGCTTTCACCCTTGCCTCATTGCTTTCTATTCCACACCTACTAGCCAACAAAGTAAGCCAGATCCCATACTCAAATCCTGCAGTGCCTCCAAATTCACCTAAAATACAGAGCCAGCTCCCACACCAAGGCCCACAGGGCCACATGATCCACCCCTAACCTGTCTGGCTCCTGCCCTCTTCCCCATCAGGCATTCTGCTCTAGTCTCCTCATTGTTCCTCCAGGTGCCAAAATCTTTTCTGTCCCAGGACCTTTGCTTCTGCTGATGTGCTCTTTCCCCCACACATTCAGTCCATCCCTTCCTCCATTTACGAGTGGTCTTCCCTGACAACCCTGAATAGTATCCATCACTCATTTGCTGACCCTTACCCTGTGTCACATCCATCCCTTCACAGCACTTATCCTTACAACATATATATATATATACACACATACATATAGGTTCATTTTTAAAATTGCTGTCTCCCTTACCCCCAGTAGAATGTAAATCCATGAGGACAGGGGGTTAACTCTTGTTTCATGCTCTATTTCCATTACCTGGATCAAGGATTGACAAGCAGTAGACACTCAATAAATATTTGCAGAGTGAATCAAGCATGCTATGTATTCTATCTGTCCCCATGATGGACACCACTGCAGAATGGATAACTTTATAACATTGCAAACTTTTAATTTTCAACCCCAGTGCAAATTTAAGAGGGTTAAAAGGGAGGGATGTGATTTTAAATAATTTAGTAATTTTGAAAGTGTGCCATTTTATTAATTCTTATACCATTTCTGGTCCAACCTGAGTGTAACCTCCATGTTATGTGACTTATTGTGCTTTAAACTTGGGCCACACCAACAAGCACCTGCAACACAGATGATTTGGGAGCGGTGAGGGAAATATTAGTGCAGACAGGGCTGACGTGATAGCTAGTGTAGTATAATGTATAAAATAGATGTTAGGAGGGAGTGTGATACCTAAGAAACCACAGTCAGCTACCTCAGGATATCTCTGGATGCCCTGGGCTTTGGGTCCTCTCAGTATCTGACTGTGGAACTTCAGTTCACAGGACAGATAAGGATGGAAATATTCCTTAGGCCACTAGGAAGATTTTCTTCATCTTATCCATCACTTCTTCATTTCCAGTAAATATATATTTCTCATACAATTTGAATTTTAAAATCTCACATTTTTTGAAACTGGATAAAATGCTTTAAAGTTCAGATGGAAAAATAATAAAGAATAGCTGAAGATTTTTTTTTTAAAAGAGAGTAAAGAGAGAAGACTACCTTTCCTAGAAATAAAAATTTACAATATATGTATAGGCTGGTGGCTCACGCCTGTAATCCCAGTACTTTGGGAGGCTGAGATAGAAGGATCACTTGAGGTCAGAGGTTCAAGACTAGCCTGGGAAACATAGGAAGACCTGTTTCTACGGAAAAATAAAATAAAATAAAATAAAACAAAACAAAACAAATTAGCCAATGGTGGTGGTACATGCCTGTAGTCCTAGCTACTTGGGAGGCTGAGCCAGGAGGATCACTTGAGCCTAGGAGTTGGAGAATGCAGTGAGCTATGATTGTGCCACTGTACTCCAGCCTGGGTGACAGAGTAAGACCCCGTCTCTCAAAAATAAATAAATAAATAAATAAAATGAAATAAAATAAAATATATGTAAAAAAATTAGTGTGGTATAAGAATAAACAGGTCATTGGCAAAGGATACATAGATTGGTAAATACCACCAATTTAAGATTTTACTTTAAAGGAGAATTACAATCATAGGAAGTGAAAGAACAATTCAATAAGTGGTGCAGCAATTGATTATTCAATGAACAATTTTGAGAGTCTAACTTCATACCACATATCGATATAATCATTCAATAGATTAGAAATCAAATGTGGGAAAGCAATTTATAAATAACCAGAAGAAAATAAAAGTGAATGTTGACCAAATTTCGGGGTGAGGACCAACTTTCTAAATGTCAAAGCAACATAAAATGTGACAAAAAGAATGGATAGGTTTGACTACATAAAATTTATGTAGCAAAGAATGGCATAGAAACATACAACAAATTGGGAATAATATTAACAAGTATTTTGCCAGACAAAAGAGTAATATGCTTATGGATAAAGTACATATGCAAATTCATAATAAGATCATTAAGCCCCCAGAGGACAGGTGAGCAAAGGGCATCATGGACAGTGCACTGAAGAGGAACCACAAATTGCCAGCATATATTTTGAAAACATGATTAGATTCAATTACAAAACATAAACATAAAACAAAATGCTATTTTCATCTGACAAATTGGCAAAAATAATTTTAAGTGGCAATACCTAATTTAGACAAGGGTGAAATGAAATTGATACTCATATGTACTTTTGGCAGCACAATCAAGAGAACCTTAAAAATGTGTGGCACTTTAACCCAGTATTGCCACCTCTAGCAATCTATCATAAGTCAGCAGCCTGCATGGCTGACAGCATTTGCTCTGCCTGTCACCCCTCATTCTCTATGTCATTTCTTGCCTAACAGCTGCCTTCCCTGCCAGGCTGTGAGCTTGATGAGAAGGGACGTCTCTGTCTTCTTCCTGACTGTCCCAGTGCCAAGTGCAGGGTGTAGTATCATAGGGCTTAGTAAGAATGAAATTTAGTCAAAACTTTAGGCGCAACAAAAAAGGGAAAGGCTTGACGATCCAATAATGAGAGATGGTTAAGTAAATTATCAAACATACATACAACGGAAACCATAAGAATGTCATACAAAAAGTTTCTAATAAGATAGCAAAATGTTCATGTTCTGATGTTAATGGAAAAAAATAACACAAAATTGATATGGAGTATAATTTCAACATGTAAACATTGAAAAGAAAAACATCTAATCTATCATCTATTTTAAGATATACAATCATCCTTGGTATCTGCAGGGGATTGGTTCCAGGACCCCCGTAGACACCAAAATTTGTGGATGCTTAAGTACCTGGTATAAAATGGTGTGGTATTTGCATATAACCTATCCACATCCTCCAGTGTACTTTAAACCATCTGCAGATTACTTATAATACCTAATATAATGTAAATGCTATGTAAATAGGTGTTATACTGTATTGGTTATGGAATAATGACAAGAAGAAAGTCTGTACACGTTCAGTACAGACTTAACCATTGTAGGCCTAACTACATAGTACATGTCAGCAACAAGGTAACATTTTCTGGAAAATTTTTGTCAAATATTTTTAACCTGTGATTGGTCGAATCTGTGGATGCAGAACCTGTGAATACAGAATGCCAACTATACCATTATATTTACATTCCACTCAGAATTAAACATGTCCAAGATGAGGAGTCTAATAGGAATCCCCATATAAAACTATAGCAAATAAACCTCCTACACAGAGAGGATTAGGCAAAGAAACTTTCTCACCTCAACTTTGTCACTAGGGTGGAAGGAGAAAAAGAAACCTTGTCTGAGAACTTGAACTACATGCCAATGCTGAAGCTAGTTTGCATTTTGAATTCACACTACCAGTGTGGTCAAAAGAACCTCAATAGAGAATTTAACTCAAAGCAGTCTCAGGTTGGTGGTGCTTCCAGAAGGCTGAGAAAAGCAAATAAAAATCTCTCTGAGAGCTAGACCTCAGTGGGACCAGAAGCAATTGTGAGTCACCACAGCAATGTTAAAAAGTCAAAAATTTTGCATCCTAGAATGGGTGAAATAGGGTAAGCAAAGTCTTAATAGTGGCCAACTTAGTGGTGAGATTATAGATCATAAATTCTTTTTGTATTTGATATAATGTAGATATATTCAGTATTTGGGAAAGTAAAATAGACATATGGCGTTCTAGGTAAACCCATTTTGAAATATTATATCAACCTAGGGTCTCTGAATATGACTTTCTCTTCCCACCTTCTTGTCCTCCACACTTGTTCCGCAGCAGAGCTGTTCTAATAGCTAAATTCAATGGGTACCCTTAGATCATTTTGTGAAAATCTGGGTTCACAGGGAAGATTACTCTGGTTGGATATAGCACCTCCATCAGACTGAACGCCTCGAGTGGTGTCATCACCCTCATTAACATTTTTAGCACCTACTATGTGCAAGATACTAGATAAAGCCTGATAAAGAAGGCCTGTTGGACAGAGGTTAAAGTCTCTACTTTCATTCATTTATTTAGTTGATAAATATTTGTTGAGCACCTATTACTCAAGGCACTAGGAATATAAAGATAGACATTGTAGCTGACAATCTAGCATGCACACATAAATGAAAACTAGCATTTGGAAATTTAGCTCTTCTATTTATATGACAAACTGGGAGGAAAATTATGGGTTTACTTCCTGGTATATATACAGCGTGTGGGTATTAAACTAGGAGGTGCTGGGTGTGGGGAGTGGGTATTCCCACAAGAAATCAGAAAAAGGAAATCCCTCTGAAGAGAAAGACAAGTCCATCAGCCCTAAAGCTGATGGCTTTGGAAATTCATTAAGGATTTTCTGTGAACCTCCATTTTATATTTATAAATAAAATTTTGAATGCCTGAATCTCAGAAGTTTTGGCTGTGCTCTGGTCTTCGGAAGCAGTGAGCTTTGGTATCCAGCCTGGAGTTGTTTGAATATAATGCAGTCTGGTATGCCTTGAATGAGTTGGATAGTGCCCTGGCCCTGGCCTTGGCTAGATGGTGCCTGGGGCTCCCCACCCATCTCATGACTGTCTACACATTCCAGGGAGAAGTATTGGATGGTAACTTACTTGCCTTTGGAAGGTGTGGGAGAGGTTAAACTAAACATATAAATAATGAAAACAGTCCCTATTCTTTAGGGTAAAATGCTGCATAAATACATTCTTTGTTGTTATATCACAGATTTCAGACTAGAAGCGGCAGCCTTGGGCAGCCATTGATTATCTCTTTGGATGGGGTTAAATCATACTATCTGGAATGTAGCACATGGATCTTCATAAACACCCCCTGAAGTAACACCTAACACATAAATTCATTGGGTCCTTCTGAGAACAGACAAACTGTGGGGCCTTCCTGAACCTTGGATGAATTGTGTATCTGAACAACTCTCTCTTGACACCTCATTCTTTCTTATTTTAATAGCTATTCCTATTTCTTATAATAAACCTTCTCTGAAGTTAGTTAGCTATGAGATTTACCCCAAGGATTGAGGCATTCAGAATTTTATTTTTAAATATTTTAAAATATAAAATCGGGGAGCCATAGAAAACCCCTAATCGATTTCCAGAGCCATCAGCTTTAGTGCTCACTTTCCTTTCTCCCCAGAGGGACTTCCTTTTCCTCATCTTTTGTGGGAATATCCCCTCTCCCCAATCACCCCAGCACTTCCTAATTTAATATCTTCAAGCTGTATATATACCAGGAAATAAACTCATAATTTTCCTCTCAGTCTGCCATATAAACAGAAAAGTAACATTTCCACCCTAACTCTGTGGCCCTTTTCACTCTTCATTTATGCACATATTCCAAACACCTGGGAACCAGGGCTCCTCTGCTTCACTTGCTGTTTAGAAGCAGCTTTTGCCACACATTCAGGATTATGTAATGCATATGTCATCGTCCATAGGACGAGAGGACATTAAAAAATAATGGTGACATAAACACAGTAGGACAAGTTACACCACGGAACCCTAGGTGAAAAGGCACCTCAACCCACGCACAGGTGGATGGACTCAGGGATGCGCGCCCTGGCACCACACATTCCCACACACGTAGGTGCACACGTGAGGTCTGCAAACAGGCGCGCGGTCCCCGAAGCCTGTTCCGCGGCCGCCTTCTCGGGCTGGGTGGGAAAGGCGCCCGCCGGAGCACCGTGGGAGTGGGGCCGGGCGCAGCGGCAGGTGGGCCCCCGGGCGGTGCGGGCCCTGACTGGGAGCGCGGCCGGTGGGCGCGGCCGAGCGAGGGGAGTTCCCGCAGCCTGCCCCGCCCCGCCCCGCCGCTCGCGCCCGCCCGCGGCTCCTCCTCGCTTCGCCATGGTGGAGCAGGGAGACGCGGCGCCGCTGCTGCGCTGGGCCGAGGGCCCCGCGGTCTCCCTGCCGCAGGCCCCGCAGCTGCAGGCAGGACGGGGCCGGGGCGGCGGCGGGGGTGCCCGGGCGGCCGCGGAGCCGCGCTGGAGGCGGGAACCTGAGGAGCCGACTCCCCCCGAGGTGCTGCTTCAGCCCGGGCGCCTGGAGCTGGGCGACGTGGAGGAGGACCAGGTGGTGGCCGTATTCGTGGTCACCTTCGACCCCCGCTCGGGTGAGAGTCGCTCCGGGGTCGGGGAATAGGGGTGAGGAGGGGAATAGGGGTGAGGGGGGGCGGGACAGGCCGCCCCCCGGACTTCGGGGCGCGGGGGAGGGGCTCGCTGCGCGCGCATCCGCACCCCTCTCTGGCACCCCACTGCTGCGCCCGCTCCCCGCCGGGCCCTGGCCCCCCGGCTCCGGGAAGGGCGGGGGGCGGCGCGTCCTCAGCCCCCTCCCTCGGAGCGGCCCCGCGGGCTTTGTTCCGGCACCGTCGACCCTCCTCTCCGCTGCGTCCCGCCGCTTCCCTCAGCGCCCGGGTCCGCGCCCCCTCCCCACGGTCGGGTTGGTGGCCAAGTCTGCTTTTGTTTTCCCTTCTTGCTCCGCTAGAAGGTTTTTCACGCTGAGAGGAGGAAGGCCCCCCAGGTGAACGCCCCCTCAAACAGAATGCCCAGAGCGTCCTCGTCCCCTGTTTGCCCGCCCTCGCTCCCCGTCGCTCCCACCTGGGTAACTTTCCTGGCCGCCGAGTTCACTTTCTCTGACGGCATTATTTTGAGGAATTGATGCCGGGAGCCGTAAGCGATGGGGCTGAGGGGTTCAGTTGAAGGCCAGTTAGAGGAGAAGCTGCCTCGAGTCGGTTCTCTTTCTGGGATGTTTGGAGAATGAAGGGCGCATCTCACATAACCTTTACCCTAACTCCCCGTTAAAGAGGTGCGCATTTTAATAGTTGGAGATTCTGCGAAGGATAAAAAGTGAAAGAATGGACATCCTCGGCGACTCGCTGAGTGGCGTGTAAACCCCTGCTGCTGGGTGTTGGAGGAAGGCGGTGTTCCCAGCGGGAGTCGGGGTGCCAGGGCTTAGAGAACCCAGGTGTGTCTGTCGCCGCATCTCCAGTGGAGTTGCTGGCGTGTGCAGTGCCTATTCTGAAGGAGAGTGTTTGCTTCTTTCTAGGGGTTCCCTCCGGGTCCTCCAAGCCTGAGGGTGGAACCCATTTTGAAAAGGTAGACTAGGGGGACGGGTGTAGAGCGGGAGGAAAAGGGTTAGATCTGGAGAGGGGATTCCCGAGTGGCAGAAGATGGTTTCCAGGCAGGGTAATGGAACTTTGGTCAAGGGTTCTCAGCTGGCAAGACCCAGGAAACGTGGTTTCGCTGAGCTTCAGCTGAGCTGAGCTGAAACGCCTTCCACAGCCACAGAGTTTACGGGGAGGAGAACTCGGGCCTTTCTGACTCCGGGCTGTTCCTTTGCCCCATGCCAATGGCTTTCAGACTTTTTTGATTGTGACTTAATTTTTCATCAAACCAATGTGCTCACGTATATACATTACCTATGTAACTGAAACAGAAGTTTCATGAAATAGTGCTGGCTCCTTCTACATGTAATGCATATGGTATTTTTTGTGTGTGTGTGTGCTCATCACGCGTGCTGGTTGACTCACATTTGGTCAGATACTAATAGTTTGAAAAATATTGGCCTTTTTGGACCAAAGTAACCCATGATGCTAGATAAAAACAGATTCTTTGTAACTGATTATATTCCCTACACCCCGCCCCATCGTCTAGTAAATGGATGTGAGCATAGGATTCCTCCGGGGAAGTGTTGAAGAATAACTAGAAAAAATGGAAAAGGGCACATTAACAGAGTCTGATTTAGCAGTGGTAGCTCCAGTGGTAGAGTCTAGGGGAGGGCAAAGGAAAGTCCATTACTAGCCATAGATAGAGTTGATAGAATTGATGATTGATCAGTTATTGATATGGATCAATCAGTAATTGATATTTATCAATTGATAAAAGCACCAAAGGGCTACAGCTCTAACCCATGCCTGGTCAGTCCTAGCTGGTGAGCATGGTTTTATGAGTTTGTGTGTATGGAGTGTGTATGTGTGTGTAATGGTTTTCAGACTAAGGCTAGTGTGTAAAGAAGGGATTGTATCTGATAATTGGATGCTTTGTACAGGCATTTTACTAAAATGTATGATTTAGTCTCATCACCACTCTGTAATTTGATCCTTTATACCCAATTTATAAATAAGGAAACACACCAAGGATAGTTAAGTAATTTGGAAATATTAACTAGCTAATGAATACTTCAGGAAATAGTAACTAGCTAATGAATACTTGACTCTAAAGCCTGTTGTCTTTCTGGTATTATACACTACCTGGACCTCTGATCCCTGACATCTTATCAATACTTATCCAGGGATCTGGGACAAGGGGAAGGGCAGGGAGAGGAGAGAGAGCACTCAAGAGTGCCAGTGGGAGCACTTTTAACTTTGTTTTTTTTTTTTTTTTGGGTGAAAGCAGTTGTTTCCTGCCTATAAACTTGTTTGCCTCTCTTTTGTCATCTAATCTAGTCCTAAATGACACATTGCATCCTGTAAAAATATTCTGTTGATACTTATATAAAATAAAATTATATGGTACCTTTCTTAAAAGTAGAAGATGGAATGAATGAATGCTATTTGGCTTCCCAGGGCCTTCAGAGAGTGCCCCTGGTGTGATAGTTGAGGAAGTCATGTTCCAGTGAAATGAGGTGAGGCCTACAGTGGCCCAGTGAGCTGGAGACATCCCTGGGACCAGAATTATGTCTCCTGTATTTCGTCCAGTGTCTTCCCCACTCTAATGCTGAGGCTAATCTGCTATGTCTCTATTTAATATTGGTCCACCCAGAATTTTATCCTTCCTTAGCCTGCGTTACAAAAAACTGTAAAGTGAATATTGGCTTGTTTACAAAATCAGAGCATTTCCCAGAAATTATTACGTGGGAGTTTCTCTGGCTGCTCTACCTGCTTAGCCCCTCCCCCATGTCTCTTCCACCTGTGTCCTCAGTTTCCATTCCTAGGAACTCCTCCCTCTCCAGCCTCTCCCCAGTCACTTACTGCCCAGGCCACAGGCAGTGCATCTTCTCACCTAGTGTGAGTGACTGTTAGCATGTGTCCAAATCAGTGTGTGCATGCATGAGAGAGAATGGGGAAGGAGAGAACCCATAGCTGAGGTGCATCCCTAGGGAGCGGATTTAAAGGGGAATATTGGGGAGGAGGGGATCCTTGTTAGAATGTGTGTGTATATTTGGGCAGGAGTATGCACAGTGAGACTCTGACTGATGTATAGGAATAAGAGTAATCTTTTTGCACTTTTAGATGCGAGTTTTAGAAAGCTATATTGGGCATCTTAAGGAAGAATCATAGAAGGTAAAGTCCAATTCACTGGACTCACGAATTGAAAATTATGGTCATTGGGTCTACAAATGACATGAGGACTGGGGCTCCAAGTTCAAGGTGAAGCTTACACATACACTCAGGCTTCTTCTAGAGCAGGGAGCCCTAGAATGGTGGTGCTGACCATCTGGGCTACAAAGCTGCTATTGAAACCAGGCCCAAATGCTCACTCTGCAAGCCGGGTAGAAGAAGCTGGCAGCCAGAGTATTGTTTTTGCATTATATTCAACCCATGATTTGGAGCCTTGATTTTAATTTTTATTTTGTTCCTTGGGTTTCTAGTAAAATTTTCTTTGCTTAAAGGGTACTGTGACACTGGGGAACCTCCACCCCCCTCATGGAAGAAGCTGTTCCCTTATGACTGAGGACTTGTGTGTGGGCCAGAGGCTGATAAAGCTTTGAACCTACTATGTCTGGACACCTGTGAATCTGCCTCATTAGACTGTTTCTTTATAAAAGATTCACTTTAAACTCCTGCATTTTACTTGGAGTTTTACTGTGGGTGTCTGGGGGAAAGTCCTGTGTGGTGTATGTATATTGGGGTGGGTTGGAATGGGTGGGTTTGAGTGAGGGGCAGATCACCTGCTGAGGTCTTCAAGATGTTTCTTCTCCTTTTCTCCCTCTGCATTAGGAACGAATTTCCCTCAGTCTCTATCCAGTGCCCAGATTACATCTAAACACCTCTTTCATTTAGTGCATCTAAATGCTTCGGTGTTTATGTTAACTGGGTATATTTAAGATTACGCACATCCAGTAATTTTAATCTCCGCAGATTCCCTGTATAGTCTATGAAACATGAGCATTTCTTTTAAACAATGGGGAGAAGATAATGGGGGCCCAGTGCGATTATGGCTAGGTCTGTTGTGTGAGGCATAACTTGGAGTGCTGCCCAGGTCATCTGACTCTTGGCAAATAGTAAATGGCTCTAGCAGTGGGTGGGAAAGTGACAAAATGGAATGCAAATGGAAAGTTTGGAGGATGATTTTGAGATGGTAAGAGCAATCCCAAGAATGGCCAGCTCAAACAGAGGCAAAGTTCTGATATCCGAGAAGAAAGTCTGGTAGAAGGATTAACTGTGTCATGTGACTATCCTTTCTCATTTTCTGTCAGATGCCAGTGGAATATAACTGTGGTTAATTTGGTTAGTCCCTCCCTGGCAGAACCTTTCCCAGGCTGTTGGTGATTCACCTGCTTGTGGTTTTCAGGGAGAAGTCAATTTGTAGCCATCTGCTATGAATTCAGTTTCTTCTCTTGAAAACCTATGGAGGAGAAAGTAGGAGTGATAATTGCAATACCCACCACCTCCTGACTGCCCACTGTGTGCCAAGGACCTTGCCACATGTTTCCAGGACCTGCCTCTGATTGTCCCAATGGTCTTGATGAGGATGATGAGAAAAACATGTATAGACCCTTAGGTGGTCTAAAGACAGAGAACAGAGAGGGTCCATGCTTCTCCCTCACACCACACCACTGCCCAGTGGAGAATTCTGTGGGATCTGTGGTATGGAAGGTCGTTGCTATGTAAAGTTAATGCATTGGAATTCAGCCATCGATTGGCCTGTGAAATCACCAGGATTAGTTTCTTCCTGAGTCAGCATTATTTATACTCATTCTTTCTTTGCTTTGAATATGCTCCCATCCTAGGCAGTTTTAAGACTGTTTCAGATGGGACCCAAAGTCAATTCATATGGGCTGTTTTCTGGTGTCTGGGGTCTGAACCAAGTACTCTTTTGAGGTTTGTTCCATCTCTGAAATTTGGTGGCCTCTTTAGGTGGTTATGTAAAGGGACTGTGTCGTTGGGACCAAGCATACTCCTGGATTCTTGCCTTTATTCTTGAGACAGGATTCCTTTTTACTTCCTGACTGGAATTAGGGCATATGTGTGTTCTAAGTGGAAGAAGCAGATGGAGTGAGTCAAAATCAAGGCACGTGTTAGGGGAAGCTGGTGCAGAGCCCCCCTCTTGAGGTCAGAGGAGCTGTGAGAGGATCTCAGGCTGAGGCAGACCCTGTTTAGTAAATGAAGACCTCAAGAGGAAGTGCTTGATTGGGAGCTAGCTAACAGAAGGAGAAAAAGGAAGAAATGTCACGTATTTCCTATTAAAAAGAGACTGTTTTGGTTCAAGATCATTGCTTTCTCTACTTCAGATGTTCTGAGATGAACTAACAGGAAGCAGTAACAGCAGCTAATGTCTGTTCTCCCTAGGAAATGGTGGTTGATAAACTCCAAGATGCCTGGGAGTGTGGTCATTTCACATTTAAACAGAAATGGTTGGAAGACAGGCAGCAGTGGATGTGGAAAGAACAGCCTTTATCTCGTTTAGCTTAGGAGCTTATGTAACCCCACCTCTGGGAGGCCCTTACACACAGAGCTGCCAAGCTGACCTTCAGAGCCATGTAGTAGTAGGGTTCAGGCCATCTGTACATCCTCAGACAGGCTCAGTGCTGTCCTTCTGGCTTTTTCTGGGTAACTAAGCTGCCAGTCCAATAATCTACTAGTTCAAGTTCCTTTAAACATGGAAATATTTGCTTTTGCATGAGCTCAGCACCTGGCACCGTGTTGCCAAGTTATGCTCCACCCATATTTGTTGAGTAACCAGCTGAAGGTACACATTGCAGTTCACCACATTTGTTCCTCCTGTGGTAATGTGACTCCCTCTTCATAAGTTAAATTTCCAGCAGAGGCTAGGCAGGGCCTATAGTACCTGTGATATAGGCCTAAGGCATGGCCCAAGAAGAAAGAGGATGTGGAGATGGAAGGAGAGCAAGTTAGGGGATAAAAAGACACTTGTCAGTGGCAATTCCTATCTCTGATCACTAATGAGATGACCCCTTTGGTTGAATCTTCCAGGCCTCAGCTTCCTGGCTGAGTTCTTAATACAGTGAGGATACTTGGAAAGCCAAAGAATGGAATGTGAAGACTGAGTCTGGGTCAGGTAGCATTAGGTATGAGGTTTTTCTGGCATTAAATGGCTTCCCATAAGGATTGCTATTTCTGCAAAATCACTTTCCTGTAAGCCTCTACAAATTCCTTATATTAACTGATTTCCAGTTTTTGTAATATTTCTGTGGAAGGATAACCTCAAGCCTTGGTAGTTCTTGATTCCCTATTACTTATGGCACATTGCCTCAATTCTTTGATTTTACAAAGTCCTTTATGCTTTCCTTAATTTTTTCACATCTCTATTATTTCAACTATTTCCTCCAGTTTATATGCTGAAATTTTTTAAACCTCAGAAAAGTTGAAAGAATAGTACAGTGAAAACTTACATGTCTTTCACCTAGAGACCCCATTTGTTGACATTTTGCCACATTTGCTTTGTCCTTATATAGTCAGTTCCTCTATAACTTGAAATATGTCTTCTAAAAATGACTGAAAAATCATGTAGTAAAAATCACAGGGCTTATGAGGAAAATGGGGGTGATGGGTACAACACTCAAAAACTTGGTCAGGAACACATTAAAGATAGGAACCTAATCAAGACTATAGGACAGTTTTGCATATGTTAAATGGTTAAGAAATACATAAATAATAAATATGGAAGTTACCTTCAGAAGACCTGGAGTCTGTATATGGAGGTGAGTGCTGGAAGGGCTGAGGTGAGCTTGTGAGTTGCTATGCAGTGGTAAAAGAAAGATAGTCTGAAATCAGAAGGAAGGTTGCCACATAAGAGGTGAGTGGGCATGTCCCCGAACACACAGTGACCTGGGGGAGCAGGTAGAAGTTTAAGGTGGGTATGTTTTGTGTATTCCTACGTGGCTTGAATCAGCGGGTATAGTTTTCCATGTCCACCTTGTTTCTTCACAATTGAAATCACTCATAAGTAAACATGAAATTCCCTGTGATCAAGTTGTTCTCTAATACATCCATTGCTTTAGAACAAACTCAGCAAGCATTATAGCAGAACTATGTGTATGGATATAGCTGTACTTTTCTTTTTTTGCTGAATATTTGAAAGTAAGTTGCAGATGACATGACATTGTATTTCTAAATACTTCAGTATAAATCTCCTAAGAATGAGGATTTTTTTTCTACGTAACACCAGTATCGTTACCACCCTTAGGGCAGTTAACCTAACTTAATTCATCAGTTAGCTTTTTTTTTAATAAATTTTATTTTTTTAGAGCAGTTTTAGGTTTATAGAAAAATTGAGAAGGAAGTGCAGAGAGTTCCCTTGTACCACCTCCCCCTAGCCCACACACATAAGAGTTTCCTCTATCATCAATATCTTGCATTAGTGTGGTTCATCAATTACATCATTATACATCTCTATCGTTAATATCTTGCATTAGTGTAGTTCATCAATTACAATTGATGAACCAATATTGATACATTATTTATTTAAGTTCCTGGTTTACATTAGGGTTCACTCTCTGTTGTACAGTTCTGTGGGTTTTGAAAAATGTGCAGTGTTATATATCCACCATAACAGTATCATACAGAATAGTTCCACTGCCCTAAAAATCCTTTGTGCTCCACCTGTTCCTCCCCAGTGATCTTTTTATTGTCTCTGATTTTGCATTTTCAAGAATGTCACATGGTTGGAATCATATAGTATGTAGTCTTTTCAGACTGGCTTCTCTTACTTAACAATGTGCGTTTAAAGATTCCTCCATGGATCAATAGCTCATTTCTCTTTATTGCTGAATATTTCATTGTGTGGATGGCCCATGTTTTGTTTATCCATTCACCTACTGAAGGACATCTTAGTTGCTTCCAGTTTTTGGCAATTATGAATAAAGCTGCTATAAACATCTGTGTGCAGGTTTTTGCATAGACATATGTTTTCAACTCATTTGGATAAATATTAATACAAAGTGTGATTGATGGATCATATAATAAGAGTATGTTTAGTTTTTAAGAAACTGCCAAACTGTCTTTCAGAATGGCTCTACCATTTTACATTCCTACCAGCAATGAATTCCTGTTGTCCCACATCCTTATCAGCATTTGGTGTTTTCAGTGTTTTGGATTTTGGCTGTTCTTATTATTTTAATTTGCAATTTCTAATGACATATGATGTTGAACATCTTTTCATATGCTCATTTGCCATGTGTATGTCTTCTTTGATGAGGTATATCTATTAAGCTCTTTGGCCCATATTTTAATTAGATAGTTTTCTTATTGTTGAGTTTCAAGAATTCTTTGTATATTTTAGATAATATTCCTTTATCAGATACGTGTTTTGCAAATATCTTCTCTTAGTCTGTGGGTTGTCTTTTCATTCTCTTAATAATGTCTTTCATAGACCAGAAGTTTTTAATAAAGTCCAACTTATCAGTTTTTCCTTCATGAATAGTGTTTTTAGTCTTGTATATAAAAATTCATGGCTAAACCCAAAGTCAACCACTTCTAGAAGTTTTATAATTTTTTATTTTACATTTTGGTCTACTATTTGTATTCAATAAATTTTTGTAAAAGGGGTAAAGTATGTAGATTGATTTTTTTTGCATGTAGCTGTCTACTTGTTTCAGCAACATTTATTATAAAGACTTGGTGCTCCATTGTATTGCCTTTGCTCCTTTGGCAAAGATCAATTTACTGTATTTGTGTGGGTCTGTTTCAAGGCTCTCTGTTCTCTTTTATTGATCTATTAGTCTGCTGTTTCACGAATATAATACTATCTTGACCAATTGAGTTTTATAGTGAATCTTGAAGTCAGGTAGTGTTAAGTCTTCCAATTTTATTGTTCTTTAGTATTGTGTTGGCTATTTTGAGTCTTTTGCCTTTCCATGTATACTTGAACTAATTTGTCAATATCCACAAAATAACTTGCTGGGATTTTGATTGGGATTGCATTGAATCGATAGCACAAGTAAATGTGAAATTTCCTATTCTCAAATTGTTCCCTAATATATCAGTTGCATTGACACAAATTCAGCAAGTGATAAAAGTAGAACTGGCTATATACAGATATATACTTATTTTCCCTGAACCATTCGAAAGTAAGTCGCAGATATGATAATACTTCACTCCTAAACAGTTAAATATAAAACTTTTAAGAATAAGGACATTTTCCTACATGACCACAATACCATTACTGCTCCTGGGATAATTAATTCGTAAGTTAGCTTTTTAAAGACATTTCTGTTCTTAATAAAGCTTGTTGTATTTTTTTGTTTTGTTTTGTTTTTGTTTTTTTTTAATGCCCATCCTGTCCTGTGCCGGGCACTACACTCTGCTGGGATGTGAAGACAAGCACAATTCCCACCTTTTAGAAGTTCACAGACTCCTGGGAAGATAGACATTTAAGACAAGATTATGATAGGTTGGGATAAGGGCCATAGTAGCTGTGTCTACTTTCCTTTCATTTGAGTGTGCCAGCAGAAGTGCGCTTCCCAAGGGATAAAGATCACTCTTCCCAGAGTGGTATTCTAGAGCCTGTGCCCCATTCCATGATTTGCCCGCCTGGCCCTGATGGTTCTTTCTTCCCAATCCAGAGGGGCTTGCGTCCATGTGAAAGTGAAGGAAGTAACAGGATGTCATTCACTCCCTCTGATTCTTTCAGTTTCTGTGCAATTAGGATTGGCCAGGCACAGAGTTGCAAGAAGGAGGGCTTTGAGAACTGGCTAAGGAATGGGGGACTTTATCCTCTAGGTTAGCGGTATTAAGTAGGACACGGGTTTGGACATGAATACCAGAGACCCAAATTAACAGTGACTTAATCAAGATAGGAGTTTCTTTCTTTTTCACGTAACAGGAGATAGCTGGCCTAGAGCTGGAGTGCTGACTCAGATCCCCTGGGGTCATGCAGGGCCCTAGGCTCATGTTGGCTGTGGCTCCATCATCCCTTCTGTGATAGGTCGCCACATCCATGTTCCAGGCAGCAGGAAGAAGAGGCAGCATGCTCCTTCCCTTTAGGGCATATTCTGGAAACTATGCACTGCACATCTGTCCATGTCACATTGCCATAATTTATTCACAAAGGTATAAGAAGCATAGTCTTCATTTTAGAGGACATGCACCAAGCTAAAAATAGCAGATTCTATTCCATAAGAAGGGAAGAGTGAATATTGAGGGACAACTTGCAGCCCCAGTATATCTATGTATTTTTTAAAATGCCTTCTATAAAATTAGTCTCTTAACATATTATTTAAAAATAGATTTATTGGCCAAATAATTTGGGGAAACATTAAGCACTGTATTGATCTCATGGAGATTCACAAAGTAGAGTGGCATATTAAAGGCTCTGAGAAGTTCTGCAATAAAGGAATTGTCTATCTTTGTTTAAGATAATGTGACCAAAAACCATATTTTACAAAATTATTATTTTTTTTTGCACAAGCCCTATTAACATAAACTTGGGAAACATTGGGAATCATTGAAAGTTCCTTAGTTTGCAGTGATGCAAACATTTTTAAAGCAGTTCTCTCCTAGGGATGTAGTCAACAGAAATGTGTGTATGTATATTGTGTCAGTCAAGGTTCAATCAGAGAAACAGAACAAATAGGTATATAAAGGAATTTGTTGCAGAGATGTAATCTTACGCAGTTGTGGGAGCTGGTTAGACAGCCTGTGAAAGGCTGTGTCTTTGTGTCTGATGATGGAGCTTGAAGTATATAGGCAGATACTTATGGAGGAAGACAGTAAAGTTGGGAAAGAGAACAAAGTGGCACTCATGAGGATGGACAGGAACCTGGATAAGTGTGTCACAGACTGTCCCCAGCTTTGGTGATGTGGGTGTCCTGTGGGAGAAGCTGATGCTCTTCATTATGGAAGTGAACACACAGCTGGCTTAGGAGTCAGAAGCTGAAGGAAGACCCAGGGAAGGTAGCTCTAGCATTGTCAGGCCTGGCTGCTGCCCCTCCTCTGTGGTGAGCTTGCACAGAAGCCACACTGCAGGTGAGCTGCTTGGTGCTCCTGCACCAACCTTCCAGAGACAAACACAGCGTGGCTGCAGTTTCACTTCTGCCTTCCAGATCTCAACTGGAAACATTGAAGGAAGGGAATGCTGAGAAGCATAGTTCAGCCTAGGCAGGTCAGCGCATTACAAAGCCACCACAAGTGTATTCACCAGATGACTGGTACAGGATAGTTTACAGCTGCACTAGTTGTAGTAGCTTCAACTTGGAAATAACTTAAATGTGCATCACCAGTTAAGTAGATAAATAAATTGCTACATGTGTATAAGTAATAGATGAACAAATCATTGCTACATTCATCGATATGGATCTTACAAAACAACATGGATCTTACAAAAAATAGTGAGCACAAGACACACAAAAGAATATAAACTATAATTACATTTGCAGAAATTTCAAAAAAGGCAAAGTTAATTCATGATGTTGAAGTCAGGATAATAGTTACTCTTGAGAGAGGGTTAATGAGTTGGAGGGGCTATGAGGGAAGCTTCTGATGTGCAGATAATGTTCTTTTGGCTCCTTGATCTGGGTGCTGGTTACACTCAATAAGTTTATTTTGGGAAAATTCATTGAGTTGTATTGTTACAGTTTGTGTACTTTTCTATACTTATACTTCAATACAATGCTTAGGTAAAAGTTTTATAAGTTATTGAGTCAAGAACAGGCTGGGTTGGGGGAAAGAAACTAAGTTTGAGCTAGTTGAACCCAGTAAGGAGTAAGGTGTGGGGAAACAAGGCAGTGGGTACTGCAAGAGGCAGTTTGGTTGAGTGGGAAGAGGCCAGAGCCTGTTGAGGGTCATTGTGGCTCCATCCCAGGTTGCCCCTGTGCCCTGCTGGCACATGTTATTATGAAGGGTCAGGACTATGTATATAGAGCCCTAATCAAGGGCTCTCCTCTGGTACACATCAGGAACATTTGTGTGGCAGGGCAAGGGGAGATTGTGAGTCTGTAGGTCTGGGTAGGCCCCTGGCATTTTTAAGTTCCCTTGCTGTCCTGTGTGTTCCACAGGAAAAAAAAACAACAACAACAGTGGACTGTGGAGGTAATGGACGTGGATGGAAGGGGGAAAGTACAGGAATGTGGGGGGAACATGGTGCTTAAAAAGCTTACCTTTATCCCCAAGGTCACCCCTCTTTCTGAGTGCTTTTCCTTGCCTTTTGACCCTTACAAACACAGTATTGTTCTAGACTTTGTTTTATAAAATCTTAATTCCTGTTTTCATGCTTTTTGCTTCTGTGAATTGATTAATTGATCAGAATTATGATTCATTTCTTTAAAATAAACTATTTGAAAGTGCCTTGGACTTCATTGACAGGGTTAAATTCCCAGGACCCTCAGTTCTTTAGAGTTGGACTAAATGGCTGGTATTGTCGCTTGTACAAGTGTCTTGACCTTGATGGAGCTTGTGTTGAGAAATAATGTTTACATTTTTAATTTAAAAAAGAAAAAAAAAGTGCCTTGGGTTGAATATGGGATTAGGGAATCTTCTACGATGTCTGCCTTGTCCTGAGACTGGATTGTGTATTCTCTGATGCCCTGAACAATTATCTGGAAACACTGTTGGCTGGGATTATTGATGGCTTTTCTAATGCCTGAGAAATTAGGATTTGAAATGTTAATAAGAAGTTTACCCTAAAATGAAGTCTCACGAGTAGCTTAGTGTTTTATTTTGAAAAATGTTGAATATGCATAAAAACAATAGGGAGTATTCTGTAATGTTCTCTCAAGCCTCCAGGTAACACTGTTACTGTGCAGTTCTCGATGACTGCCTCAGTCTGGTGGATGCTCGTTGTTGCTGCGTTTAAAAATCCCACCTTATCATATGTCATAACATTTACCCCCGTGAACTGTAACTTCTGGCCTCCTCCTTTATCTCTTGCCCCTAATCTCAATGAGATCAGGGACTGCGTCTTATTTGACTTTATATCTCCAGCATACAGCTCAGTAGAAACTCAGTAATTAATCATGAGTGAATGAGTCCCAAATTTTAGAAAGCAAAGAACTGATAGTTGACCCTTAAAGAAGGGTTCACTTGGGGAGAGAGGAGAAAGAGGGCGGGGAGGAAGAGTTACAGTCATCAGAGAAGTAAGAACCCAAATAGTATTCTATCATGGCAGTCATGGAAAAAGAGGAGAAATTTTTAAGGAATGAGCAAATGCTACGAAGAGGAGTGAGAATCGGGTTTTTGGTTGTTTTTTTTTTTTTTAAGAGTTTTGGAATTTTTCAAAGTTTTTAGTGGCTGTAGAACTGTGAGATAGATCAAGAGCTCAAGGGATTAGGGGAAAATACAAGATGAGGAAATAGGGGTAGCAGGTAAAAAAAATACATGCAGAGAAGTGAGGCCACAAAAGGAAGATTTGAACATGGTGGAGCAGAGTGGCAGAACCAAAACGACATTCTCACTAGAGAAGAGAGCTGTGTTCATTTTAAGGCAGAGACTGGAGGAGGTTCCTTCCATGCCCGTCTCCTGGTCCTCTGGAATGACGCCTGTGGGTGATGGAGCAGCTCGTCTCCTGGTCCTCTGGAATGACCCCTGTGGGTGACGGAGCAGCTCTGTGGCTCTGTATCAGGCTGAGTCAGCAGTGTGTTTACTGAGAAGCCACGCATGCTGAGCCCTATACTAAGCCCTTTCCTTTGATTTTGTTTCTTTTAACTTGATCTTCCTTTTCCCACAGGAAACATGGTGGAATGGTGCTTACCTCAAGATATTGACCTTGAAGGCGTTGAGTTCAAGTCTATGGCCAGCGGGTCCCATAAAATTCAGTCTGACTTCATGTAAGTACTTGTGAACCTCAGTCATCTTTGTACTGTTTCCCCCTCTGTGCCCTACTCCCACCCCTCACACTTTACCCAGAGCATAAGGGCTGTTATCCGAAGGTCTTCAAGTGGTGTTTGTATAAATGCCCTGAAAATATATGTATAGTTTTGTGTTTATATCAATTTTCTAGCAAGGAGGTCTCTAGCTTTTATCAGGGTCTCAGTGGATTTCATGATCTAAAAAAACTTAATCCCTACTATAGAGATTCTCTCACTTTCTAAGAAATGATATGGACCTCACTTGAGGTTTGGTTTTAAAGAATGTAGGTTCAGCTCACTGTGGGTTAACTTCATCTATGTGCTAAAACTTGAAATTCCAGCTTTAAGTAAAAACAGTTTTCAATCCTATATAGTTGGGCATTGAGAGTTTTGTGAGGAGGAACAAATGGAGAATTTAGGGTAATGAAGTAAATTTAATCTCCCCATTGGGCTGAAAATGTGACTGATGTGAGTGTGAGAAAGGGGAAGGGAATAAAATGACAGCTCGTTTAAAATTATTAGAAACTCAGGAAGTGAGGGAACAATCGACATGGTTTATGCTATGAAAACAGAGTAGTAGTACTAGAGGAGCCTGAAGATACATCTTGGTTCTGGTTCTCCCATCTAAGCCACTAGATGTGGTGCAGGAGAGAAGGGACGTGTCCATGGTTGTGGGCAGCGGTGTGGCCAACTTGCTAGAGACCAAGTCCCCACTCCAACTGGGTGACCCTTGGCAAGTTCTGTGGTCTCTTTGTGCGTTGGTTGTCTCATCTGCGAGGTGGAGTGGCTTGGACTAATTGTTCCCTTGAGGTTCTAAGAACATTTGTTTTAAGGGTAAGCTTTGTCATTTAGAGCTCTGGACGCAGTTAATTTGTTTGGGGTTGCGTCTCAAAGAAAAATAAAAAAATTCTGTCTGTCATCTTGAGTCCCACTACATATTTGGTCTCTTTTAGCTATTTCCGAAAAGGGCCCTTCTTCGGCCTGGCCTGCTTTGCCAACATGCCCGTGGAAAGCGAGCTGGAACGTGGCGCACGAATGAAGTCTGTGGGCATCCTCTCTCCTTCCTACACCCTGCTTTACCGGTACATGCACTTCCTGGAGAACCAGGTTCGGTACGTGGCTTCCGTACTTGTGCAGGGAGGCTGTGGGACCTACCAGCTGGCGCATATGTCATGAGTCCTCAGACATAGAGGTTGTGTGCCAGAAGAGCAGATGTCTTTCCAAGAACATCAATGGCGGTGTTTCAAGCCTCAGGTGGTGGTCCTTGTGTTTCCACCAATGCCCCAAGTAATGATTCTTCATACTGTAATGAAAGCCGGGGTAGATTTTGTTCTCAGTTCACATTTAATACTGTCATCAGTTTTGTTTAATTAAATAATTTGTTGACAGGTATATGATCTTTGTTTGCCCTAAGCCACAGTAATTACCTCCTTGCCCCACGTAGGCAAATGGGCTCTGAACTTTTTTTAAGCCTAATCTTTTATAAATGGGGGTTACTGTTATTATTTGGGGTGATAGGAAGAGAATTTTTAACAGAAGCAGTGAAACTATTAGTTAGTTTATATTTTTTTTTGTTTGTTTTGCAAGTAATCTAATTACATTTCAGATTTTGAGGGGAAGATCTATCCCTAATCCCTGAAGCACTGTTAAAATTATAGCACATTTGCTCCTTTTTGGGCATTTATGTGTATATATGTTAAAAAAAAATATGTGGTATCATGCCATACATTTTTATAGACTATATTTTAAAATTTACTTTAAAATTCTTATGTAGCTAATCTTTTTTGATCTTCATTTTTGAAAGAACATGAAATTTATTGTTTGTGGAGAAACCATGTTTGTTATTTTAAAATTTATATAAAAGTACAAAAGAATAAGAAAACTCCCACATATTAACACTCAGAGATATCCATTGACAATATTCAGTGCATGTGATTCTAGAATAGACGTAACTTTATAAAAATAGTTTTAATATTTTTGAAGATTTAACTTTATCAAATAGCAGGCAATCTTAATGCTATATACTAAATATAATTTTACTTGAAACTTCAAATTTTTTTTCAGAATAAGATATATTATTACTTGAAATATTCTACCATAGTTAAGAAAAAATTATGAAAAACATGAAGATATGGTGTTATTACTTTATTAAGAAATAAGACATAAAGAATAAAGTGCATAAATCTTAGTATAGGTGTCATTGGTGTTTTTAAATTGTGTTTCAGTGTAGACAGTGTCTATTATACTTCTTCCCAGTTCCTTTCCCCTACTTCACATCTTAATCTTTATATATTGTATGATTTACAACATTTAGTTCTGTAATAGTAATACCCACAGTTCTTAAGTCTTAGCTGTATATTTAAATGGATTTAACAATCCATTTGACTTGCTCCATTTCTGAGTTTCTGATTTGATTCATTTCTTGGTTGGTTTAGATTTTGCCATCAGGCACTTTTCTTTCTTTCTTTCTTTGAAAGGATCATGGGTGCTGCCTTCTCTGAGGTCTCTCATGGTTAATAATGTATTGACCTGTTCCCTTTATCCTTGACTGGGTGTAAGATTCATGAATGCTTCCTTCTTCCCCTCAGGATGCTGTAGATATTGCTCTGCTGTTTTCTTTTTTTGTTTCTTTTAAGTTTTTTTTTTTGGGGGGGGGTCTCACTCTGTTGCCCAGGCTGGAGTGCAGTGGTTCTATCGTAGCTCACTGTGGCCTCGAACTTCTTGGCTCTGTTAGGGTGTAAATCTTAGTAGGTGCTCACGGTGTGGGTGTAGAAAGATTTCTCACACAGAGATTAGAATAGGAAGGAGAGGTTTATTTACTTTTCCCTGGAGAAGGGGAAAAGGACCAGCACGGAGGGAGAAAACAGAAGAATATGCTGGCCCCTGAAAACCAGCTATTGAGGCTTTGTAAAGGGGGTTATAACAATGGCAGGGTACAGAAACTGCTGCACCCACTCCTTCCTTTCTTCTTGGTGGCAGGTAGATAACAAAAGCTGCAAGGATGTCAAAGTCCAAGAGTTGGCTTCCCCACCTTTCCTTGGAGATGGGATTTCACAGGAATTGTGACTCTATCCTTGAGATATAGTTGAGGCTATAGGTCATTCTCCTGCTGTTTACTTGAAAACTCTGTAAAAGCAGATTCTCAAAAAAAAAAAAAAAAATTGAAAGGGATTACATCTCTTTTCCATCCATTCAGCTCTTTTCAGAAGTTGTGCAAAACAGAACTCCTACAGGGTACCTGTTAGAGAACTCACAGGATTGATCTTTAACTGTTACTGGGAAAATTGTGGGATTAGGTATTTTCCTGCTACTTTTTGCAAGGTCGCCCCTTTCACTCAACCGATGCTCCTGCCTCAGCGTCTTGAGTAGCTGGCTCTGCTGTTTTCTGAAATTAGTTGTTTTGGAGAAGTCTCTTCTAACCAGATACCTACAGATTCTTTATCTCTGCTACTTCTGAACTCACCAACTGTTCATTAGTCCATATCATTTTTTTCTAGGATGGTTTGTCCTCTTTGCTTGATAGATAGGTCTTTTATTTTTATTTTTTATTTCAGGAAACTTAGCTTCTATAATAAAATATTCAACTTTTCCATTGTGTTTTTTTCTTCTTCAGGAATACCCTTTATGCATATGGTTTCTCTTTATTGTCCTCCATATTTATCGTTTTGATAATGATTTTAATAGTTCTATAATGCTAGAGCTGTCCCATAAGTTTTCTTGGTTATTCTCTGTGCTTAAGCATTTAGCATGCTTCTGGGTTGGTTTGTTTTTTAAGCTGACCCTCTACATTTGGAGCTGTGATAAACACCTTCATGCATAGATCTTTTTCTGTATTCAAAATATGTCCTCAGTTTTTTGTCTGGGTCATGACTTTAAATCAGTGGACTCTAGATTAGATACTGGTCTCTGTCCTTGGCCCATCCTTCCCTCCCTCATGTTCCTAGTGACCTCCTTGAGGCTGTACCCTAAATATGATCTTTACAAATAAGCTGACTCCCATATCTGCCCAAGAATTCTTAACTGCAGACTTGCATAGGTGCCTTGAGAAAGAATCTTATCCCCTGCTCTGGGATACAGAAACATTGGCTTTTCTAGCCTTGTGGGGTCCCAAATTATTGGCATCTCAGTTGATTTATTAATATATTGCAGAACTTAGAACACGCTACCGTTATTAGGCTGTATTCCTTTCCATTTCTGCTTGCAAACTGGCTAATTCTTGCCTATTTTCATCTTTTATAGTAGCTCAGTAAGAGCAGTACAAGAGGTAATCGGGACATATCAATGTTTAATTTCTAACTGCGTCTCCTAAAGCTACAGATTCAGATGACGCAGGGTCTTGTCTCCCAAGTTATTGAACTTTTAAGAAATGTTTTGCTACAGTGTAACAAGGGTTACCAGCTTTCTAGTCTGCAGTATCTACTTTCTCACCACCCTCCCCTTCCACCTGCTAAGCCAATGCCACAATATGGGTTTTGATATTGTAGTAACTTATTTCTAGGTATCATTTTCTGCTTTAGCTAAGAGTATAGGCTAAAATCTTTGTGATTTGTAAATTGAAAATATTTCCCCCCTTTGTCAGTTGCTTTTTAATGTTAGCTTTTCGTTGTTTTTGTAACGTTGGTTTTTTTCTCTTTTGAATTCATTCATCTTTTTATGGCTTCTAGATTTTGAGTCTAAAAAAAGTTTAGCTAAAAAAAGTTTTCCACCTCGGTAATTAAAGAGGGCTAGAGGTAACATGAGAGAAGAGACTTGTATGACAGAGTCTGAGGAAAAGAAAGAAGCCTAGTTAGGTAAGCCTAGGTCTAGGCAGGGATACTGGACTGCAGCTGTGACTTTTGTATAAATTAGCTAGACTTGATCTCTGCAACACGTAATTTGTGTTTTATATTCATTCTGATTTCTGATGGCCCGAACTTATTTATTAGTAGTTCCTCTACAGCTCTTTTCCTCAATATCTTGCTAGTTAGAGAATCGTTTTTATGATTATTTCTTACTAATCAGAAGATATTGAAGAACTATTTTATAATTTTTAAAAATTATATTAGAAAGGGAAGAGAGACTGTTACTGAATAAAAGAGACCAAAGACACGTAACCACATTTTACCTTGTTTAGATCTCAATTCAAACAAACGAACTGTAAAGTAACATTTTGGGGACAGTTGATATAATTTTAATGTGCACTGGGTATTAGTTTATATTAAGGCATTATTATTCATTTTGTTAGGTGAGATAATGGCATGGTGGTTTTGTGTTATATTATTTTTTAAGCAGACTTTATCAGTTAGAGATGCATACAGAAGTATTTATGGGTAAAATGTTACAACGTGAGATTTTCTTTAAGATGTTTCAGGAAAAAAGTGGTGATTATAGCCATAGGATATAGACATAACCATATTGATCAAATACTGATCATTATTGAAGCTAGGTGATGGATATATGGGATGTATTATTCTTTTTCTACTTTTTGTATATGTTTGAAAATATCCATAATGAAAACTTTAAAAAGACTAAATATAAAACTAACATTTATTATTATAGGAACCTTTGAAAAATAGAGAAAAGCCCAAAGGGGGGGGAAAAAAAGAACATTATCCCACCAGCCAGACACCTACTGCGTTAGCATTTTGATCCTACTACTCTTTTTTCCATGTATAAATATGTGCATACACATTAATTTTTTTACAAAAGGGTTATGGAGGTCATTCAGTATCTAAATTTTGTAACTTGGTATGTTAACCTTCCAGCATGATGATAGTCCTTAACATTATTTTGGTGGTTTCACAGCCTTTCAACTTATAGATGTGTCACAATTTATTTATTTATTTCACTATATTGGACTTTTAGGTGATTTCTTATTTTCCACCACTGTAAACATAAGCATCCTTGTGAGTAAATGATTGTTCACATCTATAAATAGTTCTTTAGGCCACAAACCTAGAAGTGAATCATTGGGTCAGAGGGTATATACAATGTACAATTTGATACAAATTGTAAATTACCCTTCAGTAAGGTGGTACCAGCTTGTCCCTTCACCAGCAGTAAATGGGAGTGCCTGGTTTTCTGCATTTGCAAAGCCAGAAGATGACTTGTTCAAACCAGTAATGAATACACCAGAGTGATGGAGTATAATTATTGCACAGAGGCATCTCTGATTCTTAATTGGATGAATTAATGCCAGGATGTGGTAGGGACAGGCAGGGTCAGTTGCATTGGGCTCTGCATGGTCCCATATGCCTGGGTTTTATCAGTGAAGGGGCTGTGGGTGTTGCTCCGTAGAACACCAGTGTCTCTGGTCCTGCAGGGAAATCCTTGATCTGGCCCATAAGCCTATGGCTTCAGATCAGTAGCATATACTGAGCCAGTTCTTCTCCAGTTTTATGATGTCACGTCTATTGGACAGTTTCTGTAGGTGGTTTGGCATGCATTTCAGTGTGGTCGTTTCTTAATCTATGCATTCTTATAGGTAAGCTCACTAGGCAGGTCTCCTTTTACATCACCTTTGAAGACTAACATATCATCCAGCACTCAGCCTTGTTTCAATGCTTTTTAGTTTATCTTGGTGTTGTGGGTTGACTATGTTGCAAAATCTACAGTGTGTTTACATTTTGAGGCTTTCATGCAATAATGGTTTAACATTCATCTATGAACTGCCAGTTTGTATTTGTGCATATTCTATATTCCACATTATTGGCTTGCTCTGTTCCGTCAGTCAGTGATATCTCAGGCTATCAAAGGACAGAATCCTTATGCTAGCTTTTTGTCTAAGGGACTCTAACTTAGTACTGAACTTTCCTTTAGAATCCTGGTTCAAGTTTAGAGTTTAATGTAGTCAAACAGAAAAGACAATTAATTATACAGCAAATCAGCAAATGATAAACCTAGAAAATGAAAAAGTATTACATAAATTACCCTTTACAGAGCTCCCTTTAACACAGAAAATATAGTATTAGGAATATAATAAAATGATTCTCTGTGTTCTTTTTAGGGAAGTTAGATCCTGATGAAAACACCTTTGAACTTAATTGTCTTTGTGTGATTTTCTATTAATAAAACTTTTATCAATTTGACACACATCCCTGAAGAGTATCTGAAATCTGCCATCTTCTCAGAATAGTCAGACATGACTTAGCTACCATGGATTTCCCATGTAGCCTGTGAATGTCTGTAAGAGTGAGAGAAGTGATTAGAAGCACCTCTCCCAGATAGTCATTTATTATTATATCATACAGCTGCCTCTTTGTGCAAAGTTTAAAACTAGATGTATAGGACCCTGAAATTAGAGTGATTATTCAGAGAGGAACTTAGTTTATTAATCATTGGTTGAATAGAGTGATTTTTTGTTTCTTTTTAAAATATAAATTTGCCTGAAGGTCTCTTACCATCACCTTGACATTGGGAGCTGTAAGTCACTCTGGAGTGGCAATGGTTGGAGCACAGCTGGCTACCAGTTGGTTGATGAAAATCTTGACTCTGAGCAGTTTGTCATAGTTTGGAGTAAGCCACAATGGCAGTCTATGGGGAGAAGGTTTTGTGAGGGGGGCGGTCCTTATTTTAATCACAGTTGTTCTAGGGCCATCCGTAATTAGGGATACTTCCCCTTGCTCAGTGGACCTATATTTTGATTGCCTTTCATTGTTTGATGGAAATTATAGGGCACTGAGAAAGTGAAAGTGGGTCAAAGGGTTTTAGTGCCTTTTATTCCTCCCTAAATCAATTTGCTAGGGCTGCATAACAGTACCAAAAGCTGAGTGGCTTAGAACAACAGAAACTATTTCACAGTTGTACAGGCTAGGAGTCCAAAGTCAAGGTGTTAGCAAGGTTGGTTCCCTTTAGGGAGTGTGGGGGAAAATCTGTTCCCTGCCTCCCTCCTGGCTTCTGGTAGTTTACCTGCAATCTTTGGGGTTCCTTGACTTGCACCCTGTTCTCTGTCATCATGTTCATGTGGCATTCTCTGTATGTGTCTCTGTGTCCAAATTTCCCTCTTTCATAAAGATATTAGTCATACTGGATGAGGGCCCACTCTAATGACCTCATTTTGACTTGAACACCTTTGTAAAACTCTATCCAAATAAGGTGACGTTCTGAGGTACTGGGGCTCTAGCGTGTCCTTTTTGGGGGGACACAATTCAGCCTGTATCACTCCCATAGTGACTGCATAGTGACAAGCAGTCCCCACCATGCTCCTGCACTTGGCTTGGGGCAGGACTCTCCCCTGTCCACATGGTCCAGGGCCTCAGTGCTGCTTTCTTGGTTTGGGGTCGGTCAGCAGAACTGTGCACAGCCAAGCCTCTGCTGACCTGAGCGGGGTGAGGGTAGGAAGAGAAGAGATTCTGGTGCTTTTTATTTCTTTATTACTTGATGCAGAAATTATGAGCCCTAGTGACATCCGTTAATAACTGTTTTCCCTGATTTTAGACATGGAGGGGTAAGCTTCTCCTCATTCTTTTGTAACAACAAAACAAGCAAGCAAGCGTGAGTTCCAAACAAAGAGCAGCTTTAGGAAGGGAACTCGTAGGCTTCCAAGTTCCCCCTTCTCACAGTGAGCAGCTGTTCTCTGGGAAGCGGCACCCAGTCTCCAGCGTACCTTGCTCAAGAACAATAGACATTAGTCATAGTCTGTTAATTCTTTCTGTTTCCCATGAGAAAAAGAATGTGTTAACATGGTGCTGCCAGAGAGTTTCAGGCCCATGTTTGAGCTTTTCCTAAGGACCTTCTGGAACATCAAAAGAGGCGTCCTAAGCAACCTCCAAATGGGGATCTTTTAAGGATATCGGGGCCTTTGCCCCTGAGTGTTATAACCCTTGAGTTGGGGAAGTTCGTAGCAGAGCCACGGCCAGAGCATTTCTCACTGTGCATGTGTGTGTATGTGTTGTGCAGACACCAGCTGGAGATGCCGGGACATTACTCTCATCTGGCTGCCTTCTACGAGGACAAGAAAGGGGTGCTCCATGCCGGCCCCGGCAGAGGCAGCAGCCTGCCCCCTGTCTACTGGCTGCCTTCCATCCACCAATACATGTACCCTGAGATGAAGGTGAGGTCCGCTGTGTTCTCACACAGTGCTGGACTTGTGTCTGGGTTCAGTGGCTATGGATTAATTTTTAAATGAACAAGGAATGTATGTCTTGGGCTCGTGCAAAAAGTCTGCTTTTTCAGTAGGTTGTAACATAAAAGCATTTGGATTAGTTTAACACGTAAGGTAACATAACTTATCTTAAACATTGTGCTTTCTAGTCATCTGTATAATCATAGTGCAAAACCGTGTATGTGATAGGTTGGCTAGGTGTGCTGGACTCCTGGTGGGGAAAAGATAGATTTGATCCCATCGATTGCTTCAGGTATTTTAAAGCCAGACATTTGAACTAAAGATGAAGCATTTGATGAACAGGTATGATATTTCTTAGTTAATGTATTTTTGATATTACTTTATTTTGTATCTTACCTGAAGTACTTTGACTTTGGTACTAGAATTATGTTTGTTTACAGTTAACAAAATACCTGGCCAAGCATTAGCTGTTGGAAGAATATAAAAATGACTAAGAACATGAATCTACCTTTTCTTTTCCTTCCTGCCTTGCCTGTGGTAGGTCACAAGATATTTCAGTGGAAACTAAGGGCTCCCCTTGTAGAGAAATTGTGCCATGAGTTTAAGGGAGAGCCCTTGGAAGGTGTCTAGGAAGAGGACTTTGTCCCTGAGTATTTGGCTGGGTGGAAAGTGAAGAATGCTAATTCCAGACTGAGAGTAGGTGTGAGCAATAGTGAGAGCCGTGGCCTACCACTTTTCCAGCACCTTCTGTGAGTTAGGCATTATGCTAACTATACCTGTTGCAGCACTCTTTAAAGTAAGTGGTTCCATCAGCTGGTCATGAGAGAAAAGCTTGGAGAAATAGGTTAGAATCAAATTATAGAAAACCTTAACTACTAGACCATGGAATTTCAACCTAATAAATATCAGCTGGGGTCTTTCAGGAAAACAGAGGCCATGTTAGGTATTTCAAACTAATTCAATACAGGGAATCAGTAATATAGGGGTTGGAAGACTGAAGGAGTAAAAAGGGAACCAGTATATTACCAATTACAGACAGCGGCCACCACCTGTATTAGTCATCTATTGTGATGTAACACATTACCCTGAAATTAATGGTTTTAAACAGTATGTATTTATCTCACAGTTTCTGTGAGACAAGAATATTGCATGGTTTAACTGCGTCCCCTGCTTCATGGTCTGTAGTCAAGGTATCTGCCAGGGTTGGGGTCTCATCTGAAGGCTTGACTGGGGAAGTATCTGCTTCTGAGCTCCTGTGGGTGTTGGCAGGATTAAATTTCTTGAGGGCTGTTGAGCTGAAGGCCTCAGTACCATGCTGGCTGTTGGCCGGAGGCCACCCTCAGTTCTCAGCCATGTGGGTCTCTCCACCGTGGCAGCTTGCTTCATCAAAGCCAGCCAGAGAGCCAGCTAGCAAGGGGAAGTAACCTTTGTAACCTAATCATGGAAGTGACTGTCCAGCAATATAACCATATTCTCTTGGTTAGAAGCAAGTTACTCAAGAGGAAGAGAGGATTGCATAAGGCTGTAAATGCTGAGGGGTGGGGTCACTGGGGGCTGTCTTAGAGGCTGTCAGCCACATACCCCTAGGGCTGGGGTCACAAAGGGGAAGGAGTGACATTCTCAAAACCGTGGGAGCCTGGAGGAGCCCTGCAGGCCAGTGCTCAGACCTCCGAGGGTGGCACGGAGCAGCTGGTGCAGGGACCTCTCAGGAAACATGGCTTCAACCTGTGCTGAGAGTGCTCTAAAGAGCCAGAGGCTAGAATCACAGGTGTCTTCTGCTGCTGGAGAAATACTAGCAGGGCCAAGACACCAAGGAGAGTCCTTCCCCTTCCTCCTGCCTTCTGATCTTCAGTCTTTGCTCCCATTGAAAGAACCTAGCAGGACGCCAGTTGGCAAAGGAATCCAGGAAATGTGGTTTGCAGATTTCCCAGCCCAGGGCATGGGCTGAGAGACAGTGATGAGAAATGGCCCAAGGGCCACTAGGGGGATTCTATTCTTGTGCTGACCCGAACCCTGTTCTCTTTCTATCTGCTCCTCACTCTGGCCCACGTTTTCCTTCTGAGTCAAATTACTGCAGGAATGTCTCCAATCCCACTGGGATGTGACCAGTATCTGACTGGGATATTGCTGGATTCCTCTTCCCGAGAGGCCAAGGAGGGACAAAGGGAGAAAAAGGAGAATTGCTGTATGCTTTTGCCCCATTGAGGGCCACTCATGGAAACACCTGTTAGACTGAGGAGATGCAGGGAAAAGGGTACTTTCATAGGCTGCAGATACAAATCATTTTAAGAAACAATGTCAACACATGAAAATTAAGAATGTATGTACCTTTTGTTTCAGCAGCCTTACTCCTTAGGATCTGTCCAGAGGACAGAATGATCTGTAAGAATGTTTAATTCAACGTTGTTTAATAGAAAACTAGAAAGGACGGTATTGGCGGAGGTGCCAGCGCATTACATCATCTTTTATGTCAAAGCTTAGACATCACTTCCTCCAGGAAGTCTTCTCTGTCTCTGCGAGGATGAGGCCGGGCACCCTCCTGTTTGCTCCAGCAACCCGTCCTCCCACATGGCTCTCATCAGGCTGTATTTTAATTGCTTGTTTACCTCACTTTCTCCCACTACCTTATAAACAATGAGGGCAGGGACTGGGTCTTTTTTGTTCATTGTGGAAATAGAATAGAATCCTTGGTGCTTGGCATAAACTAAGCACGTAAGGAATATTCCTTAATGAATGCAGATGTGCATCCATGAACAAACTATAAATAAGATCAGAATTAAAGACTGATCATTTCTTCTAGGATTCTAAGGCCCAAGATATATTGGGCAAGGCCTGCCAGGCCCCCGAGCAGTGGAGGCACACATTAAGAGCTTGAAGCTAAGCAGTGGGAAGGGCTTGGAAGACCCAGGGTGTGCTTTGGCGCCCTTTCCTGTCTGGTTACTGTTTGAATTTGATGAAAGACAGTGATTGGAGGGATCCGACTAGACTTTGTCACTTGCTGCCTCTCCTGGTGATTTGGGATGTGGTGGCAGAGGAGGAGGCCCAGAGGCACGCTCAGTGGAGGGCAGCCTTTCTCCTGGATGGGACAGGTGAATGGTGTCAGTGCAGGGCTCATCCCTCGGAAAGGGAAATCCCCTCCATGTATTGCAGGTGTGGCTTCAGAGGGCCGAGGACAGGCCTGGTCTGGGCTGGCCGAGCGCAGAGGCTGCCTCGAGGCTCCACTGTGGGTACCCCGAGGGTTCCCAGTTGTTAAACCCTGGCATGTGGCCTTAGTGTGGTGCCTCTCTTCAGAGGTGCTCTTGCCTGTGTCCCTAATGGGTGACAAGCACTCCCACTTCTGACACTTTGGCATGGAAGTGACCTTCCGAAAAGCTCACGGGATACCCAGTTTGAAGCCTCTCTGTTTTGTCTAGTAGTAGTCACTGCATATGTTTGTGCCTATGTGCTGAGTCCTTCATGTTTTGTCTCGGGGGGTCCTTATGGCCATGGGAGGTAGGCAGTGGCCTCCGCGTTTCACAGATAAGGACAGTGAACCAGAAACAGTAGCTGCACTTCCCCAGGCCTCTCTGTTATAATAAGTGGCAGAGCCAGGACTGCAGTTATGCTCTTAACCCCTGGGATGTTCCCTGGCTCAGGGCTCCCAGGAGGCAGCCTGCAGAGGGTGCCAGGCCTTCACAGTTGGCGTCAAAAGTAAGAGTGGTGGGAGGTGAAGTGCAGCAGGGTTCATGCCAGTAGGCCCTGTGGGTCCTTCCTGCCTGTGACCTCTGCAGGCGCCTTGCGTTAGGTGGTAGCCAGTCCCTGTGTATTTGGGAATCTGATCTGGGACTGTTGGCTCATCATTTTATTACAGAGCTCAACAGTGTTTTTCAGTTGAATTTTCTTACTGAGGTGTACTATGTTTCCAGAGATACTTTCATTTCTGACTTCTAAAAAGTTAAATTAAGCTTTGTTTCTTTTTACCTCTTTCTCCTGAGTAGTCAGTGATCCCTAATCTCCAACTTGAGTGTATCAGGGGAGCTGCTGTATTTTAGAAATCCAGTTTAAAGGTAACACTTTTAAGGTGAAAAACATCATTTTGTGTGGATATAGCATCCCTTAATGTATCTGTTTGGTTGTACTTTAGATTTGGGGGGTAGTGTTTAGCATACACCTGCATTGGATAGTTTTTGCAGTATTTTTAAAAAGCTGTTCTTCCTCCCCTCCTCCTCTCCCACCCTCTTTTAATTTTTTCAGATCACACACCCAGCTGGCTGCATGTCTCAGTTTATTAAGTTCTTTGGAGAACAGATCCTCATCCTCTGGAAATTTGCCTTACTTCGAAAGCGCATTTTGATCTTTTCTCCCCCACCTGTGGGCGTTGTGTGCTATAGAGGTAACTAGAAGCCAGAGTCGTGCTCTGCTCACGTTCCCCGGGGCAGAAACTTGAATCTTTCCATCACTGACCAAGCTCAGAAGAGGTCAGGCCACAGCAAGGGGATCACGGGCGTTAGGCCTAGAGTGACGTGACTGGACGTGGACTCTGGGGCTGGGTAGCAGATGGGTTGGGTGACCCGTCAGCAGCCTGGCAAGAGATAAGGTTCTGGATTAAAGCAGAGAAGATGGATTCTAGATGTATTTAAGAGGTACACTGCACAAAGTTCGTTGTCTGGTTGGGTTGTAAAGGTGCTGATGTGTGAGGTTGTGAGGAAGCGTCCAGGATGACAAGGGTGATGGGACCACCAAATGTGGCACCGCAGAGGGCTGGTTTGATAGGGTTAGCGTGGGATGTGACGATTGCACGCTGCCTGGGAGGCCTTCCCGGGTGACGCCCGCCCGCCTTTGTGTAGCAGGGTCAGGACTTTCGGGAAAATCAGGCTGAGACAAAGATTTGAGAGTGGCGTATAGATTGCACTGATGACGGGATGTGCAGTGTCACCTGGGCAGGGCGGAAAGTGCAGAGGTGTGCCAGGTGCAGGAGGGGGACTGATAAGGTGGAAGGACAGAGGGGACTGAGGGGCAACAGGCAAAAGGGAGGGGGGAACTGGAAGAGGCAAGGGTTAAGCCAGAGTTCCTTGAAAATGAAAAGTCAACAGTGTCAAATTCTAAGCAAGACCAGTGAGAGAAAGACTGAAATGTCTGCTGGGTTTGGTTAGAATGCTATTGAGGTGATCTCAAGGGGTTGGGTTCACTGTGGGACCCTGAAAGGCTTGCCCCCAATCTCCTCAGAATGCCAGGACCACCTGGTTGGGAGCAGGCGGGTAGCAGAGCGAGGCCCTCCACTGCTTCCTGGAGGCTGGCTGTGCAGAGGGGGTGCCGAGCAGCAGCCTTCGATGCAGGGCGGGGGGGCGCAGACTCTTCCCCTCCCCTCTGTCCCTGCAGTGTACTGCTGCTGCTGCCTGGCTAACGTCTCGCTGCCTGGCATCGGGGGCACCATTCCTGAGTCCAAGCCTTTCTTCTACGTGAACGTGGCTGACATCGAGAGCCTGGAGGTAGAGGTGTCCTATGTGGCCTGTGAGTACAGGGCCCTGCCCTCATCCTGCCCTCACGTCCCAGCCCTTCTCCTCCTGCCAGACATGGGGCTCCTGGACTCCTTGTTTCCCTGGTGGGGTCGGGCGTGTTCCCGCCGCCCTGACCTAGGGTTCCGCAGGCACCACAGAGAAGATATTCGAGGAGAAGCGGGAGCTGTACGACGTCTACGTGGATAACCAGAATGTGAAGACGCACCACGACCACCTGCAGCCGCTGCTGAAGATCAACAGTGCGGACAGGGAGAAGTACCGGCGGCTCAACGAGCAGAGGTAGCAGCAGCAGCTGGGGGCTGGGAGAGGTCTCTGCTGGCCCAGGTGCTCTGTCCTTCCCAGGACAGCCCCAGGGTGGTGGTGGGGTGGTGGTGGTCCCTCTGTAAAGCCTGTCCTGCCGCCTCATCCCTCACGATGCATTTCTGCCAGTCTGATGCTGCCCGGGAGGTGGAAGTGAAGGGAAACCGTGCAGTGGAAGAGGCCAGGCCCCCAGCATGTTGCCATGATGGGAGGGCAGCAGATGCACGTGGCTGGTGTCTTTCTGAGGGACTTTGGCCTCTGTGAAGCCCAGGGAAGGGCAGCTAGGCTAGCTTCCAGAAACTCCCCAAGGACCATGTTTAGATTTGCCCATGTGTGCGTGTTGACAACAGTCACTGAATGAGTGTCTCCACCATGTGGATCACTGTATTGGAAACTTGTTTATGCATTATCGCATGTAATTCTTGATAATTCTGTGATCCTGTGAAATAAATGGTACCATCATTGTCCCCATTTGATGGACAATTAGGAAAGATTATCACTTGCCTGAGATTACCAAGGGCAGAACTGGCCCTGGATCCTAGGGGTTTTGAGTCCAAGCCCTGTTTATCCCTTTCCTGTCCCTTTGGAACGGTGCTGCTCCCTGGGTGATGGTGGCACATTGTAGGTGCCTGGCTGATGCCTCACCTGTGACTGGGGTCCTGGGAGCTGTGCCAGAGTCTGATGGTGGTCTCCTTCCCAACAGGCAGATGTTGTTGTATTCCCAGGAAGTAGAAGAAGACTACAACCCTTGTGAAGAGGACCTGTTTGTGCTGTGAGTCTTGGGCCTTGGCTGTGGGGCCTCCCCAAGGGTCCTGTCCACACTAACTGCTTTGGATGACCTGGGTTCCCTTCCTTGTCACCCACTGAGGTCCAGGGATGCCCTTTATTGCTGCAAAGGGTACTTAGAGCAACCTTCAGCCCTGAAATGCCATTAGAGGGACCCAGAGGCCTTAGAGAATGAAGCAGGGGTCCCAGTGTTGGTTTTCTTGTTGGGCTTTTATGTCCAGGATGTCCACCGCATAGAAGCTCCTTCTGGCCGGGCGCGGTGGCTCACGCCTGTAATCCTAGCACTCTGGGAGGCCGAGGCGGGTGGATTGCTCAAGGTCAGGAGTTCGAGACCAGCCTGAGCGAGACCCTGTCTCTACTAAAAATAGAAAAACATTATATGGACAACTAAAAATCTATATAGAAAAAATTAGCCGGGCATAGTGGCGCATGCCTGTAGTCCCAGCTACTCGGGAGGCTGAGGCAGTAGGATCGCTTAAGCCAAGGAGTCTGAGGTTGCTGTGAGCTAAGCTGACGCCACGGCACTCACTCTAGCCTGGGCAACAAAGTGAGACTCTGTCTCAACAAAAAAAAAAAAAAAAAAAAAAAAAAAAAAAGAAGCTCCTTCTGTCCCTTAGGACTCAGGGACTTCTCATCCATTGCTTTCTCCCAATAGAGCAATTCCTTGTGCTGAGTATTATGGGATAATCTGAAATTTTAACTCTTGAATGAAATCTCTTTCCCCCAGTTCTGTTAGTGGTGGGCAGGAGCCAGGGCCTTTACGCCTCACACCACTGATGTCATTCGAGCAGCTGAGTGGAAATAGCCCTCTGTGATAGGAACAGAATTGTAACTGAAGCAGAAACAACTCCCCCAGCTTCCTGTTTCCTCTTTCTAGCCCATATCCGGGGATAGGATTGGGAAACACCACTTGTGGTTTGATGTCAGAAACTTAATGTGGACATTTCTACGAAGGTGCAACACCTTGATTCTGATAGTGGACTTTCTGATACCTGCATGCTGTTTAGGTGGAAAGTATCTGGGACTTGAGCAGAGCCACAGTCTCGTGAAGGTTTGGCATGTGCCATCGCCTCTGAAACCCCATGTACCCAGAGCTGCTTTAGGCGCTGGGCCCCTTTGCTGAACCCGAGAGCTCTGGGGGCACAGCTTAGCTGGACAGCACATGCCTTCCTGCACGTGGCTCATTTGTTCACACAGTGCTCTAAAGCAGAGCCTTGTAAGTCTTGTTCTGTGCATAGTCCTGCTCCTTCCAAAGTGAGTAGTGCAAGGAGAACACACACCCAGGGACGTTGGCTTTGCAGCTTGCCTCCCCTTCCTTCTCCACATTCACCTTCAGAACATCCTTGTGCCTGCCTTAGCTCCTCTGATCTCTACCTTTTCTGTGTGGACGTTGTCAGTCTGGGGCTGTCTACAGTGGCTCAGGGGCTGGAGGACCTCTTCCGAGCCCTTCTTTTCTTGAGAAGGCTCGTCTCCTGTTGTTAGCTCTGATGACCTATCCAGGGCTTTGAAGGTGAATTTCAGTTTCTCACTTCAAGTCTTGGTTGGCCTCAGAACTACATTACCAAGTTTGTTCGTTTTTTTTTTTTTTTTTTTTTTTTTTTATTTTCCCCCTAACTCTCTCTTCCCTTTATGACTAAGCAGAAAGAAGAAAGCAGAGTGCGGGGCCTCTCCCTGAGGCTGTGTTTAAACCCTGGTAACTTCCCTCTTACCAGGAAAATGAATTTTTGGCAACCAGGCCATTGCATGCTCAGAGATTTCTCCAATCATACAGTGATTAATGTCAAATGGTCTCTTCGCTAACCTTAATAGCACTTTAATAATTGTTTAACTTTTACTCTGTTTTCTTCCTTTAAGGATACATTTGATTTATTTTTGAAGCTGTTAAAAAGTATATCAAAACAGTATAGCTTTGGTTCTGTGTGTGTGGATTATCTGCTGAGCTTTTTTGTTTTCCTCCCTCCCTTTCCTGTGTCTTGTCTTGCAAATTCAGGTTTTTCTTAGAACAAAACAACCGGATATTTCAGACTTTGTTGGAGGTGTCTGCCAGTCAAGACAAAACTCTGACAGCAGAGCATGCCCGGGGCATGGGTCTGGACCCCCAGGGAGACCGGAGCTTTCTCATGGACCTGCTGGAGGCCTATGGCATCGATGTCATGTTGGTCATTGACAACCCCTGTTGCCCATAGGAAGAGTGACACAGGGCTGCAGAGCCGCTTACGTGAGGTGACAGCAGCCTGGATTTCACCCAAGACCCCCCAAAGGGCCTCATTTTTTATTACGTTTACACAAAGGAATATTGTTTATACTTTCCAACAAATGTAATTTTTGCAATTTCCTTTCTGCCCTTTCTCCCTAGAGGTAAGGTCAGACTGCCCTTGTTTTGTGTCCTGCTTTGGTGTAGGGCACTGGAATCTGCCACTTTCTCCTAGAGCTGCTTGTCCTTTGGCTTTGGTCTTAGGAGTTGTATCACTCTGAGCAGGCCGAGCCCTGGAAACCTGGGGATGGACTGCTCAGAATGTCTGTGTGGTCTTTGTCCCTTGGTATACTCAAGAATAAGACAACCATCTGTCCAGTGTGACCTTAGATATTCATCTGCCTAAAGGTGGAAACTAGACCAGATGACCTGTCAAAGTTTTTACCAGTCGTAGAAGTCGGTAGTCTAGGGATCAAATCTCTTTTCTCTGTTCACTTGAGTCAGGATCACTAAGGGACAAAAGGATATTTCTGACTCCAAATATCAGCGTCTCTTAAGGACAGAATGACAGGGAGAGTTTGCTCTTCAGTGAGCTGAAAACTAAAGTTGTAGAATGAAGCCTTGAAACCTTTCTCAAAGTAACCCTCCTCTTGGGATGGGTTGGTGAATTCCTTAAGGGCCAATGCTGGCCTTGGAGCTTGCAAGCAAATTCATTTTATAAGTTAATCTCTTTTAAGGGCTAAACATCCTCTTGGAGTAATTTGGGTATTTTTAAAGGATAGAGTTTGGGCTCCCAAAAGGTAGAGCGGTTGAGGTTCAGGCAGGATGGAGAAGCAGCTCTAAGTTTGTTCATCAGGACGAGAGTGCTCTAGAGGCACTAGCAGCAGTGCCTGTGGATCCACACGGATTTACTGGATCCCGGAGTGTAGAAAAGATCTGAGCTGCTTAACTCAGAGGTTGGAGTGTGATGGTAACAAGACTGGTTATTACTTTGGAGCCCTGACAAACAGGCTTTTCCTTAGCAGAAGCAGCATTCCTTAGGCTAAGGTAATTGGGTCCAGAGACCTAACAGAATTGTTAGAAAATGTGACAGTGCCTTCATCTAGGAAAGTGGTCTAGAACCCGAGTGTCAGTGGTGCGTTTATCCACCTTCTTCTGAGGTGTTTTGGTCTGGGCCGGGCCCTCTTGCTACCTGCCTGGAAGGATGGCAGTGTAAGTGAGACCGTTAGTATCTGTCAGTCAGAAAGCCAGCTCCTGTGAGTCGAGTTTAGGCCTTTTTCACCATAGCTGAGAATTTCGACTTGGGATACTGGGTTTTTGTCACAATTTCTTCCTCTTCACCTTTCTGCCTGGTTCTGTTATTGGAACAGACATAGATGCGTCCATGTGTCTGACCAAGCCCAGCAGAGACAGATAACCTTCAAATGGATGGGTTGCATGTCTCACCTCAAGACAAGGTTCTTAGGGCTTATTGCTTTATTCAAGAGTATTTTCCCTGTAGTTCCTTGATATGGAATTCAAGACTGAAGGAATTCATGTGTGGAAATGCAAATAGACATCAATTAATCAAGGTAGGATCTTTTATGTAAATATATAAATAAGTTTGGGCATTGAAATGTAAAGTGTACGACTAATACATTTTTCTCTTTTGTAGTGTGGGTTTATTAATAGCTATCATTTCAGTAACATATGCTTACAAAAGAAAAAAATTCTGTATTTAGAAGCTGTAGCTTCACCTGTTCTTCCCTTTTATGAGCAACCCTCTCTTGCCTCTCAAGGGTTGGGGGGAATTTCCTAACTTGCGGCAGGTGATGTTTTAGTGGTCCTGAGGCTCAGGGTGTCCTCAGTTGGGGGTGAGTGGTTAGAGGCAGGAGTAGGATAAAAGGAAAGGCCTGCTTCTCCCAGGGGACACAGGCAGACACTTTTTGTCTGGTATCGGGGAATTTGCTGGAAGTACACCATTTTAAACATTTCTGCACGCAACACTTTTTTCTCCTTGCTAGTTTAACTCCAAGCTCAGAAGTGCTGATGTAAGAATAACAGGGTGAAGATGAGGGTCCTGTATTTTCCTCTGAATGGTGAGTCAGGACTTCTGAGTTCCTCCTCGCGTCAAGCTTTTCTACCCAGCTGTCTGTCTGGCATCTCCATGTGTCTACCCTCACAGTCACGCAGAGGGCCAGGGTACAGGTGACCCTCGGGGGGAGAGTTCCAGGGAGGCAGTGCCATGTCTTAGGTCACAGGGGCCTGGGCTCAGCTGACCCCAAAGCAGAACTTCTCCGTTTAAGACGGAACCCAAGGAATCAGTCCTTCCCTGCCTTGCCACCTTCTTCATAGGGCCAGAAATCTTGCGCAGAGACTCTGCATGACTGAACAGCACGTGCGTTATCGCTTAGGTTACCTTTGTCACTGGTTGTCATCCTCCGAGTATGTCTTGCCTGGGTTGTGAAGTTACTTTCGAGGTCACCTTTTGAAGGTTTGCTCTGTACCGAACTCTACTGCCCGTGTCGGAAGTCAGCAGGCACAACCCAGCGTCGCTTGCTGCCAGCTCTCCACAGGGGCAGTAGCTTTGTGAGGTACCAGGCAGGGATACTCCACAGTGACAGCAGTAGCTAGGAGGCATGTGGACCCCTTTTCTGTCACTCTTGATATATTTTCTGAGAAACTATCTGCTTTTTTGGGAAGAAGGTGGTGAACGTCCTGCACCTGTAGGCCCTTTAGGGACAGGCATCATTACCACCGTTGACTTCCTGGAGCAGGGCTGGAAACTGAGGTGTGAGTGGCTCCTGCCCCTCTCTGCTGTTGGGCTTCACCCCTCCCTGCCTATACTGCTTAGTCCTCCTGGGGAGCTTTAAGCCTTGCCTCATGCCATGAACCGTGTGCTAACTTGTAAATACTTGCTGACCTGTGATGTCAGAGCTGCCCTATCATTCCTGAATAAGTCAGATTCCTTATGGGAACTAGAATCTGGGTTTGGGGTTGATGTCCACGTAAAATATGACAAAGGCCTGTTAAAGATGTTTTCAGTTTTGTAGGCTCAGCAGATAGTAATACTCAGCCTTTGGGGAAATGTCCACTTGTCTCCTGGCTTAGAACTCTTTTTCCATAAGGAGTCAGAAATGGTAGGGCTTATCTCCTACTAGACTTAAAAAATATGGGCTAAATAATTTGTTTAGAATTAGCCTTGGCTTTAGTTAAACACGAAGCATTCCCCAAGCTGGGTGTAGATCCATTCCAGTGTTACTGTCCCACCTGGGGCCTGTCCAGTCCTCAGGAAATTATGATGACAATGGGTTAGAAGGCACTTACCTCCCCTATCATCCTCCATTATGGCATCTCTTCCATCTGGCTAGGGGAGGGAAGCTGAATTCATTGAGATGTAGCTATAGAAATAATTTAACATAGGAATTTGTATCTATAACTTGTTTCGTGTGAAAATCAGGACGGGAAAGTTAAGAGTAGCACACAGGTGTAGATAATCCCAGATGTCACATCTGAAGATTCATTTATTATGAAACTACCTATGATATTTTAGCTAGAAGATAAATCATTGTTTTTCGTTCTGGTGGCTGTGAGGATGAATTTGCTGTCTATTTTGATATACTGAAAGCCCTTCAGACACAATACAAAGATGAAATTACCTTTAAACTGAGGACTTCAGGGAACCTTTTGTAAAGGGCAGTAATGAATTAACCTAGTGGTAGGACATCGACCCTCCCAGAAGAGGTAGGGGCCCCAGGGCCATTTTTCCCCTTTGAAACTGCACAGCCCAGGGAATGGACTGCGATGTTTCCGCAGTCCCCGTGTAGGTCATCCTTGGAGAGCTAAAGGATGGGGTGGAGGGGATGGATGAATGAAATTACGATAATCAGCTTGACGGTGAACTTGTCTTAGTATGATGACAGTACTAAAGTAGGCAAGAAAATGAATATGGGGATGAACATGCCAGGTGTGGGTTCATCTCCCTGTTAAGTCCCAGGCTAGTGGGCTTGGAATCTGTGAAGTGTCCAGTTCCTCAGTTGTACCCTGTTCCTCATTTGTACCCTGAGGCGAGAATCCTGCAGAGGCAAAGGCTTACCTCAGCAGGCCCAGCCCCAGCCCTAGCCCTTCTCATGTCAGGAAAACCCTTTTCCGATTCAGGTAGGGGGAGAAAAGGAGTTAAGGGCTCCTTTTACTCCCAAGGCATGGATTTTTAATATTCCATTTTTATTACTAATATACCTCTGTTCCCAGGAGCTACTGGAGTGTTGTGGGAAAAGGCTAACTGTGAATTAAGTTAATGTTTTCTTATAAGAAATGGGAGTTTATTTTTATATCAATATTACTATGTGATGAACTGAGTATGCAGATACTGAAATGGAGGGAAATTTCAAAACTATAATCCTGGAAGAAATGGGCAGCTTTGTAATTTGGTAGCAGCTGAGACCCCAGAGAAGTTTTACTGTGTCAGTATTTCACAGAGTGAACAAGGAGATTGAGCTGTGAAATCTTGACAGTGCTCTTTAGGAGATGAACATACAAACACCAACCTTAAGTAAAACTCTAGTATAAAAGGGGGTAAATGTGATCGTTCTGATTATTATGTCTCTTAGTCAACTGGAGAGAGGTGGGAGTAGGAGGTAGTTTTATAACCAGCACTTTAATTCATTTTTGGAGCTGAAATTTAGGGGCACTTGGATGAAAAATTATGATGTAGAAATAAAGCCCTGCTTTCATCTTTTTAGAATTTATTCTAGAATTTCAGCATAGCACAGGCTTTTAGAACTAATATGACCTAAACTGAGAAAGTTTATTTAATTATAGTAAAGTAGGTGTGAATTGCTTATGTTTGCTGTAGGATGCTTATTTAGACTAATAAATTGACTTTGCTTGGTAAGGACACTTGGGGAATGTGGGGGTAAGGCAGGGTGTTATAAATTAGCCAGAGATGATCCACAAAATGAAATGTCCACACAGGGGTGACTAAGTGAGACGGTTGCAAATATATTTAATTAGCATTAGAGTGAAAACTCCTTCCTTTGAGTAAATTAAGCAAAGATAAAATATATAAAAAATTTTTACGGTAGTGGTAGGGAAAAAAAAGCTTGGGTCTGGCATGCCCCCAAAGTCTCTGAGTGAAGAAGGGTGGAGATCTGTGCTTTTGAACAGCCAGCCTGGATGGGAGACTTCAGGGGCAGTAGAGCAGAGGAAAAACAAAATGAATTTCCTTTATTTACCCTAAGCTTGTTGACTACATTTTTTTTTTAAAGGTCTGAGAAATAAACCTTTCCTAAAAACGAAATAGTTGTAGCCTTGGAAAAACTGTTTTCCTATTTTTTCTGAGTTGGGATCAGCATAGCCTCCCTGTCGCCTTAAATGTAAAAACCTTATTTTGATTAATACCCCAGCATAAGAGTTATAGCAATAAGAGAAACTGAATCTATTTTTGTTTCAAGTCTTTACCTCATATTATGAAACATAGTTCATAAATTTTGCCCTGACTACTACTGCATACAGGTATGTTGTGCTCTCTTTGTTTTCATGGTGATAATTTTAAAGGCCTAAACAAAGTTGGGGTTAACCGTGAAGCTAAGAGTATATGTTTCTTGAATTTGATTTTGTTCTGTGGTACAAAAAAACATGTATGTATATCATATCTGTATATATCTGAACCAAGTTGTGTGCAGAAAGGTTGATATAACTATATTTACAGAAAATGATTTTTACAATTAAAGTTCACACTTTAACATGAACGTGTGTGCTGCACTCCTTTGCCTAGTTCAAGAAGTGTGGTTTGTGGTAGGAAGGAACGGCGGCCCACCCCGTGAGCCCTTAGTGAGGACGGAGGACACCGAGGTGCTCCTGCCTGCCCTTCTGAGGCCGTGGTCTGGACAGACTTCATCCAGGTAACGGGAACCAAAGTTGGGAATAACTACACCACGCAGAAGAGCCAGGACTCTGTACCCTCAGTCACATCAGGAAACTTGTAGAACCACCTCACAGAGACTGAACCCCTTTCGTTTCACAAATCTGTCATCAAAATTTAGTTTCAGTCATTATGTATTGGTGTACGTGTGTGTTTGTGTATTCTAAACTATAGTTTCATTTTTAATCTTTTCAGGAGTTACAGTACTTATTTAAAATTAGTATAAATTGCTGACACTGGTGGCTCTGGAATCAAACGGCCTTGTTCAAAGCCAGGTTCCTACTTTCCGAGCTACGTGACCATAAAATATTACAGTTTGAGTATCCCTTATTCAACATGCTTGGGACTAGAAGCATTATGGATTTCAAATATTTTTGGATCTGGGAACATTTGCGTTATAAATCTGAAATACTCTGATGGACATTTCCTTTGAGTGTCATGTCAGTGCTTAAAACATTTCAGATTTTGGATTTTTTGATTAGTGATGCTCAACCTGCACCTACTTCCTAGGGCTGTTGTGAGAACTGACAGTAATTATAACTGTACATGCAAATCAGCTATGGGGCAAAGGGAAACTTTATGTTAAACTGTAGCTTGTAGAAACCATCTACTATATATTTAATAATTTTCACTTTTGAGTGAAATGAAACAGGAGGAGGGGGGACCCAGGTTCTCCTCTAGACAGCTCAGCCATTCCAGCGTTGGCTGTCTTTTATGCGAGCATTCAGTGGAAGGACAGGACAAAGAGCAAAGCAATTGACAGTGAAGAAACCAAGTCTTCACAGGAAATAGCCTGACTCCAGAAAACAAAATTTGAAACAAGGCATATTTATATTGAAAAATGAATAAGATTCTTAATGAGAATTAAATATCCTTCCATAAGCATACGTACCATTATGATTACAATCATTGGCTAACACACACTGGTAGCCTTTTAAGGAAGAAGTTAATGTAGAAACTTGTTTTTTTACACCATAGCATCCCCTCTGTGGGTGGTATGGGGTGGGTGAGCTTTAGGCTGATGTTTGGACCCACCTGTTACTGTTTTGCTAAAAGCAGAGCCTTTAACACCACACAGAAGGATATAGAACTAAATAAGAAAGGCTTATCTTTTGTGATCTTCATTCAAGGACTTTTCATAGTTGCTCTATAATCCATTAAAGCTCTGGTCCCCAACCTCTGGGCTATAGCCCAGTCCATGGTCTGTTAGGATGGGCCGCACAGCTGGAAGAAGCTTTATCCGTCTTTATAGCAGCTCCCCATCACTTGTGTTACCACCTGAGCTCCACCACTGGTCCCAAAAAGGTTGGGGACCACTGCATTAAAGCATTGGTCTTTACTCTGTGTGGGTGTGGTGCATATACTTTGCCTTAAAATGGATCTGCCTGAGTAAGCCTATAGCCAAGGCCTGCCAGCTCTACTAGCCCACTTCCCCCTTCCTTCTTGGTCTCATCCATCCTCCTAAGGTGCACTGCCCACTGGAATATAAGAACCTCAGGGGCACTAAACAAAGGAAAATGTCAAGGGTAGTTTTAAAAGTAAATGATGCTAATGACTGGGTAACAAAGCTTAGCAAATCAGGTGGTTTTTAATTCTCTGCTTTCAGCAAACTAAAGGAGGATCTAATCAAGTTGATCATTAATAATATTTTGATGATAGAGCACTGTGATTTTTGCCATGGAACTCCAAAGGAGTTCAAAGAACTCCATGACAGTGTTAGAATTATTCTTTCTATTCCCGTCTACTTATTTATGTGCTTACATCAATAAATGAAACAAGGAATATAATTGATGTTGACCCCCATGTCAGCTATAAATAACATTCATGTATTTATCTTAATTAGTTCATTTATCCAAGAATATTCTAATAAATGTTAATTTTTAATGATCAAAAAATCATGTTAATATTGTTTTCACCAATAATTACGATAACATTTGTTCTATATTTAGATAACACTTAAAGCAAGAACTAAAAAAATGTCAAGCATAAAAATACGATTCTTTGCTGAATGTGGCATGGAAATACACAAGGAGAAAAGCCAATTTAAAATTTTCTACTAAAGGACTAGTTCATTTATTTTTATATACGAATGAAGGCTGTCAAATTGGTATGGTATTTAAATTACACTGGGTAGAGTGATGTAACAGTTATTTTAAAATAATATTTACATGACACCAGAAAGTACATACTTTGGCAGCTATTTTAGGTATCAACTTAGATGTGTGAGGAAATACATGATTTTTCAAAATACTTTGGGGGTACATGAGCAGAATAGTTTATGGATGACTGCCTGTAAAACACTTTCTCCAAGTAAGGTTGAGGGACCACTTACAGAATCTCCTAGGAAGAGTGGCCAGTTTTTAAGGCCCCATCCCCAAAGAGATTACCAGGTTTGGGGTAGGCCCCAGGTAAATCAGTTTTCAACATGCACCCCATGTGGTTCTCATGCAAACCAACATTTAAGAAGCAATACTGTAAAAAAATAAAAACTAGCATTTTATGGTATCTTAGCCATGGCTGAAGAGGGAAACCACTTCACATGTTTCTAGACTGAGGACAGAACTCAAACAAAAACTAAAAAGAACCAGAGCTCCACCCCTGGAGGAGCCTAGAAATAGGAAGGGGAAGGGCGGCACTGTCCCCGGAATTCCTGGACGGTTTAACAGAGCAGGAAGGGGGGAGCATAGACAAGCGGAGGAACCTGCTCTCCACTGTGGTTGCACTTGGGGAGAAAACAAAAGAAAGCCCTTCTCCATCCCATGAATGTGAGAACTACTTGAACCATCCTGAGGAAAATCAGTATGTAGGAGGGTTGAGGGTTGACTGTTAACACCAAAATAAAAGCATGCGCTAGCGGAAGCTGACTGTCAAGCAGTGGCAGAGTACACCTTGGGAAGCGCTGCTGGAGGAAGGCAGAGGGGTACTTGCCACGAAAATGCCCTTGGGATCCTCTGACAGCACTGCTGGGGACAGCTGAGGCACCTGTTCCCTTTTGGTCCCGCTGGTAGCCTGAAGTATGGCCTCGGAGCACCCATCTCCCACCGGCTCACTGGGCTGTGCTCTGCAGCCCCTGTTCCCTCTTCCTGGGGTCACAGAAGAACTGCAGCTTCCTGGGGAGCAGCTTCACCTCCACAGGCATCGCTTCATACTCCTCGCTGTCAATGCTGAAAGAGCCCCCTGTTCCCTGTGGAGAAGGGAGAAGATTCCAAACAGCGTGCACCCACATCAATGGCCGACTTGAGTTGGAAGTCGCACCACAACAGCACCTGAGCAGTTCGCTATGGAAAACGTCTTCTCTGAGGCTTTATCCTAATGTTCTTTCACAGTGCTGGTTCTGGAAACATCCTGATTCTACCATCCATGAAAATGGATTTACTTTTTTTTTTTTTTGGCCCCATTTCCTCACAGAGTATTTAGAGATTTGAACAAGGTTATAATTTTCAAATATTTATTAAAAGGCAGGGCCCTGCCATATCTTTAAGGAATTGATAACATAATATGGTCCTTCTTGGCCCTAATGAAATGAAAATTGAGAAAGCAAGCCATTATATCCACTGGATCATTTTCATTATTCTCTAAGACTTGCTTGGCTTATACCTAAGATATACCAACATTATTACAGAGTCTATGAAATCCTTCCATAACTCATGCATTTAATTCAACAGCTGCTATGTTGAAACTGGTACCAGTCACCGTGGGGACACTTTCTATTTACCTATAGTCTTGCTTGAATAGAGTAGTATAATGGCCACAAGTCTTTAGAGACTATTTATAGAGCCCCCCTTTTCCCCCCAAGGTATTACCTAATCAAAAAAACCTGACAATTCAGATTATATTTCCAACTTCATTTCACTCAGACATTATTCTCCTAAAATTCAGTGCTGAACTGAAAACTTCTTCCAGATCCTTTATAAAAAAATGTTCAGGTACAGCCCACTATGAACATTCACTAGTTAAAGAATTCTCTGTGCATTTAGATAATATAGTAACCTTTTGTGTTATTTAAATGTGGAAAAATAAAAGCTCAGGAGACCTAAAAATCACTTTACAGAAGAACCTTGGCTTGAAGACAGTGGAAATCTTCAGAAGTCCAACTCTAAATCCATGACTTGGCAGGATCCTTTCTAGGTGTCCCTTAATAAGTGTGACCCAGAGCCTGGCAAAGTGCTTGGCACATAATGGGTGCCTAAATGTTGGTCAGTTAATAGGAAGGAGGGAGGGACAGAAAGGCAGACAGACTTAAGGAAGAACCAAACACTGGGGCCACTGGCCTCTGCTCCCCCACTCACCTCAGGCAGAAGCAAGGCACACTGGCTGGCCTGGAGACACGTGGTGCCCTCGGCATGCAGCTTGGGGTCTCTCACCTTTCTACTTCTGTGGGTACGGGAGAAAGCAAGCGTGAAACCAGTGATGGCAACTGCGTTAGGTTATAACAGCATAGCGAGTTCTTTCCCTCTCCTACGCGGTTAGTGGGCAGATGGCCTATGAAGCCACAGAGTTTTGTGAATAATTTTCCCACAATGATTGCTGCTTAGCATTGTGATATATCCTAGACTGAGGAGGCTTGCTTGCTGTAGAGTACTCTGCATGAAGTTAAAACTCAGTGACTTTCTTTGAATTATTTATTTTTCAGTCATTCTACATGTACGTAATTCTTAGGCTGTTAATCTCAGATTTAAAAATCAGAATGAAATTAAATTCTTTAGGAAAGGTACTAAACTTCTGTCATTTGGAACTACTTGTGATTATTGCTTGAAGGAGAAAATATTTTTATTCGAATTTAAAGTAGATATTTCTTTTATATATATGAACAACCAGTCTTACAAATGCTTTGATGATTCCCTATACATTCAGCCATCTGTATCCATGCATGGGTCCCACTTCTGTGGATTCAACTCAGTACCAAAAATATTTTTTTAAACATTGCATCTGTACTGAACATATCTAGACTTTTCTTCTTGTCAGTATTCCCTACATGATACAACAACTATTTACATAGTATTTACATGGTAATAGGTATTAAAAGTATATGGGAGGATGTGTATAGGTTATATGCAAATACTATGCCATATTATATCAGGAACTTGAGTATTTGTAGATTTTGGTATCTGAGGGAAGTCCTGGCACCAATCGCCCTGCGGATACTGGGGACGACTGTACTAATGTTAACAGTCTACTTGGCGTACTGTATCTTTACCTTGACTGAATGGCTGTGGAGTAAAACTACCAGACACACTTGCACACACACACACACTCCACCTAGTCCTGGGAAGCAGACCAAAAGTAAAAGCTAATCCAAGTAAGTTAGGCTATTATTTATCATTCATTGACAACAGTAATCCTTTATCATATGAAACTGTCATCAAAGTTTTCAAAAGCAACTTCACAGTGTCCTCTTCAGATGTCCAAAGGAAACAGACATTATTGGATTTCACTTCCTGTAGGGACCAAAAGGACTCTTTTGGTCCCTGTGCTGCTGCTGACCATGCGGAACATGATGACGCTGCCTAACTTAAGCAACATAATTGGGTTCTTTTTCTATTTTTGGATGCATTATGGAGATTTGAATATAGCTGCTCCTGCTGGCCAGCTCTCAAATAAGACTGTGTGGTTTCTGGAAACTGCATAGGAGAAGAGGGACAGGCTTTTTCCTTCTTACCTTCACTCCAGCTACAGCAAGTAAATCAAAGGCTGGAGAATCAGCTTTAAGCATCTGAAGAATTTGTACCAAAAGTGAGAACAGCACAAACTACTGAAAGCCATTCTGCTGCTGGTGTCCATAGTGAAGTAGCCATGGAGACCCGGCCACTGCAGCAGAAATGTCTAATCCCTGAATGGGCACGAGAGGGAGCTCTGAGACAAAGCACAGAGAAGCGGTGCTGGGCAGATTCCCAGTTGGCATGGGAACACACCAGCTCCTCAGATGCTCTGAAGGCTGGTGGAGGATTTATAGTATTCTTAACCAATAAGATTCTGGCAGAGGTAGGGCTTAATAAATCAGACAGGACTTGGAAGGGTATTTTGTACTGGAAATGGGAACAAGGCCTGAGAAACATCCAAGGTACTCAGTACCTTTTCAAGTTTTCCATTAACGCCCTGGGAATAGGACGCAGTGAACTGACATGAATGGTAACGGATACTGTGAAGTGCTTCGCAATATAAAAAGACTTTTCACCCACATTGTCTGATCTGAGACTGAAAAACAGTCCTACGATTGGCAGAGATGATTAGATTATTCCATTTTACAGACAGTGAAAAGGATTCAGAAAAGTTAAATGATCTGAATCATGACGTCAGTGAGTGGCAGAATCAAAATTTGTATTCGGCCCTTTGACCCTGAAACCAAAGTTCTTGACGCTTTGCCATGCCACACTGGATTCTTTAATTTCCGCGTAAAGGCAAAGACTGCTCTTAACGGTCTGATCTTCCCACAATGAACAGGGATGGCCACAGTGGGAGAGGGGCCCTGCATACATCAGCCCATAGGAAAAAAGAATGTTGAAATTCCAAAACAAGGCCTTCACTGGATCCCTTGGACTTCATGGGGCCATCTGAATAATATTATAAAGTCTGAAAATCAAACTACTTAGGCCTCATTTCCTACAAATCCCAACCCACTTACCCTATAGTTATAAAGTCTCCTTTGCTCACAGCGTCAGGTTCAATGCAAATGTTCATAAAGTCTTCTTTGCTCTAAAAAGATTAAGAACACTAACATCATTAATCTTAAAATTTTGGCTAATGCAGCCTATTGTCATCCTCAGCTTTAGAGGTTCATATCTTGAAGTTGTGCATTATATAGGGGACATTACTTCTAATGGTTTAATTCTGCATATACTTTCAGCCCTTTTTTCCCCCACTAAGAGCTTTACTGAAATATAATTTACATAAGATTCATCTATAGTGCTTTGTTTTTACTACATAAGCAAAATAAAAACTTGGGAGGAAGGTTTGGACATTCTGTCACTCACTAGTAATTGCAGCTGTTCTAGCCTCTAGGATTCCTTCCCCTGCAGGCCAAGATTCTATCCCAGTGACTCTCAACACTCACCCTGCATCAGCTTCACACCAGACCACAGTATGAGCTGCTTGGTATGGGGAGCTCAGGTGTCTGCTTTTTTAAATGCTCTACATACAAATCTGGTATGCAACTGGAGTTGAAAACAGCAATCCATTTATTCCATGTTAACATTTTTGAAACCTTCTATTTCCAACCACAGAAAGCTCTGGAAGATTTGAGCTACGAGGAAGTGGCTCTGAAAACTCTTGGTTCTTGTACCAGTTAGTGGCTAGTGATGCAAACCTAGTACTCCGTAGATAAATCCCACAACTTCTGTGTCTGCTTCAGCTAGAGGACTTGTTTCTTTTTGAGTTAGTACAAAATCTAGCCTTGGAAGGCTGGTGCGGTGGCTGTCACCTATAATCCTAGCACTCTGGGAGGCCGAGGCAGGATTGCTTGAGCATACAAGTTGGAGAACAGCCTGAGCAAGAGTGAGACCCCATCTCTACTAAAAACAGAAAAATTAGTTGGGCATCATGCCATGTGCCTGTAGTCCCAGCTACTCGGGAGGCTGAGGCAAGAGGATTGCTTGAGCCCAGGAGTTTGAAGTTGCAATGAGCTATGATGGCACCACTGCACTCTACCCAGGGCAATAGAGCAAAACTCTGTCTCAAAAACAAAAATCCCAAAACGACACCTGGCCCTGGGAAAACCCACAGGCCTTTGCCTAAGGTTAAAGGGCACTACCAGAGCACTGCTATATCGCTCAACTAGGAATCACAAAACATAAAGTGGATGACTTTGCTCAAAGTGTCAACCATGTACCATGAACTCTTCAATGTGCTTGGGTTACATCAATAAACAAAACAAATATGAATTTCTGCCTACAAAGAATTTAACATTCCACTGTGGAGAGTGAAGAGGATAAACAAATCATAATAAAACAGTAAGTTTTAGTCTATATTAGATAAATATACTAAAAGTATATTTGGGAATATTAGAAAATGAGATCAAAGAAACAGCAAGGAACATGAGATAGCACTGATGCAGTGGGCACATTTGTAAGGGGGGTGCAATTGAGAAGGTAGCCTCTGAGCAGAGACGGCAGTGAGATTATCCAGGGCAGCAGTTCTCACACTCCGGTAAGTATCGCCAGAGAGCTTGTTTAACACTCAGACTCTGGTTTTTATTTGTTAATTAAAAAATAATTAAAAAAAACAAACAAACCCAGACTGTGTACCCATCCTAGAGCTTCTGGTTCAGGAACTCTGGAGTGCGGCCCAAGACTTTTCATTTCAAACAATTCCACATGAGGCTGATGCTGCTGATCTAAGGACCAGACTGAGAACCACTGATCTCTAAGGACAAGCAATTCACGCCTGAAGACAGAAGTATGCCTGACCCGTGCAAGGAACAGCAAGGAAGCCAGTGTGGCTGGAGCAGAGTGAGGGACAGGAACAGTTGAAGACAGGCAAGAGAGGAGCTAGGTCAGTAGGGCCTCACGGACCATGAGGAAGAATCTCGCCCTTAGGCTGAGTGACATGGAGAGCCACTGGAGGAAACTGATCTGGATCCAGTTTAATAGGATCGCTCTGGCTGCTGTGCTGAGAATTAAGACAGGAGTAGTGTTGCAGAGGGAGACAGTGAGCCAGGAAATAACATCGTAGAGAAAGGAGCAGGAATGGCCCGGCATTCAGGAGAGGCCAGGAACAATGATCTGACCTGATGAGACATTGGAAGGTGGGGGAGAGCCTCAGAGGAAAGGAGGAGGAACGGCTTAAAGCTGCGACAAGGAGTCACCTGGCCCAGTGTGCCAGGGATGAAGGGAGAGAACCAGCTACCACTTAGAAGTATTGCAGGGAAAGCAGAACCTCAGTAGAGCCAGGCTTCAGCTACACAGGGATCGGCAACCATTTTCGATAAAGGGCCCGAGAGTGAACATTCTAGGCTTGCAGACTCTGAGGTTTTTATCACAGCTACTCAGCTCAGCCGTGGTGGCTGAAAGCAGCCAAAGCCAACACTTAAATGAATTAGTATGCCTACGTTCCAGTAAAATTTTACTTGAGGACATTGAAATTTGAAGTGCCTATCATTTTCACACGTAAAAATAATACTCTTCTTTTGATTTTTCCCAACTATTTAAAAATGTTAAGGAACATTCTTAGCTTGAAAGTTGTACAAATATAGGCAGCAGGACATTTGGGCCTGTGAGCTGTCCTTTGTTCTTAAGCTTTGTTCTGGAGGCACAACTAAGTTCTTGGAAACTTGATTCTTTGGAGGTTAGCCTTTCAGCTTTGTGAGGAGGGAAACAGGGCAGTCTTTAGTCTAGGACTAATTTTGACCCACTAGAGGCAATACCTTTCTGAAGCAGGATTTTCCGCTGCAGCCGGTTGGGGCATGAACTATTCCTGGCCCTGTGACATGATGACTGAAGCTCCTTGGATTTCTCCATTTCTCACTAGCAGTCCTTTCTCCATCTCGGGCAGTTTCTCACATGCCTGCCCAAGTAAGTACTCAGTGGAAGACTCCAGAGGAATCTCTGCAGACCTCTACCTTGCTTCTCAGTGCAGCTCTTAGCTCTCCATACAGCTCTCTTGTATTCTGCCTGCAATTCTAGCTGCCTTGATTTCCCTAAATTCTCAAAGGCCCACTCAAGCGAGGGAGACCACTGGGCTCCGTGTGGGCTCCCTGTCCTCATGCTGTGGCCGCTCTCCAGCAGTAAGCTGGGGCAAGCGTAGGCTCACCTTGATTCCCTTCTCTCTGGAATCGCTGTCTACACTGCTTGTTTCATACCAGTGTCTATTAACAGCTGCTTCATAGATTTTGTCCAATTTTTAAAGTGTTTAGGTATAAAGGTAAAGCTGTCGCTTGTTGCTCCATCTTAAGTCTCATACCAACATTAAAAAAAAAAATAAATTCACTTTATTGCACTGACAGATGAGAAAACTTTATCATCTCAATAGGTGCTGGAAAGGTACTTGATAACATTAAATATCTGAGACATTTAAGATGAAAGATAAAACCTCTTATCAAACTGGAAATAGAAGGGATTTCCTTAATCTGACAAAGGTTATCTACAAAAAACCCATCAAATTCTAAATCAGAAATAAGACAATGACTCCACTCCTGTTATCACTATTCTATTCAACACTGTACTGAAGTCCTAGCCAGTGCAGTAAGACAAAGGATTGTAATGAGTATTTGAAGGGAGAAAATAAAACTTGCACTATTTACAGTTTATATGACTAAATCTGTAGAAAATCTGAAGGAATCCAAACTTAATATATAACAACTTAATTAGGTTGCCGATTCAGCATCAATATAAAAAATCAATTATATGCCCATCTACTAAATCAGATAGTTAGAAAATGAAATTTTAAGAGATACTGTTTACAATAGCATCAAAAAATTAAGATAACCAGGAATGTATCTAGCAAAAGAATGTTATAGAGGAAACTATAAAACTTCATTGAAAAACTCTGTAGACCTAAATAAATGAAGAGGTATGACACATTCGTATGCTGGGAATGTCAATATTGTAGAAATGTCATTTCTCCTCAAATTGATCTATGGATACAATGTAATCCAGATCAATATTATAACATTTTTATGTGGAATTTAATAAAATAAACATTCTAAAATATTTATAGAAGTCAAAAGAGCTAAGAATAGTTGAGACTCTTTAAAAAGGAGAAAAACAAAGAGGAACTTATTATAAAACTGTAATTAAGAGAAGATGAGTACCAGTTCAAATATAAAAAAGTAGAGCAACAGGAGAGAGGGACTAGCAACAGTCACGTGTATATAGACACTTGATGTATGGCAGAGACTTCCTGAAGATGGATGGGGAAAAATGGACATTTCAATAAATGGTGCTTGGACAACTGGCTTTCTATTTGGAAAGAACATAAAACTGGAACCTTACCTCAGTCATTCACAAAATTCAATTATAGGTGGGAGTATTTCCTTTTTAAGCAAAAACAGAACCATTTAATGCAAATCATTTTAACCTGGTTTTTCTTTCCAGGTCATACATACAAAATAAAATACATACATAAATATATGTATGTAACATATATGTTATTTTAAATAGATGTAAAAAAAATTATTTAATCAGTCTGATTAGCTTGTTTCATATAATTTACTATTATAAGTACAGTGAATATATTTGTACAAGAGATCCTAATTTTCACACATTCCACATTCCTAACACTTCTTTCATATTCTGGATGTACTTCTTTTAATGATAAGTGAACACTGTGAACTATTGCATGGCAGCTTCATTGTCTTTGAATATTTTATTGCATTTGCTTTTATTTTTACAAAGAAGTGTGGAAGAAACAAAAAAATGAATGTGCTGCCACTAGTGATAAGCAGCCCAGTATCATATACGTTTATAATTGGCACAAAGATAAAAAGCACTTGGCATGCAGAACGTGGCTAATCTTGAGCTGCAATCATATCCTCACTGAACTCGGTGCATTCAGTGGTATTCAATCATTAGAGAAAAGAACAATGGTAAAGAACATGAACACAATATAAGGAATACATGTTATCAAAGACTGGGTATAAAGGAAATGTATAATTAGAAATTTTATCTTTCTTTTTTAAATTTCTCTGGAATAGAATCTATTTTTTTAACCTTCACATACTCACTTTCACCAATGTCTTAAGAATTCTATTATGTAAAAAAGAACTGCCTATATTATATATTCATCAGATTATTTCTGTAGGATAATTCCTAGAAATACACTTAATAGGGCAAAGGGTATGCATATGTTTTAGACACTTCATATATACTGCCAAGCTGCCATCAAGATGGGGAGTTTCAATTTATATTCCCATCAGAAAGACGTGAGACTGTCATTTTCCCACCCACACCAACATTAAGCACTATCACGCTTTTTAATCTATGACAATTCAATAGTATTTTAATTGGCATTTCTTTGACATTGAGTACTTTTTCTGTTTCCTTACCTAAAAAATGCAGATAAGAGTTGTATCTACCTGATAGTATAGCTAATAAGTTAATATTATATAAAATTCTTAGGATAGTACCTAGCATGTAGTAAATACTCAGTAAATATAAGCTATTTTTTCATTTTTATTTCTTTTATGAATTTTCTATTCTTACCCTTTGCCCATTTTATTACATTAGTCCTTTGCCCAATTCTTTTATCTTAAAAGTTTGTTATAAAGAAAGCTATTAATTCTTGGGTCTATCACATCCTAATATTTTTCCCAATTTGTCATTCAAAAGTTTGTTTATAGTGTCTATTTAAATAAGTAAACAAAAGCATCAGTATGATTTTTGCCTTAGATGTTATGCTTAGAAAGGCCTTGTCCATAGTACTTTAATGGTTTTATTTTTAACTCTTTAATCCAAGTGAAATTTTTTTTAAAGGTGAAGAAGAGAACTTTGTTTTCCAAATGTTTTGCAATGCACATGTATTACTTTTATAATTAGAAAACAGCTCAATACTCTGAATATTAATATTGGAATCAAACTTCTCATTATATTCCAACTGCATCTGCCAATTTTCAGATTGGTTGGGACAAATGTGAACAGACTTCTTTGATTTGCATAAAAGCTGAATATAGTAATTACTCCACAGTTAAAAATGACTTTTCTATTGGCATTCTGATTAATATGAATTACTAAGGTTTTCTCAATACTGGGGTCAGTAAATTTTTTCTGTTAATGGCCAGAGGGTAAATGTTTTAGGTTTGGGGGCCAGACAGTCTCTGTGGCAACTACTCAGCTCTGCCAGAGAGCACAAAAGCAGCCATAGAAAATATGTATATGAATGTGTTCCAATAAAACTTTATTTATGGATACTGAAACTTTAATTTCATATACTTTTCATTTGTCACAAAAAATTATATTTTCCTTTTGGTTTTCTTTCCATCATTTAAAATTAGAAAGTCAATTCTTAGTTTATGGGCTACACAAAAACAGGTGGCAGATCAGTTTGCCAACTCCTGCTTTAGTTCACCATTTTTAAGTGTATTGTCTATAGCAGCGCTATCAACAGAACTTTCTGTATTGGTGGAATGATTTTATATCTGATTTCCAATATGGTAGCTACCAGCCACATACGGCTTTTGAGTGATTGAAATGTGGCGAGTCTGACTGAGGAACTGGAGTTTTTAATTGTATTTAATTCAAATTAGTTTAAATAGTCACATGTGGCTAATAGCTACTGTACGGGACAGTGCGTATCTATAGATTGGACCCAAATAACATTATATGTAAGTATAAAGATGTGTGTATGTTTCTCTCCTGGAAATCTAAAGCTATATACTTAATATAGTCACAAAAATAATGGATATTTACTCAAGTAAAAGCTCCACAAATTTTTATTCCAGTGACAAATGGGAGTAGCTAATTTTCATTCCTAAAGGCCTCCTGCCCTAAGTCCTCTGAGGGCCACCTAAACAATGAGCAGCACACGTGATCAGAGACCCTGAAGCATTTGCGCCAAGACTGTCCCAGCATTTTCTCATTGCTATTATTCCTTAAAGGCACACCACATAGTCTTTTTCATGACCCTTTCCACTCTATCCCCACAGGGTAAAAATAAAAATAACTGAATTAATGGAAGAGCATGTAGCCTTTGTCACTTTCCCCAGATACCAAATGCTTTTCTAATAAAAAAGCACACTTACTGTCAGGTCAAGCTGACCGTTCCGTGTTGTGATGGACAGTTCAATGGTTGACAGCTGCACTTCTTTCCAGACCTCTGGGGTCACCTCTCGAGGGAGGGCTGTGGGAATCCATTAGATACAGGTCAGCTTCTTCCATTAACATTTCACCGCCCACCACCACCAACTTAGCTGCAGCTGTTCAGCTCAGCTTCCCAAGCCCTTATGCTCACTGTCCACTTTAGTTTTATTTATTTCATACTTCTTATAAACAGAAGTAAACAGCCGGGCTCAAAATGAATCTCTGTGCCTAAAACATCCCTACCAAAAGCAGTCACAATAACAAAGAGGGTACACAGAGACCATCGTGTCCATTCATCGGACATTGCTTGAGTCCTGCTCTGGCAGTACACAGAAGGCTGAATTCAATGATCCTTGAAAAGCTTTTCCTGCTCTAAGTCTCTAAAACTGATTTTGGGGGTCTGCCCTAGGGCACTTCTAAACTGACCGGGGCTCTCCAATCTTCAGTCACCACGATGCTCACCATCCTGTGGGTGTACCCAATATGATGCCAGCCTTCGTAATATTCTCCTATACAGGGAAGGCCGGGGAGGGGTCTCTTCTGGTTCACTGGGAGATCTCTCTGTAGGTCCCGTGTACGAGATAGAGGCTTGATGAATCTGAGGCCACTCCTTTTAATGTGGAGAGAGAAGAACTTCTGTCATGCACACACAGTTCCAAATTCTGGGGGTTTCTCCCTGCAAAAGTTAGTATTCTACCTATATCTGCTAGAAAGATAATTAAAAATCTCCTCTCACTGAATGGAATGCTCTCTAATTTAGAGCATGGACTCCTCAAGCTTTCCTTTCCTGTTAAAGCTCTACCTTGAAAACCATGAACCCCACAACTGCTGCCTCCAGTGCTCTCCCTAACACAGAGATTAAAGTGGGCTAGCAACCACCATTACTTGTCCCCCCCCCCGCCCCCCACCAAAAAAATCAATGTGAATGAGCATGGAATCTTCCTGTAACAAATTTATCCTTGGTTTATAGATGGTGATTCAAAAATGAAATTGATGAAATCCAGTTGCATCAAACACCTGCTTCACTTCTGGAATCGTATTTCACACAGAGGCCAGAATGGTTCAGCCCAGGCTCACAATCCAGCCCAAGGCTTCTCACCTCTGCTTCAAAGCCCATCATCCTTAAACTCTAGATTTTTTGTCTTCTATTTCCTGGCACCTCAAGTCCAGTGCCATCCTGGATCGCATCAGTGTCCACATGAATAATTAAAACTATACCCGGCGGCAGCCTCTCAGCCTTTGACACCACCTCTAATTCACCACAGCCACCCATTTCCACAGTCACATCGTGGCCCATAATGTCACTCGGAACTACTCCATCTCGGAAATCTAAAACCCTGTCATCCTACTCTCATCACAACCCATATTCTCCTGGTTGATTCTTTTGTGCCCAGTGTCTCTCAGGGTGAACTGCTCCCCTGTTCTCATGTTTCCACGGGAAGAATTACAAAGGAGTGACAATTATGGCTTCCCTTACTCTACAGCTCACTCATTCCTCCCCAAGTCCAGAAGGCCCAATGCACGGACCCAGCCCCTTCCTTCCTCTCGCTGAGAGAATGCTGTCCTCGAGGCTCACACATTCCCTGCTTCTTCACGCAGTAAGCTTACTGTGGTGGTCTCTGCACAGAAGGAGCCATTGTCACTGGATAAATTCAATTTGGAGTATGAGGAAATCAGAATGTGACCACGTATCTAGTGTGTGCTTCACTCCTGCCGACATTTATAAAGCTGATGTTTTGATCTCTGTCTGCCTGGCTCCTACATTTGTTTTCATAACTTGGTTCAAACTCAGAAGAGGAAGAGAGGGGTATTATTTTGGGGCCCTGAAGATCCCCACACCACCAAGTTTTCAATCACATCAAGGATTCCACTCCTTCACCACTCATTTTCCCTCAGGGCCAAATCTATAGTCGATTATTCTAAATTGCTTTCTCTTTCCATTTAGTCTTGGCCCACCTATGTCTTTATTCTTGCATAACATGTGTCCTAGAAAGCCCCAATTCTGACTCCACAGCATGGCTCAGTATTACTAGAGGGGAAAAATGCACCTGCTGAGTACAGATACAGGGAAAAGCAACCACCCAACGGAGCGTACTAGTGTCACTACAAATTTCTGGTCTCAGGTCTTCAATGTCACTTATCCTTTGAGCCTCCTTCCACATTCATCTTTCTTCACAATTCCCCATACCGCCCCCACAACCTACCTCATTTTTGACACTGCATCCTGCACTTCGGTGAGAATATCAAGGACATCGGTGAGAACTTCCTTCACTCTATCCTCTTGTTTCCATCTGAATCTATTCTTACTTCTCTCCTTTACCAGTGAAAAAGGTGTCCCTTCCCCTGTCCAGGTACTCTGGATCCTAGACCCTTCCAACTGCTCACAGATTTGCCAATTTAATCATGCTGTCTCTTTTCTCTTCACCTCTTCTCATTCTTCTTTTCTTTTGCTTCAAAGATAACAACATGGATATTTCTCCAATTTAAACAAAAAACAATACTTCATTGACCCTGTATTTCTCTCTAGCTTTTGCCTCTTCTATCTCCTTTTCTTCAAAGTCAAGTTTCTTGAAGAAGTGGCCTATCCATGCTATCTCCACTTCTTTACCTCAGATTTCTTTCATAACTTTCTTCAATACAGCTTCAGCCCCCGCCCTCTGGAGGCTGCCAGATTCAATGGATACTTTCCTGTCTTTGGATTTAGTCTTTGCTGCTGCTTCTCGAAACTCTCTCTTCTGCTGTCCTCTATATCAGTACTGTCTCCTACATTTTCTCTTAGCACTTCTCAGTCATACTTTGTGGTTCTTTAAATGTTTATATTTCTCAGGGCTATTCCTGGCCATCTCTTCTCAATGGTAACTTCACCAAACCCAGAGTTTCAAAGCCATTCACACACTTAAAACATATAAATCTATTTCTTCAGCCCAGACCTCTCTGCTTAATTCCAGATCCACGTCACAATCATATCTCCACTTGTCTATGTTCCAGGGATGTTATGTTAAACTCAACATGTACCAAATTGAAAACTTCATCTTCATAAACTTGATCCTACTCTAATATTGTCAACAATAATGGAAATCTCTAGTTACCAAACTCTAGTCCCTCATATCAGAAATCTGGCAATCCTATACTCTTCCAACTTTTGAGGGTTCTAACACAATAGCTCTTTAATCTGTCCTCTGCTGTCAATACTCACTGTTACCACCTAACTATACCTCATCACTTCCCACCTGGATTACTTTATCTTCTATCTGATGGGCTTGCCTTTAGCGACCCATGTCCAATCTCTTGTCCCCACTGCTGCCAAACAACTTTTTTAAATGCAAATCTGCTCATGTCACATTTCTGCTTAAGACTTAATAACTCCCCAGTGCTTTAAGGATAAAAGTCAAATTTCACATCAAAACCTGCCATTCTCTAACCTTATCTAACCTTTAGCTTCAATACCTGCCATTTTACCGCATTAACTGTAATTAATGACCATGTCACACCACTGTGACTTCCCATAACCTGTCCCTCCCACCTAGAATGCCCTTTATCTAGTCCTATATATATTTCAAAATGTAAGTGCCATCTTCCCTTGGAAGCCTTTCTGACCCTCCGTCAGACTCAGCCACCCCTCCTCTCTGCTCCCATCTTAGTCTTCCCATGTTTCTCCTGTAGCACTTGCCAAACTGCTGACTGACTTGTACCTCTCTCCCAGCACGTGGCTACTTCCTGAGGGCAGGAAACCTGTCTTATTTGACTTTGTCTCCCAAGCATATATCAATAATTGCTGAGGAAATGGTGGTAACAGTTTATATTCTCCCAGACTCTACCATTGAAGTATGTAGCTACTCTCCACCAATGAAATTATTCCCTTGAGTAATAATACATTTTACTAATCCAGTTTGCCTTCGGTGTAGAAAGGCCTTGTCCTCCCAAGTTCATTTTTAAAATCATGTAGATTTGCTTCTAGTACTTTAGTGATCTTAGTTTTTTACATTTAATTTTTTAATCCAACTGGAATTTTTTTAGAAGGTGAAGGGAGCTATGTTTTTCAAATGTTTTGCAATGAACATGCATTACTTTTATAATTAGAAAAACACTCGCTAATTCTGAATATTAACACTGGATCCAAACTTCTCACTACATTCAAACTCCATCTGCCAGTTTTCAGACTGGCCAGCCAAATTGTGAATATACTACTTTGATTTGCATAAAAGCTTAACATAATATGTAGTCCACAGTTAAGGATGACTGTTCTATTAGCATTTTCATTAATATAAACTGTTAAGCTTTTCTCTGTGCCAACATACAGAATAGCACTGCCCAACAGAACTTTCTCTGATAATGACAATGTTCTATATCTATATTCTCCGATATAGTAACCACTAACCATATTTGGCTAGTATAGTTTGAAACCTACTGATATTATACACAAACCTGTACAATTAGATATATTAGATACAAATCTTCAGTTCATTTCCAGGTACTAATATAGACAAACATACAAATAACCAATGAGATATATGTTATTCTGTTCAAGGTTTGTCTGGCAAGTTTGAGTGAATTAACAACAAAGGGAGGTGGAATGTTAAAGAGAAGTTAAATATTGGTTTGGTAATGGAGGGAATGAGTTGGTAGATGAGCGGTGACCTCTTACCAAACAGGAAAGCTTTCTGTATTTGTACATAATCAAATATGCCCCATGTTAGTGCTGGAGCATGTCACATGCATCTGTAGCAAGGAATTTAAAAACATCCCAAATACACACATCACAGAGAAACAACAAAATAACACAGGGCTAGTTTCTACAATGTAAATTGCATTTACCTTAAGAGTGCTGAAAAAGTGGGCTGCTTTGGTTTTTAGAGGCCCAAGATACCAGTAACTGAGAAAGACCAAGATAAAAATCTGATTAGAATATTAAAAGAACTATTAATGTGATAGACACCATTCATGACAGACAAAACATTAGAATTACACCTCTGCTATGAGTGGCTGCTCTGAAAGCTAGTGGATTGTGGCTTCGCATAAAAGAATATTAAAGTAAATTTTTAATCTGCATTTCAATGCCTTGTCAAACAGTATGCAATTAGTTATACAGTGGAAAGATTCTTGCAATTTACAAGAGATCTACAACCAGAGTCTCCTTGAGTGCCTAAATTCACAAGTATCAGTATAACATATCCTTTAAACCACAGAATATAGTTTAGTCTACAGCTGTCCCTCAGCATTTTTGGAGCATTGGTTCCAGGACCCCTGAGGAAACCAAAATCTGTGGATGCCCAAGTCCCTGATGTAAGACGGTGTAGTATTTTCGGATAACCTATGCAATGCTCACACACCACTTCATTCTTGTGGATTCAGTATAGTACTCAGCATGTGGCAACTTTTAAGTTTTGCATTTTGGAACTTTGTGGAATTTTTTTTTTTCCCAAATATTTTCTATCTGCAGTTGGTTGAATCCATGGGTACGGAGCCCGTGGATATGAAGGGGCCGGTGTACATTGAGAAGAGCAATGAATAGAGGATGATAAAGCCACACTGCCGTGCAGATACTGCGTGATCTGACGTGTCACTCTTAAGCTAACTGACTAGATCGTATGCACCATGTCCTCTCACACACACAAATGCACACACATACGCAATTAAAATTTGTAAACCAGCATAATCTCACATTACTCATGTTATACAGGTTTAAAATGGCAAATGTTAAATCTGGGAATAAAGAGGATCTATTGCATATTGATGAGTATATAAAAGCTACTGGAGAGAGAAGGATGCCTAATTGGAATTAGAAAGTGGCATAAAGTAGATTCCTCTCTTACAACTTATCTGTTACCAAATCACCCATCTTAACAGCTCTTTATTGATTCTGATCAATATGCATTTATTTAGCACCTACTATGTATATGGAAGAAACAGAAGATATATAGAGTATAAAATTTTGGCCTTTGGGAGTTTATGATTTGAGAAAAATAAGGCCCAAATAAGTAATATAAAACAATGGTTGACTATGGGCAAGGTATAAACTGATCACTATTTATTGGTAGGAGGAGTCAAGAAAGGACAAAAAATCATTAAGGGCCAAAAATCATTGGAGCAGCCATGCGTATGTTAATAAAATGAATGGCACCGAATAAAGTGAGGATATGGAACTTCGAAAGATGGGTTGGCCTTAGATACATGAAAGAGAAGGAAACCATTCTAGGCAAGAGGAGGAGCAAGGCTATGGGAAACAGCAAGAATAACAGCCAGAGAAAAGGGGAAAAGCTTAAAAGTAAAGAAGCATAATTACATTATATGGGAGGATGACAGAGTAAGCTGGGCCTGGAATACCAGAATAAGGAGTTTAGCCATAATCCAATGGGCAACGCGGAACCATTCTAAATTATTGTTCAGGGTAATATTGTGATACTACAAATGAGGGCCTTGATCATCTGATTTTTTTGGTGTTACTATTTTTTAAGTTTATAGTTTGCTGCTTTTCCCAGTTAGCCAAGAAGAAAAATATTCCGACTCAGGTAGTTTATTTCTAAACTGTCAGCAATTCTCTTCATCTCTACCAATAGTAAGTTTTGACACTATGCTTGTAGTCTTCCTGTAGCCAGCCTGGAAATACCTACTGTTTCTTCCTTAACACAAAGAGCAACTCAGTGGACAGTCCTAGCTAAGGTGTTACATAATAACAATCAGAATTTTTAAATTCATTATTCAGAAACCAATCAAAATACAGGGCAAGTATGAGAGATATTCCCAAAAGGGCTGACTTGTGTTTGTGCTTAATTATTGATTAATACATTTTAGAAAACAATTTGTTCTCACCAGACTTTCTGGGGGGCAACTGAGCAATTCCTCTTAGTGAGCTTCTGGGATTTGAGACTACAGATCAAACATAAGGCAATTTGTGGAATCAACATAATCATGGTATACTTGCAAATAAAAAGATGTGAAATATTTAAGAATGCAGTGTGTAATATAATACAGTAATCTCTCTCTTTTGACATTCCATTGTCAGGAACTTCATTAGCAAGAATAAAGTGAAACTGAGAGAAATTTCTGTAAAGAAAGTATGGCGGGTTGGCCCATGAAGTAAAAGAGGGGTTTCTTGATGAAAGCCATGTGTGAGATCAATCATAATTCACGTACACTGTACTAAAACTGTAAGTGCTCAGCAGTGTTAAGAAAAGGCAAAGAAAAACCACCACCCACCAGGCATGAAGTGAACCTCACACAGGGCCTCCTTCGGTCCTCCTCAGCAAGCAGTGCCTGCGCGCTGCCTTTCCACAGCAAATGTAACGCGACACACCCTCTCTCCAAACCTAGAGTTTCATTTCACACAATGCACTCTCCAAAAATAAGTCCATTCCCATGAAAAACCAGCGCTGGCCCTCTAATCAGCTCCTCAACAGGCCTGTTTCTCCCATCTCACAACACAGCCAGGTGTCACTTTTCTTCCTTTTCTAAGAGAGGCTGCCTGTGGTCTCTCAATTGGCAAGGTCTTTAAAAAACAAAAAAAAGGCCTCTGAGGGGACTTGTTCAGCCAGGGCTGTAACAGCTCCATAGACTGGGGCTTAGGCAGTCCCTTCTGCTTGGTACCCGGCTAAGCCCGCAGCAGGATGATAGGCAATCCAGTTCTCTCTCTCTTTTTTGTTTAAGAGACAGGGTCTTGCTCTGTCACCCAGGCTGGAGTGCAGTGGCACAATTCTAGCTCACTGCAGCCTTGAACTCCTGGGCTCAAGTGATCCTTCTGCCTCAGCTTCCCGAGTATTTGGGACTACAGGCACGCACCACTATGCCCTGCTGGCAATCCAGTTCTCCCTGTAGTCTAGCCTGAGCCTAAGCTATGCTAAATATTATGTCTAAAAATAGAGACATACCCTTCTAGCTAGCTACCCAGCTAGTGTTGAGGGAACTGGAACTTTTCCCGACCTTTCTGCAGGCAGGATACAAACCTCTACTTGATTGTTCCTATCTCCATTTTCACACATAATTCAACCTCCAGGCCCATCAAATTTATTCCCAGAAGATCAATATAAGTTAAAACCTCAAGACAGGGACAGAATAAGACTTAAAAAATCATCACACATCAGTGTAATAATCCTTTACTTGCTAACTTTGACGCCAGCATCTCTGAAGGATCCCCATCGAAGGCCGGTCATTGCAAACACAGGTTGTTCCTTTTCACCCTGGAAGTTAAATACACTTAATTAAATTCATGATTACAATAACTTGGAACTCTGTACATGTAAGTACACAGCAAATGTTCATGGCCTACTTTTCATCAAACCAAAAATTTTAAATGCCCAAGCTTAAAAGAAATTAACTCTGTAAGTGCTTGGTAAAAGTACTTGAATAAACCATACTGTAAAATTAAACTAATTTTTACATACTAGAGCTCATGAATCTGCTGGCAAGGGAACATATTATCATACTTCAGCCTGTAAAGTGAGGAGTACCTAACTCTGCCGGGTCCTGGACCAATCACTAGTCAGTCAGCCAGAATTTCTTCTGTCTCATATACTCGTCCAAGGCAAAGATAATTTAAGTCTGTGTTCCCTTTATAGGGTCAAGAGCTCTCAAGTAAGATCTGATACTCTAGAATGTTTCACCCGAACATCTGAAAATGCAGTCAAATATTTGCCACAACAAGTCGAAATAAAAAGTGATTCGTTTTCAGTCCCATGCTTTGTGGCCGAATACTGTATATTACAATCAGCGAGTGTCTAATAAATCAGTGAATGATGCAATATATAGAACAAATATACAATAGAGCCAATGCCCCTAAGAGTTTGTACTCTACAACGAAGCTTCCCTAAAAATTATAAATATGTACCAGGATTCTGAATGGGATTTTTCCTGTAGCTCAGAAGTGCAGCTAAAGCCCAAGAACTGAAAACTGATAGGCACGAAGTACCCCCCATTCTAAAGACAGCCGCCAAATGCTAGACACAACGCCACAATCACCCCATCACAGCCGGTATGAGCAGAAGATTAAGAAGTGGAGGAGAACCGTCAGCACCAGAAGTCGCTGGCCTAGAGAGCATGCGGTGTCTTTTCCTCAGGGGAGGGAGTGCTTCCCCCGAACCCCGCCTTCACTCCTGTTCAAAACCAAGTGGAGAATGTCTAGAGAATCACACACAAGCAGGAGAAGCCTGCAAGACAAAGACGCTGGCCTGTGCTCTTTTGCTGCTTATCTGCTTATGCAGTAGGTTTGCTTCTCTGCTCTCTGTACCTGCTTCAACAGGGAAAAGGGAATTAGAGAGAGAGATGGCAGAGAAAAGAGGTGAAGGTGAGGCCCCTTGCTGGCTGGCACAGCAAGGACATATGGGTCTCCTGGGTGCCAAGTAGATACTGTGGAAAATATTAATAGTAGGGCTTTGAGTCATCTTGACAGTAGCCATCTAACAGCCTGGCCCAGGGCCATGGTGCTCAAGCAGTAAGAGGCCGTGGAGGGTCCCAAGCCTGGGAGCTGAGGGAAGGAGCCGAAAGAGGTGGTGCTAGAACACAACTCCAACATCAGAAAACCAGGTCCTGGGGAGGCATCGTAACAACTCTAGCATGAACCAACCGGACAGCCAGTACCAGGGCATCAGCAACCAAGAGGGAACTAGAACGTCAGCTGTAAGTAAAAGGATTTTCTCTAGTCCTTCCTCTATGCACCAATAATAGAGGAGCTTGAAACAGTGGGAAGAAGAGAGAGTGGGAGGAAAACACAGATACCCCAACGATGTTGCAGGGAGGGGAGAATACTAATTAAAATATGAAGGTGAGGGAAAACGTCACTGATACAATGACATCTGAACAGAGACCTGAAGGACAGGAGCAATCCAAATAAGGCTAGAGAGGTGACAGGGACCAGACTGTGTTTGGCCTTGAAGGCCTTTAAATGCCTCTGGCTTCTATTCAGAGATGGGAAGCTGCTGCAGGGCTCTGGGCAGAGCAGGGACGTGCTCTAACTCCTGGCCACACACTGGGTGTTGTGTTAGAAGTGAAGCGTAGGGAGGCAAGGCAGAAGGAATGGTAAGAGTTAGAGGACTCCCGTAATAGTCCACCAAACGGTGAAGGTGGCTAGGGCAGGTGGTAATAGCAGAAGCAAGAAGAAATGCTTGATTCTGGGTACTATTTTGAAGACAGAACCAACATGGTTTCTTGCCTGACTGAAACTGGGGAGTCAAAGATGACTCTAGCATTTTTGGATATAATAACAGATGATTTTATCAAAGCATAAGTGATTATTTAAAGACTATTATTATTTCCTAGTAATGTTACATGCTGACCACTAACGATTTATAATGTGCACAGTAACTTAGAACAATGGTTTTGAGATGAGAATCCTCACACAATATCTAAGTGATCGCAGGCAAGTTGCTTAACTTCTGAACACTGGCTTCCACCTCTGAAAACAAGGTCATCTTTTGCTTACTATTAAAGCAAACTTCTCCACATGATCTCCTGTGAGTGTAAAAGGGGTTATCACCACTGTATCCTCACCTGCTAGCACAGTGAGTGGCAAAAGCAAATAAGTTTATAATAAATAAAATCAAATTAATGAAATTTAAAAATTACTATTTTTAATCATAAAATGAAGTGACAGTATAACCTGGTAAAGCATTTATGTGAATCAAAAGTATCTCTACTCTCACTATAATTCCACAACAGTAACCTCTCAAGTATGTGAAGATGGATATGTTTTTACTCATTCACCCGATAAATATGGAACCCCAACTCTGAGCCAAGCATCGTGCTGACGGACGAGGACACACTGGTGAGCAAACTCACACACTCCCTGACTCAAAATGCTCCTGATTGTTCTTTAGCCTTATGCTCTCCAAGCTAAATGTCTAGTTCTTTGTTCCTCCATGATTTTATAGCCTCCTTATCTTGTTTACCAGCCCCCACTACTGCTCCACACTGTCCCTCTTAATTCTGTCACCTAGAACTGAAATGTTGAATCTACATATGACTAAATTAAATCCCACTTTACATTTACCTTAACAAAACCACTAAGGAAAAGTAATAGTGTGGTAAGTTTTTATACACCAGGCTTCCGACTTATATTAAGCTAATCATTCTTTTGTTATGGAATTAGCATTAACATGTATTGAATAATAAGGACCAGAGATAAAACATGTCTGCCCTCAAGGAGCTCGAAGTATAGTGGGGGAGCACACACAAATAATAACACAACGTAGGAGATTCAAATTACAGGGCTCTGTACAGGGCGCGCTGAAAGCAGGTACAACTGCATCCCGGGCAGAGGAGCAAAGATGGATGGTCAGGGAAAATACAACATAAATTTTAAAACAAAACATAAATTTAATTAATTAATTTTTATTAATGTTAAATTTAATTGGCAAATCATACTTGTATACACTTACGGGGTACAATGTGATTGGATATGTGTATACAATGCAGAATGATTTACTCGAGCTGATTAACATATCCATCACCTCATTTACTTAGCCTTTTTTGGAGTGAGACATTTGAAACTTACTCTCCTGGTTATTTTGAAATATACATTATTATCAACTACAGTCACCCAGCCGTGCAGTAGATCTTAAAACTTATTCCTCCTGTCTAACTTCAACTTTGAACCATTTGACTAACATTTAAAGAAGTTACCTAGATCGGGGGAGGCTGGAAAGGACTAGCGAGAAACAAGAGACGGAGAAGCACGTGCATTCTAGTCTGGTCACAGAGAGAAGCAGCACTCTGTGGGTTTGCTCCGTCTGCAGCATTTCCCCAGATGTTTCATAACATGCTAACAAGTGTGAAATCTAATAGTGCTGCTGCTGCTGATGATGACAGAAGATTCCATGGTGAAGTAAGTTGAAAAATACCAAACTTACTTGGTTTAAGACAAGTTATGTTACTGCAGTTCTTAGAGTCTTTAATATGTTAATGTACATGATAAATTTCCAAAAGGGGAAATGCAACATACAGTTTTCCTGAGTTGTTAACTGTGCGACTCTTCTGTGGGAGGACGTTTTTGCATAACTAATATTTCTTGGAAAATGCTGTTCCAAAGCATGTAGAGTAGGCAAGAAATGCTGAGGTTAGTACTCAAGACTTGCTGACTGGTGCTCTAAAGCTAAACTCTTCACTGGGTGGGAAGAATTTTAGGAATATTCTGTTACAATTAACTGAAAAGCCCTGCAAACTCCAAGTTCCACTGGTGTGCAGTGCTAAGTCCTAGGCAAGGGGTGAGAATGGCTCCGGGCAATGGGAAATGAGTCACCGAGACATACATACTATGTGTGAGCAGTTCCGAAGAGCCCCATGAATAGCTACACGAGCATAGAGCTGGAATTAGAAGAGGCCTGAGGGTCAGTCGTGGAGAGACTAGTCCCTGTTGAGGTCCACATGAGCACAGTAAAAAGACGCAAGGTCAGAAGGACAGGGTAGAAACCAACAGACAAAGTACCACTGTATCTTAGCCCACTGACAGCCTGGGCAGGGAGTCAGATTATGGATGGATAGATCAGCAAACAAAAACAAAAACGGAAGGCAAACACACAGCCAGATCTTAACAGCAAGGGAGATGTGCTGCCCAAATTCACACACTCCCCTGGAAAGAGTAAATCCCTGAGAGAAAAACCGGCCTCGTAGTTTGCAGAAGAAAATAATTAGGAGAGCTGGTTGGAATAAAGGCTTAGGAACATTGAAAAGAAACTAATTCTTGTCAACTAGATAGGTGTCTAATCTAAGAATTTTAGGGATCCTAGATTAAAAGAAATAGCCAAGGTAGAAGGAACTCTCTGAAGAAGTGCTGAAGCCGTTCCAAGCGTCATCTTAAGAGAAAGATCAGAGCCAGGATCTAAAAAGAAAAGTCCATGTAATTAGCCAGGAATGACAGGGAAAAACGAAAGATTCTGACTCCTCATCACCTCCCCTATACATGCTATTTTGTGCTGGGTTGGCAGGGTCTAAAAGAGTCCACTTGAGAAAAACAAAAAGAAAAAACTAGAAAGAATTCCACAAATCTTTCCAGTAGTTACTTTAAAGTCAAGTACTAGGCATTACAGATGTTTATATGGGACAAATTGCCCTTTAAAAATCATAGAATCATGCCAAGTATGATACCACCTGGACAAAGCAGTGAAATGGAAAAAGCAATGGACCATGAGAAAGAAAATCTACATTCTAGTTCCAGCTCCAGCACAACCAGTCACGTAATCAGATAACTTGTTAATCTGTCAGATGAGGATACTCATATACATCTTGACTTCCTCACCAACTTAGAGGTGCAAATGAGATGTAAGCATACACTAAATCATGTAAAAAACTAAATATAAGGCATCATTATAGTTTCTAGGGATTTTCTTTTATCTTTGGAGAATCTTCAGTCATATGTTTAATGGGGTCTGGTTGTTCTTTAAAAGAAGAAAAATTTGGTATCAGGCTTTATCTACAATGCTCATGGTATTAGGCTTTGTCTCTAATGCTTTTCCCCATATTCTGAAAGCAATTTGCAAAACTAAGGAAAAAGAAGATGAATTCAGTTTGGCTGGGTTCCTCAGAAACCAGAGTTGTACCATGTTTTCTAGGAACTGATTTTAAGTTTTCTGTTCCTGGGCTGTCATTAATATACAGAGCCTGTAGTATATTTGATACTGGTTTCATCACTTCACAAAATCAGTATATTTGAAAGAAAATGATAAAAGAGACAAAAGGCATTTAAATACAAACACAGCATGAATTTCCAGTTAAATTCTAATTATTCTGGAATGTGTTACTTCTAACACATATATAAGAAACAGCAAATCAGTCATTAAAAAATATATCCTGGCCGGGCACAGTGGCTCACACCTGTAATCCTAGCACTCTGGGAGGCCAAGGCAGGAGGATCATTTGAGCTCAGGAGTTCAAGACCAGCCTGGGCAAGAGCAAGACCCCATCTCTACTAAAAACAGGAAGAAATGATCTGGACAGCTAAAAATATATATAGAAAAAAATTAGCCGGGCATGGTGGCACATGCCTGTCGTCCCAGCTACTCAAGAGGGTGAGGCAAACTCCTTGAGCCCAGGAGTTGGAGGTTGCTGTGAGCTAGGCTGACGCCACAGCACTCTAGCCTGGGCAACAGAGCGAGACTCTTGTCGCAAAAAAAAATATATGTATATATATCCTGACTCATCTCCTACTGTAATAACAATATTTTAAATAATATCTTCATAGATACCAATCTGTAGTACTTTTCTTAGGCTAGAATTTCTTTCAGCATAGCCCTTCCATTTGTGAAAACAATTTAGCTGTATTATATGCTAGAAAATCAATGGCAATTTAAATCTCTTTGATCATGACCAATGAGGTCATGGTGGAGAATCCAGATATCAATGCATGAAGAAGGTGGAAAATAAAAGGCTGCAAGCTCATGGGTTCACCAACTGTAAATATGCACAGAGCAAACTCTATATAACTAGTAGTAACTTTTTAGGATTAAAGTATGGAATCATGACACAGTTTGAACCTTTCTTTCACAAAGATCAGGAAACATAAATGAATATAAAATGTACATCCTAAATGTAGCTATTCTAAGGCCAAATGTGAGTGAAGTACACAGGAGTCACTATTTATAAGATATTTAACTTAATGGCTCTGCCTTTGTAGGAATTTGCCCTTTCCGGGGGGGGGGGGGGATAAAGAGTTTATATGACGAAATAGCTACTTAACTACTGTCCAAGTGAGAATATCTGTTTTTTAGGAATTAATTCTTTTTTTAAGAGAGAAGCCTGATCAACAATCGAGAATGGCCATTGAGAGCTGGGGAGCCGAGATGGCCGACTACAGACATCACTTGTCAGATCGTCCTGGCTGGAAGGTAGAAAATTGGACTAAGGAGAGCAGAGAGCAGTTGCAGCTCAGGTGTGGATCACTGGGAGAGACAACAGAGACATCTGGGGACCCCACCGAGAAAACTGTGAGGCGAGAAAGAAGAAAACAGAGAGAAGACAGCAGTGCAGACCAAACCCAGAGAGGCCCAGAGCCCAGTGAAAGGGTGAGGGGGGCTGCCCCTCCCCCACCTGGTGCCCTCCATGAACAGCGGGACACAAAATATATTGGAGGTGCTTCCACACACACGCACACCCTCCCCCGAGCCCACGCATGGCAGCTAAATAGGAATAGTAGGTGAACCAGGAAACCCAAGGAGTTTGGGTGTTCAAAAGGGACACCCCACAGGAAAGTGCCATGAGAGACCAGAGTGCCGGATTTCTTACACCTAGAAACTTCCTCTCCCACACCTCCTCCATTCATGGCATCAGAGAAAGTAATTTTACCTTGGGCTGGCTGGTAGCCACAGCCCCTCCCCCCATTGCAACCACAAGAGTACTCTGAATGGAGAAGCTCACAAAGGGCTGCACATTCCCAGCCGAGCCCACAGTGGAGAGCGGGGCTGCCAAAATTTGTGGGTGGGATGGATCAGGCGTCCCCTGGACAGGAGAGTGGTGCAGGGAGACGCAGAGAATAGGTGTTGGCACCCGGACTGGGGTGGCGAGGAAGCACTCATGGACATGTTGTGGCCGGTTTTGATTTTCTATCCAGACCACTAAAACTTTCTCCATATCAGCAATAAGGCTGTTTCTCTTTCTTATCATTCATGCATTCACTGGAGTAGCACTTTTAATTTCCTTCAAGTACTTTTCTTTGCATTCACAACTTGGCTGTTTGGCACAAAAGCCTAGCTTTGGCCTGTCTCAACTTTCAACATGCTTTCCTCATTAAGCATAACCATTTCTAGCTTTTGATTTAAAGTGAGAGATATGTGACTCTTCCTTTCACTTGAAACAGAGGCCACTGTAGGGTTATTAATTGGCCTAATTTCAGTATTGTTGTGTCTCAGGGAATAGGGAGGCCCAAGGAGGAGGAGAGAGGTGGAAGAACAGCCAGTCAGTGGAACAGTCAGAATACACAACATTTATCAATTAAGTTTGCCAACTTACATGGGTGCACAGTTCGTGGTGCCCCAAAACAATTACAATAGTAACATCAAAGACCACTAATCACAGATCACTACAGCAGATATAATAATAATGAAAAAGTTTGAAATACTGCAAGAGTTACCAAAATGTGACACAGAGACACAGAGTGAGCACATGCTGCTGGGAAAACGGCACCGACGGACTTGCTTGGTGCAGCATTGACACAAACCTTTAATTTATAAAAAACAATGTCTTTGAAGTGCAATAAAGTGAAGCACAATAAAATGAGGTATGCCTGTGTAACAAAGAAGAGGTAAGGTCTAAAACTGATAAATCAAAAACTAGCATCATATGCTTAACACTACTGAACTGTATACTTAATGATTACAATAGTACATATTACCTGTGTTTTACAATTTTTTAAAAGTAGGATCATAGACATGTTAATTAGTAATAACAGCTAGAGTTAAAAATATTTTTCTCTGGGGAGTAATTAATACTTGGGATAGGAAGGGAAGAGGGACTGTTCTCATTATAATCTCATTTGAATTGCTACATTTTATTTTTTAAACACAGATGTGTGTATTACTTTGATGATGTTTTCAAAATCCAAAGAAAATATTTTACCTTGATCTGCAAGACATCAAGTGGAACAGTCTCTCCTTTCACAATGGCAAGTGCAGCATCTGTAATATGTCTAAAAGAGAATGAGAAGGAAATGATCATGTTGTGAAAAATAAGCAACACTTCCTTCCTGCCTCTCCCCCCTCTCTCCCCTGCCCAGGGTACTAATTAATAGTTGGGTCAGGAAAAAGACATAGTGTTTTAAAACTGTCCAAGAAAGCAGAACAAAGGAGTGTAAAAGAATTACTGACACAAATATAGTGGAAGACTCTGATACAGACTCAAAAAGGTAAAGGGCAGTTTATACAAGGCACCAATCATTTATTTAACATTTATTGCGTCTCTACATTGTGTCTGACTCCTATTTACCATGGAAGTATACAACACTGAAATAATATAACTATTTTTTATTAATTGTGGGAAATTCAGCCACTTCAGAAAACAGTATTTCCTTTTAGTCTAACAGAAGAGTAACTAAAGGACAGGACTTATAGTAGTTGTCTTAGCAAAATATAATCCAGAACCCAAGACATATTTAGCTTATTTTCCAGGATTACTAGGACGTACTTCATTTTAATTGCTGATGTCTTGTTTGAAGACATGAGACTGTTCTTACCTACATTCTGATAGTCATTTGAAAAGTCTCTAGGTAAAAAAAAGTATTCATCCAAAGGCACAGACTATTGACATGCATCGGGGCATGTGAAACTATGCCAGGCTTCGAAGCAGTTCTGGAGTTTCAATTTTATTAGATCTAACATTCGACACACATGAATATACAACAGATAGTCAACAAAAGAAATATTAAATCAACTAGTGGCCAAACGAGATATTTGTTCTTGGAGCAGAAAGAATGAGTGGACCCACATCAGACAGCCTCCCTGCCCTTCCTGGAACTCGTCTGCGGCACAACTTGAGACACTTTAAAATCCCAAAAATATATACATGAACTCAAATTCTTGGACTAAATTCTGGTTTCACTAGTAAGCAAGTTGAAACTATTATTCTCTCTCATATTTCTCTATCAACACATTTTTATCCTTTTTTCCCTCCAATACAGATGCTACCTGGGAAGTAGGTAACATTTTAGAATTTGAGATTCAGTTTAGGAGAAAGCAAGAAGCACACTCAGTTTAGATTAATTTGTATGAATATCTTAGTTCTGAAGGAAGCTATTAGAAAGGCTCCTAAAAGCACCGTACTTATTCTGAACAGTACTTAGCACGTTGAGAGGTTTAGTAAGTGCCTTTGAGAGACTGACCTTAAATAAAAAAGAAAAAACTATTACAACTCGAAAAGCCTTTTCATATTAAATTTTTTTTTTCTAAATCGCTTGGCAGAAGACAGCTAAAATGCACCCTTAAATTTATCATTCTCCAGCCAGTAACTGAAAGTTCTAAATAAAGCTGCACAGTAGCATGGAATAGCGCTTTCAGAATTATTTACCTACAACATTCCAAATTCAAGATTATTGTTTCTTCCATAGTAATTATGGTACAACAAATCTTGACAGCAATGTCAAAAGCAAAGCCTTGTTCTTTTCAAATACCCTTAGGCCCCGGCTATGTTAAGAGGCCTACAAAATCCTGAACCTAGGACAGACTTACTTGATTACCTAAGAGCCCTGGGGCATGCTTATAAATTAAATTTTATAAATTTTTAGGTTATAAATAGAAACAGCAACAACAGTTAAACTACAGAGGAAAATCATGTCCCCTAAAACTGAAGGCTTTCTCTGACCCTCAGGGTTGCCACACTGTGTTAAATTAGCTTTTGGACAGGCAAGGGGTTCTCCAGGGAAAATGGTCTATGCCTGTATTACTGACGTGCCGTTTGGAATATTGGCTAAAGCAGCTCAAATAATCTAAACTGACGTAAGGGGAAAAGAAGCCCTCTAATGTAACCAAGACCCAAACCAGATAGGATTTGTCTTGGAGAAGCAAAAATGTGAGTAATTCACTATCATTATCTATTGCCCCTTAGAAACTCTAAACTGGGAATAAAAAAGCATGGCCAATTGAAATGACCGCCCCTATTTCTGAGGCCTCAGGATGGTTGGTGAATAGCTGAATGATCCCCATTATGTTAAGGTTTGAAGCATGACAGATGTTTGAATGAAGGTCTGATATATATCCATGTGCATGCCTAGTGTTTTGATACATGGAACAAGGCTCTTATAAAAAATAAAAAATTATTAAAAGATATAACAGTTGACCCCTAAAATTACAACAGCAAAAATAAATCCACAAAAACCAGCCTAATCAAAGAATTCCAAAGCAGGAAAAAAAATGCTTAGCCAAAACAGAAAATCATCTATTATTATCGATTCTAGAATGTTATAACTGGAAAAGTCGTAAGAAAATTTTAATTAATTCATTCAACAAATATTTATTTATTGACTTCCTCCAATGTGTCACAAAGCTTACAATCAGACAACTGATCTCTCAGGCACCCCTCCATTTATTTAGGGCTTCTTGACAATATTTGTTCAAGATAATATTATTAATCATTATCAAAGCCAGAACTCAAATTCAAGATTCCTGTCTTGGGTATGCCTACACAATGAGTGCATTGCGCACCGTTTGGGGAGTGGTAACACTTGAAGGTGCTGACTCGGGAAAGGGGGGGTGGGGAAAAAAATATGGGAAAAAAAAAAAAATGTCAAGGATACCAAAGAGCTTTTGTTTATAAGGGAATATTTACTACATTTGAAATTATAATAAATACTTAAAATATGTAAAAAAAAAAAAAAACAAGATTCCTGTCTTCTTGAGAGAGTAGAGCTTTGTTTACATAGTGCTTTCAAGAAAAAAAGAACAATAACAACAACAATTTGCCTGACTTCTGAAGACACTGTTAGACTCACAGCAATTTAATTTAGATGTCAGGGCTACACTGCTTTCCCTTTCTACTTTGTCCACACTGCCTACCACTTCAGGCAATCGCAAAAGGATGTGACTACATTTAGTTGTTTTAGCTATTTATATTATCAAGATAATGAAGCCAAGGCTACTGGTTCAGTCTTCAAAAGGGACTCGATATCTGTCATCATGTATACTTAAAGCAAACAAATGATCAGTGCAAATCTGTCTTTGCCAAAGAATCTTACAATGTAAAAGCACAAAAACAGTTTGGGTCAAGGATACTACCTTCATAACTGACAAAAGGACATCAAGTATTCCCTTCCATACCTGACCTGGAAAGTGATTATTAGATTGTCAGAGTCCCACAAACCAACTGGGAAACTTTCCAAGGAACTGAAAGGTTGAATTCTGATCTAGGTCCTCCTATTAATTATTTGACGTTTTAGGCTATCAAAACTCAAAAAAAAATTATGTCATACATGTAAATTTTTCATCCCCAGTCTCGCCCACCCACAAATGCTAATACCCCATGTTGACAACCTACTGGACTTGGTTTCCACTTTTGGCAAAGAGGGTTTGACTCAAACTACTGGTCTGTCCCAGGGGGATAAATCCAATGGGAATCTTACTGAAGGTAGCCTGGGGGGAAAAAAAAGAAGAAAGTTTTATTGTTATGGTCAGAAAATCAAGCTTAATGGAGAGGCACAGGTGTGTCCAGTATGACAAAGTAAATGACCTTGAATCTGCCTCCCAATCTCCTTTCCCACATCCCTAGACCAGCTATAAAAAAAAAAAAAACTAAGGGAGCAGTTTCTAAAATGATGCAGTCAATAAAAACAAAATGACTTAAAAATTGGAAGAAATATTTGAGTACTCATTAATTGCAACTGTTTGAAAGAAATTTGGTTAAGATACTGAGGGTCTTGAAGACATTAGAGCAGTGCACTAGTGCAACAGAGACTGTATTATGTTGTCACACTTTGAAAAAGTTGCAGATGAAATTCAACTAAAAATGTCTACCATTTGTACAGTGACAAATGACACATGAAGGTGCTTTATAAACTATCTCAAGGAAAAAGAGAATAAGCAAGTTCAGGCAATGGCATAGCAGTTGATTTAATTAAATGCCACAAATACAATAGATACTGTAAGGTTTCTAAAGACTATTTTGAGCACAATCTACTATTAACAAAGGGACTGAGAAGGATCTTCTTTTTGTTGTTGTTACTTATGAAATATTTTAAACTAGTACAGAAAAGTGCATAAAAGTCCATAAAAGTAATGTTACAGACACCCATGAACCCACAACCCAGATTTAACAAATATTAACCTTTGCCATTTTGCTTCAGATGTTTTAAGAAATAAAATGATAAAGATACAAAGTCCCTTCTAATTCTATTCTTCCCTCTCCCTTCCAAGAAGAAACCATTATCCGAAGTTGGTGTGATTCCTTTCCATCAACGTGATTATTCTTTTACTCCATATTCAGGCATCCATTCGCAATATGGAGTATTGTTTTCTGAATTGTAAAACTTTGTAGAAATGCATAACATACTTTGGCAACCTGCCTTTTATATTCAATACTTTTGAGATTTAACCATGTAGATATTTATAGATCTATTTCATTCATTTTAACTGCTGCATGGCTCCCACTATATGAATATATCACAATTTATTTAGGAAGGAATTCTTTGAAGAAAAGATTCCATGGGAAAATTTTATATTTTCCACAACTGTTGGTCAAAGCTATTGGATTCCCTGGATTACCAAACCATAGGGGTCCACCACAGGTAAATAAATGTGTTCTATGACACAGGCAGCACTATTTTCTTTTCTAAAATCCAAGGAAGCGTAACTTGTGCCCATTTTAAAATATAAAGTGGAAAAAAAGTAAAAGTAAAAGAAAGAAAGGAAGAGCAATAAAAAGAACAGAAAAGTAAAAGCTAAAATGCAATTACTCTTTCTTTAAAGCTTACCTCATCTGTTCTTCGAAGAACTCCAGTAACAACCTACAATTGTAAAAAAAAAAGAAATTATTATAAACATGTATTTATCATAAAGGAATTGGATTCAATTTTCATGGGCCATAAATTTATTCCTGTTTTCTTCTTAGAAGCTCTGTTAAAAGATATATTGTATCTTAAATCACAGTATTTTCCAATACAATCAGAGCTAAATTAGATTTTATTTTTGACCTAGCATCAATAACAAAGGCTATTATAAAAAATAATTATAAAAACTCCACATTATATTAGTAAATTATGTTCTAAGCTCTATAAAATGGGTATAAATATGATGTACACATCAACTATACAAAAGACCTTAGTTTACTACTAGGAAAACACACTCTGCTACGCTCAGAGAAGTATGCACAAAATAAATGGTTCTTATTGAGGAATATGAAGACAAGGGGGATAGTATTGTAAAAACTGTGAAAAATGCCTGAAGAAAAAATAATTTCTCATAAAATAACCAATATTAATCACTTGTTTATATTTTGGTACATTTCCCACCGATCCTTTCTTTTTTTATCTGTCATCCAGGCTGGAATGCAGTGGCATCATCACAGCTCATTGCAGCCTCTAACTCCTGGGCTCAAGTGATCCTCCTGCCTCAGCCTCCTGAGTAGCTGGGACTACAGGTGCTCACCACACCTGGCTAATTTTTTTCAAATTTTTTGTAGAGTGGGGTCTGTGTTGCCCAGGCTGGTCTCAAACTCCTGGGCTCAAGCAATCCTCCCACCTCGGCCTCCCAAAGTGCTACAATTACAGGAGTGAGCCACTACCTCCTGCCCCAGTCCTTCTTTGAATTGATGCATATTTTCATATGACTGTGATTACACCAAATACACAATTTGGTACCTTTTTTTAAAAACATTTTGTAAAGTAAAGCCTGACCTAAATCTCCTCCCTTCATCTTCTCCTGCCTCACTGAATTTCAGGATTAGATGGGAGTGTCAAGAGGTCTACTTCATTCTTTGTAGGCATGCTATCAATATTCTTCACACTTCATTAAAAAGCCATAAAAACAATTATAAGATCATTAGCACAGCCTTTTTAAAAGACGCTGACTAAGCCTCACGTAATTACTAAGTCAAACATAGGACAGTACCCTGTCTGCTGTTAGCTTCTGATCCCCAAACACTGATGAAACCACCAAGGGACAAAACACAATCAGAAATGAGATACTGGCTAGGCACAGTGGCTCACACCTATAATCTGACCACTCTGGGAGGCCAAGGCGGGAGAATCACTTGAGCTCAGGAGTTCAAGAACGGCCTCAGCAAGAGCAAGAAAAAATAGAAAAATTAGCCGGATGTCATGGTGTGCACCTTTAGTCCCAGCTGCTTGGGAGGCTGAGGCAGAATTGCTTGAGCCCAGGAGTTTGAGGTTCCAGTGAACTATAATGACACCACTGTACTCTAGCCTGGACAACAGAGCAAGACTCTGTGTCAATAAAGAAAAAAGAGTTATGGATATGAATTATATAATAGTACACAGGATGGAATAACTGAGCAGTGGGCAGGATCACCTGCACTGGGCTCTTTAGGAGTTCCCAACGTATGATGAATACCTAAGTCTTCTGCATGGAAAAGACAGAGCACTTAGAGGGCAACACACTTACTATGTCCTTATTGGACCAAAGTAAGCATTAAGGATATGTAAACTTTTTTAGTTAATAAACTTTATTTTTTTAAGCAGTTTTAGGGTCACAGTGAAATTGAGAGGGAGGTACAGAGATTTCCCATATACCTCCCGGCCCCATACTTGTATACCCTTCCCCATTATCAACATCCCCCACCAGAGTAGTACATCTGTTACAACTGATGAACCTACAATGTCATATCATTATCGCCCAATGTCCATAGTTTACATTAGGGTTCAATGTTTGTGTTGTACATTCTATGTGTTTGAACAAATGTATAATGAATGACATGTATCCACCATTATAGTATCATATAGAGTAATTTCACTGCCCTAAAAAATCCTCTGTGCTTTGACTATTCATTTCTCCCTTCGCCCAACCTATGGCAACCACTGTTCTTTTCACTGTCTCCATAATTTTGCCTTTTCCAGCTGTTAAACAGGATACAGGATGTAGTCTTTTCAGATTGGCCACCTTCCGTTAGTAATACGCATTTAAGTTTCCTCCATGTCTTTTCATGGCTTGATAGCTCATTTCTCTGAATAATATTCGATTGTCTGGATGTACCTCACTTTAACCATTCATCTACTGAGGGACATGTTGGTGGCCTCCATGTTTTGGCAATTATGAATAAAGCTGCTATAAACATCCACGTGCAGACTTTTGTGTGGACATAAGTTTTCAACTCATTTGGGTAAGTGCTAAGGAGTACAATTGCCAGATCCTATAAGCGTATATTCAGTTTTATAAGAAACCACTTAACTGTTGCAAAGTGGCTGTACCATTTTGCATCCCTAGTAGCAATGAGTGAGAGTTCCTGTTGCTCCACATTCTCACCAGCATTTGATAATGTCAATGTTCTGAAGTTCTGGCCATTCTAATAGATGCATAGTGGTATCTCAGTGAGGGTATGTAATATTAAAACAAAGGCAGGTGCACACATCTGAACATGTAGACCTCTTCCTATAAATGTAGTATTAAGAGATAACACTGTATGTGATGGAAATGATGTGAGAATAAATAGATGTATTTTCTTAAAAGAAATCTTTAAGTTTATAAGAAACATCCCTCATAATTAAAACCATAATGATTTAATTACAAACAGGGCTACTTCATACAAGTCTTCAGAACATAACAAGCCTATCCCACCCACCCCCATTTTGTCTCCTGTTTTATTCAGTGTTATCAAACTTAAATTTGATAATACAAAAACTCTTCTATGTGCCAGATAGAGGGTTTACAAAAAGCAATGAAAAAAAGTGCACGAGAAAAAGTTAAAGCTATACTAGTTTCAGAGAGTAACAATCTTAAAAGAATGAATTACAAAGAAATAATTCATTTAAGTTATAACTACTTTATACCACTGCTCCAAGGTCTAATTTCCATTTTTCTCTCCTTCAAAATGGCTTCAAAGAGAAAAAGAGTCATACCTCCTGCAGGGTTCCATCCCCTCCAGCAACAATGATCACATCTGTGCTTTCCATCAATTCCAGGAGCTTCTTGGCTTGTCCCTCATAATCTGTCTGAAATACAAAGAAAGCCTTTGGTAAATGTATCATCCTAGGGCCACAAGGTCAAAGGTTAAAAAATGTGGGATATTTTCTTTAAAGTTTACATTGATTCTTTTCTCAAGTTTTACATAATTGATAGACATGAAAAAGCAAACAGCTATCAAAGCAATTATGTATAGTTTTTACAGTTTTATACTTTTAGAGCCGGAAGGGACCTCAGAAACCATCTAGTCAGCTCCTTACTTTAAAAATAAAATTCAAACCCAACAATTTGTCTCAGTTATACAGCTAGCTAGTCAAAGGCCTCATTTCCAGTCCAGTACAGATTCCATTATATCATTTACTCAATGTTTTTCATCTGAAGGCAGGAAGTCAAGTGTATATGCAAATAGGGAGAAGCAGATGTTATGAAAAGAGCACAGATTTGGGAGCCCAAGAGACCTAGATTAAATCAACTCTGCTGCTTTCTAGCTGAGTGGCATTAAAGTCTGGATCTTAACTTCCTTATCAATGAAATTATGTGTGTTAAGAAAAGGGTAATATTAATAATAGCTTCTTTGTGACACTGCTGTAAAGCAACTAGCAAAGTAACTGTTCATAACTGGTTCTATACTAAATTAAAGGAGGTTATTGTTGTTTTGCTAAGACTATACATTAAAAAATATAGGTCTGAGTCAAAGTAGTCAAAAAACGGTACCTAAGCCTTACCATTTTTATTGAGAACATTCAATCTCAGATACATATATAGACTTAAATGAACCATTTAAGCCACCAATGATATGTACACCTCTAAAACCAAACACTAAATTTTCATAGACCTAATGCAGCTAATACTAAAATGGGAAACACTCTCTGACACTACACGAGACACACTAATAGACAAAAATGAAATATCTGGATTTCAGATGGGCTAAAGCACCTGTGGTATAATAAAAAATACATTTGGTCTTTGTCCTTGGTTCCTGGCACAGAGCTCCTAAAACCCCTGGAATTTCCTGAAGGAAGTATCTTGTGTTGTTCATGGCAAGCCCCTCTCAACCATACCTGAATTTGTGCTAATAAAGTGACTCCCAGTGGGACCCTGGATAGCTTCGGGATGGGGGCTGCTTGCCACAAAGGTGATTAGAGGGCTGGAACTTTTGGCCCACCCCCTGGCCTCCAGGGAGGAGTGAGAGGCCTGAGATCCAGCTCGCTCACCAATGGCCAATGATTTAATCAATCACACCTGCTTAATGGAATCTCCATAAAAACTCCTAAGTAATGGAGCTTGAGGAGCTCTCAGGTTGGTGAACACATTGAGGTGTTGAGGGTGGCACGTCTAGCAAGGGCCTGGAAGCTCTGTGCCAACCCCACTGCCCTTGTACCTTGCCCTACGCATCTTTCCATTTGGCTGTTCCTGAGTTGTATCCTTTATAATAAACCTGTAAATATAAGTAAAGTGGTTTCCTAACTTGGAGTCATTCTAGTAAATTATCAAACCTGAGGAGGGGGTCAGGGGGACCCTCGGTTTATAGCTGGTTGGCGGGAAGAACAGGTGGCCGTCCCCCCAGGACCTGCGCCTGGTGCCTGAGGTGAGGGCAGTCTTGTGAGAGTCTGCACTAACTTCAGGAGTTGGTGTCAGAACTGAACTGAGTTGTCGGACACCCAGCTGGTATGAGAAAAGACCCCAGCATCTGAGCCAGTGAGTTCTGATGTGACATCCATTCACAGCTAACACAGAGGAAAAACAACGTCTGCCTAAAATACCACATTTTATGATAAATAGTTCCATTTTATTCTAAAAATGAAATAACTAGCTTTATAATTATACATTTGTAACTATTTGATTTTTTAAAAAGAATATACATAAACCCTGATTAAAAGGATGGTTTTGGGTGATCATTAGGAATTGGCCTCTTCTCGATAAAACCAAGTCATTTCAGACTAACCTCATTTCATTCTTTGACAGATTACTACATCAGATCTTGGAAATTAGACAGACACATTGTATCCGATCTTCAGCAAGGATTCTGGCAAATTATCTAAAGATATCCCTGTGGACAGGTGAAGAAGTGTGGAAACAATATGCTAGAATACAATTAAGTGGATGAGCTATCAATCAAATGTCTACGCCCAGAGTGAGATGCTCAGTGGGATGATGCCTAAGTGCTGGAAGATTCCCAGCGACATTTCATTAGGGCGCCCCCTGCAGCCTTTTCCTATATATCACTTTAAAAAACAATGGAGATGAAACGAAATTTACTGGATATGTAAAAGATACACATGACCACCTTGCCTCCTCTTCTTCCTTCTCCAACCTCATCCTCTCTCATTCTGCCCCTTTCCTTATTCCACTCCAACCACACTGGCCTCCTTACTATCTCTCAAACATGCCAAGTACACTCCTGGCCTGGGGCCTTTGAACGTGTAGTATATCTTTGGCTTGGATTCTCTTTCCTCAAGCATCTACGTGCTCCCTCATTTCCTTTAGGTGTCTGTTCATCTCATCAGACCAGCCTTCCTAGACCATCTGCACTGAAATAACACCCCTCTTACCCTTTGTCTCCTTAACCAGATTAATCTTTCTTCTTAGCACTCATCATCATCTGACAAATCATTTATTTGTATATTTGTTTCTTGTCAGCTTACTTTTCTTTCAAACCTTGAAAAGAAGCCTTTAAGGACAGATAAGGAGTTTGTTTTGTTCAGAATGTATCCCCAATACCCAGTACAGGGCTTAGCTCACAGTAGGCACTCAATAAATATTTGCAAAAAATAAATATGAATAGGTACATGAAAGAAATTCAAAAAGATTTTGACCGACCATAATTTAAAAGATTACATTAATAGGGATAATATATTTGAGGCTCTGATCTTAGAAAGAAAATCTCAAATGTGCTAAAAAAGAAAAGGATAAGAAAGTGGCCTAATGATGCCAGAAAAAAAGAATCTAGACACTAACTTTGTATCTTTCACAAAAACCAACTCAAAATGATCATAGATCTAACGGTAAAATGCAAAACTATAAAACTTTTAGAAGATAACATAGGAGGGAATCTAAGTGATCCTGGAGTTGGCGGTGAGTTCTTAGATACATCACCAAAAGCAAGATGCATGAAAGAAAAAACTGATAGATTGGACTTTAATAAAATTCAAAACTTCTGCTCTGTAAAAGAAAGAAGTCTTTTCATTCTATTGTAAGACTGAAAGACGAGCATCAGACTGAGAGGATATACTTGCAAAATACATATCTTATCAAAGGACTTGTATCAAAATATACACAGAACTCTTTAAAATTCAATAAAAAGAAAACTCAATTAAAAGGGCAAAGATCTTAACAGACACCTCACCAAAAATCTGCAGATGGATAACAAGCAGATGGAAATATGCTCATTATATGTCATTAGTAAATCACAAATTAAAACAATAAGGACCACTGCACACCTATTAGAATGACTAAAATCCAAAACACTGAAAACAGCAAATGCTGACGAGGATATGGAACAACAGGAACTCTCATTCATGCTGGTGAGAATGCAAAATGGTACGGTCACTTTGGAAGGCAGTTTCTTACAAAATCAATTATACTTTTACCATATTATCCAGCAATAGCACCCCTAGGCATTTACCCAAATAAGTTCAAAATCTATGTCCACACAAAAACCTGCACACAAATGTTTACAGCAACTTTATTCATAATTGCTAAAATTGGAAGCAACTAAGATGTACTTGAGTGGGTAAATGGATGAACTTTAGTATATCCAGACAATGGAATATTATTCAGCACCAAAAGAAATAAGCTATCAAGCCATGACAAGACAATGGAGAGGCCAATCTAAAAAGGCTGTATACTGTATGATTCCAACTATACGACATTTTCAAAATGGCAAAGTATGACAACAGTAAAAAGATCAGTGGTGGAGGGAGGGACTAATAGGTAGAACACAAGCGATTTTTAGGGCAGTGAAATTAATATGTATGATACTGTAATGGTGGACGCAGTGCATTATACATTTGTCAAAACCCAAAGAACTGTACTACACAAAGAGTGAATCCAAATGAAAACTATGGACTTAAGTTAATAATAATGTATCAATATTGGTTCAGTTGTAACAAACGTGCCACTCTAATGCAAGATGTTAACAGGGTAAATGGTGAGGAGGGGAGGAATATAGGTACTCTGTACTTTCCGCTGAATTTTTCCTTAAACTTAAAACCACTCTAAAAATAAAGTCTACTGTTTTTTTAAAGTGGCCTAATGTACACAGCAAACAAGACATAGGGGATTTAGGGAACAAAAAGTCCAGTAAATTCAAAGGCATGATATATCAACAACAGAAGAGTGTGACCTTGGGCTGTATAAAAGAACAGGATATGGAACGAGAGATTTGGTCCTGCTTTACGCCTCATTTCTGGGTGCTACACTTTAAGAGAAAAGAAAACTGGAGAACATCTCAAAGAGCAATCAGGAAGGTGACAGATTTGAAACCATATCCCTTGTGAAGAAACTGGGAATGTTTAAACTGCAAAAGGCTTAGGGAAGGGTCATGATAACATTCTTTATTATCCCAAAGATGGTTATGCAGGAGAAGGATTAGGCTTCTTCCACATGAACCCATGGGATAGAACTAAGCCCTAGGTCAATGATTCTCAATCAAACTACACATTATAATCATCTGGGAACGAGTGAATGAACAAACAAATGAATGAATGATTTATTTTGTAAATATAGACTCCACTCCACATCAGGGAGTGAGACTGAGTGAGCATAGGTTATATTTTTAAACCTCTGCAGGTAATTTAATATTCAGCCAGAGTTAAGAACCACCAACCTATGTGTAAAAACTCCTGGGAAACAGATTTCTTCTCAAAATAAGGAAGACTATTCTAATAATACCATCCTAAGACGAAATAGATTGTCTTGGAGGTTTCGTATCAAGTGGGAGGCAGAGCTTGAGGTAGGAAGCATGCCTTAGAGTTGACAGACCTAGATTTTAAATCGGCTCTGTCACTACTAAATGAGTAACTGGGCAGGTTTCTAGATATTTACATCCTCAATTTCCTCATTCATAAAATAAAGATGATAACACCCAACTTCACTGGCCTCTACGATATTTAAATAAAATCACCTATATGAAGTGCTGTAATTCCATTTCTAGTAGAATGGTAGCCTAAGTACCCTGCCATTAAAAATTAAAGTTACAGAGTAAAATAAGAAAAACATCTCTGATGCATCAATAAACTAACAGGGCCGGGCACGGTGGCTCACGCCTGTAATCCTAGCACTCTGGGAGGCCAAGGCAGGTTGATCACTCGAGGTCAGAAGTTCAAGACCAGCCTGAGCAAGAGCGAGACCCCATCTCTACTAAAAATAGAAAGAAATTATCTGGACAGCTAAAAATATATATACAAAAAATTAGCCGGGCATGGTGGCGCATGCCTGTAGTCCCAGCTACTCGGGAGGCTGAGGCAGTAGGATTGCTTAAGCCCAGGAGTTTGAGGTTGCTGTGAGCTAGGCTGATGCCATGGCACTCTAGCCTGGGCAACAGAGTGAGACTCTGTCTAAAAAAAACAAACAAACAAACAAACTATAATAAAGTAAGGAATACCAATCCCAAAACTAGCACTTACATAGTAAATGCTTTGAGGGTATCTAGTAAACAAGGTGGACCTGGTTAGTTTTCAGAGTTTCACCAGTTCTAGGAAATGCAGACAGAAATTCTAGGACTTACTAAAGGTTAGTGAGCCTGATGAGAGAACCATACCCCACCATAAGTCAGGACTCAAAAGACTACATGCTCAGTTTAAGAGTGAATTTAAAACAAAGGTGCCCTACTCTTACTCCTATCCTTACTCCAGGGGACTGCAAGGAAAATTTGCTGCTCTGAAATTTGATACTAAATGAAGGAGGTAAAAATCTTCCCCAAGAATCCACAACTTTACGTTGGTCCTCACACAAGTAAGTAATCCAAATTCGTGCTACCTGGGTAATCTGAAAAACCTCAAGCTAAAAATGTAAAGGTTCCCAGGACTTCCTTATATGTATTTTGCACTGAGAAAGACACAACATTCTTTCTGTGATATCTCCGCTAAAGAACATAGCCTGAATCTCATCATGCCAAAACAGCAGGTAAACCCAAATTGAAGGACATTCTACCAAAAAAGACCTGTACTCCTCAAAAATGTGAAGACCGTGAAAGAAAAATGTTTACTTGTTTGTGAAACTACCAAAAAATTAAATTACTCAAACTTGAAGGTTTTGTATTTTCAGGAAAAGAATTCTTACAGCTATAACAAGAGCTGTAATTCCACATCTTACCTCTTAGATGAAAGGTAGCAAGTTGTCCAAGCCTCCATCTAATCCTATTCTAAAAATGAAAAACTGATATTATTTGGAAAAAACAAAGCTGCTTTTACTAATTATCAGAATAAGACACAACATTGATTTCTTTGCTCTTGTCTTCTTAACAAGTGATTTTTGCTAAGTCAAGAGAAGAGGATATGTTATAAAGAGTGGAAGCTTGGGTAAAATAAACATTCCAGAACCATTCTCACCTTAATGACAGTCACATCCATGCCAGATAAATGCAAAATTGGGGCAGCATTTTTTTCAAATAGAGTCCTGGCTTTGCTGTAGACAAAAAAAAAAAAAAGAGAGAGAGACTATTTTAATACAAGTTCTCGAGAGGAAGAATAAAAAGCTCAAACATCTTCTTTGGAGTAGAATAAGAAAGACCATGGAACATGGGTTTCTTTTATTTGTTCAATTACAGAAAGTTTAACAAAGAGTAATGAGTTAACACAAATAGCAAAATAGAACTTTTCACCCTGGGGCCTACAAGAGTTTGCCCCTTGTCTAATATAATAAGTTCTTATCCATTTGGGAGACCTACAGAGTTCACATTCTAGTTCCTCCAGAGGAAGAATGGACACTAGATGAGACTCCATTCAGGCACCAATGCTCGATTTACTCAACAAGAATTTATTGAGCACCTACTCTGTGACAGACACAGGTGGAAGAGCTGGGGACACAACATGACAAAGCAGACAAAACTACTTGTCCTCATGGAACTTACTTATATTCCACTGGAAGGAACGAATTTATTGCAACATTATTCATCTGACCCATACATTGAACAAAATAGAAAATCGCTTAATTCTCACTCAATGAACACAACCTTTGGGGGAGAGATATGTCGTTTTTAATAATTTCAAATACTAGAGGCATCTCCATTTCTTGAATTTTAAGCCTATAGTGAAATCCCTGGAGACAGAGCAAAAATCCTTTCCAGGAAGGCAGACTTTCTGCTAGGAAAGAGAAAAGTTTAAAATTACCTAATACCACCATAGGATAATTAATCAGAAACTTGTCCAAAACTCCCAGGCATGGTCATGCCCTTCTCTGTGTCCCTCAACACTTTTTATACACCTCTGTTAGCAACTTTCACATTGTATGATGATTAGAGATTGACAAGACTGTCTTCAGAACTAGACTAGAAGTTTTGTAAAAACAGACACCAAATCTTATTAATCCTAGAATCCCATGGCCTCTAGGATTATGTATAGCACACTTGGGTACTTACTAGGTATCTAATGAATTAATGCACAAATGAATGAATGAATAAACCTGCCCCAAATGCAGACACGTAAATTCTGAGGAAAATGAAATGGCATGATTGTGATGCTTTCTAAGAGAAATAAACAACCCTTAGAAGAGTTTGTGTATTTCAAAAGTATCATGCACATCATTAGACAGTAAACGCTTGTCCAGTTCAGATCAGAATTTAAAAACACAACCTAGGAATTAAAGGATGCAAAAATTACAGAAAATCCCTTCTCCCAGTGGAGAAGTCGGTCCAAAGTCAAATAAATGTTGAAACATACCTATTAGTGGACCTGTCTCTTGCCCAAATATTTTCAACTATTACATAAAGAAAAAAAAAATAATCCTAGTACTTTCAAGCAATCAATGTCAAACCTCTAACTTTTATATCCACATTTACTCAATCCTCTTTCTAAAAAAGATGTTTTAACCAATGATGCATCCTTTGACTTTAAGGATATTTTATACTAGAAAGAAAAACAAAGGTAGCTAATGAAAAGCATGTATACTTATGCACAGACTAAATTTAATATGCTTTAAACTAAAAAGAAATAACTACCAAATGGCATACAGAACACAAAACATTTCTTATTATGAATTAAATTAGAATTGAGAAGCCTAGACAAATTTTCAGAAGAAACATCCAAAAGAGTATCTCCAATCCAGGGCCTGAGCATATAATAAGCAAATTAAATATACCCTACCTTTCTACTGCTCTGAAATGATTATTAGAATGAACATGAAAGGGTAAGTGAAAATTTCTCCCGTCCAGCTCACCATTTCTGGGGGCTTAACCCAACAATAAAAGGCTGAGCTATACTGCAAACAATCCTCCTTTCAGGGTTGCTTTCATAACTAGATTGATAAGAAAGGATCAGTTGGAAGCGGATCAGGTCTATTTCCTAAAAGTAAAACTCTGGAGAAGTCTCACTCTTGTCAATCACAACAGATCTCCTCTGAGTTAGTTTAAGAAATAAGACTTGAACATTTGGGTTCTTTATTCACATCTTTATATGGATGCCATGGGTTCAGAAAATCACCAAAATGAAGGTGAAGATGTTTTTCCTTCTAATGTTCTACATAAAAGATTGAAAAACAAGTGTTACCAATAAGACATACATTATTTATCATATAATTAAGGGTGAGATAGCACCAGGGCTAAATAAAAACTTTATGTACTTATAGCAATTTCCAATCTCAGGCACACACACCAAATAATTACTCTTTAATATATTATTTATTAACACTAAACACACAGTTATCTTATTTCTTAAAGCACTTATGTAGTTTTAAACCAGTACTACATAATGAAATAGCTACATAATAAATTATAAATTATGTGTCAGGGCAGAGCCATGATGACAAAAATAGTGCAATTAAATACTGAAAGCTTTAAAAAAAGATGCTGTTCAGTTTCAGAGTTTCCTAGAAGCATGAGGGGATTCACCTTGTTAAGGAGACAATGCCTTAGAAAAGAATGGCTTTCCTTCAGTGACAGCATTTTAGCCCACCTTTGGATAAAGGTATTATAGATTTAAACAAGAACCCACATTTAAAAATGCAAATATATTTACATGTAAAAAGAATCTAAAACTTCTCTGAAAAAATAAAATTTATTAATTTAAAAAATGTAGACACTTCTTAGAAGACGGAACTCAAAATAACTGATTATAGCTTAAACAAATTACCATAAATTTCATCCAAAATTAGCAAGTTATTAATTTATTAGGTCTCTAAAGGAATAGAACATGGAACAGTTAAACTGAACAAGGCCGAAGGTGAGGCAGGTAAAAGAGCTTCTGGAAAGGGTAGGAAAGAGAAGAGAAGAATGTTCTGAACTTAGCCCATGGTCAGTTAACAACAATACGTTTCTCACATTCAGTGCTTACTGGGAAATGGAAATAATGCTTAATATTTCATAGGCATCATCTCCTTGTATTATATCAAAGGCCTCTATTCTATACGGTAATTTTTTAAAGTATGTGCTATTGCTTTTCTGATTTTACAGATGAGTAAACTGGGGATTTAGGAAGTTAAGAAACCCCCACAGTATCACAGAGCTAGCAAGCAGCAAAACAGTATGACCAGGCCCCTCAAACTCCCAGACCCATGCTGAGTTCTCCACTATCTCCACAGGCCACCATTGACTACTTATCTTGAGTATTTTGATTATGTGGTGTTAGGACTTACTCATTTGCTGGTATTATTTAGCAATGGTATTTAACAAGAGTGATCGACAGGCATTATGACTGGTGTCATAATGAGGGAAGGGAGGGGCTCTAACAAAGCCTAACGAATATGATTCAATTAGGCAGGGTTAGACAATCCGAATTAAACAGCTGAATTAAAAAGAAATAAGGCACGACTTACTCTCCTATCTGTGAAGCCACACTCACTGCCTCCCAAGAAATGATCAGAGAAACCGACTTCAGAGCTCCTGAGTTTTACCCCAAACTTAAAGTCTGGCCCCAACTATTCTTTTTGTTGTTGTTCTTATTATCTTAATGCCATTTGACTTAGATCTTATAGAGTCCAAGCTGATACATATTTATTATCTGATCCTCAGAAAAGCCAAAAAGAATGTTCTGACCATTAGGGAGAGTAAAAGGTATCACTTTTTTTTTTTTTTTTTTTTTTACCCTCAACCCATTAATTCTATTTTTAAAAAATAAACTTTAAACAGTTTCTTCTAAAGCCATCAAGGTCTTTGTATTCACCTTTCCAATTAAATGAGAGTTGCATCTAACAGTGTAAAAAAAATTTTTTGCCTATGGTATTTTTTTTCATTAAGAGACTGAGTTCCCACAAACCCCTCCCTACCCCCACACACATCCCCCTGCTTTCAATGTAGTACATTTGTTACCAATGAACCATCAAGAACACATCATTATATACCCAAGTCCCAGCCACTCTTCACACCTTAATTGCCTCCCATGACCTTTCCAGGCCAGCCAGACCAGTTCCAGGCCGTCCTGTGCCGTAACAAGGACATAACTAGGTCACTCTTGTTTCTAGCCCCCTTCCCCTTGGGCCATTTCCTTAGTCAAGAAGAAGGACTGTTCTCCTCCTGCCTGCTTCCTCCAAGAACAAGCTCAAGGTTCATCCATTTTGGAAAGAGCATTTCTGACCTCCCAAGCCCACAGTGCTCTTAGCCAACTCTGAACATCCTGCGAACAGAGAAGGCCTGATGATTTATGCCACACCAGCAGAGCGGTCCTTCCCAAGAGGACTACCTTTCAAGCAGATAAGACTTCTCTGCTTGTGTTAATTCTGGAATGATTATTAAACTTCAATTAGACAAGTTTTCTAAGTATGAGTTAGCTTTATAGCTATTTCTCATTAACTGTTATTTCTACGTTACAAATGAATCTTATTGGCTAGAAGAATACTGAACCTGGTTCTTCCAATTCCACACAATCTAAATAGCTGCCTGATATTCTATCATTTTTTTCCCCTTAGAAAAACTGAATATATAACAAATCACAAACTGAACTACCCTTTACAAGCTGCAGGATTGAGAAAGACAGTTGCCTTCTTCACTTGCGCGTTGGGAGGAATGAGTTGATTGCCAAACACCTAAAAAGGAAAAAAGCAAAGTTTTCAGTAAATGTCCCTTTATTCAGTAAATGTCACAGATATTCTTTCATTCCAAAAAAAATATAATTGCAGCAGATATGATGTCTACTCTGGGAAAGAAAACTGTTCTTTCATGATCTCTCATTAATGAAAACACCATAAGCAACAAAAGTGTACCATTATTTAATGACAATAAGCTCAATTTTGTATTAGAATAAAAACCCTGCTTCATCTACTAGAGGTAACCTTTCTCTATTAAATATGGCTAGGTTTATTACAAACATATTACCAGTAAGGCCATAGTCTCTCAAGAGAGAAGTTTAATCTATTTGTCTTTAGTTTTCAGAGCACAATCTTTTCTTCCTTCAACTTATTACTGAAACTTATTTACGAGGAATCTTTGTGTTAGTCTTCATATCTTTATACATATAAGAAATAAAACTAATACTCTATTTGCCTTCTCTTCTTTGCAACCCCATATGATAATTAAATAGCAGCAACTGGCAGGGGAAAAGAAATGTACCAGTATTTACTAAGCACCTAGTATTTGCCATTTTTACACACATTACTCTTAGTTCTCAGAAAACAAGGGGATATGAAATAATCTTCTTTTTTCAGTTAGAAAGCCAAGAATCAGGAAGATTAAGTTACTCAAAGTCACAGAGTTGATAAATTAAAAGCCTGGAATTTATACCTATCTAACTTCGAAGCCCAAACTTCTGATCTTTTAGTTCTAAAGAGCAGATAAAGGATGAAGTAGAATTAAGAGGCAGAGGACTGGATGTGAGAGTCAAAATGGGACCTGAATGGGAGCTATTGGATTGGAGAAAATGGTCAACAGAAAGTATGGGAGTAGGAAAGCACCAAAAAGAGCACAAACTGGAGTGCTGGATGGTTGCGGAGCAGGTCTAGGACAATAAGGTGGAATGCTAGCATACAAGTACAAAGTAAAGATAGGAGAAAAACAAAATTATGCGAAGATTTTTATTGAATAACTCACTCTACATCTACCACCTCCCTAACAGTCTATTAGGGAAACTTTCTCACCATTATCTATTTCTGGCTTTAAAATATACTTCCTTTTCTGAAGACTTCAGAGAGACAGTTTCTTTGTAAAAAAGTTTCGAATACATTATAATTTCGATTCTGTTCTCATTCTTACTAACTTAGACCTTAAGATTTTTCTGCCAAATATCTAAATATGTAACTTGTTCTTTTTCTATCTATATTATTTCTAGAATGTGGCCAGAAATGATTTCATTAACCAGGCTCTCTAGCCTACCAGATTCCAGACCTATAGTACTAGATTATTCCTCCTTATCCTGGTTTCTTAGTCTGTAGAATCCTTACCTACCTGCAACTCAAGTCTCAGATTCACGGTGGGATAAGGAATTTATGGGAGATTACACTGAGCTGAGTTTATGTGAGAATTAAAAAAAAAAAAAAAATCATATTCTTTCAAGACCACAAAGGGAAGAACACAGACAGGAGAAGTGACTAGTGGAGGCTATAGGGATGAATCCACTTTCATCTGTCAGATGGAAGGAGCTAAACATCTGCAGGGGAAATGGAGAATTAGAACAGTAGAAAGAAGTAAACACACAAGAGGGAGAACATAACCGATGGAACATGGTCCCTGAAGAAGTAAGAGGAGATGGAATTCAGAACAGAGGTGGAGGCATTTAATTTCATTAAGAAAGGGAGGACCCTACAATTACACAGGTCTACAGTTCCTTGAAGAGAGAAAGAAAGGGGTCCCCTCCCAAAAGGGTTTTCCAGTTGCAAATGGTTGGCTTGGGTGCGGATGACCTTGAATTCAATACTGAAGTTTATTTGAATTGGTTTCTAAAACAAATTAGAGCCATATGAGGTAATACATTTAAACAAAAAAGTGATCAAATTCGTAAAACACAGATTCAGAACAGCTAGACAACAATCACTAAAGACAGGAATTTATTAATAGTATCTATGTCACTGTCATCCACAAAAACATTTCAGAAACAAACATATGGTTTGCCACCTACTTCTCTTACTAAAATGCTTCATACCTTTGCCATTTTTGACTTTAATGTTTCTTTTTTGGTATTTCTGGCATCATATGCTCAAATGACATATAACAAAAAGGCAACTCAGTCACGAAATTTCATCTGCAAGGTATAATGTACAAATTGGGGGAGAGGGAGCAAAAATGTGGTCTTAAATTTGAAAGGATTTACAACTCAGCTATAATTAATACAACCAGATAAATGAATCTTTAAGTAATTTAAGTAATCTCATGGAATTGGGAAAACAGTACACATAATATGGTCAGTTGTCCTTTGAGATGAACCAACAATTTTAAGAAGACTCGACTTTTAGAGGTAACACCTGTTCTGAACTGATATGCTTGGGGGTTATTCAGATCAGGGATGTTCAGGATTTAGCCAGATTTTGCAGGACAACTGCAGATACAAACAAATTCCCAGAGCTTCAACCAGTCATGTGTTCTTGGGACTGATCCAGAAGCAAACAAGTCTAAAGTGGTGGGTGTTAGAATTGCTCTTCACCAGATGGTTAACTTCCTCGAGTTCTACTCAGAGTTGGCCCTAAGCCTGATTCATCCCTTGATAGTGGGAAAAAAAAATAGCCAAACTGCACTGATGCAAGACACCATGCAAGCCTCCTGGAATAGCCTGAGTTTCCTGCACAATGGAGATGAGGTAGGTTTTAATTTTATCACATTAAATGGTATTACCTGAGCTTCTTGACAGGCTGCTCTTCTTAGCAGGTTATCACTACCAAAGTAAACAAAAGAGAATAAACATTAGCTTTAATGGCAGATTAAGATCCATATAACATTTGAGGTTTTGTTTATTTTTTAATATATGCACCTCTCCCCTATGAACACCCAAGTGAAAGTTTCTTAAAGATCTGATAACAAATCATAGGCACATTTGAAAAATATGTTTTCTAAATGAAATTTTGTGTTAAGTATTTCCGTATTATGGTAGGCAGAGTAATACCCCTTCCCCGCAAAATGTCCACATCCTAATCCCCAGAACTTGAGGATATGTTACTTTACGTGGCAAAAGGGCTTTTACAGATGTGATTAAATTTAGGGAGAGCCTTGAGATGGAGAGATTATCCTGGATTATCTGGCGGGCCCATTCTAACCACAGGGGTCTTTAAAGCACGGAAACTTTTCTGGTTATGATAAGAGGCAGATATATATGACTATGGAAGAATGGTCAGAAAAATGCAACCTTGTTGGCTCTGAAGATGGAAGAAGACCCTGAGTCAAGGAACGTGGTAGCCTCTAGAAACTGCAAAGGCAAGACAGTGGATGCTCCCGTAGGGCCTGGGAGGAACGCAATCCTTATCAACACTTTGTCTTAGCCCAGTGAGACCTATGTTGGACTCCTAATCCACAGAGCATAACATCTAACATCACAAATTTGTGGTGTGTTGAACCACTGAGTTTGCGGTAATTTGTTAAGGCAACAATAGGAAACTAATATACATATCCTGCATTTTGCTTATTCATCGGAAATACTCAGATCATTTGCCAGAAGTAAATTTCACGTTTAGTTGCTTCTGCTATTTTATCCAAATCGCTTATTTTTTATATCATTGTCAGACACTCAATTATATCATAAATGAATAATTTTGTCATGAGGCAAAATTATAGCTTCCAAACACAAAAGCATTCTATCAGAATCTATTTAACATAAAGATCTCTAAAATGTGTTTATACCATAAATGCATTTTAAATGGCTCCAACTGCCTAAAGGACTCCAGAATCTTCATCTAAGAGTTTGTGTTAATGCACATTGCTGGCATTGCTAAGATAATAACTTCAAACTGGTTAATGACAGTTAAGAAAATTAATAGCCAGAATAGATGAACGATAATCAATTTATAGGAAAAAAATTAAAAAGAAAAAAGGGTTATTTTACTTATATTCTCTTTCTAGACATTTTTTATAACATTGAAGACCTTGAATTTTGCATTTCACAGTAATTCAAATATGATTTTGACATTTAAGGTTGAACAAAAAATAAAATCTATACAAAATTTGAGGGATTTTTTTGTTTATTTTTCCATCTGGGCAGTAGGGGAGCTGAGTCACTCAAGCAAATGGGGACTGGGCCTGGCTATAAAGGTCACCTTGTGGGCTAGACTTGACAAGGGATTTGTCTCCTGAGGATCTTTGTTATTGAACAAATGGAATGGTTTCCAGCCTCTCCTCACTGTGCTCTTCCAGGCACTGCCTTTAATGCTTTCCTCTAGTACTATGGTTCCCAACCCCCAGGCTGGTACCAGTCCATGGCCTGATAGGAACCAGCCACGCAGCAGGTGAGCAATCGAAGCTTCATCTGTATTTACAGCTGCTCCCCATCACTTGTATCCCTGCCTGAGCTCCGCCTCCCCCTCCTTAGGAAAAATTGTCCTCCACAAAACGGGTCCCTCATGGCAAAATGGTTGGGTTGGAGACTGCTGCTAGTAGACTGAATCCCTTGTGCTTCCAATGTCTTCTACAAAGTCACCCTGTGGATTTTTCTGCACAAGCCCTCTATAAAATCTGCAAACCTGTCTCTACATCCCTGTCCATTTCCTCCAATTTTCCTCCCAGGCTCCTCCCCCACAACAAAGGACAGACCTCTGAAGGCAACAGGCTCCTCTGGGTCATTAGGAGAGAACATCACTCTTACCACATTTTCAGCCACACTGACGTCCACGGACCTAGCTGAAAAGAGAACAGCCCCAAATATGTACAAGAATATGGGGAAGCACTTTGGATCATTTTTTTCCTAAATTCTTTGTTGCTAGAAGTAAAATTTTGATGGTTAACTTATGATTAAGTATATTATTAAAGATCTCAGCTTTCCTGAGCTTATTAATTCTGCTTGATTTATCAGAGTGCTATTCAAAATCAAAAGATCTTGTGATAGTTAATTCCCTGAATTTAATGTGCCAAATGAAATATGCTGTCAACGACACCTGAGAGAAAGCTGGAATACGAAAGAAAATCTCATTATCATTGTACTTTATTTAATATCAAAAATGGTATTAAACATCTTGATCTTAACTCTCTGAACCAGGCTGTTACTAAAAATCAAACATGTCCTCAAAAAAAAAAAAAAAAAAAAAAAAACCCAGATTTCTCCCATTGAAATAGTCTGGGCCGGGCGCGGTGGCTCACGCCTGTAATCCTAGCACTCTGGGAGGCCGAGGCGGGTGGATTGCTCAAGGTCAGGAGTTCGAGACCAGCCTGAGCGAGACCCCGTCTCTACTAAAAATAGAAAGACATTATATGGACAACTAAAAATCTATATAGAAAAAATTAGCCGGGCATAGTGGCGCATGCCTGTAGTCCCAGCTACTCGGGAGGCTGAGGCAGTAGGATCGCTTAAGCCGAGGAGTCTGAGGTTGCTGTGAGCTAAGCTGACGCCACGGCACTCACTCTAGCCTGGGCAACAAAGTGAGACTCTGTCTCAACAACAACAAAAAAAAAAAAAAAAAAAAAAGAAATAGTCTGATGATCTACAGCAAGATCTGAAAACTATTTCAACAAAGAAATTCCAAAAATGTTTCAGTAATGGCAGCATCATTGGAAGAGAATATAACTTAAAATTCATAGAGTGACTACCATGTGCCAGGTACCGTGGCAGTGATGTTCATAAACCTTTAATCTTTGTGATAACCTTGCAAGGCAAGCACTCTGCAATATAAAATATTCTCACATTACAAATGAGGAAGCCGGGGCTCAGAAAGGAAAGCGACTTACCCAAGAGCACAGGGTTACTAAGTGGTAGAGCTGGAATTCAGACCCATACCCACCTGACCCTAAACAAATGCTTTAATGCTTTTTCTTCTTAACTTCAGGCGATACTGAATGGGCAAATACTCATTTGGTTGTATACTTTATAGCACATTTATTAATCATATTGCTTCCTAGTCTCATCTAATGTAACTTTTATAATTTATATTCATATAATGTTTTTAAAAAGTTCAGATAGGATAAGGCTCCTAAAAGTAGTTGTCGAAACAAACTCATTTAACACAAAGGGCAGAATGAAAAGGATTTGGTCCTGTCCTGAAGAAGTTTAGGATCAAGTAGCAAAGAAAACAGCTGCTGGTAAATATTGGTGGTACAGGAAAAGATGTGTTTCTTGATAAATAATGTGCCAAGCACTGTAGTAGGTGTCTGGGATATGCTGGTGAGTACGCCCAACATTCCCTGTCCTCATGAAGTTTACAGTTTAGAAGGGAAGGAAGACAATTCAGCAACCATGATGCAATTTGACTTTTATGTACCCCATAAAAGGGGCACATAATAGGGGCATCTAACTTAGTTTTGATGGAATTAGAGAAGGCTCTTTACAGGATGTGACATTGAAGCTAAGATCTAGGGAAGACATTAAAAGTAGCCAGGCAAAGATAGGGAGTAGAATCTAGGCAAAGGAAACAGCATGTTAAAGCCTGCAGGTGCTAGAACATGATGAATTTTGGAAAGTGAGAAAGTAGTTCAGGACAGCTGAGGAAGCAGCAAGAGAGGAGGGAGGAAGTGCAAGGAGTCACCAAGGGCCTTTTAAGCTATTCAAGGGATTTGGTTTTTTTGTTTTGTTTTTTTCAAAATTTTTACAGGGGTACAAACATTTGGGTTACATCTATTGCATTTGCACCGCCCAAGTCAGAGCTACAAGTGTGCCCTCCCAGACCATGTGTACTGTACCCACTAGGTGTGGATTTACCCATCCCCTCCTCGCCTCTCCCACCTGCCTGATCCCCAGTGAATGTTACTTCCATATGTGCACATAAGTGTTGATCAATTAGTACCAATTTGACGGTGAGTACATATGGTGCTTGTTTTTCCATTCTTGTGATACTTCACTTAGTAAAATGGGCTCCAGCTCCATTCAGGGTAATATAAGAGGTGCTAGATCACCATTGTTTTTTGTGGCTGGGTAGTACTCCATGGTATACATTTACATTTTGTTAATCCACTCATGTATTGATGGGCACTTGGGTTGTTTCCACATCTTTGCAATTGTGAATTGTACTGCTATGAACATTTGAGTGCAGATGTCTTTATTATAGAATGTCTTTTTTTCCTTTGGGTAGATGCCCAGTAGTGGGATTGCTGGATCAAAAGGTAGTTCCACTTTTAGCTCTTTGAGGCATCTATCTCCGTATTACTTTCTATAGAGGTTGTGCTAGTTTCCACCAGCAGTGTATGAGAGTTCCTATCTCTCCGCATCCACACCAACATTTATTGTTTTGGGACTTTTTGATAAAAGCCATTATCATTGGAGTTAAGTGATATCTCACTGTGGTTTTGATTTGCGTTTCCCTGATGATTAGAGATGTTGAGCATTTTTTCATATGTTTCTGGATCTTATCCTAAGGGCAATAAGGAGCCATTAGAGGGTTTTAAGAAGAGAACTGACGTGACCAGATTTGTACTTTAGAGGGATCGTTCTGCTTATATCATGAAGGCGCACTGGTCAGAGGTAAGGCTGATCCTAGTGAAACCAGGGAGGCTCCCTCAGTACCGCAGGCCAGTGATGACATCCGGAACTAGAGTTGTGGCAGAGGGATGGAGAGAAGAGGACAGATTCAGTAGATATTCAGGGGGCAAACCTGCGGGATGGTTCATGGGGATGAAAGGAAAGGGAGGGGTCAAAGACAGTGCCCACATTGTGCATTAAGCAATCTGGTGAACAGAGATGGAATGAGGTAAAAGGTACAGGTGGAAGCAGGAGAAAACTGAGGTTAGTACTGGATCTGTAGACCTGAGATAGTGGTGAGTCCAGGTAGAGGCATCTAGGGGACAGCTAGAAATAAAGATCTGGAGATCCAGACAGCGATCTTGGCCATGTGTAATAGAAGAAATGAGAGTGGATAAGATTACCTATATGAGTTGGGTGAGAAATAGCAGAAGCAGGAAGAGATACCCTGAGCATGGGGACAGTTGACAGAGAACACCAAATGAATCTCAAGTAAATTGACACGGCACTTCATTTAAAAGGCACTTCATAAAAAAATGTGGTGGATAACTGAAGAAAAAGTTGTCCTTAACTGCCACCTTTCCCCTTGATGCTGCATCTACTCTGGCAAACTGTTAAGTTTTTCTGTTCCTAAAAGACACAATAAACTTTATACCTCCAAGGATTTGATCATTTTATCCCTCCCTTCAAAAAAAGCCCAAATCAATACAACCCATGCCCTTACCCCACCACATGCAAAATTTCTTCTCTTATCTTCCGTCCTACTATAAACTTCTTGAAGTCATGGATAATTCACCATTTTCCCATCCACAGCCCACAGCACTGACTCTTGTAGATAGAGGGTACTTGATAAATACTTGTTTAATAAATAAGTGGCAAATGTTTGAACAGGAGAGATTGACTCACCGTGCTCAGACAGGGAGACTTTGCCCTGTAGGAAAAGCTGAAGGTTATTCCTTGTAATAGTATTTGGTATTCTTGAAACAACAGATCAGCTGGGATGGTTCTTCACTGTGATTGCCACCAAAGGGCAAGAGTAAGTGTCATTATGGTGTAGAGTAGGATGAAAACCTTACCAGATCAAGAAGCTCCCAGGGTGTGAGTCTGTAGAGTATAATGGAACTAGTACCCTCTAATAAAAAGGCTAAATGAGGAGTTCCTTTTGGTACACCAGGGAGCACCACAAGAACTGTCCCAGTAGATGAACTCTGAGTCTGGTTATCATAAAATTCTAGATTACTAATGGGTCAAGAATTTGCATGTGAACAGAAGATGCTGTTTCTAAACAAACAAACCAAAAGTATAGTACATAAATTCTAAGCCCATGTTCTTTCCACTGCACCATGCTGTCTCCTGAGAACTAACATTAATACGATTTAAAAGAGGTGCTACAAAACGTAGTCATATCAAAAAGGGTCCCTGCAGATCTGTTCAGTACTAAAGTGCAAGTTTTTTGACAGAAGGAAATTAAAAGCCTCTGGATTAGAAAATGAAAGAAATCTGCTGATGTCACTCTGCCTGAGGCTTTAAATGAATAAGAACACGCCTGCTACTATAGGTAACGAGATGCTCTCAATTTATTCTAAGCCATAAATGTTTTATTTATTACTTTAGGACTGCAAAATAAGATAAGTTGTTATTCCAATAACAACTTTACGTGGCAAGAAAAAGCACATTGATCCATCCTATTTCCCAAAGAGAGTATTTCCCACTACAATCTAGAGGCAAATTGTACAGTAATTTCCACCACTAGCTTTTCCCTTGGTGCATGCAAATACAGTTTTTGCTTTACACAAAATAGACTTCAAGTTTAGATGTTTATAACAACCACTTCAACTTACCCAAACTTCCTAGAACAATTAATCATTACATTGCCAGTGGCTATGCCCACTGCTTGCCCATGGAGCAGCCAGGATGCAGTTGAAATGGAAGCAAAGACAAAAACAAATCTTAGAGAAGTGTGTGCAGAGGGGGAGAGCTTTTCCAAACTGTACATCGCAACCCCCTCCCCATACTCCCAATTCCGCACATAAACAGACGATGGCTGCTGCAGCTGCAGTGAGCCTCTGTATTATACAGAAAAATAGTGACCATCTCTGCCAAGGAGAAAGACATCTGACCAAGCAGGAGGAAATGCATCCTGCTAAGGAAGAATGTCTGATCTTTCCACCTCTGATCACAGAGGACTAAAGAATATCATTTGGAGAGAAGATAGTGTGACAGGTTGGAACACCAAGGAAACAATGAAGGTGTTAATGATTTTTAAAAGGATTTCAGGGCCTTTTGGTCTGTCTTTCCATTTAACCAAAAGATGTTATCTCTTCTTGTTCTTAAGCCGTCCCCAATGTGTTACCTGCTCCTGAAGACACTTCTGTCTTCTTACCTCTTCCAAGTGCAACGTCATAAAGAAGTTCCCTAATGTCATGAAAGCACAAAGGGTCAGGAAGAAATTCTATCGATAACCCTATGTTAAGTGGGGACTGTCTTCATTTCAATGCTCTTAGAGGCCGGGCACGGTGGCTCACGCCTGTAATCCTAGCACTCTGGGAGGCCGAGGCGGGCGGATCGTTTGAGCTCAGGAGTTCGAGACCAGCCTGAGCAAGAGCGAGACCCCATCTCTACTAAAAATAGAAAGAAATGATCTGGACAGCTAAAATTATATATATAGAAAAAAATTAGCTGGGCATGGTGGTGCATGCCTGTAGTCCCAGCTACTCGGGAGGCTGAGGCAGGAGGATTGCTTAAGCCCAGGAGTTTGAGGTTGCTGTGAGCTAGGCTGACACCACGGCACTCTAGCCTGGGCAACAGAGTGAGACTCTGTCAAAAAACAATGCTCTTAGAGTGCATAGAGAAGGTGAGAGAAAATAAGGTCCACAGAGGCAATTGCTGGCATTAAAACTCCATCATTCATGTTATTGAGGGTGAAAAGTTTAGCAAGAGAAAAACAAAGTTAACAAATTCTACCATCAAATGGAAAGGACAAGTGTACGGCACTACCTCTTTCTAGATTAGTAAAAAATATACCAAACTTGCATTCAGGAATTTTGAGGTCAAATGGCTCCTCTGAATGAATTTCTTTAGTTGGTGGCGTACTTAACAATGCAAGGATTAACATTTTTAATAATATTAAGCAAGCCAAAAGCACTGTCCCAAGAATGTATTTGCTAAAACGGGAGGGAGTTAAGAAAGAAGGAAGTCAAGTTCTTAGTTAGCAGGAATGAATAGACCAGCATTGAAATTGATAAAATATTAATAGCTACTCTGAGGAATGAGAAATGGATCAACACAAATGTCTCAATAAAGTCAATCCTCCCAGCAGACTTTTGCCAAAGTATGTTTTATCCATTTAATACAAAAGATTGTGATTCACTCCCGGGATATGAATTTGCCCACTGTGTAACCATGTGTTCTTGAATATTTACAGCAACTCTCAAGTCTTCAATCCCTATTTTTACTATCTTTATTTATTTCTTTGTCAAAGTTTAAAAGCCCTACAACAGCCAGGTAAATAAAATGCCTTTGTCAAAGGCATGCAAGCTCAAGTTCCATTTCTTGGAAATCTAAATTTATAAGTTTGTAAGAGTCCTCAGAAATTATCTAGTCCAAAGCTTTTCAACCTCCCCTCCACAAACCCTGATCCCATCAACCAAATGATACAATATCCCATTAGTATCAAAGTCCACTACAGCAGTGATTCTCATTTGGGCACACACACACACACACACACACACACGCACGCACACACACAGCATCTGTAGTTCCAATCTTAGATCTCTAAGCTCCAAGTGATTCTGGTACGTTCCTTTAAGCAGGGTACTCTCATCTCCTTTGAGCATCTAGAAAATAACTAATTGATCTAGTCTATGAAAACTTCCAGCTTGGGGATTTGCCCACTGTAAGAAGTTACTAAAAGGCTTAGCACTAGAACTTAAGTCTCCTGATTCTCAACATGGCATTTTTTTCCCTAAATACTCTGCTTCTCTTCAGTTCTCTACAGACATTCCCAAATGGGGGAAAAAAAAAATGCAACCAATAAAGCACTGTCCACCATTTCATCATACATACAGGCAAATGCCACACTTACAGTCACCTCAATTCATGATTTATCACTACAGTGATTACTATATTTTTTTCTTTCCTGCAAGTGAGCTTAGGAAAAAGCCCAACTAAACCTAACCCCACTCTTTATTCATTAATTCAAGGACACTCATTAGCCAAAGACTCGACCTCTGCCCTCGAGTAGAAGGCCTCATCTATAACAGCTAAACGCTGCAGTGAAGCTCTAGTTAGTGCCTATTCCTTCTCACCCTCTGAAATACAGTATAGACATCCAAAAACTACATCTTCCAATCTCATTAGATCCCAGCCACTTTAGTCTACACTTAAGTATACTTAAGTGGAACAAGCTACTACTTATGAATATTTCAAGTACCTTCTAATTTCTCTAGTTTTCTCCACACAATTTGTTCTCCCTCTAATTCAGGATAGGAAATTACTTAATGAGAAATGGCATTCCCTGGGGGGCGGCCTTTCACATAACTAAGCTGATCATTTTGGCCTGCTCTGCAGAACTTTTCATTAACTACAGGGAAGGTTCTGCAGTTTATCCCCTCATTCTATTGACCAAGAGAAATGGAAGTGGAAGAAGCCTATGTCTTCACAGTTTGTTTTTTCTCCTCTTTGGACATTCTATTTTCACTCTCTTATTCTAGCCTCAGGTTTCCACAAGATACCAATTTCTGTCCCTATCCTGCCATTCACAAGAGCCCAAGACAGCTGAGTTCTGTCAACACTAGAAGAAAAGTTCTGTCTCTGACTGGCTGCTATGTTTATGCTGCAGTCCAGACTATACTACCATTAGGCAATGCTCTGGCTGCCACTAATGGGCATCTTTCTTTGAGCTTCTACCACCAGCCACTTTTTCCAATGATTTCTACCCCTAACTAATTCTCAAAGTACTGATATTCTTTCATGGTCCATTCATTTCTTTGATTTGTCTGCTCTTTTTTCCATCCATTCATTTCCATCAAACGCTCCAAATTAAACACTCTATGCCAGATACCATTCTTCTATATACTGTGTAACATAATTTTATTAGGCAGCCAAAACACTAATTCTTTCTGTTCCATCAGCCATTATACATTTGCATACACAATTATAAACAAATATTGAGTCTCAATTATATATAAGATATTCAAATCTATTTATATAGAAAAAAGAGAAGACAGAAAATAGACTGCATAGAGATTATGACAGCTATTCAGGAAGAAGGCATAGGATTGAAAGAGTCCTCTCCTATCTCCCTATGGCCCAACAATTGTTCTCTATAAATAATGTGCATGAAATAGTATTTACTTTGGGCCTGAGGATACATGACAGAGCTGGACAACTTCTGACCTATAAATGCATAAATTAGTAGCTACCATTGTCAGTATTTCTGCTGTTCTGCAACATGAAATATTTGGGATGTCAGTTACTACCTAGAGAGGAGCTAGTTTTAGCATCAGCTGTGGTTATTCTCTCTGCAGTGCCTGAAACAGCTAAAACCACTGAAAATAAAAATCCCTAAAAATTATGTGAAATCAACAAAACAAAATACAACTTAAATATATCTCCTGCCTTTCTATCTCAGCACCCCCACAGATATATGGGAGGAAGTTAAATAAATAATATAGATTTTTTTTTAAAAAGAAGAAATCGTTTTTCTAGATAATCTAACAAAAGAGTTGAAAGAAAAGGAAATATAATTAAACTTCATTGTACTCTTAAAAAAAAAAAAAGTTCCTCTATTCCTTATCAAATCTGGGCTGACAGGCATGTTATTTAATTGCCCATAAATGAGCTTCTTTAAATAGCACCCATTAATACCCCAATTTCAACATCAGCCTGTGCACACAGAGAAAAAGATGAACTCTGAAATAGCTAAAAAGCAAAACAAACTGCTTTCTTAAAATTTCAACAAAATCTGAAATGAAGAAATGTTTCCATGAGGGGGAAACAACCTCCCTACATTCCAAGGCTGATGAAGCAGCCGGGCCCAGACCAATGATGCAAAGTCAGAGGCTAATCTGAACTGATGTCAAAGTAAAACATCTGCTTTGTCAGGAACCCCAGAGATGCTGGAAAACGAAGCACAGACATTACTGAAACCATAATCTGTACCAAAAGGAAATCTATGAATCTAGTCAAGTGTGGCTCATGCATAATTCACCCTTGGCATCTAACCCACTCCCCCCGCATATCCTGTCAGGGTCTCAAACTCAACAAATGTAAAACAGAATGTAATACCTCCTCCTTAAACCAATTCTCCCTAGTGACTTTCCTATTTCTATATCACCAGTGATCCTAGTCTTGAAGCCAAAAAATAATTTCTTCTACCTTCCTCTCCTTCAACCAAACATCCAGTCAATCACTAGTAATAATAATGACCAATCTTTATCAAGGGCTATTAGCAGGGCACACTACCAGGCACTTAACACACATCAACCACCTCATATAAACCTTACAACTAACCTGCCAAACAGATATAATCATCCCTGTTATGCTGATAAGGAAACTGAGGCTTAGAGGTTAAGCTGGTTAAGTAACTTGATAAAAGCCACATAGCTAAGAAATAGCGAAACCCAAACCAAGCAGACATTCTCCTGCCTTTGACGTCCATGCTCATGTATTATTCACATTGTCACAATCTCATATCTACCCACTCATTTTTCCATTCCTAATGCCATCACTCTGGTTCAGGCCTTTATTACCTTTTATGTAAACTACTGAAATGCCCTCTTGGCCTTCAAATTTTTCTCCCTCAAATGTATCCTGCACAGGGATGCTGGATTAAAACTTCTTGAGTGCCACTTTGTTCGTGACATTCTCCTCCTGTTAAAATTTTTCACAATTCCCCAAATACTACAGATTTTCTATATTCAAAGCTTTCCATATCCCATCCTACTGAAAACACGCAATTCTACAGTCAAGTCAAATTCTTTGCCAATCTCCAAAACACACGGTGCATTTCCATTCTCTGCCTATGAATAAGTAATTAATATCAGAACACTGTCCCATTCACTCTCCTGGGCCCAACTCAATTGACAAATTTGTTATGATGCTTTCTCTGATGGGGAGGGAAAAGCCAAAAGAAGAGAAGAAGTACTATTTCTGATTGAGAACTTTCTTTGTGCCAGGCACTGTTCTAAAGAATCTGCATAAGAACCCAATGAGATGAGTACTACTGTTCTCCCCAGTTTACAACAAAGAACTGAAGCATGAGCAGTTAAGTAACTATCCAGGGTCACAAAGCAGTGTAAAGTCAAGATTCAAATCCATACAGTTGGGCTCCAGAGCCCCCGCCCCACCCCCTCAACCATTTGGCTCTAGTAAACTCTCAGAAGCGATCCTTCTTAACTTTCTCATGGATGGGTCAGGGTCAGGCTGATCACACATCTGAATCTACTGATCAACCTTGATATCACCAAAAAGAGGACACCTGGATACTATGTATTAATTAATAGCTCCTGAAAGAGTAAGAAATCCACCACACACCTATAAGCATCCTTGCCAAATAAATTACACCAGAATTTAATTATGCCCCCAGGTCAGTGCTTCTCAAACTTTAGTGTGCATACAAATCACCTGGGGAGCAGTTAAAATGCAGACTAACTCAGAGGGCTCAGGTTGGGGCCTGAGATTCGGCATTTCTAACGAGCTCCCAGGTAATAGCTATGCTGCTGGACCACAGCCCACACTGCCAACAGCAAAGCTCTGGATCTAATCACCAGTTGATGAGACACAAGAGACAGAGGAAGAAATTAAACAACTCATGGCTGGGGCTAGAATGAAGCAAGTGAGGCACTTGCCTCAAATGCAAAATTTAAGAGCATGCCAAAAAACATAGTAATAGAGACAAATATTTTAATACGATATTTTACAAAATCAAAATGAATGCAAAAACCTATGATGAATACAATATCACAGTTTTAAATAAAGTCAGAATCAGAGTTACTGATTTTTCTTTTTGGCTCTGGCTCCAGGATGGCTCTGCACAGCACTAAACACTATACGGAACCCATCTGCCAAATCTAGAGTATGAGAAACTCTACAGGGCAAATGTACACCCGGTTTCTAAAACAAATAAATACTGTCAAAAGGAAGAGAGTTAAAGTTTAAGAGACAGACCTTTGTTTTGATATTGATTTGAACAAAACTAACTGTAAAACAATTTGGAGATACTAAGAAAAATATAGGACTATTAGCTGGCATAAAAGAATTATTTTTAATTTTTTCAGGTTCATGATAATGGCACTGTGATTTATTTTTAGATCCTTACCTATTGGAGTAAAGTACTGACATATTTATAGGCAAAATGATATAAAATCTGGGATTTGCTTTAAAATACTCCAGGAAAAAAAAAAAAAAAGTTGAGGATATGAAACGAAATTAGTGAAATGTTGATAGCTGCTGTAGCTGGGAAATACTACATGGAGATTTATTACACTATTCTAATTTTTATGTGTTTAAAATTTCCATAATAAAAAGCTTTTAAAAATTAATCCTTTTTCCTTAGGCACCCCTAATATTTACTTTGTATCCCTCAAACAGGACATAGCACATACTGCCTTCTGCATCTATAATAAAAAGAGATGCTCCCTTCCCTACGTGCTGTCTCTCAAGTCACTCACTGCCCAATCACCAGTAGCACTTGGTTTTAACTCCCAAAGTGTGAGCATTTATTATGTCAAATTTACAATTACTAGCATTTATTGAACCCTTACATCTGACAGACATGATACTAAGAGATTTTCTCTTAATTTCCTCTTAATATCATCCTTCAGTGACCCAATGAGATGCTATTATCAGCCCCATTTTCCAGATGAAGAACAGGGCTTAGAGAGCCCTGGGTCACACTGCTAGGAAGTGTCAGGTCTGTCTGACTCCAGAGGCAACTTTTATACTAACTGCCTCCTTTCCTATGCTACTTTGTAGTAGCAGACTCTCTACTACTTTTAATAAAAGGGCCAGAAATGAGTGAGAAACTATTGCAGGTAAACTGCTGACATGAAAACTGAAAACCCTGGGACAATAATCTTCCCCAGGGAACTCAGAAAGCTTGGTAAGAGCATTTGGAGAGGAATGAGCAATACACTTAAATTGTCTTTACTTTCAGCAAACAGGGTCATTTCCTCCTCTTCAATTGCTCTTCCTGAGTTCAGGGCAATCCCTGCTGCTCCTGTCAACTATTGTGACCTGTTGTGGAGAAATTACGCAGAAGGGGAAAAAAAAATCACAGATTTTTCTTTGAAACTTTGGGGAAGGGAGTAAAAAAAAGCGGGGAGGAATTCCCACTGGAGAAGAAAACTTATAAACACAGTAACAATGAAATAAAGCCTGCAAATAAATATCTGGTGTCAAAAGACAAATTAAGGGCAGCAATCAAAAAGGGACAAATGAAAATAAAATATGCAATTTTTCACAAATCTATTACAAAAAAATTATCTTTTTTCTATTCACACAGAATGTCAAGAGAAGCAAGATCTGAGCTAGAAAAATATGATGACTCCAAAATCTATTCATCGTACTGGAAAACAACCATGTGGCTGCAATCACTCATGCAGTATGCAGAATGAGAATGGAATCTGGGGGACACCAACTTTTAAAGGACAAGCAGAGCAAGAAGATACCCTAAAAGAAATTGAAAACCATATGGCCAAAGAGAATCAAATGTGTCAGATGAGAATTCAAAGTATCCATTTAACAACTAAGTGGCCATTAATGACCTTGTCAAGAGCAGGTTCAATCAAATGATGGGATACAAGCCAGATTTTCTAAGCTTATTCTAAAATGGAGGTAGGACTGCAAGTGTGAGGAACACTTTCGAGAACGGTGTCAGTAGAAGAAGAGAGCTAGGGCAGCAAATACACGGGAATGCATGGTTAAGTGAAGACATGTATAAGCTGGAAGGTTCTGACAAGTAGGGGAGATAGAAGCTGAAAGTTGCAGGGGACGGTGGCTCACACCTGTAATCCTAGCACTCTGGGAGGCTGAGGCAGGAGGATTTCTTGAGCTCAGGAGTTTGAGACTGGCCTGAGCAAGAGCGACACCCCTAGGGAGACTCTACTAAAAATAGAAAAATTAGCTTCGCATCGTGGCACGTGCCCATAATCCCAGCTACTCAGAAGGCTGAGGCAGGAGGATCACTGGAGCCCAGGAGTTTGAGGATGCAGTGAGCTATGATGATGCCACAGCACTCTACCTGGGGCGACAGAGCGAGACTCTGTTTCAAGAAAAACACCAAAAAGAAGCCAAAAGTCTGAGACTAAGAATACAAATGAGGGAAACGATAGCTGATGAGAGGGGAAAGAAGGGGATGTGGATGAGAGTTGGAGGGTTTGGCGTTGGCCAGGTGCATGGCAGCCCCATCCACTGAGAAAGAAAGAACAAACATAAATGTGTAGGCAGGGAAGTTAAGGTTGTCTCAGAATGAGTAAGAAAAAGATGGAGGGCCGGGCGCAGTGGCTCACGCCTGTAATCCTAGCACTCTGGGAGGCCGAGGCGGGAAGATTGCTCGAGGTCAGGAGTTAGAGACCACCCTGAGCAAGAGCGAGACCCCGTCTCTACTAAAAATAGAAAGAAATGATTTGGACAGCTAAAAATATATATATAGAAAAAAACTAGCCGGGCATGGTGGCACATGCCTATAGTCGCAGCTACTCGGGAGGCTGAGGCAGTAGGATTGCTTAAGCCCAGGAGTTTGAGGTTGCTGTGAGCTAGGCTGACGCTACGGCACTCTAGCCCGGGAAAAAGAGCGAGACTCTGTCTCAAAAAAAAAAAAAAAGAAAGAAAAAGATGGAGCAGGCAAGTGAGGAAATTCATGAACATTTCAAAATAAATTTTGTGGAAACTGAAAGAGTAGCCCAAGTACAGATTCAATGTATAATTTCCTTCAGGAGGATTCAACAGCCTGGCTTTGTGAATTCAGAAGTGGCCAGTCAATAGGGTTGATATCTTGTCCTTGTGCACTCATCCTTTCATTCTCTGTTCATTCCTTCTTTTTTTTTTTTTTTTTTTTTTTGAGACAGAGTGTCGCTTTGTTGCCCTGGCTAGAGTGAGTGCCGTGGCATCAGCCTAGCTCACAGCAACCTCAAACTCCTGGGCTTAAGCGATCCTACTGCCTCAGCCTCCCGAGTAGCTGGGACTACAGGCATGCACCACCATGCCCGGCTAATTTTTTCTATATATATTTTAGTTGGCCCATTCCTTCGTCCATAAATAAAATGTATGGTGAATACTTTCTATGTGCTGGGCTTTCAGGACAATACTGAGCAAGACAAACAGTGCCCCTGCCTTTAGAGTCCTATGATATGAGCAAAGAAACAAACAAAAAATTAGAGTGTTATAGAGGAGTTCATAGTATTATGGAGAAAATGTAGGAAGACTGCCCAACCCAGACTGGCAGGGTCAGCGAAGACTTCCTTGAGGAAATAACATTCGCGGCCTGGAGGAATGGTAGTTGCCTAGGGAAGAAGAGAATGTGACAGTGTTCCAGGAGGGAACAGCAAGTACAAGGACACTCCAAGAAACCATGAAACAAAAAGAACATGTCACTTTGGAAGACCTGAAAGTTCTATGTGCTAACATGTAGCGTATGGCCAGGCTAGAGATGTATGCAGATGGAGCCAAGTACATGTAGATAGCTAGTAAGAACTATGGACTTGATTCTAAAAGCAATAGCAATCTGCACTTATAAAAGATCACTCTAGCAATGGTGCACAAAATATGAATAGATTAGAAGCAGGAAAAATTTGATGCAAGAACAGATAGGAGGCTATTATTAAGAACTCAGGCAAGAGATGATGGTAGTATCGACAAAGGTACTGACAGTGAAGACAAAGAAACTGAACAAATTCATTGATGCAGAGGAAGGAAGCAAAATCATTTAGAATATATGACCTGGATATGGGGAATGAGAATGAGTAATGAGGGAGGATGCCCAAATGCCTAGTTTGGGAAATGAGATGGATAGTGAGTAGAGTAATATCCATTACTGAAAAGGAACAGGTTTGACAGGGAAGCTTTCAATTTTATTTTTAGTCTGTTGAGTTTGAGGCATCTGTGAAGCATCCAAGTAGACAAGTGGCTGAATGGATATATAGGTCTGGAGCTCAGGATAGGTCTTTATGGAGACAAAAACCTGGGACTTGGCCTCATACAGCTGAGGTCATGCAGGGGGAGAACATATGTGAGCAGGCGGCCTGGGGCAGAGTAGTAGAGAACTACTTCCCATATGCCTGAGTAGAGGGAAGGAGAGGAGCAATAGAGAAGGAGGAGGAGGAACAGCCAGAGACAAAGAAGGAAAAAACAGGAATGTGGGAGCCAGAAGGCAAGGACATAAATGTTTCAAGGAGAGTCAACTGTGTCTAAAGCTGAGTGGTCAAGAGGAATGAAGAATAAAACTGGTGAAAATAATTTTAATGAAGATTGGATAGAATGTGGCATAAGTAGGAGATAGGAAGCACAGAAAACCTATTCAAAAAGTTTAGTTGTGAAAAGGGGAAGAAATGAGAGACTGAAAAGGCTGGGCAGGACATGTGAAAATGGAGTTGAGGAGTGTATGATGTGGTGGATCGAGGAATCTAGGATGTTTCCACAGCCTAAGGAATCTAGGATAGGAAAAAGGTGAAAAGCAAGGAAGAGTGATAAACTAGGAAGCAAATGAAGGGGCCAAGGGACAAGAAGTATTGATAACACTGAAGAACAGGAGTAAGGGAATGAGAACACTAGAATAATACACAGACTGGGATACCGAAGTTCCGTATTTCAGAAGTGGAACAGGGACGAGTGATAAGGTTTAGCATTCAACCAGTAAGGGGGGTAAAATTAACAGAGGGTGGAGCAGGAGTCAAAGTTCCAGGAGAAGATGAAGTCAGGGAAAGCGGGAACAGAGTGTTAGGTAGGTCATCCACATAGACACTTAGAGCATTCTGGAAGGTAACAGGACTCAGAAAGAAAAGGACATTGATAAGCTAGGCACCAAAGCCTAAGCCTAATGTAACTGAGATCCCAGAAGGCTGGAAGATTTATGGTGTTATGAGTTAGCCAGACATTGTAAGCCTCAAAGGAGAAGAGATTTTTATAATAAGATGGAAGAGTAATGGTTTAGAATAGATACTGAGGAGCCAGGAAAATGCCAATACTCCTTCACACTGACCCCATTTGAAAGGGCAAGGCAGCTTCTACTCAAGGGGGCTACAGGGTAAGATTTTCTCAGGGAAAAAACAAGGTTAGTATAAAAAAATGTGAGGACTGTTCTGTGAAAAGGTTGGGCATAGATAGGTTAAAAGAAAAGGACAACAAAGGGAAAGTACCTCAACATAATAAAAGCTATATATGACAGGCCCACATCTGACATCATACTCAATGGTGAAAAACAGAAAGCTCTTCCTCTAAGATCAGGAACAAGACAATGATGCCCACCCTAACCACTTCTATTCAACATAGTAGAGGAAGTCCTACCCAGAGCAATTAAGCAAGAAAAAGAAATAAAAGGCATGCAAAATTGGAAAGGAAGAAGTAAAATTATCTCTATTCACACGACATGAACTCATATGTAGGAAACCGTAAAGATTCTACACACAAGAAAACCGTTAGAACTAGTAAACAAATTCACCAAAGTTATAGGATACACAACACACAAATATCAGCTGTGTTTCTATACACTAACAATAAACAATCTCAAAAGGAAATTTTTTAAAATCCCATTAACAATAGCAACAAAAAAATAAAATACTTAGGAATAAATTTAACCAAGGAGGTGAAATATTTATACACCAAAAGCTATAAAACATGGTTGAAAATAAAAGATGACCAATTAATTGGGAAAACATTCCATGTTCATAGATTGGAAGACTTAATATTGTTAAAATATCCACACTATAAAGAATCTACAGATTCATGGCAATCCCCATCAAAATCCCAATGGCATTTTTTGCAAAAATTGAAAAAAAGAGTCCTAAAATTCATATGGAATCTCAAGGGACCCCAAATAGCCAAAGCAATCCTGAAAAGGAACAAAGTTGAAGGCCTCATACTTCCTGATTTTAAAACATAATACAAAGCTACAGTAATCAAAACAGTGCTATACTGGCATAAAGATAGACATATAGACTAATGGAACAGAAAAAAGAGCCCAGAAATAAATTCTCATATATATATGTGGTCAAATGGTCTTCAACAGGATGCCAAGACCACACACTGGGGAAAGGACAGCCTCTTCAACAAATGGTGTTGGGAAAACTAGATATACACATGCAAAAGAATAAAGCTGAACCCCTACCTTATAGCATATACAAAAATTAATTTAAAATCAGTTAAAGACCTAAATGTAAGACCTAAAACTATAAAACTCCTAGAAGAAAATGTAGGTAAAAGCTTCACAACATTGGATTTAGCAATGATTTCTTGGATATGACACCAAAGATAGAGGCAACAAAAGCAAAAATAGCCAAATGGGACTTCATAAAACTTAATAACTTCTGTGCATCAAAGAACACAATCAACAGTGTGAAAAGGCAACCTACAGAATGGGAAAAAATATTTGCAAATTATATATCTCACAAGGGGTTAATATCTAGAATCTATAAAGAACTCCTACAAGTCAACAACAAAAAAAACTTCATAAAAAATGGGCAGAGGACTTGAACAGACATTTCTCCAAAGATTTTCAAATGGCCAACAAGCCTATGAAATGATGCTCAACTTCACTAATCATTAGAGAAACCCAAATCCAAACCAAAATGAGATACTACCTTACACCCACTGTAACGACCACTATCAAAAAAACAGAAAATAACAAGTGTTGTTGAGGATGTGGAGAAATGGGAACCCTTGTACACAGCTGGTGGTGTTGTAAGATGATGCAGCTGGTATGAAAAACGTACAAAGGTGATATATAATAATGTTTTGTGATCCTAAATTTCTCAAAATAGAGTCACTTATGACAAGTCACTCAGCCCACAGTGAAATTGCTGACCCCTCAAAGTGACAAACATATGTATAATGGACTGAGGTGGTATGATAACACCCGCTGGCCAGGCACCCCCGAGACTCAACAAAGAAGTGAAGCCAGAAGGTAGCTGAGATAATTACCATGGACACTCCTGTGGAGGGCCACAAAAACAGCAAAGAAACTGACCATGGCCAAGATGCCTGCAGAAGCTCCACTCCTGAGAACTCTGAGGCCTCCTCTCAATATATAGGTAGCAGCTACTGGAAGCTCTGCCAGAGTAGAACAGCAACACTCTCCCAAACCCTCTACCCCACAACAGGTTGGCATTTGGAGGGAAATTTGAACCGACCTGGTTCTTCTGTCAGCATGCTAGTCTCCTGAGCTACACACTATGGTTTGTTTCCCACCCTACCCCCATCTCTTATTACTGCCTATGGGCAGTTGTTCAATGTGTACAAATTTTCAGTTTTGTGAGATGAAAAAGTTCTAGAGAACTGCTGCATAACAATGTGAATATACTTAACATTACTGAACTGTACCCTTACAAATGGTTAAGGTAGAAAATTTTATGTTGTATATTTTTTATGATAATTTTTTAAAAATGACAAATAATATACCAAACCATGCAGGAAAAAAGTGTGAGGGAAAAAAAAGAGCAGCAGGACAAAGGGAGTTTGCATTTGGGGCAGTAACAACCTTGAAGTCAAGGATGGAGACAGAGCAAAATGAGGCCTCCAGGCTCCTACCAACTCTGGTTCAAGCTGTTTCAGATACGATTTAGAATGACGCCTCCATTAGTGCTAGAGTCTTAATAGGCCTTTAAGTCTCAAGACTACATGGGCAAGAAATTATTATGATACCTCTAAAGACATCCTGCAGCTGGGCGCGGTGGCTCACGTTTGTAATCCTAGCACTCTAGGAAGCCGAGGCAGGAGGATCGCTCGAGGTCAGGAGTTCGAGACCAGCCTGAGCAAGAGCGAGACCCCCGTTTCTACTAAAAATAGAAAGAAATGATCTGGACAGCTAAAAATATAGCCGGGCATGGTGGCACATGCCTGTAGTCCCAGCTACTCGGGAGGCTGAGGCAGAAGGATTGCTTAAGCCCAGGAGTTTGAGGTTGCTGTGAGCTTGATGCCACGGCACTGTAGCTCGGGCAACAGAGTGAGACTCTGTCTCAAAAGGAAAAAAAAAAAAAAAAAAAAAGACATCCTGCACAGGGGTCACAGTCAGTTCCTGAGATTTTCACCTAGGCATAGAAACAGCAGTAATCCTCAGGAAGCGAGAGGTTTCCCCAGTTGAGCTAGCCATGGCCTAAACTGAACGCTCCCACAAAGGAGGGACAGGAACCTTTCCTTGAGAACTCAAATGTAGTTACAAAAAGGAGAAACCAAACATTACATGCTCATTTTTTAAAATATCTCCTCTACCCTTTTCTTTTATGACAAACTTTAAGCTTCTTAGGTCTGTTCTTTAGATGCTAGCTAATGGAATTTGAGTACTTGGCCTTGAGAATACTTAGAAAAGGAGAATAGGTTCCAACTTCTCTACAGCTGCAAAAAAAGCAGACACCAAGCTGCATCATAAAGTTATTTCTGACAGTGGTGAATTAACAAGACTCACGAAACAACAGTGTGAACTGTTCTGTTTTCTGTTCAACAAAGCAGTCATTTAAGACACCTGAATTTGAGTGTTCCTACTTATTTAAGATGTATGCCTGAATCCCCCAAAGACTGCAATTTGATTGGCTGTCTTTATAATCTGTATAATTTTATTAAAAACTTCTGTTTATTTAAATCTTATATTAAACCAGAATAGGAGTTCTGGTACTTTCTTCTTCTCCCTCCATGCCTGAAGGCTAATAAAACCCTTGACTCCCTAGAATTCCTTATTCAAACAAAAGGTGTGAAAGTCTTCTTCTCATTTAAATTAATGTAGGCTAATGGGATAGGTGAGGCTAGTCACAAGGAAGCAGATTCAGTAAGGTCCAGCTACAGGAGTGATGACAGGCTATAGGGAGAAACTGAGGGAATAAAATCCCAGGGAGACACATGAGTTCCAGTCCCTGTCTACTACTAACTTGGGAGGGGACTTTTCTCTCTTTAGAATGGGCCTTAATTTCTTCAACTGTAAATAAAATGAATAAAAATAGCTTCCTTTCTGATCTTACTACTATAATCTACATCCACTGGAGTATGAGGATACATGTAGTTCCAATTACACAGCTCTGGTTATAACAAGAAGCTCTTGTTTTTGTTTTTGGTTGGAATACTATTTATTCGTCTTTTATACCACGTTTTATAGAGATAAGCATAACTGAGGATTTTAACCGCAGGCCCCTTTTGGGCCGTTTTGTTGTTGGGGTGAAGGTGGGGTAGGGCTGTCAGATAGTTACCAGTGTTTTCCATAGAGCCAATGGCCTCCCCATGTCAGCAGGCACAGCCCAGCTGTAGTCTTCTTCCAGTGATTTCGAAGTGTTTTAAAAAACACAGTCATCTTCTCCTAGAGGTTTGCTAGGTTAGTAGAGACAGAAAAAGAAAAAAGAAAAATACAATTTATCCAAGGTAGTCACGTAGCATCCCAATTATTCTGTCTTCCATTCTTTTATCTTCTCTCTCACTCCTTTTTTCCTTCCCTCACTCGTTTTCCCCCTCACCACTTCTCCAGCCTCAGCTCATCTTCTTCCTTCTATTTTCATCATCTTCATCTTCTCACCCACCTATTCACCTTTATTTCTTCCTTCCTTCACATCTTTCCACCTAAACTATACTTCTTCCTTCTCTGATCACTTTTTCCTCATTGTATTAGAAGGGAATTCCAGCTTCCTGATTTTTCTGTCTTCTTACAGCCTCATTGCACCACTGTTTAAGAATAAACATTTGTCCATGATAATATAACAGACCCAACACCACATTAATAATGTGTTCAAAATAAAACACCAGGCCCTCAATACGAAAAAAAGCAGAAAACATGCACAGAAAACAGCCAGGTGTGGTGGCGCCTGGCTGGTCCCAGCAACTCAGAAGGCAAAAGCAGCAGGACCACCTGAGGCCAGGAGTTCAAGGTTGCAGTGAGTATGATTGTGCCACTACACACCAGCCTGGGTGACAGAGTGATACCTCATCTTTGCAAAAAAAAAAAAAAAAAAAAAATTTAAAGTAGTTCCCTCTAGATTATAGATTGTGGGTGACGTTAATTTTTTAAATTGCAGTGTAGTTTCTAAGTCTTCTAAAATGAATATAAATTGTTTTCAGATAAAAAATTAAAATTTTTATGACTATGTGTGAGGTAAATAGACCAAGGGAAAAAGCTGCTTCCACTGAAGAGTCCAAGAGTTCCTTCATTACTCCCTTTAACCTCCATTGGTCACAATTCCTCTCAAGGGAAGAAACATCCTTATAGAAAGCAGCAATGAAGCCAGTGCCAGGGAGCCCACTTTCCTGTGAACCCCACACTCTGTCCAGGCTAGTTCATAAAGGATCCCAAAGGCCCGCGTAATTCTTCAACCTCTCTCCACCTGGCCCCAGGCCTCTTCCCTTCAGTTCAAATGCCTTTAATAGACACCTATATGCTGGGCTCTGTGCTGAGTGTGAGGGCAGAGAAGGATAAGTCCCATTCTCAAGTGTTCACAACTGTTAAACCCGCAATCACAACACAATTGCGATTACAATATAGCAGGATGAATGTCAAGGGTGAGCACAAGGCTCTGTGAGAGTCTGCAAGAAGGGACCTAACCTAGACTTCGGGTGACACGGTGGTGCACAATCAGGGAAGTCTTCCCTGAGTCTTTAAGAGGGAGGAATTACCACAGTAAAGGAGCTATGTGTATGCTACAGTATAAATGCTTGTGTCCCCCCAAAATCCACATGTTGAATCCTTAATCCCCAATGAGATGGTATTGGGAGATAGGTCCTTTGGGAGGTAATTCATGAGAGTAGCACTTTCATGAAAGTGACCGACACCCATCTGGTGCTGATCCTCTAGGTGAGTGTCAGTCATTTGTGACCTAAGGGCATTTTTGATTTGGGTTAGGTAGGAGAATGTAGACTTGCAGCAATCCATGGGTGAAAAGCAAGAAAGCATTTTGGGGGCATGTTGTCGAAGGTGTGGGTATTCTACTGCGTATTTCAATTGGAACTTTCTGAATTAGTAGTGCATTCATGAGCACTACTCTCAGGAATGGGATTAAAACCCTTATTAGAGAGACACTAAAGAGATGGTCTCTCTCTCTCTCTCTCTCTCTCTCTGCCATGTTAGGATACAACAAGAAGACAGCCATCTACAAACCAAGCAGAGGGCCATCACCAAGCACCCAACCATGCTGGCACCCTGATTTTGGACTTCCAGTCTCCAGAACTGTGAGAATTAAATTTCTGTTGTTTAAGCCACCCAGTCTACAGTATTTTTGTAGACTACAGGATATGTCCAGAGAAACATAGGTAGGTAAGTGTAAGGGAAAAGAAATTTTATTTCTCACCCATTGCTAGGTCCATGGCTCAACCTCCTATAACAAGAGACAGATTGACAAGAGAAATGCATACAAATTTACTAAATGTAAGATTTAAGTGTAAATTTACATTACTAAATGTAAGATTTCCCTGTTTCTTTGGGTCTTTATTACTTTTATGCTAAGTTTGATGCAGAGTGGAATCACATAGTAGTACAATTGGATGAAGGGGGTATGATCTAATGGTAATAAACTGGGGGCAACTTAGCAAGGCCCATTGATTGAGATTGTTCTCTGTGTGCTCACGCCTTCAGAGACAAGGGCATTCCTCATGGGCACCTATCGCATGAGGGTCTCAAATAGAGGAAGGTCAGAGAATGATTTTATTTCTTTTATGGACTGCTTCAGAGGAGAAGAGTGGGAGAGGTCAGAGAGTAACTTTCTTGCTTCTGCTATTTCCTCTAATGCCAGGGTGTCACATTTTCAGGTAGTATGTTCTAAACCCCATCGATAATCTGGCATGGATAAAGAGCAGGGTAAATATGAGAGAGTGTCTAGAACGGGGTTCTCAACATTTAGTACAGAATTTATTAAAAACACAGATTCTTGGGTACTACCTGCCTCCCTCAAGAGTCTCATTTATTCTGGAATTGAGCTGTCATCTTCATTTTTAAAAAGGACTCTCAGAATTACAATGAAAATCAGCACCATGCCAGAGTTTGAAACAGTGGTTTAGAGATAAAGAATGGGGAGAGGGGATTAAAAAAGACCTTGAATCCACACTAAGGACTTTGCATATTATGTTGAAGAAAATGAAAAACTTTTGATGGGATTTAAGCATTTGATATAATCATATTTGAATTTTAGAAAGATCACTTTATAGCAGAATGGAAAAACGACTGGTAGAAGCTGAAATTAAAACTAAAGAGAGCCATTAGGAAATTATTACTAATAACTCTAATAATCTCTAGGTACCTAAAGGAATGAACCGAGATACAGAGGATGGATTTAGAGATCTTTAGAAAATAGAAATTGGCAACACTTGGTGATCAATTGATTGCAGGTTGTGAGAGGAGGAATCAAGTCAGGTTTTGTGCTTGGGTGACTGGTTGAATAATGATTTCAATCATTTAGATGTGGATTGTAGATTTGTGGGAAAAGGTATTGTGTGCAGTTCAGGAGAGACTGAGTTTGACATGCCTATGGGGCATACAAATGGAAATGTCCAGTGGATGTCTAGAGTTAGCAGTCTGAAGCCAGGAGAAATCGAGCAGAAGACATAGATCAGAGGACTCATTAGTGAGAAGGAGGCCAAGTTTGAGTACAGATACAATCACTCAAGGAAAGGGTAGACTGAAAAGAATGCCAATAATAAGAGAACAATCTAAGAGTCGATAAGTCTGTTTAAAGGCCATCCCTGTCTCAATGAAGTCCCTTTTTTGTCACAAATGAATGATTTGTGTATCACAAAAATAACATGAAAATATGCAGGTGACCTAGTATAGTGAAAAGAGCACACTGGTCCAAGGGTCTGGAACTAGATTCTAGTCCTAGCTTTGTCACTTAACTGGTAGTGAGAACCTGGGTAAGTCATTTAACTTCTGCTTCTATTTCTTTACTAGTAAAATGAGGATGCGCTACCTGCTCTGATTGCCTCATCTGGTTATGAAGATCACATGTGATAGGACTGTAAATGTACTTCATAAATTTTTCTCTAAGTATTTAAGTTGTCATCACAATATGCAATACAGTAGTTAACAATGTCTATTCCCTTCTAAGTAACTAGAAGAATTCTCATTTACCAATAGAAGTCTAAATTTTATATGTTCAAAGTAACATATCTTAAGAGCAGTTTTTTCCCCACAAAAAACTTCAAATTCTAGTTGTTTTCAATCTTCCTGACGTGTAAGGTGGGGGGTTCTCACTAGACAGTGAACATGGACAGGTGCTACCCATCTGCAGCACCAGAACCTAGTAAAGTGCCCAGAATGAATGAACCAACCAACCCATCAATGAATCAGATACTATCCCCCCATTTTGCAAACGAGTACGCTGAAGCCCACCGAGCAAAGTGAGGGTCCCCAAGTCAGCGACAGCTGCGAGACTCGAACCCAGGACGCCTTATTCCCGTGCTGCCAGTGTGACCAGGGACCCGTATGGAGCCCCCTGGGCCGCGCCACCCAGGCCTTCGCCCCTACCCTCCAGTCGCGCCGCCGCCCGCACCCCCGGTGCCCACGCTGCGGCCCCTGAAGGCCGGGATCCCCGCGGCCCCCGTCCGGCGTGGCTCCCGCAGCTCCACCCCGCGCCCCGGGCCGCCCGCCCGCGCTCTGTCCCAGCGCCCCACGCTCCGCTGCCCGCCCAAGCACCGCCGCACTCACCACGGCCAGCTCCGCTCACGGCCCTGCTTTTCCTGTGTGCTCCCCCTAGATTCCCCGGCTAGTTCAAGGGAAACCGCTGCCGCCGCCCTCAGGTTCCGCCGTGGAGCCGCGAGCGCGCGCGGGCCGGGCGGGGCGGGGCCTGGACGCCTCCAGGCCGGGGAGGGTGTGCCGCAGGGGCCGCTGCCCCGGGGCTGCCCTCCTCCGCATTCTCTCTTTTATTCGCTCATTCATCCTTTCATCCTTCCATGTAGGGCCCAATAATATTTTATGGAAAGCCTACCAAGGCAAACACTGTTTTAAGACCTGGAACTAAATCGGAAAATAAATTAAATGAACAAGGCAATTTTGGGTAGCGGTAGTGACACGAAGAAAATGAAACAGGGTGATAGAAAGGAAGTGGGGCAGGGGGAGAGTTATGTGAAATTGGGCAGGCTAAGCTGGGTCTCTCTAAGCGAGGGGTGATTGGTCTGAGTCCCGAATGCCAAAAAGGAGCCCCTCAAGCAAAGTTCCAGGAGAGAGTGAGCCTGGCCCAGGGAACAGCTGTGCGAAAGCTCAGAAGCCTGAGGCAGTTTGGCAGGTTGGAGGCCAGTGTGGATGAGGCAGAGAGCGCTAAGGAGAAAGTGGCCAGGAAGAAACTGGACAGAAGGGCAGGAGAGGCCATGGTGGCAAGGAGTTAGGACATTACATCAAATGGGGTTGGATGGCATTGGGGGGATTCCCTGGGTGGGGGGGCGGGGCGTTGGTTTACATTTTACACGACTCTCTGGCCACAGTGCATGCATGGATTCTAGAGAACAGTAGAGCTACAGAGAAGGCAGGGCCAATGCTCACCACCAGACCGTTTAAACTGTGTGCTTGGCCACCACATTGATGTGGGGCCAAGCCAGGCAATGTAGGTTTCTTGCTTCCTTTTTCCCTTCCAGCACTCAGTCAACCAACATTTGCCAAGTGGTGAGTGTGTCCTAGGCCCTGTGGCAGGCACTGGGGATGTGCTAGAGTACGTGGGTCTGTTACCGACAGTCTGGTACTTGTCCCTGCAGCCGAACTAAGAATGAAGACAAGCAGTTTAAAGAGAAGGAAAGAGAAGTTTATTAATTTGCTCGCAAATGAGGAGAATGGCAGATTCTTGTCTTAAAGTCCTACCTATAAGAAGAAATACAGAGCTCTTAAAAAGAGTTTTCAGCTGGGGGCTATTGCTGTTTAACTACAGTTGATGGTCCTGATGGGAAGACAGTCTCTTGACCTCTGCCTGGAATTGTCCATTGAGCCATCTCCTGTGATACAAAGAAACAACACTCCGCTGCCCTTCTGATTACTAGCCTTGGGCTGGGATGCACGTTTTAATTCCCCAAAAGGGGGGGGGGGAGGGCAGGTTAAGAGACAGCTTGTAAAACATTTTACCCTTTTTCAGGCCTTCCCTCTGTTACATGCCCTGCCCCACAGAGCTGGCAATCTAGTCTCCCTATGTGAAGATACACGTCCTGCCCATCTCCGCCTAGCTGAATGCTTCAATTCCTTGGTATAAACTAAAAATAAAATCCTAAGCCCCCATCCCACCAAATGAACCCTCTTGGTCAAAGGGACCCCAGAGAATCCTTAAAACTGAGTTCCTAGTCATGACAGGACCATAGGTCCAACACGCCTTGTTATGCACCCTCTCTTTTGGAGTTTAGACACAACTGACCAGCATTAATGTCAAAATGGAGATCTTAAGACTGACAAAACAGACTCTGTGATGATAAGATACCAAATTATAAACAAGACCTAAGACCATGCAAGACAAGGATTAAGTCTCACCTGCAGGCTACCAATCTTGCTAAAGAAGTCTTTTTTGACCCAGTATATTGTGCACCACATGACAGATAACAGACCCCTTTATTCTTAACTTAAACATTCTTTTCTGCTAACTCCAAGCTTTTGGACAAAGCTTTATTCCTTTAACAGATTACAAATTAAGTAATCTCTGAATTACTTAAGGCCACCTATGAGCCTTCAAGGTATCCCACCTTTTCAACGTTTACCTTCCGTGTATTGATTTATGTTTTTGTCTGTAATTCCTGCCTCCCTAAAATACATAAAACCAAACTGTAATCCAACTACCTCTAGTGCACCTTCTCAGGACTCCTTGAGACTGTGTTTCCTGGGGCTGCAGTGACTCATACTGTTTAAAAATAATTTTAAAGAATAAACTTTAAAATTATTTTACATACTATTGACGACCACTCAGAAAAATTAATAAATAAAATAACATTATTTTACAGAGTTTGGTTTTCCATCAACAATGGCAATATCCAATGAGATTATGCAGTAAAGCATCTTCCCTGTGCTAGTGTACACTAATCCTCCCTGGGCCATGCTACCCAGTGTTGTGAACTTTCTAGCCCTCTCTCCTGAGTCTCCAGCTGTAAACCAGGGGACTGAGAAGATCACCATTTTAAAAACTCTTCTAGCTCTAAAATATCGTGATATTGAGGATGTGAGAGACAATTGTTTTCAGCTCTTTTTTTCCAACTATCTAAAATGTTTGCATTTGGAAAATTAGTTGCTGAGCTGCTGGCCTGTGGGCTAGAAAAATCAGTAACTTGATGTCATATTGTCCGATAGGCAGACTTAATGCTTTGGGGATTCAGCAAAAAAAGTGGTTCCCCAAAATGAGAAAAGGACAACTTTGATGAATTTTCCATAATTTTTCAATCAGAAAAATCTAGAAAAAAAAGCTTTTCTTTAAAAAAATTTACATATATATGTGGTTTTTGGTTTTGTTTAGGATTGATTTTATTTTTTATTTGAATTACATGTAGACAGGGAGCTCTATACTCATTTCTGGTTTTAGGACCTCCAAAGACCAGAATCCAGTACTGCTGGGACATCTGCATCACATGTGGATGTGAGTTTGACCTATGAGCATGAGCATAGGTTTTGCCTAGACCCAGAGGAATGCAAACTGGCAAACCATTTCAGGCTTCTGACCTCCAGAATTGCAGGATAAAATCTTTGTGTTGTTTTAGGTTACCAAGTATGTGGTTATTTATTACAGCAGCCACAGAAAACTAATATGCACTGTCTTAGAATATGCTTCCTGGGGAATTCAACCTGTGGCAGGTTGATATTTCATACTTTCAGTGAATCATTAATTTCTTTTTAATTTTTAGTCTTTTAGAGATGAGGTCTTGCTCTGTTGCCCAGGATGGAGTGTAGTGTCACAACCATGGCTCATTGTGGCCTCAAACTCCTGGGCCCAAGCAATCTTCCTACCTCAGCTTCTGGAGTAGCTGGGACTATAAGCGCATGCCACCATGCTTGGCTAAATTTTTGGATGTTTTGTTTGTTGGTTGGTTTTTAGAGAGAGGGTCTTGCTATGCTACCCAGGCTGGTCTTGAACTTCTGGTCTCAAGTGATCTTCCCACCTCAGTCTCCCAAAGTGCTAGGATTACAGGCATGAGCCACTGTACCCAGCCATCAATATTAAAACTAAACTATTCTGTAGGCCATTTTGTTTGTGTAGGACCATTGAGCATCCCACACTCATCCCCAATACAAACCTATAGTGTACCCATTCTCTGCCATCCCAATCCCATCCTTCCTGCAGAGTTCACCTTCATGCAGTCTTTTCTGATAGGTACACCATTCTTGACCTGCCCCTTTCTTGAATAATGGTAACCATTTTTAGTCTGTATCACTCACTTCAGCTATTAATGATTAATCATGTATTTTTTTTACAAGAAGAGTGGAAATATGGGGAATAATGAAGGAATCTGAATACATACCTGCAGGTAGATGTGTAGGTTGGAATTTTAGGATATTTATACCAACTCTACTCTCCTCCAAATCCTATTTTACTAGGATGTATACAGATTTCAAAATAATCAGGCTCAAGTGCTAGCCAGCCTTGAAAGGTTCCCTGCAGCCGAGCAGAAACCTGACACTGACTTAGGCAGCCCCAAGAACTTCTGTTAATCAAGGACTGAAGCTGCTTCCCTCTCATATTAAATGAGAGTCCTGGAAGATTCCTCTGCTGGTCGAGGATGAGCACTTAGGCCGCCACAGAAGGAGATGCATGCAGGTCTGACACAAGGATCCTTACATGCCTGGAGCAGCCCCTGAGGCTCAATCCCTGAGGCTCAATGGCACATTCATGCTTCAGAAAAGGCCAGGGAGATACCCGTAGGTGCACAGCCAGAGACAAGGCTTGGCCTATGCTCTTTCTTTTGCATGGTCTTTGTTCAATATTGCTAACAGCTGAGTGAGGTTCCCCAGGAGCAGAAAAGTAATCCCTAACAGCTATTTGGAATTTGCCTTTGGTCTTCAACTCTTGCCTGGGATCTTTGAAGAACATTTTGCACCATCAAGGATATGGACTTGTGTCTTTTTTTACATCAAACACACCACCACACATGCTGAAGGCGCTCAGGAAATTTCACCCCAAAGTATGACTCCTTGGTATAAAGACTATTTTGAATTAAAGGCCCTTAGAGATCAACAGGCTCTTGGAAGGGGCTTTCCCTCTATCTGCATATCCAGACAGAACAACTGACTTCCCTACTCCTCCCTATTACCTTAATATATTTCAGGAAAGAAGATCAAGAATGCAACCAGACCTGGCCCAAACCATTTTAAACAATACTTGCCTCTCAGGTGAATTTACAAGTCAATCTGTTTCTCCCATCTATTCATCCTCCCAAGCAACCATTTATTGCCCCTGAACAGAATTGCCTATATTCCTCATCTCCTTCTCCCCACTAAAAAGAGGGTACAAAAATATCTGGATCCCACTGGGGTACTGGGTAATCACTCTGTGATTCCCCCGTGCACAGGGTGAATAAATATCTTTCTCTTACTAACCTGCCTTAATTGAGAGTTGATCTTTCAGTGAACTTTTGGGGGAATGTTCACCCCAACAATGCTACTATAATTTTTACATATTGAAATAAGCTGCACATTGAAAGTATGGGTTCCAGTTGCCTATAAAAAGAATTCATGTTCCCTTTAGAGCACTGGAGAAATGCAATAACATCCAGTAGCTCCCAGTATTGGAAGAGTCTTTCTTACGTTGTCTCAATATCTATAGCATTTTCCCAATATGATGACAGACCATCCCAGTATTTTCCTGTTAGTCCAGAGACAACTGTGAGGCAATATTCTCTTGGCTCTGAATCTGTTATTAAGGATATTAGAGGGAAATGACCTCTGTCTAGAAGTAGAGTGAGAGGAAACTTAGAAGACAGAAGTGGTGTGGTCATTCAAAGAGAAGGAATATTTAAATCCCTAATCAGATTGTCCCCTACTGTGGACAAGTGTGCAAGAACATGAGACCAAAACAGATAGAGGTTTAAAGTGGCCCCACATCTTAATTTTTTGCTCATTGAAAAGGTAGATAATTCTATTAATATATATGTATACACATGTATATATTATTCTCATACCTCTGAGTCACATACATCAACTTATTATATAAAGCTGGAATAGCAAAGATGACATGCCTAATTGCTATCTATCGATTACCTAGAAAGAGGGCCCTGTGTGCTCTCATCTCTCAGTTACATCTCCCTGCCTCTGCCACTTCCCCAAAGACCCTCCAGTTGGTCACCTGAGCTCAACCTGGGAGTAGAACCCATTGCAAGGGTGAGATTTGGAGTAACTGGTGAGCCCATTGCTCTTGAGTCTGAAGGTTATAGGTGCAAAACAAAAAGTCAGGAAGGAAGGAAGACTGGTAGAATAAATAAACTAAAGATAAGTAAGCCTCCTTCAGCATTGATTCTTAGATCTACTTATAACTATGATGTTGCACTATCAAAGTGCAGTGTGCATTTTACTTCCTTGCCCACCACCCATTTCCCCTATTCATCCTTCCTAACAGGAACCCAATTTTGTTCAGACATTTACTCCTCACCTCCCCAGCCCCTGCTTGCTGTGACTATATCACAGGTGATGACATTACCCCAGCCCCATTGCCAGGGGTGGTTTACACACAGTTAAGGTAATCATAGTAACTCCTCTTCCATTGCCAGTGATTAGATTAGAAATTGGTCATGTCGCTCAATTTAGACCAAAGTATCTTAAGGGGAAATATGCTGAGAGATCTCTAGGAAAGTTTTCATTCTTCTGAAAAGGGAGGATTTAAGAAAGAAATGGAATCAACCTTAAAAAGTTATGCTAGGTGAAATAAGTCAGTCACAAAAGACCACATATTGTATGACTATCTGACTACACTTACATGAGTCGTCCAGAATTGGCAGATCCATGGAGATGAAAGTATTAATTGATTAGAGTTTGCTCAGGGTTGGGGTTGGGAGGAGGTTGAGAAGACATGGTAGATGACTACTTATGGGTAGGGAATTTCTTTTGGGGTGATGAAAATGTTCTAAAATTGGTTGTGGTGATGGTTGCACAATTCTATGAATATACGAAAAACCTTGAACCATAAACTTTAAGTGGGAGAATTGTATGGTATGTGAAGTATATCTCAATAAAGCTACTTAAAAAAAAAGACAGAGATAGCCCCACCTTTCCCCCTCGATAGGATGTGTATTTGTGCATAATACACAAAACTGCTGCAATCATTGTTCATCCATGAAGGGGGCCAGCCCAGGGGCAAAACCAACTCACAGAGGATAACCAAGGGAAAAGATGGAAAGAACCTTGGTCCTTGATGACATCATGGAACCAAACAATTAGGCTGGAGCTTGCCCAAAGTCTGGACATCCTATTATGTGAAATAATAACCCCGCTAGTTGTTTAGGCTAGAGTCAGGGTTTTCTGTTCCCTGGAGCCATGAGCACCAACTTGATAAACTGTAAGCCACAGACTATTGGTGGGCAGGAGACATAATGAAGACGATGTTTTTAAAAAGATGATGCTGAAGCTTTAAGGGTGAAAATCAATGACAGAAAAAAGCTAGCTGATATCCATGAGACGCTTAACCTTTTATTTTTACTAAAATCATCCTCCAGTCATTTCCCTGAAGCTTGGACTTGTGCTATGCTCATTTTCTATAGATTTATTAACACTAAAATGGAGTTAAAAGTTCAGAAAAAATGATATAATGCTCATATCACTAGTGTATGTGGCATCTCAGACGAAATCTTCTGGGAGTGCATGCTCCCCATAGTCAGTACTTACAGCTTCAAAAATTATGTACAAATTCTTTTAACATTCATTTTGGTTTATTTATTCATTTTATGCATACAGATACTTCTTTAGACTACTTTGTTTCCCCTAAGAAAAAATAAATGGTGCTTTTGTGTTATTTATGCTTAAAATCCTTTCCTTATTGTGACCTTTAATATCCACTGACTCGACTACTGCCAGATTGGAAACATGCAAATGAGGCCTTTTAAGAAACCAATAGGTTCCCAGGAGAGAGAATATCTTCCATGTTATTACATGTGATTTTATAAGAACCCTCTGCAATGCCCATTGTCACCCTAATCTATGCGGGCCCTGCCTTTTCCTGAATGTGACTCCTCTTGTTAATGTTTGTCATCATCCTTTGCCACTCACTCCTCCTGACTCCAGCTGGGCCTGGCTGGTACTTTCCAGCTGCTTGTTTCATATGAAAGTGAGAAGGAACCAAGATGGGGCCCGAGTTGCTTGTACCAAGCAAGGTTTGCAATATTGTTTTGCAAAACCCAGACTCCCAGAGTAACCTAAGTACCCTGGAACAAGAAGAGGAAAATTCAACCTCTAATGAATTTTAAGTTTTTTACTTTGGTGATTTTTTTTTTTTTTTTCCATTTCCAGGTACATAGAACTCAGCAGCGTTTTTCTGTGGGTTTTTTTTTTTTTTTTTCGCTTTTTGGGAAATAATATTTTAATCAAAATAGTAATTACTACAATGTCATCCTAATGTATTACCATGAATAAAAAAAAGCTGCATCTTTTTATTTCTTTTAACTATGAATTGCTCTTTAGGTAGAAGACACAGGAGAGCAATAGGAACTTACCATAATCATAAGATTTATTTGGGATTTTGGTTCTGGCAGGGTAGTAGCCCTAAAATGTCCCCTTATACTCCAATACCTAGAAATTCTGGCTAAAACATAACAAGATTATCCAAAGTGCATAACTGAGCTTGCTAGAAAGAAAAGTTAATCCCACAGGGCCAGAAGCTAAGCAGGACCTGAAACCTAGAGTGGAAACACGGGAGCTGCCCGTGCAATTGCCTGGGGTGAGGGTGAGGGTTCCAGCTCAGACCTTCAACAGTCTGGGAGCTGCATCTCAGCGCTCACAGAGGCATAAAGGATGAAGACTTGGGTCCTCCAAAGATGGAAAGCTGGAAGTGAGCCCTCTGACTAAGCCACTAAGGAAAAAAAATCTACCCACCAACATAGGAGTATGACAAGGAAGCTCTGTGTCCCTTGCCCGAGCTCTAGGTAGAAAAAAATCTCCCTGATAAATCAAAACATCAAATCTGTGCCTCAACTGGGTATTCTGATTTGCATATACACTAAGTGGTATGAAACTCTCAAAACTGGGAACATTAAAACAAAAATTGGTCCCAGACTGATAATAGCTTGAGTGTCTGACAGAAACAAACAAAAATGGCATCTGGCAGGGAGAATGCTCCCATGCCATGCCAAAAAGGATCCCCCCGCCCCAAATCCTTCTAAAGATGTCACAATTTTTAAGAAATCACAAAGTATGTGAAAAAATGATCTGAGTGAGTCAACAGGGAAAAAAAAAAGGCATGGGAAAATTAGAACCCCATAAACTTGAAATAATTGAATTCCTGTTGGAAATAAAATAGTTTAAAATGACACAAATAACTGATAAAGATATAAAAACTTTAAACCTTAAGAATACTAGGCATAAAGAAAAAAGAAATGGCAGATTTTAAAAAGAACGCAATACAACACCCACAAATTTTAAAAATGCATAATTGTTGAAATTAAAAACTCCATGGTAGGTTAAACAGGTTAGACACAGTTGATGAGAAAATTATTGAACTAAAAGACAAATCTGAGGCTATTAGCCAAATACAGCAAGAAGAGAAGAAAAGAGAGGCGAATTATAAATGAGAGTTAAGAGGCTGGAAGAGAGAATGAGAAGATCCCGTAGACACCTAATGGGAACCCCAGAAAGGGGGATTGAAGAGGATGGGAAGAGGCAGTATCCAAAGTATAACTGCAGACACATCCAACTGAAACTGCAGAACAGTGAAGGAAAATCTGAAAAACAGGCCGGGCTTGGTGGCTCACGCCTGTAATCCTAGCACTTTGGGAGGCCAACGCAGGAGGATGACTTGAGCTCAGGAGTTCAAGATCAGCTTAAGCAACAGCAAGGCCCTGTCTCTACAAAACATAGAAAAATTAGCTGGGCATGATGGCAGACGCCTATAATCCCAGCTACTCGGGAGGCTGAGGCAGGAGGATCACTAGAGCCCGGGAGTTTGAGGCTGTAGTGAGCTATGATGACACCACCACACTCCGGCCCAGGCAATAGAGCAAGACTCTGTCTCAACAACAACAACAACAACATCTTAAAAATAACCAAAGGAACAGGAAAGTAAAAGGAATTAAATAAAAATGTATAAATGTATGTGATGTTACAAAAGGGAAACACGAGTCAAGATTGCAGTCTTTGGATCTGCCACCAGCTGCTGGGCTATAGCTGTGATTACAAATGGTCCCTCCACTACACATGCCATGCGTCCTCACCTCAGGCCAGCGGGCAGCTGGCCAGGGATTCTTGCATTGAGGGGGGCTGTGGATGAGGGAGAGAGCAAGAATCCAGTCTTCACTGCTGGGGGATTGAGTTTTAGGTCCTGCCTGGTTGGAAATCCAGTAGTCTTTCATGAACACTTACCACTGCACGTGGCACTATAACAAGGTGTCAGGGGGGATCCCCTGGGTTTCATGCATCCACCTCCCTACCCTTGTCATAGAGCAACAAGTTTATTTCCCTTGAAATTTGTGACAAATAATGCCTGACAAGGAGAGATTTTTTTTGCTTAAGGCCCCTGGTGACTTTCTTCCCTTTCCCCTTTAGCTGGCTGGGAGCTCTAATACGAGTTGGTAGGACTTAGCCAGCTCAACAGAGAATGCAAGGTCTCTGGCTTGGTGTGTAGACTCCCCTAGCTGAACTACAGAACCTAGTCATTTCCCTGCTGAGGATGCTCCCATCATCACACAGCAGACCAGGTCCTGTCCCTCTCCCAACTTCCCTACAAATATAAGAGGCATAAGGGACAAGATTCCACTCCTGGAGGACTTTCCACGGTATGTCCAGCTGTGCCTAACTCAAGAATATCTTCAATATGTAATAACGAGAGTTTTCAGGATCATGTCACAGGCACTCTCCTCCTCCTCCTCCTCCTCCTCCTGCTGCTACTGTAAGTTTTTCTCAATCAACTTTCCTTTACGCTTCAATAGTATTTGTATGATACAGTATGTGTCTGTATGTGTGTGTGCATATGTGTACATGCTGCCCATGCTCCTTGCACATTGCTAGCTGTCTTAGCCTGGGTTTCCCCAAAAGCAGAGCTTGAGGTTAGGGCTTATATATTGTTATTTAATCAAGATATGCAATCCCAGGGAGGAGGATGAGGAACAAGGAGAGTGAGGCAGCAAAAGCCAGAGAGCCCAAATGAGGATGTGTCATTGAGCTGGCCACTAAGTGTTACTGATTACTTCCTCCAATGAGATTGTCCTCCAAAAATCCTTATAAACTGAGATTGAATGAATTAGCATACATAAAACCTAGTCCATATCTGATGCTGAATAAATGTAAGCTATTCTTTTAATTTCAAACCACAAGCTCTTAGAGACAATGCAGATTTAAAAAATTCATTTTGAATTGTATAGCTAATACAGTAACCACCATTCATTATCAATTAATTAACTAAAACATAAGATTTAAAATATTACATAGAGACAGACCTAAAATTTTATGAGAGGTAAAGGGGATATGAGTTAACATTATGTTTAAGATATTTAATGTATATATAACAAATATAACAAATAAAGTTCCATTAACATTATAAAAATTCTAGTTCTGCATGGGAGACAGAGTGACCCAAGCCTGTAGGAGAATATTGTAGTTTTTGAGTTTAGAATAGAGCTGACTGACCCACTGGTAGGAGAACATCAGTGCAATTGTGGCAAAACAAAGCAAATATCAAAAGAAAGGGAGCACTTTGAAGCAGCCTAGCAAAAGGAAAAGAACCCTCCACCCAATCACAGTCCTTGCCTCATTTATTGGACATTTGACCTTGGCATTAATGTAAACTTCCTCACTTTAACTGTGAAATGGCAATGGCAGTTCCTCTGTTTGGAGGGGCAGGGGCTGGATCATACTCTCTTTTTCACTTCTCAATTCTGCAAGTCCTTTGCACAGCTTTAACTTTTGATCTTGGCCTCATTGTCCAAAATTGCTCAATGTCCAAAATTGCGAAACGATATGCACAAATCCAAAATCCTGCTACTAATTGTGTATGTAATTGCTGAGATTAAGTTCTGTGACTTAAAATTCTCTGACATTAATCCTAAAGCTCTCAATGTGTTCATTATTCTCACATAGTCTCTTATCTTGGACCTTAAGAGGAAAGCTTTAATCCTTGCAGCTTTAAATCAGAGCATTTGAGTTTTAGTGGGTTGCTTTGGTAGCGCAGCCACCCTGAGAGCCTACCACTAGGTGGCGCTGAAGATCTGGCTGTAGAAGGGGCACTGGGGCTAAACAGCGCAAGCGTAGTTTCCTCTAGGTTCCATTGGCCAGCGCCAGGCTGCTATTTCTTCTATTGTCAGGGATCTTGAGGAGGTCTTGGCTCGAGTCTGATGCAAACAGTCCCTCTGCAGTGCTCAACAGTTTGTAAAACGGGGTCTGGGGCTTGCAATACTATGTCCAAGGCCTTATCAAAAGATCATTAATGACCCGGTCTTTCTGCCTCCTGCCTCCACCTTCCCTCAGTCCCCGGTCTGGGGGCCTATGCTGTTTCTTCAGCCATTCATTCAAGCATCTCGCGTCCTAGTATGTGTCAGGCACGTGGCTAGGAGTGGTGTGGTTTGAGAGATATGTGACTTTAGTATTTTTTTTCTTAATCTGACATCAGTACCAAGCCCATGTACCACGCATCAGGGTGGCTGCTCAGGTCCTGCACTTAGGGGACCAGGCTGCTGGCAGCTGAGCTGTGTTTCAAGGAGGGAACAGAGAGGAAGTGTTATGGTTCTTATGTTTACAGCCAGCCCAGCATCCCTCCCTCCTCCAACACACACCATCCGCATGAAGGTGCTTAGCGTTTCCGTCTGTCCCCGCATATCACGCTGCCATTTTGCACCTTCTTTTTCTTTTTAATGTAGCTTTTAGTGTTTATTTTAACTTAACTCTAAAGAAATATAGTCTGTGGTCATTTATCTTAACTAAAAATTCTACCGGGAATACATCTTAGCAATGAAATGAGCTATCAAACTATCAATGAAAAGATGTAGAGGAACCTTAAATGCACATCACTAAGTGAAGGAAACCAACCTGAATAAGGCTACATACTGTGTGATTCCAACTATATGACATTCTGAAAAAAGCAAGGCTATGGAGAAAGTAAAAAGATCAGTGATCGCAGGGGTTTGGGGGGAGGGAGAAGATGAACAGGTGGAGCACAGGGGATTCTTAGGGACAGTGAAACTATTCTGTGTGATACTGTAATGGTGGATACATGTCGTACATTTGCCAAAACCCATAGAATGTACAACACAAAGAATGAACCCTAATGTAAACTATGGACTTTAGTTAATAATAATGTATCAATATTGGCTTGTGAACTAAAATACAATCTTGGGCCTCCCACCCCAGCTGATTGAATGGACCCCCTCTTGGCCAACAGGACCCCAGAAATACCCTGAAGCTGAGTTGCTGGCCATGAGAAGGGAGGACAGACAGGCGTCATCATGCCCCACCCTTCTTGGAGAAGTCCTTTGTAACTCATTAACAGGCCTAAGGCCATGCAAGACAAAGCCTGAACCACACCTGCAGGGCCTTAATTTACCCAACAGACCTCAAGAGTCTGAGTATATGTTTGGAGGCTAGTTTCTGATTAACACGCTTCCTTATCTTAACTTAAAACATTCCAAGCCTTTAAACAAAGCTTCATTTCTTTAATTACAAATCAAAAAATCTGCCCACCTATACCTGTAAGCCCCCACTTGGAGATGTCCCACCTTTTCAGGCCAAACCTATGTATGCCTTCCATGTATTGATTTATGACTTTACATGTAATTCCTGTCTCCCTGAAATATATAAAACCAAACTGTAACCCAGCCACAGCAGGTCCACTTGCTCAAGGCTTCTTGAGTGTGGCTCCAGGCCAGGGTTCTCATATTTGGCTCAGAATAAACTTCTTTAAATTATTTTACAGAGTTTGGGTTCTTTTCCATTGACAGGCTCATCAATAATAACAGATCAATGCAAGAAGTTAATAATAGGGGAAACTGGGAAGGAGAAGAGGGGTTATATGGGGACTCTACTTTCTGCTCAATTTTTCTGTAAACGTAAAATTGCTAAAAAAAAAATAGTCTATTAATTTTTTTAAAAGTCTGAGGGGAATGACCTCAGATTTATATAGTGCTTTACATTTTCAAATCAATCCATTTGATTCTCACAAGAGCACATAAGATACAAAATACTGGTATTGTCCTAAGTTTACAAGTTTGATTGTGAAGATAAAAGAAATCCAGTGACTTCTGGAGGCCACACAGCTAATAAACAGCAAGGCAAGAACTTGAACCCAGGTCTCCTGATGCCATGTCCAGGGCTCTTTTCTCTCTATTCTAAACATTTGCAAGCAGGGGAACTGGTATCAGTCCTCTACACTCTCCAGCAACTATTTTTTTCCCCCAAGGATTTTGGATGAGCTCAATTCGATAAAGTTATACATCATAAGCTATAACTCAAAATTTCACACTAAGGCTGACATGATTTAAATCTCACGTATAAAACAGTGCCTTTATTGTGCTTTCTTCTCCTAACTCTCCCATCAATTCTTTCCTCCAGTGTCTTTTGGAACCTTTGCATCCTCACCACTTTTAGGATAATTCATTAGAACAACAATGAAAGCAGAGAGACCAGCCAGAAGAGGTGGGGGGAACTTTTATAGAACTTAGTGCTGAGAATGTGGGATGGTTCTCCTTAAAGAACCACAGTGCCTTATGATAGGGTCTGAGCCTTCTAGGAGGCATCATCCCAGGGCAAATCAGCCTCTGCTGTTACACTGCAGAGAACACGTCTTCAACAGCGACACCTTGTGGTAGTGATGACCAACAGCAATAGAAGCCTGATGAGACTCCAATTTTCCCTCTTTTTGGGGTATGGAGCCCATCCTGACTCCTCTAGCAACCGTCTAAACCTCCAGAATTCCTAGACATGGTGGTGAAGGGGAATGAAATTTCCCAAGAGATGCACCTGCTTTCAGGTCATTAGTCATTTAGACCTTTGTGCAATTGAATAGAAAAATAAAAGAGATGCAACCATTTCTGCACCCTGAGGTTGTGAAGCAGTTCACAAAAACTATACTAAAGAATGTGTAATCTGGAAAGACACACTTTGGAAAGGACTGATGTAGATGGGAGATGTCCATAAAATGAGCAGGGCAAAGAGGATGAAATAGAGGTGTCACCTGTTTGTGACCCTTACTTGGTGACTGTCTCTGTTGTACTAAGTACTACCCAGCCTCAGGAATGTGGACAAAATTTAAATCAATACGGATGTGGTCAGAAAGGGGAAGACCAATTTGGAAAGCGAAGAGATAATTGGTGGAATTTCCCTGGAAATTTGAACTTCTATGAGAAATAAAGACTGTGGTTTAGAAAGTTACAGTAAAGGTAACTTATTTCCACATTTGTTACCCACAGTTGTTGGGGAACTGTGGGGGACCGGAGAGAGGCAGCCCCTGTCTTCCTGGAGCATGTTCCATTCTGAGGGGAAACCCAGACATTCTAGCAGGAGCACAGCCCGAGTGGAAAGACAGGCCTCGAGTGCTCATTTTCCCACCTTGTCTGACCCCCCTGACCTCTAACATTGCTACTCCTCAGAGCTTGTCCTGGACCCTGGCCACGGGGTGAGTTGCACCCCCCCAAAAGATACACTGAAGTCCTAACCCCCAGTACCTCAGAATGTGAGTTTATTTGGAAATACAGTCTTTGCAGATATGATTAGTTAAGATGAGGTCACCCTGGAGGAGGGTGAGTCTTGAAGCCAGTATGCCTGGTATCCTTATGAGAAGAGGAGAGAAGACACAAGCGAGAGAATACCACAAGAAGACATGACACATGAGGGAGGCTGCCCTGTGATGACAGGGGCAGAAATTAGACTGATGTGTCTACGAGCCAAGGAATGCCAAGGATTGCTGGCAGACACCAGGAGCTAGACAGGCAAAGGAGGATTCCCCTCCGCAGGTCTCAGGGGGAGCGTGGCCCCGCCAACCCCTTGATTTCCAACTTCCAACCTCCAGAACTATGAGAGAATGCATTTGTGTTGTCTTAAGCCCCCTGGTTGTGGCACTTTGCTACGGTGGCCCTGGGAAACTAGGCAAGCTCTCGCCTTGCTTCGCTCCCACCCCAGGTGACCTTAACATTCCCACTATTTAAAAAACCATCTGTTTGCTGATGAGCCCCACGTTTATACAGTAAAGCTGTATTAGGGGGGCGGTGATTCAGCTGTACCCACTTGGCAAAGAAAAAAAAATTTTTACTTTTTTCATATTTCCATTTCTACAAACCAGACTTTGGTTTCCCTTAATCTAGAGAAGATATTGTTGGGGAGGAAGGAAGATGGGAGGAATAGCCCCAAAGTAGGGAGTAAAAGAAGTTAACTTCTGGCTTTTTTTTTTCTTTTGAAACAGAGTCTTGCTCTGTCACCCAGGCTGGAGTGCAGAGGCATGATCAGAGCTCACTGTAACCTCAAATTTCTGGGCTCAAGTGATCCTCCTGCCTCAGCTTCCTGGGTAGTTGGGACTATAGGCATGCAACACCATACCTTGCTAAGTAAAAAAAAATTTTTTTTTAGAGATGGGGTCTTGCTTTGGTACCCAGACTGGTTTCAAACTCCTGGCCTCAAGTGATCCTCCCGCCTCAGCCTCTCAAAATGTTGGGACTACAGGTGTGAGCCACCACACCCGGCCAACTCCTGGCTTTTAAGCTTCCAAAAACTCAGGTACAGAGCTATTAAGGATTTTTGTTTCTTTCTTTATTTTTTTTCTTTTTAACTCTAATTCTATAAGAGTTTTTGAAGGCTGATTTTTAATTGCTTGTGCTTTGGCCTTACATGCTGACTTATGAATTAACCCTGGGGTCAGACAAGATTCTTCTGCACCTCCAGCCTACACCTGGCCTTTGAACTCCATTTGTATAACTGACTACTTGGCACGTCTCCTTGCATATCTCACAGACATCTCAAACAAGTATGTCAAAACTGAACTCTGCATTTTCCCCCCTAACCAGTTCCTCTCCTATTTCTGTTGCTACCATGCTAGCCCAAGCCATTATAATCCCCTCCTGGAATTTACTAGAAATAGCTCATTGCAATCCCTGATTTCACATTTGCCTCCGTATAGTCCATTCTCCACTTAATAGCAGTTACATCATAGCTATCTATCCTGCCTTAACACTTTAACAATCTTCCCAATCCCCTTAGAATAAGCTCCTAAATCCTCATCATGGCCAAAAGGCCACGTGCAGTCTAGCCCCTGCCTACCCTCCCCCTCACTTACTGCATTCCAATCATGCTGGCTTTTTTCATTCTTCTCAAATGTGTCAAGCTCTTTCCCACCCAATTTCCTGCCCCTAGCAGAGGGAACAGCATGTGCAAAGGCATTTCCATGGCTGACTCCTTCTCTACCTTGGGTCTTCATATAGAACTTGTCTTTTTGGAGAGGTCTCCCCTAACTCCTTAGTTACAGTAGGTCCTCCTGCACTCATCTCTCATGACACCCTGTTCTTTTCCTTTGAGTACTTCCTACAACTTGCAATTATATATTCATTTCTTAGTTTCTTGTTTATGGTCATCACCCATTCCTCCATCCTCCCCAGACTATAAGCTCTTTGGGAACAGGGACCTTGCCTGTCTTGTTCATAAGTATATATTCAGCGTCGGGCACATAGTAGTTGCTCAAAAAAGTTGAAGACATGAATGAATTATACAATTAAAATTTCACAATTGTGGTAAGCCCTGAGATGGATAAATAAAAATTGCTCTGAGAACAAACAATAACATGACTTGATCTAGGCTGGGATTCTTGGAGGGCTGGTCCGAGGAAGTAACGTTTCCGTTGAGACCTAAGGTACTGGGATCTGGTAGAAGATCTCCCAGACTCAGAGGGAGCAGTGTGTGCACCTGCCCTGAGGTGGAAAGGAGCACAATGTATTATTCTAGGATCTGAAAGGTAGAGCGCAGCAATCCAGAAGGAGTCCCAGGGAGGGCTGGTGAGGCAGGCTAGAGCCAGACCAGGCAGGGCCCTCGGGCTTTGGAGGAGTTTGAAGTCGTAAGAAGCCATTTTAAGTACAGGAACGACATCGTCGGATTTGTGTGGCAACAAGATCACTCTGGCTGCTGGCTGGCGACTTTGCGTGGGAAGAGGGAGGTGTAAGCCTGGATGTACAAGTCCAGAGCGGGCAGTGTAAGAAGCAGTGGCTTGAACTAGGGTGAAGGAAGCAGAAGTGAACAGACAATTCCCAAAAGATGTTTAGAAAGATATGCAAACAAGAGAAAGTCCGGGGCTTTGCCCTCAAAAGACTGACTTTTTCTGAGCATGGAAATGCATGTAGGAGGTAGGAATGGCAGGAGATCAGGGAAGGAACAAAGAAAAAGAGGAAAGATTAGGATCTGGTGTGAAAAACCCTGAAAGTATTAACAAAGGAATTCTAGGAACTGTGGGATGATAAAATTCAGGACTCTCCTGCCTAATGCTGGGGGTCTGATCCTCTTACAAGACCCCCTGTGTAAACAGGAGCCCAACACATATGGTTCACCGCTGGAAACAATCATATTTTGTATTAATAGTTTTGGCTTTCAGCCCATCTTCATGCACTGTCAGATAGGATTTTTTTTTTTTTCTACTCAACAGATTGCATTTTTGGTTGTCTTTTAATTATTGAATTGCTGTTCTTTATCTGCAGCCTCTGACTAGTAACCTTATTATAACAACTGCCCGAGACTCAGAACTAAACAGTATACAATCAAAATCCACAAAAATGAAAATGCTTAAATTAAATGAAAGTCTCCTAACATATAGCAAAGCATGCTGATATGGATTGTATGAGTCACCAACTGCATGAATGATTTATTTTAGAAGTTATATCAGCTGAGGAAAATCATATATCAATCTCAACATTTAATACCCAGGCCAGCCCTAATACACTCATCACAGAGCCTCTGAATGAAATAGTCTCATGCAGAGATTATTAATCTATAAATAATATCCTAATGGCCCGTTGGTGTTTTTGACTACTGTTTTTTAGAAATATTTCCTAGTAGCTTTAATAGTTGTTTCATATTTCTTTCCACCGTCCCATATATGTTTGTAACTCTGTGTGTGTGAGTGTGTATGTGTGTGTATGTGTGTGGGTTTTATGTTGTGAGCCCACTAAAATAGCCATGCTGTGATAGCCAGGCTAGAATCTGCTTCTGTTTGCTATACTATTTTAAAGAAGAGTAAGAAAAGAAAAAAACAATCTCATAAAATATTAAAGAAAATCCTAATTTTGTGACTTGAGAATACAGAATGGTTTTATGAATAGAGAGAGAGAGTTATGTTCTGAATTCTATTCCTCTTTTACCACGACAGCAAATAGGTATAGCATGGTACTAAGAAAAAACTGTTTTCCCTTCTATATTCAACACTTCTGACACCAAATGTGTGGGTTTTCCATACCAAACAATTCTGACAGTGTCTACCTGGAGTTTGCACAGACCCACACGTTAAGGGCTCAGTCCCATAAGACTGACTCCCCACTCACATGGCAGGTTACCCACAATTCTGTCTGACTTGGCACAAGTTGGGGGTTCTCACAGCCCCCCTCACAACTCAGGGAAACACTTATGTTTACTGGTTTATCATAAAGGATTTGATAAAAGACACAGATGAACAGCAAGATGAAGAGGTGCACAGGGTGAGGCCAGGAAGGGTCCTGAGTGCAGGAGCTTCTGCCCCACAGAGTTGGGGTGTGCCACCTTGCCAGCACACGGGTGTGTTCACCACCCCAGCAGCTCTCCGAATCCTGTATCTCAGGGATTTTTATGGAGGCTTCATCACATAGGCCTGATCAATATTAACTCAATCTCTAGCCCCACTCTCCTTCCTGGAGGATGGGGAATGGAGCTGAAAGTCCCAAGCTTCGAACCATGACTTGGTCTTTCTGGTGACCAGTCCCCATCCAGGGGCCCACCAAGAGTCACCTCACTAGGACAAAAGACACTCTTATCACCTGGGAAATTTCATGGGAGTTAGGAGCTCTGTGTCAGGAACTGGGGTCAAAGACCAAATATTAGAATAAAAGATGTTACCTATTAAAATAAAAGATACCAAAGAAGCCCAGCTAACTTACAAATTTCCAAAAAGGAAATTACAAGGGTTTTAGGAGCTCTGTGGCCGGAAATGGGGATGAAGACCGAAGTATATATTTCTTATTATTTCACAATATCACACATGGCAAGAGATTTGATCAGGTGCTTCACAAAAGAGGCGATCCAAATATACAATGATCACCTGAAAAGTAACTCCACCTCCTTGGTAATCAAGAATGCATACTGGGCCGGGCGTGGTGGCTCACGCCTGTAATCCTAGCACTCTGGGAGGCCGAGGCAGGTGGATCGTTTGAGCTCAGGAGTTCGAGACCAGCCTGAGCAAGAGCAAGACCCCGGTCTCTACTAAAAATAGAAAGAAATTATATGGACAGCTAAAATATATATATAGAAAAATTAGCCGGGCATGGTGGCGCATGCCTATAGTCCCAGCTACTCAGGAGGCTGAGGCAGTAGGATTGCTTGAGCCCAGGAGTTTGAGATTGCTGTGAGCTAGGCTGACCCATGGCACTCTAGTCTGGGCAACAGAGTGAGACTCTGTCTCAAAAAAAAAAAAAGAAAGAAAGAAAGTAAAAAAAAAAAAAAAAAGAATGCATACTGAAATTCCATAATCATATAACAGAATGACTTTAATTAAAAAGACTAATGATACCAAGCATTGATGAGGATGGGGAGCAAGAGGAACACTCCTCATTCCTGGTGGGAGTATAATTGGTACAACTACAATGGAAAACTGCTTGACAATATCTGTAAAAGATGAACATGTACACACCCAGTGATTCTATGTATAAGAATACGGTTGTATTAATTTTCTATCACTGCCGTGACAAATTACCAGAGACTTAGCAGCTTAAAACAACACCAATTCATCTTACCGTTCTGCAGCTCAAAAGTAGGAAATGGCTCAATCTCCTGGGTTAAGATCAAGGTGTCAGCAAGGCTGTGCTTCTTCTGGAGACTCCAGGGAAGAATCCGTTTTCTTAACCACTTCAGCTTCTAGAGGTCACCCGTGGTCCTTGGCTGATGGTCTGAAGGCCAGCAAAGGAGGTGAATTCCCATATTACATCGCTCTGCCCTCCTCTTCCATCTCCCTCCTCCTCATTTAAGGACCCTTGTGAGTGAGTACACTGGGCACACCTGGATAATCCAGAATACTCTTCCTACATTAAGAACAGCTGATTAACAAATCTACTTTCATCTGCTACCTTAATTCCCCTTTGCCATGAAATGTAGCATATTCATAGGTCCCAGGGCTTGGGACGTAGACATCTGTGGGGGACCATTATTCCGCCTACCACGTTAGGCAACAGAAATGCGTGCACATGTGCGTCAAAAGACGTATAAGGGTGTTTAGGGCAGTATAAGATTTGTTGGCTAGAAGGTGGAAATAGCCCAAATGTGTATCAGTGGTAGAATAGATTTGTATGTACTGTATAATATGGTGTGTTCATAAAACAGAATTCTTTAGAGCAGTGAAATAAATGAGTCACAGCTTCATGCTACAGCTTGTTTGCTACGCAAACAATGTTAAGCAAGAGGCCAGACACGAAAGAATACTATGACAGTGCTCCACTTATATAAAGTTCAAAAAACATGCAAGCATGGCACTACAAGTCAAGGTAGTGGCCACATGTGGGGAGAAAGAAGAAAGGTGATAGTTAGGAACAGAACTAGCGTTTCTGGGTCATGTTCTCCTTCTCGCTCTGGGTGGTTACATGGATGTGTTCACTTTATGAAAATGTATTGAGCTGTACAAGTATGATTTGTGCATGTTTTATATCTGTGTTATAAAACCAATCAGAAGGCTTTTTAAAATGACATGGTTGTGGCAATGTTCCTTATTTTTTTACCTATTGGTCTCATCCCTATAAGGTAAGCCCTGGAGGACAAGTCTCATGTCTTACTGATCGCCATATTCCCAGAGAGGGTGTTCAATAGATGTCCAGATTCAGTTCTTACAACCACTCACAAGACAGCCACAGCTGCCACATGTGGTTACTCAGGACGTGTACTGTGTTACTCCAGAGGCTGTGACTCACACTGTGGCCCTTGTCAGTAGGTAGAGCAAGTACTGTCACCGTGTGCAATGTCTAGATGAGGAACTGCGGCTGAGAGCCTAAGAGATGGGAGATGTACACAGCATTACTTTCCCAGTAATGACATATGACAATACACATGGAGCACTGCCAGCCAGGGAGGCTCCCCAAGCCTTGGCATGCAGTCTGTATTGGGCTCTGTCCCATCGACACACTCATTGCCCATGTGGCTGACCTGTGTCCAGCTTCTTCAGTGGTTGAGGTGATGCCACATGACTCAAAGTCCCCACCATAAATCACATTGTTAGACTTTCTGGTGTGGCCCAAAGATGCACGTAAACACAGACACATTTATCAGGCAGGACATTCCAACGGCTTAGAGATCACCTCCCTGGAACTGAGAGCAAAAGCCAGGCCTCTCTTTAGGCAATGTTAAGTTCTTTACTATACACACATCTAAAGTCACATCTGATGACAGAAACAAAACTGGAACTGGAAGTTTCTGGAAAGGTGGCTTAACGTGGTGGGCTCTAGAACTGGAAAGACTTGGACACATATCTTGGCTCTGCTACTTAGTAGCTGTTTAAATTTGAGCAAGGCTTGCTCTTATCTGTAAAGCAGAGATAATAATACAGAGCCCATAGTTATTGTGATCATTAAATAATTCAGGTAAAGCACTGTGGCTGTTTTCAACAAATACCTGTTGATTGGCAGATCTTCTCTTGCTGCGAGTGCCCGCGCATGTACTGACCCGCCCGCGTTTACGGTCTCCACATGGTGTTAGGCTCTTCTGATCGCCGGGCATAGTCTCCCTTAGGTTATGAGTGGTAAGAGACAGTTTCTTTACGGAAAAATAAGTAAAACAGGAATCTCAGCCAGGCAGTTAGGACTTGTGGGGACTTATGAAAGGCAGAGCAAGCTGCTTTCATAGGGGAAGAGGCAGCACAGCACTGCCTCTTAAAGACGGGTACCAACAGTGCGTCAGGATTCATGGGAACCCCGAGGCCCATATCATCGTACTGCTTCCTTAGCAGCGTGAATTTGTGTTCTCACGCTCTGCTGTTGACGCGGTTCAGCTGCAGTGTTTTCACCTGCTGTATCTTCAGATCAAATTGGCAAGAGGGAGAGGGTAATTGGTTGGATTTTATCATCACCTCTGGTGGGCTTAGCTCTCATACCAAGACACATAGGGCCAGCCTGTGGACTGGACTCGAGTCAGGAGCCTGCTCCAGGCCCCCTCTGCGCAGCCAGAGAGGCAGCTTCCCCGTGGTAGCAGGAAGGGAATGGGGATTACAGAAATGTGGTGGGCAGCCTCTGAGAGGGCCCCAGTGGATCCTGCTCCTGGGGCCCACGCCCTTAATTAAACTTTTCCCTCGAGTCGGGGCTGGACTTACTGGGCTGCATCAGAATCAGGCAGAAGCGATGGTGTGTCACCTCCAAGATTAGGTCATAAAACAACTCTGGCTTCCATCATGCACCCTTTCTCTTGCTCTCTTTCTGATTGTTCTTTCTGGGGCATCCCCTGTGAGGTCATGCAGCGCCCACAGGAGTGAGTTTGGAAGTGGATCTTGGGCCAGCCGTGCGGCAGCTCCTTTCCCTCTGGGCCCCCAGATGAGGCTGCAGCCCTGGCCGGTGACGTGACTGCAGCCTGTGGGGGGCCTTGATCCTGCAGCCCCAGTTAAACCACGCTCAGATTCCTGACCCACAGGACCTGTGCGATAATAGGTGTTCTCTGTTTTAAATGGCTACATTTGGGGGTAATCTGTGATCAGCAATAGATCACTAATACAGGATCCACCTGGTGCTGCTGCCCTCAGCAGGGATCTGTGGGAGAGGCTTGGCCTGTGCAGTTCACCCATCCAGGCGAAGGCGTGTGCGGAGCTCAGAAAGTCAACTCCTTGAAGGCAGCACCCTGCCATGGAGGACAAGGGACAGGTTGAGTGTGCAGCCCACATTTGCTGGTTAAAGAGCAGAGCCTTCATTGTAGAAGAAAACAGGTAACAGTGACAGTGTGTCAGAACAGTCATGTCTAGACATCTGCCTGACAAACACTAGGTACCATAAATAAAGCTCACATTGGCTGAGGTCCCTACACACCCCATATATGCAGATCAGGACATGGATTCCCTTCCAGCGAGACTTCAGATGAACCTTCTTTTCCTTCAAGTACAGCACCAGTGGTTCCCTGATCCTTTTCAATCCATACGACGCTTACGCAGTTGTTCTGAGAAATGCCTCCCGAGGCATGGAAACAAGTGAGTTCTGGGAAGTCACATCTCCTTTCATCTGGCTCCAAGACTGGCCCACTGAGTCAGGGAGCAGAGATCTGCCACTGCCATGTGCTCTCAGCCGTCCCTCCTACACCCCAGCACGGAGGAGTGTGAGCCTCCCTAATACCTTCCCACCAGGCCAACTTGTTGAAAGGTTTTGTGGTTGTGTATCATCGACCCTTGCCACGCGCTTTCATGCAGATGTCTCCAGCTCCACGGTGCGTATCGTGGTGGCCCGTGAGAGCATTCTGAAGGCAGGGTTTTGGTCTCATGCGTCCTCTGTAGCTTCACACACAAAGGCAGGTGGTCGTGTGCTCCTTGGACTCAAGCCAAGAGCCACACAGATATGCACGTGCACAAATATGTTTATTGCTACAGCTCACTCACATGTGCCAAGAAAATGCAGCTTGTACATTTCCCATAACTGATCTGCTCCCGGCAGCAGCCCCCATCCCACTGGGTCGCTACTATGAGAAGCAAAATTCAAACTTGCTCATTGTAGGCTCCAGGTTTCACAGTTTGTTTTGCCATAAATGGTCAGACTCTTTCTGGTTTCCAGTTTGGTTGTTAAGATTTCCTGCACATCTTGTTCCCTTCAGGGAAGGTGGGATGTATTCAGGGCTTGGTGATAGCAGAGATGGGGGACCTGGAGCCAGGGTTCAGTCATCTCACTCAAAAATACTGATTAAGCCCCCACTGCATACCAGGCAGTGTTCCAGGTGTGGATACACAGCAGTGAACAAAACAAAGTCCTTACCCCGGGCCTCAGGGATCTTTGTGCCCGGATCTGCACATCCTGCTGGGTGTGCCACAGACAACAAACAGACTAAGAATAAATCATGTCAGGGGAGATGAGCAAGGTGGAGGGTGGAGAGGCTACAGGAAACAGGGAGTGCAAGGGAGGGCAGCTGTTACTAAGATAGGTTGGCCAGGGAGGCCCCATTAGTAAGAAGACCCTGGAAGCTAAGTCCAGGGGAAAGTGAGGGACGGAATCTGGGGACAGGCCTTCCAGCCACAGAGAACAGCAAGTGCAAAGGCCCTGAGGCAGGAGCCTGTGTGATTCAGGAGGAAGAACGAGGAGTCCCCACTGCTGGACTGGAGATGCGAAGGGGAGAGGCAGCGGGCAGCCAGCTTGTGGCAGGGCCAGTGGGCCAAGGGATGGAGTTTTTCTGTTCTCATTCACATGAGATGAGAAGCCAGGGAGGGTTCTGAGCAGTGGAGCGACTTATATTTTAAAAGTTTCACTCCGGCTGCTGCGCAGACAATAGGCTGTAAGGAGCTAGGGTGGGAGAAGAGAGGTGAGTCAGGAGGAACTGCAGAGCCCTGGGGGCGGGTGACAGTGGCATGGGCCAGCGGAGCAGCACTGGCAGTGGAGAGGCAAGGTTTGCTGATGGCTTGAGAGAAAAAGAAATCACAAAGACTCCGTGGGTTTCGGTTCAGCAACTGGAAGACTGGCATTTCCATGTGGAAGAAGGGAGGGCTGAGGGATGCAGTTTCCTAGGGGGAGAGGAGGTTGAGGAGTTCAGTCTGGGAACTTTTATTCTGTATGTGGAAATGGTAAGGAAGGAACTGCCTTCAACTGTCTGGAGTTCAAGGAAGAGCTAGGGTTGGAGACGTACAGGGAGATTGTCAGTGTATGGAACGTGTTTACAGCCATGACACAGGAGGACATCACTAAGGAAGGAGTGCAGAAAGAAATTCCAGAGTTTAGACACAATGAGAAATAAAGGATATAAAGAAATAAAGAAGGCTGGGCATGGTGGCTCACGCCTGTAATCCCAGCACGTTCGTCTGTGCTGATATTTTCTCTTCTACCAAACTGAATTCCTCGGTTGGTTTTTTTTGTTTTTTTGTTTTTTTTTGAGACAGAGTCTCACTCTGTCACCCTGGGTAGACTGCAGTGGCATCATCATAGCTCACTGTAACCTCAAACTCCTGGGATTAAGCAATCCTCCTGCCTCAGCCCCCCCAGAGTGGTAGGATTACAAGCATGAGCCACCATGCCTGGCCAATCCCAGCATTTTGGGAGGCCAAGGCAGGAGGATCATTTGAGGCCAGGAGTTCAAGACCAGCCTGGGCAATGCAGTGAGACCCCATCTCTACAAAAAATAAAAAATTAGCCAGGCATGGTGGCACACACCTGTAGTCCTACCTACTCAGGAGGCTGAGGCAGGAGGATCACCTGAACCCAGGCATTGAAGGTTGCAATGAGCTGTGATCCTGCCACTGTATTACAGCCTGGGAGACAGAGCAAGACCCTGTTTCAACAAACAAACAAACAAAAGCAAAACAAAAATAAAAGGAATAAAGGATAATGTGTACAGGGGCCTGAGGAGGGTGGGTCCCAGCCATTTGCCCTGGTCTCAAAGTGTCCACCCCTAGCAGTCCCTTTTTCTCAACCCAGGCCTCTGTCAGCCCCCAGCCCCTCAGCATCCTCTCTTGGCCAGGTAGGAGTGTCTGAGTCCTCTGCCCTTCCTGAGCCAGCCATGGGGAACCCAAAGTGCTGCCTCAGGCTCCTCATCTGGCCGCTTCCTCAGTCAAGGCCTTGTGACTGCTCTCTTGTCATGCTGGACGGGTGGGACTTTAGCTGGGATCTGGGAGCCTCCTCTAAGGTGTGCCCAGGTACATGTGCCATAAACCTGACCGTCACCTTAACATTTGCAGGTCCCCATTTCTCTCCCCTGCCCTTCATCTACGGGCGTGCACGCTCGTCGTGCACACTCGCACACACCCCTGAGCAGTCTACCCCAAGGAAAGAGCAACAGGAATCTGTATGACCACTCATGTTTGCTCTGCTCCTTACCCTTCACACCCTCCTTTCTAGCACACAATGGGATGGGTCTTCTCTCTGACATGGACCTTCCTTTTCTATAAAACCCACTTAGCCAGCCAGGCAGGGCTTCTGATGTGTTAGAAGAGGAGTTCTAGAATTTAGAAATCCTTCTTTTCTTTCCACAAAGCCTAGCTCTCAAGACAAAGCTTCTGATTAAGTGGCCGTGTGAGATTTGACACCCCAAGGTGATCAGCCACCTGTTAGTTCTACATGGTTCCCACCTTCACCTTCCCAGAGGCAGTAAACTCCGTGGCTCAGTCCTGGAGGGAGAGAGCTGAAAGGAATATGGTTTAAGGGAGAAAGGAAAACAAATCATATTAACATTTTAATAACCAAAATATGATTCTCTTCTGAACTGAACCATCTACGCTCAGACAACAATCCCCTCTTCCATTTCACTCCCTACACATGTGAAGAGAGGGTGGTTAGAGGGGGGAATTGTGAATGGAGAACTCTATGGGCCACTGGCGGGGGACATGGGGTAGAGACAGAGTGAGAGCTGAGACGGAAGAGAGCAGAGAGGCCAGCAGGAACGGGGCAGGTGAGACTTTGTGCACACAGAGCCTGAGCTGTGCATGGAGGGGAGTCCTGGAGGCTTCCTCCTTGGTCTTCTCCAGGCTGGGAATGAGGGAGAGGGGCACATTTTATCATGCAAGCTCCCCACCCCTGGACTCAAGTTCAGAGAGAGGGCTGGAGAGCTCCTTTCTGTGGCCAGTAGAGGGAAGCTGCAGGGAGTTGCTACTGAGCCCAGAGATTTAGCACATTGATTTTTGCCTTGCTTTTTTTCTAGAAACTGTGGTTTGTGATTGAGTGGGGAGGTTGGGGAGGACAGCCAAGGCTTTTAAAGGTGCCAATACTCCAGCAAGAAATAAGGAAGAGTGGCTGCTAAAAGAGCTGAGATTTTCCGTTCTACCCTTCCGTGCCTCATTTTTCTTTTCCTCTTTCAACGTTCTTGGCTGCGCCTGCCTGTCAGCAAGGTGATCAGCAGCTGCAGAGAAGCACAGAGCAGGGCTGGGAGGAGGGCGCAGGGCGGGCACAGGAGGCTGCTTCTGCCCGGGGCTGACGGCCCCCTTGACCTTGGCCGCCCAGCTCCTTGGCCCCTGCCTGCCTTCCTTCACTCGCTCTGGTGCTCTTGTATCCATCGAATGTTTATGGAGGGTCTTCTATATTCCCAGCACTAGGCATTCCACTGTGACAAAACACACATGGCCCTGCCTCTAGGAAGACAGGTAACAGTGTGTAAGTGTTGAGAAGTCAATATGTGATTCTAGGCTGTGATAAGTGCCAGAAAGGAAAACAAGAGCACACTAGAAAGGAGAATCATGAGCGGCTTTGTAGGGCAGTGCTGACTGCCTACTTTAGTTGGTGGTTAGAGAAGGTTTCTGAGAGGTGACATTTGAGCTGGGACCCCAAGGATAACATAAAGTGGAGGTGAGACCCGATCACACCCTGCAGAGATGGTGTGCCAAGGACAGCAGGAGACAGTGAGGAGAAGACCTCAGGTGGACTCCGCAAACACAATAGGACAGGTTTAGGAGGTACTTTCCACATTTTTTTGTTATGGTTATTCATTAACATCAACCTATAAACTTGCATGTTAAGCTAGTGGACCTGGTCTGCTATTTTTTAAAAAATAGACACTTTCAAAATTAAAAGAATTTGTGAATGATGCTGTAATTAAAATTTAAAATACTTCTTATAATAAGAGTCAAGAAGCAGAGATACTTGTGAAATTAACTCTCTTCCTCATCTTCTTTGGGGAAAGCTTAAAATTCTTTTATAGAAAATAGGAAACTGAGTGTGTCCCAAGATCTTTCTTATTCAGTGGTGACATTCCCATCTTGTAGCATTTGAGCTATCACCACCAAAGGTCATTAAAGCCATGCTGTGTTTGTGACTATGGCTAGGAACATTCTTTTCTTTATTTTTTACCCTGGTCTCTATGTCTATTATTCCAGAAATATTCACCAAACACCTAATGTGTGCCAGGAACCATTCTTGCTGGGAGTATAACAGTGGACAAAACAGAGCAAGTCCCTCATGAAGCAGGGCCCCAGATCATAGAGAATTGGTCAGAACTGGGGATTTTATTTTGGGTAAGATGGCAAGCATTTGGAGAGTTTGAGTGACATGATCTGATTTCCATTTTTAAATAAAAATGTATGACTGCAAATAGTAGGGACGCAAGGCTGGAAGTGAGGAGGCCAGTTAGGAAGTCTGTGCACTAACATAGGGAAGAGAAGATGGCAGATTGGCACAGATTGGCACAACCCAGTGATAAGATGTAGCTGATTTCTGGATATATTTTGAAGATAGAGCATATAGAAGTTGCTAAAGGATTGGATGTGTGGCATAAGGGAAAGAGATGACTTAAGACAAACTTTAAGGTTTCTGGTCTGAGAAACTGGGAAAATAGAATAGATGTTTATTGAGATGGAGGAGACCAAGGGAGGAGCAGTTTTGGACCTGCTAGACTTGGAATGCTATGTTAAATTACAAAGCACTCTGTACTTTGAGTCACTATGTAACAATCTGCAACCTAACTTAGTAAGTGAGCGAACTGAAAACCTTATTTAGGAGTATATTTTTTGTAAAAGATAGCCCGGTCTCAGCCAATCACAGGAAGCCAACTGATCAGACCATGTCCAAATATGGACAAATACCTAGCTGTAACCAATCAAGCTATTTCTGTACTTCCATTTTCTGTCTATAAATACTGCCCACTTTGCAGGCAGAGCTCTCTGAACCTCTTCTGGGTCTGAGTGCTGCCCAATTCATGAATAATTCTTTACTAAATAAACTCTGTTAAATTTAATTTGTTGTAAGTTTTTCTTTTAACACTGACTAGACATCCATGTGGAGACATTGACTAGACTATGGGATATATGTGTGCCTGGAACTGAACTGACACCTACTGACTCATAGTTTTGGCCAATTCCCTCCTGGCCAGCCCAGAGTCTTTTCTGTCTTGACATGACACTTCATGATACCTTTAAATCTGGGCACTTGCATCCTCACTCCACACTTCTGAGTAGGTAGAATTTTATTCTTGGTTCTCATGCTCCTCCTCTCCCTGCTCCTAAATCAAAAGATGAACAGGTGGTTAGATGGTACCAACCCCATGCTTGGAAAATGACCATTTTAATGCCTCCCCTGACCTTTCTTCCAAGAACTCCTTTCCAGTATCTCCTAAGCTAAGGCAGAAACTCTCACTTAAACTCTCACTCTCAGTTAAATAAACTAACTTTCAGGGCTTTCTTCCATTTCATCCTCACCATGCAAGCCTCTGAGGATAAGGTTTCTCAGGCGCCTTGCTATGGGGAAGAGGGTATTTGGAAGAGTGGAAAACAAGTTATTTTTCCCCTAGAAAGAAATACTAATAACTCATAAAGCACACAATCTCTATAGCCCAGTGTCTTAACACAGTAAAAGCTCATTTCTTATCCACACCATAGTCCAATGTGAGACAAGCATCCCTCCTGGCGGCTTTCCTCCATGTGGTAACTCAAGAATCCAGATCTTTCCATTGTGTGTCTCCCTCATTGAAGTCCTTCACTTCCAGCATGTGGGACATTTTATCAATATGACTGCATCCAGAAGTGGCATATATTATTTCTGTCCACATTCCCTTGACTGGAACTCAATCACATTGTTCCACCTAACTAGCCCATCTCTGCCACTAACAGTTTATCCTTCCTAGTAAACCAATTGGTCACTCTAGTTTTGTCTTTGTTTTCTTGTGAATGTTATAGTGTGACTCTACTTTGCAAGGTGCTATTGCTCCTGGTGAACCAAAAAGATAAAATTTTCTGAATCTGCCAAGTTGAGGCCCAAACCACGCTGACCCCAAAGTGCAGTCAACCCACGAAGTCCCTCCCACCACATCTCATCTGGAACACTGCCCACCTGAGTCGTTAAGAAAGGATCCAGTACATTACCTGTGCTCTGTTAGTGTGATAGTGAGTGCGTCCTAGATTTAGTTATTTCTAGGACCTGTGTCTACTTCGCTAGTAGGCCAGCTTCTACTGCTGTCCCGTGCTACCCAGGGCTGGGGAGGTAGCTGTGGAAAAGGGATTCAAAAAGAAAGAGAAAAAGGAAAGGAAGGAAAAGGCTGGGGTTAGGGGATAGACTAAGGGGTGAGGCTTAAGCTAAACAGCGAGGATGAAAACAAACGTGTCAGTGAGAGAAAGAAAGAGAAGCTGAAGGCGAAAGGCAATACAGGAAAGAAAGAGGTTTGGGGTGCAAACACTGAGAGGGTGAGAACGTGGGAAAGGTGAAACGAAGGTGAGGTTGTGGCTGAAGAGGGGCGTCAACCGCAGCGGGAAAGAGGAAAGGGCCCTCTAAGGCCACACCGGGCGGGCGGTGGGTGCTGTGGCCGAGCTGTCACTACCGCGCTGGGCGCCGGGGGCGCTCATTGGGTGCACCCTGGGTGCCGCGGAACCCCGGCGCCTGGGCTGGGGCAGCAAACCAGCTGTCGTCTGCCGCGGGGAGCGGGGCGGGGGGCACAGGCAGACCGGGAGGGACGGAGGGCAAGGAGGGAAAGCGGAGACGCAAGAGGGAGGGGAAAAGCTGCCGTGCAGAGAGGAACAAGAAGCCGCTTCGTGCTTGGCATGCTCGGTGTCTCCCTCCCGAACAGACTCGAGGCTGTCACTGCTCAGTCTCGGTTTGGAATAAACACACTCGCCCACCGAGAGACGAGGCTGGGGCCTCCCACGCACCGCGCTTCCCGCGCCGGGGGGCACCGGGCCGCTTGTCGCCCGCCGGGAGCCGGGAGCCGGGGCGCAGGCTGCAGCCCGGGCTTGCTCCGCTGTCCCGCAGCCAGACGGCTGGGACCCGGAGACCACCGGGGTGCCGAGTGGGGGGAGGGGTATGGAAACTGCCACTCAAGAGAGGGCTGCCGGCCCGAGGAGCCTCCATGGCCACGGAATCGGCCACCAAGGACCAAACTGGCCCGTCTTTCTGCTGTCCTCGGAACGTAGGTCTTCCCCGCTTTCCAGCCAACATTTTCCAGCCTGCGGGCTCGTGGCAGACGGAGCATGCGCGGAAAGCACCTGCTGACTGCGGGCGGGTCCCAGCCGCAGGTGGAGCCGGCGGGGCAGGAGGTAGAGGTCACTCCCCTCGGGGAAACGTCTCCAAGCTGGGGGCTCTGTGGCCTCGAACCTCACTGAATGGTTCGGTCTTCCACTCCTACAGGTCTGCTTCAGTTCTGTTTCTCTCTCTTTTGCTTTCTCTTTCTCTGGTTTCCTCTCGTTGTTCTTTCTTCTGGGCCACACCTGAGACTTCTCCTGGGCCCCTGGATGCCACTGCGTGTATAGGGCACCTAATACAAAGGGTATACCGAAAGCCATCCCAAGCGAAGGCTTCTTTCTTCAGGCACCTTGGGGGACTTTCTTCTCCTACCACCAAAGCCTGTCAGCTAGAAATGCATCATTTACAGCTGCTTAAAGCAACTTGTCAGTTGCAACAGCCGATGTACATTGCAGCTTTAAAGTTGACAGTGCAAGCCACACAGGGAAACCATTTCATCGCTTCAGTTGTATCCGCACAATGGGGGTAATGGTCCAGTCTTGTTTCACTCATATATCTACACAGGAGTTGATGCCCTTTCCAGTTGCTCCCAATTACCACCCTCTTTGCGGTCCGTTTGGCCAGGATCTCTCCGTCTAGGGGAAGGCAGGAGCAGTTGGTGTCTTCCCTGCTTCCACTCTTGACTGTTTCTTGGAAGCTCTGGAAACCAAGGCTCATAGGTTCTCTAAGTTGCCTGGGTCCACCAAGCGCATTCTGAGCTACATTCTTACAGATTTATTCTTCCATTTGGTTCCTGCTCTGCCTCCTCTTGTCCTTGCTCATATGGTTTCCTGGCCCTCCTTTCACTCTGATTCAGCTCATTGTAGTGACTCTCTAGCCTGCTTATTGGAACAACAGCACTAGAAACCCCCCTTAGCTGGCCACGGCTCCAGCCCCTGCTCTTGGCAGCACCAGGCTAACCTGAGTGCTCCAGGGCCAACCCTGACACCTCATTACCTTGGCCCTGCTGTCTAGCAGGCTTCCGAAAGCTGGCCTCTTGTGTTCGCAAGTCCCAGCTGGGTTCTGCCTATAAAGTAAACATTCTGAAGAAGTTGTGTCTGTTTTCTGTGCTAGAGACCTCTCCCTATTTCCACCTGTCTCAGATTCCACTCAGATTCCACTTCCTCCACTGCTGCTCTGGAGGAAGGCTGTGGAGCTGGGCTCCCAAAATGGGTGTCCTTGGATAACAGAGTGAGTGCCTTGTAGACGCAGAGCTAGAGGCAACCTTAGCGATCCCCGGTCCAGTGGTTCCCAAAGGAGATGGGGAGATGAACAGAGCTGAAGCACGCCCGAGAGAGGAAACCCACCGTGTTCCCAAGCTTCAGTAGCATCCTGGCCGGTCACCAGGGTGTACCCTTCTCTTCTTTACTGGTGGTTTCTAAAACATTAACTTACTTTCTTTAAATTCTGTCCACTTGTTCTTGTGAAATTTTCTGTCCTCCTTGCTACTTTCTCAGTGGTTTTATCCTTCCTCTTCACTTACTCTATTTCCTAAAATTCTCTGCTTTTCTACCGACTAATTTGAGTCCAACACAAATACCACAGAACAGCACGGACATCTCCATCACTTTATATTTACCACATGTCTTCGTATTTATTCTTATTCATGCCACCTCCTAGAGAACACACCATCCAGATAAGTTCTCCCTCTCTCCTGTGCCCATTGGCACCCACAGGCGCGTCTGTGCATATGCACATATAACAGGATACTTAATACCGCCCTTCCTGCGGCCTGCTGCTCCTGCTAGATCCCCAAAGGGAGAGAACAATGTGATAGGTGTCATGGCCACACATCCTAGCAGGTGTTGGACCACACGCAGGACACCTTGTGAGCTTAAGAGACCAGTGTTGCTGCAGCTAGTCATCCCATGAAAGAGACGCCTCAGAGAACTAAGGGGAGCCCGCTCCCTTGCAGAGACTTTCGATGCTATGCAGTCCTCTCCTGCCAGCTGGGGTTGCCAGGGATCACTCAGTGAGCCCAACATGTCTCTTGGGGAATATTGGGGACTAGTATCTAATACATGCTTGAAAAATATAAAGGCAAAAGCCTTGAGGTGTCAGAACAGAGAATGAGACAGAGAGAGAGAGGGAGCCGCCCAGGGAGCAATGTGCACTTGAGCGAGTAACCGTAGAGCAATGGTGTTTCCTGGTGGACCAAATGTATGACTGCTGGAAGGAGATGACCTGGAACCACCTGCAGAGGGACCTGGCCCACAAGCTCTGCCTGGTGGGGTGAACTGACCCAGCTGGGCTGGAGCCCCACCAGGGAGAGCCTGAGTGTCAGAAGCTGAAGCAGCCACTGTTAGGAGCCACCACCTACTTCACCGGAACAGCAGTGGGAGGTTCTTGAGGGGCGTCTCGGAGAGGAGTCCGCTTGGAAATCCCGCCAGGCCCCTGCCAGAGGCCACCAACTACACAACAGCCAGAAACTGTACCTTTTCCCAAATCCCTTTCCCCGCCCTCTCTAGGGCCAGAAATAGCAGCTAGCAAGAGGTCAGGCAGCTACCTGCCCCCGTCCTGTCCTGTAGGCAGGACAGAGCTGAGGGAGCAGCAAAGCTTTAGATGGGATCAATTTTTATTTGGGACTGGACATATTAACTATGAGAAGAAATATGTTCTTGTGACCATAAGGACCAGACAAGTCTTAGGATCTGCCAGCCTCAGGGCAAACGCTAACCTACAGAGCAGGTTCAAGGGGACACAGGGGAGTTAGTCCCTCTCCCTCAGTGTGATGAATGTGCATATTGGCACACAGACAGTAATGAGCAGATGAACAGATAAGCACAAGTTAAAACATTAATTGGCCTGTAGTTAAAATATTAGTAATTGGGAAGGATGCAGACTTTGTATTTTGACTTGGTCATTCCCACTGCGATGTTTCTGATGTTGAGAGGTTGGACTTACATACCCAGTAATGATGGATGCTTTTTCCCTTCCAGGCACTTATTTGCCGTTAGGAACCCTGCCACCTGATGAAGTGGGAGGTGACTTGGTCGTGGGTTTATGATCCAAACCATGAGGCTTTCTCTAGAGTATTGAGGAGCATGTTTTTCTGCTCAGTTATACTTTTGTATAAAAATGAAAATCTTTAATAAAACCAGATCAGCATAAACTAGTACTAGCAGAACATAAATAATTGTTTTAAATTGTGAATCCTTTATTTCTATAAGAAATAGGACCATCTAGATATTTTCTTTCTAGTCCCAAGGTTCACATCGCATAAAAACTGCCTTGGGATTTTGTTAAAATGCAGGTTTCTAGGCTTGTGCTCAGAGATTCTAGCTTAAAAGTCCTGGGGCAGGACTCAGGAATCTGCATTTTAATAAGCACTCCAGGTGGCTCTGATGTCTTTCACAATTTATAAAAGATTGTTTCGGCCTGGCAAGGATGGCTCACTCACACATGTATTCCTAGCACTTTGGGAGGCCGAGGTGGGAGGGTCACTTGAGGCCAGGAGTTCAAGGCCAGCCTGAGCAACATCGTGAGACCTTGTCTCTACAAAAAGTAGAAAAATTAGCCAGGTATGGTGGCAGGTACCTGTAGTTCTAGCTATTCGGGAGTCTAAGGCAGGAAGATCCCTTGAGCCCAGGAGTTTGAGGCTGCAGTGAGCTATGATGATGCCACTGCACTCCCTCTAGCCTGGGCAGTAGAGCGAGTCCCTGTCTCAAAAATAAATCAATAAAAATAAAAAAGATTGTTTTAATTATCAATAGTAGCAATAATATGAGCACACATTGTTCAATCTAACCCTGTTTTCCCCTAGATTTTAATGGAACTAGTTTACCTTGAATATTTTAATCTAAAGTCATAACATTTTGAGGGCCCTTAGGCCTTAGCAACTTTACCAGATATCAAGGCTATTAACACTTCTCTCATATGGAAAGCTACTAAATTGGTTCTAATTGCCTGACTTCTAGTTTATTAGAAGAATACATATTTGCTCTATTTTGTGGCTCCTTTTCTTCAGGAGACAGAAATAAAATGACCAGTTAAACTGTAGGTCGAAGTGGTTTCCCCGTCAGAACCACTGTGCCAGTCAATAACAAACAACACTGACGTGCATTCTCTGAACACTCTCCCGGGCAAAGATCACACACTCGGGATTAGATTCAAGTCTGCCTCTGACACATCTGCTATAAAAGCTTGGAGTTTAAAAATCTAAGCTATCCCAGTCCATTTTAATAGGAATTTAACAAGATTTTTAAACAGATAAGGTAATTTCTTCACACATTCAGAGATCATCGGAAACAGGTGTGACTAGAATAGTAACAGTTGGGAGGAAGGAAATCCATCTAATTCAAGGATTTAATCAGAGGCTCCAGACAACAATCTATAAGGTCCTTTTCTTCTAAGATTCTGCCATTTGTTTTTCTCTGTTAAATTTCTCCTTGGCTTTGGCCCATCATTCCAGCCCGCTGTGAACAGCTGGACTCTTGGTTTTGTCTTCTATCGTGTTAGCCATTTCCCCAGCTTTGATTTGTCCTCCGATTTGATTCATATACCTATGAAGAGGTTCTTTCAAGCTGATGATAAAAGCCCTGACCAGGACAGATCCATAACTTTGCTTCTGTGCAACTAGACCCATTCTACAAGCCACACATATATTGCCTCGGCTTGCACGTGAAACCTCAATATATACCTGTAATCACACAGAGAAAGAGGGCAGACAGGTAGCAAATATATTATTCCCTATAGATGGTCAGAGACAGAGAGTACGTGTGAGTTAGGGCACACACTGGGGAGGCACTAGGACGATAACAGGAGGGGGCTGAAAGAAGAGTCTGTGAGGGACCCCAGCACACAATCGTGTACAATTACATTACGCTGCTTTTATGTGGCATTGACCAGGCGTCCATCACTGTGCCAGCACTAAGGACGCATTACCTCATTAGTCCCCGCAACTCCTTGTGGAAGAAGATTAGTGGCTACCAGCATGGGCTCTGGTGCCGAATGGCTTGGATTTGAATCTTAACTCTAGCACTTACTAGTAGTGGCCCTGGAAAAGCTACTTATCTACTTGAAGATCTTCATTTGATAATGATGATAGTACCACTCATGGGCTTGTGCAATTCGGTGGGGGACTCTAGCTGCTGTAACAGGTGAGTCCTCAAATCCTAGTGGCTTAATATAGCGAAGGTTTACTGCACACATGGAACAGTGCAACTGGGTGTTCAATGGGCAGCCTTCCACATGGAAATTTTAGAGACCCGTGTTCTTTCCATTTTGTGATTCTGCTAACTGCTGGGTAGAGAAAGATCATTTGGGAATGGGCTGGGTGGGTGAGGGGAGGGGTTACAAACCAGAAGTAAAAAGGAATGCACTTTCCACAATACCCAGAACCCAGTCATGCGGCTAGTGCAACTGCAAGGCGGGTGGAGAAGTGAAGTTTGTGTGTCCAGGAGGAAAATGAATTTGATGTCTTCCATACTTGTAAGAGCAAACATAAGCTCCTGGGAAGAGTACCTGGCACATAGTAAGTGCTCAATAAATGACAGTGATTACCATTGATGTTGCACTAGTGCTGGCTGCATTTTTTATGTGTCTTCCTGATGCCTGTGTCCCAGCTATCTTAACTTTTCATTTCACAGTGCCCTCAGGTTTAGCTCGTCCTTGGATTTGTGATGCTTGAAGGCTTCTCTTTGTAACTATTGGAAACCTCCAGGCATTAAGGCTGGCTCTGTTCTATGGACACCAACCCTGGCATTTCTCTGGACCTTAGTAGTCACTGGAAACCCAGCAGGATGTGAGAGTGGGGACAAGCCAGGGAGAGGCCGTGTGGGTGGGTCTGGACTGCTTCCTGGAGACCCCTGGGGCCTTTGCATGACTGAGCTCCCCTGTACTTAGGAGGCCTTTGCAAAAACCTTAGTGTGAAAGGTCAACATTTAAAATTTGTCTCTGTGCAATCATTTAATCAATAATTGAGCAAGCAACTTAATCTCTCTACTCCCTGCCTCCAAAAAACTCCTAAACCTAGTCTGACTCAAATGTTTGGAAGGGAAGTAGGGTATAGAGCCTTTGAATATGGTAGTGTAGGTCTTTATTTTTATTTTCTATCTTGATAAAATATTTGCAATTCATAGAACAAATTGAACTGTGACTTTCGCTTTGCAGTTTATATAGCAGATATAATAAACTTTGAAAAATCTATCATGCTTTTGTTAGCATAACATAATGGTTAGGATCAAACAGATCTGCACCTGAATTTCAGCTCCATATCTTACTAGCCTGGGGACTATGGGTAAGTGACTTAATTACTCCAAACCTTGGTCTTCGTCTGGTAAATGACGATAATAACAGAAATTATACCACAGAGTGGTTTTTACAGCACCTGGCAATAGTAAACTCAATAAATGGTAGTTATTTTTATTTTTGTTATAATGACCACATACACGACCCCACATTCCTTTGCTGTAATGTTGAATGACAGGGACATTTGTTCCTCATGGCCCTCTTAAGGCCATGAGTGTTCTAACTAGAGTTTTGAAGAATATTATTTGAAAGAGTTGCCTGTGGCATCCTAACTCCACATTTTCCCTTCCTAGAAGCATATATCTGTCCACATTGTCTTCTTTGCCCATATAAGAGGAGGTACCCCAAGCAGCTAAGGTTATTTTCTAAGCAGTCTGCCATTATAAACGCTGAGGGCTTCAAAAGGAAGGTGTTTTGTGGGGTGAAAGGTGCAGAAAAGAGAGAGGCTCCCCGGGCAAAGCCTGGTTGAGGCTGGGGTAGAGAATCTAAGTGCCACCCAAGTCTCACTCAATCTCCTTGTTAATCTCCGCGATGGTTCTGTTTGTTGAGAGGGGCTCCCCACTTAGCCTTGAGGATCCATCTGCAAGGATCTGATGATAGTCATGGGCTCTTTTCCTAGAAAACTGCATTTCTGGCCACATGCACAAAGGTTTGCAATCAAGTCCAGTGGGTTGGAGAACCCCCCGGGCCCGTCTGTGGATTGCAGATTAAGCTGCACTCCTCATATGGTCCCTTTGTGTTTGTATGTTGGTGAAAACGGCAGCGCGAGGCTGCGAGGGCAATGGCACCCTCTCGCAGCGCCTGAGAGCCTAGCAGAGGACATACACGTGGGCGCTGGAGGCAGGGAGGCCAGTTAGACCCTTCTGAGAGATGATGAGCCTGCCTCGAGGCTGCAGCAGAGAGGAGAGAAAGGAGGCGACTCACTCCTGTGGGTAAAAGAGGACTCAGTCATCCTGGATGTTGGTGGAGAGGGAAAGGGAGGTTCCAATGATGACTTCCGGTTCTCCAGCTCAGCTGACACACTGGTTCCACTCACTGAGATAGGGCTTGTGGGAAGGGACGGGGGATGGCGATGTTAGTTTAGAAAGTGACGATTTGACATGTCTGTGGTGTGTCTGGTACAGATATCCCAGAGGTGGTTAAATCTGTACCAACAGTTCAGGAGAGAGCTACAGAGGGAGACTTTGGAGTCACTATTTTATCAGAATCATTGAATCTATGGCACTAGATGAGAAACTGCACAAAGGATGCATAATGTGAGAGGAGGCCAAGGTCAGAGGCCTCGGAAACAGCCACACGGAAGGCCGTGTTTCCCAAACCTCAGGCATTTGGAAGTCCAGGCTCATGTCACCTGTACTATGATTTTCTTTGGATTTTTTTCTCAGTTCAGCTCACTTTGCTTTACTTTTATGAGTTTATTTTGAAAAGAAATGGGTTATCCCTATAATAAATGAGAAAGTAGTGTCAATTGCTATAAACATAAAGTAATCTTAAAATAACTACCAATGGGAACAAAACCAAAAACCTGTTTCTACATTCTGGCTGGTGAGTCTTGGCCAGAGAAGTCTCTAAGTCTGAGACTGCTCTCCTCTCTCTCTCTCTCTCTCTCTCTCTCCCCCCACCTCCGTTTATTTAGAAAGGGAAAATTAATAAGCATTGGAGAAGTGTTAAAGACATACTAAAACCAAACCGAGACTTCCTCTTTGTTTAAATCAGAAGAATTGAAAGAGAATTAAAACAGAATTAGTTTTCTCACTATGCAACTTCCATTTTATTTGGTGCTGAGGCAGGGCTCAAATCTAGCAGATGCTGTTTTACACAGTATACACAGCCCTGGCTGTGACCTTGTACCATCTAAAATTATCCCTTCTGCCACCAGTGGCATGAACCTCTGACTCTGGGAAAAGCAGGAGAGATGGAGCCAGGGCATGGAGGTGGGAGGACCGACGAGGCAGTGGTGAGTGTGGAGGGCGCACAGAGGCCAGGCAAAGTCAGGACCGAAAAGCACCCCCTGGATCTGGCAGTCAAGGACCTCCGGCGTCCTTGGTGGAGCGGATTTCATGGCATGGTGAGGGAGGTGAAAGGCAGAATGTAGCAGGTTGAACAGTGAGTAGGAGGTGACAACGTGGAGAAAGCATTGAGGAGCTTGGCTGTGAAGGGAGGGAGAGAGCTAAGAGGTTCAAGGAGATGTTGTTTTGCTTCTTTTTGTAAAACAAGGGGGATATTTGAACATGCTTTCAGATACAGGGAAGGAGACAGCCCCATGGCTGTAAATACTAGAAAGAGGTGGTAACAGATGGAGCAAGGTCTCGGTTTGGGGGAGGATGGGAGGGTTCGGATCAAGAGTACAGGTGGAGAGACTGACCCAGAACAGGAAAAGGGTCATCTTCCCTTAGCTTTGAAGGCAGGAGGTGAGGGCACAGGCAAGCCCAGGTAACTCCTTGAGCATAGGAGTGGAAAGTGGAGGGAGTTTATATTCGGAGCCTAGTTTTCCTTTGTCAAGTGGGACTGAGGTTATATCTGGGGTCAAGGGAAAAGCTGACTGCAAGCTTGACCTATCGCTTCTCCAGTTGAAAAAGTCTGTTGGGTTCTCTAGAGAAACAGAACCGATAGGATGTATATATACATCATAGAGGGAGGGAAGGGGTGGATTTTAAGGAACTGGCTTCAGCAATGGTGGAGGCTGACAAGTCCAAAAAGCTGCAGCTTGAGTCCCAAGGCAGAATCCCCTTCTCCTCCTGAGGACCTCACTCTGTTTTCTCTTAAGGCCTTTAACTGAGTAGCTGAGGCCCATGCACATCATGAAGGATAATCTGCTTTACTCAAAGGCCACCGGTTTAAATGTGAAAAATACGCCCAGACTGGTGTTCCCCTAAATAGCCGGTACTGTGGCCTGGCCAAGCTGACACATAAAATTAACCAACACAAAGAGTTTTGATGATCCCATTTATATCCACAGTGAAATTATAAGACGATGCAGATGAGGAGAAGACTATGAAATGTGGAGAGAATGTGGACTCCAGGAGGGCCTGACTGTAGTAGGTGCTCTGTCGGCCACAGGTTTCCTGATGGAGCCAGAGATGACGAAGACAGCGTGGAAGAGTCACAGCGGCCGACCCACCTTCAAGGAGAGCTGCCATCTCAGCATAGATGGGTGGACCCTGTGAAAGTGAACCTTCCAAAGGCAAATTCTGATTCTGAAGCCCCAGTCAGCAAAACTGCTGGGGAACCTCCAGAGATAACAGACGACACAAGTTATCTTCCACGATTTCTCCTTCCTCTGTTTGCAACATGGCTCAAAGGCATATACACTTATCTCATGGAGATCAGTGTGGTTATTTACTTTATTTTCAAGGCTGCCTTTGCTCAGTAAGTCAACCTTATTGTTTTTTCCACCCACAAGCCTGAGGTCTTGTCATATCCATCCCGTCCTTGGCAAGAATCCTTGGAGAGTAGCCTGGGACATACCTAGTGGTAAGCCACCTGTTCTGGGTTGAGGGTGGATCTATTCTAGTCAGAGGCTTTGTGATCTGGACAAAGGAATTGAGTATGTGCCTGTCAACTTGTCAAGCAATACTAAATTTGGCGGGCCAGCTGAATTCCAGCAGAAAATCATGCAAAATAAGGTTTAGCAATTGGAGAAAAATTGGCCCACAGGAAAAACAATTGGAGGACATTCAGTAGGAGGAAATTCAGTATGACCATAGAATTCTAACTCGAAGGCTGCAACCTAGTTATGTGACCTTGTAATACAGAGACCGATCCTCAGATATAACACCAAAGGGTCTGGAGCCAAGGATCTCTCAGAAGCAACTATTACTACCCCCCAATGTTATATATACTAGAAAAAAGATTTCTTTCAACTTTAAAAGCTGTGATTCTTTTTCTTTTTGAGACAGTCTTGCTCTGTTGCCTGGGCTAGAGTGCCATGGCGTCAGCCTAGCTCACAGCAACTCAAACTCCTTGGCTCAAGCAATCCTCCTGCCGCAGCCTCTCAAGTAGCTGGTACTAGAGGTGCGCCACCATGCCCGGCTAATTTTTTCTATTTTTGGTAGAGATGGGAGTCTCGCTCTGGCTGGTCTCAAACTCCTGACCTCAAGCTATCCTCCCGCCTCAGCCTCCCAGAGTGCTGGGATTATAGGCGTCAGCCACGCCTGGCAAAGGTGTGATTCTTGAAGCTGATTTTTTCTGAGCTTTCCTGATCCTCCCAATCAGAATGACCTGCACCTGCCCCTCCACCCCCATAGGCTCAGGCTCCCTACTCTGTCGCACTCCCTCCACTGTCCGTCACCTTGTTCACCGGCCTGATTCCTCGTCTAGATTATCAGCATCCTGACAACAGGACCATATCTTGTGTATCTCTGAATTTCCAGGGACAATTACAGTTCCTGGCACATAGCTGATGGACAATAAATTTTGTTTGCATAATCATAAAACCCCCACTTGTTCATGTAATATGGCTGTCACACTTTCCCACCTCAGATGCTCTCCTCTATATGCAGCCTAATTCAGTAACTCTTAAAATTGTGGGGTTTTGTTTTTGTTTTTGTTTTTGTTTTTGAGACAGGGTCTTGCTCTGTTGCCCAGGCATGAGGGCAGTGGCGTCATTGTAGCTCATTGAAATCTGAAACTCCTGGGCTCAAGCGATCCTCCTGCCTCAACCTGCCCGGTAGCTGGACTACAGGTGTGTGCCACCACACCTGGATAATTTTTCTAATTTTTGTAGAGACAGGGTCTCGCTATGTTGCTCAGGCTGGTCTTGTACTCCTAGCTTCAAGTGATCCTCCTGCCTCGGTCTCCCAAAGTGCTAGAATTACAGGCATGAGCCACCCTGCCTGGCCTTAAAATTGTGAAGGTCAGAAATTGAAAACAGTTCTCCAGATCTTTGACCAGCACAAAATGTAGGGAGAAAACAATGCTTTGTGCCTGAGTACATTACTTCTGGGTAGAGAAACTAAAGACTGTATTGCCTTATTTTTAAAACCACCTGACTTGAAGCTTGTGGTCAACTGAAACATGTTTTCATGTGGATTCTGACAAGCTGCCTCTCCCCCATTCCACATATGTGCAACTGATCTTGAACATAAAAGGCAGGACTTTATATTTTTTTGTTTTAGCACAAGGTGAAGCCCAATCAAAATCACTTTGGATTTGATGCTGTCAGTGATGACATTAGCCATCCTTCCTGGCTTCAGGTCACTGGTGAATTTGGTATACTCATCTCTTCTGTTTTGTTCCTACTCTTGGACAATGATGCTGAAAGGATTGGGACTAATTCCAATAGGAACCACTCCCTTCCATGTTGAGTAAGCAACCAACAGCTGAAAAGGCATACCAAACTATAATACTACCAGACATCTTTCATTTCACCATCTCCTCCACAAAGATCTTATAGATGACATTTTAAATGGATTTTTCTGAAGAACATAGATACTTTTTACTACAGTAGCCCCTGAAACTTCCCAGCCAACTTAAATTAAAAATATATAAATAAAATAAGGCTTGTATGGTACACTTTCTTAGCATGCATATGCTAGCCCTGGTGGCAATGACATCCTTTTCTAAGTTCTACAATCTCTTCCCCAATCCCACTCACCACCTCTTAAATAAATCTAATTTAGACTGTGCCCTGGTGTTAATATTGAACTGACTTTCCATGATTGGGAGCCCAGCTGATGGCTCTCTCCAAACTCATCTCTTTCATGATTCCTCAAAAGTTAATAGCTATGACTTTGCGATCATAGTACAAATTCCTTAAACAACCACAAATAAAGTTATTTAGACTTGAAAGTGAACTTTTCGAGGGTGTCTTAATAAGCATGGGAGAGCTATCCTGGACTCCTCACTTAATGGCAAGGGTCTGCACTCAGAGATTACTATTTCTTCTGATTTTGCCCAAGTCTGCAGGATGAGGCAATGGAAGAGGCTTTGTCACCCTAAACATCTTCAACTATTATACCAAGCTACCTGGTAAGAAGCTGCTTGTCCTCATCTCATGATGCTTTAAACTTTTCCCTAATCAACCTAAAGATTCTATACATCTTGGTATTTTTCTGATCTTTTGGTGCTAAATCTATGAAGGCCCTGAATGACACACATGATACCAAGAGGCCAGGCTGATTGTCACATGATGCAGAGGACTTAGAAGAAGACCTTATAGGGCTTCTTATAGACCTTATAGGTCAAACATGCCAGAATTAGAGGTGAACATGACAGGGCAAACTCATTCCTTCCCTGATAATACCTCAGGTGGCTCACTTCAGAAGAAGGTACCAAACCACGAAGTCACCGGAAAACACTCCTGTGGGGGAGGGGTTTTCCTCCTGCCCCCACAGTCCTTGTTCAGAACATAAGGCTTGGGATTGGCAGAAGACATCCAAGTTCTTGTTTCCATGATATGTCAAACATAATGAGATCCATAAAATATCCAAAGATTTAGAGAATCAGGTCAAGCTTTGTCTTTTCCACCTGACTCTGGAACTCCGAAAATCCAAGCTTTCAAAAAGGGGCCCAGTAACAAACTTATTTCAGGGTGGAGTATCAAAGCTTGAGTCTTTAAAAGGTAGCTTAGGGATACAGCTACAAATTGCTTCCTTTAGAGGTACGCAAATTGTGGCCCAGAGAGGTTTAATGACTTGCCCAAGGTCACATAGTTAGCAAAAAATGGAGCTTGCCCTTGAATCAGGGCTGTGTAGTTCAGCTCCCTTCTTTGTAACAGGCTGCGGCTGCTTTCGCCTATGAGTTAGAGTTGCTCCGTCAGCCTTTATTTCTGCTCTTTCCAATTCAAAGATGTTTTTTCTTCCTGGACAATAGCGAAAGAGAAGGATTTGAATAATTCTGGCTTGTGCTAATATCATGCCACATTTTCTAAGAGTGGGACTACAAAAAGTGGTAAATTTAGAGACAGAGAAGCCAGTCATGGAAAAACAGGGCTGAGGACAGATTCGGCACAGGTGTAGCACAAAGAAACGAGAGAAGTCACGCTTGACCACAGGCAGAGGGAACGCAGCCGTGGAGTGTTAGTGCTGAAAAGCCAACGCGATCCGGGCTGTATTTATAGAAGGATGACATGCAAAGCCCAGGAAGCAGTCATTAGGCTCCATCTATATTAGTCAGACATCTATTAAATATGATGTCCAGTTTGTCCCACTTTGAAAAGAGAGAGCCCAGAAGGGGGAAACAAAGTGAAAGGAAATGATAACCTGGAGTTAAAGTGAAGGAATTTGGGTTGCAGAAGGCAAGTGTTTTCATGAATTCTGCCCATCATCTGGTTGTTTGAACCAGTAGGAGGAAAGAGAGAGAAAAGGGGAAAGGAGTTACATCAGTTAGAAATTTCCCTCCAACCTGCTGGCCTCTCAGCACAGAACTTTTTTTAAATTATTTTTTTATTTTTAATTATTATGGGTAAATAATAGTTGTATGTATATCTTTATAGGGTACATGTGATGTTTTAATACAGGCATACAATGTATATTAATCAAATCAGGGTAATGGGGTATCCATCATCTCAGGCATTTATCATTTCTTTGTGTTAGGAACATGCCAATTCCCCCCTTTTAGTTATTTTAAAGTATACCCTAATTTATTGTTGATTATAATCACTTTGTTATACTATCAAATATTGTTCATTCTAACTATATTTTTGTACCCATGAACCATCCCCACTTGACCCCCTCCTGCCCCTTACCCTTCCCAGCCTCTGCTAACCATCACTCTACTCTCTGTCTCCATAAGGTCAATTGTTTTAATATTTAGCTCCCACATGAGTGAGAACATGCAAGCTTTGTCTTTCTAGCACAGGATTTTAGAAGCATAGTCTGTCTCCCGGCCTTCCAGTGAAGGTTAAGATCCCTGCCTGACGTCTCTCTCTGTGAAGACTGAACCTTCCATAATCGAATCTTCTTAAGGACGGTGTCCCCACCTGTGCAGGTCTCGCGCCAGCACTGCTGGGTACAGAGGACAAAGGCTGGCTGAGCAGCCTCCGGCTCATGACTGGAACCCCACACCGAGCACAGCAGTCTCGTGGCCCCTGTCTGATTTCGGATTTCTTGTTTTCAGCCTACATGTGAAAGATTCTCTCACTCAGTCTTCACCAAATCCCCACATGGGATGTGGGATTTGAATATGGGATTTGGGACTTGAACGTGGAGTCTGAACCACTGCTACCTGCCCTCATACTGACTTGCTTTAGGTATCAGCACATCAAATGTGATGGGGAAATACACAGTCAACCACAGACACTCAACGTTGACTTCCAGAAGTTAAAAACATAGAACTCTTCTGATTTTAGACATATTTTTTGTAGTAATTCCATATTTAGGAGAAAGAGGGTGATGACTTTAAAACAATTCTCTGTCATCTCTTGTTTTCTCTTCTACAGAGATTGCAAGCTTATTTTAATCTCTCCTGGAAAAAGAAAAAGAGAAGCAAAAAACATACACACAAAGGAGGAAGAGCCTCTAGGGATCACACACCAGATCCTTCCAGGCCAGTGACTGCAAAGGGCAAAGTCCTAGAGCTGGCTCTCCCTATCTCATCCCCAAGAGAGAACCCGGGGGAAAAAATACAAGGACACTGCATCCCAACTGCAGTGGGAGGACTTCAAGAAGCAAAATGTCTAGTGGCTGACACTGGGGGCCAGATGTCCGTGGGAGCATGGGCATGGCTTGCTCTGTCTGGCCCCAGAGCTTAGGTACTCTCTGAGCTCTGGGCCACACAAAGTCAAGGAGGTGCTAGGTGTTGCAGAGAATGACCTAGTCCTCAAGTTCATGCCACTAGAATTGCAGAAGATCAAGTATGTCACCATAAAGAGGCCATGAATGGTCAGGAGCACAGACTTTGTGGACAAACAGACCTGGGATTGAATATCAGCTCTGTCAATTCCCTTTCCCCAGCCCAGGGTGAGCCTCAACTGTGTCCAAGGACAAATCCACACACCTTCTAGAAACTGCTGGTCTCCTATAGCATCAAACTATATACCTGGTGTTTTTCACTTAATGGTTTAATCTTGCACATCTTCCTATAGCAACACACAGAGATTGACCTTGACTGTTTTAATGAGTATGTGGTATTCCACTATATGGCAGATTTATTTTGAGCATTTCCTAAGAATGAATGGATATCAAGGTATTTGTGATTTTTGCTCTAGCAAACAATGCTGCAATGAATATCCTTGTATAAGTATCTGTATAGAAATGTAGCTGTAGGAAAATCTCCAGAAAGAGAATTTCTGCATGTGCCTTTAAATTTTGATATTGTCAAATTGTCCTCTAAAGAGCCCCCGACAATTTCCCACCCACTAACGGTGCCCAAGAAGGCTTCTTTCTGATAAAGCACTATGAAAGAAAGACAACAGGCACGTTGAGGACAAAACTAAAAATGTCTTTTGTTATTCTTTAACTCTGCAGCAAGGCATTGTTGGTGCTATTTTGGGGGTCCTCGGGTGCTGACTCCACTGAAGATGAGAGCACAGTTGTGCTTTTCTCAGAGGGGACATCTGTCAGAATCTGGCCTTATTTTTGGCAACCTAGTGACATATCCCCTGCATTTCCAGGGGACTCTTGGTTTCCCTCTGCAATGACCCATTTGTGGCTGAATATTTAGCTGGTCTCTTAATCTCCTTGTCTGCTCTGCAACCTATTTTGAGATTTGATATGTTGGCTCCCTGAAAAAACTGTGAGATACAAATCCTCAAATTAGGATCTTACACTCTCTGTTATTTGTGAAGGTGTACGGGTAAAATGTGGTTTTTATTTTTGTTATTTAGCATTTGAACATTCATTGCGGGACACTGCAGACATACATAAGAATAGGGAAAACAGTGTGCTGAGCCTCCGTGCTCCCCCACCCAGCTTCAATATTTATCAACTCATGACCTGTCTCGTTTACCTATACCCTACCAATCCACTCCTGTGTTATTTTGAAGCAAATCCCAGACATCTTATTTAACCCATAACTATTTCAGTGTCTACCTTTAAAATATAAGGTCTTTTAAAAACACGTACTCACATTACTATGAATACCTAAAATAATTAACAATAATTTTTAATATACTCAATCCAGTCGGTGTTCAAATTCCCACTTGCCTCATACAAATCTTTAACATGATTTTTAAATGTTAGAAAAGGAAATAGTCAGGGCCAAGAGAACTAAGTTCAAGTCTCAGATTTGTCCCTTCCTCCTTGGGCGGCTTTAGATAACCACCCCGACTCCTCTGTGCTTCTGTTTCTTAGAATTTTAGAGCTGCAAAAGACATAGGAATCTAAATACTTGCAGGTGATGCTAAGGACGAAAAGAAAGGAACAGAAAAAAGCCTGTTGCAATAACCAAAGCAAGAATCAACTTTTATATAACTTCTATGTTATAGTGACTGGATCAATAAATATCCATGGAATTCAATAAAAGTTACAAAATCTTTCTACTCTTATTTCCATGAAAGAGATGTGTTAGGGTCGGGGATCCTTATCTTATCCTGGCAGATAGTGGTTTTTAAAATGAAGTAGATATAGGAGCTGCTTTCACTTTAAGGCACATAATCTTAATATAGTACTTCTTTAGAGCCCACAGATATTCCTTTAAAATAACCTTACGTTAGTTAGGAGACTGGAGATGGGGAAGGGAAGCAGGAAGAAGGAAGGCTTGCCCGTGATTCTGGCAGTCCCGCAAAGCCATCGGTAGCTCTAGCGTCCCATGACATAATGAATGCACATATACATTATAAAGTGCCATAAAATCGTTATTAGAAAAATGAGGATCTCCAGATGGTTCTAAATTGCACCTAGTATTTTTCCCATTGAATTTGTACTGGCAACAGATTTCTAGAGAAAAAAATAAATTTTCTATCAAAATCTAGAAGACAAAATGAAGAAAGGGGAAAAAGCCAAATGAAGACAGATGTTGACAGGAAAGCAAAAATATTACTTAAAATCTTGGAAGATTTTTTTTTTTTTTTTTTTAAAGACTATCCACTGCCAATGCCTTTTCCTTGCTTCCTGCATGTGTGGGGGCAGGGGAGGTGACAGGTGACGGGGCTAGTGATGTGAAGATAGGGAGGGAGGAAGTGAACAAAAGAAGCACCTGCCTTTCTCAGTGTGGCAGAGACAGAACGGAGAACGCCCCCCAGGACTGCAGCAGCAGGTGGGACCCGCTGCCATGGATACGGCCCCGTGTGCTGCGCCCCTAGCTCCTCTATGAGCCGGATCCTTTAGCAGAAAAACAGGCTGGGTAGGACGAAGGGCGGGCACCTTCCCTCCCCTGTGAAGTTTGAAGAGGCTGGATTTCTGCGGCTCTAACGTCCGTCCATCCATAGGGCACCATCTCTGCCCTTCCTCCGAGCGAAAGTGCCGGCGCATCTAGACACGGAATCTTCTCATCTGAAGGCAGCCAGGCTCCAGCCCCCGCCTCTGCTCAGAGATCGTGGGCCAACAGCCTGCTCATTCCCGGGGTCGCGAGGAGGGGGGATGCTGCAGAGGGCCTGGGTGGGGTCTCCACACAGACAGCCTCGAGAGGTCTGGGGTGGACTCTGTGGAGGTGGACTCTGCGCCACCCCTGCCCTCGGCTGCCCGCGAAGGGAAGAGCCACAATTGCCGTGGCAACCAGACAGCAGGCAAAGCGATTTCCATCGAATTCCCCTCTCTTCCCCCTGCACACACTGTTCCCAGACTGCAAAAATCTTGAGGACTCATCTAATCCCAACAGCTCAGTTGTTGTCTTCAACCGCTTTCCCCTCAGTCTCTAGCTGTGTATTCAATTTTACTTTTGTTCTATTGGTGGGACTCAGGGGTGTGTGTGTGTGTGTGTGTGTGTGTGTGTGGGCGCGCGCAAGGGGTGGAGAGAGAGAGATTGAGGGGAGGAGCAGAAGAGAAATGAAGGAAGTAACAGGTCACAATAGAATAGCCTGTATATAGGGTCAAGCACAGTGGCTGACACCTATAATCCTAGCACTCTGGGAGGCCGAGGCGGGAGGATCGCTTGAGGTCAGGAGTTCGAGACAACCCTGAGCAAGAGCGAGACCCTGTCTCCACAAAAAATAGAAAAATAAGCCAAGCATGGCGGCACATGGGCCTATAGTCCCAGCTACTTGGGAGGCTGACGCAGGAGGATCGCTTGAGCCCAGGAGTTTGAGGTTGCAGTGGGCTATGATGATGATGCCACTTCACTCTAGCCAGGGTGATAGAGCAAGACTCTGTCTCCAGAAAAAAAAAAAAAGAATATCCTATATATAATCCTTCAAAATGTCTTAACAAGAGGAAAAGCAACACTTCATTAAATGATGGAGAAGAACAACCTTCTGTCCACAGTCTGTGGACAGAACCATTGTGCTAATTATTAAAGGACAATGAGGGAGCAAAATTCAAAGTGGAGCTTCACTGTCATGCCCTTGAGGACAATGTGCAGAACTTAAAACTGAGACGGGTTTCCAGAACAAATGTGGAGCTGGTGCTCGCAGTCTGGCCTCTCCGAGCCAAAGAGTTTTCATGTTGAAGCAGGAAGACGACGAGGGATGGAAGGATGAAGCCCTCAGCGCGAGCAAGGGAGAGCTCCTGGTGTGTGGGCTGGTGTGTGAAAACACTTGTGTTGCATGTCCAACGTGATTACAGCTACTTGAACAAATAACAACCAGAAAAACATATGTCAAAATGTTAACGGTGGTTATCTTTGGGTGGTAGGATATAGCAGATCCTCTCTACTTCTTTTTCCTCCTCCTCTTCCTCCTCCTCCTTCTTTTTGCATTCTTCTTATTTTCGCCAGTGGAAAAAAAAATTTAAAGATAAGAATCCTTTGGGTTTTTTAAACTGCAATTCCTGGTGTACGTAAAATGACATATCAAATTTTTTCCTCTAAAATGGCTTAAAAGCCATTGCACATTTTAGTTTCAGAAAAGTCTTCCGTGTTGGAGGAACTGAGTTATTCTTGAGGAAAATGCATATTCCGGGACTTGTATACCCAGTAAGATGAATCCACACTTGGCCTTCAGAATAGCTAAGGATAGATTTTATTTTTGCTTAGTCCTAATTTTAGTGTAGAAGAAGCTCAATCCTTCAGTGTTTGAAAGTTATATTAAAAGGCAGATCACTAGGGGCTAGAGACCAAAGTCTCAGGCCTGGACAGCTGGAGTATGTTCTGAAGGCCATTTTGTTTTTATGACCATTTAGTTCAGAATTAGTGAGAACTCCTTTACACAGACATCATTTTATATTCGAAAGCAGGACCTTTTGGGGATTCTTCCCGCTCGCTTTATAGATACAGATTATCAAAGTTGAGTTTTTTTGGTTCCCAACACTTTATGAGTTTTAGAACATTTATCAAGTTACTAAAACCACCAATTATGGTGGTAAACACGCAAGGACTTTTGGGGCTGATGAAAGGATTAAGAAAACCATCAAAGATGCCATTGGAGGAAGGGACACATAGAACAGGTTTGTCTTAATTGAATGCTCATAATTTGACATTTTTTGAAACATTTCCTTTTTCTTCTTAAGCAGAGGTAATTCTTCCTGTGAGCACATCCTCAGAAGGCAACTGAAGACTGTGTTTGAAACTTTAGAGAGGTCTTGATGTCCTCAGAGTCTTTCAAGCCTCTCAAATGTGCGATCCCTGACATACACAGCAATGGAATTATGTTGTGGTAGGTGGAGACCCTCGTGTTCTAAGACAGCTGGCTGCAGACCCTTGCTGGCCTGGGATTCACTGTGCCAAATATGCTAATTCCATTCAAAAATATCTCAGTGGTTTATTCTCAGGGTTGAAAGAAGCTAAAGGAACCTCCATTTTACTTGGTAGGTCCAACCCTTACTGAGAAGTTGAGCTACGAGGAAAAGAAGAGTAAACGATGGCTCATCAGTATCACAGTATGTGAAAACCTCATTGTGGATTCCAGTTGGTAGCGTGGTGCAATCAAGCAGTGTGGAGATTCCGCTTAAGTGTGCTCTGCTGCTCTGGCCCATTCTTCCTCCCTCTGCCTTGTGCTCCTAAAGTCTGAGCCGGGGACCACCGCATCTGTGTCCCTGGAATGCAGATTGTCCCCACACCCTCCCCTCCTCCAGGAGATTACAGGGATGCCACCTTCTCACCCTATTTAAAATTGCCCCCCAGCACTTCCATTCCCCTTCCCTGATTTATCTTTCTCCAGACAACTCGTCACCATGCTGACGCCTACTGTACTTATTTCACAGTCTCTCACCCCTACCCCACACTGCACTGTCCACTCCTGAGGGCAAAGGTCTCTGTTTGTTTCATTCACTGCTCAGTCTCCATACCCAGGACTGTGCCTGACACAAAATATGTGCCTGAAAAACAGTTTTACTTATAAGTAGCATTGGCTTTTTGTTTTTCCTGTACATCAGAGGCCAGGGCTGGGGCCTTGGGAATCACTTCTTTGGCTTTACTGTACAGAACACATTGCCAAAGGTGAGAGTAGTGGAGGGAAGTAAGGAAGGAAAAGCTAAGGAGATCCCCACCCCCAGGTAAACCCCTTGTTCCAAACCTCAATTACAGCACAAGAAGGGCTCTGCAGGCACATGGAAAGCTCTCCAGTCATTGCCAGCTCACCTGGGGCGGGTGGGGTCCTGAAGCAGCGCTCCTTATCAGCGCCCTAATGCAACAGAGAGATGGAAGCACAGGGACAACAGAGAGGGAGTCCAATAGCAGTCCCAGCCACTGGGCAGCGGGGAGGACTGTGGCCGTTATTGATGCTGGGGCTGCAGCCCCATTAGCGGTGTCACACCCTGACGCAGGAGCACCAGGCCACAGCCGGTGATGCCAACAGACAGGGAGCCAGGCCTTCCCCAGCCCCTCCAGACGCTTCTAGTGACACTCTGCAGAAAATCCTTTCCCACTGCTCTTCCTTACGAAGGCTCTGCCGTGAGATTCAGCCTCAGAGTCCCATCGTCTGATTAGGTCTCATTAGCCAGTGGGACTTGGCGCAGGTCATTTACAATTTTAATTATTTAAAAATAAATACTTACATAGTATCTACTATTTGCCAGGCATTGTTCCAAGCACGTGGCTAATGTTAGCTCATTTTATCCTCACAACAGCCCTGCGAGGCAGGAGTTATTGTTATTGTCCTCATTTATGAGGAGGGAAGCAAGGCACGGAGAGGCGGGATGTCCTGCCCATTGTTGCACTAGTAGGAGGCGCCACATGGGAGCTCAAGTGGTCTGACTCCAGAGTCCTTATTTGTGACCCTAAGTTATATGCCATGCACTAAATCTGCAATGGAGCTCACAAAGAACACGAAAGAAGTGTTACTCAGGGTCATGGGCTTCCAGTTCCCTCACCCGTTAGATCTCCTTGGTTTACAGTCCAGACTTCCTCAGGAAGAGGCGAAAGCAAACTCCTGTCTCAGGACTACCCCGAGTCTGCACTCCCGTGGTGGCTGAAAACCGTGGGTCTCACGTACACCTGCTCTGAGGCAGCTTCTATGGAGTTAATGCTTCCCTGACTCCTGCTCATTGGGAGAAATTATCCAATTGCTTGGCCTTGTTCCCTGGTGCTTACCCTATAAACCAGGGTTAGACCCAGGAGAAAGGATCCTTCTAGGGACATTAGTTAAAAATGATACCTGTTCTGATGTGGCTTTGAAACCTCAGACTGTGACTAATTTTTTTCATTGTCCTTTGAGATCCTACTTTGGTCTTCATTCTATTATAGAGAAAAGGTACTGGCAGAAATGTAACAACAAACAGACCAGTGTACACAAATCACTCAGGGATCATGTTAAAATGCAAGTTCTGATTCAGTGGATCTGAGGTTGGGACTAAGATTCTGCATTTTCAGTGAGATTCCAGGTGATGCTGTTGCTTTTGGTGCAAGAAGCACCCTGGGAATAGCAAGGTTTTAGAGCATTTCCCTTGCTCCTAGAAAAGACAGACCTCTGCAAACTGAAAGAGTATTTTCCATACCAGATTTTTCCCTCTCCTGAATTAAAACTATTTCAAAGCATGATTTTATTACATATACCTGTATGCTGGTGTGGATAGTTGTGGTGACTAAACAATGGTTGAATACGACAAATGTATTTGCATTTAAACTATCAATGTATCCACTGTACATCAGCTTTTGGTGTGGTAGTGAGTGGGTTACCTGTGGGATGCTAAACATTGGGTGGGTTTCAGTTCAGAAACCCTAAGACCTAGAGCCTGCTTAGTAAAGAAAAAGGACAAATGGTGCAGAAGAAGTGAAGGGAGGCTGGCAGGTCCTGAGTAAGGATTCTGGGCCAGGCACTCAGATTTGTTAATGCTTCCATTTTCTAAAGTAGTCTGGGAAGTAGGTGTTGAAATACCCACTTGACAAGGACACAGCTTGTGTGGAGAAGGATTCAAACCCACATCTGCATAAAGGCTCAAGAACCATCCTCTTTCCACTCCATCCTCCCCCCACCAACCCCCTTGTGAAGGGCACATGGAGCTGCTTGAACAGAAGCAGACACAAAGGAGACCGACAACTGAAGCAAACACCTGGGAGGAAGGCCATTCCTGTCTGTAGACAGCCAAGAGGAAGGTGAAGGAATCTAGATTACTTGGGGAGGGGCTTTAACCTGGGCAGGAAATGTGGTTTTTTTGCTCTAACTCATCACACAGCTTAGTGTGCAGCAGTGAGTTGACTCAGCAGGCTTGGGTTGTCCCAACCCTGCACATTCCAAGGAAATGTCTGGCCCTTGACTGGCTTCTGGGAGATAACCTCAAGTCCTTGGAATCCCTTGCCTGATGAGAGTGCCTTTGTTTATGTGGTTTATTTTGAGTTATGCTAGATAATTTGTGCTAACAATGGGATTGATGGTGGAAACATTGGCCCTGGGGTATCAGTTTGACTTCTGGCAGGCTGGAGACTGAGTAACTAAGGTCAGCCACACGGGCACTCCGTGCCTACATGACTGACTCCCCATCCCCCCAAAAATCCCTGGACGCCAAGGCTAGGTGAGCTTCCTTGGTTGCTAATACTCCTCATGTGTTGTCACAGAGAATTAAGTGCTGTCTGTACAAGTCCCCTGGAGGGGACACCTGGAAGCTTGTATCTGGTCTCTCCGGAACTCTGTCCTATGTGCCCTTTGCCTCTGCTGATTTTAATCTGTACTCCTCCAGTGTAATTAACTGTAGCCCTGAATATAACAGCTTCTCTCAGTGCTATCAGTCCTCCAAGCAAGTCATCCAATCTGAGGGTGGGCTTGGGGACCCCCAGTTACACTTACTTAAAGAAGAATTTAACACCAGCCAACTTGAGGGGGTGGATGGGGGACAGCTTCAGTTTGGTTCAGCTCAGTGAGTGTTTACTGAGCACTTGGCACACACCAGTCACTGGGATGCAAGGGCGACTAAGTCAGAATCCCTGCTCTTCAGGACAACTTGGTGCCTGAGGAAATCCCAAGGCAAACACTGATTTCATCTGGAACTGCTCAGTGTCACGAGAGACACAGCATGGGACCATGGCGCCATGGAAAGGGCACTCAGCCCTGGTGGGCATTCAGGGAAGGAAGTCTTCCTGGGGGAGAATGCCCCTCCATGGGTCACCCTGCGTATCTGGGGGACTTGGCTACAGAGCTTGGAGCTGCCTTTCTGTAATTATTTAACAGCTCTCACCATGGGGATATCTGTCCAGAGGCCCTGGGGCTGAGGTGAGCCGAAGTAGGTGTGTTTCCCACAAACCCAGTTGTCTGCTAAGCTCTGCGGACTGCATAATTCATCAAAGACACAGAAATCAAAGTTGTGCTTCATTGGAGAAAGAAGGAGAACAGATGTTTGTCTCTTTGTGGCTCACCCCAGGCTGTCTACAGGGTGGGGTATGTTGCCTTAGATAGCTGCTGGCCACTCCACCCACCCCAGGTCGCAATGCATCACAAAAGTCCTGCATCTTCCCCATCCTGCTCACCCCTGCCCCAGCCAGGGCAAAAGCTCTTTAACTCCACCTGCTTTCCCTGGAAGGACCAAGGGCTGGAAGGTCAACACGCTTCTTAAGATCGGTGGTGCTCCCATTCTTTCTCTCTTGCTGGGACATTCTTTCCAAAGTGGGTGTGTGGTGGTGGGGCACCCTCAGGATTCTGCACTCCCCTCTCCTCTCGTTCTTCTTTATTTATGAAACCTTCCCTCATTTATTCTATACAGCACCTACCTTTGACCTACACCTAATTTTGAAATGTTTTCCTGTGTATTTCCATGACCTCCAGGCCACCTCTTTTCTTTTCCCCCAATTCCACAGCTGATATTGGTGTTCCTGTATCAGACTAAATCTGTGCAGGTCTTCTAGTCAATGCCCAGCACTGTACATACCTTTCCGCAGAGGACAGTAGCCGTGACACTAATGACTGTCACGATTTATGCCATACCCACTCGACTACTATTCAGATCCACCACTGGAGGTGCAGCGGTATAGCTCTTCATTCTGGAATCCTTCCCTCCCTCAGATATCCCACTTCTAGTGGACATTTCCCCTTTTACCTGCCTAAAATCTAGGTTTAGGGAATTGTCTACTCTATGCATCTTGGTGGGAGGCAGAGCTCACCCCCCAAGAGAGAAGATTAAAAGACTCTAAATCTGTTTTTCCAGCCTCCTTCGATGTTGCACCCACCTAGGATTGTGACACCGGAGCTACTGCCTGAAAGGAGAAGGGACCTGAAGTCTCATTCTGGTGGCGGTGGCAGCAAAGGCAGAGATGTCTCAGGGCAGTGGCTTCAGCCGGGCAGGCTGTGGTGTGTGGAGGCCAATAGCTGTTACAGACTGGCCCGGGACGTGATTCTGGCAGCTCAGCTGCCCATTTCTCCCTGCCTGTCCTACAGCTTCCAGCTACACGTGTCTCATCGGGGATCACTTTCCCTCTTACATCAGACACAGCGAGTTTCTTTCGCTGAAAACCAGAGATGCTGACTGAGATATTCCACCCGTTAGGAAGCACTTGCCTCCGACCAACCTCCCTTCCTCCCCAGCTTTCCCACCCGGGTGTGAGCCAGAAACTTCTAAGAGGTAGACGGGTAGAAAGTGACTGTGATTCTGAGTTAGGGACAAAGATGATGAAGACTGGGAGAAAAATTTCTCTTGATAACTAGGAAATACATGGGTTGAGGAGTTAGAATGTAACTAGTAATTCCCTCATCTCATAAAGCCTTTGGAAAAAAGTTATTAATGCCAATTATAGGAGAAAAAGAACAATAGTTTCCCTCTTTTTCTTTTCTGAATCCCTTCCCAATTTTCTCCTCTCACCCAACTCTCAAAGCAGGTACCTTTGCCCTAGACATGATTGAAACGTTTGCTGTCTATTTCCTTCTGGATTGGCGCTTGCAGTTGGCTATCTACGTAACAGTTGTGTTTTTTTTTTTTTTTTCTGTACAAAACCCTAGGGGAAAATACTGCTCTCCATCAAATACTGCAGCCTCTATCCTTCCCTTCTCATGCCCTTCCCTCAAGCAGACACAATTGTTTAAAACACACAACATGATCTTCTTTATTTAATTGTTTAATCAGTTTACATTCCACAACTGACAGATTATTTATTTTTATTTTTTTCCATGAACAAGTCATTTAATTAATTACCAGACACTTTTTTTCTTCAATCGATGGAAATACAATATTTCTGCCAATTTGAAAAAGAAAATTGCAAGATGCAGTCAGTTTCAGTGAAGTCCCCAAATGCTCTCTGCTTCCTCAGTCCTTTCAAAGTCACAGGAACCTGGCAATTTCCCTTTTCATTCCCCCCTCCCACTTCCCTGTTAAATTCACCTCTCAGAATATCACAATAGTTTCAAGATCTGGTTTGGATCACCTTTCCTGTAATTAATTAATTATGAGAAGGAACAGACAGTACAATAGATCTGATAAGATGTAGCATTCTTGTTAAGATTAAACAACACATTTATTCACATCGTATCAGAACGAATTAACATAATATTTAATCTTATTTTAGCACCAATAACCACAGGAATTGCTACCTCCAAGGGCAGAGGCGTTGTTAGAATCCCGCAGTACACACCACTCCTTGTCTAACCAATCAGAAAGCACTATGCAAATTAAAGGTAAATAAATTGATATTGACTGAGCAATAATCTGGTGGGCCATAAACACTCCAGGTGTTTGAGAGTTTTGCCGGCTATGGTCCCTGTCTAATGGCCATATGTAAAACATACTCACCAAATCAGCTCATTTTCTTTCACTTGGTAACACAGGGCTCAGAATGTTGTATTTTAAATAAATCAAACCTTGTCATACTGGCTCTTTGAAATGCCGTGAGAATGCCCAGGGGTTGGTTGCTTGCATTTTATTCTGTTCTCTGCACTAAGATCTCCAGAGTTGTCTTTTTCCCAAACAAAAGAGGTTTCTTCAATCCAAAGGGAGGTCTCCAGGCAGGGAGGAGAGGTAGCCAATGGTGGGTCAAGTTCCAGTGCAAGGATAGAACTTGTCACCATCACTGTCACCTCCTAGGAGACCCAGTCTGCCTGCGGCCACTGCTCTTCCCAGCGTATCTCCCTTTTAGCATTTGACTTTAAGATAAAAATTTAAGGAAATTAGGAGATTGAGAAAACAACTCCAAATCTTTGTGGCATGATCTTAGCAGGTGACTGGACCAGATGACAAAAGGTTGTAGAGATCTTTATTCTTGACCGAGAGAAGGCCTGGCTGTCCCTCACCCTACTGTAAGATAAAGGCCTCTGGATAAGGTGGCTGTGGCTGAGTGTCTGTTGCTCCTGTAGCTGAAGAGCATGACCTGGCTTTGGCCTCTAGGACTGGGACAGGTCATCAGGGCCATGCCCAGGGGCAGCACTGACACCCTCTGGGGCAGATGGGACATCGTCCACAGAAGCGGTCACCTCCTCTTACTAAGCAGGTGAAGAGGAACTTCCAGAGTCTGAGACAGCAGCCTAGACATAGCTCTCTGCTTTCTACTCTAGGCCAGTGCAGCCCGCTGCCTCCGTCAGCTGTGACAAGATCTATGACGGTGAGTGACCCGCTGGGGAGGGGTGTCCCCCCAGTCTCCTGATGAAGAGCCTAAGTCTGCACTGTCCTGTATGGTATCCAGTAGTCAGGTGTGGCCACTGAGCACTGGAAATGTGGCTGGTCCAAACTGAGATATTTTTCTAAGAGTAAAAAATTCACATTGGATTTTGAAGACTTCATGGGAAAGAAAAAAGAATGTAAAATATCTCAGTAATTTTTTATGTTGATTCCATATTGCAGTGATAATATTTTTGATATGTTAGATTAAAATGTAGTATGAAAATTAATTTCATCTGTTTCTTTGGACCTTTGAACATGTGGCTGCTGGGATATTTAAAATTGCCCACGTGGCTTGCCTCATATTTCCATCGGATGGCGCTGGTCTAAATCGGCTTCCTGAAGCTGGTCCCTTGGGTTATCACCACAGACCGTCAGAGGAGAGGAAAGTCCGGACTGAAGGTGGCTATAGCCGAGGGGTGGAGGAGGGGGCCGAGTCGCTGGCCAAGCTTGTCGTACAGCCCCTCTCTGGGACGGCTAGTCTTCTCCGTCCTGGGGAGGCAGCTCTTTGTGCCGTAGGATCACCCATTCCCTGCTCCTCTTTCCTGCTTCCTCTCGCTTTGGAATCACTGCTTTGTGGATTCTCTGCCACCACGCGGAGGGCACTCTGCGACTCTGCCATTTCTCCTTCCAAAGGCCCCTTTGTCTCCCCTCCACTCTCAACCCACACCCTCTGCCCACTGCCTCCACTCCCCACCACTGCCGTCTTCATTCCTACTTGGTAGAACCCCTCGGCCAGACTCCCCGCTTCTGACATCATAAGCCACTTTGGTATGGTGAGTCATAGATTACAAAGCCATTCACAGGCATCATCTCCTTTGATGCTCTGTCTCCTGCCCAAGCCCAGTACAGCAAAGCTCTGTCAGTAGAGATAGTAAAATGAGATCGTCAAAGTGGGTGGGAAAAGGCAACTGAGAACGAAAAGGTAGATAAAAGGCTTTGGACTCTGAGCACAAACCGGCTGTTAGCTTGAGGTTACTGTCACAGGGGTGAACGTGTGGGACAGGAATAGCAGGGAGAAAAACTCTCCTACTGTACCTCAACGCAGCACGCACACGCCAGCACAGGCTCGGAGTCTCTCTGAAAATAGCAGCAGAATAGACAAGGAGCCCTGGGAGCCCCGGGAGCCCCTCTGCTCCCTGTTTGGCTGAAGAGGACGTGGAGACACGGTGAGGTAACAAGGCTCGCCCGAGGCCACGAGTGAGCCAGGGACAAAGCTACCAACGCCACCCCAGAATCAGGTCCTTGTGTTGACCTTCGCCATGGCCCTCCAGACTTTGATAATTCGCTTTTACTTTTTGGGAAATATATTTTACTTTAAAGGCAAAAACTTTTAGAACAGAAAGTTCTAAGCAGACACTAGTGACTGAGAGAAACAACCCAAAAAAGCTCCTGTGCCAATGGCTTCCCTCCCTTCAAATCCCAGCCGGAGTCAGGATTTTGGGGCAGTCCACATAAGCCCTCAGAAAACTGAGAGCTACATCATTGCGTTTGCTCAGTCTCAATATCCCTCCGCTTCATTTTCAGTTTCCACGTTTATTTATACATTTTTACAGATAGTCTTCAATAGCAAAACAGTCACACCATGGGTGGAGATGGGACAGGAGTATGAGAATGATCTGGTGACAGCTCTTTACTCGAAAGGCATCTTCACGCTCACAACACAGACACACCAGCACGCAGACTAGGTAAGGTCTATGGGCGACCCAGGAAGGAAAGGAAAAGCTTAGCCAGTGGGGAAATGGGGTTCAGGTGAGGCGAGAGGGACATGAAGTTCCTCCGGGGCAGCACCCGGCCCTTGGGAATGCAAAGGAGGAGCTGCAGGTGCCGAGGTTGGTGTTTGTGGGAGAGATGCCAGGTTTGAGTTGTTGCTGTGCAACTCCCGTGTTTACACCCAGTTTTCTGTTCCTCACACCTGAACAAACGCCCCCTGCAGTGGCGTAGTCCCCCGTTACTGCTGGGCTCTATCTAGAGAGAGCAATGACTTGGGCGTCCCTTGGGGAAAGTCTCACCCTAACATTGAAACCTGATCCACTGCAAAGCAGAAAGTGTGGAGACCCTTTGGAAGTGCAGTCTTCTCTTGTTTAGAACCTAGGATTCTGTTTTTCCCAAACAGGACCACACCCAGAACATGTCCTAGTGGATGCACCATCCACAGGACTTCCTATAAGAACCCCTGTCTTTTTGGTGAAGCCGCTGGCTTCTTCAACTGACAAGGGAGAAAAGAAGATCCTCACTCCTTGAAACTTGTTCTCATCTTAAACTTGACAGATTAAAACTTTTCAGAATCTGATTTGGTTCTATCACTTGGGCATGTATAGCCAGAAATAATGTCAAAGGGATTGTTAAAAAATAATGAGGCATCAACCATGTGCCCTGGTTAATAGTTAACTGTGTTAGCTCACGTATGCCATTTGTCCCCTATGGTTTACCCATTCTGTCACCTCTGGGAATAATTAAGAGGGAAAAAGTTACCCTTGCAAAATTGACTTTGGACAAAAGGAAGGAAGTCTGGGAATGGGGGAAGTAAATTAAGAGCCAATTTCTCTGAGGGGCCTGAATGAAGAATAGAATCCCATGCGCTTAAGTTGGGTAGACACAGTCCTGCTCAGCGACCAGGATGAGGAAATCCACTCTGGGTGACCCTTGCAGCAGGGAGGCACAGGAACAGCGGGAGGAATGCCATTTCAGTGGGGGCTCTGCTGCTGCAGGGTAATTTGAACAGCACACAATTCATGTGACGCTTCCTGTTTGCAAATCACTTTGCAATTTCTTTTTCACCCTTAATATACCATGAGGTAAAGTGTTATCACTGTCCTCATTTTATAGATGAGGAAGTTCAAGTATGGAGAAGACACAGTGCCCAGAGTCACAAATCATTTTAGTGCAGAGCTGAAATGAAATTTACAGTAACTGTGTTATACAAGTGTAGCTTAATGAGCGAGTTACTCTGGCTTCAGTGCTCTTACACCCACGATTAGATGGAGATGGCACCTGACCAAAAAGGAGTAGAAGAAAGAAGAAGGCAAGAAAGTCCCAAATAGGAATCTTTTAGCCCTGTTCCGTCCTGCCTCTAAGCTCTGGCTTTGAGCGTTTAGGCCTCTTTGTTATCTTTGGGGCCTCAGAGCCCTGTGGTCCTGCTGCCAAGAACACAGGGTCCACCTGGTGCCGACCAGCGTGGTTCTGTGGCCACGGACTGCTCACGGGGCCCCAGTCGCCAACCCAGAGACAACCGTTCACAGGGAAGCTTTGGGGTTATGGCCATTACGACTGGGTACACTGCAGATGCTTCAGAGTGATGGAATTAGGAACAATCTTTTAGTCTTTTTTGTATTTTATGTTTTCTAATTTTCTACAATGAGCATGTATCATTCAGGGAAAAAAAATCCCATAGCCAATAATAACATATTCTAAGAACTAGGAATAATGCTTAAGAAACATTTTGCACCATGGCAGGACCAAGGGAAAGAGCCAACATAGCCCAAGAAGCTGAGTGCTTCGAGAGAGACACCAGGATCATTTGTGTACATCAACTCTGGTGGGACTGCTTAAAAGTCTGTCCCCTCACTCTACCAGGTACCGGCTGGAAGACGGCACAGAAGACAACGCGGTTGGTGTGCAACAATTATTTCTATTTGTGGTGAAATCAGCTCTTTCTCTGACTCATCATATTTCCCCGAAAAGCGCTGGCTGTATTCGCTGGGATGGTTGGTCCCTGGAGCAGAGGGGAATCAACCAAGTGTCCCATACAAACCACACTGAAGGATGACCAGAGTGTGTTTCTTCCCACTCCTTCCCCCTGCTACTCGAAAATTAGCTAATCAGCTAAATGTGCTCAAACAATCCAGGTGAAGATAGAGTCGATTCTAAATGCCTCTGGGTGATGTACTTGAGTTCATTGTTCTGAATTTGGCTCATGTGGGCAGCTTTGGAGACCTACGCAGCACGTCCTCCCATTACATCAGGACAGCTACATGTGGTGCTTTTGTTTTAGGCCTCCTAACATGCGTGTGGATGAGTATTGAGAGCTAGGGCCCAGTCTCAGAGTGTCGGGGTAGCCTCTCCTCTTATCAAAGGAGCAGCAAGCATAGCTAGGGGAAACCACTCACCCCCAGGGGGAGAATCTACCAAAGTGCCCTGGGCCCAGGGTGATTGAGGCAGGCCCTGTCTTGACTTGGAGGAGTTGTCCAGTCTGTGTGACTCCGTGATCCCTGAAGCTGAAAGGGTAGTGCTGTAGAAAGGCTAAGGCTTGCAGGAGGGTTGAAGCTGGAACAGGCACAGATTTGATTTTTCATACTTGAATGCCAGAGAGCCACAGACCTCTTTATGAAACCTACAACTGCACAGACAGGGAAGGGGGCTGTTTGGAGCCCAGGATCCTCTCTCGAGACAAAGCACTTAATTATTTTAACTGACCAAAGTTGATGCAGAAGGGAAGTAGAAGTCAGTGGAGAGAGAGAAAAAGGAAACAGAAGTAGAAACAGTGACTCCCAAAAGGAGGAAAGAAAGAAATGGGACCCCTCTCCAGGCAGACACCCCACTTTCCTGACTCCCCAGTCTAGTAAGGTAGAAAAGGAAATAAAAGTTTAAATGGGCCCCTTGCTCAAAGTTGACACGTGTGGAGCTCAAAGCACATACATGTTCCTACACTTTGCACTTGTACACCCGTAAGGAATTTGAACTTGACCTGGGGCGGGGCTGGGAGTTCTAGGGGGGCTATTGACTACTTTGACTTGGAGTTAGCAGAATCTGACCTCCAGAATCTCTCAAGTCGAGGCTCCTCACTTCCTTCCCCTTCTCATCTTCCTCGGCCACCTCACAGCCAGAAAGCATCGGTACGTGCTTGGAGTTGCATGTTTCAACCTGTGGCCAAGGTCACCTGGGCAGTTCCCCCACTGGCCAGGACTTGTCATCTGCATAGGGCCTCTGTCCTGCCATGGGATGGGTGTGGTTTTGCTCCCCAGCAGGCCCAGACCCTGGAGTGTGACTGTCTGTACCTAGTGGGCCCCACTCAAAAAAGTCACTCGAAGCCACGCTCTGCTGATGGTGAGTCGAGTCGAGCCCAGGTGGTCTACATCTGTCCTGGGAGTCTTGCTAACATTTCGGGGATGCTCAAGGTTTCAAAAAGATGCAGTAAGCTTTGTTAAAGGTCTGTCACAAAGATAAGTCACTGGATAGAGCAGATGATCTATTTATGGAAAATATGGAATTTTTTAAAAAAGGGTATAATTAATGATAGGTCTGGGAGCCAGTATCCTCAAACATGGTTATTTATGAAAAATTTAAATGGTTCATAGCAAATTGTCCCATCTAGAATTCCCCCCCCCACCCCACTTTCCTGTAACTGGAAAACAGTTGGAATTTGGGTCTGCTCTGTACAGACAAGCCCTCTGCCTCAAACACGCGTGTGGACACCCGCCTGTCCCCGCCTCGGCCTCGGCAGAGCCCACTCAAGAGGCTTGGAAGGAAGACACAAGGCCTCTCAATCTGAGATACTTTTCTTCACTTTTCCTTAAGCCCAAGTATGCCCTTCCCATTAAGGGAGAAATCTAACTTTTCAAAGAAAATTAAAAATAAAATTCCCAATTGAAAAACTGGGTTTTCCTGAAAGTTATTTCCCTTCCCATAGAATAAATCCTTTGTTTTAAAAATAATCCTTAGCACCTCAGCTGGAAGCTAACAGCATTTCCTGTTAGCTCGCCCCGTCTCCCAGCACAGCCACACACAGGGCACTCCCACCAGACCTTCTGCAGAGCGGACCAGTGTCCCGGCAAGGAAGTCTTGAGTCGGGCACCCACACCTGCGTGCAGGTGCACACCGACACGAACATACACGGAATGCACCAGAGACACACACAGAGACCCACACTGAAGCCCACTCATGCACATCAGGTGTCCCGTCACATCCAGATATGAAGCACATACACGCGGTAAAAAAGAGCAGATGAGGGTGGTGGACAGAGGAGAAGGTAAGTGGACAGAAGGTGGGAGAAGGTGGAGGCGGGTAGGAAGATAGGCTGCAAGACAGGCAGATGACACCAAGCACATGGCTGCTGAGTGGTTGGCAAAGTTCCCAAAGCGTGTTTGTTTACGAAACGATTGACTTCTCTGCTACATGGTTGACCATGGCTACACCAGCTCAGGGATTCTCTCCTTGCCTCCCCGGGGCTGCTCAGCGCCAGCAGGGTCACTGGGGTCACTGAGAGCTGCCCCTGCCCACTCTGGTGGGCTCCTGCCCCCACAGCGTGCACAACGCTCTGGCTGACTCCTTGGCTGGCTGACTCCTACAGGGCCAGCGAGCCTGAGACACTGGGGTGGATCTAGGCCACCTCTGTGTGGGTGCTAGCCACTAAGACGGCTATTTTGAGATTCATGGCCTTGAATATCAAGAGGAAAAGGAAGAGGATGGAAAGAGCCAAGAGTTCTCCGTTAATTTACACAATATCATACAAACTTGAGCCCACAGAAACGAAGGTGCTCTCTCTGCATGTGACCCATTTCCTTTCATTTGTACAGAGGTCACCCCTAGGAAAAGGGCAGATGTCCAGTGACAAAGGACAGCTTCCATGATGGGGAGTGACAGTCCTGTTTGTATACATACTTGTCCAACAGCAACCAGAGGCAACACTCCATCTCCCTCCTGAACCATGTGTTCCCCCTCTTCTCTCATGGCTTTTGTGCCCAGCTGTGTCTTGAACTTCCAAAGGTACAGGACTAAATCCTGCAGAGTCTCAAATGTGAAGACCCACGGGGTCCTTTGGCCCAGTGGTTTGGTTCTTGGTTCTGCCCTCTGGGAATTTCAGCTGTACCAAAATAATAATAATAAAAAAATACAACACAAACGATAAAACCCTATACTCAGGAAACATCCACCCCATGCACACGCGTGCACATACACACACACTCCAGGGATCGGTAGCTGCAGGACTGGCACCTGTGGAGGCCTGCCCCGTGTGACATTCCTCATGTCTCTGGGCCTCCATCTGGGGCCAGGACACCGCTATAGCGATAGAGAGACAACAGTCATAATGCAATTATTTCCATTTAAAAGGTGGAAAAGAAAAAGGAAACCACCCAAAGTACACACACACACACACACACACACACATCACAGCATTGCTCCAAGGCTCTGGTCTGCCTGGGGAGTGCAGGGGCAGGGCCAGGACGGCCTCCTCTTCACTGGTGTAAGGCAGCTGGAAGGTAAGACTGGGTTTCTGAGCATCCACCGACGTGTCCTTTCATCGACGCGGATCTTGCCTCTCAGCGCGTTCTCTCCCCTTCCCACCTCTGAAACTTTGTCCAAAAGTCTGGCAGCAAAGAGAAAACGTGCTTCTCAGTTTGTTTTCTCTGCCACTCCTGGTGTGTTGCTGGTGGGCCAGGAAGGAAATCAAAACAGGAAGAGCAGGAGAAGAAGTGATTCTGAAAATGGCCTCAACAATGTGGTTACATTCTATGAACTAAGGGCTCTGTTGGCCTGTGATACAACTGGTGGGGGGTGGCGTCCCCTCCTGCTGGCCCAGTGGGTGGCACTTCCTTCTCTACCTCTGCGCTGCCTCAGACCACTGCCACCGTCCCTTCACCGCCGGTCTCCGTGAGTGATGGGGGTCAAGACGCTCTCACAAGTGGCGCTGTTTGCTCCGTCGTCAGGAAATCATGAAGCCAAAAGTCAAGAATTGATGGAAGAGCCACAGGACGGGGACACTTTCCCCATCTCGGTGATGAGGCAACACAAAGTCTGGCGAGATGCAGGTGCCTGAGCCAGCTCAACTCTTTCTTGGCACTGGCATCATCTTGATTTAGTTTTGTTTTATATATGTATATTATATATATATTTATATATATATATGTATGGGTTAGTTTTTTAGCACACTGTCCCATTCTCGGGTCTGGATTTAGGGCAGTTGGTCCTCGGGACAGGTTGAACAGAGGGGGCCAAGGTACAGAAGAATCCCGAGATTAGTGTGAGGCCCAGGCCCCCCCATGCACAGAACATGGACCATCCATAGCCATGGCTGATGTCGTCGGGGAGTCCATACAGGTAGCGTGGGTAGCGTGACAGCTCAAAGTTGATCCCAGCCACACAGGTGCACAGTGAAATGATGCAGAAGGTTCCTGGAGGGCAAGGGAAAAAATACGGGGTGGGGTGATGGAAAGGAAAGGGAAGAGGCGAGGAAGAGAGAAAGAGAAAAGTTAGGATGAGTACGTTTTCAATTTTCTTGAGTAGGAAAAATGAGAAGATTCAGGTAAGAGCAAGTTACTAGCAAGGTCAGTATCTGGAAATATTCACAGGGAGGAGAGCAGTATTGAGGGATATCACTTCCTTACTCTCCAGTCTTGCCCTGTCTTGGACAATCCAGGGAAGTCTCCTCTTTGGGAAAATACTAAATAGATCTCTCATTAGAGTTTTGCGTATGATGGTGTGAGGCAGAAAAGCATTCAGTTCATTTTCCTAAAGCATTTTAAATTCATTGCCTTTCTTTGGAGACACAAAGAATACCTCCTCTTTACTACGTCTTTAAAGAGAAAAAAATATATCTTTTTTCTTTCCTATATGTAACATCTTATACAATATTTGGTTTTCCTTTAATCTGTTCGCCAACAACTCTTCCAGATCCTGGAAATCTTTCCTTTTTCCTATAAAACACATCCCCCAAAGTGCTCTCCATGGGACACTAACCGGATGGGATATTCCTTTACAACGTGGGCGGCAGCGTCAGAAGACTGGGAACCCTCACTGACTTCTCACCCATGAAGACCCATAATCTACATCAATATAACTTATCTGACCTAGTGTCATATTTCATAAACTTATTTGATAATGGGACCTCTTCTTAAAATATTACTCATATTAACTTCCAGTAAGACTGCTGTAAGAGGTAGAATAAATATGGTTTACAATTATACACCCACTTTTAACCAATACAACAAAAATTTGGTGTACCTAGAATGCATTCAAGAGCTTTTTTCCATATTTGCTGTGTCTTATATTCCTTATGTAACCACTGATACGACAGCAATAACCACAGAATCATGCACAGCTTGGCAAGGCTGACCTGGGTCAACGGAAGGCAGAAGGAGAAGCTTATTTTTAAGGGGAGGGAACAAGAGGAGGTGCATTATGCGTTATGTTTATTATAAAAACTCTTGCTTTCTAATTGCCAAGTTTCTTTAAGATCCAGCCTTGTTTCTTTAAGATCCTTTATTTCTTCCAGCAGGTTTCTGGAAGACAAGGGAAAAAATATGGAGTGGAGTAAAGTGATAATTTAAATGGCCATAATAGCAGTGGTCAGACCTCACACGTATTAAGTGCTATGTGCTAGGAACTGGGCTGAGTGTACTGAACCTTTAATTCTTAAAATAACTCTAGGAGGTAGGTTAGATTATTGTCCCCATTTTACTAATGAGGACATTGAGGCCCAGAGAGGTTAAGTCATTTGCCTAAGCTCACACAGCTAGTAAACTGGTAGAGCCAGGCTACCAACTCAGGCAGGCTAGATCTAGAGTTTGCAGACTTATCCACTATGCTATTTGCAACTTGTGTCAGGCAAGGTGGGTCCCTTCATGGACTTCCCCTGCTGTATACCTAGGTTCCGGATGAATTCTATTATCATTCATTATGGGTTGGGGCAGTTTGTAGTCTTGGAGGACTCATTAAAGCCAATTGCTGGGTCCCACATCCACAATTCCTGGTTCAGGAGGTGTAGGGTAGGGCCTGAGAATTTGCATTCTGAACAAGTTCTTGGGTGACACTGATGCTGCTGGCCAGGTGACCACACTTTGGAACTGCTAGGTTAGAGAAAAGTTTTTATTGGAGAAAGATGAAACTTAATAGGCCAAAGATTAGATGACAGAGGAAGAAATACAAATGGGCAATACATGTGAAGAATGCTCAATTTTACCAATAATCAAAGCATTAAAAATTAAAAACAGGGTGATAGAGTATAATCAAATTAGCAAAGTTTTATTTTGCTTCTTGTTTTTTTTTCTTTTGATTTGTTTTTTTAACGATCATCTCCAAAACTAGTAAGGGAGCAGTCAGAGGGACCACCCCATAGACTTTAGGGGAAGTGTAAGCCAGTGTTCCTTACAGAAAAGTAATGGTTAAAATATTCATAACTTTCATCCATTGATTTCATTTTAGGTTAAGAAAATAATCTCACCTGGGGACAAAGATTTAGATCTTAAGATGTTCCCATGGTGAAGAGGGCATTAAGGAGTGGCTGTCAGAGGAGGGGCCAAGGTAAGCCCTAGACATTGGGTGAGCACTGTTCTCAGAGCTGGGAAGTTTGAGCTTCACGTGGGGTCAAGACACTTTGGTGACTCTAATATGCATTTGCTAAGTCAGAAGTGTGGCAGACAGTCCAGAGGTAGGGAGACCAGTTAGGAGGCTGTTGAGGTCATCAGGGAGAAGGAAGGAGGGTCTGGCACGGTGGGAGCAGAGCCAGGAGCTCCTAATGGCTTAGTGGATGATTGTTTAGTCAATGATTGTTTGTAGGGACAACTGAAAGTGATTTGCAGGGGAGACCCAGGTACCAAAATGTTTCTGTATGTGTGTGTGTATGTATTTGTGTTTGTGCATGTGTATGCATGTGTTTGTGCGTGTATGTGTGTATACATGTATGTATGCAGGTGTATGTATTTGTGCATGCATGCAGGTGTATGTATTTGTGCATGCATGCATGTGTATGTACAGACACATACAGCACCATCATGGCTTGTGAGAACAGTGGTCCTAAACTCGTGGGAGTCACAAAGCATCAAAGTTCCCTGTGTTATGCACTAGGGCTCCGACTGAATTCTCTGATGGTACCCAGGGTGGACCAGGTCTCAGCCTAGACTTCCTGAGTCAGAACCTCTTGAGGAGAGTGGGGGAATCTTTACTTTTTACATGTTCCTTGGATGACTTCTGTTGATCAGCCTGTTTGAACCCTTGTGTGGGGCAGAGCTGCTTGCATCCCCTGGGCAGGAGAGGGGAAGGAGGCAGCCTCAGGGCACAGCCAAGGAGAGAGCAATTGCCTGGGGTGAGGATGCAAAAGAAAGCTGTGTCTTGACATTGGTTTTAAATAATCCAGATTCCAACACACCAAAGCTGGCCTACTCATGCCCCACCTACTGTGGATGTGCTTCCAATTGCTGGTTCTGGAACCTATCATTGGATGTGCAATGCTGTAATTTACTAAAATTTAGTTTGAGGACAGGAAGTGGAGGGAAAGTGGGGGCAGTTCAAGTTCGTGCTGCCCTTGGGATGTTCAAGGCTTTTGGAAACACAGATCTGGAGTCTGATGGAAAGTTCTGAGCCAGAGATGTGGCCTGAGTCATCACCTCATAAATTGATGCCCTGGATGTGACTGAGGTCACCCAAGGACTTCATAACTGTTTCTGCATAGGACACTTTACAAAACGGAGACATTTCTTCTCATCCAACGCTGCAGTATCCTCTTGGTTAAATCCAGTGATTTGTTCTGGGGGAGAAAGTCGACCTCAAGGAGGTTGTGGTCTTCCCAAGCTGCTAGTAGCTGAAAAAGCCTGATACATGCGATTCTCACCGTGTCTTCCACAAGCAGGGTGGCCCGACACAAAGGATGTGGTTGATAAATGGAGAGTGATGAGAGAAGGACCATGTGGACCTAATCACCAGTTGAAAATGACCCAGCTTCTTCCTAATAGACATCTTGTTTTTACGTTAATGAATTAACAAGGAGATCTTCCTGCCTGCACTTCCTGTCAGCTGTTCTGTGACTTTGGCACCTTCTACAGTTCCTTCTGTCTGTTAGCACTCATTACTATTCCCGTAGATGGGAAAACACTTGGTGGCTCATGCAATTTGCGGGGAAATTCCACGTGACAAGAGAGAGGAGTTAGAAGAGGTTTTATTGGTTTCCATATAAACTGTTTTCTGTTATGAGTAAGGATTTATATTTTTATGTACCTCTCTACTTATAAATTCAAATTTGAAAATATGTATTAATAATTAGAAATAGATAGATGGAGGCACATAGTAGATGCACAGTAAATGGATGGAAGGAGTGATGTGTTGCCATTGTTAGCACCATATTCTGACAGTTTAAATAACGGTGAGCTTTGACAAACATCAGTTGAGTCCTGGGGAGTGGGGGACGAAGGGGAGACAGCCGGGCAGGGACCCTGCTTGACATGGCTTTCTGTCTAGCGAGATTAACACAGCTCTGCCTGTGGTTTGGTGGCTAACTGGGGAGTCTGGCGTGTAGAACACCCTCCCCGCCCCCCACCACTGATGCACTAAGGCTGGGGGAGAAAGACAATAAATAGTAATGCATAGTCATATCTTCTAGCAATACCCCTCATGGAGCAGGGTTTGGGCCTAATTCCAATCAGACTCCAATACTCATTGTAGTCACAGTGTAGCAAGGAAATGAGAAGAACTCTGCCCCCAAGCCCTTCCCTTTGGAGCCAGGCTCTGCCACGCAGTCCACACACTGGCTGCAAGCAGTGCCAGGTAGAACCTGGCCAGAGCAGTGGTGACTGGTGGTGAGCAATGTCCGGTCTGGGGGGTAGGCTAACCTTGACGCGGTGCAAGTGGGGAGTAGAATTCCTGTGCCAGTGGGCACCCTGGTAGGTAGAACAGCTAGTCAGCAAATATTTGTTGAACTTCTATGTTTGGGTCAAGCACTATGCTAGATGCTAAGCAGATAGAAGAGAGTAAGACATGATCTCTGCCCTTAAGAATCTTTAAATCTAAAATAAAAAGCTAAAAAAGCTTATCTGGGAGGGGACATGTGACATGCATAAATGAAGAGTTGAGGATGAAGTGAAAATATCCTCAGACTGGGGATTAAGAGACCTGAATTTACTATTAGTTCCGAACCTTTGGTCCCTTCATCTGTAAAATCAGGGAGCTTGAGCAGATATCTGTAAGGTCCCTCCCAAGTCTAGTAGTCTCTAGAAAAAGCCTGAATAATAAATACCAAGTAAGAAGTGGTAAGAGTACCTCCCCGATACAGAGAGTAATGCAGGATTAGCGAAGGTTTCCCAGGGAAGCTGGGTCTTCAAGCATGAAGAGGGTTTCTGCAGGCAATAAACAGAAAGGAGTCCTCACCTGGTCTGGAGGGCAGCCCATCTTGGACCTCAGTGCCTCATTGTCCTAGAGCCCCATGCCTGCTGTAAGACGGCACGCCCACATACCACCCTCGCTATGCCTCTAACCTCCAAGGCATAGTAGCTCCCTGCTACCCGCCGCCGAGTCAAGCTCCCATCATTTCCCACACAGACCACTGTAGTAGATCACTGGTGTCCTGCCTTCTGTTCTTACCCCCATAGAGTAGCCAGTGATATTTCAAAAATTTAATCAGATTATGATTCTCTGCTGCTTAAACCCCTCCAATAGCTTCCCATCACACTCAGAATACAATCCAAACTCCTAAAACCTCCCTGTAAGGCCTTGAGTGGATCCTGCCTACCTACCTGGCCTCACTTGGCACCTTGACTCCACACTCCTACACTCTGGCTACACCACAGAACATTCTGTGTCTCAAACTAGCTAAGCTTGTTCCATCTCAGGGCCTTCGCACTTGCTGCTCCGTTGCCCAGAATGGCCTTCTTCTAACTCTTCTCAGATCTTAACCTGAATGTCATCGTCTCAGAGAGGTCTTCCCCAGTCCCTTTCTGAAGTAGCACCTTCCCAAGTGGTTTTCTAACTGTGTTCCATGGAGGTGTCTCAGGAACTGCCACTGGGAAGGGATAGAGAGCAGAAGAGACTCCCAGCCCTAGCCCTTCTCTCTGGCCAGGATAGCTCTGCTTTGATGTGTTTCCATGTGAAACTTCATTGAAGAAAGGATTCCAGTGATTTAAACATTTTTGAAAAGCACGGGCCCTGCCCATTTGCAAGGGGAACTAAGGTGCGCCATTATGGGAACTGTCCTTTGGACAGCAAAGTCCAGTGGTTGCTCTGTTGGGGGCAAGTCTGTGTCTCTGGCAGAAACAGCTAATCGATCTCAGCCCTCACTCCTGCTGGCCCTGGAGGGGGCCTCGGACTCCTACTCAGCCCCGCTCTCCGGGCAACTGGAGCAGCAACCAGTCAGTCACAGCTGGTTGGAATGAGAAATAAAAACTAGTTACCTTCTCTGAGCCAGGGCTCCCAGTGGCCTGGGCTCAGAGTTCAGGGGTCCAGTTAGATGAAGATACGGCACCACCCAGAGTAGCTGTGGGTGGGGAGCTGTACTATTAAGACCAGCTGGCACACAGGGAGCTGTGGCCTCCAGGCCTCTGGGCTCTAGGGTCTCCGTTGGTACACCCAGCCTGTGGGTTGGCAGGTACGGCCAGTGGGGGTGGCGTGTGAACCCACGTGCTTCCCTGCGCTGGTTCAAACCCAGCACTGTCTTCCTACCATGAGCATCCCCACCTGAAGCGCCTTCAGGACTCACTCCCACAGCATCACCTTGGAACTTATCACCCTGCTCTGGCCACTCCTGTCTCTGTGCCCTTGTCAACAGCTGGCCGGAAGAGGGGATGGCTAGCACGGTGCTCTGGGGCTGCTGCTCCCCTGCCGGCCCTCCACTCCAGTGACAGTGAAAGAGGGGACAGCGTTTTCACAACCAGCCCCTTATCGCAACACCAAACACAGCTTCCTTATCTACGTCCTCCCCATCACTGCCATCTCCAGTTAATGTTTGTCTGGTTGCCAAATATTAGATCCAGTTTTCTCATTAGCTTTAGTTTCTTGGCTTCCTCCTGCCTGGGTAACTCTTCCCTTGGTTTCCAAGCTGCCCTGACTCCAGGCCTCGGCCCATCTCCCTCCTGCTCCCTCTCAGCCCTGTGGGGGCTTCTCGCCCTCCCCTTCTCTGTTCAGACTAGCAGCTCCCAGCTCTCCCCTCGTCCTACATTACACAGTCTCTCTGGCAACATCCTCCTCGCCTCTGACTTGCACTCCCGCCAGTACGTTATTGATTCATAGGACTATTTTCTTCTTTCCACACCCCATCCCCAGGGACACGGTACGTTCAGGGTGTTCCCTGGTCTCACATAGATTTTCAGCCAAATTTCCTTAAGTTTCTCACCTCTTTTATTCCTTCAAAGACTTGCTTCCCAAGCAGGGCGGCCAACCATCCCCGTATGCCTGGGACTTGGGGGAGGAGGGTGTCTGAACATGGGACTTTTGGCCCTAAAACTGCAAAGTCCTGGGCTAAGACGGATGAACTGGCCACCCTGCCTAGCAGTTTCCTCGCAGTCCAGCTTTCTGTTCTGGGGCCAAGGAGGTAGCACTGCGGCGCCTGCATCCGTGCATCCTGGCCTGCAAGGTGGAAAGCACAAGGCCCCGACCAGGGGAAGCACAGAAACTTGCACCCCTGGAATGTGTTGCTAACGTTAAGAAACGCCGGGCCAGGATGGCATTGTTTGGGAGCAGCTCATTCATTTGTAACCCTGAAATGTCACCAGAAAACACTTAATCAGTAACCCAATAATGGCTCTATCCCAGTACCACTTTAAAGGTTAATGACCAAAATATTTCTCAGCTGCTATTGGAGTTACGGCGTTAACTCCTTGCTCGGCGCACTTCCGAGCACGAATTGCAGGTGGATGCGGCGGACGAGGTGGCGGCTCCTGTGTGGCTGTTGCGGGATTGGCCTACATAGGAAGCGGAGGGTGGAACACATGTTCCCACTCCTTTAGGGATTCTCAGAGAAGCCACAGCAGTATCGCCACAGCCGTGACTCTGTGGAGAAATAGCGTCAGAATTTAGGCCTCAGGCTAGGCAGCAGAAATGCTCTTACTAATTCAAGAAGCCATCTCCTAGGAAACCGAGGCCCTTGCGAGGGTTCTCACAGGGATTCAGGGCGGTTACATATTGTGTACACAGGCATTTTCCCAAATATCTATTCCTTATGAGACCAAGTTGTGCCCAAAACTTCACTGGCATATAATTTCTCCAGCTTTCTAGGGCCGGAAATCCATCTGCGTGACATTTTCTGCTCCCAGGAACGAGGAATGACGTCTGCGTGTCCCTAAGCCTGGAATGCTCCTTGTTGCTATGTGGAGAGAGGGCCTCTGTTCTCATGAGCCCAACAGGTTGCTGCAAAGCTGGCTCTGCATAAACGCCCATGTGGACATGAGTGTCAGGGATGTCTGAGAAGTAGTGGCCCAAGTCCTCCCTAAGACACCCCCTCTTTGCCCCCTCCCCAATCCTTAAAACCATCAAAGAGCAAATCAGCAACAGAAAAAGAACTCTTCCTCCTCCAATAGTAGCACATTCATCCTAGGAAGCTGATGTATACTAAACCCTTCCTTTGCTTAGATTAAACGCTCAGCAGCATTTAGCTCTTGAGAGCATTTTATAGCTTTGTTCAGACATGCGTGGAATATAAATCACTGTTGAATGATACACCATTGCATCACCAGCAGTCAACAGGCTGGTCACAGGGTCTTACATCAAAGGTGCCATAGGCATTATTTGGGAGGAGGCAAGGGATGGGGGATGTGTTCAGAAAGAGAACACGCTGCAGGGGATGAGGCTCTAAGCTAGGACAAGATCATCCATCATTCTGCAAACTGTGCAAATGCTCTAGGCAGGGACACTGCTAGGAGTGGAACCCAGAAGCCACACCCCCGGGGTGAAGCTTTGCGTCCAGGCCACGAGGTCACGCTGCAGTAGTGCAGCATCCCCGCAGCTAGAAGGATTGGTCCCTTCAAAGAGGCTGGCTTCAGTTCTAAAGAGAACACTTCCTCCCTCCTAGTGTACAACATGGAGTCTTATCCCCCTTTTTTACACATTTACAGGGTGGCCACCAAATCTGGAAACACAGGTATTATGGACCGAATTGTGGCCTTGAAAAATCCATACGCTGAAGCCCTAATCACCCTTCTCTTCTCCAGCACCTCAGATGTGACTATATTTGGAAACTGGGCATTTAAGGGACAATTAAATCAAAACGAGGCTATTAGGGTGGGTCCTAACCCAATCTAACTGGTGTCCTTATAAGAAGAGGAGATTGGGACACACAAAGAGACACTAGGGACATGCACACACAGAGGGACGGCCTTGTCAAGAGGCAGCAAGAGGAAGGCCACCTGCAAGCCAGGGAGAGAGGGTTCAGAGGGAACAACCCTGCTGGCACCTTGAATTTGGACTTCCAGCCTCCAGAACTGAGAGAAAATAAATTTCTGTTGTTTAAGCCACCCAATCTGTGGTGTTTTGTTATAGCATTCCAGGAAAAGTAATGCAACAGGTAAAGACATAATATTAATAATTGCCTCATTAATACTACCTTACGGTACAGGATAAAATAAGAATACCTATGTTTCCAGACTTGATGGCCACCCCATAGTAGGACAGGCCTCTAAACACTGTCATATGAAACAAGAGCTGCTGGGCAACGTGCGCTTCTTCCTCCTCCTATTCTCCAGCACCTATGTATCTGTGCTCACCCCCACTCAGCATCCATCAAACCACTTATTCTTTTATGTATGTTTAGATTTGATCACAAGATCAGTGGCCCTGGTGGCGTCTATACTAAAGCTAGAGCCTTTGCAAACTTGTGAAGACATCAAAAGGGCTGAGCAAACGAAGAGGGCATTGGTGGGGTGTTCAAAGGGGTTTCGTTACAATGAGAATTTACTAAGATCAAAGTGCCATTGTCCAGTCTCCTTGGCTGGACTCTGGCATTCACATCCTCCACTCAGTCTACACAGAGTCCTTCAAGTTAACCAGTACGGTCCAATCCAAGTCGTGAATCTCCCAAGAAGCCTTCCCCAAGTCTGCCTAGTGCGAGATCAGCCACACTTTTTCTGAATCCCTAGAACTTCTATGGCCTGAAACAGGCAACCTGACAATTCCAGAGACCGCTGCCTGCTCTTTGTTTCAGTCTGTGTCCAGCTGCACCGTAACTTTCTCAATAACTGGTGTGGCGGTGGTGTCTCCTTTTGAATTATACACAGCACTGAGCATTAAATCTGTATCACTTGAAGAAATGGGATTTTAGGCTGTGGAGCTTTTTTTTTTTTTTTTGAGACAGAGTCTCGCTTTGTTGCCTGGGCTAGAGTGAGTGCCGTGGCATCAGCTTAGCTCACAGCAACCTCAGACTCTTGGGCTTAAGCGATCCTACTGCCTCAGCCTCCCGGGTAGCTGGGACTACAGGCATGCGCCACCATGCCCGGCTAATTTTTTCTATATATATTTTAGTTGGCCAGATAATTTCTTTCTATTTTTAGTAGAGACGGGGTCTCGCTCTTGCTCAGGCTGGTCTCGAACTCCTGACCTTGAGTGATCCACCCGCCTCGGCCTCCCAGAGTGCTAGGATTACAGGCGTGAGCCACCGCACCCGGCCAGGCTGTGGAGCTTTTAAGTAAAAATATGAACTTTGAAACCCAAAGGGGAGTGAAGCAGACACTATGCCTGATCCTTCCATCCTCCTTTCCTAAAGCATCGTGTGGGTGCTGAGGTGGCTGTGCGGGTGCACGTGTGCGCACGCTCGTGCCCCTACACGTACACACCTATTTTGTGTTTCAATGGGTACCTTGGATTTCAGGAAGCACTTTTATTTTTGCAGAAATTCAGTATCAGAGTAATACCCTCTCTGCAGGGTTACTTTGAAGAGCAGTAATAATGAATGTGAAAAGGCTTAGAGAAGTTAAAATTGCTTTTTACGTGTAAGGTATAATATTAGAAATGGAAAGCTTTAAGTGAGGTTGAAGAAAAATTGTTCTCAAGGACAAGAAAAAAATGTGTTTGCTGTTTTCATGTCCATCATCCGCTCCATTCTCCTCCAACCCCATCCCAGGGTAAATGCTGCCCCAGGGAGAAACTGCTCTCAGCAGAAGCCAGAGGCAGTGCTCACTCAGGACCCTGCATTCTGTGGACTTCGTAGAACCAGCAGCGTGGAACTCGGAGGCAGCTCCAAATACGCTGATGAGATAGACTCTCCTCGGTAATGGAACTTATCTTTGACCTCTGAGAGGTTACAGCCTCCAGTGGGGGTCACATGATGACAGGTGGGTTTGTGAAGGTGCTTGTCAGGTCTGTGACTCAACCAGAATGGGTCGCAGAAATCAGCCCTGAGGACAGTATTGGGAATCACTGTATAACATGGGTTGGGGACCTTTTTAACATATTTTCATTGTCTTACTCTTAATTCATTATTTTTCTTAATTATAAAGTAATAAAAAGTTATTGGGAAAAAAGTCACAATCGATTTAGGAATATAGACATGACTTGAATAGATGCCATCCTTCTTCCTACTTGACACCCTTCCCAACCAAGATATCCACTGCCAACAGCTTGGGATACACTGTCTCAATTTTTTTTCTATTTTGATACATTTTTACAAGTATTTTTTCCTACATAATTATGCTTACTGTTCTGAACCTTGCTTTGACCACTTAATGTGCTTCTGATAACATTCCATGCCTATACATAAAATCTTAACAGCCACAAAGTATATTACATGGTATGTATATACCAAATTTACCATTCCTCCACCGAGGAATGTCTGCGTTGTTTGAGATCTTTCAATATTACAAAGAATCCTGCAATAAATACCCAAGCTGGGGACCTTTTACCTTTTATCTCGTGCTACAGAGATTCTGATCCTGGCTCCTCTGGAATATAGAGGTGGCAATGATGGTTACCCCACACTTATTTATTGACTATGAAAGCTGAATTTTTATTATTTTAAATCTACACAGCATACTCTCCTTTCTTCTTTTGGTTACACCACCACCACTATTCTTTCTCAGGAGGAAGTCATTCTGTGGTCACAAGAATTAATTCAGGCATAGGCTCTTAAGTCAAGCCTCAGTTTCTGTCTCTTCTGTATTTCTTGGGGCTGTTGTAAGCTTTTATATATATGCAACTATATGCCTATGAAAATTATATATACATACTTATGTATATGTGTTTTAATATGTATGTACAGCAAATAAATTATATAATTCACATAACAATCCCAAGTCAAATAACTTGCCGAGGGTCTCAAAGCATGTGACAAAGCAAATATTTGATCTTGCTGTTAAGCTTCAAATTATTTCACTGCAGAAACATCTGAGAACTCTCCATTCCACTTGCTTCCATTGTTGCCATTAAAAATACAGTCCCCTAGGGGAAGCGATCACTGGCCCACTCCACTTTGCCCACCTGCCCCTGACCTTGGATATTTCATGTTCCATGGAATGAAAAATTGTGAAGATCTGCTATGAGCTTTCTGTATAGGATGGGAAAGAGAGTTCTGGAAAGGAAATGAACTAAGAGTACAACATCACATATTTTTCAAGGCGAATCTTTGTAGCTTCTGATCCATCTGGGCCTTGGTTCAGAGCTGAGTTAGTGGGATCCAACTGGCTTCTTAACTAAACTGAGAGTGGCACCTACAGCTGTGCAGTAAGGAACATTCCCAAGCTGTGATTAGTGAGCTTCCAAGAGTGAAGCCACTTGGAGCATGCCATCTTTCTGCCCCTGCTTCTCTTTTCTCGCCAGCTCTTTCTGGTGGATGACAATGGTCCATGGAGCAAACTTGGAGAACCTCTAGGGCACAGGGCAATATTGCCCTGGGCTTCTTGCTGGGGAACAATGCTTGAAATAATATAAAACCTCCTGCAGACCTTTCCTGGCACTGTAGCTTCCTGGTTGCTCTAGTCATTCACCTTCTAGGTGCCATGCAAGACTTTTGCAGAGAAAGCCACATTACCCTCCAGGGTTGGAATGAGGCCCAGAGCATGCAGATCTAGCATTGCATTTGAATTTCTGTCTTAGTAGTCATAAGCTGTCCCAGCCCAGGGGCACACCAAGACAGCCTGTACCAGCTTCCTGGTAGAGGAGCTACAACATATGGGGATGGTTTAGTGGAAAGAGTACTCCACCAAGGATAAGAAAACCTGAGTTCTGGTCCCATCTCTGTCCATGAAGTGGACAAATCATTTCATCTTTCTGTATCATGGTCCCCTTAACCATAAAATACAGGTGTAGGACTGGATCTCTAAGGTCCTTTCTTTCCATCTAAGTGATCCTATGACCCTAGGTATTGGGGTAAGAAGGTGTCATTCTCTCTGAGTTGCTTTACAACTGGCTGTCACTTATTTTGTCAAACATGAGCCACCTGGGGAGAGGATACTGTTTCTCACCTCCTGACATGCACAGAAGGGCTGGTGGATGAGATCATTAGATGTCATTACTCGACATCAATGTGCATATGAGGCTCAGCTCTAAATTGCCTTGATTTCAAACATGGAAGGATTGGGACCCAGCTGTTTAAGTGTCTGGAAGAAATTGGCTCCTGAATGAAATCTCTCTGGCTTCTGCCCTATCTGATCCAAGCCAATGCCATGTTAATTAGTAGAGGGAGAAGCTTGGGGTGGTAGCCAGAAGATCCGGCGAGCCTGCCACCTGGTTTGGCTTATGTTTCCATATGCCTGGCACATTTGTCACCTTGGCCTTGATCTTTCTTTGAGATGAAAACTTAAACCCAAGTGATTTTTGTATGCTGTCACTGAACACATACATAGCTTTATATGGATAAAACATTTGTATGTAATGTTTATACCTATCATATAGGTATTCTAGGTGCTTTATAAATGTTAGCTCTTCTAATCCTTGAGGAAACCTTCTGAGGTTTAGATGAGGAAAATGAGGCACAGAGAAGCTAAGTAATTTGGCTGAGGTCACATAGCTAGTAAGTTCTGAAGCCAGGATTCAAACCCATGCCTTAACCACTTTTTATGTTGTCTCTCATTACAGCTATTTCGTGTGCACACGTGTTGCCGCTCTAGGTGGACTGAAATCAATATATGCAGAAAAGCTCTCTCTTCCCCAGAAGGGCCCTACACACAGTGGTGCTTAAATGGGATCCATCCACTAGCTGGGGAGAGCGGGGGAAGAGGTTCTATCGTTATCAAATGTGGCCCCACAAAGGTTCTGGTGCCCTTTAGACTCATGGCCCAGCTCATAAAATCTTGCTACTCACTGCTTCACAGAACTAGGGAAACCTGTCACAACCTGCACATAACTTCACCCATTCTTTGTGTCAGGTACAAGGGTGACTGCCCCTGGAGGGACAGGAGTTTCCCTTGAGGAGTAGGATGGAGAGGTCCAGAAAGGAAACCAATCACGATCAGAGCATTAACTCTCTTTCAGTGGGAATCCCTGCAGCTTCTCAACAGGCCAAAAACCAAATCCAGCGGACAGAGTGAGCTGGCAGTCAGAGGGGGACACACAGGAGCTCAGTGTGGACCTCAGCCTGTCACAGATGTCCTCTCTCCCTTCAGCCCCTCCCCCAACCCTCGCCTGCAAGTGGGTTGTCTACCTGGCAGTCCTCTTAGCTCCACTGTCCTCTTGGGGATTTGAGGAACGATAATTATTCATTCCTTTCCCCCAACCCCTTCTGAATCCAAACTCTAATGAGGAAAGAACCACAGAAAGGAGGTAGATGGAAGAAACACACAGCTTCATTACTGACGAGGCTAGTGTGGCAACTGTGGCTTGTCCCACTGTCCCATGGCCACAGTCAGGCTCACCAGTGCTTTCCTGTAGGTTTACATGTTAGAAGGATTTGCCTAAGGGAATGCTGTAGAGCAGATACACTCACCAGAGGTGGTGACTCACACTGGGGGGAAAAAGAAAGAGAGATAAATAGGCCCCCAGACTGGCCTTCTGAAGCCAGCCTGTGTCTTGGTCCTTGAGCCTGGGAATACTGACCACACGGAGGAGTGAGCGCGGGGTGGGAGCCTAGAGGGTGCCGGGTGCACAGGCGTGGCCTCCTCTCCCAATGGTGCCATCGGAGAAGGCAAGTAGGGCCTTAACAGATGGAGTCTGTATCCACCTGAAGAGAGGAGGGAAGTGTCCCACTTTATGAAGCAGGGCCTGGGGGAGGTAAGGAGAGAATGACCATCCAGCTTCTTTGGCCACATTAACTCAGGGGCCATGAAGAGCTGGGACGCAGGGGCTTTCCAGAAATGTGATTTAGATGGAACTTGTCTGGAAATGTTAAGAGCTGAGCCGGAGGGGGTCATTAAATTAATTAATTATTATTTCAAATAAATTGTACCTGCGGGTGGGGTAGAAACTTCGAGAAGAGATTCCTAGGTTTTGTTAGGGTGGCAGCGGGAAGGGCACAGCTCTTGGCATTCCTTCCGACCCAGGCCAAAGTTGGGGGTGTCAAATATCATACTAAATTTACATTTTAACTTTAGGTAAAGCTGCTGAAGCATTTTTAAAGATAAAATGGATTTTTTGCTTTATTCACAACAGAGTTTAGTTACACAGGGATATGTAAAAACGGAAATGTATTAATGGCATGTGAAATCCTAAACTAGAATGAATAAATAAAGACTTGGCATACTGCTTCCGAAAAGTTGCCAACTCTAGGTCTGGGAGTAGTTTCATTTGATAGATGGACATTAAAAGCCCTTTGAGGGGTAGCGATAGGAACAGGGCAAGTTTGCTTGATTCTTCCTCCAGACTCAATCAGTAGCTGCTCCTGACTCCCCAGCACAGGGAGGCTTCCTTTGTCTGTATGCCATAGTCCCCCTGTTATGGCACTAGTCACCTGCCACTCTGCTCATCTGGAGCACCTGTGTGCCTCCACCCCTTGCCTAGGTGGCCCTCAAGGACAGGGGCCACACGTGTTTTTATTTGTGTGTCCTGGGTACTAGCACAGTGCCCAGCACACAGTAGGCACCCAATCAACGGTTATTGAGTTGAACATAGTTTGTAAAGCAGATAACTAAGAAGTGCAATAGATTTGTCTCCAAATACCTGAAAGACTGTTGGAGAAGGAAGGTACTGACTTTAATTTATATCACTTTAGCAGAAAGGATCCAAGTCCAGTAAGTCGAAGTTACCAACAACCTTAAAATAAAGAAGAACAAAAAACCAACTGGAGAATCCAACAAGGAAGGGGCCCTCTGAAACCATGGAGGTTTTGACCCAGAGGGGAGATAGGAAGTGACGAGATATCTGCTATCTAAGACGCTCACAATGAGGTGTGTGCCATCACAGTGGTACAAAGTCATGTCTGAGTTCAGAGGAGTCTGGTTTTAGTTAAGCTGATTCAAAAAGGTTTCTGGAAGATGCTGACTATAAGCTGAGCCTGGAGAAAAGCTTTGGGATTCTACGGCAGGGGAGGGTGGCCTGTGTGAGTGGGGCACAGGGCCTGTGGCTGAAGGCACACAAGCCAAGGCTGTGGCTGACGTTAAACTGCAGGCTGGAGACATTGGCTTTTATTCCATAAACAGCAGGAAGTCACGGAATATTTTTCATCAGGGAAATGACATGGTAACAAGTGTATCTTAGTATCCTGTAAAGGAGGAATTTAGTGGAAAGCAGGGAAATGAACATTTATGGAGTGCCTATTCTCTGCTAGATGCTTTTTCTATATATTAACTCATTTCATCGCACAACAACCCTACAGGGTAGACACACTATCTCAATTTTACAGATGAGAAAATACAGGCTCAGAAGTTGGCAACTAAGTGGTAGGACAGAGATTTCCACCAAGGGCTAAATGACTCCCAAACTACTGCAATAGTGATAAGAGCCCAGATGGCACTCAGGGAATGGAAACGAATGAATGGCCTGCAAACTATATTGCAAAGGAAATATTGGCAGAGGTTGACAACTGATGGAAAGGTAAGGGTGAAAACAGAAAAGTGAAAAATTACTCAGGTGACAGACTGATCTTTGAGGAAGTGAAGAAAACAAGGTCACTTCATTGGGTGAAGGGAAAAGGTAGGAGCTGACATCTATTGGGTGTCTACAGTCAGCCAGGTGCTTAGCATGTATTCAATAAACATAAAGCACACACACAACATACGTAGAGAAAGGACGAGTCCAGTTCAAGGAATGTTTGAGGTTCCAGAAGGGTGGGGATGTCTAGTGAACAATTGAAAACATGAGGCTGCACAGATTCATCTATGCAGAGATAATTATCACTGTGAGGGCAGGTGTTGTTGATAAGGGGACATGTTTACAGGGAAAAAGAAAAGAGAGTTGAAAGCCCACATTTACAGGTAGAACAAAAGACAAAAAGAAAAGGCACAGAGAAAAGGAAGAATCGTGAGTGTGTTGTTGTGGAAGACAAGAGATGAGAGTTTCAGGAGAGATGGAGACATGCACCGAAGGGAGGTCAGGAAGACGAGGTTCAAGGACAGGTGACACGTGGAACAGGCAAGAGCATATCTCCAAGAACGCAGCTTCCGAGACATGGCGGCGAGAGAGACCAGACTCCCGCAGGTGCGCTGGGTTGGGGGAGCTCTGGAAGTAATAAGTAAGGATTATTCTTTTGCCTCGTGAGCCATAAGCTTTGCCTTTTGTCTCAAATATATAAAATGTTCATATGTTCAGCTGAAGAGACTCATCTTCCTATTTCTCTAAGAACTATTCCACGAACAGAACCAGCCGCCTCCTTTCTGCCCCCCCCCCCACCCCAAGTACACCACCCTCATCTGCCATGATGAGATGTCTGTGTGGGGTCGTCTCTTGCCCTATCAGGTCATGAGCTGTTTGAGGATCATAAATATGTCAAGAAGTTAATTATGATTTAGGAGATAGTACTGCATGATAATTAAAATCCCAGGCTTTACAGTCAAATAGATTTGAGTTTGAATCCTGGCTCTGGGAGCTATGTGACCTTGGCCAAGGTATTTAAACTCTCTAAGCAAGTGCTCGGAACTGCAAAGAAGGTAGGAGTCGGTGCTTAACAGAGCACACATTAATAAAAATGTTCTAAGTGCTCATTATGTGCCGGGCATGGTTTTAAGCATTTCATACATTGACTCATTTAATTCTCACAACAACCCTACAAGGCAGGTACGATGGGACAGGTGGTGGAAGGGAGGGCTATAAAGGAGAAATGGGCCTAAGGTTACAGATCTTTGACCTTCACTACTTCTGGACTGTTGTTAGGCTGTTGTTAATTAGCACTTTGGTGGTAGAAGTGACTCCCTTTTTGCCATCTTTACCCACTTTTCCTCCTGTCCCACCCCAAACAAGCATCTGCTACTCCTTGCTGGTGGGAGCAGAGGAAGGCCCCTCTGGCTCACAGACGTGAATGCATGCGTGTGATGAGCCTGTGTCTGCCACTGCTCAAGTCCTCAGGCCTGTGTCCTTATCCTGGGTGGCCTCCCTGGTACCCTTTTTTCTTTCTCCCACACTTCCCAGGAACACAGAAGAAAGAGTAGGGGTCTGACGACCTTAGATGAAGACTCCACCATTTACTGAATTGCACGACTGCAAGCTTGTTTCAGGGCTCTCTGGGTCTGGTCCACTATCTACAAAATCAAGGTGGTGATGCCGACCTTAAAGGGCTGCTGGGAAGATGGAAGGACAGCATGTGGGAACAGTGTCTCCTACTGACCCGCTGCAGTGCTCTGCTCATCCTCTGCCCCTTCCTCCTGCCTCCCAAGGGCATTTGAAGGTCAGCTGAGACTTCACCCTCCTTCCAAAGCTCTCTGAACTGTAAAATGTTACCCAAGTCATAAATGACCCTCTTTCCACGTCTTTCAGGTGACCAGCACCTTCCTTCCCCAAGAATGGTGGATGGGTGGATTGATGATTACCTCTTTTCTGCTGAAGACACAGAATTCTTTTGTTTTTAATATCTGCATTTAGAGGTGTCAGTCATGAAAAGGAAAACAGCTAATTTATCACACTAATTGATCTAGGTGTCTGATTCCTCTCTCAGATTGTGAGCAACTCCAAGGCAGGGATGGGTTTTATTTTATCCTGTCTTCCACAGCACCCAGGACTTAGTAGGTCCTTAATAACCGGTTGTCCATTTAATAAGCAGTAAGCATTGGGCAGGTTCGAATGATTCACTGAAGTGGGTATGGGCTTGCTTCTTTCACAGCCACCTACTGGGCATCCTTGACCTTTTCATGGCATCTATAGATAGGGTGAGTATATTTCCAAACCCCAAGTCAAGACACAAGGGATGAGACATGCTCTGATCACAGGAAAGTGTGTTGAATCAGGAGGACTCCAGAACGTTAGGGAGGTACAGTAGCTTTGCACAGGCCCTCATTCTCCAATTACTTTAGACCTGGTGATAAAATATAAGCCATTACCCACCTGTCCCAGTAGCCCGGGTTCTGTTAGAACGAACGTGTGTGCCCACTAGAGCAGAATTCCTATACAGCTCAGGAGCCATGTCTGCAAACCCTCTCCAGTGGAATGCTTTGAGACCTCCCTGGGTCCCTTCAAGGCCCCTGTACAGTGTGGATGGCTGAATAGTTCAGGCTTGCCAGGCTTCATCTCCTCCATTCACAGTGACATGCAGAGATGCTGCCCTGGACAAGGGTGTGTCTGGCTGCACACGGCAGGGTTGTCAAACCCCTGCCTGGCTCTCTGACTGGGGCCAGTTCTCAGGTCTCTGGTACTCAGAGGGAGCTGGTGGCCTAACTCCTGCTTGCACATTCTAACCTGCTCGCTGACGATGTGCTCTCCGCCTGTCCCAGGGGGCCCTAGGTCTGGTCCGGTTTGCTCTGGGGCCTGGTGCCCCAGTCAGTCCCATCCTGGGACCTGTAGTATGTCTCAGTCGTTCAAAAAGTGGGGTGACAAGGAGCCTTGGAAAGGTGGAAGCCCCTCTCTCTGCTTCCTGTTTTTGTCCACTCCTCACTTGTCATTGATCCCTCTACTCTCAACACACCCATGGCCCCACCCCCAGGGGACAGGAGGGAGACAATTCCTCCCCACTCATACCTACCTGCCAGTACCTCTTACTTGTTCCCTGGGAGCAGCTTTTAAGCCTAATAGGAGGGGTCTCTTTATTTACTTCAGAAACCAGAATTGTTCTTTGATTTGTGACTTGTTTCCAGGGCCAAAAGCTTGCCTGACAAGTTCCCTTTCTCTGAAGCTTACAAACCTCTATGAGAACATCCTAGAGGAGCCACAGGGAGGGCGGCTTTTGAAGCTGCTTTAGGAATTACCTCAGTTTCCATGGCAATCAAGCACTGTGGAGTCACCACCACATTCGGGTCTTTCTGTTTTCCACTGAAAGGTGTTGGAGAAACCTGTTCCTTCTCACTGATCACTCCAGCGGTGGAGATGGTGTTTGGCCACCCCATTCTCTCTTGCTCCTCCTGCCTGCCCTCCCCACCCCACCCTGCTTGTTGACCGTCCGCCGTGTGGTAGCAAGGGACCCCAGCTTGGTGCAGTAGTATGGTTATTACTGCACCGGGGAAGATGGGGGCAATGCTGAGAGGAGGAGACCCAGGGTGTCAGGGTCCCAGTCTGAGTCTGGACTGTGCTCTCTCAATAATCTGGACATGTCTGGCACGTCTGTGTTGGTGGAGGCAGGACAGCCAAGAGGGCACCAGGCTGTGGAGAAATGACTCATCCTAAGTGAGAACCTAAATCGTCCACCCCACCGTCAGCTGGACACTGAGACCCCAAACCAGGCCTCACTGTCTAGAGGAATAGGACTTTGTTATCCCACTGTCTCCCTTGCCCTTCTGGAACAGCCCTGCCCAAGTAAATGCCTTGACTGTTCATTACAAGAACTTCCCAAAAGATCCTTCAACTCTTCCATCAAAAGCATCAACCAACAGCATGCGGTTGGGTTGATGCCCCAAGATTCTTTGAATCCTTTGCCCTCAAATCTTCACTTTGCTGTTTCTACCAATCCTGGACATGATCATTATTCTTACCCAATCTTAATCAAATACCTGCCATGAAATCACAGCCTTCAACCAGACTTCCAATTCTCAATAAATTCTGATCTTCCCTCTTCCCTCTGAGACTCGGCCAAGGTTTGCAAGGTAGTATTCTCCATTATCACAATGAGCAATAGACTCAGCTTTGTCTTATTAACAGGTTGTGTTTCCAATGTCTGGGGAGAGTTGTGTTTCCAATATCGGGGGAGACAGCTTTTGTCATAGGAGATGGGCACACATGTTTTGTGTGATTATTAGTCATCAAAGGCCAGGGGTGGTCTTAAGCCTAGCAGTCTTGGCCTGAGTCAGGGAGAAGGGCTCTCCAGGCAGAACAGAGAATAGATCTGATTTTTCAAGATCTCTGGGAGCCCCCACGGCCAAAGGCCGCAGTGTTCTGGGATCAGAGCATTTGACTGTGAGACAGTCTAATGGCAGAGCTGGTTTCTTGGGCATGCAGTTGCCTGTGCAGTTGCCTGCTTGCCTTAATGCTTTGTAGTCATTTGAAGCGCTTAAAAATTTTAGAAATTCTTGATAATGTTCAAACAAGGTGTCCTGGGTTTTCATTTTGCACTGGGCCCCATAAATTATGTAGCTGGTCCTGGTTGGAGGGGCAGGATGCTCCCCAGGTGGGCAGCACTGGAACACCTCAGGGGGTTCATGGCAGCCCCTGGGCCCCGACTTGGCTTCTTCAGTTATGGACGCAGTGCTCCCACTCACTGGAACTGGGAGTGGCAGGTGGAAGAAGCTCCGGTTGTAGGCACTCCAGCAGGTAGCCAGAGACACTGGTAAAAGTCACACAGTATCACGTGGCTGCCCGAGGAGGACTCCGGGGCAATCTGTGAAACATACAGAGGGCAGGGCAGCAGGGGTACTGACGTCCCCTCAGTCCCCCAACCTCTGACTGCACCTCCTGGCCCCTTCGTGATCTGCCCCTGGTGGCGTCACCTCCATCTCACCCTGCTGCTGTCACAGTCAGTCCTCCCCTCGCTCTACTTCCTCGGACCCCACAAGCTCACTCCCCTCCCAGGCCCCTTGCACCGGCTACTCTTTTTCCCGGGCATGATCCTGCCCAAGTCTTCCTACAGCTTCCCACCCCCTTCATTCAAGCCTGTTCAGGCGTCACCACCGCTGAGCGGTGGTGACATGTCCTCTCCAACAACCATAGCCCATCTCTGTCTCCGTTCACCTTTATTTTTCTCCATAGTTCTTGTTATCTAACATCATATCATATATTTTTGATACTTGCTTTTTGTCTGTCTCTGCAACTAGAATGTAGCTCATGAGGACTTTGTCCTGTTCCCCACCATATCCCAAGTGCTCAGCAGTGACTGGCACATTCTAGGCAATCAGTATTTACTGAATAAATGAATGAGTAAAAGAATGAATGAATGAGCAGGGAGTGACTAGTCAGAGAGATATCATCTGTCTTAAGATTGCATCTTTCTCCTCCCCACGGCATGTGGTGTGTTTGTGGCATCAGTAGTGACGGTGTGAGGCGGCTCAGGGCAGACTGTCACACAGAGAAGACGGTTATTAAAAAAAGAAGTATCTCAGTAGCTAAAATAAAAATATCTAAAAATGTATTGATAACAACGCCAGGCATTGCTGTAAGCCCTTCACATGTGTTAACTACAATTCTCACAGCTCTCCTGGAAGGGGCTACTATAATATTACTGGCCTCTTTCATAGATGAGAAGATCGAAGCAAGGCATGAGAGGTGGGCAACTTTCCAAGGTCACGTGGCTAGTCCAAGGCTCTTTTGGTCCTGGACTAGTTCTCCATAACAAACCATAATTCCCTCTATATTAATTGCATGATTCTACTTCCTGAGCAAGGACTCCAATCCCTGGCTCAGTGGCAGGGAATGGAAGGCGGCTCAAGTGCCAGTGTAGACAAGGGTTGGCACCTCCCAAAGAAGCCTTCACCAACCACCCTCCCTTTTGCCTCCTTTCAGAGCCTGCTCTGTCTTAGCACTTCCATGTGGAAATTCAATGACAAAGCATCTCCTGGTCTGGTGAATATGTGGCACCGTGGCTTTGTTGAACATTTGGCAGTGGGTTATGGGGCATTCTGACGTGGCCTTCGCTCACCAGATTTGGGTTTACAGGGCCAAGGCTGTGTACTGTTCTCTTCTGAAGTCCACATCCATAACAGGGGCTGGTCCCACTGCATGGCAAAGGTGTAACTCCAATTTCATCAAAGGTTTGTTCCCACTTCAATGTGGAATAAAGCCCTCCCGCTGCCTGGGCTGCTGGAGCCATTGGCTCGGCCACTTGTTCTACACTAGGTAAGCCTGGATGTTATTTTCTAATCTTCCTGACATGGTGTCTCCTGCCCCAAATGTCTTTTACTGACACAATTTACCCTTCCAGGACTTGGTTTGACTTTAATTAGCAAAATGCTAATAAATATTCAAATATGCACCTTCCAAGGTACAAGATATATTCCAGGGTATGAAATAGTTTGTGAATCTCTGCTCAGATCTTGAAAGAAAGATTATAGGACAAAGCCAGGAGAAGAGTTGTGATGCTCTTGTGAAATCTCACATAAAACTATAAACGCAGATTAGCAGAGTAGTGGGTGGGTTTTATACCAGAGGTGCCCTTGAGTGGTCATGATAGATTATGGACACTGCACTGCCTACTATAAGGGACTTCACTTAGGCTATATGTATGATAACAACAACTACCACTTATGGAGGGTTTAGGATAAGCTTTGCATTGTGGTAAGTAATTGGATTATTGAATTTATTCTCTCTCCTCAGAACGTCTCACTTACGTGCTCCTTTGCTCCGTGTCTCCCCTCTCTGATCCATGAGCCATGAAACTGTGTCCTGCGGTCATGGAGATGGAGGCACAGTGCCCCCTGCACCCACAGAAACTCGGTCCTAGCCGCATTTCGAAGTAGGCCTGGAGCTTGGCATAACAGCGGGGAGAGGCTGGAAAGGAAAGGCTGATAGGGAAACCTGGATGCTGTTCTACTTTATAGGATCCCTAAAATCACTTTACTGCCTAAAAGAAACAGTTCCCCAGGCAAGACTCCACTGCCTTGGACTTTTCCTTTTGGGCTTATAGTTTTCAGAATTGCTAGGCCTCTATCAAGGTCTTCGTCTATGAGAAGAGGGGCGTTACGCTGAGTGTCTGGGAGTTTGTTGCACAGCTGAGCTGCTCTCCGGTGAGCTTGGTGGAGCGGGTACAGATGCCAGACACTTGGCATCATTGGCTTGCAAATCACTGCAATCACTCAAACATAATAGCTTGAGCTTCTTTAGGGCATTCTCTTTGTTCCCCCTGACTGGCTGGGAAGGTATAAAAGGTCACGCTGATCACAGGTGGTAGAAAAAGGAACTTTAATGATTTCCTTTTCTCATTACCACCCGTGCCCTCGGCTCTGGCCACGATCTCCTCCACATGCCCCTTTGCGCTTTGAGAAAGGAGGGGAAGGAAAGAGGGAGCACAGTGAGGGACACGAGGGAATGGAGAGAGATTCTGGGAACACCAGCACCTGCTTAGAAGCCCAGAACGGGAGTCATGCTGGTGTGGGAAGAAGCGTGTGGCAGGGATCTTCAGTGTGAGGTGCTGCAGACAGAGGCAAGTGGGCTGCAAGAACGCAGCCTAGGTCCTCGGCCAGGCTCCGACTCCAGTCTGCCACCCACTAGCTGGGTCACCTAGGACAACCTGACATAAGTACTCTTACCTGGTAGAACTGGCTGGTCTCTAAAGCCCCTTCTATTGTAGTAGTCTCTGGGTCCAAGTTAAAGACGGAGAGCTCTTTATGAATTCATGTGTAATTCATACTCTACCTCCAAAAGGAATTTGAGACATTTTCTAAAAGAAATAGATAGACCCTAAGACTGTTGGAATAAAGATGAAAAAAAGATTAAGAATGCCATGGAAGAAAGATGATTACAACAGAAACAGAAGATAAGATAGGGTACTTTCTTCAACAACTGTGATCTCTTGAAACAAAAACAAAATACTCTCTGCTTGTTGCACGTAATTCACTTTTCTAATGCATTTGTTCTGTAAACATTTATTAAGAATGCAGGTACTATTACCAGCCTGGAGATACCTAGGAGAAGGTGCACCAGACAATTTTCTGGAGCTCATGGAGCTTATGTCTAAGTTCAGGGAGAGAGACAATGAACAAATACAGAATGTTAAAAACATTTCAGATACCTAGTTCCCACATCTTGGTCTCTAATACCTTTCTCCAATAAAAGGAAGCAGGGCTCCTTAGAGAAATGGCTGATTCTAGGATCGGGGCAGGGAATATGAGATGAGCCTGGAGTAAGTACCTTCTAGTATCCTAAACTAAGTGCTCAAACAGGCACACAAATAAAAAACAACCCCAAACAAAACCCACCTTGATGGGGGTATGCCAAAGGGGCACAGGAGCCACCTGAAAGAGCTCCCAATGGCCAAAGCTGGAACAATTAAAGCAATAAAATACAGTAATGTTGGATTATAACCCAAAGTATAAAATAAATGTGCATGAGTCCACACCGATATAAACAAATGACTGAATAAATTAATAAATGGGAAGAAGAGACAAATCTCCCATGTAGAAGAGTTCCAAATAACTTTTCTTTCTTTCTTCTTTTCTTATTTTTTTTTTTTTTTTTTTTTTAGAGACAGGGCCTTACTGTATCACCCAGGCTAGAATGCAATGATGAGATCACAGCTCACTGTAACCTCAAACTCCTGGGCTCAAGGGATCTTCCTGCCTCAGCCCCCTAAGTAGCTGGGACTGCAGGTGCATGCCACCATGCCCAGATAATTTTTTAATTTTTTTGTAAAGACAGGGTCTCACTATGTTACCAAGGCTGGTCTCAAACTCCTGGCCTCAAGTGATCCTCCCACCTCAGCCTCCCAAAGTGCTGGGATTACAGGCATGAGCCGCTGCACCCAGCCCAAATACTTTATGTCCATGCTCCATCCTAAAGGAATGTCTCCATCCTAGTAGTCCATCTTAACTCCCCGCTCCACAAGCACAGGCTGAACGTAGTGACTTCCTTCCGGTATAGAAACTGGGAGAAAAAGAATAATTTTCCAGTGGAGAAACATGACAAACACTACTTTTGCTGGGTGATCAGGGCAACATCAATAACCATAAATCATGTTGAAATGATGTGATGAAAATGGCACTTTACCTCTGTGACCTTCCTCCCCCAAATCCCTCACACCCAGTCCAATCATGAGAGAAACATCAGACAAGTTCCAACAGAGGGGCAGCCCTCTTTCCCACTGCCAAGGTCGTCACAAACAAAGAAAGTCTGAGAAAGTGCTATCGCCAAGAGAAGCCTAAGGAGACACGAGAACTAAATGCAGTGTGGTGTTCTGGATGGGACCCTAGAACAGAAAGGACAACAGATAAAGGGGAATCCGAGTGAACTATGGACATTAGTTAATAATAATGTGTCAATATTTATTCATTAATTGTAATAAATGTACCATATTAATGCACTATGTTAATAATAGGGGGAAGTATGTGCAGGGACACGGGGTAATATGGGAACTCTCTTTACTATCTGCTGCTCAATTTTTTGATAAATCTAAAATCATTCCAGAAAAAAGTCTATTCAAAAATAAAACGTTGTTTTATGATACTGCAAAAGGAAAAAAAATGAAACAAAAAATAGCATTCGATTGTGTATATGAAAAAGGAAAAAAAAGAAGGTCTAGAGGTCAGAGATAGAAGAAATCAGAAACTCTCTCTCTTGCTGGCCTTGAACAAGGAAGCTTCCAGGAGTTCTACAGCTGCAAGAGAATGAATCCTGCCAACAACATTAGGATCTTGGAAGAGAACCGCAACCCTCAGATGAGATCCTCAGCCCCAGCTGACACTCTGATCACAGTTTTGTGAGACCCTCAACAGAGAACCCAGTTAAACAGCCTGGAATTCTGACCCATGGAATCTGTGACATAATAAATGCTTGTTGTTTGAAGATGCTAATAAATCAACCAAAACCAAAGCACAATAGCAAACATTTCAGAACGTAGTGAGTATGTGGCAGAAAATGAAAATAATTAAAATGTAGAAAATATCTGGATGGCTTCTTTACATTGGTGGCCAAGGAAGCCCGCTCCGTGGGGCTGGAATCTGAGCCTGATGGGGGAGACATCCCTGAGGCATTGCGGGGAAACACTACCTATGGGCAAAGGGACTGGCCCACTCCAGGGCCTTGAGGTACAACTTCCTGTGGTCCCAGAGAGAAAGGCAGCCAGCATGGTGGGAGCGACTGGCGTGTAGGGGAAGGAGCAGGAAAGGGGGTGAGAGAGGCAGCGTGGGCCAGATGACACAGGGCTTCTAAGATTTTAAGTTCAGCTGGAAGCCACTGTGCCACTGGACAGCAGATGAGTGACATATCTGATTTATAGATTTTAAAAAGTTATGCTAACAGTTCTGAGAAGGACAACACCAGAGTGGCCAGAGCGGAGCAGAGTGTCTAGAGAGGTGGCTGCGGCGTTAGCCTGGACAGAAGATTACGGGCCTTGGAACTGAATGGGGCAGAGGTGACAGGTGTCTTCCAGGAGTGTGGGAGGATGTGTGAGAGGGGTCTCGATGGGACGGGGCATGGGACGGATGTTTACACGCATCTTGGGGATCTGCATCCACGATGTGGCGCTGAGGTACACCAGCGAGGGAGTCATACGTGTGCGTAGCAGTCCCGTGCTCCTTGGCCATGCAGACTTTCCTCCCAGCATCCCGTTCCCGAGCTTCTGAATATCACTGATGACTCATCAAGACAGTTGCTGGCACCCAGACGGCGTTGTGCCAGTCTGGGAGGGAGTCTCCCCAGAGGCCCTGCCGAAGGGGGAACTTGATCCCCACCCCTCAACCCCCGCCACCCCCGGCATCCTGGCCCAGCAAAGCTGCCCTACTTAGTCCTACTTAATGAATCATCTCCTCTGCACGAAGCATTGATTAAACAGTTTATCGCTAGTTATTTCAGAGTGTACCCTCACTCTAACCCGGAAATAGTTAGATCTGGAGCAGAGCAGTGCCCAGTGCAGGGCATCTTACTTCATATGGGAACAGAGAAGAGGTTGTGAATAGAATTATTCCTTTTCATTTGGGCCCCCTGAAGTCACCTGCAATTCCATCTCTGGACTCTTGCCTCCAAATTTACCTTTTTTATTCTTGCTGCCCCTCCTGTTCCGCCTACTCCCCACACCCTTACCTGGCCAGCTCTGGATGCTGCTGCTGGCCCTGCTTGCTTTGCTCACCTGCAGCCCAATCCAGCCCTTGGGCATCTGTCTGTGCTCAGCTATAGGTGCCCGCAACCACAGCCTGGGCGAAAGCTAAGGCCGTGGGGCACTTTGTCCCACGCTGTGGGAGTGACCGACTGTGCTGCTGTGTCCATGAGGTGACTGTCACAGGCAGCTGATTCTCTAAATTCTTCAACAGGTCAACCCCTGGAGATTAACTCCTGGAGGACAGGGGCTGTTCGGGCGGTGCTGACATGCTATCAAGGCATCATTTCCAGGTGAGCGCCCCAGGCTCTCAGGGGCGGAGAAGTGCAGCTTCTGCTCCTGAGTGTGCTCCCTCCCTACTTCCTCAAGGTCAGCAGGTGGCAGCTGCCCTGGGCTCTGGACTCCCGTGGCTATGTCCAGCCCAGCTGGAAAGGACTCCAACCTGAAAAGGCAGGGAGTGCCCTCCCAATCCTTAGAGCGCCATCTTCTGAAAAAGACCACCATCCAAGAGATCAGCGCCTAGTGGCTTTGTTCTCCAGCCCCTCCTGTTGGTGCCCGGCCTTGTGGTACCCACAAGGTATGTGGACACCACTTCCCTCCCCAGCCTCTTTCGGGAGGACTTAGCTTTACTGAGGGACACAGGTGACAAAGTGCCAGGATGGATGAGAAGGCTACATGATCTGTGGATGAGATGGGTTTGCTCCAACTTGGACAGTGCCCCAGCCGGTGAGAAACAGCTCTTAGAACAGCAGCTTCCCCAAAGATCTCCTTGATGCTCACACTTTATCATAAAGTAAGGTTTTGCCATTTAGGAAAGTACACTGCATGGCCTAGAGAAGCAGATTTATCTGGGCCTCTCAGTAACCAGGGCTTGGGTGGGCCTTCCTAGTAATAACTGAAGCCCCTTTACACGCTGTCCTATCCCTGTCTCTTGCTGCATAAGGTTTGAAGAAACAGTCCTAAAAGACCAGGGTAAAAAAAAATAATAATAATCAGGAGTGGTCTTGGCCAACCAGTTCATCCTTAGTATCGTAAAATATTAGAGCTGGAAGGAACTTTAAAGTTCATCTTTGCCACTAGTAACCAACTCTGGTTGCACATTAAGATCACCCCCAGAAGCTGTGCTTGGATTACTCTGGGGTGGGACCCTAGCATCAGTATATTGTTTTGTTTTAGTTTTCTTTTGCTATCTTTTTTTTTTTTTTTTAAATATAGATTTAGGGAGTACAAGTGGTTTTTTGTTACACGGCTGAATTGCATAGCAAAGTCTAGGCTGTTAATATACCCACCACCTGAATAGTGTACATTATACCCAATAGGTAATTTTTCATCCCGTAGCCCCCTCCCCAGTCCCCATTCCATGTGTCCAACGTCCATTAAGTCACTCTGTATGACCAAGTGTACCCACTGCTTAGCTCCCACTTGTGAGAACATAGCGTCAGTCGTTCTAAAAGCTCTCCCGGTGATTCGACTGTGCAGTGGCGGAGAACCCCTCCCTGGGCAAAGGGCACACAAGCTCTCCACTCGCGCACCCTGAAGAGAGGAGCTCAGCTTCTTCATCAAGCCCAGGGGCTTTCAGACGGCCTTCCCCAGAGCCCTGGGCTTCCCGGAGGTGGCTCAGCCGTTAGGGGGCAGAGCTCCGGGCACACTCCTGCCCCATTATCTGCCCCTATGGCCCCTGCAAGGGTGCCTACCAGGGTGCCAGGTGAGCCGGAAGTACCCCAATGACCCCACGGCCATCACAGCTGTGGGCCAGCTGCTGTCACTCAGTTCTGGCCCTTTATTGTCCGACCACTGGCATGTGGTATGGCCGGAAACGATAGACCAGCCAATCACATTCTCTTTCTCTTTCTCTGGACGCTGACTTAAGCTGCCCAGGAGGAAGTTGTCAAGGGGTTGAAAGGTCCCAGAGACTTAGCACCTGAGCAGGATCTGGGCCTCCTGCCTGGCCTGAAGAGAGGACAGAACAGAAAGAGGAGGCAGGAGTCTTAAATGCCAGGAAAGAGGTGGAGATGAAAGGGAATCAGCCCCCAGGGCTCGCTGGATTCCTGCTCTGCCCCAGGCCTGTTTGCTCAGCTTTTCTTGGATTCCCGGGAGACGTCTTCAGAGCCTTAGGAAAGCCTTGTTTTGCTGGAGCCTGCCTTTGTATAGCCAAAACAGTCTTAGAGAGAATACCCACTACAAACAGAACCGCTCCACTTTCATCTTTTCACATTTTGGGGGTCCATGTGAGATCTGGATTGCAAAGGGGAAACAAGAGGAGTTCCTCTGCTAAAGTATGATGTGGAAACCATCAGGCCAGTCTGATTCCTTGTCTCCCTGAGGGGAGCACTGAGGCACAGAGAAGGCAGGCGCGGCTGGCGCTGTCGTCTCAGTCTCTGCAGGAGACCAGAAGGAAGGGTGTGGGAACTGCTAGAAAGAGCCACCCCATCCCCCACCTTCCCCCAGCCTCTGCCATAATTGCAGGTGTGGGACTCACTTAGGAAGCAGCTCTGGAGTGGGACATCCTGACCCTCAGATGGCAGAGGGTTTGGTAGCCCTGGGTGACAGCTCCTTGGAAAGCCCTGCTTGTCTTTGGCATAGAACAGTTGTGCTTCAAGGAAATAAGGGTAAACCTTCAGGCCCCAAGCCGAATCCTAGTCATCTCTCCTCTTTCCCCCAACCCATAGCTCACTAGCCCAGAGATCTCTCCGCACTCCTAGGGCGACGACCCCCTCCTTTCCCCGGCTTGACCTCTAGACGAAGAGCCAGGATGGCCCACTCCTCCAGGCCCACTGCCTCTGCTCAGAAGCCAGAGCCTAGTGGTTTACAAAAGGGACTTGAGTTGAGCATCTGCACAGGGGGCTAAAGTCTAACTGGCATTTGTTTCCGTATGTAGGACTCACCTTTCTTTCTTTCCATAAATATTTCTAATTCCCTCTGTCCAAGCCTAATTCACCTTCAATCAAGCCCCACATAATGCAGCCATCTACCTTCCTCTGAGGAGCAGACTGTGATGGACATAACCCAACGGTCAACTTCCGCTTCAGACTGAGACTCAAACCAGGAGACCAAAAAGCACGTTTCAGCTCTTAGGGGAAAAGAAGAGGCACAAGAGGCACGTCCCATGGACTGGAATGTATTCCCACACAGCTCCGCAGTTCTCCTGACGCACAGCAGAGACTGCAGGATTGGTCCCACGGCCATGGCAGTGCAGTAATAGAGTGAGATGGATACGAGAGAGCGTCTAGTCCTGTCCCACCCTGCCTTATTTGCAAAGGGAGCAGCTTTAGCTCGCCTAAGCCAGGGGTGAAGATAGGCTTTGGGAAGGGAAACTGCCCAGAGAGCACCTGCTTCCCACAGCAAAGCCAGGGCTACGTGTGTGAAATGCATAAGTGCTTCTCCAGGCCTGACGTCTCCTTCTGCCTAACCACAAGCCTCACACGTCTCTCTCTCACAACAGACAGTCAGATCCCCTGGAGGGTGAGGACCATGTCTTATTTCCTTTGCATCCCCAACAGCTGGTGCAGTGGTGAGTAGCTAAGAACTTAGCTACTGAGAATGTTTGTGAATCAACAGATGAGTTGGACGAGAAGAGCCCAGTCTAGTTGTGGTCCCCTGTGCCATGTTCTCTTAGCCATTCTCCCCGAACTCAAGTGCCCAGGACCTTTCCCACCCCCACCCCCACCCAGCCCACAGCCTTACCTCCCATGAGGAAGAGCAGCCCTGCCACATACTGCATAAGGCCCCGGTCCCAGCAGCAGCCCAGCACACCGATGATCCAGCCGAAGAGGATGATGGCCACCGCCATGCCCATGAAGCCGGCCGTCATTCTGCGCAGGTCTGTGGGAAGTAGGAGAGCAAGTCATTGTCAGAGCCTGGGACTCAGGCCAGGGTGAGCCAGCCCTGGGGTGGGACGAGAGGGCGGCACACTGCAGGGGCAGGAAGGCAACCCACCCTTTTCAGACAGGATCGAATAATCAAGCGTGCTTTGCAGAAGAGAGAGCCCCATGGTGACTCAGTCCTCATGTGTAAAAACATGCCACGAAAGTTTGTTTGTTAAGCACAGGGAGAGATCATTACACTGTAGTGGCAATTTCTCCCTCTCCTCCTCTGTGGCAGGAACAGTGCTATCCTTCCATGCATCTAGCTCAACCTTCTGAGACAGACGCTGTCTTTATTCAGACCTGCAAAATGCAGCAACTTGCCAAAGGGCATACGGCTAGTAAGTGGGAGAACTGGGACTCGAATTCTGACCTGTATGATCCCAACCACAGCATCATGCAGAATCTCTGAGGGGCTGAGAACCGGAGAAATGGTTCGAGCTGAGCAAGGTCTGGGCAGTCAGACTGCACCTACCAAGACCCCCTTCCCTTTCTTCCAGCATTTGCTGGTCTCTCCAGGAGGTCAAGTATGAGGAGAGGCCTTGGGTTTGGGGGCTTTGGTGCTGGTTCCTTCCCCTCTGCGCTGGCTCTGGGCTCAGCCTTCCCTGCACACGGGGCTGCAGGGTGGGGAACCACACTCCCTGGTCTCCATTTGAGCCTGGAGCAGGCCCCCTTTCTGTACTTGCTTTGGTCCCTCCACCCCCAGGTCAGCCCAGCTTTCTGAGTCAGACCCTACCCCTGCCCCCACCTCATCAGCTCTGGAGCAGAGGATTGCCTGGAAAGGCAGTATGGTTAGCAGAAGGGAGAAGGCAGAGCCGCTGCCATGGCTCAAGTGGCCGCTCAGCATCTGTCTCAGCTCGGCATCCTCCCCGCCTGCCCCTGCCCTCCTGTGCCCAGAGGCAGCCAGAGCTGCTCTCACATCCCCCTCCATGTGCCCACTGCACCCCAGCCCCCATCAGCTTCAGGTATACTTTTCTCATCCCACATTCCTTCCCTAGGTAATGCCACCCACTGCTTCCACTGCCCTAACACCTCCCACCCCTCCACCCACCCCCATCGGAGCCCGTGGCCCTGCCCAGTCCCACCCTGCAGTGCTCCACACAGGAGCAAAGCCATTTGTCTTGCTTCTGCCCCAGGGTCTGGGCTCCCCAAGGGGTTGCCAAGCAGCTTGGAGGACCCCATGGCCATTCCTCTTTCTCAAAGGGAGGGGTGCAGTGGGAGGGTGGAGGGAAGGGTGTCTAAGAGCATGCAAACACACCAGCTGCTGCCCAATCTCTTCTTGCCCCTGAGGAACAAATACCCCCACAGGTTTCTGTGGGGAACACCGTGGAGTCGGCAGACTTCACAAGCATGTACCACCCCTCCACTCCTCCCTCTTTCTCCAGCCACCCCTATGGGGAACCACAGCAGAGCAAAGGCTGGCACAGTCTGGCCTGAGGTCTCTCTGTAGAGGAATCTGGTCCACCTTCTTGTCCTAACATTGACCATCAGACACTGACAGCCTCCCCTCCCCCCACCTTTGGTGAGGAGGGTCCACAGGGGCAGCAGGACAAGGCCCTCATCATGGGCAGAAGTCCCTGGAGAGCCACAGCAAGGTTCCTGCTCTACCCAGGCCTCCCTGTCTTCCCCATCTGACCTGGGATGCCTGCCCAGACCAGGCAGAAGTAATATATACTATAAGTCATTTATGGGAGCTGCCAAGGGTGCCTCATTATCATGCAGCACTGGACTGACTGCCCATATTGCCAAATGTGTCAGATGAAACTGTTCAAAGCGTCGTGCTATTACAATAAGAGCATGTGAACCGAGCTTCCTGGGGGGCCTGCCACAGGCAGCTGGGAACACAGCTGGAGAGAAGCTTTCTCACTTCTTATTGAACCACTTGTGCCGTCCATTCCCTCCATCTCCCCAGACACTCTCTCATGGCACCAGCCCGCATCCATGGTCGTCACTGCTGTCTCCACCACCACGAGGGACTCCTGAGTGACCAGGGCCTGAGCAGCCTCCTCAGTGGAGAAAGGCCCCCACTTGACATGTGAATCCATTTGGATTGATTCCTGGAAATGGGATACTCTCTACTACCGATGCTTCTATTCTCCACATTTTTAAGTGCAAGGAGGTGGTGGGAAGGGAAAAAATAGAACAGCTTATTTTCAATGTAAAGGAGGTTTCCCTGCAAGGAGATTTGTACCTCCTTAAACAGAAGGTATAGTTTGGGGTCTTATGTTTAAGTCTTTAATCCATTTTGAGTTGATTTTTATATATGGTGAGAGATAAGGGTCTAATTTCATTCTTCTGCATGTGGATATCCCCTTTTCCCAGAACAATTTATCGACGAGGACATCTTTTCCCCAATGTGCGTTCTTGGCACGTTTGTCAAAAATCAATTGGCTGTAAATATATGGATTTATTTCTGGGTGCTCTATTCTGTTCCACTGGTCTATGTGTCTGTTTTTATATGAATATTAATACCATGCTAACTTGCCCATCAATGGATGAATGGACAAAGAAAATCTGGTATATATGCACAATGGAACACTACTTGTCCATAAAAAAAATAAAATCCTGTCATTTGCAGCAACATGGATGGAACTGGAGGTCATTATGTTAAATGAAATAAACCAGACACAGAAAGACAAATATCTCATGCTCTCACTCATGTGGGAGCTAAAATAGTTGATCTCATGGAGGTAGAGAGTAGAATGATAGATGACAGAAGCTGGGAAAGGTACACACCTTTGTGGGAGAGAGGGTGATGAAGGGAGGTTGGTTAACAGGTACAAACATGCAGTTAGGTAGAAGAAATAGCTTCTAATGTTCCACAGCAGAGTAGGGTGACTATAGTTAACAACAATGTATTATACATTTCAAAGTAGCTATAAGAGAGGATCTGGAATGTTCCCAACACACACACACACACACACACACACACACACAAATAATAAATTCTCGTAGTGATGGATATCCTAAATACCTGGACATGATCATTACACATTCTATGCATGTATCAAAATATCACATGTACCCCATAATATCACATGTACAAATACTATGTATCGATAAAAAAAAAAACAAACAAACCAGTAGGTATAAAATGGTAGCACATTCCTCTTGTGGGCCCTTCTCCTTTTGGTGCATGGAGGGGGTCTTTCTAGGGGAAATCCTGTCCCCTTTGGCAGCATTAGCAAGGAGGACCCTGCAGAGGCCTGACCCACCCTTGGCCTTGCTCACTGGGAGGCCTGCACTGGTCCCCCAGGCTCTGCAGACCCAAGGGGGCAGAGGTACTCCCAGGGGGTGGAATGGATAAGGGGTCACAATAAGGTGTGTCCACTTTGACCAGGGAGGGAAAGTGAACTGGGCAGGAAAACAAAAGGGAAATGCAAATCAGAAAAAGAGGGAAGGTGCTAAGTGTTAGAGGATGAGAGCAAAGTGTTTTACTTAGAAGGAAACAGAGGAAAAGGCAGAAAGGCAGGGAAATGGAGAGAATAATTCCTCTTCCAAAAGTTCTGAGTGTAAACTAAAACAAAACTTTAAGGCCCCCAGCTGACTGAATGGACCCCCTCTTGGCCAAGGGGATCCCAGAAAAACCTTAAAACTGAGTTGTAGTCATGAGAAGAGGGGAGGTCAGATACATCTAGTTATGCCCCATCCCTTTTGGATTTATTCTTTGTAACAATAAGATACAAAATCATTAACAGGCCTAAGGCCACGTAAGACAAAGGTTAAACCTGCAGGTCATCAATTTACTTAACAGATCGCTTGAATCTGCGTATATGTTCGGTTTATGTCCGGTGACTTGTCTCTGACTAACAGGCCTCTTTATCTTAACTTAAAACATCCCAAGCCTTTAGACAAAGCTTCATTTCTTTAACCAATTACAAACCAAAGAATCTTTAAACCCACCTATGAGCTGTGAGCCCCCACTTCAAGATGTCCTGCCTTTTCAGTCCAAACCAATGTACACCTTCCATGTATTGATATATGGCTTTATGTGTAATTTCTGCCTCCCTTAAAATGTATAAAACCAAACCATAATCCAACCACAGTGAGACCACTTGCTCAAGGCTTCTTGGGGGTGGCTCTCCAGGCCCTGGTTAAACATATTTGGCTCAGAATGAACATCTTTAAATTATTTTACAGAGTTTGGGCTCTTTTCTATTGACATGAGACAGACACTAGCCATCTGTGTCCCAGGCCAGGGAGGGGCTGTTGACCTCTGACACTGATTAGGTACACTTTGCTGTCTCTCAAAGGGCTCTGTCAACAGAAGCTGAGGGTTGTGCTAAGTTTTGATCTGGAAACAGGATGAAAACCAGAGGTCAGGCCTGTGTATTTTCACTGACCCTGGAGGATGTTCACATCACCCTGCAAGCCTTATTTTGCCAGAGCTGATGTAAACAGCTGGTTAGTTTGTCCTTAGACCTACGTGGTAACTCAGGGAAGCTGTAACAACTACTTATAAGGTATTTAGGACAAGAAATATTCTTATTTTAAAGATAAGGAAAGCAAGATTCAAAGAAGTTAAATAATATATTGACAAACAATCTGAAAACCAGCGAACTATAAGAAGAGTGAGATGCATTATTGAGTTATGTGAGAAAATAAAACAAATAATGTCATTAAAGACATACCGGGTTATAATGGCAGATTAAACAAATGTATCTAGTATTTCTTCCTCCCAAATCAAGCCAGAACTGCAGCTGACAGATTTTTCAAAAAGACAGAAATCCACAAAGACTTGGAAAATAGGAAAGGAGACAAGGATGGCCACCATCCTTGCAGACTAGATGCTGCAGAACTGAGGGACAAAGCAATTGCATTGACTTAGTGGACCTAAAGAGCCAAATCTAAAGTCAGCATCAGGGAAGCCGAAAACCCACTTGCAGAATTCCCAAAAGGCTCATGAACTGGCACCGACAGGTCCCCCTGGATCAGGCAGTTCAGCAGAGGCAGACAGATAAAAGAAGGATTTGGTGGAAGATATTTAAGAAGGAACTAGATGCCTAGATCCCCTCGCCTACGCCACACCACTGTGGGACACCCCTATGACCCCCCCACTCCTGGGGGCAGGGTGGAGGAGGGGCATGAAACAGAGTACTTGGCAGTGGGGGTGGACAAACTCAGGTGAGGGTTGGTCCGCAGAGTTGAGGGTCAAAATATTATACTGAGGTTCACTACAACACCCTGGTAGGGTGATTGACTACGCCCACACGGGATGCTGTCTTATAGTGGAGACCCCAGCCTTCTTCCACTTGGCTCCCAGAAGCTGGCTGCCAGGCCTTTGCCCTCCAGTCTGGAGACTAGGGAGAACCTTCTGGGATGACCAGCGCAGAGGAAAGGGCTCGCTCATTCACTCACTGCTGCCATGCAGCTCTTCAGCACTTGGTTTTAAACATAAGCAGACAACTAATCATCACTGGATATCTGAGAAAAGTCCATAATCCAGGGGAGAAAAACAGCTTAAGGAAACAGACTATGCAGGGAGACGCAGGAAGACAAAAAATTAAAAATTATTATTAATATCCCCAGAGAGACAACAGAAGAAAGATATTGCCTCCCTGAAATAAAAACAAAATACTATTAAAAATGACTAGATGGAGAACAAAAATAATACCTTGAAATAAAATAACAGAATCAAAATCTATGAAATTTATATTATAAACTCAATTCTCCACTTATGTATTAATAGTCCTATCATGTTCCAAAAAAGACTTAAGAAGGCTTATGAAGTGTGCACAGTACAAGAGGATAAAAATAACGACACGGCAGAGAAAAAGAAAGAAAAGGAAGATGAGGCCGGATATCACATTCACACACAAAACTTGGTCCATGAGGTCCTTAGGAAGGTTATTATATCCCTAGATTTGAACTTACAGGCATTAGATATTATTTCCATTGTTTTAAAATCTTTGCTGCTTTTTATTTGCACTTGAGTGAGTCCCAACTGCCACTCTGCCTGAGGAATGGCCTGTGTCTGTGTCCCTGCCCATCTGTGTTAACCTATGTGCCAATCTTCTCTCTTGAGGGTAAGAAACTGCCTTTTTAATTCTTTGTGATCACTTACTGTGCCCTCAGCAGTATCTTGTTCTCAGAAACTTACATAGCTTATATTTCTTTCCACATCTCTTCCTGCCTTTTCAGAAAAGAATAAAAGAAAAGAAAGAAGAGGGAGGAAACCTAATTCTGAGGCCCTGGAAAAATATTATACAGGGCTGGCCTAAGAATAATCCCCTTGCAAAGAACCTGGAATGACGCGTTTGACTCTCGAGGCAAAGACCGAGATAAAGAAAAATCTCACGAATCATGTTGGGTTTGAGCCCATTATCTATATTCCGTGACCCTAACATTTAGCACTCTAATTTTTGAAATTCTAAACTGTGATGAATTTAGTTCAGGGCAGTGGAAAGGAGTGGGCAGAGGGAGGTGGATAATGAGGGAAGGTGGAGGAGGGAAGTCCAGGAGAACTGCTAAATAGAACCAGAAAAAGCAGTTCTCCCTTTTGGAAAAATTGTGATTTGGAAGTTTACACTCCTATTAACATTTAAATTGAAAGGTATTGCTTGCAACTCTACACGGGAAACCAGGATATCTGCATTTAAATAAACACCACTTAGAGAAGAAAAATATATAGGCTCTGAATGTCTATTTGCTCTTTAAAGACCTTGCACAGAAAAAATGATGATTGGAATTTTTTTTTCTCATTAAAAAACCCAGAAATGGTGAGGGTAAGTATGTGTTAGACCTTACAGCAATGGTGACAACTGGGCTAGAGAAAGGAGCATTTTAATACCTTGTATTAGTGGCCCCAGCGGTATGGGCTTGGAGTGAGGCTCTGTAGCCGGAGACCAGCAAGGCACGGTCCTTAGCTGGCCACATGGGGACCTCTGGGTGAGCCTCGTTTGCAGGAAGCTCTCCCTCCTGCATGATATGAGCACACAGCCCTGGCTACAAGGCAGGGAAGTGTGGGCGGGCCTGGGAGCTGGGCATTCATTCATGAATTAATCAGTCCCTAGAGAATCAAGGTCACAGGAATTGGAAGGCAGAGCAAAGTGCAGAGGACAGAACTCAGGTGCTTTCGCCCCAAGGGTCAGTCAGTCTGGGAAGTAAGAAGTGGAGAGAGATAGACTGCAATGAACATGCTATCCCTAGCCGTGGGCTTGACTCAGGACAAGCTGATTCAAAGGGCCAATCACTGTACAGCGACCATCGATGAAGGAAGTAGGGGTTTTGATTCTGGGGAACCATAGAGACATGCAACAGGTGGGGCTGGGAGGATGGATTCTGGGAACCAGGCCACTCCTGTTCAAATCCTGGCTCTTCCACACACTGGCAGTGGGAACTTGAGCAAATTAGTCCATTTCTTGGGATCTCAGTTTCTGCATCTGGAAGTGAAGGTTATGACAGTACTTACTTCAAAGAGTTATTACGAGGATTAAACAGGTTAATATGTGTAAACTGCTTAGAATAGCACCTGGCACGATGCTAGAGCTATGGAAGTGTAAATAGAAACAGAGGTCACCTGAATGAAAGCGGTTCTCTTTTGTTCATGAGCCGCATCCCTTGCATCTGCTGTGGATGAGCACAAAAGGAGCCGAGTAGCATGTTGGGGTGTGCCCCTAATTAAGGAACTGGGACTCAGAGGGAGCAGACTCTGGAAGCTGTCCTTTTGCCTGTCAGTTATCCAGAGAGGCCAAGGCGAAGGCTTTATTTTTCAATTTATTGAGATGCATCCACCCCCACTATTGGTGGTGCCTATCCTCTGAGGACCAAAATGGCTGGAGGCTACAGCAGCGAACAGCAGAGGCGCCAGTGGCCACAGAAGCTGTTTGAACCCTGGGCTCTGGCAGTGAGCACTATACTGATCTAGGAGAGATGTGGGGCAGGACTGCCACTCTGTTGGGAGGGCTTCAGTGACTTAGTTAAGAAAAACTGAAACCGCAAAGTACCTAACAAGAAGTTTTGCCTATGACTTTCTTCTAGAGTGTAAGTTGGTTCAGCGTCATAATGTAGTTATATATATATATAGATAGATAGATAGATAAATATTATTTTATGTTTTTAAATTGACAGATAACATTGTATATTTTTGTCATGTACAACACGATATTTTGAAGTACATGTGCACTGTGGAATGGTTAAAGCTAGCTAATTAACAATGCATTATCTCACACAGCCATCATATTTGTGGTAAGAGTACATAACATCCACACTTTACATTTTTCAAGAATAGAATACACATCAACTATAGTCACTTTGCTGTACAACAGATCTCTTGAAATTTACTCTTTCTATCTAACTGTAATTATATATCCTTTAACCAATGTCTCCCCATCCCCACCCCACCCCCAACCACCCCAGCCTCTGGTAACCACTGTTCTTTTCTCTACTTCTATGTGATCAACTTTTTTAGATTCCATATGTGAGTGAGATCATACGGTATTTGTCTTTCTTTGCCTGGCTTATTTCACTTAACACAATGTCCTCTAGGTTCATCCATGTTGTCGCAAATAGCAAGATTTCATTCTTTTTTATGGCTGAATAGTTTTTCATTTCTTTATGCATTCATCCATTGATGGACGCTTAGGTTGATTCCATATCTTAGTTACTGTGAATAATCTGCAATGAACATGGAAGTGCAGATATCCCTTTGACGTACTGATTTCAATTCCTTTGGATATATACCCAGTAGTGGAATTGCTGGATCATATAGTAGTTCTAATTTTAATTTTTTGAGGAACTGCCACACTGTTTTCCATAATGGCTGCACTAATTTCATTCCCACCAAAGTGTATAGGGTTCCCTTTTCTCCATTGCCAGCACTTGCTATCCTTTCTCTTTTTCCTAATAGCCATTCTAACTGGAGTGAGGTGATATCGCATGTGGTTTGGATTTGCATTTCCCTGATGATTAGTGCTGTCGAGCATTTTTTCACACACCTTTTGGCCATCTGTATGTTTTCTTTTGAGAAATGTCTATTTAGGTCTTTTGCCTGTTTTTTAATTGGGTTATTTGGCTTTTTGCTATTGTTTGAGTTCCTTATATATTTTGGACATTAACCCCTTGTTGGATGTATATTTTGCAACTATTTTCTCCTATTCTGTAGGTTGTCTCTTCATTCTGTTGATAGCTTCCTTTGCTGTGCAGAAACTTATTAGTTTCATCCCATTTATCTATTTTTGCTTTTGTTGCCTGTGCTTTTGAGGTCTTATTAAAAAATCCTTGCCCACACCAATGTCCTGAAATGTTTCTCCTACGTTTTCTTCATGTAGTTTCATAGTTCAGGACTTACATTTAAGTCTTTAATCTATTTTGAGTTCATTTTTGTGTATGGTGAGAGATAAGGGTCTAATTTCATTCTCCTGCATGTGGATATCCAGTTTTCCCAGCACCATTTATTGAAGAGACTGTCGTTTTTCCATTGTGTGTTCTTGGCACCTTTGTCGCAAATCAATTGGCTGTAAATGTGTGGATTTATTTCTGGGCTTTCTATTCTGTTCCATTGGTCTGTCTGCCTGTTTTTATGCCAGTATCATGTTGCTTTGGTTACCATAACTTTGTAGTATATTTTGAAGTCAGGAAGTGTGAAGCCTCCAGCTTTGTTCTATTTTCTCAGGATTCCTTTGACTATTCAGGGTCTTTTATGGTTGCATGCAAATTTTAGAATTGTTTTTCATATTTCTGTGAAGAATGTCATTAGTATTTTGATAGGGATTGCATTGAAGAAAGATGGACATGCAGGGAAAGGGATAGGGCAGTTCTGAAGGGCCTTTTAGAGATCAAAGCCCAAGTCAGGCACTTTCTCATGGAAACCTAAGAACTATTTTAATTTGACATAAAAATAATTCCTTAAATACAACTATTAATACATTATGTAGCTATATATATAGAAAACCTGTAGATTGTTTTGGGTAGTATGGACATTTTAACAGTATTAATTCTTCCAATCCATGAACACAGGACATCTTTATTTGTATCTTCAACTTTTTTCACGAGTGTTTTATGGTTTTCATCATAGAGATCTTTCATTTCCTTTGTTACATTTACTCCTAGGTGTGTAATTTTTTTTATAGCTATTGTAAATGGCATTTTCTTGATTTCTTTTTCAGCTAGTTCACTATTAGTGTATAGAAATGCTACTGATTTTTGTATGTTGATTTTGTAGCCTGTAAGTTTACTGAATTTTTTAGTTCTGTGTTTAGTGGAGTGGTTAGGGTTTTCTATATATATAACTGCATAATGTATTAATGGTCATATTTAAGGAATTATTTTTATGTTAAAATAAAATAGTTCTTAGGTTTCCACGAGAAAGTGCCTGACTTAGGGTTTTGATCCCTAAAAGGCCCTTCAGAACTGCCCTCTCCTCCCCCTGCATGTCCATCTTTCTCCAACCCCCTCATGCTCGGTCAGAACAAACTGCAGTTCCTTCCCTCTTCCTTGACAACGCTGTGCTCTCTGCCAGTATGGCTCCCCACTGGCTCCATCTGGCAAGCTTCTCATCATCCTTGAAGATTTCCCTAAAAATTAAATGTCTCTGAGAGGCTTCCATGGCATTTTAACAGACATTCGCATCCAGTCCTCAGGGTTCCTGTAGCAGTTAGTTAATGTCACTATCACATCTTTCTTATAAGTATTTATGTCCCCCTTTCTCTAGTAAATCTGAGCTTGTTCAGGGTTGCATTCATGTCTGGTTTATTTTGTCTTTCTAGTCCCCAGAGCATTGCCTGACATAAACAGGTGCTCAATAAATATTTGCTAAATGAGATCACCATCCCACCCTGCAACAATTACTAAAATTATGTGCACCATCATATAATGTAGGGTGAGGAGAGTGAACCTTCATAATTCAACCCACTTCAAACGTCATTGCAACTTGAAGCCAATTTTTCTCTTCTTCAATCTCATTTTTTTAGAAGGCAATATTAACTTTCACTTAACAATTCAACATAGTTGTTTATTATACACAAAGGACATGCCAACATGGGTCTGGATTCCAGATGACACAGCACTATAAAGTTTAATGAGCACATTATGATACCCTACAGATTAGGAATCCAACAGACCTTTCTGCACCGTCCCTCCCCCAAGTCAGGAAGAGATAGTGGGAGAAGGTAGTTGCTGTAGAAACAAGAAGTTGTTTCTGGGTCAGAAGACAGGGTTGATGCTTCCTCCTCCTCAATCTTACCTCCGGATCAGAGAACTGCCATAAATAGGGATATTATGTGATGTCGCCATATACAAATCACATCCTTTGTCAAAACAATGAAAGGCAAATTGCAAAATTTGTACTTGCCTGATGAAAGCTAGGTCAGCAGCTAAAGCAAGTGCCCGGAGAAAAGAAAGAAGTGGGGAGAAACCCCGGAGAGTGGCACAGTCCCAAACTTGAAAAATCATAAGAATGGCTCCCTTCTCCCTGCTGCCACACTGCTAAGCCAATAGCAGAAACTCCAGAAGGAAATGAGGAAATGAAACTATAGCTCAGACAACCAGATATACCAGCTCAGAACCAGCTTAGAGCCTGGTTCTCTGTCCCCTGGCTGTATTCCTACTGATGAAGACAAACTAGACCCATACAATCTGCTACTTAACCTGAGAGAAGCTTCCATTTCTCCGTCCATATATCATGCATCACTGACAGCTGTTCTGAGTGTAAAGTGCCAGAATCTGGGGTTGCTTGGCAAGAATGTGCCCCTTTAGACCTACCACAAAGCAATCAGAGGATGGAAGCTTTAAAACATACTACCCTAGAGGGTGCTATGCAGCCTTGAAAAGTGTTGCAGGTGTCTGAGATTTGGGGCATGGCAAAGAATTTGAAAAGCCAAGGGACGGGGAAGATAAATAGGAATTAGCATTGGTCATGCTTTTACTACGTGCAGGCATGGTGTTGGGCAATTTACACAGCACGCATCCATCTGTCCTCCCAATGGCTCTGTAAGGTAGGCGCGGTTTTCTCATTTTGTAGATTTGGAAACTGAGACAAGGGGATTTCAGTTGACTCAGGTCACACAGGCAGTAAGGGGCAGCCCTGGGAAGGGGTCTTGGTCTGCCCACACCCTTTCCATTCCTCAGTGCTTTTCATGTTCCACCTCACTTCAAACCTCAGAAGGGAACTGAACATCCAATCAAACGTAATGGAATATGATTCAGCTATTAAACTTATTATTTTGAAGAATGTCAATGACATGGGAAAAGTTCATGACAGAATATTAAATGAAAAGCAATGCACAAGCCTACGTATTCTATAGGACCCCTATACGAGTACTGCAGGTGTATGCATGTGCCTCTGTGCATGACTACCCACGTGGGAAAAGCAAAGGAAAAGGACGCCAAATGTTAACAGGAAGCCTTATTTGGGTTGGGATATTTTGGGTTTTGTTTGTTCTTTTCTACAATGAGAATGTGTTACTTTAACAATCCGATTTTTTGGGTTCTTAGGGAGATGCAAGCTTTATTGTTGTTAAAAAAGTTCTAAGTATGAATAATGAGGCAAACTGCCCTAACCTGAGCTATAATAGAAGATGGTGGTCTCAGGCCTGGCCACAGATCCCTTCTCAAGAGTACTGTATTTTTAAAGACATACTGTCACTAAATGTTTTCTTTTTAACAGTGAAAGCTAAAGACCTGCTATGCTCCTCTTTGGCCAACAATGTGCACTGTGGAAATATTTGCTGTTGGTGGTCAGGGCTTCCTTTACTCACAGCTCCAGGGCAGGCCAGCACAGATGACTGCCAGGAATGGGGCCCTAAGATGTCATTGCCTACAACTCCTATTCTTATTTGTGTGCGATGCTTTCAGTGAGGTGTGCATGGTCCCCCGAATAGCCACTCTCTGACTATATCTCACACTTTAGCAGCAAGGCACTTTGGGACCACCCCAGAGTCCTAAACAAAACTTACATGAATGTCACTATAGTAACCTTCTTACCCCAAAATGCCCCTTTAAGTACTGAGGTCTCCATGAACAAAGCACAGCAATTTCTGTTTGAACAGTATGCTGGCATGGAGAAAAACTCCAAAATACCGAACTTAAGGCTAGAACTTAGAAGGGAATTTAGGTTATATCCTACCCACCACTTGAAAAAAGTTCCACCAACAAAAATTCCCTCTTTAGAGTCATCCTACATTCATTTATTTATTCATTCAACGCATGTTCATCAAGGGATACAGCTGTGGACCAAACGGAGCACCCAGCTCCATGAAATGTACCTTTCAGAGAGAGAGAGAACAAACCACACACATAGACACATGCACATAATGTCAGGTGGTGGCAAACGCTATGGAGAAAAATAAAGCATGTGAGGGGGAGGCAGTGTAATAGGGTGGGGGTGGGGACATTGCTGTTTACTATGTGGAGGGCAGGAAAGCTCTCTTAGTAAGGTGACATTTAAGCAGACACCTGTGGAAGGGGAGGGAGTGGGCATGTGGGTGTCTAGGAGGAAAGTATTACAGGCAGAGGGAACAGCAGTTGCAAAGGCACTGAGGCAGGACTCTGCTTATCATATCTGAGCAACAGTAGAGATGACATGTTCTATATCCTCCAGTGTAATGTTTTTCTTCTCATAATTATTATAACATGCTGACTTAGAGCCACATGATAGATCTTAGCGATCTGTTAGAAACAAAGAAGTATTTGCTATAACCAGTGAAGTTCTCTTCCAGAGAATAAATACATGTTCCAATTTTCCATCCTCATGACTGAGAGAAGACGATAGAGATTTTTGCTCAATTAAACTGCCTTTAATGAGGTATTCGCTGGTCACTCACTCACCAGGGACTTCATATGCCATACTTAGGGCTTGGATTTCATCCAGAAGGCCAGGGCAAGCCACCAAAGGATTCTAAGCAGGGGAGAAGCTGGTAAGCTGTTTTCTCTAGAAAGACAACTGTGGCTGCAGAGTGGAGCTCCAGTTGGGATGAAGGGAGTCTAGAGACAAGACAGTTCCTTGGGATGGGAGAAGTGAGGAAGACTTGCCCGTAGCAGAGGACAGGGAAGAGAGGCTGAATTCAGGAGACAGTGAAGCAGTGCAATTGACAGGAATTGGTGCTGACTGAATGGCAGAGATACAGGGAAGAAGGAACCACTGGTCGCTGCCAGGTTTCTGGCTTGGATGACGGGGAGAACGGTGGTCTCCTTGACCGAGACACAGAATGAAAAAGGAGACATAGAGTGTTGCTTTTCTGTTTGACTTTATTTTTACTTTTTTGGAGGGGTGATGGTGGAGAAGATGGAAAGACAAAACTCAGAAGAGAAATAGGTCAAGTTCAGTCCTTTGAGTGCCTAATACACATCTACTTGGAAATGTTCGTTATGGCACTGGCTGCATGAGCCTAGAACATGGGAAAGAGATTAGCACTCGAGACAGTGATGTGAGATTGATGTAGTCGAAGCTTTGGGACTGTACGCCTGCCTTCCCAGAGATGGGACATAAAGTGAGAAGGTTAAGGACAGAATTTGAATCCAACATTTAAGAGATGAGAAGAAGAAAAGGAGAATGAAAATGGATGACCCAAAAGGGTAGGGCAAAATCCAGCATGAGGGACATCTCGGGAGTGAAAAAAAGAAAAGGTTTCTCTGATGGCTCACATCACTGAGATCAGATAAGACATAACATCATGAAACTTTCGACAAAGATTTGCCAAGCACTGATTGTGTACAGGCATCGTGCTAGCAACAGGGCACACACTTTCTACCTTGGCCTGGTTTCTTCTCACGTGGAGCTTCCTAGATTTACAACCAGGAGAGGTCCCTTGTGTCCTTGGCAAGGGCTCCTAGTGGAAGTCAATTTCAGTGGGCTACGAGCAATGAAGGGGAGGTAAGGAAGTGAAAGTCACTCCTAACTGCGTTATGCTTTCAAGCAGCCCGGCTGGACAGAAGAGGAGAGAAATGGAGCAGCGAGGGGAGCACACGGAGTGAGGGAGGACTTTTGTTTTTTTAAAGCATACAAGACTTGAGTCTATTTCTATGCAGAGGAGAAAGAATTAGCAGAGAGGATGAACCTGAAGGTACCAGAGACATAACCTCTCATACGCTCTAATTCTTGCCCAGATCAACACAGCAGACCACAAGCAAGCTCAGGGAAGCCCCTCCTGGTGCTACTTGGTAAACATGGACAGAGCTCAGAGGTGAAAGACACTGAGTCTGGGGTCAGACTGTGTGGGACTGAGTTCCAGATCTACCTCTTACCTGCTGTGCAATCTTAAAATGTCTGTGCCTCAGTTTCCTCATCTGTGACAGGGATAGCAATAGTACTGACCCCTTGAGATTGTTATGGGGATATTTCTGTATTACGTAGTGGCTGTGTGAGTAATATAAAGTGAGTGCTATGTATATGCTTAGAAACACGCAACATACAGGTGCACCCACATATGCACATTCAGTGGAAGGAGTTAGCTGAGAGAGGAACAAGAGAGGACAGAGCTTGGTAGATGGGGGGGTCAGCGGAGTAGGGGGGTTGGGAGAAAGTGGATGGGTTTACAGATGAGAGACACCTTTCTTCTTCCCAAGTCACTCAGAGCTCCGCTCAGATCCCTGTCCTCTCTGAAACCTCTCTTGAGTACTCCTACCTAGGATCACCCGTTCTGTAAGAAATGCCAATCATGCAGCATAATTGTGGGCAGGACCTCTCACTTAGTGCCCCTTCATTGATACACTGACTCATGCATTTGTTCATTTGCTGAGGTCTATCTCCCAGCCAGGTATCATTCTACGCACTGAAGAGACAAAAATGGGTAGGACACCAGCCCTTCTTGAGGTCGCTGGCCCATTCAGCCTTGGAGTTCTCCTGTTGTGTTCTCTCCTGCTGCCCTCCCACGTCTTAGGCAGTCATCCAATTGCTTGGAGAACAGCGGATGCACTTTTTCTTTGTCTCTCACAGCATTTAATACATAGCAGAACCTCGAAATCTGCATGGGATGAAGGAATGAGTCTATTCCACTCCGTGTGAACACGAGGGACTAGGCGTGTGCAGCGTCTCTCCCGGATGATCAGTTAGCAAGTGGGGAAGGAGCTGACATTCACTCGGCACGTATTATGTGGCAGGAACTGCTGACGGCATCCTGTACACAGCTCACTTAGAGCCAGGAGACGAGAAAGCCTTTTCTATTTGTTTTGTTCAAACGTGATGCCTAATGGCTTCACTTTTATGTTTTCAAATGTTGTCTATTTTGTATGGTTTGCTTTCTATGCTTGAAGTGTCTCACGTGACTGCAAACATTCTTCATGCTTCATGTGTAGTCAATCACTTTTGAATTTTGCTGGCGTGTTGCTGTTGGGTCTTTTGTTCGGTAAATGCTTGTTATGTAGTTCGTGTCTGGTTCTACAAGAGACAAGCATCCCCACCCCTCTGGCCTCATGGGTGCCAATCTCTCCCTCTGCCCTCGATGTCGTCTTTGTTCTGTGGCAAGCTATCAAGGCTGCTCGAATAAAGTGCTCACTAATGAGGCCAAGGTCACTGGCAGATATGTGAAAATCCAGAACAAAACGGAAAACATTTGGGCAAAAACTTTTTTTCAGTTCTCCCAAAGGAATTGGTATGTTTGATTTACCTCCAAGTTGGAAGATAACTAAATGGATAATGGATTTTTTTAAAAAAACATTATGGGTACAAGATGTAAAGCAAGATGTCTGTGTAGGGATACCCAACCTTGTCTGCTCCCCAGATGATTTCTAAAGGAACAGAAGACGCTTGCTGTGTCCTCATACCCAGCAGCACAAAACAATTCCCAAGTTTAAGATTCATTTCTGCCTTCTGGGGTCACTGTCCCTGTCACTGGAGAAGGGAAAAAGGGTCAGGGCCTTCTGTGCTTGTGGCACTTGGATGCAGAGGTGGTGGGAAGGTCCCTGGACTCCGGGCCATACCTCAGAGGTCTGTGAGTAGAACAGACTCCGTGGTTGGTATCATCCAGATGTTCTTGAGGAGGCTAAGCAAGGTTAAACAAGGAACTCAAACATTCATCATTTCTTTGCACTGTGAACGTGATGGATATGCTAATTACCCAATTCCTCATCTTCACTCTCAAAGTGCCCCAACCCCTTTGATGCCAATGGCAGCGCCATCCTGACAACCACCTACCCCTCCCCACAAACCTCAGAGGCATTTTTGCGTTCCACTCTTTCTTTGTCCCTTCATTCCTGATCAGTTGTCAAGGCCACAGATTTTGCCTCCGCATAATTAATGCGTGTATCCCCTCCTCTCTGCCCTGGCACTGGGCTGGCCATGCCTCCCTACTTCCACCCCCTCCACCCCCCCGGCAGCTTGGTGTAGTCAAATGAGCCTGAGCCAGTCACTTTCTGCTCTGTGACTTTCCGCAAGCCTCAATTTCCCCATCTCTAAGTACAGGCGGTAAAATGAGAAAATTTACATAAAATGCCCTGCACAGCGTCTGGCCCTGCAGAGGAGCTCGGGGAGCACCAGCTCTCTTCCTTCTTGCTGATCTGGCTCGCAGAGGCCTTCCCAGGCTTCCTCTGCTCCAAGCCATTTTATGCTCTGCTGCCAGATTAGTTCTCCTCAAGCCAGCCTCATTCTCTGCCCTCCCTCCCACCCCATGCTCAAACTCGTGACTTCCCACTGTCTGTCAGAGTGAAGTCCATGTCGAAGGCCTAGGTTTTAGGCCCTTTGCATCCGACCTTCCCTTTTCTCTGTTCTCTCCTTCATATGCTCTGCACTGCGGCCAAGCGAACGGCCCACCCTTCTCCCTGAATGTGCTCGGCCTCCCAGTCCCTCACCTTCTCTCCAGCTCTGCACCCTTCCAGCTCAGCCCAGCCCTCAACCCTCAGAAACACACGCTCGCCCTCCTTAGACATTGAAATGATCATTTAGCTTGATTTGTGGCAAATGATAGAATATATCATAATGCACACATATAATTTACCCAACTCTTAGAACTCTATAGGGATCATTTAATTGTCAAAGTCAGATAATGTTTATGTTAAGAAGATGCCACTACTAAATGCATAAGTTTTATAGTAGTTTAGTGTATTTGTGGGCATGTGGGTGTAGACAGGTAGGTAGGTACATAGATAGACTAGATAACTAGTTAGACATTAGGTTTCTTTCTTTTTTGTTTTTTTTTGGAGACAGATTTTTTTTTTTTTTTTTTTTTTTTGTCTGCCCAGGCTAGAGTGCAGTTGCGTCATCATAGCTCACTGCAACCTCAAATTCCTGGGCTCAAGTGATCCTCCTGCCTCAGCCTCCCAAGCAGCTGGGACTACAGGCATGCGCCACCATGCCCAGCTAACTTTTTTATTTTTTTGTAGAGATGAGGTCTCACTCTTATTCAAACTGGTCTTGAACTCCTGGCCTCAAGCAACCCTCCTGCCTTGGCCTCCCAAAGTGCTAAGATTAAAGGTGTGAGCCACTGCACCAGGCCAATATTAGCTTTCTATATAGAAATTTACATCTTTCAATATAGTAAATTGGTATGAAAAATAAGTCATTTGCAGATACTCTGTAGTGAAATATTAATTTCCAAATGTTATAGATTGACCAACCATATCCTTTTATATAAGAAGCATATCTCAGACATTAAAAACCCTATTGTGAAAACTGAAAACAACCTAAACTATTCCAACAATTGGGATATGGTTAAGTAAATTATGGTAGACTCACATTATGGGCTATTACACAGCCATAAAAATGATGTTTTTAGAGAAATTAAATGATGTTGAAAAAAACTAGACACAAAATTATATATTCTATCTGCTCCCCGATATATAATTATTATGATTATAAACACTAATGATAATAAGAAGACAAAAAGATCAAAAGAAAATATTCAAAAGGTTAATAATGGGAGAAGGGAATTTGGGGTGATTTTTGTATTCTTCTTTCTTCTCTTTTGTAGTTTCTAAATTCCCCACAACAAGCATGTGCTGCTCTTACATCAAAGAAGATGACATTCAAAGCATTATTTAGAAACAAACACAGAAACAAACAAACGTCCTTGGGCTGTGACAGGAACACAGAGACAGAGGAAGTTCAAATTGCTCTAGTTGTCTCTCCATGGAGGCATCTGGTTTCCACAAAGGAAGTTTCCTCACCAACAGCCTCTGTGAACCAAACACTGTGAGCAGCTGCATGAGAAATACTCTCCATGACTTGACTTAATGGCAAGATGACCCAAAAATGCCAGGAAAAAGGATCCAAGGTTTTGCAAAAGAATATTTTTTCCTGTAACATCTCTGTTCATGATTTACAACACATCCTGGTAGAAGTCATTTTATTTTTATTTTTTTAGTTTTTCAAATGCTTAAGACCATTATGTCATTTGTCCACTAAGCAATCTTTGAGTAGGCATCTTTCAAAAATCAGAATATACACAGAAATCTCTGAAAGAAGCATCAGTGTGACTGTCAAAAATTACAGATTCATGGACACATATTGGGACTGGGGAAAGAAAAGAGTTGTGATATGAAATCTGTTTTCTATAGAAAAGTGGAAATAGGAAATGCATAGACCCAGCACAACATGTCAGCTATAAAATCCTGAATGCCAGACAGAGGACAGGGGCAGCACACAATTGCTCTGAACGTGGCACCGTGAGTGGCACACAAGTTGCCCAAGTGATACTCTTGGTTGACTGACCAACACTTTTCATGACATGAAAGATCATAATGACATTTCAGCAGGGCACTCACTATTAACTATGCTTCTTTGTGACATTAGGAAGCCGAGTGTTCTTCCAAAGATCTAAAGAAGAGCCAAAGACTTCACCAATTACAGTGATGCTTTTAAATTAAAACTAAAAATTGAGAATTTTGAGACCCAGAAGTGTCTGAAATTAGACTGCTGTGTCTGAGCATTGGCTCCTGGCAGCTACGTGACTTTGGTCATCTCTAAGCCTCAGTCTCCCCATCTGTAAAATGGAGTTAATGACAATGCCTCCCTCCGAATGTGAGGGTGGAGGGGATCATACACGGCACGTGTTAGGTGTTCCACGAAGGCGAGTTGTTCGGGGCACAGGGCACCAGAGGAGCTGGACTCCCTAGCCGGCTTCTTTCCCTTTCCTCGTCTCAATCTGTCCATGTGCTCTTCAGCAAATGTCTCAGATCAAACAAAACACAACATTTTGGACAATCTAAATGCAGAGGTTAAGTGAAAAGTTTTTGTCAATAAACAGCATGAATTGTGCTGCCAACCAGTTCACGCTGCTGCAAATCTCTTGGGCTCATGACGCAAAGGCAGAAATACAAAGGACGATCATGCTGTTTCTGAACGTGCCTCCATTCTAAAGCCCGGAGCGCATTTAGAGCAGGCAGTTGGACAATTTATATCTGAATGAGGCTTATAGAGAATACCCAAACTTTGGTCAGATTTTACACTTAGTGCCTGCACTCTCCCACTCTCATCCTAGGGTTGACACTGTCTTGCTTCCTAATGATGAAATCATTTATTCAGCACGTATGAGGTGCTGAATAAAACACTGTTCTAAGGACTCTACATCTAACTCATTTAATCATCATAAGAACCCTCATGCTTCAGAGACGGCTTGGGGGGACACCCTGCCCATGGGGTTACTTCCTGGTGAACTAGGACAAGCTGATTCAATCAGATGCTCAGGGATACAGGAATGTGAGGGGCACGCGGATGGGGCCTGAAATCCCAATAACACCGAGCTGCTGTTTCTGCAGAGGCCAGCCTCGGGGGCCCTGGGACGCAGGGAGGCTGCGGCTGAGAACACAGCTTCCCCACGCCCTTCATTCCCTGCATCCTTGCAGCAACAGCCTGTCACCAAAGACAAGCCGGACCTGCCTCCTCCCAGCAACCTGAAAGAGACACCCCAACAAAACCCACAAGAATCAAGAGGTGCCAAATTCTTTAAGTTCAGCAGCTTGTCAAGCTATTTGTAAGAAAAATGTCAACCATTTGAGATTAAATTCAATTAGTGAGTTAACACTGATAGTTTTATTCAGGGCTGAGCACTCCGCCTCCCACATCGTCTCCACAAATGTGCTGAATGAATGGGTGAGTTTTCTGAGTTAGACTTTTAAGTTCAATACGCCAAACAAACACAATGATATGGTGAACAACCCAAGTGGTACATAGTCTATTTTACATCCTAAAGCTAAGATAAAGACTTTGAGTCAATAAATGGAGTTTTAAAAAAGTTATTTTTATATTTTTGTTTTCCTTCAAATGTTCATTTGGTGCTTTAAGAATGCTTTCTTTCATGGTGGTCCCTTCCCCATCCTCCTTTTAAAACTGTGCTTAGACATAACATGAAATTTACCACCTTAACCATTTTTAAATATGCAGCTTCAGTGGCATTAAATACATTTACATAGTTGTGTAACCATTACCACTAACCATCTTCATAACTTGTTCATCTTCCCCAACTAAAACTCTGTCCCCATAGAACACTGACTCCCTCTCCATGCTCTCCCCAGCCCCTGGCATCCACCATTCTACTTTCTGTCTCTATGAAGTCAATTACTCATGTACCTCAAATAAGCAGAGCCATAAAACATTTGTCCTTTTGTGTCTGGCTTATTTTACTTAGCGTGTTTTCAAGGTTCATCTATGTTGTAGCATGCATCAAAATTTCATGCCCCTTTTTTGAAAATTGTGGCACAATACACATACAAAATTTATCGTCTTAATTATTTTTAAGTGTACAATTCAGTGGCCATGGTGGTTCACTTTAGTATGGTAGTCATAGCAAGAGCAACAATAGATTGCATGATATAGTCCTCTTAACTTCTGAAAGTTCTGTCAGAGTTAGTACCAAAAAAGAGGTCAGGACGTCTGGGTTAGGATTTGGCTCTGCCAAGGACTTTACAAGTCACCCTGCCTCTCTGAGCCTGTTATTTCTAGGTGTTTTGTGACTGTATACCAGGCAGGAGTGAGAGAGAGAGAGAGAGAGTGTGTGTGTGTGTGTGTGTGTGTGTGTGTGTGGTGGTGGCGGTGGTATTATAACCCACTGCCACCTCTGGTTAAAAAAAAGGGGTTGAGGGGAGAAAGAAAGAAAACAGCCAAGGACACAGTTTCAAGGGAGACTAGCAGAAATGGTAACAAAAGACAGAGTGTAGAGCCCTGACTTGTGAACTCATCTGCTAAGGCAGTTTCCTTTGCTGGAATTTGTTGCATCTGCATTTGCAAAGCAGCACTACTCCAGGCTGGCAGCTGCGGTGCAGGGAGAGGCTCATTACCAGACCCAGACGCCCCGCTGAAGTCCGTGAAGGCACGCCAAGTCAAAGCAAAGTGCTCGGAATAGAAACGCATGCCCCTTTTTACACTGGGGAGAAATCAGGAAATTTTCCAGCAAGTAGGCAATGGGATGTTGGGATAAGAGGAAAAGCAACAGAGCAAGGATGTGCAAGACAGGTGGGGGTGGATAAGGCACATAAGCCATGTCCTCGTGGCCACTGAGCCCCAGAAGGAGCAAGGACAAAAGGGACAGCTCCAAGGCACACTTGTCCCCAGGGCTCAGGAGAGGAGAGATGCCACAACTCAAACCCCAAGTGAGAAAGGGTGAGTTTGAATGGAGCTGAGAGCTGAAATCTCACATTGTGTTAATTAACGGAACTGTGATTTGCCAATGAATGCCCAGCAGGGTGATCATCTGCTTGATAGAGGGGCCCAGCTTTCCTGATGGAATCTCAAGTGCATGAGCCATGAAATTACTTCTAAAAAAGAAAAAAAGACAAAGACAGTCAAAGAGGACAAGCATTTGTGTTTGTGTACTGGAAGGATTCTTGCTGTTCTCTTCCTTGAAGAAAACAGGCTAATTACAGAGACCAGAGATGAAACAGAAATATTCAACCATATCGTGTCTCCTAGGAAAGCAAAGGATGCCAGCTAAAATACATTAATAAAAATGTCAAACGTGTGCAGAGCACTTAGAATATACTCAGTGGCATTTTACTTACACTAACCCATGTAATGCTCACAACAACCCCCTTCCCTCCTCATTTCATAGATGAGGAAGTAGCAGCACAGAAAGGCTAAGTCACTTGCTCAAGATCACACAGCAAAGTAGAATCAAACAAACATTCTATCTTCCTTCCTGAGACACTCAAGAGCTCTCCTGTTTTTGTTTTTTAAAATATGGTCTAAAATGGCATTTGCAAAGGTCCCAAATAAAATGCAGCTAGGAAAAATTTTCCTCCCCTTGTCCCGCTAGCCGTCTGCAGTGGCATTGCCCGTTTATCTCACGAGCTCTCTGCCAGACCGCACGGCCGAGATGCGTGGTGGTCTGATTCCAGCACGGTGTCTGCACCGCGCCTCTGCATCTTTCTCCAGGGCACATCTGATTTTGCTGTTCCACAGCTTCAAATGCTTCAGTGCTTCCCACTGCCTTTAGAAGGAAATCCAAATCCCTCGATTTGCCATTCAAGGCCTTTGGGGTCTGGCTGCTGTGTGGCCCCTGGCCTTTTCTCTCTCACTGTTCCCTGCCTCGCTGTCTCTTGCCCACAAATGCACCTTTCCTGACAGTCACGTCTACCGATAGGGAATTCCCTAACTCAGCAAGGCTCTCAGGCCTCCTGCGCTCTGACCCTGTGCCTAGTCACCGGCTGTGCCTTGGGCATAAACTCACCTCCCCTTTCTGCCCTCAGAGCCCACCAGGGGCTGGCCACCTCCTCTGCAAAGCCTACCGTACCCAGCCAGACGGAGTTGGCTTCTTTTCTCTGTTCCTCACACCCACCTGTCATAGCTCTTTCCACATGGTTCTGTCAAGGTATATTTACTCCCTACTCTCCCCACACCCCACCTTCATCCATTCATTCATTCATCCACTCACTCACATGTGTAAGCTCCACTGAGGGCAGGAACCACAGCTATCTCTGATTCAATAGCTGTTTCCAGACTCTAAGACAGTGGTTCCTGGCAGCAGCATTGCCACTGTGGGAACTTGCTAGAAATGCAAATTCTCAGACCCCACTCTGGACCTGCTCAATCAGAATATCTAGGGCTAAGACCAAGCAATCTCCATTTTAACAAACTGTCCAGTTTGAGAACTACTACTCTAATACAATGCTTGGCACTTCATGTTCAATAAATGTGGAATGAAAGACTACATGGCTGTCACTAGGAACCAGCCACCTTGTAGCCTCTGGGGACCTCATGTTGCTCCATCTTCCCCCAGGGAGGTGATCAGACTTTATCAGACTACCTTCCCCTTCTTGCTCAGATGTTCTTGGATCACCTTTTTTTTTTTTTTTTTTTAGTGCTGGCATTGCTGACAACTAGTTGGGTGACTTTGGAACAAATGAAATCAATGAATCCTTGAGTCATGTGGCCTTTTGGAAATCTAATAAATCTCAGTGTCAGAAAACTAAGGAACGAGGCCCAGGCCTGGCTCTTACTGGGCAGTGCATGTGAACTCTCTGATCCTCCATTTTCCTCTTCTGAAGGAGGAAACCTGCCTGCACCATGGGGTTGGCATGAGTATCATATCAGAGAATCTGTGTGAATGTGCTTCTTCAACGCTAGAGCGTCATGTACATGTCACTCCTGACAAAATGAAATATGCTGGGCTAATGAGTAACAAAGTGTTTCAGCTCCAAAATTCTACGATTCTGTGAAAACCAGATAAAATCCCATGTCAACAAACACTATGAAAAGATGTGCTCCTGATAGAGCGCTGTATCACAACTCAGGTGTGCGATATGGAAAAGTTACGCACTCTGTACCACAGTTTTCTCATCTGTAGAACGGTCATATAACCCCCAGCTCCCAGGGTTGTTGGAATATATGTAAGATATTCCAGGCATACCATAAGCATTCAGTAAATGTTGGAAGCCATCACTACTAATGCACTATTGCAGTTCTTAATGGAGCTATTTTCATTCCTTAGGGGATAGCACAAAATAAGAGATCATCTGGTGGTAAACAGTCCACAAAGGATAATCTTAGCTAATACGATCTTCTGGTTATGTACACCCTACTGCATGTTTGTTTGTGCTCCAGACTATGGAGTACCGTTTCTTTTGTTTTGGCTTTATTTGGTTGGTTCAGACGTCAAGCAGGGCAGCCTTTCAAATTCCTCAAGCTAAACATTTCATGGGCCATCACTGACGGGGAAGTTCGCCTATGAATGCTAAACAGCACAGAATGTCCAAAAGCTCAGAGTGGGGAATCAGCAAACTTCTGTAAAGGGCCAGACAGTTAATGTTTAAGGCTTTGCAGGCCACATGATCTCTGCCACTGTAGCACGAACCTGCAGTGCATGGCATGCAAACCAACAGGTACACCAGATTTGGCCTGTGGGCTGTAGCTTGCTGACCTCTGGCTTAGAGAAACGAGGAAATGGAGGTGATGGAATGGTGGTCCCTCCTTTCCCCAGCCCATTCAAAACACTTCTTTTTCTTCTTCTTCTTCTTTTTTTTTTTTTTTTTATTTTGCTAATTCATTACAGTGCATCTGGCTATCAACTCTATTTTATCTCTAGTTCATGCAGCCTGGAGGTATGAATTCTGGAAATATATGAATTGTAATAAAACTCCACTTCAACTTCAGAATCTGAGTCACGTGGCATTCATTATAGGTTGCTTACCTTAACAGATGACCTTCTAAGGTCCAGTGTTACAAAATGTCTGCCTACGCAAACTGCTTCTCTCTCATCCTAGTTAGAATAGGATATACTTTATGAACTGAAAATTTAAGTGTATCACATGCATTTCAACTAGTTTCTGTCTTTCTAGAAGTTAGTCAAAGTTATAGAAACATGGTCCTTTCACCCCAGTGTATATGTACAGTAACTTGTGTAAGAACATCAGTTCAATAATAAATAATCCTGGCCGGGCGCGGTGGCTCACGCCTATAATCCTAGCACTCTGGGAGGCCGAGGCAGGAGGATCGCTCAAGGTCAGGAGTTCGAGACCAGCCTGAGCAAGAGCGAGACCCCGTCTCTACTAAAAATAGAAAGAAATTATCTGGCCAACTAAAATATATATATATAGAAAAAAAATTAGCCGGGCATGGTGGCGCATGCCTGTAGTCCCAGCTACTCGGGAGACTGAGGCAGTAGGATCGCTTCAGCCCAGGAGTTTGAGGTTGCTGTGAGCTAGGCTGATGCCATGGCACTCACTCTAGCCAGGGCAACAAAGCGACACTCTGTCTCAAAAAAATAAATAAATAAATAAATAATCCTAATAAACTTGGACACAGTTCTCCAAGTGGTGTGGGGTTGAATTAACAGTTGTTTGTTCTATCAGAAGTCCTCAGGATTTATGGGTGGTAGATAGATTTTCATTTCACATCCAGCTCTGGTACAGTCTGAGAGAGAGGATTAGGGACTTGGTCAAGCGTAGGGTCAAATGTAAGCCAGGGAACAAGGTAATGAATGGAAAGAGGCAGGAACTTCTTAAGACCTCCAGGCAGCAGCTCCATGGGGTACAACATGAGAAGAGGCCAGAACGCAGAAAGATGGAAACCAGACCCAGGGATCTTCCTGAAAAAGGAAAAAGCAGAAATAACCCCTACAAGTTACCAGGGAGGTAGACAAATCAGATTTCGGAGGTACCGCTCAGGGCTTCTGACACTCTGGTAATGTAACATTTAACAAAAAATGTGCAGTGAACAGATGTGAGCTGGAAAATGACAGGGTGGAGAGAGGTGGGTGGCAATTTTATCTGCCATTTGAACCTGAACAGCCCAGTTTTAGGAAAACAGATTAAAAAAAAAAAACAATAAATAATGCAGTACACCTCCTTTGTACCCTGTAGCAATGGGCTTCCATTTTAATGAAGACTGAACACAACATAGACATTTTGACACCCTGACATATCCATTAAAATGGAACTTTATCTGTAGAGCCTGTCACAGCTGTTTCAAGACACCAGGAAGCCCCATCCCCATGCCAAAGAGGTCCAGAGGTTTCCATGGCATTTTAAAGGCTCCTGCCTCATCCTTTAGGGTAGACCCTCCCCGCTCTGAAAGGTAGGGGACCTGGTCTCGCCTCTGGGCAAGGGGCAGGTGCACAGCCTGGTGAAAGAGGCCAAGGACGGGAGTGGGAGGATAATAACAATACAATTAATCCTCACACTTCCATTAAAGAACTTTTATATAAATGAGTTAATTTGATCCTTACAGCCTGGGAGATAAAGAAGTGCTTTTTTCTCATTCTAAAGTTGAGAAACTGGTCCCATGGTCAAGATGAGGTAAGGTCAAGGCAAGTTGTCTTGACAGCCCATGACCTTGTCTCAGGACTTGGGGAAAGCCCTCCAGGATGGTGAGGTCCCCTCCTCTGGCCCAAGGACATGTGGTCGATGGTGCTGCCCTAGCCGGGCCCAGCCCTTGGCGTGGACGCCAGGTGGCCAGCTGTCTTGGGTCCGATTCCAGGCACCTGAGCGCCCAGTTGCACAAATAGCACTTGTTTGTCAGAGGAGCTGCAATTCCTATGTCCACGTTCCCTCCACTGGGTTAGGACTCGAGGCCTCCAGACCTGGCTGTGGCTCAAGTGGGACAGGGAGGGTCACAGAAACAAGTCAGTCTCCACTGCAAGAAACTAGCAGGAAGCAGGTCCTCAGAAGACACACAGGAAAGCCCATGCTGCTGTGGGAGGGAGGGGAGAAAGGGCTGGAGAGGCCCAAGGCGGGAGCACTGTGCGCCCACATCCTGCAAGGCGCGAAGGAGACTTTGCCTTCAGCCTTGTCCTTGCGGTGGGGGGTGCTGGTCAGAGGGGTGTCCAGAGCAGAGGACTGTGTTCTAAGCAGCTGAACCACCTCAGAAAAGGCAGGAAATCTCTAGGGTATGAACTAAATCCTATAACTGTTGTCCTCAGAAGAGAAAGGACAGGAAGATCTGAGACCCAGAGACCCAGGGAAGAGGATCACGTGGAGAGTGAGGCCAAGATTGGAGTGATGCTGCCACAGCCAGAGCGCGCCTGCAGCCACCAGAAGCTGCCTGAGGCAAGGACGGATTCTCTCCTAGAGACTCCGGAGGGAGCACGGCTTTGCCAACACCTTGACTTTGGGCTTCTGGCCGCTACAACTGTGACAGAGTAAATTTCTGTTGTTTTAAGCCATGCAGTGTGTGGCAAATTGTTCTGGCAGCCCTAAGAAACTAATACGATGGGGGTAAACGCCTTATCCTGCCTACTTCCTAGGGTGGCCACGAGCTCCAACGACGTATTGCAAAACGAGTGCCTATTATAAACTGCAAGAGGCAAAGAAGTGAAGGGATGTGTTTTCTGGGAGAATTTTTGGTCCTTTTGGAGAAATTCGTATCTGCTATAACTGCTTGTGGCCACTTCCTTCCTCAGGGATCAGGGGGCTGCCAGAGCAAGGGACTGGATGTGGACTGTCACTGAGTTCTCTCACCACCATGTGAGTTGGGTTCCCTTGTTATTCGCACTTAGCAATGAGAACATTGACACGTAGAAACTGAGTACCTTGCCCAAGATCACAGTTGGCAAGTGGCAGAGGCAAGAGTCCAACCACGAGAGTCTGAGCCCTTCCCCATCACAGGGGGCTGAATAATAACCAGGATTTCTCTCCACGGGGCTGTACCCCTCAAAGTGGGCAGCCAGAAGCTCTGACACTTACTAAATTCTGTTATGAGTGCTGCACTGTGCCTGGCACTGGAAAAGGCCCTAACACTTTACCAGATTAAATCATAAAACCGCCATGTGGACAGTGTGTCCATTTACAGGAAAGAAAACTGAAGCTCAGTGAGAGCAAAGTCAATTTCCAGGATCAAACAGCAGCTAAGTAGCAGAGGGAGGGTCCGACCAGGTCCCGGGACACCGCACCCCTGCTGTCTCCATCACCACACACGGCTGCGAGAACCACTGCCCTGCTGACCTCCCCAGGGAGCCCCCAGGAAGGCCAAGGGTGGAACAGCTTTGTCACAGCTTCTTGCTTTGGCCTTAACAGCCACACAGGTTAATCCCTGGGGGCTCTGTGATTTCAAAGCCAATCTTTCAAATAGCTGCAAACCCATGGCAAATGAAATTTATAGCAGCCACACAGAAAAGAATGCTTGTGTTCCCATTTCCTATTTGGGGCCAGCCTCCATATAATTACAGAAAACAGCACTCGGACAGAGTTCTGCCAAGGGTAATAGGTTCCTCTTTATAGGGATTAAAAAAAAAACAAAAGAAAACTAGCCTTATTTCTCCATCCTACTCCTCCTCCTGCTAATAACCAGAGCCCTCTGCAGACCTGTGCATGCTGTCAACACTCAGGCCTCGGAGTGCTTCGGCAGCACTTGGCATGGCTTGGCACAGCTAAGTGCCTGTAGTCACAGGTTGGTCAGAGCTCGGAAATTGCAGATGCAAACTAACCAAGGTTGTGACATCTGTATCCTCTAGTCTGTCTGTCAACCTCACTCCACATCTGTCCATGTGTCTCCAAGCAACTGCTCATAAATTGACTTTCCTCCCATTCTTCCATCTCTCCTCTCTTCCCCTCACTCCGCTTTGTCATGCACGGGAGCACCAACCAGCGTGATCCTGGGCTGTCGCCATCTTGGCACTCTGAGGCACACCTGCAGCATGGCCGTGGCACAGAACTGGATCTCTGCCAGGATGCAGCTCCAGACTTGACAAGTGAAAAGCCAGCAGGAATGACAGGCATGGGGAGGGGAGGAGGAGGAGGAGGGCAATCACGGAAGAGACCGACTCCCCTCTCTGCAGAACGCGCGCAAGGAAGTGAGCCTACACCTATGCAGGCAGACAGGCAGACGCCCACGCCCCAGACGAGGGGGAAACGAGGTTACCTAACCCTGCAGGCCGTAGGAGCCTCCTAAGAAGCCTTCTTGCCCTTGTGCGCCAGACTGGAGTTTTCTTTGTCCAGAGCTAGAATCGTTATCTATTGTCTGAGCTGCTCCTGCTTTTTGACACTTCTTCGAGGTGCTTTTTCTCGTGATCGCCCCGGTGGGTGGGACCATGCCTCAGCCTTCCCGCGGCTCCACCGCACAGTGGAATACCTCGAACGTTGAAGTGTTTGGCAAAGGTTTGCTATTGTTATTAATGAAGAAAAAAATTCCTAAGGCCATCCTTCCTGGTATTAGAAAAAACAGCCCAAGATTTGGAAATCGAGCGAAGGATTTATCGCAGGGCCTTTCACTGCAGTGCTGGGAGGTGGTTACCTGGAATATCTGGTTCTTTAGGGGTGTGCATTTCGGTTTCATTTGCTATTTACTATTGATCAGGATATTTACAACTCCGTCAGGGTGGACGTCAACTTTTGGGAAACCGACAGTGAAGTAAACAATTCTGTCCAATCGCCAGGCAAACGGGCATGGTCCCTCGGAGACACGAGTGATTTCTGTCCTGTAGAAAAGATAACCCTGGTGCTTATGGTTTATCACCCTGTGCTACACGAAGCAGTTCTGTATCTTACCAGCAATCTTATTCTAACGTATTTTAAATATCTTTTCCCATGAAATATACAAACTCGTTCTTCAATGGTCTTTGAACGAGCTTTACCATCTTATTGGCTCCCTCATTAATGCATGAGTTGAATACGTTTTTGAAACATACTCATTCTATTTTGTATGAGAGTCATATTTTTAACTTTTTCAAAATTATGTTTTGACACTGGAGAAAACTAAGGATTGAGGAGAGGGTTCCAAGCCTAAAACAGCTACGCTAGATAATCAATTACCCATGTGAGGCTTAGGCCTTTAATGGTCCCTGGTTCATAATTGTATTGCCCCTAATAAGTGCTTCCAGAATGGTCATTCAGGAGGACGAAATCCTCAGGACCTTGGAGAAGGGCTCAGAGACTAAAAGAGAAGAAATAGAGCATCGGGACAAATGGTTACCCTCTAAGCTGGGGTCAGACAGGACAAGCAGACGCCGTGGTTGTAGCACACCACGTCCTTGCACTCTGTGCTGTGTGTCCCGCCAGTGACTCCCTGCATTTAGAATATTTTCCTGTTCTACCACTGTCACCTCAAGGCCCAGCTCACAGGCTACTTTCTCTGTAAGCCCTCCTTGACCTCCAGGAAAAGCTGGCTGCAGCCTTCTTAGGCAGAGTGTTAAGGAGGCCCTTGCTTTACGAGAGAACTTAAACCTTGTCTCAGAATTGCAGGAAAGACTTCACTCTGATGTAAAGCTGCCAGCTGCCTTAAACAAGAGCATGGGTAAAAGTCACTATTCTGGGAATGGGTGGGTGTATTCCCCACCTCCAACAAAGAGGAGACAGGAGGTTCTAGGAAAGATGAAACAGCCCTGGAAAAGGGAGGGCAAAACTGGCCCAAGCTAAGGGACACGTACCTGCCAGGGCCCAAGTTGAAGCAGTGGATAAGGCAGAAAAATGCAGGTGTGTTTGAGAGAATATGCCAGCAGTGAGGGCTTCTTGACACTCAGGAAAGGGTGAACTGAAAGGAAGAGAGGTAGGGGATATAGACACTTCTCTGTACTTTTGAACCTCAGTCTTAGTTAATTCAGACATTTCTTTGTCTTTGTCATCTGGCGAATAAATGCAGGAAAGATCAAAATATAAGCAGTGAAATCTACTATGCTTGGTCCAAAACGTTAGAACTCCCAGTGTATAGGGTGACCTGCTACTGGAAGAGTCCCTGCAGTGGTGAATGATGAACTGTAGGACTTGTCATGTTGTGTTATAATTATTTGCACCCATGGACCCCCAGAGAGCAGATATCGGCTCATCTCTGTCTTCCCAGAACACAACACAGAGTTGGACACATGGGAGACTGATTGTTTTTAAAGTTCCTGAGTATGTATTTTTGTTGGCTACTACATTTCCTTTTCAAACGGAGAATACCTGAGCACTTATTTTTAGATATAGCAAGGAAAGAAGGGGCAATGGAAATCCCAGTACCCAAAGTAAGACATAAGTTTAAAAAGGAAAGGAAAGGAAAGGAAAAAAATCCCTGGGTCAGCAGGAGGAAGACGAGGATTCACAGAGATGTAGATAGACCCTTGAAGACTTAGTAGTTTGGAAGTTATCTGATCCTCCCTTTAATGTAGCTTAATATGCAAGCAAAGGAGCCTAACAAAACACCACCTATAGACCATCTTCCAAGAAATGGCAAACACACACACACCCCGCTACAAAGCATGTGTGCAATTACGCACTCAGCAAAGGCCCAGGGATGTCTAGCAAACTTGAGGACAAGTCACTCTCCCTGGACATTTGTGATTATAGGGAACATTTCCTTACCATAGACACCAAAGAACCAGCACAGCTCTTTACTTGTACTGTGCTAGAATGTTGTGGAAAGAGCACCAGACGAGAGTCAGAAGATCCGAGTTCTTGTCATGACTCTGCCTTGTCTATCAAATAATATATCCAAATGTGATTCCACCACACCTTATATTTCCCACTACCTTCCCCAAAATGCTTATCCTGGCAATTGGGTGCAGGGCTGTCCATGCCAGGGACAGACTGAGGTCCAGGGATCCAGGTAGATGGCTGCTGCCAAAGCCTGGGAGAGAGGAGAGAAGCGGTTCCACCCACCTGTGCTGACTCTGAGATAAAGGCAAGGTCTGGGTGGGGACGCATGGCAGGCATCTGAAGACAAGAAATAAGAAAATGGGAGGGAAGTCTTGAAGGAGGAGATAAATCTGGTCAGGATTTGCATTGATGTGAAACCTTTCCAGAATTAAAAAAGAAAAGCAAAGAAAGGAAACAGGTGCTGAATCTGTGCTGTCTGCATATTCAGAGCACACTGATTACCGCTTGATGCTTTCTAATTTGGGACGACTGGGGAGGTGCTGTGCTTTCCCACTGATGAAGATGCCCTTTGAGCCATCTCTCCTCAAGGCCCCTTTTCTGGAAATGTACTAAGAGCTTTGATGATGACACATAGTAGGGTCACAGTCCTGCCTCTGTCACCTCCTTAGCTTGGTGATCTCGGAGAAGTCAGTTCACCTTTCTGGGTCTCAGATTCCTCATTTGCAGATCGAGAGGGCTAGACACCACAGCCAGCCCTGGGACACCCCACCCGAGGCCGTCAAGAACATACTCATTGGAGCCCTCCAGCAGCACCCCCTGCAGCTTCCAGAAAGCTTGGAGTTCTCCATCAAATCATTCCAGCAAGTCACATTTTTTGTTCCCTAATGAACAGAATTTGCCTCTCACGTGCTCTTACAAATGGCTCAGTGAAAAGACCACACTGGTGTCTGAGGCTTGAAATCTTGGGGACAAAAGAACCCCACTGTGGTGGGGAAGAGGCGTGGAGAGAAACAGAGGAGATGGAAGGGGAGAAGTGGGGAGGAGAGGACAGGCTGCTCACTGCCACTTCCCCGGTGTCGGCTCCTGCACCTGCCTCCTGTTTCCCTGGGGTATTTCCCAGGCTCCAAAGCGTAGGGACTGGGTCACAGCTGCTACCCAAGCAGCACAGCCAAACCAGGGAGGCAGTGTGGCAGGACATCCCTGCTTCTGTCCCTGAGCGGGCAGAAGAGATGTGTTCCTGGCATTACACATGAGAAATGGGAAGAAACTGGAATATAACTCCTCATGGAAGTATTTGTAATGGTGATTAAGCTCTATATTATCCAATACAGAGAGATCATCAGTCTTCAGGTGAGAAAATCAGGGGCAGTGACTAAATGACGTGCTCATGTCACACAGGCAGCTGGACACAGAGCTGAAACCAGAAGGCAGGGCTCCTAACTCCCAGCTCAGTTACAAATGGGCTCAGTGGGTGTTTACGCATACTGTTATAGCACGGCTCCTATCAGAAAATACACTCTAACCAAATCACCTACAACAAAGGAAATTTGGACCATGGCTCATTCGAAGTTGGAGAGCAGTAGCTCTGCGTGAGGTCTGTCTGAGGCCCTGCTGGAGGGGTCCGACTCAGGGAAGTGACATGACTCCTGGACTGATTTGCCAACAGAGGGACCTTCACTGTGCAAATGCCCTCAGGACTCCAATGTTAAAGGAAGTCCAAAAATTCCAAGCCGATAAACCTTTTCTTATCTCCCATGGCCAGGCTTACTTTTTTCCCCCTTGCTGTACCATTTCCAGGGAAGAGAAACTGAATGAAACAGTTCATCACTCTGATTCTGAAGGGAAAATTCCACGATCTCATTACTGTAAGCCCCAGCTGAAGCTCACCTTCCTTCCGTGCAACCCTCAACCTTCAAGGAAGACAAGCTGACACCACAGTGTTCTTGGGGTGATGGTGGCGGTAATGGTGACACTATTCTCACATCTCTTTTACCCTACTCAACAGCGTTCATGGGACAAAAAAGTAAGTTCAATTTTGATGACAACCTGTCCTCTTGGCTCCTTTTTTCTCCCCAAATGATCACAGTCACAAATGTCTTAGACTGTTATTGTCTCCGCACAGAAATGGTGAGATTTCAACACAGCTAAATTGCAGTGACGATTGAAGTGTTGTTTGTCTTTTTTTTTTTTTTTTTTACCAACTCCATCACCCCTTTGTCTCTCATTTTCACTCTGCAACAGTGACCTTCCCTGTGATCTCTCTCTCGCCATCACGTGAACTCCTAATAGACTGCTAAGCAGTCACTGTGCCAACTCTCTGTGCTAAAAGAATATTTTGTTCCCTGAGCCTTATCTCACTTTTCTCTTCTTCAAGGCCACATCTGCAGTGGCCTCTTGTCTGTGAGCAGATGTGGATATCACAAAGACAAAAAGAAAGGCAGTGGCCAGCTTGAGTGTGGGTTAAGCCTTTTGTAGCCCCTTTCTGAGGCTCTGTTTCCTTCTCTGTCACACGAGAGGCCCAGACAAGTTGAGCCCTGCAGGTCATGCTGGCTCTAAAGCCCTCTGAGGCTGTAAGTGCAGCAGGACCAGGTACCCGGTGCTGGGAGAGCAGCGATGAGCGAGGGAGGCCTTTGGGAGACAGGCTGGCTTGGGGCAGGGAGGGGCGGTTGTCGTGATGGGAAAGTGGTGGGGCATTTGCCTCTTTTGACCTTTTGAAACAGATTCTTTCTCTTCTTCCTTTGAATTTTGAGCTGCAAACTCCGGGGAGAGGAGGCACACAAAAAAACTGGGAACAGCTTAGGAGGACAGACAGGTGAGATTCACCGGCCTGATGATGTTGCTCTTTCCCTGGTGCGATGACCCACCCCCTCCACCTGAGCGGCTGCCTCACACCTCATTTCACCTCTCTGGGGGGCACCAAGAGCTGAGGAGGCCCCCAAGTCTCTTATGGCAGCCCACCTCACAGGGCACGGCCAGATGCATAGCTGGGAGGATCCTGCATCTCCATTATGATTAGGGGGGTGAAGATAATTCTATTACCAGTAATAGTATGTTGCAAATATCCCATCTCCACCTGTTAATCAGTGCCACCCCCTCCCGTCCTCCCGAATATGAAGCGACGCTGTGTAATCATGGCATTTTGCGGGTGACGCTGTTTATTATATGTGGTATTTCAGTGGTTTGTGTGGGAGAAAGAATTAATTATAGCTCTCTGATTCCAACCCCTTTCCCACCCCCACCCCATCCTTCTCTCCCATTCCCCTGATATAGAAATCCATATGTGTATAAATAAGCAGAGTGAATACGGAGTGCTGATTTGCTGCTAACGGAGCGAGGACCGAGCCAGGCACCACGGGCAAGGTTCTGGCACAGCCACAAACCAGCAGAGAGGCCCGGGGGAGGGGGACCACTCACGGCACTGGGCCTCAGCCCCCTCATCCTAAGAAGGGAGGAACCCACGAGCCCTGCTCTTGCTCTGAGCTCATGAGGAGGTTCAAAACAACGAAACTCTGGAAATGGTGCAATGCTATCTACATGTGAGGCTAAATTCTTAATAACAGTCCTACGCTTGTGTGGATCCCTTCCGTAGATTCCCCTGGAGTTTATCCATAGCCAGGTATCTTTGGATACTAAGGAACTAGAATCAGAATGCTGAGATACACACACGTTGGCAGGGCCTGCTCAGTGTTAGCACAAGGCGCTGGAAACAGGAGTGAGGGGGCGAGGACGGGGTTGGGGGGGGAGACAGGAGACGCTCCAGGATGACGACAGGTCAAGGGCATCACAGGTGGGCACGGGTCTGTGGGCAGCGCACATTTAGACTGTGGAGGAAGAACTTTAACATGGGCTTGCACACTGGAAGACATTCAGAGGAGTGAGGCAAAGGAGGATGTGGGGTGAGATGTGGCTGAGAAGAAAATATATATAAAAAGAACTATTTATGTCATTCCTCTATTCTATATCTTAGAATCTGAGAATATGTAAACTAACCAAAGTGTAGATACAAAATGGAAAATGCTCAAAATACCATAGATCTATATTAACACTGGTGTCAGGGGAAGTAATCTATGTCAAGGGCTACACCCCTGGGTCGGAGGCACCATACAGCTTACTATTCTATATAGGGGCCATGACTTGGTATGATTTTATCATTCATTGTAGAGGTTGAGGCATTTTATAATGTAATTTGTAATCCCCTAAACAATCCTTGAAGTTAGATACTATAGATCAGGAAACTGAGGCTCAGAAAAAATGTAGATGTCTTATCCAAGGCCACACAGCCAGTAACTAGCAGAGCTGGGCTTCAAACCCATATCCAACTCCCGAGTCACCATGCGGGGCCACCTCTCATGACAGGCAAGAGAGCCTCTGCTTGATATTAGGCCCACACAGCGAGGATGTGGGGAGGCCATGTCTGAACCAAACCCTTTTAGGCCCAAAGCCTAAGTTCTTGCCGTCACACCAAAGCTCTGAAGAAAGACACCAAGACACACAACAGTCAGGTGTGGACCAACCATCATGATGCTGCTGTGTTCTTTCCAGACTTTCCAGGATCTGCAGCAAGGCACAGAGGATGCCACTGCAACTGCTAACGGGAATACTCTTGACTAAATTGTGCAGAATCAATTTCAAAGCAAAATGCCCCAGAAATCCAACTGCAAGTCAAGAACTCAAGTGACAGAGCTTGCTGATGATTCATTGAGACAATAAGAGGAGTTTCCATTCAAAGTGGCCAGTCTTTTGAAGGTAAAGAGAACATAAATTAAAGTAATAGAGGATAAACACCAAAGAGTTAAGCTGTCCTTTTTCTAAAGAAAGAAAGAAATATTCTAGGCTAATAAAATCTTCCTAAATTAAGGTGGAAAAACATGTCTTTGAATGAATTCCCCAAAATGGGGTGTTGTAAACTTGAAATTCATTTGTCTAGTTGGCCTACCCAACGTCCTCCACATCCCAAACATAGCTCCCTAGGCAAAAGCATGTATGTGATCTGTGACAACCATGAGAATGAATGACCAGGGGGAATAAAATCAAGGTTTTCTTGAGAACTTGAGAACATCTTTGCAAGACATTTCTAACAATTTTGTCTCAGGGACCTTACTCTTCGGAGCAGCTGCTGGTGTGTCCACTAAGCCAGGAGGTGGGAGCGGTTCCACAAAGACCACTAAGCTCTGATCTCAGGATGCTCAGGGTTGAATTCTTTCTCTTCTCCTGACCTCTTAGCCACATGCCACAAATCCAAGACCCTTCCACCTCTGTCTTTCCTTGGATGTCCTCTGGCTCCTTCCTTCCTTTTTGATCTCTCCATGCTTTGAACGGCTACTACACTTTGCACTCTCGGTTGAAAGCATTGATTTTGTAATTATTATGCCTCTATTAGTTCTCATTCTCATGGTTTGAAGTGCTTTACATTTCCTTTGACTCCCTCTCAATGCTGAGTAAATAGTTGTCACTCAGTAAATAAACTGCTGATTCAGTGACAGATTAAGGATTTAAGAAGTCCTGGTTTCCTGGTAGCAAGAAGTAAAATACCTGGGGGAGTAAAATACCTGCCCGAGGCACCCTAGGAGGGCATCTGCCCCCAGGGCATCTGCCTCTTCCAAAGAGAAGAGGAAGAACCCCACAGGAGAAAATGAGTTATCACACACATTGTGAATTCTGGGCATCTAAATGTACCACAAAAGCACAGGGTAAACTTACTGCAACTTGGTGCTTTATCTACCTTAAATAACAAGGTTTGGAGACGGTGAATGCTGAACTTCTGGTTGCTTGGTAATGACTCACTGTAAGTCTTTTTTCCAGACATGTTAAAGGTTTGGCAAGAGTATGTGCCAGATGAAAGCCCCATTAGATAGAACCTGTATCTGCTTTGCCTTGGAGAGATGAGTCCACCTTTACAGTCTCTTAAATCCACTCCCAAAGTTAGATTATGGCCCCCAGGGGCCTAGAAGATCATTGCTGGTCACTGCACCAGATTTCAGTGTTGATCTCATCTTTGTCCACTCAAAACCTCCAGTAACACCCCTTTAACCAATAGAGTCAAAAGCCTGCCATGCGTGACCCTTGCTTACTAGATCCTGCTTTGGAAAAAGAAATCCAATCATAAAAGACATTTGGGGGACATTTGTGGACATTACAATATGAACTAGGCATAGGTGATATTAGGGAATTATCGTTTGTTTTTTTGGACGTGGCAACAGCAATGTGGATATGTAGGCACATGGATGTATGTAGGGATGAAGGCTCCTGAAGTCTATAATTTACAATGCAGTGGTTCACTAACGATCAAACATTTTTGATAGGTAGACAGAGAGAAATATGAAGTAAACATGGCAAAATGTTAGGTTTGGATATGGATGTTACCTGTTCGCTTCAGAAGTATACAAGCATAAATTTTCTTGCAAGTAAATAAGTATCAGAATTTTGGTATGGGATTGCATGCTAAAAGCCAGAACTAGGAAATTATAATCCTTATCTCACAACTCCAAACTATACGAAACACCTCTAATCAAATGGTATTCTAGGGCCAGGTAGTTTGAGACTTTTGTTTTGTCTTGAATCTGAATGGTAAGTATATCATTGTTTATTGTACTTCTCTTTCAACTTTTGTGAATGTCTCAAATTTTTCATAATAAAAACAGACACTTCTGTGTATACGCCAAAAAAAAGTGCAAGCAAGGACTCCAACAGATATTTTGCACCCGTTTTCACAGCAGCATTATTCACAATAACCCAAAGGGGGAAGCAACCCAAATGCCCATTAGCAGATGACCGGATGACCAAAATGTCATATGTACATATGATGGAATATTACTCAGCCTTAGAAGGAATGACATCAGGATTTACACTCCAACATGGACGAGCCTTCAGAACATGATGCCAAGTGAAATGAGCCACTCACGGAAGGACAGACATGATTCTACTTATATGAGGTCCCTGAAGGAGTCAAATTCATAGCAACAGAGAGTAGAACGGTGGTTACCAGGGGCTGGGGGAGAAGAAAATGGGGAATTCGTGTTTACTGGGGACAGAGTTTCAGTTTTGCAAGATGAAAAAGTTCTGGAGGTGGATGGTGATGATGGTGGCACAACAATGTGAAGGTACTTAATGCCAATGAACCATACACTTCAAAATGGTTAAAATGGTAAATCGTAAGTATATTTTACCACAATAAAAAAAAATTCATACTAAAGAGCTGAAAGAAAAAAACTAAGCACACGAACAGTGAGCCGCAGTCTGGCCTTCGAGGCCACCTCGGCTCTCCCGAGAGTTTCCTGCCCGGCCTCGGTGCCCCTCTGCTAGGCCTGCCATCTGCCGCGCTCTCCTCCGTCTCCATCTGTTAGACCCATCCACTTTTGGCATCCAGCTCAGATGCCGTCTTCTTGTTAAAACCCTCCCCGATTCTCCGAACCAGAATGATTCTTTCCTTCTCTAATTCCTGCTGCATATTGTCTGTATCCTCCATAAATGTTTGTTTGCTCTTAGAAACAAAATCAATGTTCAGCCACTGGCCAAGGCTGAGCGCACTGTGTATACAGTTCATTTGAGATTCCCTTCAGAGGCAGAGGAGCATAAATTTTCTTGCAAGGAAGTACACACACTGGAAAGGTTATGGGTAACATGGGATCCAGAGCTAAAGGTCATAACTGGGAAATTATGGTCCCTACCTTCAATTCCAAGCTATATATAACATTTCTAATCAAATGGCATCCCAGAGTGGGTTGGGGAGCTTGAGAATTTCTATCTGTGAAAGCCCAAAAGCAAGGTAAGCCAAATCGTAGAATGTAATATGCACCCCTAACACCCCTCTGGGGTACCTCTAGGGGCTGGGCACGAGGCAGGCCCCTCCGGAGTGGGGGAGGATTTCACCAAGTAAAACTCACCCGATTCTGAGTGGGAGCTCATCCCTCTAAAACCGCAGGAAAGTATTTTTGTGGAATAGGATATATAGTACATGAAAACACAAACAACTTGTCTCTTGAGAACGGAAATCACCAAAACTTATTCACAGCAGGAAAGTGTAGACAGGGGCCTTAGAGCCTGCAGTCCATGTAATAAAAGAATAACCAGCACCACTTCAAAAAGAGAATATCGCCCCCAAAGCCCAGGAAAGAAGGAAGGTTGGTTGTAACTCTATTTTGCCCTGACTTCCTGCATTTTGTCTAAGCCTAAATGATTTTTTCTCTCTCTCTCTTTTTTTTGAAGGGAATTTTAACCTGAGAGGAAATAGGTTTTAGTGCTTGAAGTATTTCTAGGTGAGAAGCTAAAATGTCCCTTAGTAGTAATTGCTTAGGCCTAGAACAAGATGTTTTCCAGCCATGTACTTGGTCCCCAAAGACCACCGTCTGTCAGATCCTGCTCAGTTCCAAAGCAGCTGTATTTTCTAAAGGAAAAAGAGAATCTCTCCTTCCTTTCCAGCCATCCCAGGCAGATCTTTGGGATGCTCAAGCCAGTCACCTCTCTGAAAGACCGAGGTCTCTCAAAGCATCCTTAATCCCCCAAATCTCTGAAGGACTCCCTGTTCAGATCCAAAGGTTTCTTGTAAAACTGCAGACTTCGCACGATTTTCTCTGTTTAGATTCATTTAGACATCTTCCAACAATAATGCCTTTGACACTTATCAAGGACAATTTTGAAAGTAAAGGGGATTGTCATTCTATTGATGGCTTTGACGGCTTGGTGCCGCCTGTGACAGCTGGCGTAGTTGGTGCACTAGTGTGTTATTATTGGCTAATCAGAGATCTTAAGATCATGGGAACATCAGGGCCTCCCACACCCATCAATCTTCCCCAGCTCTAAGTGGTAAACACATAATAGCTATCACTGCTGTTTCTTTTACTATACTATATTAAGTTGTGTACAGATGTACCCTCTTTTTTCCATTAGGCTGTATAAATGGAATTCCAGGCCTGAATATGACCCAGTTTCAAAACCAATTTACTGGAGAGACCACTCCAGGGTCCAGAAGGGGCTGTTAGGAGAGCAGACGTGACTCCCTCGTCGTGGCAAGTTGGCAATAGAGAAACAGAGACCCATTCCCTTCTAAGGTACACATTACCCCTGTAATTGACAGAGGAGAGCCCAGAAGAGCTATCCGTCCTTCACTATGAATTCTCCACTTATACCTCCTGGACCTCACGTGAGTGGTGGTATGAGGAAGAAGTGGTACACTTGCTGGCATGTTCCTGCTGGCTGGAGTTCAGGATTTGGAGTTTGTTTCTGCTAGCTTAAAGAAACCCAGGAAGGCCCAGTTCCTAGCTATTGTTGATCAAGAAGTAGAGACACTACACTGGATTCAGTTGGACTCTGGAACCAAGGAAGCTCTACTGACACCTCACTTGCTGCCAGGAGGAAGGGCCCACAGGTCAGCTTTTGGACTGTCCCACAACATTCACGTGGATAAGTCTGCAGAAGTGGTGTTATTTAAAACAGTTGTAATTCTTCATAGAAATTCCAGAAAGTCCGGGGTATTTGATTTCACCCATTTTTCTTTGTTTATTTGTATAGATCCTTGGAGATGAGAGTGAGTCTTCCTGACTTCTACCTAAATCAGCCTCAGGCTGTAGATAAAACTCCAGCATCACACAACTTGGAAACGGTGATGGAGTTGGGCACGAGAAAACCATTGCTCGCCACCCAGACTGCAGTGACTGGTGGGAAAAGTTAACGCCAACCCGAAGTAGTTATCACTCTAATAGTTTTTAACTAGCTCTTCAGCCATTTCTAGGATTAGTTTTGGAAATCACAACATGATCTTTCTGACTGGCAGGAAGGGGCACAGCACGGTGGGGGAGGCACAAAACCACCTCAGGAAGAAGAACGAACTCATCTGCTTTCTCCTTGTTTAGAAGAATTCAGCATGAATCCACTAAAGCAATGAGAATATTTTTCACCTAGAGAAAATTAAATCGATCTTTAGTGAGTTCACATTTATACTCAAGGCATACCAGGCAGTATTATTAGTAATGGTCTTAAAGTAGAAAGTGTGCACATCATTTATCTCGGGCAAACGCCTCCACGAGAGGCCTGACCTGCTGAGCAACTTCTCCGGGGCAGTCCAGGGCGAGTTCTTATGGAGTCTACTATGAGCCTGGCATTGTACCAGGTCTGCAGGAGCCAGAGCTGCTTCCTGCTGACTTCCAGGAACTTCAGAGTCACAAAACAGCACGCTCAAGCCAAAATAATAACATCCGAGTAAGGAAAGCTGCTTCCCTCCCCAGCAGACATGTCCTGGTCATCTGTGTGCACCCAAGTGCCCCAGCGGACACAACCTCACACCAGGAAGACGAAACACCCCAGAGAGTCCACCGATGAAAGCCCAAAGGGCGTGCAGCTTGGCAGCTAGAGCAAGTAACGCCAGGTATGTGGAAGAAGGCAGGTTTCAACAGCAGGTGGGGAGAGCGGAGAGAGTGGGCTTTCCATGGAAAGAAGGCGTGGCCGGCAGGATGACCAAGGCGGGAGGAATCTGCTTGAGTTTTGGGTTCTCTGACAGAAGAACAGAGCAAGTGTGGGTGGATGAGAGGCCCCGAAACGGAACAGTTGTGGGTGAGACGTGTGGAGATGGAAGACAAGTGTCAGGCCACAGGGAAGCGCAGCAGGAGGTGGGTGGCTGGGCAGAGGGAGGCCACCCACTGGGTGACAGGAACGGGGGCAGGCAGATATGTGAAGGCTCAGTGCGTCCTCCTTCACGAAAAGGAGTCTTCTAAATACAGCTTCTCATCATGAAAACCTCAAAGTCCTAATCGACTGGAGTAAAAAGGTGGGCATGAAGGGGGATTTATCTGCCCCCCAATCTATTTTAGTGGGGAGACAAAATGTCATTCTGTAATTTACCTCTGACCTATTTAGACTAAATAGAAATAAAATGTGGATCTCTAGGAACTCGGAAGCAGTGGAATTTCTTTCCCTTACGGTAATAAGTTATGAGGACCAGTTATAAGGAGCTCAGGGGATTTCAAACTATCTTTTTCTACAATGAGTGCCTCAGTTTCCTTCTCTGTAGAATAAAAATAATAATATGCACCTGTTTTATGGGGCTACCATAAAAATAAAATGAGGTAATGCATGTAAAGTGTTTAGCCCAATGTTTGAGACATAGTATACGCTCAATAAAGCAATATAAATATTATCTAAGGTTCCTTCCAACTCTAATATTGGAAATTCTATGAATTCTGTCCAAACTAATTTTATCATTTTCAAAGCAGGAGGACTGTGAATACCCTGAAGTTGCATGCAAAGTTCCGACTGTAGGGGACATGCCTGCCCAGCTCAGGGTGACTTCCCCATCGCTGGGAGTAGCCCCATGCTCCACAAAGGGGGCCCTAATGAGCACCCTACCCTCCTGGAACAGCCCACAGATTCTGACTCAAGCTAGGCCAGTTAACTTTTTTCTCCTGGGATTTTGAAATTGTGGGCAGATAGGGACACTGGGGATTCTTGGAGCTGAATTATTGACGGTGAGTCAAGGGGAAGACTGCCCTGGTCCCAGCCCCACCCTCATCTAGGTTGCTTCCCTCTTATTTGATTCCATGAGCTCCCCCAGCATCTTTCTTTTTTGTTTAACTTAGCCAGAGTTGATTTCCACTGCTTGCAAATGATAACATATGTATGCATAATCACATTATTTGGAAAGAACATCCACAGCTTTCATAATAGTTTTAAAGTATTCATGACTTTCTCCCAAGAATGTTCTCACCACAAAGAAATGATAACTGCAAGAGGTGACGGATACGCTACTTTGATTTGATCATTATACAACGTGTGTGTGCGTGTATATATATATATACATAAAATCATAACCCATAAATTTGTACAGTTACAATGTGTTAATAAAAACAAAACAAGACAAAACAAAAAACCAAGAACACAAGACCTTTGTATAATAAGGAACAGAGAAGCAGCTCCATGGAGAGCAAGTGACACTTCATTTGACCCATTGGAGAGCAAAGTTCCTGAGAGTGGATTTTAACGCTTCTGACTTCTGCCATGCTCCAGAGTCCAGGGAATGGTGCTGAAGTTTCTACAAATCCCCAGACAACCCTTTGTACTAGAATGCCACCAATGAGTAGATAAGATTTTTAATCAAGTCATCACCCAGGAGAGAAAGGAGCTGAAGGAGAAAATAGGGAGGACTAATTAAATCCATGATAATTCAGAGCCCAGAAGGTGGTAGCAAAGTTTTAAAACCACCTCATCCCCTCAAAATCCTTAAGCTTTTTAGAGGCCACATGTTCATGGGGCCCAGGGTTTCTGGTCCTTCTGACTTTGACGAATGCAGGCTAAGAGGAACTGAAAGGTAGAGCAATGTGGTGGAAAGCTCAGAGCCTTGCAAAAAGTCTTGTCATCATTACGTAATGTAACAAGTTCAGAAAGAAACCCCCAAAGAAGAGTCCAGTATCTCTGTAATACAACCAAGCCCTGTTGGGGCCAAACTAGCAGTTGGAATCATTTTTTAAAATAGGGTGGCATACAGGGAAAGGATATCTTCTATTTTGTCAGGTAGTTGCTCTTCTTACAGAAACGGGAATGGAACTGAGGAACTGGTGACAGCTGTTCCTGGACTCACCTAAGCTGGGGAGAATTAAGACCAACGGGTGGCCCGAAAATAACAGGAAAAGTTCTAATAGTGCAAATAGATTCATGGCTTGAAACATGGCTGAGAATAAGCAGGACAAACAGGTAGGACGGGATAAAAAGGTATGGTCCCCTTAACAGAAAGGATGATGTGAAATACTGTTTGCTAGGTGAGCATCAATCATATGCTTTTGGAACCTAGACTTTTTCCCTCCTATGTGCTCTATTATAAAAGAGTTCAAGGTTATATGCAATGTGTTTCTAACCTTAAAAAAAAATGTATACCTTCACACAAAACGTCCAAATGGCTGGGTTGTGTGGAGTATCTCTGCAAATCCCGACTGTGCTTACAGAAAGTCAGACCACCTTCGAGAATGTGCCTAGAGGAGACCATCTTATGACAGGACCATAATTATGTATATATAGCCCAAGGGATCTGGTTCAACCTTAAGGGCTAGTCTTGTAACATGTTATTTTATTTCAGTGATGGACACACTGCATGTGCTGAAGAGCTGGCATGATTAAGGACCCTGAAACATCAGGAATAGGGTCATGAGTTTTATCTTGAAAAATATGAAAAATAGGGAAAAGATTCTCTTTCTGATGGAAAAAAAATTGGAGAACATTTCTAAAAGCCCATATAAATTTAAGTTAGGATGATCATTTGGAACAAAGAATGTGTGGGATTTAATTTTGAATTCAGGGATGCATAACAAATGTAGAAAGAAGGTTTGGTTTTTCTGGGAACACAGATATGTGGAAATGACAATATAAGAGTACCAGCATGCTCCGTGAGAGAGGATAAGTAGACTAATTATGCATGATGGGTTTCTATACTACACAGATTATCAAAACACTAGGTGATGAGTGAGATCTCAAGTAGAACTTGACCTACAGAAAGTGGATCTCTGAGAAAGTATTTCAAAACATAGAGGAAGATGAGCAACTCTGCTGGTTAAGAGTGTCCTCCACATGTTAAAAATGAAAGCAGGCCCAAGAGCCACGGTTCAATGCCAGTGTGAACTCGAGCAAGGGAGAGCATTGGTGGCAACTGAAGAAGTAAAGACCAGGCTACAGCCTTCTACCTTGGTCCAAGCATTGGCACCACCTGGGGCATAGCACCAAGTTTACCTTTCAAGCTTCCAAAATTCTAAGGGGAGAGGGGTGAGAGGGTGGAGCAGTGGAAGTAAAGACGTCTGAAAAGGAGGTAAGAGAGCTTCTCTGGACTCACAATGGTAGATGCTGCTATGATTTCTACATTTCTCAAGAGACTCCAGAGACAGAGAGGAACTTACCACTTTGCTAAGGCATGACTTTGAAATGTGTGCACCATGAGGTGTGTTTATGAAATGGAATCATTCAGCTAGAGGGAAAGGCTAGTCGGCCACATGGCATACCCAACTCAATATGTTTGTGTTGTTTTCTCTCTATCAATACACATGTATTAGCACTCATAAAGTGATTATTTTTTAAGATAGCCTTTCTTGTGAAAAACAGTCCATTAAAGAAAGCCAACACTAATAATCGATGAGAAGAGGTTTAGAAAGGAGTGTTTTGTATAAAATAAAAAGTAGAATATTGAATTTGGCAGTAGATCAGACATGTGAAATAAACAAGTTCACTTACATGGACTAGGAAAATTAGAAAATATAATTTATGAGTGTTTCAGCCAGTGCAAAAACTGTCATTTATGGGGGATTTTAAAATAATGTAGAAGTATTCACAAATTGGTGGATTCTCAAAGGTCTTAGGACCTATCCTTTCAGAATCCCACTAGACTCTCAGCTTCAGGAGGGTAGACTTTGGTACTTCATAGATTCCTGTGCCTGGAGGGGTGCCTGGCACACAGGAGGTTGAGAGACAGCCAGCAGCCAAAAAACATAGTACCTAGTGGTTCATAATGAGGAATTTGGATATAAGTGCAATGGAAAGCCTTTGGGCACTTTTATGTAGGGGATTGACACATGATTTCTGTTTTAAAAGGCTATCCTGGCTGCTGTAAGGAAAACAGATGATAGGAAGGGCATTGGTAAAAGGAGGTGGACCAGTTCCCCTTACGGAGAAAGCTACTAAGAACAGACCAAGTGAGGCATCACACTGGCCTGGATTTGGGGGTTGTCAATTGGTTCAAGATAGATTGGAGACTAGAACCAATAGATTTGCTGATGGACTAGGGGGAGGGGTGGCTTAAGGAGAGAGGAATCAAGCATAATTTGGGCAACAGGATGGGTAGTGGTGCCATTTATTGAGAAGGGCAAGACTGAGGAAGAAATAGTCTTAGGAGAGGAAAATCCAGCTCTGATGCAGCATGTTAAGTTTGAGATGAGTACTGAACATGGTGTGGAGATGTCAGTTAGACATCAATTAGATAGCAGAAGGCAGCTGATCCTGGAGCTCAGAGAGGTAAACAGAGCTGGAGATTTAAATCTGGGATGAATAAATGAATGTCTGAGACCTACTCTCTATTTTTAAAATGGAAAAAGTTCTAGCCAAGACAAAATGGATGAGTATAAACACCTTCAGTGCCCCTCAGTTAAAAGAGAAAATGTATTATCCTTGTGGGCAAAAAGGGGAAATCTGAATTGTCATTGTCCTAAGGTGTAGATGTTACTCCTACGCTTGTCAACCTACCCTAATTATACAAAACCTTGGATAATAGTTAGGATTTTTTTTTTTAATGTAGGCAATGTTGGATACTAAGGTCCTCATTTTCTTAATTCTCTTAAATCTATTTGAGACTTGTTATGTCCTAATCAGGTAAAGTAGGAAGGCTATCTGGAAAGAAGTAAGAGAGATAGAAATAGACTTTTTAAATTAAAAACATTTAGATAGAAGTATTTGAAACTCAGGAAAGAAAAAGAAGAAATATGAAAAATGAAAGTTGCTTCTTCTAAGGAAGAAAAAATTTTGCACAATACTTAGTTTTCTGACAAACCAAGTGTGGCACAGGAAGCTCAAATGGAAATAACTTCCTCGACTACTACAGGGAAAGAGTCTACATCTTTATTCAGGATGGGAGGCTGGAATTGTCCATTACTCAGCTTGAGGATCCAGAAGAACTTAAAGAATGTGAGCAAGTCCACGAGAGGAAACTCAGGAGAAGCCATCGTTAAATTACTAATAACTCCAAGACTTAGGTGGGGGAGGGGTCCACAGCACTGAATTACACGTAAAGATCACAGTCACATCAGTGCTACACTTGCCCCGACTTTAGGAATTGGGAACACTTCCATCCACCCTACCTCATTCCCTGTGATAGTACGGGATAGGGAAGCAAGCACACAAGAGAAATATGGTGTGTGGGCATGTAAGATGGGGATTGTGCTGTGGTTATAGGGGTGGGCAGGTGGGGGGAGACAGTGATGGATCTGTCATTAGGTACTCAGCAGCCATAATGTTAGCCTCTGTAATACCCAATTATAGGTCTGCTTTCTTCTATAATAGATGTATATTTGAATCTGAAATTTTCTGACAGACTAAGAGGTCTAAGTTCGTTTTCAGAGAGGACACTGCCTCTACAATGTGTTGAGATTAGCATGCTGAGACTTCTTCACTTACCATGCAATGATCAGTTGAAAAGATCTCATACTACAGCTGAGAAGGATTACAGTTTATGTAAGTAATTATCTTAAGGATCAGGATGATAAATGTATTCAGTTAATATTTGCTTATGGAAAGACAGTAGAATCCTCCCCCAAACAAACACATACCTGTGCATATACAGTAACAGCAATGATAAGCAGTTGGATTTCTACTGTTTGAAGGGAAAAGAACATATCATGCTTTTTCTTTCTCAAGTGTAATAAAAATACTGGGCCTGAACATAAACACAAAATAATCTTAGTCGTACACAACATATTCCATTTGAGTGGGACACTTGGCAAAATGTGTGTTCTGGTCAGGAAGGCAAAAACACCAATAACTTAAGAATTTTTGGTATGATACCCATCAAGTTTGGATATTGCAAAGAAAGGGTATGCGATATCATTTTCTAAAGGTGCAGAAAGGTTCCTACAATTGAATATAAGATTGAGCCTCCTTAGAAGCAGCCTTAGAAAAGTCTTCACAAAAAGAATAAAATATGGTGTACAGATTCAGGTATTCCATATGTTTTGGTATCAGTCTAAAACATTCGGATATTTTGTGTATTTAGATTTTTGTGCACAGTCAACAAATATCAACATAATTGAGCTTCTTCCTGCCCCCTCTATTAGCCACTGTAGCGCTCCAATCAGTTCTAGGCTGCTGCAGTGGTCCGCACAAAAGTGTGGGCACTTTAGTCAAGTATTCCCCCAAATATATATCTAGGCCTAAAAATTCTGTCACTGAAATATGTGTTTTTAAAATTTGACTAAATGTGTTTTCAGATTTACATTTATGGGTAGAGGATGGAGAGCGAACGAACTTCCTAGTCTATATCTAGAATAGTAAAAAGAGATGGGTAGAAAAAGCCTTCGTTGTGAAATTCTGTGAATTTACACTCATTTCCAAATTCTTTAAAGGTAAAAGAATTTTCTGGTAGAATTATATTAAATATGAAGCATTCCCCAATTTGATAAAAATCTCCCAAGAACTTTTTCAGTGTTAGCCTGAACCAGAAGCCTTCACTTCTCATCTAATAACACTCGTGATCCAGGAAGGAAGAAATGGAGAGAAGGGCGGTGGACGGGAAGGAGGGGGAAACAGGCACAGGGACCATGTGAATCCATGAAGCTCCGTGTCTGCGGAGAAGACCTCATCTGGGTACCACAAAAGATTCTCGTGCTGTAGAAAATTAGAAGAAGGTGCACAAACCCTCTATTGGGTAAAGTTGTGGGAAACCAGCAAGACCTAGAATTTAAAAAAATAGTAAGCCAAATGATTTTGGAGATAAAGTGACCATTTTAGGTTTGCTCCTCGTGGACCTGCGGAGGGGCACTCTGGCCATTTCAGAAGGCTCAGGAACGCTCTCTTAGCTGGCCATCTAACAGGGCTTGTGGGCTACAATGCCTGTCTGAGCAGAGAACTAGAACGAGACACAGATGCATACATATGGCTTTCCAAATTCGGTGTGGCTCCTTTTGGTCTGTGCTTTTCCCCAGCAGAGGATGCTTCTGAGGCATCATGTCTCTGCCCATCAGTGCCTTTGTTGCATACTGTATAATAAACTGCAGTTACATCACAGGACCTGGACATCCAGGGCGCCCCAGAGGGCAATTTTGAAATGCTCCTTGGCTAATGCCAGCATATCCCATTTCCCAAAGTGTGCGGGGATGCCCACCAGGGAAGAGAACTTTCATTCACGCTACCACTCCTTCCCTTCTCCTGCCATCCATCCTCCAGCAGCAATGAAAGCTCCATGGAAATCAAAAATAGCTCCTCTAAGGGAAGACCACCTCTCTAATAAAATGAAACCCAGATTTTCCCAGTTGAGCACAGAAAGGAGAATCTCCAGCTTGGTGGAGGATCAGTACGGAGGAGCAGAGGCTGCACAAGGAGCCTGGGCCTTGTGCCCGAGTATCACCTCCCCCTGAGGGTCCTCTCACTTTGTTACCGTCTCCATGGCCATTGCCATGACCCCAGTGTGTGGTGCTATCAGACAACAACCCGCTTTCAGAAGCGGGCAAAAATTAACTCTTAGCTCAGCTAAAATTAACTAGTGCTCTGGTTTTTTGGAGGGGTGGTTCAGAAAAAACCATATGGGCTGGACTCAGTGACTCACTTCCAAAGAATAAAGTAGGGAAAGGGAAAAATAGTAACTTTTAAAAAATAGTCACTAGAAGAATAGTGGTGAGACCTAGCAGACACTACCTTAACCAAGTGACTCAGGTTAGCTTCACCAGTGACAAGTCATGTTGTTAGCATATAATGCAAGAAGAAGAGCACTTGACCTCTATGGAATTCTTCCACAAAACCACAGCCCTCGTCTAACTATGAGGAAAACACCATACAAATTCAAAATGAAAGACATTCTACAAAATACCTGAGCAATATTCTTCAAAACTGTCAAGGTCTTGAAAATAAGGAAAGACTGAGAAACTGTCACAGACCCGAGGAGACTAAGGGATACGACAACTAAATGCCATGTAGCATCGTGGAACAGAAAAGGGACATTAGTAGAAGAAGTGATGATATCTGAGTAAAATTGAGTTTAATTAACAATAGCGTACCAATGTTAGTTTCTTAGTTTTGACAAATGTATTATGGTTACATAAAATGTTAACATTAGGGGAAATGGAGTTTAAGATACACAGGAATTCTCTGTACTCTCTTTGCAATTTTTCTGTAAATCTAAAATTATTCCAAAATAAAAAGTTTATTTAAAAAAATACCCAGGTTCCAAAGAAACCAATAGATTTTAATATAAAATTGAATTTTGATTCCTTTTTGATATGTTTCATTTATGGTGGCTTCTTAAAATAACAGAAGCAGTTTCCATGCATTATAGAAAATTACAAAATGTAGATAAGTAAAAACTAAAAATCAAAACAAAGCATTGCATTTTTACTACCGAAAAATCAACTGTTACTATCTTAGGGCATATTCTCTTTCTGGCTCTCTGTCTGATATATGTGTATATATTAATATTTACCTATGTGAGGTCTTAGGTTACACACTATCCTGCAGCCTTTTTGTTTTCAGTAAATGATTTTTTCTTTTCCATTTCAGTACATTTTCATATCATCTAATACTTTTACCATATTCAAATTTCTCCCCTAGATGGCTTTACAGCTAGCTTGTTCAAGCCAGTATCTAATCCAGGATGACTGTATCTGATTGGTATGTCCTTTAAAAATTTTTAAATCTAACAAGTTCTCCCTATTGGCTCTGATTTGTGAAGACACCAGTGTTCCTGTAAGATATCTCAGCTTCCAGATTTGTGTGATTACTTCCTGTGGTGATGCTTAACTTGTCTCTCTATCCCCTGTATTTCCTGGAAACTGAAACGTCTATCTAAAGCTTTGATAGATTAATGTTAAACATTTTTGTCTAGAAAACATCATAACTGATGTTGTACAGTTGTGTTCAATTCCATCAAAGACACGTAACACCAGGCTGTTACACCATTAGTGATGTTGTGATTGGTTTCCAGATCAAGGTGATGATCTCCTCCCAATATTGCACAGTTATGTTTTCCTCTTCTGACCAGAAAGTAATCTGTGTATTCAGTGTAATTTTGGTAGTATAACAAATGTCTCTTTTCCCCAATAGGTCCAGATCCAGTGATTTTCATATCAATTAATAACAACTGCCTGAATCAATAATTTCATTGGGATTGGTGAAATTAATTTTTTAATTCCTTCTATTATTATTAGCTGGCTTTCTTCTGTAAGGTAGAACATTCCCTAATCAACTGGGACTATTTGGTTATCCCCAAATATAGTTCCGCACAGAAAAGTCAGAAAATCTGGCTGAAGGATTTAAAAGATTTTACTAAGCATTAAGGGAGAACAAAAGGGAGATAAATGCTGAAGGTATTACAAATGTAAAATGGAAACTTGCTTTGGCTTACCAAGATTAAGATAGATGCACAAAGGACTGGCACAACTTTAGACTCACATTGCCTTAGTCCCTGGGTTGCTAGGTCCTGGGCTGCTTCCCTGCAGTTGGTCCCAGATGAACTCCTCCAGGTTTAAGGCCCAGAGGGCTGTCCTCTTCTGTTGCTCCCCCAAGGCTTGCCCTCTCTGTTTCTATTTTGTGCCCAAGAGTCTGGCCTCTTTCTCAAGAATGATCTTTCCTTTTAAGCGAGCCCCCTACCTCCTAATTAATACAGCAGCATATTAAGTTCTTACAGACCCATAACACGACCATTTCTAAATATACTACAAAAGCCATGGCCTCCTAAGTATAATACAATAACCATAGTTTCCAATAACCAAGAATTATACAGGGCAACAGGGGGCTCATTTCCTCAAGGCTTCCTTAACAGAAAATGGTGGGAGAACCCCTGGAGTCAAATTATTTCCCCTGAAACACAGCTATTACCCACTATAATAAGAAATAGGATGTAATACAGTTTGCTTCTAACACAGACATTAGTCCTGTCTGTTAAAATCAACATCACAAAAGATTTCTACTATATTTGTAACTCCTTGTCTTTTTCATTTAAAAATAAGGATCTAACTTGGACAACCTCTATGCAGGTGCAATCAGGATGGATGTCATGGAAGGATTTACTTTTTTGCAATTCACATGGCACATCACAATGACCCTGAAGTGATGGGGCCAGTATTTTCAGGCTAGAAGAAGTTTCAATATGGGTCATACCAAAACATTTCCATTTCCATTGTGTCAAAGTCTATCAAGGTTATACAATCATAGGCATAGTTTACAACTAATTATTAAAATCATAGGGAGATGGAACAACATTTAAATGGTTTAAAGGAGCAAACAGTCAAACACTTCATCCAATATATGAGGTGAGAGGAAGATCTGTTCATCAAGACCTGCAAAATCCAAGGGAAAGTATCTGCCAGTATCCAAGGCTACATTAAATTATGAACAAGAAACAGCATGGAAATATGAAGATAAACTCTCAAATCCCAGCCATGGGACATGGGGACATATATCTAAAGACAACTACAAAGTGAATACTGAATAGGAGGCAGAAGGTGTTGTGTGCCCTGGGATTTCATAAATGCAGTTGGTACACTGCCTCGTTACATTTCGCATTCGTGAAACCTTAGGAATGCAAGGTCTCTAGTAATGATCTAGTCTATCAGATTAAATTTTCACAAATTTAGTTCTAATACCAGAGATGAATCTATAGTCACACAGAGAAAACTGCCTGCAAAAGTAAACACCAGAGTAAAATCAAGTGACAAGCTGCCAGTTTGGAAAAGGAAGTCCCCTGAATGCTTAAGTAATCGTCACATGGGGTGGCACGTGCAGGAGCACTTGGGAAGAGGCCGCCAGACAAATAGGAGAGCTTCTGATGCTGTATGAGCCGAGGGTTTCTAATCTGTGCTGTTCATTCTCACTCTAAATCCACCTCTCAACCCAGTCCCTCCCCTGAACAATCACTTTTTCTCACTCACCTATGTACTCTCCTCCCCACTATGATGCACACAACAGAGAAGAGGTGTGAGGAGGTTGTATACAAAAGAGTGTTTGTGAGTGTTGTCTACACGGCAAATTTGTGTGTGTGTGCCTACACAGGTAAGGCTTTTTAAAGGGTGGTTAGCCAAACAGAGTGTCTGGCACCCTGGAGCACCAGGAAATCATCCACAGAGGCCTGCGGTAGGGTCCTAAGTGCTGATTTCAAATCAAGAAGTGCCTATTAGCCACCACGTTAGTGCCATGCGGCTACAGAGAAGGTGATGCTCCTGGTCCCAGGTGGTTAGAGTCCTGGGCTTCACGTCAAAGACATTGAAAATGGATGCAGCACACCTTGGTGATCCCACTCAGGGCTTCCCACCTCACCAGCTACAGAGTAGGTCTGAGCTTTCTCTTTAAAGACACTCTTCAAGAAATAAAATGGGAGGAGAAGAGCATCCTTTAAAAATTACAGCCAGTTCCTTCCTTATCTGTTAAAGCCCATCACCCTCAAACGAATTCAATGTTTGCCTAATTAGTAAATGTTTGCCCATGTGAGGAACTTAGTGGCACATTTGGAGTCCCCTTTCACAACTTTCAGGTTCACATTCTGACTCCTGTGCAGAGGTGTAAACACTTTGAATCACCTGCCTCTGGGCTCCGGTGGGAAAAGAGAAAGGGGTCCTGCAGTGCAGATGGTGCTGTGCTGCCCAGCTCGCCCTGGAGAGCCAAGCCCTCGCCCCCCAGCTGTGGGCGCTGTTGGCTGCTGCCTCCCCCAAGGGCAGGCCCCTCCCTGGGGGCAGCCTGTATCCAATGTCTGGCTGATATGAGGGGTAGGTAATAGGCCTGGTCCCCTTGTCTCAACTGGGACTTCTTGGAAGGGCCACCCAAGCTCTAGGACACCTCAAAGCCTGGCAAAGGGCTTGTCTGCAACTGCGTGTCAGTTCAACCTGCCCTTCTTACCGGTCCAGTTTCCCTCACTCCTTAAGCATGTTGTTCTCGAGAGCACCCCGGATAAACCTCCCGCATGCAGATCTCAGGGTGTCACAGGAAGGCCTGGCCTAGGGCAAGCCCCCACTGTGGCTGCACACCGGCCGTCAGGATTTGTTGCTGTTGTTTATTTGGGCCTGAGGATCAACCCTTATTGACACGGCCGCCTCCATAACCTTTCTCTCACCATCTGCTCTGGCCTCCGTCTGTTCTCAGAGCCTGCGCGACAGCAGCAAGGACACCAGGGTTCATGTTTTCAGAGCATTCCCAACACGCTGGGAACCGAAAGAAGCACTTCGCGTGCAAGATCTCATTTCATCATCCAAGTCCTGAGGGAAAGCACAGTTAGCTCTGTTTTTCCTATTAGTAACCAAGGCTCAGAGAGATTAAATGACTTGCCCAAAGTCATACAGCCACTAAGTGACTAAACCAGGCTGTCTTGACTCCAAAACCAATGTTCTTAACTGCTAAGCAGTTTCTTTCTCCTTTTTTCAATGCCTCTTTAATAGCCTTTTAATTTTTGTCGTCTCCACCCCATTCCTCACTGCTGCTGCCCACAGCCTTCTCACAAGCCTGGATTGCTCAGACGCCTGGATGTCATTTACTCATTTGTGCTCCACGTCTGGCTCTTGTATTAAATCTAATCATTCACTTAGAACAGAATCTTAACATTTATTTATGAAATCTCCTTTAGGGCCACACAAAACACAGTTTGCAAAGCAGTTCTCTATATTTACAAAACAGTTCTCTGAGATTTCATTCCTAATTTTAAAATAAATTAAAACTTCCATATGTGAACATGGACACCTCCAGCAACTTCTCGTGGGTCCCTTTTAAAACTCGTACAGATGAGGAGGGAGGTTCTGCGTGGCCGTCTTCTGGGAATGCAGAGGACATGGGCACTGATCAGAGAGAGACGATGGGCTTCAGGAACCCACAATGTCCCCAGGCACATGAATTTTATAATGTAATGCTGTGTGGACGGTGGCCCCACTGGGAAGGGGACATTTGAGTAAAGACCTGGGGGAGGTGACTGAGTGACCCCCAGGGCTCTCTGCAGGGAGGGAACTGATTATGCAAAGGTCCTTGCCAAGAGCACATCTGGCCTGCAGGAGGGACAGCCAAGAGGCCAGTCTGTCCCAAGCAGAGAGTGAGGGGAGAGCAGTAGGTGATCAGAGATGTGGCTGGGGGTCATCGACCAAAAGGATGATCCATTGTGTCCAGTGACACTAATGGGTCAAGTGAGGGGAGGGCGAGGACTGACTGCTGGATTAGCAATGTGGGGGGTGTCGGCGATGGGGCGGAGGGGAGATTTGAGAGGTGGAGGGGTGGTGAGAGCCAGACTAGAGTGAGCTTAAGAGAGAAAGGAAGGAGAGGAATTGGAACCAGGGAGGATAAGATGACTCTTCTGCAAAGCTTTGCTGCAAAAGGAAAAAAAGATGTGGGGGATGAGCTGACAGGGAAAATGGGTTTAAGAGGACTTTTTCAAGATGAGAAAAATAACAGATATTAGTATGCCTCTGAGATTGAGCCAGAAGAGAGAAAGAAAAAAAATAAGATCAGAGAATTGATAAAGCAATGTCTTGAGTAGTCAAGAGGAGATGGGATCTAGCTGGGTGGAGGATTTAGATTTAGGTGGAAGAGGGGGTGAAGGCAGATTGTGTAGGTGGGCAGAAGGGCTGAGGAGGCCTCAGCCAGTGGACATCTGGTGTCCTGGCTCCATTGATAAGTCTAATGCAGGGGCCTACACCGGGGGTCGTAGCCTGTAAACCTTCAGGATCCTGGACTCATGCATTCTGGCCTCATCAAAGAGACCAGAGATGTCTGAGAGATGAAGATACCGGTTTGTTTTAACCTAGTGCCATGAAATCCTCTTTCCTTCTGGCCCCACTTATTCCACATTCACATGGTAACTTCTGTTGCTTACAATTTGGCTTTGTTCATAGATCTGCTACATAGGAGAAAACAAGAGTTGGGCACATAAGCTACTGAATATTCCTACCCATGTGAACATGTATCTGTCAGAATCGGTGCACAGTGCAGCTCTCTGGCTTTTTACGTTAGTCCTCCGAACTTGGTAACTGTGTGTCCTCTCAGAATGCGGACACCACCATGTTCCTGGGCTGCATTACTCATCTAGTGGTCAAGTAGCGATGCCCTTGCCTAGGTCGAAACTGATGTGCACATCCTCTGGGTTTGTCATGGGTAAAGAGGAAAAGCTCTTTTTCTAATACTTAGGAGAAATTACCCAACCTCTAAGGGTCATCCTGGCAGAAACCACCCGACTAAATATTGGCAAATGTCACAGGGCCAGAAACTGAAATGCCTCACAAGTCCTGTCTAAATCTCACTCATCCACCAAGACTTAGCATAAACCCTCTTCCTCTCCCGGAAATCCTCCTCAGCTATTTCCGTCTAAAGTAGTTCTCCTGGTGCTGAGCACAAACAGAACTCCCTGTCTATTATCCACACAGGGATGCTTCACCACACATTGTTCTACACAGCCATCTGTTGCCTAGATCAGGCCCCTTAGCTGGATTGAAAGCTCCTTGAGGGCAGATCCCATGCCCTGCACATTTTGCATGTTTCTCAAGCTCAGCGGAGTTCTAGGGCTGCTCATCTGGAACAGCAGCATGGACCCACTTATCAATGCCTTCCCCCGCTGCCAGAATGGAGTGTCAGCTGCCATATTGCCTGGCGTCAGTCCTGAACTGCTGGTCAGTTTGCTCCTTTCTCTTGGCCACCATCTTGAGCCTGTGAGTACAAAACACACACAGAACCCACTGTTATTTGGGATGACTGAGGTCTGGGCTGGCCTTGTGCTGGGAGAAAGAGGGACAAAATAAGCAGAGATTTGTTCCTCATTTTTGCTTTTATATTGTTTTATTTGTTTTTCTCCAAGCTGTATGATTCTATGAGCCTTTTTAAGCAATAGAATATTTTTCCACTTGCTGGGCATATTTCCATTTTATGGTTTATTTAAAAGTTGCGTTGAAAAAGTCATTGTGGATATGAGGTAGGAAGTAATCCTGGCTCCAGGGGACAGATGGAATGACCCACTGGGATTCTGCCATGTCTGTTCCCAAGAGAGAAAGTGGCAGAACGTATTTGTCTGAAGTGAATTTCCGTAAACCTGGGCTCACGGCCAGTCTGCAGAGAGCAAGCTCCATTAGTAACGCGGACTGGAAGTGCTTCCCTGCTCAGCATTCTTGCTCAGGGAAAAAGCAAAACACCTTCCTTTGAATTTTCCACTTTGCTCAGACATACAAACAAGGAAGTAAACAGGAGGCCAGCCATTTCAAACAGCAGGAAAAGCCCAGAAACCCCGCAAGGAGTTGCTGCTTTGAGAGAAAGGCAGAGCCAGAGAGAGCAACAAAATTCTACCTTCTCTGTGATGATATTTATTTTTCTCTCCTTTATACACACACACACACACACACACACACATACACACACACAAAGAAAGAATATCCAGGCTTGTGAGAAGGGAGAGAGAGAAGAGACCGGCAAAAACATAATTAGAGGAAATTCTAAGACAGTATCACTGAAGAAATTATCTCTATCTTCCTTTATTAATTCAACAAATAAATACTGAGTATTTGTACCTTATGGGGAATGGGTGGGTCCATTTGGGGAAAAAATAGCAGAGAGATGACAATTGAGAAGCCAAGTTGAGGCCAAAAGGATGTTTACCTCTTTCTACAGCTTAAAAATCTCTTTGAGTGACAAGTCAGTTGGGGATGGGGGTGATAGGGAGCCCCAGACCTCGTTCCTGGGGTGGCCCCATCTTTAGGAGGGGCCGCAACCCCCCCAGGCGAGGCTTTCCCATCATGGCAAACAGTCACCAATGACCCCTTGCTGGAGAAGGTTTTTTTGCTCAAACTCAGATTTAGGGTAAAGAATGGGAGCAGCACAGTCCTCTCGCGAGAGAACCATGTAGAGGACACGATCACACAGAGGGGATTTGGGAACATTTTCACCCCTGAGAACCCTGAAATCAAAAATGAATCTTTCTGCAACCTGGCATCAAGGGCCTCACCTATGTTCATTCTGGTTTTGCTTCTAGATTGCTGTGACAATAGCCAGATATGCACCAACCAACACTCATACACAATAATGTTCAGTGCACAATACAGTCAGGAAAAATGAACAAAAAGAAATGTATGCACTGAAGAATGGATAAGTTAGGATGTACCCTATAATAGAATAGTATTCAGCCTTAAGTATCATATTCTTGAAGTACTTTTAACAGTGCAAACTTTTTGTGATAGAATGTTACATTAAAAAACAGAATCACAAGTTTATGAGCATAGAGTCTGTTCATGTAAAAATCCACTGAGGTGTATGCTTAATATAAATATACATTATGCACTTTACTGTACATATGTTATATCCCAGAGAAGTTTACAATGTGCAACTATAGTAGGATGCCAATTCATACGAGTGGCGAGTAGTGTTCCGGACAATCTTTCCTTTTTATATTTTCAGCGTGGCCCTGTTCTTCCGGAATAAACATGCCCTCCGCCTCCTGCCTCCCTCCCTCTGGTCTTGGGCCACTCAGCCCTCATGCTGTCCTGCTCCTGGGTCCTCTGGTCTTCAGATGCTCCAAGGTGGACCTTCCCTCAAGGCCTTCGATGAGCGGTTTCCTCTGCCTGGAACCCTGTCCTCTCTGCCTTCCCTAGGTCAACCCCTGTCCACCTCTCAGCTCTCAGCTTAAGGTCATGGCCTCACAGGAAAGCCCTTGGTTCCTTTCCTCCACCTGTCAAGAGATGAGGTCAGGCTACACTCCACAGGGCTCAGCACAGCCTGCAATTACGTATTGTTTTTGTAATTATTTGTGTATTGACCAATAAGATCTTCCAGTTTCAAGAGAATGTTTTACCTAACATTATACTTCCAGCACCCAGCATGATGCCTGGCCCCTAATAGAGCTCAAAAAATAATTGTTGAATTGGTTCAAGGAGAACCTTCCCACCCTGTTAGCAAAAAAGTGGTTTCTAAAAGAAGTTCATACCTTCAGAGAAGGACAGAAAGCATCTGCCCCTTCCCTCTCCCGGTCTCCTCCTTGAGGCTGCTGTTGGGGGTGGTGGTGTCTCCACAGGGCCTCTGGGCAGGAAGCCCTCCCTCTCTGCCCACCCCCCCATCCCCTGCCCCCCACCGTTATGCAGTGCCCTGCCCAGGAGTGAGGCCCAGAATTGAAGCATCACAAATCAATCAACAAACAATAAAGGGATATAAATAAGCAGCTGTCCATAAAGAAGCAGCTCCACCACCAAAACCCTTTGGATTCAATTTAGTATCAGCCATCTCCTTTAGGGACCAAGGAGATTGAATAGTTTTAAGGTCCATAAAACAGATTATAAACTGTCACAGAGGAGCGGCAGAGTATACCACAGGCCGGACAGTCTGAGAGCCCCTGGAACAGAAATAAAGCAGAGGTTAGCCAAGGATCCCATACAAACCCAATAAAGGAAAGGACGTGAGCAGGAGAAGGCAGGTATATCTACGTTCTGGAAAGGGAGAAGCAAAGTAGAAAAGGGGGAAGGAAAATAGGGCAAAAATATATAGAGAGGGAAGGGGGAGATAAGGAAGGGAAAAGTAATGGAAAACCAAACAAACAGCCACACAAAGAGAATGACTGGAAATCCAAGGGGGGCCAGGAGAGAAGGGAGAGGCTGAAGTGCCAAGAAACCTGCACCCTCCTCCTTCCCCCAGAACAAAGGATCTCTGCGTTCATAGAGACACGCTATCTTTTTAAGCCTCCAAAACCAAACAGGTCTTAAACACCAGGAAATATATCCCTCGGGATAATACACAGTCACGCCAGGGAGTCAGCATGGATTTGAAAAGCAAAATACCCTGAGACAAATTTGTCAAGGTCCTTGTGTGGCATTTGTTTTCTTTAGGAGAGAAAACAATATGCTCATTTCCCTCTGGGGCCAGAACTCATGGACATGCTTTCAGCGCAGGAAGGAGAAGGGGTGGTCAGGAGAAGTGAGGATGAGAAGAGTGTCAAGATTCCATCAGCAGGCTCCTTGGCCTCCAGGGATGCAGCAAGCAGGTTATTAATAATACATACTACATGCTTTTATTTTTATGATCGCTCCAGAGGAATGCACGTGCTCGAGAATCATCATCTCTGACCTTCTACCTCCCTTCCAGGGTGATAACCAACTACCACACAGCTATGAAGGTGCTCTGTGCCTTGCAGAAAAGTTTTCCCCAACATTATTGCATTTGATCTGCCAAACGACTCTGAGAGATGCGTGAGGCAGACAAAAGATGCAAGTGACATTCTGAGGGTTAAATGACTTGCCCAAGATCACTGTTGTGGCTTGAATTTTGTCCCTGAGAAATAGTTGAAGTCCTAACCCTTGGTACCTACGAATGTAATCTTTCTTGGAAATGGGGTCTTTGTAGATACAACTAAATGTGAGGCAAGACAAGGTCATACTGGAGCAGTGTCGGCCCTTAATCCAACATGATTGGTGTCTCTGTATAAGAAGGTAAGAGACAAGAGACACACACACACAGAGGAGAATGCCATGTGAAGATACGAACACACAGAGACTTTCCATTTGACAGGAAAGGCAGAGATTGGAGTTATGCAGCTGCAAGATAATCTATTTTCCATTGTAAAATAGAAACTTAATGGTGACATTTATTTAGCATTCTGTGTCAAGATCTTTACAAATCTTTACATACATTTCCTCTAACCCTTAGAACATCCTTACAAGTCCACTGGGAACCATCATTATCCCCATTTTATAGCTAGGGAACTGAGGCTCAGAGGGGTTAAGGATACTGGCTCCGATTTATCCAGGTCCTAAGGAGCCACATACGAATCAACGGAGCCTTAATCCCAAAGCCCGTGACTACCTACCACTCACAGCATGCTGCAAGGTCATCAGATCAGAGGCATCCACTGGATGGCTTCAAGCTTGATGGATGCATTTTGCAGATGAAGAAAGCGTCCTCTATCTTTGCCAAGGTCATGGGCCAACTTAGTTTTTAATACACATCATGAGGGCCAGTGTGAACCCAGAATGTCTGTAGGAAGGGTTTGAAGACAGCAATCTGGTTGGAAAGAGGGGGGTTCTCAAAGCCGCATGTACTCAGTGTTTGACAGAAGACTGAGAAAATGTCAAGTGCCCATGTTGAAGAAGGGAAGGGAGACGGAGAATCTGCTTTGGGCCTACAGGCTTCCCAAGTCAGTCCTTGGCACCATCACTAGGCCACAGACGTGTTCTGCTTCGTCCAAAAAATGTTTTAATTTTTTTTAATGAGTTACAACATCATAAAGTCAGGAAACAATACCTTCAAATCTTGACTTCCAGCTTTTATTGAAAAACCAGATCTGGCAACAGGAGGCCTACATTCTCCATTCTCATATGGCATCAGAGCTGCAGCTGAGAAGTGGCAGCGCGTGTTTTCCTCAGTCCCCACCACCCCCTTTCGCCCCACACGGAGTCTGAGGGAGAGCTGCCTTTTGCACCCCTCTTGCAGTGCTGCTGTTCCTGCATCCAGCCCAGTTCACTCTTTCGGGTTGCCTGCCTGGCCTGTCAAGCGGACACTTTACTATGTGATCCCTGGCCCAACTTTTTGATGTGTTCCTTACAACTTGGGAATAAATATTTAGGAGGGGAATTTGTTTGTAAAGGGGGTAGAGTCCAGAAGTACAGTACAAATGAATGAAGCTCTAGCTGCACTAAGATGTATAGTGACTGGGATACTATTTTAGGGCAGAAAAAGGGAACTGCTGTCCTTGTGAATGAAGTATAGGATTTGAAGGAGTTAGTTATAGGACAAATGAAGAGGTCACATTTTTTACGACAGGCAAAAAACATATAAATTCATTACTTTCAGAAATGTAAGGCTGTAACTAGATCCAAAAACAGTTTAGATACATTCATGGGTGATAAATATGTAAACAGACATTAGAGGGGAATCAAGGCAATTTATGAAACTTCCTTAACCCTTACATAGCCTCAGAAAGGTCGACCACCACATCCCCTCCCTGTCCGGGCTTATCTTCATTCAAAACAGCACCTTGTTTTAAAAGTGCAACAACAAGGGACCTAACTTCCACAGAACTCCCCTTTTCCCACGTCTGAATGTAAAGGAGGTACAGGAGGGGAGAAGTCTTAGTGACACATGAAGCTCATCCTGGGAAAACGGTGGCAACAGCCCTGTGATTAGAGTCAGAGAATTGGGTGCAAGTCCTGGGCTCCCACTTGTTAGCCTGACCGTGGCCAGTCACTGCACTGATACTCAGTTTCCCTCACTTGAAAATTAAAATACTCCTGCCAAAGGGTCATGTACTTGGAGGGTCCTACAGGGCCATGCGTGGAAACACTTTGTGAACTAAGTTATGGTATCATGAGTAACTGACACCCAAGAGATATATGCAACAGACTAAGGGAAGAAAGTGATGTGTAATGCATTTTGCTCAAAATAACGTGGCTTTCAACATCAAGATCCTAAAGGAATTCCTGTTTACTAACCCGGCAAAGGCAAATCCCGAGGGTTTCACGCCAGTCCCATTCATGAGTCATGATATTCTGACTCATATTAAGATTTGCTTACTCTTTTCTCCGAGCATTAATGAGCTATTCGGTTTTAGGCCCTTGGGATTTCTCTGATGATTTTTCTCCTCTAAATTTTCTGTCTTGCCAATTCTCCAGAACCCACTGGCATGAGAGCTCATGGGCTGCTTTGTCCCTGGTGGACAGACTCATTTTTACCTGCCCAGCTCTTGCTGTACCTGCTCAAACAATTTACCTTTGTTCTCTGTGGTTCTGGCCATATCTGACCTCACCCGGGTTTTTCCAGATGGCTGGCCAGGTAGTTGCCTGGTCTAGGTGGCACAAGCTGACCCCAGAGCTGGAGGGAAAGCAACAGCCTGGGTGGTTTTATTTCCATCTCTCCTGTAACTTTCAAACTGCTCATTGCCTCTCTGCCCAGCTGAGGTGGGGGAACTCACAGATGCCTTCCCAATTACTCATGGATGTCCAGGGACCAGGCCCTAGGCCAGTCCTTCAGCCAGAATGTCCACAAAATTACGATGCTGACCTCAAAGTACCAAATGCCCACAGAGTGCGCCCTGCACCCTAGAGCTAACTGCCATGTCCGTGAGTCCCGATGATTCTTAGATTTGACACTTTGATCATAAAATTATCTTGGCCTCCCTGTTCCACGGAGCTCTTTTTTTTTTTTTAGTGGACAAATTAATAGTCTGACTAATTAACAGGTCTTTTTAAAAACTGTACACATGTTACGCTTTCATGCTCAGGAGAGAATCGAAGAGGAAAGCAGCAGTTTTATCGGTGCCATGGGGATAGCATTTTACTCTAAAGCATGAGAGATGATCAGGCTGCAGGAAACTTGTCTGCACATTTCAAAGCCAAAACAGGTCCACTTTGTCATGACTACAGGGCCATACATTTATCTTCTTGCACCAGAGTTGAGTGATTTTTGTCCCAGTGAATGGCCCTGGGTTGGGGGCACCCTCGGCTAGTGGAAAGTAAAGGTCCTGCTGCTGACACCCAGGACTTCCTTGGTGCCAGGCAAAGACTGCACATCATGTCTTCATCTGTGGGGCCTACTGAAGAGCATTAATTTTGATCACCAGATAGTGAGTTCTCTTCTGTGACGGGGTGCACTAATTAGCATTGGCATTTGTCAGACTAGCTGTCTTGGAGGAAAGAGGTCTGGAAAGCTGAATTAATTTAGTCATTGCCGTGCACTGAAGATGCTTTGCCTTGTAAGAATAATCAACCTTCTCACCTTCCCTCTTTCAAGAAGGATGAGTTTGGAGGTGTCACGAAGATGAATTTCCATTTGTGGTCTGTACTATAGTTATAGTGGGGTTTGCAAATTCTAAGGCCTACAGGTGCTGGTAAGCAGCTAATTTTAATGATGAAGTAGGCTGGGTATAAGAAACACGCAGCCTACTCTATCTATTCTTTTGTTTTTCCACTCTTGAGGGAGACAGTCTTAATTATGAGAAAAATAACATTGCAAGAGCGATGATAAACCAGCACTCAGCCTCGGTGTCATGGAGACCATAAAGAGAGGGTGACAGTGGCAGACTAGAGAGCTAGTCAGGCCACAGTGGGACAAAGGTTACCCTGCTCTGACCAGAGTGTCATGCAGAAATGCAGAACTAATGTTACCAAGATGGCTGATTTCTTAAAAGAGGCCCAAAACATGCATTTTTATCTCCTGATTTTTAAATGTTGGCAACCAATATTTTTAAACATGTAAAGTGTGTACATCAGACAATACACATTTTACCAAGTCAGGCCTCTGGAACTGTCTTACAACCTCGGCTTGAGCTGTTTGTTCTCATTCTCCTCTCCCCCAGCTGTGCCACGGACACAGAGAAATTCAAGATTTTTCCATTTCCAAGATTTTTTAGTACTGGTTTTCCAGGACATTCTCCACGTTACTTGACACTCCGCTTGGGTTGCTCATCTACTTCCTGCCTCCTCAACTGAAAGCCTAGAGAGGATAGCAAAGACAAACGGCCACATCCCAGGTGAAAGACCAGAGAGGTAACCATGTCACACCACCAGCCAGTGGCGGCACAATCTTGGACCCAGGCCAGTGTTCCAGACCCCCACACCAGACTGCCTCCCTTGAAATAGTTCCTTCTCCTGGCACACAACTCTAGAAAACATCCATGAGAGGCACATGCCTTTTCTGGCTCTTCTCTTCTGTCTGCCCAGAGAAACTCTACTCATTTAATGTTCTCTTCTTTGAGGCCTTTTCTGGCTGAGTTGCCCATAGTGATTAATGTTATTCTCACTAGCTGGTCTTGCAGCCACAAAGACTTACCAAACATCTTTTTTTAAGAATCTACCAAGGAGGACTAGATGATATCCTGTTCCCAAAATGTCCTCTATGATGTTTGATTCTTACAACTACATCTAAAAACCAGAACCTAGAACTCAATTCTAACCTAAATTCCAGATGGAAAGAGTGGTCAAAACACTATTTTAAGCCCCAAAAGATAAGAATGTGTTTGGCTGCAACATAACACTAAGTCTGGAAATGGATTAGTACAGAGTTAGCGCAGGGGCACAAAAACGTCAGGCTGCTGGGTCAGCATTCTGTGCTTCTCCTGACCACTCTGTCATGCTCGTCAGACAGCTACAGCAATGCGGACGCTAGCCTGCACACGAGCACGCCAAGCAGGGAGGAATGAGTAGAGAAAAAGACTTTCCCTTCATGAAGACCTGGCCTTTTATTTGGAATCAAAATCCTTTCCAGAAGCCCTGCAGAAGACATCTTCTTTCCTCTTGTTAGCCATAATAGTCCCATGGATACCTCTAGAAGCAGGGGAGGCTGGGAAAGGGAGTGTCTGTCAGCGCACAATGGGATAACCAGGGGTGGCTCATATCAATGACTCGTCCTCCCAGGCTGCCAGAAGAACCTACCTTCCTTCCTTCCCCACTCTATCTTCATCTGAACAGAATCAGGGTTCTGCTAGTAAGGAAGGGATGGTCCTGTGGCTATCATACAGGCAAAGTATGCCACAAAGCTAAATTTACAAAATAAATATGTTAATTGTTAGAGTGAGGTGACATGCACCCAAAAGTTCTGAAGGGATTCAAGAAGGAAACTGGCCAAAATATGTAGTCTACTCATATAAACGGCCACCAATTCTGGACTTGTTTATTGAAAATGCATTCCCTATTCATAAGAACTCCAGGGTGGGCCTGGAGAAATGGCTGACAGAGTCTACAATAAGAGGATATGAGCCACAGTGAGCCAAAGTGTTTCAGTAACCCTTGTAAGAGTAGCTTATCATCACAATTGTTTACAGTCATTATGGTTAGAGTAAGCTAACAATTGAGTTAATGATAATGGGTCAATTAGGAGAGAATGGAGTGCAGGTTTGGATAGAGTGAATCTGAGAGGTTGGATAGAGCATGACAGTTACTATAAGAAAATGATAAGGAGAAATTCAATACAGAACTTCCACAATACCATCAAGTGTGTTAATTATGCAAGACTCAACTGCAAGGAGGCACCAAGCTGGGAGGCTATACCCTGGGGCAGAACTGAAGAAACATCTCACTGAGACCAGATGTACTCTGGAGAGTAAGAGAGAAAACAGATCACCAATAAAACACTGAGTGAAAAGGCGCTTTTTTTTTTTTTTTTAAGATACTAGTATAAGATTTCTGGATTTTGTATGACTCTCCCAAATAGAATTTCTTGGGGTCATTCCATTCAAATGCCAAATGTATGTACTTCCTATCATTTTATTAAAATATAGCTGGTCACTCAGAGTCAGTTATGGTAACTGAACTGTCTGAGCAGGAAAACAGAAAGGTGAGCATGTACGTGTGTAGGAAGGATTGTACATCTGGGAATGAATTTTAGTTACTAAAAAAGCTCTTGAAAATCAGAATTCTGCATCTACTGATGACTTGTCTAAACCTCATCTCCCTGAGATCTGATATTTATAAAACTATTCATTTTTAATGGACAGCTATAAAATCTAAACATTCCCTATTAAGAGAAAAGTCAGATGGTTCAAACATGGGGAAACTCGTGTCTGCCTACTTATTAGAATTCTTTGAGAAAGGAAGCAGGAATCTGGATACAGAGGAACAGAACTTCTTAGTCATTAATAAAAGGTTCCCCACTCAATGTTTTTTTTTCATTTATTTAATGAGTTGTCATGGATTGAGCAGAGAGGGGAGGGTTGGGGGTTCATATATAAAGAGTTAGTTTAGGGAACAAAGGGCACTGAAAAAGTGTCTCTGGGTAAAGAAGTATGATGTGAAGAGCCTGGTTTCTCAGACAGAAGCACCAGGCAGTGCTGTTTAGCATCTTTATAAATGATGTCTAGGAGAAAACACATAGGGGTGTCCCACAGATGACACTAAACTATGTGTGAGGGGAGAAGCATCACCCTATTGAAAATATACAAGAAACTCTTATAAATCTGTGCAACTGGGGAAAAAAGTGAAAAATGGATCGTTAAGTAACAAGGCAATGCATTTTAATCTAAATAATCGAACTTCCCATGTGGAAGGAAATATTGAGTATCAGTTAAGAAAGGATAGTTTCCTGAGGATACCAGGAGAGTGTGCTGCTAAGGAATGAAGGTTAACAAAATGTGGATCATCATCAAAATATATATGGGAAATGATGCAGAAAGGCTTATCTTTATGTGAACTATAACATTTCAGTTTCTTAAATGCTATGTTCAATTTTGTCCTCAAGAACATTATATGTAGAACTGGAGTTCTAGATAAGAGCAGTTAAAATGGTTTCCAGGATACACGAGCTGCTGTACGAAGACAGAATTCCAAAAATCTTGGTTATCTTTAGTCTATAAAACAGGGATTCTTCACCTTTTTTTGTGCCATGGACTCCTTTGTCAGTCAAGTGTGCTTATGGATGGATATCTTCTCAAGATAATGTTTTTTTTTTCTATATATTTTAGTTGTTTTGGCTAATTTCTTTCTATTTTTAGTAGAGACGGGGGTCTCGCTCTTGCTCAGGCTGGTCTTGAACTCCTAAACTCAAAGGATCCGCCCGCCTCGGCCTCCCAGAGTGCTAGGATTATAGGCGTGAGCCACCGCGCCCGGCCAAGATAATGTTTTTAAATGTATAAAATAGAATGCATCATATAACTAAGGAAACTTACTATGATGCTATCTAGTTATAAAAATATTTTTTGAACAAATTGGTGATATAGTGATATATATGCTTCTTTACTAACACACAAAATAACAAGGGCTGATGGTAAGTCTAATAATTTCATAATTCCAAACATTAATATTTCAATATATCTGCAGTAATTATAATGTGATATGAAAATATCTGTGATGGATATTGGTGGGATTTATAATGGAAGAAAATACTAAATTAAGATGAAATTTTTCCCTTCCTAGTTCATGAACTACCTGTATTTTTCCTATAGGTCTCTTAGGGGTTTGGGAACCCCAGGCTAGTACTCTTGCTACAACAGCAAGGGCTGAGAAAGGCTATGATCATTGCTTATCACATACTGAATAATATAGACAAAATAACCTTTTTTCACATGTCCACAAACATAAAGATAGCTGGGGAAGAAAGCATAATAAACATGAGTGAAGTGAGTTCAGGACCAAAAAAGGGGCAATTTTACACCAAGTTTTCTAAAGATGTATACCTCATTATTTCTACAGGTAGAACTGACAGGAAATGTGAAAAGATTCAAAAAGGGTTTGGACAAATTTGTCAACTTAAGCCACAAAAGGCTCATAAAATAGGAGAGCTTGAGGCCACTTAGCTTTCAAGATTGACATTAGGGAAGACAATAGAACCCTCACATTTGAGGATGTTATTTGTAGCAGAAGACAAAGTTGGAGAGAGTGGGTCTGAACCAATATTGCAATACTTCTCTCCTTTTATAAGAATCCATTTTTGTTCTGAATCAGTTGTTTTCTCTGTTCTTAATCAAAACAAATTACAATACAACACATAACAATTACATAATGTGCATTTCCTCACAGACCCCAGCTTCAGGTACTGAGCACTAAAGAATTTATACTCCAGTTATTAGGATGTATTTTATGGACCACAAAATATCATGTTTGCAGTGAAGTGGGCAGAGAGTTATTGTAGGGCCCAGAGAAGAAGTTGAAAGGAGGGAAGGCATGCTGTCATAGTGCCAAGGGTAGCAAGATTCAAGATAGTCAAGTTATAAGGCAGAAACTCTGAGGATAAGCTTAACCAACGACCAAGAGGTCATCTGAAAGCAGAGGCAAGTCAGCACCTCGGACAGCTCAGTCATAGGCAAGTCAGCACCTTGGACAGCTCAGCCATAGGCGAGTCCTCCCTCCAGCCTTTGTTCTGTGAACTTTAACATGGGTTGAATATCCATCAAGTCTTACTGATGGATATTTACCTTGTCCTTCCTGTCCAGCACATTCCCACCCCACCTCACTCAAGAATTAAAAGGCTTTGACCTCGTTATTATAGCTTCTTCCTCTCTTTAAGAAAATCCATGATCTTCATCTGTTCTGGATCTCTCTCAATTCACGACAGATGCATAACGGATGAAGGGATTGCCGGGGGTCCTCCAGGGTCCCAGTGCTTCTCTGAGCCTCCATTGCAGGGAGGGAAGCCCGTCTGGCCACGGTTCTGCTTTTCTCCTCAGATTTTCCATCCCTTTGACTCCCTTTATTTCCTGAGTTAGTCACCAAGTCTGAACAGCAGCCAGAGCCCTCAATATTAGCAAGAACATTTAATTCCTTTCACTAAAGCTTGAGAAGGCCTTGAAAAATGATCGGTATTCACCCTGGATCTCTCTCTCTGCCTTCCCAAGGGACAGGCCTTCATCCCTTCCACCCCTTTCATCACAGCAGCAGGGAGCCTGGTTGAGGAAGCTGTTTACCTGGATCTGGTTGCCTTCAGTGAATTCTTTTCATTAACATATATAACTTTCTTTCTTCTAAGCAAAATAAAAATAAAAGCTCAAAGGGGAAAATCTTAATCTTAAAATAAGAAGCTATACTCTCTTACACCTGTAAGGATATCCAAAATTAGTTCACAGAAAGGGTGGAGAAGATGTAAGACCTGGAGTCCTGAGGAGATGGAAGAAGAGAGAGGAAGTCAGGGTGATGTCTCAGGAGGAGGCAGTAGAAGTGGCAATGGCTTAGGAATAAACAAAGGATCTACAAATGGAACTAAAGGGGGTGAACAAATAGGAACTACAGAAACCACTGAAGTGAAACTAGGTGGACAGAGTGGGACACAAAGATGGGCTGCCATAGTAGCTTCTTACGGCTTAAAAAGATTTGACTTCGGAGGTTAATAATGGAGGAATATGGGTGAATAGGTAGGAAGGGGATACCAAAATCAAGAAACTGCCCCCAAATGAAAAGAACTTAACTCCTGAGCACACACACGCATGTGCACACCACACTCAAACTCCTGAACTTCTCATTTTCCTGGACCATACTGGAATGAGTTATTTTGTCAGAACTGTCTGCCATACCAAATTTGAGGTTCTAGAGTTGTGGCAGGAAGTAGAGGAGAATTTACTGTGCATGGCATAACCATTGAAACACCAGAAACATTTCTACCAAACATAGCATATTTCCCTGATACCACAAATTCTTTATCGTTCTTTGAAGATAGCTTATTGCAAAGAAAAAAAATAAAAGTATTTAGAAGGTTAAGCTCAAAGCATACAACATATATTAATATTCAAATCATATATATTGCTACTACCTCCTGGAGACTTTACAAGTCACAGACCATAAACTGTGGAGCAAGGGAGTGGGTCAAGAGACTATAGACCCCCTAAAGTGTGGTATAAGGATTTGAACTAGTTCTCAGTTTTGCTTTGCAAATAATCAGATGCCCACATTTAATTCTCTCATTTGAGCCTTTTAATACTGTGAGGTAGAAAGGGTAGATTTATTCTTGTTTAGCTAATGAGGAAGCTGAGACTATAAGAGGGAAAAAGACTTCCTCAAGGTCAAATGGCTATTAAGGGGCAAAGCAGCATCTTCTGGCATCAAGTCCAATGATCATTATATGATACTTTGCTGCCTGTCCATTAATGTAACTAACATGAACTTAAAACTCCCACTTCTTTCTGGTTTGATTTCATTCATCCAATTAATATTTATTAAGTACTAGTTTCTGGAGAAAAGGTTGAAAAGACATAGTCACTGTCTTAAAGAAGGTTACAGATAATGAACAAAACAGAGACAATGATGATGCAGTATGTGCCCAATGGGAAAGGCACAATGGGGCTCACATGTGAAGCAGGAATAGAAGTCTGAAGTCATCAGAGACAGCAGTAAGGGCATATGCTTTGAGTTTCATATGCAGCTTCTAAATAATGTAGGTATCTTTTTGAGAATAACCTGCCCTCAAACAAAGTTACAGTTTTTAAGCAGACAAGTGGGAGAGGAGTCGCTCTTGTCAAAGAGAACAATATATGTAAGGCAAAAGATGTGAGAAAGATTGGCATGTTCAAGAAACTATCAACGGTTCAGTTTTCCTTAAGAATAAAATGTGAGATGAGCCTGGAGAGATGGTGAGGTGAGGGCATGCCAGCTCAAATTGGTCTTACATTGCATAGAAATATGTTTAGCTGTGAGCTTTGGGCTGGGGAGATCCACAGGGGCATTTCTTTCTGTGAGCAGCTGCAGGTCCAAGTTTGCATGTTAGAGGACATTCTGGAAAGAATGTGAACTTAGTCAATATGTTGTCAGAGAAGAAGGGACTGATATGGGGAGACCAGGAAGAAGGTTATGCTGTAGTCATGGCAACAGATAAAGAGGACTGAACTAAGGCAACGTGGAAGGGATACATCCAAGAAGGCATTTAAAAGCAAAATCTGGCCCGGCGCGGTGGCTCACGCCTGTAATCCTAGCTCTCTGGGAGGCCGAGGAGGGTGGATTGCTCGAGATCAGGAGTTCGAGACCAGCCTGAGCAAGAGTGAGACCCCATCTCTACTAAAAATAGAAAGAAATTATCTGGCCAACTAAAATATATATAAACAAAAAATTAGCTGGGCATGGTGGCACATGCCTGTAGTCCCAGCTACTCGGGAGGCTGAGGCAGTAGGATTGCTTGAGCCCAGGAGTTTGAGGTTGCTGTGAGCTATGATGACGCCACGGCACTCACTCTAGTCTGGGCAACAGAGCGAGACTCTGTCTCAAAAAAAAAAAAAAAAAAAAAAAAAAAGCAAAATCCACAGGACTTTGTGTTTGAATGTAGGGGTGAGGGAGAGTGAGCCACCAGAAACAATGCTAAATAATTTCAAATATATAATGCTATATAATTTCAAAATAACTGTGAGTGCCTCAAGAACAGGGGTCATATGATATTAACTTTTGGTCTTTTTTCTTACTGAGCCTGGTACATTTGGGGTGCTCAACAAACTTCTGTGACATAGTGTTCTCAAGTCTCTTTCTTATTTTTTTCCATCTGCAGTAGCACCTTAAAGGTGAGACATATTTCCCAATTATTTGTTTGTTCATTTCTTACCTCTAGGAAAGCCTGCTTCAGCTATTTGAAGTTATGGGGTGCTCAAAAATGTCATGAAATTAGGGAATTTTCTAGATTTTAAAAAAAATGACATGAGAAGGAAAAGCAAAGCAGGCATTCAGATGGAAATGAAATGGTGAAATGATGCTGGTCTTTGGGCAGATGCTTAGTATAAATGGCCATAACCATTCTATTCTTGTATCTACACACCTTCAAATGTGGCTTGCACACTGCTGGTCTCTCTCAGAACCACGCCCAGCTGCCATGTGAACAAGCCTGGATTGGCATGCTGGAGGACAGGAGGCCACACGGAGCAGACACCAGCCATTCCAGCTGAGGCCATTCTAGACCAGCCAGCCCTCAGCCAAGCTCAGCTGACTGAGATGCGTGCGTGAGCTCCTGGATACCACAACTAGCTAGCTTAGCCCAGCCCACACTGCCACACTGCCAACTTGGAAACCTGTGAGCTAAATAAATAATTGTTGCTTTAAGTCACTAGAGTTTTGGGATTATTTGTAGTAGAAGCTAAGAATAGACTATCTTTGGGAAAGGAATATATAAGGCACTCTTCCTTGGCTCCCTACTTCAAAGAAAATTGGTGCTGCAGAAATAGACCAGTTCCAGAGAAACTGAGTCCTTATTTTCACACTGCCAACACCACTTCCTGCTGCATACCACTCCATCCATCATCCAAATAGTGATAAGATTTGCTCAAAAGGATGCTAGAGGATTAGCAGGTCATATGTTGCATGGGCCCAAGTACAATTCCACCATTTCCAGAGATGAGGCAATTCTTTGAGAGATAAGATCTCTGTAGTTTTTAAGTGACCAGGAGCTGCTTGTTACTAAGCATTGCTAGTTTGAGCCTTGGGACTCAAGTACTATAACATCTCCATGGAATCGTGTGTGTGAGTGAGAGTGAGTGTGTTTGTATGTGTAAGAAAAATAGAGCAAAAATCCATGTTAAATGTATATATGAATATTTCATGTACTTTTTTGTTTGTCTCAAATATTTTGTAATTTAAAATTAAAATTTTTAACCTGGTGAAAAAATATATTACATTTTCTTAACTGTAATAATATTACTTTAATCTTCTACCTTATACTGTTCCCTGAGGATGCTATGTTAATATTGCTTTTTCTGCTCACTACTATATTAGGAGATACAAGGTCAGCAGCACCATGTTTAATGTATCCCTCTTTTATAGCACTTCACTTACTTATTCATTTGTTCAACAAATCTTATTACAGCAGCGAACAAAACAACGTCCTTCCTCTCAGACCTTACATTCTAGTGGGGGAGGATAAAATACAAATAAACATGTAATGATGCCAGGAGTGACACATAACATAAAGTGACATACAGCACGGTCAGCGATTAGAAAGGCGTGGAAAGGGTGCTTCCAGATGGGATGGTCAAGGGACATTTGGGCTGAGTCTTTTTTTTTTTTTTTTTTTTGTGGTATTTATTTTATGTATTTATTTATTTATTTTTTTCAGCTCATTATGGGGCTACAAAAGTTCAGGTTATATATATTGCCCATGCCTCCCCATCCCCCCAAGTCTGAGCTTCAAGTGTATCCATTCCCTAGACAGTGCACATCGCACTCATCATGTAGGTATGCACCCATCCCCCTCTCCCCACCCCCATGCCCCCAAGTCAGAACTTCAAGCGTGTCCATTCCCCAGGCAGCGCGCATTGCACTCATCAAGTAGGTATACACCCATCCCTTCCCCTCAGCCCCCACCTCTGTCCGATACCCAATTGGTGTTATTCCCAAATGTGCACTCAGGGAAACCAATTTGCTGGTCAGTACATGTGGTGCTTATTTTTCCATTCTTGGGATACTTCACTTAATAGAATGGGTTCCAACTCTCTCCAGGAGAACCAAAGAGATGCCATATCGTCATTATTTCTAATAGCTGAGTAATATTCCATGGTATACATATACCACATTTTGCTAATCCATTCATGAATTGATGGGCATTTGGGTTGTTTCCACATCTTTGCAATTATGAATTGTGCTGCTATAAACATTCGGGTGCAGGTGTCTTTTTTATAGAATGACTTTTGTTCTTCTGGGTAGATTGGGCTGAGTCTTAATGAAGGGACAGTAGGAGGAAGAGCATGAGGGTGTAATCACTGGTTTCCTTGTCTATTTTGTTGTTGTTGTTCACTGTGACATCTCGAAGGCAACGGCCATGTCTTACCTATCTCTGTTTCTTCAAGCCCAGTTCAGTGCCAGGCATATAGGAGGCACTCAGTCTTACCGGATGAATGGATGGATGGAGACATGGACAGACAGATGGATGGATGAATTCTTCCTCAGGGTTCAGCAAATAGTGAGAGAAAATACAGAGGGGGCTGCCTTCTCAGGCGGCTCACCCTGACCCCGCTGTTTAACACCACACTCTGCCCCACCCCACTGCCAGCACTCCCGTCCCTTATTCTGCTGAATACCTTCCCTTGTTCCACAGCAAGCTTGTCTTCTGCCATACCAAATAATTGACCAATTTGTTTTGTTTACTGCTTGTCTATCTCCATTACTGGAATGTAAGCTCCTGGAAAACAGGGATCTTTGTCTGTTTTGCTCATTGCCGTAACCCAGGTACCTTATAAAGTGCCTGGCTCACAGCAAGAGTTCAAAATGTATGTGTTGAATGTCTAAACACGAGTCTGTTCACCTCAGTATATCCGGAGCATGATCTAAAGAGTGTCTGAAATCCTTTCTTGTCTATCTTCTTCTGCAAGATGTCTGCTTTTAGGAAGATCCATCAGTCCTTTGTTCCACCCAGAGACTGTAGGTTATTCCCATGAGTGATCTACATTTAAAAACACCTATTATTTTTTTGGCAATCTAAAAATTCTAGCAAGCTCGACAGAAAAAATATGCAATACAAACAAATACATATGTAAATATACTGGATATATAAATCAGAAATAGAATACTTAAAAAATACAGAACACTTCTGGTTTATAAATAAAAGCTGGATTATTTATGAACCAATATTAACTATTAAATGAAGTGCATAAGAAAAGTCTGATGGAAAAAAACTGCAAAATATATTCAAACTATTATTTGTGAACCTTTTTCCTTTGCTGTGTGTCAGTCACTGTGGGAACGTTTCCTGGTCCTGTCAATCAATGATATATCCTGCCGCTGGTACCCTGTCATGAACTCTGCCAGTCACTCACAACAGGATTCTGACAGCTTTCAGAGTGTCACTTCTGCTCCACTAATGTTCTGATTTCTTTGTAACCTAGTTAAGGCTTCATTAGCTTAACTAGGCTAAAGATATTCTTTTTCAGACAAAATCAGCCTCCACCCAGGGTAATACGCATTAACCGAAATTGCTCCTCTTCTTCACGGGTCCATTGCAAACACTCATATTCCGATTTCTTTGTAACCTAGTTAAGGTTTCATTAACTTAACTAGGCTGGAGATATTCTTGTCAGTTAAAATTTGCTTTTAGGCTGAAATTATCCACACTCTTTCGGAAATGGCTGCATTTTCTTCACAGTCTAAATTAGATTAACTAATTTCAGACTGCTCTTCCCCCTAAATTACAATTTGCCAAGATGGCCCAGAGATGGTCTCTTTCTTCCAGAAACCTGTCTTTTTTCTACCACCTGACTCCCCAGTCAGAATGCCACTCTTTCACAGCCACCTCAGCCCCGACCTCTCCCCAAAGAAGCCCAGCGTCCTTTAAAGACCACATGCCTGTTGCCCATCTAAACTACGGGTTAAATGCAATATATCACATAGCTTCTTCAGCAGTGAGTTTAGAAAACCAGATCATACAATTTGGGCTTTTTTACAGAAAAAACTTTGATTCATTGACTTTGTGATCTTATTTTTTAGTAGAACAAAACAACTGGAAAATTTTGAAACAAAGGCACAAAATCAAAAAACAAAAACAATCCACTATGGCAAAAGCTAAAATTTTAGCTAAAACAAAAATAAGAGAAAATAAAAATAACCTGGCTAATAAAAAATCTCACAAGAAAGCGACTGCTTTTGTAGCATTGTTGCTAAACATGGTTAGATCAGTTTAAAGCCTTTTCTCCTCCAACTAGTGAATATTGTTCTGTAGTCATAGAAGCAGACCTTTGGAAATTAAATTTTGAAAGGTTTTATGACAAAGGCTTTTGGTGAAATCATCTTTCCTAGGTAACTACAGGGACAAAGATTGTCACAGTCATTTGTCCTGGGGTTGCATTCATTTTACATACTTTCCACTCCAGTGAATTCCACAACTGAGGGGGTGAGCAGAGAGGAAGGGGTGAGGGGAGGAGAACAGAAAGGCGGAAGGGGGAGAGAGAGAGAGAGAGGGAAAGCAGAGGAGAGGAGAGAAGGAGTGGTGGAGAGTAATAGAGACACAGACCACTCATTGAAGAGCAGGGAGTGAGCTGGTGGGAGAGGACCCGTGAACCTGCTGGCCCCAGGGGTGCCCCTAGGTACCAGGACTCCCTCAGCTATGAGCATCTTGCTACACAGAGCATGACACTCGTGCTTGAAGATAAGTATTTTTGCACAATGTGGCTCCTAAAGACGAGCCAGTTATGTCATCTGACGTTCAGCTGAACAGTGATCTGCTCCCACACCAAGGAAAGCCAGCTCTGCAGGGAGTCCTGAGCGACTCGATACCTGTCTCCAACGTGGCATAGCCCGAAAGGATTTCCAAGGGAGAAATCTTCATCTTACACCCTAACTTTAGAATCTGCACATAGTATTATGGCCCTCCTTCATACCATAGATAAATTTCAAGGAAAACCTAGGTAGAATCTGGTCTAGAAGATTCCTTATGGGACAAGAAACACTTCTCTTTTCTTCATGAGTAATTTACCTTGTAATGGAAATTTTCTTTCAAATTACAAAAAACGTGATTCTATTAGTGTGTGTGTACACTATTAGTATATACATAGCTGTATCTATGTGGCTTTTTCTTTCTTCTCGCTTCTTCCATGTGGAAGAGAAACATGTGGGACTCCAAAGGAAGCAGAATTAGAGGGTATGTGAGTGTGTGTGTGTGTGTGTGTGTGTGTGTGTGTAGAGGTGTGTGGGGGTGTATGGGTACACACACATACCCATAAGCTGTATGTGGGGTGTCTGGAATAAGAATAGAGAGGAAAATACGGATAATGACACATGGTTCTTACTCACAAAGTAGTAATAAACCTTACAAAAAGCTGATCATAAGCCCTGGATGTGGGTACCATCCTAAGAGGGATTCATTTTTCCAGGTAACATTTTAGATAAATTAGCAAAGAAGGAAATCTGGTGATACTACCAGGGCTGATGAATAACTTCCAAGAATTATTGAAAATGGTCCCAAATTATATGTAGGTCTTCATTTTTTAGTATTTCTCTACCCAATTTTCTACAGCATGATTTACTCTTTTCTATATCCATCTATTTTGGCAAAGAGTTTTTATTAAACAAATGAATAGACATTTCATAGGTAAGATCTAGATCACATGCCACAGAACAAAGTGAATTTCTCATCTTCCACCACCTGGTGACAGCATGCCCAAATTGCAGGTCGCATTTGGTTAACAACTCTCTTAAAGTTTAAAGGTTAAAAATGCCAGTCTAATGTTAAAAGTGGTTTTTAATATAAAACAATCAGTAAGAATATCTTAAGTAAACATTTATAATTTGAGTTAGTAATGAAACCAACCTCTTCAACTTTTTTCTTTGAGGGATAAATATTAATTTCCCAGCCACATCAGATCTCCTTTGGCATTTTCTGTGAAACACTAACCATCTGTACCAAGCCCATGACAGTGATGTAATAGCAAAATCACCTAATGCTTGAATATAAAATGCATAAAATATAAAATGCATGACTCCAAAGCATATACCACAGGTTATTCTGCAATAACTATCATTCACTGTATAACAGTGTCATCTCTACTGTAGCTTGGCAAGCAAAGAGACCAAGTGCTAGGAGGACAAACAAAAGCAAAACAAATCAAGGTAGAAGATGACATCCCACTTTTCCAGAATGTCTCCAAAAAATCTCTACTACCAATTTCATATTGTTGATATTTGAGTCTAAAGATTTTATCACACAATTATTAACTCTCTCTCTAACTTTATTTATAGGTTTGGCAGTTTTAAAAAATAACCTGTTGTTAATTCAGGTACTGTTGATAATGAATTTGTGCCAGTTTGAGCAGGGTTAGGTTAAAATGTAGCTGTCTTCTTTCTATAAATGGAAAAGTGGGACATGGTATGTCCTAAGTAAAATAGCAATATAAATGAGAGTACACTTGTAACTTTTTACTTACTTTGGGACAAAATTTCTCTCCAAGCTCTTTTTCATGACACATTTGTAGGCACCATGCTAATTATGACTAGCTTCAATCTCTAAATAAAAGCAGAACCTGTTTCTTTACTATGTTCTATCAGCCATTAGTTCATATTTATTAATCAACTAATAGGTTATCATCAGAGACATGGTAGGGCCCTGCTCATTCCTGTAACTTTACAACCAAGACACCGAGTCCTGCAGAGTTGACTGACTTGTCCCACAGCTGGCTAGTGGCACAGTCACAGCTAGCAGCCAGGTCTTCTAATTCCTACAGTTTGAAATCTTTACACTCTGCAGTGGCTTTCAGACCAATCTTTGAATCTATAGAGGCCTCAAAGGATGGACTGCGGGGCCAGAAGGGTCCATCTTTAATGTTTTATACTTTGGTCTTCCTTCTCAGAGGTTTTTTGACTTATTTAAAAAACAAACAAACAAAAAAAAAAAACATGGCTTAAAAAAGTCTTAAAATTACATTGTTTAAAAAATTTAAAGTAAAAAAAATGCCTAAAATATGCTGGAAACTTTAACCCTTCACTATAGAGTGGAATTCAATATAAGTAGGATCCCTTAAAATGTCATCTGAAAAAGTTTAGTGACTGAAGGGTCACAGCACCAGAGATTCTGAGCTCAGGCCTTGAAGTCAGAGACCTGAGACTCTGGAACTCTGTGACCGAGGACAAAGTCACTGAATCACTGTAACCCTCAGTGTCCTGATCTGTAACCTGGGACTCATACAGCCTTATAGCGTAGAAGATCAAATGAAATAATCCATGTTAACTGCTGCCATTGATGTGGCATTAGGGCACTGTCACCCTCACATTAACCAGAGAAGAGAATTTTAGATCAGCATACAGTGAGGGGCCATTATCTCGTTTGCTCTGTGTTTTCAAATCTGTCACAGTTCAAGCTGTCTTTTCTTCCACAGGATGAATAAGTGGTTTTATTTTGCTCCCAGGGAGACTTGAGAACCACAGGGCAAGATCATGGACCCTCTAGGCTGCGACAGGAGATCAGGGGCTTGGGCAGCCAGCCCCGCAGCTGTCTCTGAAGAACAAGTCAGAGCACAGAGGCTTAAAAAAGTTTCCCCATCACAGCTGTGGCCTATAACGAGCCTGATTCCGAGCTGGGCAGCTGCGAGGAGGTCAGCAGCCTGGGCACCAACCTGGCCTCACATTCTGAGGTTGCGAATGAGTCCGACAAAGGCCACAGGCAGATTTGGGGAGTGCCAGCCCACAGGCCCCTCTGGGGCTGTCTGGCTGTGGAAACTCACAGTCAGGATCCAAGGACCAGTCTGAGGTCACAGCGGTGTCTTATTTCATTTGCCCGATTCAGCATAACATATGTTTACTGTGCGTGGCTTTGTCAGAGTCAGTGCAAGGGTTAGTGGCACAGGGATGAATCAGGGCCGCAGGGTCTGGCAACGTGGGCAAAGTCCGGGACAGCAGTTCTTCAAGTGTAGTCCCTGGACCAGCAGCGTGAGCACCACTTGGGAACTTGGTAGAAATGCACGTTCTCAGGCCCCAGCCCAGACCTACCGAATCAGAAACGCTGGGGGTGGGCCCAGCAAGCCACCCAAGTGAGTCCGCTACAGCTACAGTTTGAGAACCAGATGTGTTTAAGAGGAGCGGCTAGACACGAGGAAAACAAAACGATGACAGGAAGCTGGCATTCCATCAGGATAGATATCACAAAAACCGCATGGCTTGAAGAATCCACCGACAGTGGGCAGAACAGTCAATCAAGCTGAGAGAAACTGAAGACGGACTCAACGTGAGATAGGTCAGAGAGTTTCACACCCCACTGACTGCAGACACTCCAACAGAAAAACCAGGAATGATTAAGTCATCCGTATGTGAGAAGGGTTTTGTTTAAAGTGGATACTGAGCTTTCTATTCTCTCTATCCAAGAGAGGAAAATTTGCTTAAACTTACCTAAAGGAGATTCCTTATCGACCAGGGGGCTCAGCAAACAGTTAACTCTCTGCCCTCCCTGGAGGTCACCAGAAAGCCCTAGCTGGACAAAGGAGCTTGATTTTAAGTTAAAAATGAGCATTTGTAAAATAAGCAGATTCCTTGGCCCACCCCAAGAGATTCCTCACTCAGAAGGTCTGATAAGGCACTCCGTGGATATAAATGTTTTTGAATATGCATTTTTAACAAAGCATTCCGTTTATCCTGGCTTAGGTGGTCCGGTTTGAGAAATACTGGTTTAGTGATTCACTTGTCCCATGGCAGGAAGGCTGGAACCAATGACACTGAAAAATCTATTATTTCTCTTTTATTCAACACTTGTTTGTTTTTAAGTTGTATTTTGATGTAATTTGTACATTTCTACTAGAAGATATTGGAGAAGTCACGACTAATTTGTGAAATGGAAAAAAGTCACTGGAATCCCAAGGGTAGGAAACACCAAGGTCAAGGTAGAATGGGGCTGAGGAAATGGCAGAGGAAGCTTCTGGTCTTTTCAAGACGGGAGCCTTGCCATCATGTTTTTTACTAGTTGAAAAGGAGATACATTTGAAATTCAATCCAATCTAAGCAAATGGCTGAAACAATTAATCTCCGAATCACAAGACATGAGAGTTGGCAGGGATCTTACCGGCCACGCCGTGTAGCCTCCCAGCCACTGCACACAGGCACTCCTGGGCCTCTGGACGGCCCCAACCACAAGGCCAGCAGTCAGTCCACTGGTCAGAAAGACCTTGCTCAGAGTGAGCTGTGAAATAGCTACGTTTCTTTCCTTAGAGAGAAATGAGAGATTGGTATGCTACCTTCAGACTTATGGACAGATGCTCTTCTTTTTAGGAGGAGAGGAGAGGTGATAAGAAATTAAAGAGAAAACCCTTAATTGGATTATGCAGATACCATAGGGGACAAGACTTTGCCCTTTTTCTTTCTTCACATTTCCCTCCCCACCCCTTTGTGGCTTAGTAAACCACAGCGTTGACGAAGTTAAAGTAGCACAACGTGGAGAGAGGAAGAAAGAAAATCCCATTTTGTTTTGTTTTTTCATCCTTAGATGTCATCTTATTCCTTCATTTTGGTGGCCTTTTGTCTCTGCCAGTTTCCATGGCAACAACAACCAGCAAGCAGTTTGCATCCGTCTCTCCAGCTTGTGCGCAGATAACTCCAAATGGGGTCAAAATCAGCTCTGGGTTGAGGAAGAAAGTAGAAGATTCACGTCTGTGTTTGTGCGTGAATTTGCTGTGAAGGTGCATATATGTTTCTGTGCATTGATCTCACTCAACACTTTCTGTCTGCTAGTGGTTTTTTTTAGAGCTTGTCTTTGTTTCTGATTTGGGAGAAGGAAGCAGTGAGATTTATATTTAGTGACATAGCTGAGACCATACAGATACATAATTCATATAATATTGGAAAAATAAGGAGCATCAGATGATCTTGCAGAAATAATAGCATACAGCATTCTGTGTGCACCTGGGAAGGAGAGAAACTATTTTCTGCAAGTGTACTAGGCTCATGCATTATTTATAAAACCCATCAATGACCAAACTATTAGGTGCAGTTTCATGTCAAGGCATGATATTTATTTTCCTTTCGTTTTACTTCACTGTTTTCCTATTGCAATGCGGTTGGTGTGTTTTGTGCTTTCCTTAGATATTTTTTCTGAAGTGAAGACTGTATTGTCAACAGGTGGTGATGTGGCCACAATTAGGGTCCTCTGAGAAGCACACAACATCTGTTACATAGGTGATTTTTGACAAAGATGTAACAGGCATGATTTTATCCCTTTTAAAAACATAAATCCTTACTTAAATATATTAACACAGCTATATATACCAAATTATAACAACCAGAATTACAGATGAAATTTCCAGAGCAAGCTATTAAAAGAAAGAAATATCTCAAAAGAAATTGGTACCTGCATTAGTTTTCTATTGCTGCTGTAACAAATAACCACAAATTTAGTGGCTTAAACACAAATTTATTATCTTATAGTTTTGTAAGGCAGAAGTCCAAACTGGGCTTCGCTGGAGTGAAATCATGGTATCACCTACATTGTACTACTGCAGGAGGCTCTAGGGAAAAATCTGTTTCCTTGCCTTTTCCAGTTTCTAGAAGCTGCCTGCATTTCTTGTTTCATGGCCCCTTCCTTCATCTTCAAAGCCAACAGTGTAGCATCTCCAATATCTTAACTTAATCACATCTTCAAAGTCCCGTTTGCCATGTAAAATAGCATGCTCACAGCTTCCAAGATTAAGATGTGGACACCTTGGGGGCCATCATTCTATCTACCCCAGTATCTCTTTCATTAAATCATGCCTAACAACAATCATGTTTTCCTTTGATCCTGGTTTTACTCCAAGATTTTGACAAAACGACCTTTTCCAACTTTCCCTAAATCCTATTGTACAGTCAAATATCTTGCTCTTTAACTTCAAGGTCGGCTGACAGCCAATGTTTTGCAGTTTCTACTAGCATAAGCCCACCCCTTCCAGGGCAGTCTGTGGCTGTACCTAGTTCTGCTGCTCCTATTCCTCTGCCTACATTTGCCCCCATCTCAGGTGCTGTCCATTGCCTGTCCCCACACCTCTAGCACTGAGGACCGGTTTCTGCCACAAAAGTGACAAACCTTGAAGATGTGGTAAGAATTTGCTTTAATGTTCAAATTTTCTTTCATGAAGCACATGAATGCCCTTGTTTTCCTATTTGATTTTATATTTGACCCTTCAACTTTATGAACTTCCTACTTGATTTTAAATCTCATTAACTAATTTTAATCCCTTTTGGTAGATCTCTTGCTGAAGTGTAGTCTTGGTGTTCCAACCTCCTGCCTGGCCTGACTTCTGAAAACTGTGCTTACTCCTGTAGCTGGGGGAGCTGGTCTCCTGAGCCAGTGCTAACTCCCACCACCTCCTGACTGCCCAGCTCCGGATGTCCTGCTGTGGGCCTGCTTGGCACCCTGCACGTTCTCCCAACCCTGTCTACTGCATCCAACCGGAGGATGCTGCCACACCCATCCTGCCTGTGTCAGCTGTCCACTGCTGACATGACCCCTCCCCGCCATCACACTCCTTCCCTTGGAAAGATCATGTTTCCACTCCATAGGGAGAAGGAAGCCAAAGAAATGGAAAGCAGCCCCAAGGGGCATTGCTATAGCCGCCTCCAACCTGGGTATGAAGAAACTACCCCCACTCAGGGGTTTGCAATGCACATATACATGTTAAAGCCACAATCACTCTCACGCACACGTGCACACACACACACCCCTTGTCTCCCCAACACCTGCCATGGAAGTCCCCATATGTTTCTGAAATAACTATTTACATTTTAACAGACAGTTCCAGCTTCCGGGTCAGAAGTAGCTCCTCATTGCGTAATTCTTTGGATTGGGCAAGAAATGTACTGGGAGCAAACATGCTTGCAAAGCCCTGTTTTCTAAAATATAAAATAATGTGACTTTTTTTTGCAGAGATGTCATCACTGACCAGCCTGAAGTGGTTTGGACAGCTGTGAGAGGTGGAATGATCGTGTCAGCCCCTGTCACCCTCTGCATACCCCACACAGCCACATGGCCTAGTGGCTGGCCAGGGAGAGAGCTTGGCCACTGCTCCCTGCAACTCCATACTGCATCCAAAGTCACAAACTCACTCCTGAAGCTGAGCAGTCCAGACTCACAAGCAATGTGGCACTGATGCCTGGAATCGTTGAAAAGGAGTTTTCTTTTTCTTTTGTTCTAAACAAGGTAAGGAAACAGACGTTACCCCTGCCTTCCTTCCATCTCCATCCAATGTCAAACAGAGGGCAGACACTCTAGAGTTCCAGGTGTTTTCATTAGGAACTATCTTAATGAGCTGTTTCTGGCCAGAATAATAGTGTCCTCCAACTTGAACACTAAAGAATACTTTTATATGTTTCTTTGATTTCCAGGGAAGAAAAAAAAAGTTGGGAATAAATAAAAGGAAAGGTTGAGAGAAAGTTCGATTATATAATTGACTAATGTACAGCATTTCTCCACTGATTATGATCATTTTTAAACAAAATAGACTTAGTGAAGATTTTAACTACATCATGACCAGAATTCTACTTTCCTTTCCCTTTCTTATGTCTCTATTGCACTAATAAATTTCTATCACAGAATTTCAAAAATAACCTTGTTTTTTATACATCAAACCATCTTATGGTATCTACTGGATCTCTCTTGAATATTTTCTCCCTCTGTTGTTTCCAATGAACTAAATGGCTTTAGTAAGGCCCTCATGGCCTCCTCATTGTCAAAATGAGAAAGTACACAACAACCTATATAGAAACACATATATGCACAGACACAGATATAAAAGCATACAAATAATCTGAAACATGAAGCCAAAGTGTAGACAGAACAAAGGCTCCATCATCATTTAACTCTACAACCTTATGCAAATTACTGAGTGTCTCTGAGCCTAACTCACATTTGCTATCTATAAAACTGAGCTAATAAGTATTGAAAAATGAAACTGATGATATTTGAATATATCACAGAGTTTTGTGAGAATTATGTATGTAAATTACATGCAAAGCATTTACAACAGTGCTTGGCATGTAAGTCCAATAAGAGCTTCTTGTTGCTGTTTTTAATGGTGATGGTGGTGGTGGTGGTGGTGGTAGTGACAGTAGGAATGGTAGTGGTGGTGATGCTAGAAGTGATGGTAGTAAAAGTTTTAGAATATGTAGTGCATTGGGGAAGAGAGTATGAGTAGTAAAACCAACATTTATGTAATTTAAATTATTTTTGAAATACACTGTCCCATTGATATCCTTATGGCGAAACTGAGATAAAATGAGCCGCCAATCTTTGGGTTCAGAACTTTACAACATTGGCTCTGAAAATCACAACAGCCCAAACAGGTAGGTGTTACTAGTCTCATTTTACAGATGAGAAAACAGAGCCCCACGCAGTGAAGTAAGTGCCCAAGGCCATGCAGCGGACACTGTCTGCAGCCCAGATTCTGTCATTTGGCGAACATTCTCCTCCTGGCCAGTCTTCACAAAGCTCACAGCACCTCCCACTGCTGGGGCCTTCCAGCGAAGCAGGCAGGCAGGCAGGGATTCAGACTCCCAGTGTGTGACAGAGGAGGAGACGAGAAGGATGGGGAAACAGATGAGGCAGGCAGGAGTTCGGGGAGCTGGGACTAGAATGCAGGTTGTGCGTGAGTGAGAGGAGGGGGCTCAGAGGCAGAGAGCAGCTAAGGGAGGTGAAAAGACGGTGGGGATGAGGAAGGGCAGTAAGGACACATAGCCCAGGACCAGGGAGGGGCCAGCTAGATTCTTCAGTTGACTCATAACAGCGACTCTCCCAGTCTGCCTATAGCAAGTGATGATTATTCTTTTTCAGTTGAAAAGACCGTCAAACATTTTAAATTACAATTGTCAGTAGTGAGACAGAGTTTCATCATGTGAAATGATCTAAAGCTGTGAAGCATAAAGCCTTCTTTAAACAGCAAAGTAATGGCTCCCTGCAGAGAACTCGACTCCAAGCACGGAGCAGGACTCTCTTTTCCCAGAGACACTGGGAGGAAAATTAGCAAGTTCCTACAGCTTTATGAAAAAGATAGCCTTGGAATCACCTAGGACACACAGGCACCATCTTCCCAGCCTCCCCCCAGCACACTACCCAGACTGCTCGCCTAAAACGCCAAACCGACCTGACGGAAACCACCGCCAGGAACACATCTGAAATGCGGACAAGATCCCATCGTGTTGTGCTAATGGGGGAGAGGTGAGGCAATGAAAAGTTTAAAGGGATAAAAAATAGCCATCCCAAACCACACGCTGTATTACGACTGTGTTCGTGAGCTTCTCTCACCCGACAAAAGTTACTAATGAGCAGCAAAATTGTCTATTTGTGGGTTCCTTTCTTCTGTTCTCCCATAACCAGGCAGCAGGAAGAGAGTTCAGGGAGCCCACGAGTTGGCCTCCGACCGTGCCAGGTGCCCACCGTCAAGCTAAGACAGCTGGTGAGAAGAATGAAGAGGGGAGAGGGGAGACGCCAGGTATGGGGCGGGGACTGGGATGGGGGAGGGAGGAGGTCAGGACCTGCGTCCAAGTTTACATCTTTCCAGGACCACCTGTCGTCCCTTTGTTTCTGGTTGTTACTTTTGTCCCACAGCACAGCTGCCAAGAGTTTCCAAATGACAAGAGGCCCTGGACTTCAGGTCCTGGGGCAGTCCCCACTGCATTCCTTGGCATATGGGCCAATGGGATTTTCTGGAAGTTCCAAGCACTAGGACAGCCCTTTCTCCACTATACCGTCTGCTCTAGCCCTGGGAACCTTTTCAGAATAACTAAATCCAGACAAAGAAGAAAGGAATCAAGGAATCATTCATTCAACAAATATTTATTGAGCACCTGCTATGTGTCAGGAAATGTTCTAAGAACTAGGAAGGAACACTGCCGTGAATAAAATAGAGAAAGACCAGAAACAGGAAACTCCAGCTACTAGGAGACTTGGGACTTGGGGGCATTTGAGCAGCCCTCTCAGCTGTCACCCTGGGCTCTTCTGCAGGGTGCCTGTCCAGTTGTACAGGACAATCTGAGGAAGGATCTGGTCACATCTGGCCTCACGTCCCATCTCTGTTCTCAAGACTCAACTAATTACAAATGTCAGTCAGCCAACACCATTTCCAGAGCACCCTCTGGGGACATAGCCCAGCACCAGGTGCTGAAGCAGGGCAGAGGAGGAGCACACATGGCCCCTGGTGGCAGGAGATGGGGGTGGGTGGAGGTAGGAGAGGACCTCAGTGCACAGTGCACAAGTCAAGAGCTCTTGGAGGAGGGGACTGAGCTGAGGGTCAGGTAGCATCGTCCCCTCTGCCACCTCCCAACAGCACCACTTGTTTCCTCCAACTGAGCCAGGCTCTCAGTCTCTTGACATAGATTTCTCTCCCTTATCCAGGACTCTGTCCAGGCTGCCTCACCTGAGCAACTGTGCTGATATGGCTTGTATCAGAATTATCGAGGCTGCACTAACCAAGTAGTTTATGTCATTGTCTGCTATTGATTCAGCAGCCCTGGGAGAAATTGCAGGCACCTCACAGGAGGCAAAGATAAAGGTGAAACAAAAGATCCTCCCAACTGTTTTTCCCCCCACGCCTCCCAGGACCTGCCCTGGATTGAGAACCACTTTCCAAATCTTTACCAGCTGTCTGGCAGCTTGCCACAGATCAATAAGTCTTCTTCAGAGTTCCAACTTGCAAAAATATTTACTGTACATAATTTAATATAACCCTCTCCTGGATAAGGAGCTGACACTTTTAATTACCTGGATCAAGTGCTCTCCTTCTATAGGACACGGCAGACACGTGGCTCGGAATGCCAACTACACACATTTCCCAGGAGTTTTCACTATTGATTTGTAAAGAGGAAGAAGACAAGGGTTCATGGGATGGTGACCTCTACGTGGGGCAGCTGGGGTGAGGGTGGACAGAGACATAACTTGCAACTTTTTCTCCTAGTGGAAATTTCTAAATATTGTTCCCTTTTTTCCCCATCACTTTCTTTCCTACACCCTTCAATAGATCTTTGCTTGCTCAAATGCAGATTTTTTTCCCCCTATTCCCAAAGAACTTGGTTGTGCATCTTCTTTGGGACTCTGCCTGGGGTAGCTGGACCCCCAGGATTCATCATCTTCAGGTCCCTGAGGATACATGACTGCAGCTGTGTGATCAGAACTGACTGCAGCAGCAGCCACGGCAATAATAGCTAGCACATGCTAACCACCCTTTGTGGTCAGACATGGGACTAGGCTTTCAATTTACATTATTTCTAAGCTGCAAAATAAGCCTGCACGGTGGTGTTACTATGCCCATTTTTGGATGAGATACAGAGGCTCAGAGATGTTATATAACTTACCCAAGGTCACCTACTAATAAGTTGCTAAGCCAGGACTCAAACACATATCGGTCTGACTGAAACTCAGTGTTGCATCTCAAGCCCATCCAGAGGAAGCCCCACACATTCCCAGAGAAGCTCCAGAAATCCATACTGATTTCTATCCTAGGGTTGTGTGGAGTGAGGATGAACAAATGCCTTCCAGTTTTGGAGACTGGCTTCCTCAACTCTTCTGGCCTCCATCCCCTGGGCTTGGCTTCTCCTCCAACCCACCTCTTCCTGGGGCCCTGGAAGAATGTCCACCCAGCACCGCGGACAGAGCCTTGGTCCAGCTACTTCTGGCGCTGGCTCATTCTGGCCCGCATGAGGCATCTTCCACACCTTCTCCTCTAGCTCTCCTCCTGTCCTCCCAAAATGGTCGGGAGGTCACTCTGCAATGTGGGCATTCCTCTCAAATGCAAATTAAATTCCTCTGGCATCTTAGACAAAAAGCAATTCCCAAGCAATCATGGCACCTAAAAATTTGTGGGTGTACAATAAATATTCAGCTCCTAACAACAATTGCCACACTTGCTAATGATTGTGTGGGTGCATTTGGTTTCATAGGCAGAAAAGCCAAATGAGAGATTGTTGGAACCAGAAAGGGAATTATTAACCCAAAGTTGCTGTGCTTGGCTGTGACAAAGGGCTGGTGCTGAGGAAGCAGAAGATGGAAAATGGAAACCTCTGTACCCACATGAATCACAAGTAGACCCAGACTGGCCAATCCCACCAATTTATATTCAGTTGAACTGTATGAATGTTCATGTTGAATGCTGTTTTCAACACCATAGAATTTTAGAGCTGCATATTTTACTGAGATGCCATTGGGCCCTGGAAGAAGTAGGTGTTAATTCTGGGCCACCCCTAGGAACTAAGTAGGGCAGAGAGGATATGATGGTAAAGGAACTTGGAAATTTGCTCAAAATGGTGGATTCAAAATGGATGGGGACAGTTCTTCAGCCAAGTGCTCTTTGCTGTGAGCAGGAGGAGACCTGTGCAACCTACTAAAACTGCATCATGCAGCAAAGGGGGAATGAGCAGCAAAGCACGAAAATACATCAGTTCTCAAAATGATGAATGAAGCACCTGGGCTGGTTAGTAAGGAATTTGACTCCCAACACTCACTATAAGGTGGGGAAACACCACAGAAACCTGCCACAGTTTGCATATTCCAGGTGAGACAAGCAATAGATACATTTTTGTACAGAAGGACAGAGCTGCAGGCAAGAGACAAACTGATCTGTGTTTCACACCTCTGTTCTCTGGGCAAACTTAACCATCATCACCTTCCCCGACATACACACACTGCTATTTTCTATAATTTGTAAACAATGTCTGGAAGAGATGCTTGAAAACCTTCACAGACATTCCTGTGCATCTCTAAATTGATGATGCGTCTCAGAGAGGAGCAGGAGGGATGACCAGTGAAGGGAGATGTGTGTGTGCAGAGGAAGGAGAGAATAAAAGCTCAGGGAAGGATTGGGTCACAGTTCACGCAGGTCACAGGATTTATGTTGATTGCTGACTGGTCTGAATGAGCGCAATGGGCATGTTTACAGGTGTGTGTATCAGAATATATGAACCATATGATGTTAATAGCAGCCAGGTGAGGGTGGTCGGCCTATGGACGATTTTTTTTCCTTTCTTGTTTAGGGGTATATTCTAATTTTTTAACAATATATTATTTGGGTAATTAAAAGCATAGGAATTTAAAAATATTTGAGGTGTGAATCTGAATAATTGGTACCTGGATTATATACTAATGAATAAGCTGCAGAAAAATTTGGAAGAGGGTCTTCAATCCTCAGCAGCAATACAAGATTATTCAGAACCACGAGTCAGGTTAGATTGACTTGGGATGACAGGTGTGAAGGCCATAGCTGTGGAGGCAAAGTCAGAGCCAGGAATCACCACCTCGCTCGCTGGAGGGGTACAGGTAACTGTCCTGAGAACATAGAGAAAAGCCAGTCCACCAACACAGCCTCACAGGGGAATGTTCCAAAGGGAGAAATAGGAGGTCCTGAATAAGAAAACAAATGGGTTAGACCAGTGAAACGGGTACAGATACACAGAGAATGACAAAGAGACCACCAAGAAAATCTCAGGGTCTGCCCCTGGCCCATGCAGCCAAGTAATTACTAGCCCAAACATTCACCCTTTTTGAAGGTTCAGCAGATAGACACTCCCCCCCTTCAGCTCCCATAGCATCACCCACTGAAACTGTATCCATCACACCAGCAAATTCCTTAACCCCACTTCACTTCCAACTACCCCTCCCCATTTCTCCCTTTTCCTTTATAGCAAAACTCTTCAAAAGAGATATCTGTAGTCATTATATCCAATTTCTCATCTCCCATTTTCTCCTGAAACTAGTACTATCACATTTTTGTTTCCTCTACTTCCTCCAAACTTTTCTTGTCATGCTCACCATTGCACTTCATGCTGCTAAATCCAAAGGAAGCTCATAGTCCTCTTGTTTATTAATAAGCCATCAAAAGCATTTGTCAACATTCGTCATTTCCTCCCCTTGAAATGCTTTATTCACATGGTCTCCAAGCACCATACTGTCAGGTTTTCCTACTAACTCACAGACCACAGCTTTTCAATCTACTTTGCTTCTTCTTCCTGACAGCCTTGAACTCTTAACTTTGGAGCACCCAGGATTCAGTCCAATGCTTCTCTTTTCTACTTATATTCACTCCCCTGGTTATAGCATCTATTCTATGGCTTTAAAGACCATCTGTATGCCAGAGACTCGCAAATTTATGTCTCCAGTCTCTACCTCACATTGAACTCAAGATTTGTAATCCACTTTCCTCCTTAATATCTCCACTAGGATATCTAATAGGCATCCCAAGCTTAACACATCCAACACTTCCCCATAAATCCACCCCTTCTGCTATCTTCTCAGTCTCAGTTGATGGCAATTCCAACCTTTCAGCTGCTCAGGCCAAGAGGCCTTGGAATCATCCCTGACTTTTCTTTCTCTCACACCTCACACTTAGTGCATGAGCACATCCTGTTGACTCAACCTTCAAAATAAAGACAGAATTTTACTTCTCACAACTTGCACTGCTACCTTCCTGGTCAAAGCCTGTCATTCCCTGCCTGGATCATTGCAATAGCTGGTCCCTCTGCTACTCCCCTCTTCTCACCCCTGAGTCCATATTCAACACAGAAACCAGAGTCGGATCATGTCACTCTTCTTCTCAAAACCCTCTAGTCATTTCCCATTGGAGAGTTTCCCTCAAATCCATGTTTCTTTTTATCTACACTTTACTTCTACCTTCACTTCCCCACTTCTGTGTCAAGACCACCCACATCCTCCCATATTATTCTCCACCCAGCAGCCGGTGTTATCTTTTTAAGTAAGACATAAAATCATGTCATTCTCCAATTAAAAGCCCTTCAGTGGAGTCCTGCTGCCCTTGGGATGAAGTCTAAATTCCTCAGGGTCACCGTGGCCTTCTTGGTGAGCTCAGTCCATCTCCTCTTGGCCACACAGTGGCAGTCCTGGTGTATCTCCTGGCCTGGGGCCTTGGTGAGCACATGCAGTGGCCATTGATTCTGTGTGCACTATATTAGTTAACCTGTCACTAGAGTACTTTCTGATGAGTTGCCCTCTTTGTGTGAGTTTGATCTCCCCAACAAGATTGTTTTTAGCTCTTTGTGAGCTAGGATCACATCTGTTTTACTAACTGTCCCTTTATCAGCTCCCTGATAATAGGAGATCACCTGATACTTGTTTAATTAATGGGGCAGAGCAGGCTGTGTAACTTGTGTAAAGGGATGCTTGGTCAGTGTTTCTGGGCCATGGGTTGAATTTCTTCCCCCAGCACATCTGCAGTGGCTACTATAAAATGTTCATAGAATGGTCAATGTGCTAGCCATTCAGTACAACTAGTTTTTCAATTCCTTTGAACAAAAACACCAAGAACAAATGACTTTACCTGCATATGTTGCAATGACAGAAAAGCTTTATCCCTTGGGACAAGAATAAAGGTAGTTCTGCTGACATGATAAGTATCAGGACAAAAGGATGATGATTTGATACAGTGGTTCAACAGGCTGCACGTTCCCTTGCAGAATCTGTTACTCAGTCATGGGAGGGAATTGGTAATGAGGATGGCAATCATGGTGGCCAGACAGCCAGAGCTGCAGCTTTCCTTATCTTGTGTTTCATGGGAGGGAGCCCAAGATTCTGCCCACACAGACACTGTTACAAATCTATACCTCAGTGTTTGAGGGTTTGAGGGGTGCCATTGCTCTACTGTTTTGATAAAACCCCATGGAATCTCCTGCCAGATATTTCAGGCTGGACTTGTTAGAGGGGAGCAACAGATGTGTCACACCCCTCAGAGAATTTCAGAATATCCAGGGTCAATGCCTCAAGTACCCAGACTTCCCATTCCAAACCTTGGAGGTCAACTCTAAGAACATAGAGACAATCAACCTAAAGACGTCATAGATTTGGGGGGAATATGTTAATTTATAGAGAGTGCCAGTCAGGGAGGAAACACAGCATAACAAAATGATCTGAGACTCACGAGACCTGATTCTCACCATTAATTTCCTAAGTCACCTTGAACTAGGTACAGAAATTCTCTAAGCCTCATCTGTAGAAAGAAGAAGTTGGAAGTATAGCTCATCTTATACTAGCTAGGAAAGGAAAATGAAAGGCATCTTTGGCCTGGATCATTTAACTTGGGGTAGCAAATGACAACGGCCAGGTTCCTTGGCCCATGTCAGAGAAGATTTGTGACAACAGCATCAACCTCTTCTCCTGAGCAGAATAAAAACTTCCTGCCAGGTGTTGCAGCAGAATAGAGCACAGAGTGAAGACAGCAGGTTATAAACCAGAGTGTGACGACTCATAGGGACTCGAGCACACCTCTCTTTCTGTTCCCAGTTTAGATCTGGAGACCCCGGGTGGCTCAGTCATACTGTCAGTGGCCTAGATATCTCACCCCCTAGGCCAGAGCTCTTCCCACCACATCATGGTGGCTTTTATGGGCTTGGAACTATCTGCCTCTAGCCTCCCCCAAGGGGGAAAAAAGGCAGGGAGTGGAGAAAGAAGCCCATCCATTTCTCTTTCTACCAGCAGATACTGTGCCTTGCAGTCCCTTCTCAGATTCCCCCATCAAAAAGGTATAGGACATAACTTGCCTGAAGTTTGGAAAGAATCCCAAACTGACATTCCTCCCAGCCACCTAATGACAGTAATGGTGCCTGTACCTCCAGAAAAAAACATGATGACCAGAAAGGAAAATATATACATTCTTCCTTAGGATTCAACCTTATCCCTTCCATCTTCACTTGGGAAACAGAATGAGTATGCAACTGAAGATCATGTGACACACTTATGAATGATACGAGGTCCAATTAATATCCTCAAAAAATTCAGTCTTCTACTTCCCAAGATGGCTAAATATTCCCAGTACTAGGCAGTACTCAGTGCCTGTGCCCAGAGTACACGAGGAGGCCAGGCAGAAATAGTTCAAGTTGGTGTCTCTCCAAGATATTATTGACTTTCATTTACTGTTCATGCTGAACTACCCACATTCCACTTTATATGGGCGTGGTGCTGGCTTAGAAATCATTTTCAACTATAACTACAACTTTAACAGAATACCTTCTATTAAGAATATAACCGTATATGGAGATTTCTCAAAAAACTAAAAATAAAACTACCATGTGACCCAGCAATCCCACTGCTGGGTATATATCCAAAGGAGGGGAATTCAGCATATCAAAAAGATCTCTGGGTAGATGCCCAGTAACAGGATTGCTGGATCAAACGGTAGTTCTATTTGTAGCTCTTTGAGGTATCTCTATATTACTTTCCACAGAGGTTGTACTAGTTTGCAGTCTCACCAGCAGTGTATGAGTGTTCCTATCTCTCCACATCCATGCTAACATTTATTGTTTGGTAATATGCTGAAATAAAAAAAAATTAAAACAAAAAGATCTCTGAGCTCCCATGTTTATTGCAGCACTATTCACAACAGTCAAGATTTGGAATCAACCTAAGTGTCCATCAATGGATGAATGGATGGAGAAACTGTGGTACATATACACAATGGAATATTATATAGCCACAAAAAGAATGAAATCCTGCCATTTGCAACAACATGGAGGATATGGAGAACATTTTGTTAAGTGAGGTAAGCCAAGCACAGAAAAACAAATCTTACATGTTCTCACTTATATGATGAAGCTAAATTGTAAAAACAATTGATCTCATGGAGACAGTAAGTAGGATGATAGTTACCAGAGGCTGGGAAGTGTAGTGAGGAATGGGGATAAAGTGGAGGTGGTTAACAGGTACAAAAATATTTGACAGCACAACAAAGTGACTATAATCAACAATAAGTTAAGGTATATTTTAAAATACCTAAAAGAGTGGAACTGGAATGTTCCTAACACAAAGAAAAATGATAAATTCCTGAGGTGGTGGATACCCCAATTACCCTGACTTGGTTAATTCACATTGTATACCTGTATCAAAACATCACATGTACCCTATAAAGATATACAACTATTATGTACCCATAATAATTAAAAAGAAAAAATACAACTATATACTTTAATGGGCCACAAACACTTTGGCCTAATTATGCTCATAATTTAGGATATATAAGCTTCATGAAAATTCCGTGATGTAAATAGTGCAGGTTAAACTATCCCAATTTTATAGACCACATCTTATGTCCCCTATTCCAGTCTCATTTTCCCTGTACCTCATTTCAGCTGCAAATGCATTAAGGACAGTGAGTAATAAACCACCAGAATCTTCAGTGGTGATAAAGTATAATTTAAGATCATTTCCTGAAAAATGCTTATATTCTTACAACGCCCTTCCAGTATGCTGTATTAATAATTAGATTTCAGAAGGGAAGGAATAGTTGGGGGTACAGGGTGTTAGATCATTACCAAAATCTGAGACTTTTAATACAAAAAACATGGCTTTCTTTAAAAGACCAAAATATTAAAGCACGTTGCCTAAAATGGTGATCTCATTGTGAAGCCATATTATATGTGTCATGGCAAAACAGCAAATCCTAACTCAATCTTGGACTAAAAGAGGCCAAGTTCAAAGGACAAAGTTCACAGATATCATGGAGTTTTTTAGGGTTAGTGGTACTGAACATTCAATCAGCTTGGACATGAGAGGTCTGCAAGGTGGGATAAGAACAGTAAGCCTCCTTGGGAATACATGTTTTCTAAGGAAAATCGGGCTGGCTGTTTGCACTGCCAACATTGTTCTCTGTCAGGTCTAAGATGTGTCTGGTAAATAAGCAGGAGAAACACAGATCTCATCCTTTACAATCAAGGGAACACCTGGAGGGGAGAGGCTATCTGAAGTGCATGAAGCTCACATCCACATACGTTCACCTGCCCAATCCAGCTTCAGCGGGAAAAGGGAGAATATCAAAATCATAAAGGAAATGAATGCTTCTTCTCATCATTCTCCTCTCTCTCTTTCAGCCTGCCTTCCCTGCTCTATCTCCAAAGCTGTTCTTTCCATTTAACCTTGTGAGCTTTAGGTCTTTCATTGTGAGCTTTATCTAGAAGTCAAAGGCTAATGGGTAGGTTACACATTGTTTTAGCCCACTTTGTGTCGCTACAACAAAATACCACAGACAGGGTAATTTACAAAGAGCAGAAATGTATTGGCTTGTGATTCTGGAGGCTGAGAAGTCCAAGATCAAAGGGCCAGCATCTGGTGAGGGATTTCTTGCTCCATCATCTCATGGCTGAAGGGCAAAGAGAGGGTGAGAAAGAGAGCAAAGGAGGCTGTCATCCTTTTACAAGGAACCCGCTTCTGTTATAACAGAACCACTCCCACAATAACATTAATCCACTCGTGAGGGCACAGCCCTCGTGCCCTAAACACCTCTTTAAAGGTCCTGCCTCCCGACACCTCCTCATTGGAAATCAAGTTTCCAACACATTAACTTTCTGGAACACATTCAAACCATATCATACATCTTGTCTTTCTTATCCCCCAAAAAGGGATTTGAACGTGTCATTATACATTTGTCAAAATCCACAGAATGTACAACACCAAGAGTGAACTCAAATGTAAACTACAGACTTTGAGTGATAATAATGTGTCAGTGTAGGTTCATCTATTATAACAAATGTACCATTCCACTGGGGAATGTTGACAGTGGGGGAGGTTGTGTGTTGGGGGGGAACAGGATATATGGGAACCCGCTGTTCCTTCTGCTCAGTTTTTCTGTGAACCTAAAACTGCTATAAAAAATTTCGTTTATTAATTTTTTAAAAAAGAGATTTGAGTTCTTGCTACACTCTCTGCTCAACACTCAACATTTTCCTCTGGCAAACCTGTTTTTCCCAAGATGGGATATTTTTGTGCAGAAAACTTCGTGAACTCTGTGCTTCATAAAAAGAGGCCACAGTCTACACAATTTAGGAATAGTTAAGACAATAAAAAATGAAAGATGTTTCAGTCAAGAGAGTCTGGGGAGGACCCAGAGAAAAGTATCCAGGTTGAACAAGGGCACAGAAAATTTGACCCAGGAGGACAAACTAAAAAAATTTCAGTTTGGTCTAGAGTTGCACAGCCCAGTCAGTCATTAGGCACATATGGCTATTTAAATTTAAATGTGCATTAATTAAAATGTCAGTTCTTCAATCCCACTAACCACATTTGAAGGGTTCAGTAGATACATGTGGCTAGTGGCTACCATATTGGACAGCACAGAGATTTCCATTGTTGCAGAGAGTGTTATCGGACAGCATTAGTGTAGAATGGGATCAGCAGACTTTTTCTGTAAAAGGCTAGCTAGTAAATGTTTTAGACTTTGTGGGCCAAACCATCTCTGGTCATAACCACTCAGCATTGCCTTTCTAATGTGAAAACAGCCACAGACAATATGTAAATGAATGGGCATAACTGTGTTCCAATAAAACTACTTACAAAAACAGGATTTGGTCTGTAGGCCAAGTTTGCCAAGCCCTGGTTTAGAGGAACCATTCCTAATCTAGGAACATTCAACTCTCAGGAGGTTTTAATTACTGCAGTGTATCTTCTTCTACGCACTACAAGCAATAGCTGCAGACTGAATAACATATCCATCACATACCTGGACCTTTACTTATCAGAATACCTCTGTATTATCATGCCTGAGAAAATACAAATCCATTTCAAATCATTACTGCTTTCAAAGGAGCATTTGTCATTGTATATTATTCTCAATAAATGAACCATGGATTTTTTTCTCTTTTATTATGTTTCTCAGATACAAGTAATGCATATCTGGCTTAGACAAATGAGAAAGTAATATAAAAAAGAAAGGAAAAAGGAATTACCTGAGTTTCTGCTCAGGAGATTTTTAACCATTGTTAATATGTAAATAGACATATATGGTTCTTTTGTTCACTGCCATATTCCTGGTACCTAGAATAGTGCTGAATGCATGGTCGATGCTCAATAAATATTCATTGAATTTTAAAAAATGATTGAATATTACCAAAAATAGGAGTGTCCATGGATGTACTTCAAGAATTCTATAAACTTTCTGACTGAAGTAATGCTGGGTATATGTGAGGATTTCTGGAGTGGCCTATAGTTTTCTTGATATATCAAAAGTGTCTGTGACCTAAAAAGGTGAAGAACTCCTTAGTCATCCCCAGGACTGAACCTACAAGGTATTTATGTTTGTGTACATCCATGATTGAGCTCCCTAGAGAAGGAGACTTTTTTTTTCCAGGGCAGTCTTCCATGACTGACCAAAGTCATCTATCTAGATCCAAACCATCCCAGGTGGAAAAGCTGCTTGACTTGAACATAATTCACTCTCAAAAAATGAGGATGGGGCTTCTCATGTCACTTTTCCAAATCTGAGAAGACGGATCCAGTGTATAGAAAAAGACCCTTGTGGCCTTCTCAAGAAGTTCAGGCTTGTTTCACCTTCTCTGGGCCCTGTCAGTTCAGCAGGTGCGAACATGATCTGAACGAAGTCAGATGATTACCCAAATCCAATTCCTGCAGGGACGAGCCAAGATAGCGGCACCACTGTTGGCACACTAGGGTCAAGAAGCAAGTTGCAGGCCTTTGACCCCACGGGACAGTGGGAGGATGAGTGTCCCGGGGATGCCCTCACTGTGGGTAGGCAGTGCCTGGATGACAGACAAAAGCACAGCATCTTGTTTGCTACCGTCAGCAGTGAAGAGTCAACAAAGAAATTCAGGGGATATTTTCTTCCTCAAGATGCTTTTATAATCTGGCGAGGGGGGGAAATGACTTGAGATTTATAGAACCCATTTAGAGTTCTCTCAGGCATTTTACCTGCATCTGTTCCATAAGGATGCAAGTATAGGTTTCCTTTCTCCATCTTCATAATACAGCACAGTCAAATCAGTGCCATTAATTGCTGAGTGTAGAGGGCTTTCTGATGCCTAATGAAACCTTTAGGAAAGCAGTCTCCTTAGAAGCAGTTCTATTTATAGACTGTACATTTCCCTGGCCTCCTTCTCTTATCACTAAGAGCACGGGGAGGAGGCAGGAAATTTTTGCTTCTGAGAAAATTATCATCTGCTCCTCTCACTTATTCTCCACCTGGAGTCCTGATCCCAATTGTGACATCCTAATCATTTCCAAGAGCAACCAGGATGCTGTCACAAACAGTGGATTATGATTTCAATTGGAGAGTATGGCTAGAAGCTAATCATTTCACAAACAAAAGGCCTGTTTTTATGCAAATGGACATAGTTACAATAAATCTGCAAAGACAATCGACCAAAAATATAATCGATGATAAACAGATTTATGGCTAAAAAAGATGTGTGCACACACAAAAAAAGTGGCAAATGATTCTTTTTTTTTTTTTTTTTTTTTTTTTTTTTGAGACAGAGTCTGGCTTTGTTGCCCTGGCTAGAGTGAGTGCCGTGGCGTTAGCCTAGCTCACAGCAACCTCAAACTCCTGAGCTCAAGCGATCCTCCTGTCTCAGCCTCCCGAGTAGCTGGGACTACAGGCATGCACCACCATGCCCAGCTAATTTTTCCTGTATATATATTTTTAGCTGTCCATATAATTTCTTTCTATTTTTAGTAGAGATGGGGTCTCGCTCTTGCTCAGGCTGGTCTCAAACTCCTGAGCTCAAACGATCCGCCCACCTCGGCCTCCCAGAGTGCTAGGATTACAGGCATGAGCCACCGCGCCCGGCCCAAATGATTCTTGAAAGGGATGTTATACCTGATGCAAAACTATGATGAGGAAATCACCTAAAATTTAACAGTTGCATTTCTCAAAACTGGGAGCCAACCTGTGCCTTAAATGAGACACAGCTATAAAAAGAAATTGTTGGAAGGCATACTGCATCCCAAATGTCATTAAGTTTGAAGCTCAGCTCCTGAAGCCCTTCCCAACCCACTGCCCTCACAGGTGGAGTATTTATCCCCATCTCAGCTAATGGCAGCTCCATTCTTCAGACGCTTGGGCAAAACCCTGGTCTCCTCTCTTGCTCTCACATACCATATCCAATCTGTCAGCAAATCCTGCTGGGTCAAAGTATATCCCAAGTCCTATCACTTCTCACCATCTCCCCTGCCATCACCCTCACCCAAGCCACTACTTCTGCCACCTGCAATATTTAAAAAGCCTCCTGTCTCTCTGCCTCTGAGTTTTCCCTGCCTTCAGGCTATCATCCTATTAAAACATAACTCATATTATGTCCCTCCTCTAATCAAAACCTTCCAATGGCTTTCCTTCCAAAAGCCAAGGGCCAAAACCATCTGCTTTCTCCCCACCTCACCCACATCATCTCCCACTAAGCTCCCTCTCACTCAGTCTACTCCAAGCTCACTGACCTCCAGGCAGCTTCTTGAACATACCAGCATATCGATGTCCCAGGGCCTTTGCACTTGCTGGTCCTCTTGCTGGTCCTCTTGCCTCTTGCTCACCCCCTAATATGCCCGTGGCTAGTTTCCTCATGTCTATATTTAAAAATGCCCCCTCCGAGGCCTTTCCTGACAACACTTCTCAAAATCCCAATTTCTGTCCCTTCTCCACTATTCATATCCCCTCCCACTTCACACTTACCACGACACAACATACTTTATCTTATTTATCTTGTTATTTTCAATGTCTCACAATAGAATGCAGGGGTTTTTGTCTCTTCTGTTCATGAATGAATCACTGCTAGAGTGCCTAGCCCACCATATGACACTCAACAAATACTTGTCGAATATATTAATGCTGAAAATACAGTAATCGGCACTCCAAATGTTAATTACAAGTTAATAACAGAATGTAATTGAAAAAAATTCGAAACAGCCTAAATGCCTATGAGTAAGAAATTGGTTAGGTAAATAACAATACAGTCATCAAACGATACACTATGTAGCTCTCAAAACAAATGATGTATAATAGAATTTACTCACATATGTGGAAAGCTCACCACAACATATTAAGTCAAATAAGAAGGTGAAAAACAGCAGGTATATTACCCCAGTGTAAAATATTGTATGATATATGTATGTATCTCATGTATTTATTACAAAACTCCATTTGTGTGTGTATGTGTGTAGATAGATGAGAAAGAGATAGAGATGAGACAGAGAGAGAAAGAAAGAGAGCAAATTGATCAATCTTGGTAGAAGAACTGACGGAGATCTTTGCTTTCTTTACCCCTTCTGTATTGGATTTTCTACAACGAGCAGCTTTTTAACACAATTTTTTTAAAGAGGGCTTTCTCTTTAACATTTACTGAGAGTTAGCTACCTGCAGAGAGCCTGACTAAACTTAACATTCCATAAAAAGCAGCATTCAAACAATTTCAGTTCAACCTTCCAGGAGCTATTTGACAGCTTGCTTTTCAGAATTCCAAAGGAAGATTTACCTCCTTCCCTTACAACAAAAGGGCATATGAGAAAGGGGTAAAATATAAATAAGAATTTTTAAAATCAGGACCAAAAAAGGCAAGTAAGAGCCAGAAGTCTAGCTCACTAATATTTCGTGAGCCCCAAACTCAAAGTATAATGGGGGTTTGGGAGGCAGAAGAGAAGGGGAAGTGGGGAGTCCTCAAAAGAAGGACCATCCTTTCTTAGCCACTGATTCTCACCCCATCCTCAATCTGTCTCTTTCTTGGCCACTCAACCCCAACTGAAGGCCAGGTTCCTGGGGGGAGGGGGTGACTGTTTGCTGAACACCCCACACATATTCTGCACATTCTCTCCCCCATGCCTTTATTCTCGCCATGTCCCTGCTTTGAATACCCCCTGTCCATCTAAGCTTGCTAGAACTTTCTTACTCCAGGAAGCTCTTTGATCTAAGACTCCCATGACCCTGTAGTCTTTTAGCATCTCTGATACTGAAGATATATTCCTTGGCATTGTTGTTTTTCACTATTATTGTTATTAATTACAACATAAGTAATGGGTTACATTTACTGAGCTCCTAGGACTGGGCAGGTAGTAAGGATGCATAAGATGACTAAGGCTAGTCCTGGACCTCAGACCATTTCACATCTCCAGCCAATCTGTAAGCTGCCAACTTGATTTCAACCTCCTTGCTTTCCAGCAAAAAACAGAGCATTTTGTACAAATTGGGAGCTTCACAAAATGTATGCTGGTAATAATGATGATGAACACAGGCTGCTGCCTTTGGTCAATGGGAAATGCCTTCTGCACCTATTTGAACCCCAGCCCCCTGAATCCTGGAGCATCTCCATCCTTGGTTGCACATGAGACTCACCTACAGAGCATTTTCTTTCTTTCTAGACAAGTAGATCAGAAACTCCAGGATAGGGCCTGGGCATCAGTGTTTTTTCTTTTTTGAGACAGAGTCTTGCTCTGTTGCCCTGGGTAGAGTGCTGTGGCATCAGTGTAGCTCATAGCAACCTCAAACTCCTGGACTCAAATGATACTCCTGCCTCAGCCTTCCAGAGTGCCAGGATTATAGGCATGAGCCACCATGCCCAGCCTCATCAGTGCTTTTTTAAAAGCTGATTTAAAAAGGTGTTTCCAATGAGCAGTCAGGGTTGAGAACCTATGCTTTGGTCTCAAGGCTATTTTGTCACATGACAAGTGTAAGCAGTTCCCTTCTGCCTTTAGTGTTCTATTTAGGCCTGGGACTGTCAGCAGAACAAAATAACAAGGGATGGAACAAGTGATGAGCCCTTAAAGCCACACTCAAGGAATTGTGGCAGATAGAGGAAAAAAGGAGAGAAGGGGCACATGGCTGGAGGCAAGAATAATGGCCACTGCCTCCTTGGCCATCGCTTCCATGAGAAGTCTAGATTTATTCATCTGGGCTCCAGTGAGGAGCACAGTGTGCAGCATGTATAACACCCAATAAATGTCACTTGCCATGGAGGTCAGTGAGGCTCCACCATGCACAGAGGTGTTGATACATGAGGAAAGAGATGCCTATGCCTGTGGGGGGCACGCTGCTTTGGGAAAGGCCATTGGCATGTTGGGAGGGTATGCCTCATTTTACAGGATGTTAAATCACTAAAGGATGGCAGTCACCATATTGATTATCAGTTGAGCCTCCTTGGTAGTCTAGAGATACTCAGGGCTCTCCTGAGTCTCTCCAGATGTTTGGTCTTGGCTACCTCCAGATCCTGAGTCTCATCCAGGCAATGGCACAGGACTGAAACGTGGTCTTAATGGCCAGAAGTGCCTTTCCCCATAGAAAGCAGTTATACTTGGAAGGACAGCATTTTCTTAAGAAGCAAATGCATGGAATAAGATCCCACCAAGGACCATGAATGAGGTGTATTCTCAACCATGGACTCTCAGAAGAGGCCCAAGTGAGCTAGGATAGGAAGCAAACTGAAAAGCATCCCAATTTCTGGAAGGCTTCCCCCACGGGAAATGCCAGCCCTTCTCCAGCCAACTCACAAGATGGGGCGCTGCAGCGTGGAGCTTAAGAGCAGTAGTTGAACTCGGAGTACCCAGGTCTGAATCCCAGACTACTAACTAGCTGTGTGACCTTGAGCAAGTTATTTAACCTCTCTATGCCTCAGTTTCCTTCTCTGTCAAATGGAGACAATTATGGGAATACTTCTATCCTACGAGTTTTGGGGGATTAAATACTAGGTGGTATTTAAAATATTTAACAAATGGCATGGAATCAATGTGCTGAATAAATAAATACGTAAATGAATTATGACCACGTAAAGCATTCCAGGATTAGCTTGGGCTGGGGAGCAGGTCTGAGTCTCCAGGGATGAGGGCTTTCCTGGGCTGCAGGAGATAAATCAGAGGAGCCGAGGTGGGCTGGGCAGCCACTGAGGCCTGTAGAAAGGCACAGCCTCTGAACTCTCAAGGTTCAGAAATTCTGAGTCAGGTTCCTGCCTCCCAGAGGTTACCTCAGTCACAGGTGCTATCTCGACTTTTCTGGCTCAAATATGCTTGCCTGGTAGAGTTCTCTTAATCAACACAATGGCCAACCCGTCATGAACACGTAGTAGGTGCTGAACCCCTTAATAGATTTAATCCTCACACCAATCCTGAGTCAGGTTTATTACATCCCCATTTTATAGATGGCGAAAACAGAGGCACTGAGAGATTAACTTACTTAAGGTAACACAGCTAGAAAGTGGAAATGCAGAGGTTCTAGCCCAAGTGGTCTTGCTCTAAAGCCCTTGTTCTTGACCTTTGTGGTAAGAAGACAAACACAGTGACACAGTCAGAAAGATGGGTCTTTAACTCCAAACTTCAGAAGGTGGCCTCTATATTAGATCTTTTCACCATCAAAAAATGCCTAAGTTCCTCCCTGTATATTAACTAAGAGTTCAAACTAATTTAGGCACCAAAGGCCAATCCAATAGGCACACATATTCCAACTGTCAAGCTCATAAGCCTTTTTAAGGCTAGAGGGAACACCTGAGTCTTCTGCGTGGGGGCCCAAGCTCAGTGCTACAAATGGCCAGAAGGTTCCATGGGGCAAGGCTGTCCAGTCTATGAATGAAGCTCTATCTTCCTAAAGAAAACCTAATGTAAATTACTGCTCTGTGGGACAGGTCCCCAAAAGCCAATTTATTTCTAGAGTGACTCTCCTATACTCTTGTACTAAATGCAGTGGTCCACTAGGCTCACCAAATCTCTTGGTTTTATGCTATTTCTAAGCCTTCTACTTTGTACTTTCCTTTTCTGGAGATCTGCTAGAATCACATTTTACAGTATTTGACAATTCTTTCCAACCATCACAGGCACTGTTTTTTTTTTCAATTGCTTAAAACTTGGTAAAAATTGTTCATTTTTCTTTTGGCAGAAATATCTCATATTCAAGCTTGGATCCAAGGTAAGCATTTCTGGCACATATGGTTAAAAAAAGATCTCTTTAACTGAATTAAGACAACATGGGAAATACACATTCATTTAGCCCTTTTCCAAAAGTTGATTTCTAGCAGTTTAACAATATTCGACAGTATTATTCTTAGCACATGTGATGGAACTGTTGTGTTGCTCTCTACAAGGTAACAGATATTGTAAGATCAAGATGAGCTGTGAATCAGACAGACTTAAAGCAGCAAAACTCTGTCTTGGTACAGGCTCCTGCAGAATGGGCATAGGCTCAGTTGTCAAACAACTGGGCACTGTGGCACGGGTCTGAGACAGGAGGAATATTTTAGTCCCCAATACATCTCTGTTTCTCACTGGGTGACAAGTGACATCTGCCTTAGTGTGAGTGAAAATTTTTTAAATCAAATAAAGCATGTACTCAAAGAAATAAAGGCTAAAGAAAAACTTGAATGATTTTCTGAATCCACAAACTTGGGTTTTTTCCCCCATTATATTAACTCAGGCCAGCTTTGGATATGTATATGCCCAGGCTTTTTAGCACTAGAACACCCAATTATTGATTTTTCAGCCCCATTCTCACTCTGAAAATGGGTTGTACAAAAGAATGGCCAGCCATCGTATTTTATGTTTATAGACTCAACATTCAACACACTTGTGTGTCATTTACCTAGGGAATGCCAGGTTGTGGGCTCACCGAGTTGTTAGTGAGTGGATGACTGGACAAACAGATGCATGGTCATCTCATACCACCTTAGGTTGTGATTATACTGCCATCATTACCACAAGATCCAAAAAGAAAGCTTATTCAATGAGATGTTTTAATTTAAAATAAATCTATAATTCCCTACCAAACACCCATCTTCTTTTTAAAGCCAAAATCTAATCAAATACTTTAAAATAAATATTAGGCTGTACGTAAATATCTCTGGCATTTTACACTTGTGATGTTAGCATGGATCACATTCTATAGCTTTTGACAACCCTATTCAACCATCACAGTTACTTTTATTTTTTTAGTTCTCCATATACATCAAGCAAAATCTGGTACTTTATCACTAATCCTTAATTGCTAGCAGACCCTGATGAACTTGAGTCTTATCCCTAGACTCTGGTGAAATACTCTGTTCTCACTCACTCTGGATCATATCTTGGGATGAAATTACTCCTAGGACTGGGTTATGGCTCTAGAGTTTCCAATCAGTTTTGTGCCAAATGACTAATCAAAACATACCTTCCTACACTGAGCCTCTTTATCTTGGCATCTGATCATTCCTGGGCAGATATCTCCAGAATTTTGGCTCCAGGACAAAAAGTCATCTTGGCATTAAAAGTCCTCCCAGTGTCTGATAGACAGCAGCAGTTTTTCTCCAGTTCCTGTGCTCTTGCCACCTGTTTTGAGTTGTTCCCTCTAATTAAAGACACAGCCTTAGCCTGCCCTTCTTGCCTCCTCTTCCACTAGAAAAGGTCGGCTGTTCTCACTAACACACCTGCAGCCAAGTGGGCAAAGCAGAAAGGTAGGATTATCCCCAAGTAGGCCTTTCTCTGCTCCAGCATGAAACCCTGTCAACTCTTTCCTCCCACTCTCCTCCTTAAGAAAAAAGAAAGTCTCTTCTCTAAAGGCATCTGCCGTAATGGCTGTGCTACTAGACACTGCTTTTAAATACAATATCCTTTCTCACAGCAGCCAGGGAGCAAGCTGAAACTTCTGCCTCCTGCCCCGGCCACAGGCAGCTTTAACAAGAGCTTCTCCTCGCTTCCATGGAACACAGAGTGGAGCAAAGTTTCAAAAGAGATGCAAACTAAGCTCACAATCACATAGTCTATGACCCTCAGGGGAAAAAAAATTTGAAATATTTGGATTGGAAAGTTTCCTTGATATACCTGAGATGAACAAGGATATGCAGCACCAAAGACAGATGGAGGAAGAGTAGCAAACACCTAACCACGGCTTCCTGTTCCTGAGGTGTTTGTACCTGCATGCAAGTAGAGTGTCACCCAGAACTGGAGAAGTTGGAGCTGTCACTTCCAAAAATAAGATCAGCCAGTTTTATAAACACATCAACTTAAGAAATGATTAAGACACAAAGGAAATGGCCATCTGCAGGGAGTTAGAAAAAAATAAGCTAAGTTTGTTACTATTTACTCAGTACTACCCAAAACAGACACCTGTCTAGGAACTCCATAAGAGTAGGAATAGTGCCCGTGTCCTCAGCACTTAGTAGGTACTCAAATACCTGCATATGGCAGAGATGAACGACAAGCATGTGTAGGAAAAACATGTATTGTGTGTATTGAATTGGTACACACACAGTTCAGAGGCAATTCTCCAGAATTTGAAAGAGCTCCCCCCAAACCACTGCTCCGATTCTCTCCTGATCATCAATTAACTCTCTCATTTAGAATTAAGTTTTGTAGATGCCTTGATACCTTCCAAGTATCACCCTAGGTAGTGGATGTAAACATATCAATCCCTAAAATTTGTAAGTTAACTGTAAGTTAGTACAATGGAGTGCTGCTTTTACAAACAGTGTTTGTAGGCTTAGTAAATATCAATTTCCCCCTCAGAAAATGCAGTGAACCGTTAAATCGAGTTTCTGGATTTGCCAGGCTGAGAACCAGGTCCAGCCTCACTGGCCAGCCAATCTCTCCTTTCTTTAATAACCTTTAATGCAAAAGTCATCAGGGTCAAGTTGTGCCTGAATCAGGTTCAGCAGCTGCCGTGTGCAGTATTGCTATTTCCTTCCCTCGGGGGCTCAAAACTACGACCACAAGCAAGACTCCACCCTGAGCATCGCTCTCCCCAGCCCTCGAGGGAAATGAGCCTATGGCATGTCTTTAAAAGCAAGGATCATATTAGTATGTCTCAGCTGTCAATCATATGTAATCAAGCTCACAAACAACAAATGGAACAACACTATTGAATAAAATTTTTTACATATTGATGGTAAGTTGGGAAATAGGATTTCTTGATTAAAATAAAGTAGAAGTCCCAGGTAACCTTAAATCTCACTCTGCACTCCAGTGCCGGGTAACCCCTCCATGCCAAGCTCTGTACCAGATAACAGGGGGGCACAAGAAGAAAACTTACAGTTCTTGCCTACAAGAAGCTTAAAATCAAGTGAAGGCAATAAAACATGCACATGAAAAGGAAAAACATCTAAATCCAAAAATAATATTGAAATATCAATAAAAGAAAACAATGCCAAAGGTACCAAAAAGTATGTGATTAAATGTAAGATAAGTGCCGAAGATCAGTGTTGAGATGATGGGAGTGAAAGGTCCTTAGGCTCGAAAGTTCCGTGAGAAAGTAGATCCTAATCTGACCCTGGAAGAAGAGGCAAGATTTGAAAGTGGGAAAAGGAAAATAAGAAACCATTCTTGATAAGGAAACTAGCAGAAGCATTGGTGTGGGGCAGGAATGCCCTTGGCATGTTCCAGGTCCACCGTGTCCCTCACCTTGACTGGAAGTATGGATTGACATTGGTCTGGACTGAGAGTTGCTTAATGACAGTCTGAAAATGGTAGACTTCAGGCTGCTGACAATGCCAAAGTGTTTGCACAGAGGACCTGGTGGAGGAAAGCAGTGTTTTCAGGAGATTAATTTGGCAGAGGTAGGCTGGGCGCGGTGGCTCACGCCTGTAATCCTAGCGCTCTGGGAGGACAAGGCAGGAGGATCGATCGAGGACAGGAGTTCAAGACCAGCCTGAGCAAGAGCGAAACCCCATCTCTACTAAAAACAGAAAGAAAGTAGCCAGACAACTAAAAATATACAGAAAAAATTAGCCAAGCATAGTGGCACATGCCTGTAGTCCCAGCTACTCGGGAGGCTAGGGCAGGATTGCTTGAGCCCAAAAGTTTGAGGTTGCTGTGAGCTAGGCTGATGCCACGGCACTCTAGCCCGGGCAACAGAGTGAGACTCTGTCTGAAAAAAAAAAAAAAAAAATCTGGCAGAGGTGCAACAGAATCATCAAGTGGGTCAGAGTCTAGCAGGAAGCAGCTCACAGGCAACAGCAAAACTTCATGTGTAACTGGACTGATAAGGAAAATGGGAACAAACTGGAGGGTCATTAAAATAAAAAACAGAACAAAGTGGCAAAAATGGGCCTTGGCTTTCAAGGTTGAGGAGCATAAGGAAGAAGACTAAAGTGTGGATGGAAAGTGATTTCACCAATTTTAGGCAGACTGGGTCTGAGTTAATGTGACACCTGGGTGGAAATGGCCATCAAGCATCTGGTCCATATCCTGCTGGAACTTCATGAGAACAGAGCATAGAGTGGGAATGTCTGAACAGAGCTGATAACTTGGCCATTAGAGCGATTGAGGTCTCAGTGGCAGAATGGTAGTAGTGTGAGCAGGCAGCGGCACAGAGTCCCAGAGTCCCATCCCATTGTCCTGCTCCCAATAGAGTATAAATATCCCGCGAGCAAGGAACCTACCTCCTCTCCTTCTTACACAGCCCAAAATCTTACAGGAGAGAAATATTCCACGGTCCCAGCGATGTATGAGAGGCCTGAAACCTGTCCTTCTGGGAGCTGAAGCCATATGGCTGCTCTTTCTTCCCTCCAATGCTGACTCCAGCTGGCAGGGGTTAAATGTTTCCAAGAAGGAGAGAGAGGAGAGAAGAAATCTCCTGGGTTTCCAGGCAAAGAAGCCACGGCTGTTGCAACTAAATGAAAGCGATGTCAGGTGGTGGCGATGCTCAGTGGAGGCGGAGGCTGTGGCTGCGCCACAGGCAGCCAAAAGTTTTTGCTTTGTTTGTTTTCACTTTCACCTCATTGCTCTCCGATCTCACTGGCATCATTTAGTGGAAGCTCTAACTGGTTCCTGTCTGCTCCTTATCAGGAACCGGATTTCAATCAGTGATTTTTGCACTTACTGATTTCTTTAGCTCATCAGGGGAGCCCTAAGGAAAGTGTGCCTCTATATCTCTCTGGAATAAGTCCCTCCCTCCAAAGTCACACCTCTTTCCTCCTTCCAGAGAAGGAAGCAAAGCACTTAGCCAAGACCAAAGAGCATGTGGAGCCCACGCCTCCTTTTGGGCACAGAACTTTTCTCTAGCAGTTGTGAATTAATGCCCTCATTCCAAAGATCTGTAAAGTTTCCTTGAAAGAAAATGTCTGTGGTTCATTTCCACAAATTAGCAGGAGGCACTTAGATTAGAAGGCGGGGGAGGCAGATTCTCGCCCAGGCAGGACTCAGTGCTATCAAGAGAGAGGAGACAGATCATTAACATGGGAAGGGCAAAAAAAGAGACTGACTTCTAGGGAGAGCCACAAGCGTGAGTGAGCACGCCAGGCACGAGCCCGTGCGCAGGGAAAGGGGACTTTCTCTCGTCAGCTTAGTGGTTGCCAGAAAGGAAACAGTAAGGACAGGGACAGAAGGAATCATGGCAAAACCTTCTATTACACCCCTTACCAGCTGGAAATATTCTTTCCCACTTGAACAGTACTAGAGCAAGACATGATGCTGTTTCACTTTTCTGATTTTTTAAAAAGTGACTTCAATACCTCCAAATAGATTTTTTTTTTAAAGTACTCCTTTACTTTGTCTTCTCCCTCAGAGATTTAACTCGCCCAGATTTGGACATCTATTACTTCAAGCTTTAAGTAGCTTATCTCAAAAGAATTTGCCCCATTCTGATCAAAGTGTTGTGTCTTTTGTTAATTAAAAAATACAATAAAGAGCCAATTCTGCTCAACTGAGACATTTGAGAAGTTTCTCTTTGAACAGCTTCCACCTGCTTTAGAAAGTGCTTTCACCACCCTGCGTGGACCACCACGGGAGGATTTAAATTCTACTGCCTCGTTGTTGCCCTACATGATCTGCAGGTGCATCTTCTTATGAATGCAAATCACGGAAGCAAATTTAGAAACTGTTTTGGAATATGTGACCTTTGGAGATTAAATTTGCAAGTGGAAGACTGGGGAGGCTATTTACAGAATCCTTACACCAAAGGAATCCTCAGAAACTCTTGTCTACCAAAGTACCTCTCAGGAACATTAAAACATTTAGGAGTTAGAGCTTTACTCCTCACCTCAGAGAACATTCTCTGTCCTATTTAGCTTTCCTTAGGAACCTACTCTAGTGCTTACTCATTCTCAGCCACAGAATAGCTTCATGTTTACTCTAAGGTTCTCCCTGAAATGTGAATCCATTTCTTCTAACCCTACCTTTCTGAAAGCAGAGCTCAGAAGCACCTGTTCACCAGCCCACTCACTAAGATAGGTACCCCTGGAAGAAAAGCAAGTTGGATTTTTGGGGGGCCAAGGGAAAATGATGTGTTCAGTTTAGACCATGCTGAATTTGAGAGGACACATCCAACCATAAGGTAGTTGGATATATTCACCTCAATTTCAAAAGCAAGGTTGGAAATACAAATTAGGGGGTGGAGTCCTCAGTGTATGGAAGATAACTGAAAGTGTGAGAATGAATAAGATCACCCAGGGAGAGTGTATAAAGCAGGGGAGCAGCAGGCACAGGGCTCCACCTCACCTCAAGGCAGGGTGGCAGAGATAGAGAAATCTCTCTTTCAACCTTGGTTTCCAATCGCATTTCAACTGTGTGGATTGGTACATCCTTTGGGAACTCAGCACTTGACTCTGAATGTCCAGGTTGTCACAAGCCTCTCTCCTCCATCCTAAATTCCAGTTCCATCCAGGGGCTGTTCTCCCTCCCAGCTGCATCTTTCTGCCCCGCTCACTCCATGCAGCCAGTTCAAAATGCCTTCTGATGACTGCTCAAACCTGGTCCTGACTGTCCCTTAAAATCTTACCCAAACTGTCTCAAACTGGACCCATACCACATGAAAATACACTACAAATGGCTTTTAAAGCCAACTGGACAAAATCAAACCACAAGAATAATCAAAAGAAAACACTTTTCTAAACATAAAATAAATGATATAAAATCACAATGAAAAGATTCAGTAGATTGACCATACAATCTAAAATTGCAAATAGCAAATAAAACTAATAATATAAAATTCATGGTACAAGGTGAGAAACAAATTTGTAACAAATATTACAATGTTAATATCCTGAATTTGTATTTTTAAAATTCTAATAAGTCAATTAGAAAACCAACACTCCAGTTCAAAAATGGGCAAAGAATAAGAGCAAATACACAAAGCACTCAGATACAAATAGATAATAAAATATGAAAAAATCAACCATTCTAATAATCAAATAATTTAAAATTAAAATAAGAGTTCATCTTTTGCTTATTAAATTAGACATATTTTTAAGAGAATACTCAAGTATGCTAAGAGTTTAGAGAAATAGGTACTGCATATACTTCTGGCAGAGAAAATAACCCTATTTCTCTGAATCAATCCCAGAGATATGATGCAGATATGCAAATATATTAAGTGTAGCATTATTTATAGTAGTGAAAACTTATAAGTAACTTAAATATACTATCATGGACTGATTAAATAAATTATAGACTCCCTAATTACATACTCAATATTTCTGCACAGATGCAAAAGGGGAAAAGATAAATATCTTTAATCTATAAAAAGCATTTATAAATCAACAAGAAATCTATAAGAAATGACCAGACACAGACAAGTAATTTGTAAAAGAATAATAATCAGTAAACTTTTTTAGTTTGTCACCAAGTAATGAAAGAAGATAAAATTAATATCTATCCCTAATCTATCACATTGGAAAATATTTAAGTATACATAATATAATCATATTAATAATGTCTACATATGAGTAGATCTAATATTAATAAAAAGACTAGAAGAATATTCACCAAAATGCTAGCAATAGTTATTTCTGGGTACTGAGATTATCAGTGTTTTTTATTTTCTTCTTAGTGTTATAGTTTCCAAATTTCTGCAATGAACATATATTACTTTTGTATTGAAACAGATGTATTATATTTTCAACAATATATTGGTGAGAATGGAAAATGTACATGCTATAGTGTTCAAGAGCAAAAAGCAGAAAATGAGACAAAATATAAAACAATTTGATACCACTTAAGTATATCTGCATTATGTACAGGATAAATAATGGAAAGAGATATGCAAAGCTTTGAGTGGATATCTCTTGATTGTGGAAATATGGGTGATTTTTATTTTCTTCTTTAATTTTTTCTATATTTTCCAAGTTACTTTATAATACAAATATATTACTGTTATAATAAAAAAAAAAGTGTGAGTTGAGGTGCTTTACTCTTCCTGTCTGCAAAATAAGGCCTCTCCTATTTCAAGCTGAAGCTCCGAGCACCTTTCCTCTAGAAAATTCACTTGATTCGTTTTTTCAGTCTGGAGGATTCTGTCATCAGGATGTCTTCTTACCATGTCTGTTTTACTTTCGCGCTTTCAGGTTGGTCTGGAATGTTAAAGTGGGGGACAAAGATATGACAAAAGTGGCCAATTACAATGGAGGCCGGGGATTCTGGAGAGCAGATCCTGGCCCCTCCCTGTCCCAGCTCCTGGCCCAGCCTTGGGCAAGCCACACAGCTTCTCTGGGACTCAGTTTTGTCATCTTTAAAATAACAAAGTTGGACTGGCTGCGTGGTTTTCATGTTGGTTCTTTGGGGAGCTGCTGGAGGGTGATGGGGAGACCAACTGGAGTGGGGTTTGGGGCCCTGAACCCCACCCTCAACCAGAACAGCTCCACATCTGTCTGTTTTATATTGCAGTTCCATGTAAAAATGTGCTGAATAAAAGGGGGCTCTGCTTGTTTAAAAAAAAGTTTGAAAACTACAGGTAGAAAGCATTCAACACATTTCCAACATTCCCCACATCTCTTCCTGACCCACCTGCTGGCAAACTGGATTCGTCTCATCTGAAAGTCCAGGCTACAAGTCTGAGAAGTCAGAATTATTTCTTTCGGCTTGAGTTTTACTTTGTAACTGGCAGACAGAAAGAGTTTAGGTTTTAGAATCGAAGAATCTGAGTCTGAGTCTTGGATGACCCTGATGTGTGACATTTGATATGTGATTCTGGACAAGTTATTTTCCCCTCTGTCCCCCCATTTCTTCACCTTCAAATGAGGATACAAGTTGAATCCCCATCATAGAATGTGATAAAGACTGATAAGACTAAAAGTGAAAAGTGCTTTATATAAACATCTGCTCTACAAAGTTTAAGTTAGTCACAGTAAAGGTAATCACAACCCCCATACTTGTATACATCCATTCAACAAATATTCACTGATCATCTACTATATATATCTACTATATGTAGGTCTGATATTCCCACCAATATGACCAAACTTCAAGATTCTGCTAGGCTTATACTCAACATGTGGATTAAATAAGTGATGTAGATAAAGCCCTTAGCCTGGTGCCTAGAGTATAGGAAGTTATCTTACCCCACCACCAACATGTACTGAAAATGGGGTGGTTTCCTAGAAAACAAAGAACTGAGAGCGGGTGTTTTCTTATTTCCTATTTATCTCATTTTTCAGGAAGGCTAATCTGTGTCCTTGTGAGGAGAGTCAAGGAAGAAGGGAGAGTGCCCCCAATCACACACGCTAGTTCAGTGACCTTGTGACTCAACACTGCCTCTGAAATGCCAGATTCTGGCATGTAAGTGCTCTGGCAGGGTCTGCCTAATGGGAGTCCCCTGTTGGGCCGGGGTAGGTGCTATAAGAGGGGAGCCCTACTGAAGAGGGAAGCATCTGGGGGACCCAGCGAGTGACTGAGAGCCCAGTGTCAAGATCCCCTGCCAGGCATCACCAGCCCCTGCTACCCGGGGTACCTGGCCAGTCATGGACTAGCACCCTTCATAGTTTGCTGAAATATACCTTATAGAAAGTATGTGTTACACAAGTGATAGTTAATTCTTGCTAACTTAATCCATTGTCCACATTTTTAAAGCAAAAATATTGCTCTCTTAAATGGAGAAATATCTAATTTCAATAGACTAAGCTAGGCTACAGTCCAATCATTATTAACAAACTACAGAAATGATCCCTGAAAGTATAGTCTTAGTCCAAGCATTATTGTTCAGAACAAAATACTTATAAAAATGGTACCAACACCCCAAATTTTCCACTATTTAACCAATCAATCAATATCTAAAAGGACAGAAAATCTGCATTATATATGCTCAACATGGTGTGACAGGCTGCTGAATCAGGGAAGCAAAATATAATGAGGCCACCATCAAGAAGACCCCAACTCACTTGGAAAACAAAACTAATACCCAATAAACAGTGAGTGACAGCACACAGGAATATAATCGAGAGCTGCATTGTATGGTACAGACCACATATTCTGTAGAAGTCTGGAAGAGAGAAAGTGGCATCGGTGTGGATTAAAGAAGTCAAGGAAAGCTTCCTGGAAGAGGTGGGAGTTTATCTCTGGCTTGAAGGCCAAGCACTATGACACAGGCATGAATATGATTCACTTTGAGAAGACCAGGACTGGCAGTCACTGTGGTTTTTTAAACAGAGGAGTGGCACAAAGAGAGTAGAATACAACAAAGATGAAGCTTGCAGAGGAAGGCAAGGTAGTGGAAGAGGCTGAATTAAGGAGACTAGAGAGACCAGAAAAAAAAAAAAACAAAAAAACAGGCTTTCAAGGCCATGGACACTCCATGTATATTTGCCTCCAACCCCTTCCTCCTTGAAGCTGGTCATATTAATAAACTTGCAAGAATGAATTATACCAATAATGGTTGATTTTTCAAAGTTAATTAAGCACAGCACAAGAAAGACTCATACAGGGGACACCTTTTCTGGATACAGAATTTCCCTCCTGTGATTCATAGCATGAACCTATACCTCAGATCCCATGTGTGTTATTAAAACAGCCTCAAAAACACATCCATCCTCTCCTTCCCCTCAAGCAAAGGGCATCCCTTCATCAAGGCCCCTCCCCTGTGCTTCCTTTAAAGAGTACAGATAATTACTGTATACTGATAAGCAAGTGAAAGAGGATTTGGCCTCTTGCTCATGCCTGGCATCTTCATTCTTCCTGACTTGATTGGATTTATCTAGCCTTTTAGCTAGAAGGGACTAGGCTACATGAATGACATTAACCATGGCCAAGGAATCCACCGGAATGTGAATTCAATTCTGTTAACTTCAGTTCAATTGACCAAATATATCCAGAACCTACTGTGTATAAAGCACTTGCATGCTACAGTGGATACAGATCCAGAGGGTCCATGCCCTTGAGATTCTTTCAAGAAACCAGACAAGGTAACCCAGGTACACACGTGCCTAAACACCTGGCAGAAAATGAAGAGTGAAGTGAGATAGAAGCAGAAACAAAAAAAGCCCATCTAACAAAGAGGAGAGCATCATGGAAAATAGGAGACAGCCTCAAGAAACAGTTAAGGTTTAGCGTTAAGGAGGGAATCTTGATAGGTGTAACAGTAGAAGAAAAGGTGCTTAAGAAGAAAAGTGCAGGGCACAATCTGAAATAGCAGCAGGTGATGCACTTATTATTATATAAGAGAAGTACATACTCATTGGGTGGTTATGAGGATTAAGTGAATTAATATAGACAAAGCACTTGGAACAGTGCTCAGCCCCCAGAGAGTGTTCTATGACCATTGGCTGCTACCTTTATGGCTGTTGCCTTACTACTATTCCTATTACTCTGATCATGGCTTTTACTGCTCCTTCTATTTTTGGCATAGTGAAGTGATGGCAGAACTTGAGACTGGAAAGGTGATTGAGGATCATAGTTTGGAAAACCCAAAATGTCACAGACCATAAAATATTTTTGACAGGGCTTGTGTGATCTGGGTTTTACTTTGGGAACATTAATCTGGCAAGAGTAGAGGAAGGAGTAGAGGAAAAAGAGATCAAAAGTAGAGATACCAGAAAAGAAGTTCTTCTTATCTGTTGACAACGGTCATGAGGACCAGACTGGGGGGCGCACGGGGTGAGCAAAGCACTTGGCCTTTAGAGGGTGTGTAGTAAGGAGATTTTGAATGAATAAAAGGAAAGGATGGATGCTGGAGACATTGAAAAGGTAGAAGTCACAGGACTTGCAACAAGTTGGACGTGGAAAGTGAGAGATAAGATGTGGAAGAGCGCTGGACTAGGAGGTGGCTAGAGAATCATGCCGGAGCGAGCAGATGGGTGGTGCTGGAGTGGGGTGGGAAGGCAGGGAAGGTGGTGGAGAGCATTCTGAATCAAGACGCTGGATCAGCGCTGAGGGCAGCTGTGCAACAGGGAATTGGTGAGCAGGTCTGAGGATCGGGGGAAAGGTTGGGGCTGGTGATACAGAACTGAGAACCAGCTAGATGCTGGTGGTCATGGTGATGGTCATGGTGACAGAAGTTGAATAGAAGATGGGAGCCCTGGAGAAGAGAGTGTGGAAGAGAAGAGAAGACAGTTCAGGATAGACCTTGCTTCGGGAAGGTCCACATGTGCTGGGCAGAAGGTGGGAGAAGGATGTGGTGGGAGGCAGAGCACAGAGCCAGTGGAGCAAATTCACTGCCTTTGTCTCAAGAGGGTGTAGAACTGCTTCAGAAGAATGGAGCCCAGCCTGCCCATGGCCACTCTGCCTACCCCCAGTCTACCTTTCCATTCTCCTCCACCTCCATCTTTAATCACCAATACATCATGGGTCATGTAAGATCTCACAGGTGAAAAGATAAAGAGGAGAAATACACAACAAAAGGCTCACTGGCCTTTTGTACTAAAGGTGATTTCCTTCAGCCCTAGATATTTAGCTCTTGCAATGAACACCAAAGTCCCCGAGTGGCTATGGCACTGCTGAAAGAATATGGAAATTTGCATCCAAAAACCTGATTGCAATCTTGTCCCTACCATTAGCTGGCTGCGTGGTCTGAGACAAGTCACTGAACCTCTCATTTCCGTACCTATAAAATGGAGACAATGACCCCCCAGACGACACAGGACTACTGGAAGGATTACATAGAGGAATATATTCCCCGTGCTTGGCATAGTGCCTGGAACATAGTAAACAGTAGCTTTTCTCTATTATTAATATTAAAAGAGACCTTGACAATAAATATTCTTTGTTCCTTTTTCCCCCTGCTTTGGGAAAAACATTGCATTTTCTCACCCCCAAGATTTTCAATGTCTTTGCCCCTGTGAGGCAATGGGGATTGGTGGAAGCCAAAGCTGGCTGCACACCCTGTGCAGCTGCAGTCTCGTCTATGAATTAACAAGTTCCCCTCGCCGTCAGGTGTGATGCTCATGGCAGGGTCCGGGTGAGTGCACAGCTCATCAGGTGTGGGGAGGCCATCTCTGGAGGCAGAGGGGGTTCCTGCCTGGCTGTGGATGTTGACCAAGCTCCTGCAGCAGGCATCCCACAAGATTGGGATTTGGGCGGGTTCTGAATCTCCCCTTAATTGAAGTATAATTGTTTGATCCCATCACAACTATTCATGGAAGATGCTGCAAACATGGTATTTGTCCTTGTACCTTTGGAGGCTACAAGAATCCTGCTAACATAGGTGATAATTCCAGCTAGACACATTTCCAATCCTACAGGAAAACTACAAGGTCACATGATTGAAGAGGAGGAGGTGTAGCGATCGGCAAAGACAGGCTAACATCCCCACAACCATGCACACATACATCCAAAAAGCAGCCTGGCTCCTGGCAGGAAGGAATGGCACCGAGTAAAGATGTGATACCTCGAGGAAGAAGCTACTTGCAAATTGGTAGGCCATTTAAATGACCAAATTACCCAAGACATAATTAGGACAACATTTCTCCCCCTGGAACCCCTATATGTGAATTAATGGACCCTTCTCAGTAAGCCAAGCTAGCACTGATAGCATTTTCTTTCCCTCGGACCATTTAAATCATTAATCCTTTTTCCAAGCTGGCATTTGTGTTTGCGTCTTCTGTGCTCAGAGGTCGAGTCTCTATCAGGCTGCCTTTTGCTCTCTGGCATGCAGTAATGGTGGGCATCTGTCAGGACAGGGAGACTCTTTTCTAGTTCTATGTACTCTGCGTTCCCAGGGAGGTAGTTAACACTAATCGAAAGAGCACGGGGCTGGGAGAGTAGACAAGTTTTGCTGGTGCCTTGCAGCTTGCCAACGCTTTTTTTTCTACTGCGGTAAAATATATATAACATAAAATTTGTCATTGTAACCATTTTTAAGTGTACAGTTCAGTGGCATTAAGTACCTTCACACTGTTGTACAACCACCACCACCGTTCATCTTCAGAATGTTTGCATCTTCCCGGAATAAAACTCTGTACCCATTAAACACTAATTCCCAATTCCCTCCTTCCCCCAGCCACTAGCAACCACCATTCTACTTTCCGTCTTTACAAATTTGACTACTCTGAGAACCTCATATAAGAAGAATTATACAATACTTGTCCTTTGGTGACTGGCTTATTTCAATTAGCATAATGTCCTCAAGGTTCACCCATGTGTGTGCATGTGTCAGAATTTCTTTCCTTTTTAAGATTGAATAATATTCCATTGTACGGATATACCACATTTTGTTTATCCATTCATCTGAATTCTTGTGTTTTTAAATTAATGACTAGCAGTTATAAAACTTTGTTTTCATTGTGGCAAAATATACATACCATTTATATACCCTACCATTTTTGGTGTAGAGTTCAGTGGCGTTATGTACATTCACTAACACCATCATCCACCTCCAGAACTTTTTCATCTTCCAGACTGAAACTCCATGCCCATTAAACACTAACTCCTTCCTCCTCCTCCTTCCCCCAGCTCTAGCAACCACACCTTCCAAGACTTTTTACTGTACCCAGCCTCAGCTTCTTCATCTGAAAAATGGACACTGTAATCCCAGCCTCCAACCCAGGAGTTGTTTGAGTGCCAACTGGGTCATTGTCATTCAGTTCAGCTCTCTCTGCTCTGTGGGATGCGGGCCCCCTGGGGCTCCCTTGAGTTTTCTTTCTGGGCTTCAGCTTATAAGCAGTTTCTCAGGGACGGCCAGATTTGGAGGACATCTGGGAACACACACAGGTCCCACACACCACAGGAAAAGAGGCCAACACTTCCCACATGGCAAGGAGTGGAGTTGTTCCTAACCTTCACACACACCTACAAAACACTGCTCTTGGTATAATTAAACACACTTAGCTCGAGGTTGGAAAACCAGGCCCAATAGGAACGATCTAAATATAAATTCCCATTTGTTTTTTTTGTTTTGTTTTGTTTTTTCATCCTAACCTTTCTGGACCTGAAAAAAAGAGGAGAAAGTGTTGCTGGTTTTGATTACTCATTGTTATCTCCTGCAAGAGAAAAAAAAATTTACAAATATCACCCACCTAGCAAAACAACACGAATACGTGAAACCACCATCTCCTTAAAGAGAAGAAAAATAAGTCCCTATTCAAATTAAGAATCTCACTTTTGGCAATTGAGCCAGTTTCAACTTTATATATTGTGCATGTTTATTAAAGTTTAACAAAGAAGAGAAATTTCATGTAATTAGTCACTGGAGGATACCCACACGACCCCATAAATGTAACAGAAGCATATTGACAGTGGCATAAAAGGAAACGCTAATTAAATTCCAATTTCCTCCAAAAACTGCCAGATCTTTCAGGTATAAGCTCACTTCCTGGGCTGTGGAGCATTTTCTCTAATGTGCCCACATTTCAGAGCTGGTGACGCAGCACACTGAAGAATCTGGAACAACGCATTTCGTGAACAGAGCGAAGTGTTCTTCGGCAGCTGGGACGTACCTTGAGCAGCCCAGGAAAGCAGACTGGAAGCCAAAGAGGGAGGGGGTAAGGGGTTTAATCAAGAGAACTAGACACGCCAGCTGAGGAATATTCTAGAAACACAGAAATGTAATACAGGACTAAAAAATGTGGCATGGAAAAAAATAAAATTAAGGAGAGGGATAAATAGAGACAGATGAGGAAAGAGAGCAGAGGAGAGAAGGATGGGAATGGGACCGGGTAAGGGGCAGAAGTGGTGGCTGAGGTGGGGGTGGGGAGGCTGGAAGGGACAGGACCCTGAGGCTCTGTGTTCTCCTGTGCAGGTCAACAACCTTGGGGACTGCTGGGGATAAAAGTTGACACCACCTCCAAGATGATGTCACTTAGCTGCAGGCGCTGGAATGAACTGCAGATGGTGAGGGATGGAGGGTCCAAGAAACCAAGAGATGGAAGGAGAAGCGGCAGCAGAAGGGGCCCAGGCTTGTGGCGAGGAGGAAGGAAGGTTCTCAGGCTCCTCTGCTGTTTCATCAGAGAGCGGGCCGGACTGGGACAGGAAGACACTATGACTCTTGTTCTAGCGGACCAGGTGCATGGGCCTCCCTCCCTCACTGTTTCTCATTCATCCCTCCCACACCAAGAGCTCATCAGATAAAACAGCCTCTTCCTGAGGACCACCACTGCTCGGGCAAGAATATATGAGTCCCCTGAGGATGTGCCCTAAAAGCAGCTGAACAGAAGAACCCAGTGGGACATTTGCCTTTCCGCTGGATTAGATGCCTGGCAGTGAGGTGGGCAATGGCAGCAACAGACACAGAGGTCGTGGGACCCTGACCAACCCGACGAAGTGCATCCTAACGGGAGCAGCCACCACCTGGCTCCTCCTCACTGCTCCATGAAGAATTGTGGATTTGTGATTGTCATGTGAAATCTGTTCAATGTGGACACTGAATTTAAAACAAACAAAAGAAATCACTGTACAGACCTTACAGAACTATCACCCAAATTCCAGATTTGCTGATGTCTGAGTGTGTGGCCAGGAAGAAGGGATGGAAGAGAGGACACCTTTATTTCCTCTCCTCCCCTGCCCTTGGTAGAACTTCTTCAGAGAATCAAATGGAAAGACCAGGTGGGGTTTTCCTACCCTCCTTAGAGCAGGGAGTCAGGAGCCTCAAGGAGAAAGAACACAGGAAGCTAAGCAGGAAGGAGATTGGCCTGGCCAAGGGAAGCCCTGGAAGGGGGACCCTGACGTCCCCTGAGGGAAGCCTGCAGATCTGCTGGTGTTTCAGCCCTGCCTCGGGAGAGGCCTTGGGTGCAAATGGGAAATGCAAAGGGCCCTTGTCATGAATGGGAGGAAACTGGTTTACTCTGTAAGAGGAAAGAGGCAGTGGGTAAGACCTTCCCCAAAACATGGTCTTAGCCCCACCCCACCCCCGCCGCTGGGCAGCACTCCTTTCCCCAAAATAGGTCTTTTCCAGTGTCACCTCTCTCACCGACCCCTCCCAGAAACAGCCTCCTGCTCCCACTTCCTACAGACAAAGGCCCACGTCTCTACCAAACTCAGGTGCGCACGCAAGCAAGGTGAGCTGGGGGGTCGGCTGGAGCAGGGGTCAACGTCCCGGCTTGTAAACTGAGGTGATCTCTCGACATCCTTCTCAACTTCACTCAGTCTCCAGCTGAACTTTACAGAGGAAAAAAACACAAAACCTAAAGACTCTGGATATCGGTATGTGCACTGTGTCTCTGCAGAGGGACACTGTCCGCGTGTGCAAGGGGTTGCTCCTCTTTTCACCGTGTTTCCTTGTTTCCCAGACCCCTTCCCTCCAACAGGTACTAGAAAAGCTAGCTTTCCAATCACCCTTGACATCCTTTAGATCATGCCAACTAGTCCAGGCCAATCTCTACTCTGATCACCATACACACTGGATTAGAGAGATAAGAACGATTGGAGACTCATTAATATAAATTCACAAAGCTTAAAAATAAACTCCTGGAGAATTCTACCCAATATACATCTGCACATGTGACCCTGCATCTTTCCTCACTGCTAGGCAGGCCCAGCTTTGGATCACAGAGGGGAGGGGAGGAGGGAACAGGACTGGGGTGTGCTTTGAGAAGCACCAGAGACACCCTGTCCTACTGACATTGCTCCCACAACACTGACTGGGCTCCTGAAAGTCTACTGTTACCAATTCATTCTTTGGCTCAGCTCCTACTTTAATGTAGGAGCTCTAGAGTTAGACATCCTTGGCTCTGCTCTCAGCAGTTGTGTCATTTACCCTCTCAGCCTCTGTTGGCGATGGTCACAGGACCTGCCACACTGGGGTGTTTTGAGGGTAAGAAACAGCAACACATACAAAGCAAAGGCTCGGTCATGTTACTGCTGTTGTAATAGTATCAATTGCGCTTCGGTAATTCCCAACGGCCCTAGCGCTGCTGTGATGTACAAGTGAAAGGTGAGAAAGCAAAGAGGGCCAAGAACCACCTTTGCAAGCCTCCCCCTCCAGAACAACACTCAAAGCATGCAAGTCACCAGTGTATTATGAATTTGTCAACTAACTAAATGACTTTCTTTCATGACTGTAGAGACTTGCAGCATAAAAAGTCTATGGGGGTGAGATGAGGAAGATCCACTTAAAGGAAGAAAAGAATAGAGAAGGTGGGAGACAGTATAGAGAACGGATGCCTAAACATAGTCACACGTCTGCCAGACTGCACCATAGTGACACAAGATATCACCACTGCGGGAAACCGAGGGAAAGGTATCTCTCTGTGTCTTTTCTTACAACTGTGTATGAATCTAAAATTATCTTTAAAAGTTTTTAAAAAGAAGCCTACCAGAAGCCGAGATTACCTAAAACTATTTAAATAAATCTGTGCGCCCTCACAGAGCTGGCTCCTTCAGTGTATCGCCTCTAGACCAGGGCTTCCTGAGAGCAGGAACTGTTTTCTTTTCTCTGCTATATCCCCAGCCTAACACGGTGCCTGGCACGCCACAGACTCACAAGAAATGTTAAATCGATGCATAAATCCTCCTTCCCAAACCCCTTGCCCCTGAAGACTATTTGAAAGTACTGCTTCCTCCTTGGCTACAGTGTAAACGTTTAGGGTTTTGTTGCATTTAATTTTTTCTGTCTTTGGAAAGCTCCACTAGAAGAGACATGTGTGCACTGCTGTCAGTTGCAGACACCAAGCCAGGAAAGGTTAACGCGAATGCAAACCAGCCACCATTAGCATCGGGAGGTTAATGGTAACAGGGCTGCGGCTGGACCATCTTCAGATTTCTGGAAATGTGGGACAAAGGTTAGCCTCTCTTCTGAACATTTGTATTCCCTCTCTGCTCTTCCGCCTGCCTCCAGTTTGGCAGCCAAAATACCCACTCTAATTTCATTCCCTGCTCTTGGCCATGTGCTTTGTGAATTGCCTCTCTTGACACAAGATAAAGTGAATGAGCAGAGGAATTGGCCCCCTGCAGAAACCAAAGGCAAGGCCAAGTCTGTTTGCTAAGAAAACACTCCCTGCTCACCAACCACAACTCGACAGGTAGCTGCTGCTGCTTCTGCCTCTTCTCAGTGCCTCGTAATCATCCTTGAGCATCTGGGACCTGCCAGCCCCTGAGCTAAATGTACCCACGACTAAGAATACCTTAACAGCGGTCCCCAACCTTTTTGGCTCCAGGGACTGGTTTCATGGAAGACAATTTTTCCGTGGACCAGGGGTGGGGGGGTGGGGGAGAATGTTGCAGGATGATTCAAACGTATTACATTTACTGTACATTCAGACCTCTCTGCTAATGATAATCTGTATTTGCAGCCACTCCCTAGCACTAGCATCACTGCCTCAGCTCCACCTCAGATTATCAGGCGTTTAGATTCTCATAAGGAGTGTAACCTAGATCCCTCACATGCTCAGTTTACAGTAGGGTTTTTGCTTCTATGAGAATCTAATGCCACTGCTGATCTGACAAGAAGCAGAGCTTATGCGGTGATGTGAGCAATGGGGAGCAGCTGTAAATGCAGATGAAGCTTCGCTCACTCAACTGCCACTCACCTCCTGCTGTGTGGCCTGGTTGCTAACAGGCCACATACCACTACCCATCTGCAGCCCAGGGGTTGGGGACCGCAGCCTTATAAGATATCCTCATGGGGTTGGGAGGCATCACAGCAGGCCAAGAAATAGTTAACTCCCAGAAAAGACAAGAAAGAAAAATAATGGATTGCACCTTCTGTGGCAGAGGCTCCAGGCTGGATGGACAGCACCCTCTTCTCCCAGGCCTGCTGGAGAGGTCCTCTTTTTCCACCTCTGCACACTTGTCCAAGCCAAATACCTAACTTTAATTCCCCTAACCATTCTGGAGGGCACAAGATCTCCCTAGCACCCTCATCTCCTTCATACCCTGTGTTTAGATTTCTGGAATCTGGATGGCTTCTCTACCCATGTCCAAGACCTTTCACAGAATAGCAAAGCAAACACACAGGTGCAAATCTCCATCATAACTGAAGCAGACTCCCAGGTGGGCAGCTCCTTCAGGCCATGGGAGACTCCACCAAAAAGAAGGACATTTCCCATTATATTATCCCAATCCTGTGTTAAGGACAGCAGGCACCAAACAGTCCTTCTATCTAGTGATACTAAAACAGCAAAATTACATGTGCAAGCAGAGTTCCATCAAATCACAGCAGATTGAAAAGGGCCCACATTTGATTGATGTCTGTTCATAAGTGACAGCTCTGCACACGGCAAGAGTACACCCCACCAGGATTTAAAACAATTGACAGGTGGAAAGGGTGGGGGAGTCTCTATAAGAGATTCTCTACAGTTTCCTATATGAGAGAAACGAGGATAAAATAAATAATGCTCAGGGTGTATTTTCTCCCATTCTCTTCTCCCCAATCTCTCAAGAAATCTGATGTCCAGTGGGAGAGAGGTATGAAATCCCGTGTGCCCCCTGACCCAAGTTGGTCTCTACTGAGTCAGGCTGGCAGCTCAGAGGACTGGGTCCATGAAGGAGGACCTCCCTGACTCAGCTTGTTATCCACTTACAATGTATTTCACTGGGCGTCTTTAATATAGCTAACACTTTTTTAAAAGCTGTAACAGGTAAAAAGGGGATGCTCTTCCAGAGCCTCAGTTGGGCTCCTTTAACTGCCTCTGTTTCTTTTTGTGAAATATCTTTATGCACAAGGACGTAGTCCAGCCAGACCTGCACACACCAGAGGCTGTCAGAGAGAGAGATGGTGTCCTGCTGCTTTTTGCTCTGGGTCTGAGATCCTGAGTCTCAAAATAAAAGGCATGACTTCCTCAGAAGGGCCATGTTCTCTTTTCTGGATCCAAGTAGCTGAGATCAACAGGGTGTGAGGGGGACTGAGAGACCCTGAAACCACACCTTTATTATTGGCAATCATTGCAACTAATATTTGTAAACCACATCTGCAGTTTCCAGACTATTCCTATCTATATCATTTCTTTTATCTTTACAGTACACTGGGGGGTGGGCAAGAACCATTACCCACAGCTTAAAGAGAGAACAGCAAACTTGCCCAAAGTCCCCCAACTACTCAGCAGCAAACTCGGGACCCGTACCCAGGTCTTCTGATGCAAATTCTCTGCCCTTCCCACCACCACGCAGCCTCTTTCTACTGACCTCAGAGCTTCAGAGGGTAGAAATATCAAACAGAAGAACCTTTGCTACCTTCAAAATCAAAATATCAAGAAAGAAATAACAATGTAACAACCTCACACCTTTTTGGGTTCTCTATATTTGTGATGGAACAATGAGATGCCATCTATTATTAAGATTCATAAAGACTTTGCACTCACTGTCTACATGCCAGGCACGGTGCTGGCCATGGATATGTAATCTTGACAAGCATCACACAGAAAATCTTTTTGCTGTTAACAAATAACACTCCCTCTTTTACTCTCCCAATAACAAATTAGAAAGAAGCAAAGAGGAACTTCATTGTCCATTGTGCAAAACAACACCAAGCAGTTCTTGGTGAATACCCAGCTGGAGCCTGAATCCAGTAAAGCTGACAGACTTGTCTCTTCCATAGCGTCAGCTTTCTTTCCTTCCTTTCCATTTCCACCGCCTGCATCGCACTCTTTGCCACCATTCCACTTCACCCTCATAATGGTGGGGCTACAGATGCAGCTATGCCCAAGCTCCTAGGACTTCCATCTCCAAAGGTCATTTTTTTGCCCAGGAATAAAAAAAACAAAAAAACAAAAAACAGCACAAGTCAGAGGTCTGAACAGCCAAGTAGATTGTTCTACAAGAAAGAATTGCCAAAGACCATACTCCCAGTGAGCTGCAGGCCTTTACTGGGAGGGAGAAGGAGCTGGAAACAGGTGGACACCTGGAAGATGCTCAAGTCTGGCCATGCCTGGGAAAAGCAGAGTAGCCCCAGGACAATCCTTTCCTAGCAGTCCCCAGTATGATAAGCCTGTGGTCCCCAACCACCAGGCCACTGACCGGTGTACTGGTGTACCACTGTGATAGACCAAAGCCAGGTCTGTTGAGCTATAGGCTTTCAGTTTAAGACCTCTGAGGCCATTTCAAATCTGTTGCACCACAAACCCTAGATGAGTCCTCCTCTCCAGATCCGAGTGATTGGGCTCTCACCAGTCTTGCCTCCCCAAATAGAACAATCTCTAGGATTGAGGTGGACCTACAGGTCTCTGTAATATTTTTATTTCACAGGACCCTTTTGCCATGACCCTGGAAATCTCAGTATTGCAGCCTCAACTCTTCCCCAGAGTAGTGGCCAGAGATCTTAATAAAAAGATCTAAAAGCAAACTTAAGGAGATGGGGAGTGGGAATTAAAGGTAAAATATGGGGAAGAAGCCAGGAAGGATATTGGTTCATTAGTGATCCAAGAACATGGGCACTCAGCCAATGACTTTCAGGGCATGTGCAGGCTGCCCTCTTGTTCTTCTGCCCAAGAATATGAGCTCGCAAGGGCAAGCTCATTCCTCTGCTCCCAAAGACGAAAGGTGCTTGAGGAATGATTCTTTACAGCCTGGTTTATTAGACAAGATAAAGGGCTCCTAGGAAAGATGACAAGATGACAATGAAAAGATATTTCTGAGACATTAGGGTAAACCAAAGATAAGAGGAGATAATGTCAAAGAATATGACGCAGTAGGTCAAGAGGAGAAGAAATCCAATCATTTTGCAGCTATGTTCCATATGCATAAATATTCTGGATCTTCTAAATAAGAACAGTGTTCCATGCTCCACAGAACATTTATGTAAATTCTTGCATAGATGGAAGGAAACTCATTAGTGCCCCAGGGGGGACAGGGACAGCCTGGTGCTCAGAGGCTCCCTACTGAGTGGTCCAGGGTGGCTGTTTTTAACCTGACAAAACAAGCAGAGTGTAGTCTTTGTGGAATGTGTATCCAAGATGAAATAACAAAGAGCCAATAACAAAAGGGAAAAGAGCAGGCAGGGCTTTGATATCTGAAGAAGAAGAAGAAAAAAAAGATCTCTATGAAATACATGAACCAGGGGTGGAACCCCAGGGAAGCACATTTAGGTGAGGACAAAAGGCAAAAATACTGGTTGCCCCATGATGGGCAGGACAAGACTGATTTTTTTTTTCATTATAATAAGATGGGAATTTCCTCACCCCAAAAGAGGAAGCTTGGCCAAAAGGATTTTATAAAATTTCCCAGTAACTGAAGGTGGGATTTTTCAGTGATCTCTATAATTGGCACAGGGTTCTTGCTGCTGTCTTGGTGGAGGGGGAAGGATGAAAAAGGAAGTAAGGTGTTTTCACCTCTCTTATTACCTCCCCTTGGGGCAGGCATTGTGAGCCCTTGATGTCAATTTTTTTACCTCATTCTGGACAGTGAGTGGTACATTTCTCTCAACAAAGAAAGGAAGTCAGCATGATTATTCAACAAAGAGCATTTCAAAAGGAACCTTGCAGCCACTGTGTGTTCTCACTCCTCGTGGCACTGCCCAGTTTTCCTTCTATTAAAGGGGGCATGCATCTTGGATTAACCTACTTAAAAATAACAAACGACAGGCACCGTCTGTTAATTCCAGCTGCTTCTTATAAGAAAGAAAAGTCTGTTACATGGTGATGTCAGAAGGCCTCGAGATCATAAAAAGATTTCCCAGAGGGTCTCCTAAAATAGGAGAGACGACCAGAAGTCACTTTGGTTGAGGTAATCGAGTACAGAACACTCCTCCAGTTGCAGAAAATAAATAACACCTTCCCGATACAGACGGCAAAACGTTCTCCACATCTAGCCGCAGCCGTGATATCAAGTATCCTGCTATCTCCTGGAGGCCTAACTCTATTACATGTAGAACATCAAATAGATCCCTGCCTCGTCCTGCTGACAATTTTATCTCTCAACAGGTAGAGAAAGCAATTAGGGAAACTGTTATTCTTGACACAATTCTAACATCAAGGAAGAGCCAGCTGGCAACAGGTAGGTGGCAGGAAGCTCCTGAGAATAAAGTGTAATCACTTGGGAAAGGACACCGCGTGCAGGTGGACTTGGTCATCATTCATAGCCCCATCTCTGAGCAGCAATCAGCTGTGGCTCCTGCCTTCCAGGAGCTGACAGTCTACCCAGAAGGTAAGCCATGTCTGAGGGCATTTCATCAGTGACAATGGGGAAGCAGAAACGGCAAGTGTTGCAGAATTCAAAGAAGGAAGAGTATATTCTGGAGGGGATGAGGCTGCAGAAATCTGACTAGTGCTGACCTATGGAAGGTGGTGAGCTAGACGAAGGGCATAAGTGCGTGTGTGCATATGTGTGTGAGTGCATGTGTGTGAAGGAGGCACACACATTCCACACCTGGGCAGTGGTTTGAGAATTAGAACACAAATGTCCACCTGGAGGCCACTGAGTTTGGCCCAGTGGAGAGCTCCTAGAAGGACATTGGACTGGAAGGTAGTAAATGTCTTAGGTGTTCCAGAGAACTGCCTCTGCCCTCGCAGTCGGCTCCTACAACCATACTTGTCCTAAGTTACCATTCACACCTCACCCCAACACAGCTGTTTGGATGGAGGTGAACATGCAACACAAGCTGAACCAGACAGATGCTTTCTTCCAGGAATTTGGAACTTGGAATCTCTGCCGGTCAGCTGCCTATGGGTGCAGAAGCTCAGGAGCTATGGAGAGAGACCATCTGCTCCGAAGAGCAAAAAGAAGCTGAAGGCACTCTGTAAGAGGAGAAGAAGGAAAGAGACAAATGGAGAAAAGCAGAGATGAGCCCTCAGGACAGAAGGGACCAAACCGGCCCCTGCCTTGTTCCATTTCCATCCTGGTCCCAAGCCCTCCAGGGTCAGGCTGTTCTCCTTGTGTGGGAGTCCCATGAAAGCCCTGCGCCCCAGTGCCTTCTCCTTTTAACTCAAGCCAGATTGCCTGGTTTCCATGACTGCACTCAAAGGCCATGATAATGACATGTGCCAGGCACTGAGCTGAGCACTTTTATAGAGTTACCTCAATAAACCTGTAGGTAGATACTGTGGACTCTGAGTAACCTGCAGAAGGGCATTGAGCTTCTAGGACAATGGCAGAGCCAGGACTGGACCCCAGACGCTCTGACTTGGACCTGGTGCTCTCAGCACCATTGCTATTCTCTCCATGCCTTGGAAAAGGCACGTGTTCTGCAACCAGAGCTTATGGCTAAAGACTTTGGACTTAGTCCTTTATATAATAAATATATAATAAAAATAGTTGACGATTTTTTAGGAGGTGAAAGTGGGGTGTGGAAGGAGGGAACAGTCCATAGGCAGGAGGATCCTAGGGGCCAGGCCATCAGGAGAAAAACTCTCCATGATTATCTGTGGATGCATTGAGCCTAGCTGGGAAAGAAATGAAAACAAAACTAGGAAGACAGCCAAGGCTGTTAGCCCACAGGGACGAGAACCTGTCAGTCTGATGGGGGAGGTGAGGACAGAAGGGTTGAATGAACAGCTAGGTCATCAGCCAGGTAACACAAAGCGCTGGAGCAGGACTCTAGTAGGTAAGGAATGAGCCAAGAGACAAAGTCGACCAGCACATGGTGAGGAATGTCTCTTTCACATAAAGCCTGGTGTCTGCTGCCTGGGTGGGAGAAGCTCTTTGGAAAACCACACTGGAGCTCATAGTTTCAAAGCATCAGGAGGCCAGAAGTTGGTCTGCAAAGGACCCAGGAAAGAGTGGCTAGGGAGCAAATGAGGAGGAGGCAGGACCATCAAGGAACAGGGACGCACAATTGAAAGGAAGATGTGAGACAGTCACTAGAGGGGACAAGACAATCAAAGAGGGTTTCTTTCTTTCTATCTTTTTTCTTTTCTTTCATTTTAAATCTCTTTTTTCTTTTCTTTCTGGACAGCAAAGCTCTGCATATATTTGTAGGCAGACGGTAAGGAGCCAGCAGGCAAAACTGCAGCTGCAATAGACAGGGAATAAAGGATGGTGCAAGGTCCCAGGTAGGCACCTGGACTTTTAAAAAACTGAATTGAGAACATTATTGGTGAGAAAAATAGGTAGAATTCCATGGCTGTGTTGTCCAACAGAGTAAAGCCCTCGTGTGAGAAAGGTTATGAAAGCTAAACCTGCAGCAGAACAATCACAGACAATCCCCGAAAAGAAAAAGAGTGGAGACATCTAAAGAGGGCCGCGCAGTCGCCCAGACAGTGTCTGCCAGCGCCAGAGCACTGAAGAGACAGGGACGAAGATGGGGGGAGGGAGCCCCAACTGCTCTGTGGCAGGGGCCAGGGTATCTGGCAGCAGGGCTGAGGGCTCAAAAAGTGCCCGACAATTTTTAAAAGGACTTTTGAGTTATGTTTTGGGGCAAAACAAGCAAGCAATGAAGAATCCACTCCTCAGGTAAGGTAATTTAATGCTCACAGATGGCAATAAGAAGACAAAACTCTTATTTTCTTTGTCTTTCCTTAGGAAAATAATCTTGAGACGGAGAAAGGTAAAGTAAACATCATAAAGGAGTAAGTGAGGGGCAAGACAGTGAAAAGATAGTAAGAGAACAGTTGGCTTCCTTAAATGAGCTCAGCTATTCGGGCCCTGACGAAGCACGGCCCAGCACTGAAGGTGGGGCTCACAGGTCTGTGTCTGGGGACATGTTCACAGAGATGCCAGAGAAGCAGATGTTGTCCAGATCGGGTGGGAGGAGGAGAAGGAGGAGGAAGGCACACCCTCAAAAGCCCAAGTTAATCCCCACCATGGAATGAATTATTAAACGGATGGCTTGTGAGTATGTAGAAGAGAATATGTTGATTACTAAAAACCAGTTGAGTCCATAAATTGTGCTATGTAACCTCATTTCTATATTGTAAGAGAGAGGGGCAGCTAGACTTGCTATTCGTTTATATATGCCCTGTCTCATTCCAAAAAGGACCAAAGGTTGATTAAAGGGACACCAAAAATCCACCAAGATGCTGCAAATTATGAATATATGAGAAAGGAAAAAGGTAAAACAAAGGAGAGACATAGAAATGGAGCCATAAACAAAACAAATATTAAAATGTGCAGCATGGAGTCTATCCACTTATTAAAGTGAATTCTATTCACTTGCTGAAGATGAACCACTGGTTTGGCTCTAAGTGTTCTATCAAGCAACAGTGAAAAAAACCTGATCAATTTTTCATTTCACACCATCTATGAAATTTAAAAAAGGAAGAAGGAAGAAAAGAGGAAGTAGGGGGGATGGATGGGAGGAGGAAGGTAAGATAGAAAGATGGAAAGAAATAAAGAAAAGAAGCACAATTATTCCTGAGACGGGACCCCAAGGGAACTTCTGAAGCTCATCAGAAAGGAGATAGTGTGTAACTATAACAAACAAACACTGCAAGGACTCTGTTGCAGTTAGATGTAATATATAACCTCCAAGAACTCCTCTAATTCTCCAGTCTAGATTATTTGTAATTCAAATTTGAGGAAATTTCGTTAAAAATCCTGGTACTATAGAAGTATTCTCAGCTTCCAATGTTGGCCTGATTATTTTAAGGAACATTCAGTACAGATTAATTATAGGACAGGCCAAGTACTAATACGAGAAACTCTGGAGGACTTTCCACATTCTTCTTTTGAGTAGTGGCTCAAATTCTCTATGTGGGTCTGTCCAGGGCACTGCTTTAGGAAGACTCAGGGTCCTCTCATCCTTGAGGACAAGTGATAAGTGTAATTCTCCCCGAGGTTGAGCAGGTTCACGTGGGACAATGACCCTAGCTGGGAAGGGTCTTGGAAGCCAGCATCCCTGTATTCAAACAATACTATAGCCAGACCACCCCCACCACATCAGTGATTATCTTCAGATGGCTCTTCTAAGTTATCACACCATCTCTAAAGCAAGAGGTTTCACAGGTGTTCCAGTTTTGGGGATTAGGGCATAATATACTAGAAAAACACTAGACTAGGAATGAAACTGAATTCTTGGGTCTACGCCTACAATAACATGGATTGATCCAAGCCATTTAACCTCTTTGGGCCATCCTCCATGCAACAAAGGGGTTGTGTATTTAGATGACTGTTAAGCATCCTTTCTGTGCTAATATTCAATAATTTAGGAGTATGAAGTAAAAATGCATTTAAATATGTCCTATAGCTATAAAACACAATATAGATACTGTTGGTTATCTTGCTAATTTATGATGTAAACCATTTGACTTATAGAAATCCAATTTGTACTTAAATTTTCATTCATGACCAGCCTGAGCAACATAGTGAGAATCTGTCTCTACAAAAAATTAGCCAGGCATGGTGGACTGTACCTGTAGTCCCAGCTACTCAGGAGGCTAAAGCAGGAGGATCGCTTGAGCCCAGGAGTTTGAGGCTGCAGTGAGCTATGATCACAGCACTGCATTCCAGCCTGGGTGATAGAGCGAGACTCTGTCTCTTTAAAAAAAAAAAAGATGGGGCAATTCTAAACGCATTATGGTATTCTGGATTTGATCCTGGAACAGAAAAAACAACATCAGTAGAAAAACTGGTGATATCCAAATAAAGTGTGTAGTTAGTTTAAAAAAGAAAGAAAAAAAAAAAGAAGGAGGGTTCACATGTACTGTTCAGTCTAGCAGACTTGACCTTTTATCTCACAACCAGCTTCACAAAAATATGTACTCCAGAATCCTTAGCTCTGATGTGATCCATTCTTATTGATTGATCTTAGACCCTGCTCTCTGAACTATTCCCAACTAACTTGGCTCCCAGCTGAATCCTTGCATATAGTCATGGAGCCCCTTGGATTACACAGTTTCCAATTACCCTTGAAATAATACCGACCAGTCCAGGCCCTCATTGCCAATGGTCTGTCTGATTCACCCTCCATACTGGATTGAACAGACAGTCATATTGGGTGACAATTCTCTTGTCTGACAAACCTCACTGACTCCATATTATGCCTTGTATCCTTCCAGCCTAAGATACTTTAGAATAATCTATGGCAATCTACAATAAATGCTACTTTCACTTTCAATTCTTGGTAAAGACAATGGAATCAGAAAGATCTAGAGAAAGGCAGCTAAAATCATTAAGACAGAAAAGACTCCTTCATAAGGATGAATTAAAGAAATTAGGAGTCTGCAAGATAAATAAAAATGTTAGGAGGAGACATTGTCAAAGTTTTCCAAGTCTTAAAGAGAAAAAATGGATTTGTAAACCAATTTCCAGAATACCAGACTGAGGCATCATCCCTTGAATCTTAAAACAGACAAATATAGGGCAGTTAGAAAGAAATTACTAATAAAAACAAGCTGGTGACATCAAGAGATGGTACAGACTAAAAATGTAAATTTAAGGAGGGTGTAGACAAAGTCATGAAAAAAAATCTATGTAAGAACATTAAGAGGAAATTGAACATCTCTAAATTCCAGAGACAAGTTGAGCTCCCAAACCGCTTGGCATGTTGACTACCAAGTGCTGAGCTCTACTAACGGTAGGACCTTGGGAGAGCTGCTTATTTGTTTAAGCCTTTGTGTTGCTCATTTGCTGTGAGGATCACCATGTAAAAGTATGTAGCACAGTGCCTGGCACACCAAGCCTTAATAAATATAATAGCAGTAGCAGCCATGCCACAGTAACTGCTATATAATTAGGCTGAATGAAGTTGGATCCAGCTCAATATAACAGTTTTTCTGCTGAGTCCTTATTCCATATTTCAATAAATCAACAATTGCCATTTTTCAATAATCAAACCCTACTGCCAGGTCCCTCTCAGCTCAAATCTTAGGATCATTCTTGAGCATTCCAGATAAGCCCTTTTACACTTAGAAAGAGAATCTAGCACTAGAAATTTTCCAGTATCAAGATCACTGTGACTCCAGAGAAAATGCTTTTCTAAAAAAGAAATCTACATTAACCAATTGCCATGCAATCTTTCCCTCCAGTGACATTTGGTAAGAAATCTTATGTATTGACAAGTACAGTGTTAAGAACTTATGTTGTGGCTGCTTTCGAAAGACAACGGGAGATCTCAACAAACGTTTCAGATGTTAGTCTTTGTAATAAGACATGTCAAAAGTGAAAGATAAAAAACTAAAAGGTGAATAATAACAAAAAGATTTCTAAATAATGCAAAATTAACAGCACTGCAGAGCTCATCCAAGAGAAACGGCATCCCCTCACTGTAGGAGACAGGATGGGAAATTTTTAAGGAGAAGGAAACCACAGCTGAGATTCCCATATCCCTCTGGTACACCTCATAAAGCCAGGCAGACAGCTCCCACGAAGTAGTCGTTTCTACTCTGAAACTCACCTTCTGAACAGTGAGGAGATTTTTAGAGTATTTGCTGTCTGCCATGCCTGCATTTGCAAGTGTTCATTTACTTAATAGGCTGTGCCTTGATTACAGTCCTATATGGGTTTGAATTTACGTTCACAAGTATGTTTGAATTTTACTAGCATTCCTCTCCAGGGACTCATGCTAAGTCAATACCTCTTATCCGATAAGGCTTAAATTGGTGTTGTAAACCACCACTTGGATTCTGCAACAGAATTGTAAATGCAGTGATAATTAACAAATTTCCCAATTATTCGCCCCTATTCCAGATTTATTAAGCATTGTATCTTCAGAGTTGTCTTTGACCCTCACGAATATGGTGTGAAAATAATGGGCACAGGGGATGAAAACAGAAAAGCCCCACTGATTATAGGCAGGTGGTTTAATTCTACCATTTCCTCTTCACAGTTGAACAATATCTTAGCTCTTTCCCTTTCATCCTGTCTTCAATTGCTGCGATCTGTTTCTCCCCTCTGCCAACAGATGCTTCAAACTGTTCTCCTTAAGGGCAGGGTTATTGAGGCCTCATAATTTGCAAACCCAGGGGTACTTTTCAGGCCTTACAACCATTTCCTTCTTTAAAATTTCCCCTCCCTTGGCACCTGGTTTTCATCCTATTTCTCTAGCTGCTCCGTCCAAGTCTAGAGCACCTCTTGCTCTGCTGGGCCTTTTAAACATCTATTCTATCAGTTCTTCATCCCCAGTGCCCTGGCCTCGTTCAAACTTTCATCATTGCTCACCCAGACCACTGTCATAGCTGTCAAATAGGTTTTGTCAACCCCACACACCCACCACTCTGCCCACAAAATGGTCATTCAAAAAAGCAAATCCAATCACATCACTCCCTTACCTAATTTTTTTCACCTACAGTATAACATCCCTGTGCACACACGTCCACTCTCGATTTGGCCCCACCAGGCTTGCCTTCCATGTTTCCTGTGGCTTCTCCACGCTTTCTTCTCATTCCACTTGCCTCTCCACAAAGCCATGCCCTTCCCTTTGCACACATGGTGTTCCCTCTGCCAGAAGTGCCTTCTGTCACCTCCCCCACTGGAAAACTGACTCACTATTAGAGTCTCAGCTCCAGGATAACATTTTCTGAGAAGCAGGTGACTCCCAGGCTGAGGGCTCTGCGCTCCAACACCGTAGCACACAGTACACAGAGAAACTCTCACATTACCAGGGCGTATCTGCTTCTCCACCTTTGCAGTAGGCAGAATGCACCAGGGACCAAGTCTTACTGGACTTTGTGTTCCCAGTGTCAAACCCCATAGTCCTGGGTCCCTCCCAGGCAGACAATGCAGGTTAGCTGCTCAGTACTCAACTAGAGACCTGATAAATCACTAGGGAAGGTAGAAATGTATTCCTTCAAAATGATATTTTTAAACCCCCAAAAAGAAAAGATGACAAAAATCTGTGTCTGCTCACATGAGTGGCATTCTGTGAGGCTTTTGGGAGGAAAAAAAAAAAAATAACTTGTGGGTCTAACTGCTGGCACCAGAAGAACAAGCCCATCCCTGAGGCGCTATTTAAATTCCACTCAGTGATTTTCTTTTTAATTCATTTTTATTCCAGGTGCAGCCCTGCAGCTATTTTAAAACTGAGACTTAAAATAAAGTAATACTAATAGCTGGCGTTATCACAGGCTCCCACAGTCACAGGACTCCTAAAAAGCCCTTCACGAGTTTTGACAAACCACAATATCCCTTCCCCAGGAGAGGGTGGAGAGCAAACAGAACAGGGGCTCCATCATCAAAGGATTGTGCTTCACTTTGCAAAAGCATTCATTCCTAGATCCCTGAAATAGTTCACTTCGTACCTTTAACCATTAGTTTTCAAAATATTAACAGCCTGAAGGGAAGACTAGATTGCTGTGCAGGAAAACAAAAAAACACAAACCCAGAGAGGCGTCCTCCAAGTGTGGCCAGTAGGCCACCCGTGTCAGTCTCCTGGGACCCAAAGTCTGAGCACAAATGCCAACCTCAGGTACAACCCCTGCCCCATAGAATCAGAACCTCCGCTCAGAGAAAAAAATGTCATTTAGGTGCACATTTTCTGAAAAGAAACTCCATGCTAAAGAAAGCTGTGCCAGAAAATGGAGTTTTGTGAGTGGTGCCCAGAGACACAGCCCTGCCTCTGACCTGCTTGTGTCAGCAAGAGCCAGGGTTGTTTCTTTCTACTCATTAATGAAAAAAACCTGCTTTAATTACTGGCCTAAGCCAGCAGGGAGTCCACAATATTAATGCGGCCCAGACAGAGAACTTCCCCAAGCATGGCCTACTGGACACTTCTGTGGTCAGAGCAGCCTCTCCCCTTATTTGCTTATTCTAGAATGTGAGCCCAGGAAGGTCCATGGGCAAGGCCCCAGCTACTCTTTACTCGCCCCTCCCATGCCATGGGAAGTGAGCATGTGACTGAGTTTGCCCAAGTTAGGTTTCTATTACTTGCCACCAAAAGAATCCTGGGTATTACACAAGGTCACCAAAGTTAAAAGGAACCTGTTTGAGAGTTTTGACTTCCAGGATCCCAGAAGTGAATCCAATGGGAACAATGCAGGCAGGCAATGGGAATCCTCCAATGGCTACAGAGAGGGGAGCCTAGGAAGAGAAGCCTGTGCTATTCGATCACAGCTGGCTGCCCCTGAGACACCCCATTCATTTTCAGTAAGTTGGGTCACTGCAGGTGAATCAGAATTCGGGCTGGGGCTGACCTAGCAGCACACTGCCTGAGGCCCAGGCAGCCTCTCCTTCCCAGCTAGGTAGGCGTGTACACCTCTCTGAGTCCAGCTCATTAGATGTTGCCTTTGTAAGGGAACATTTCCATTTCCTGTTGCCTGGAATGAAAGTGGTCAACTCTCCCTTCTCTGATTTTCTGTGGCATTTCCTCTTCCCACCACTCATTGCCACTTAATATTTACACTTAATATTTACTTGCATGACAGCCTGCAAGTCAGAAGAAGAATCAGTTTCCCAATTTTTAAAATTTCACAGGCCTGTAAAATCCTCCCATAAAAAGAGTGACAACTTATTATTTTGCTAAGTAACACTGTTTTAAAAATACAATCCATTAACCCCATCCTGTCATTTAAAAAAACAACATTCTCATACCAAGAAAAATGAAAACCACTTAAAAGACATAATCTCAGAATAAATAAATGAAAAGTTTACTATGTTGCCACCTCCTGCTCTCTTCCTTCTTCTACTTCATTTCTTTCGTGTTGCTTTGGAATAGAGGAAACATCCTCACGGACCAGTCCCAGACTGCAGAAGCGCATTTCTGAGCCAACCACTTGCCAGCTCTCTGGCCCAACCAATCCAAGGCAGGGACCCACCTGGGATGAGCTTCTGACTCTGAACACTAACAACAGAGTCTTACCTTGGTAAGATGTTTAAGGCTACAAAACATGCCCCAGTGCTTTACTCACTTTTAATTTCATTGAATTCTCATCACAAGGCTATTGTGTAGATGAGGAAGCTGAAGTGTTCACCCTGCTCTATTTGTTATAAAGGTTTTTCCTTGTTTGGGGCCCAATTCTGCCTCCCTTTAATGTACACTTTTCAGCCCTTATGTTACCCGTTAAAACTTTCCTTCTACTTGGTTGTTTTTAAATTTAACCCTTAAGTCCTCTCTTTTCCATGCTAAGTAGGCTGACCTTGTTTAGTTTGTTCAAGGACAGCAAGCTTCTGTCTGAATCCCTAACACACTCCACAGCACCACTTACATGGTAGATAATCAATGTTTATTGAAGAATGAAAGAATGAACTGCTCCTCATTTGACGTGATTTCTAGACCCTTCACTTCCCTGACCATACCCCTCAATAGACATTTGCAGTCTGTTAATGTGCCTCTTAAACTGCCATGCCCAGAACTGTGTGCCAGGCACCAGATGGGCTGAGCTGTGCAGAATGCCAAGGCCCTTTGGCCCTCCTGCCCTGGGAACAAAGCTTTATTCTGCAGCTCAAGATTGCATGTGTTTGCTTTCTGGAAGCCATTTCCCTCTGATGACACCTGTGAGACTGTAGTCAACTAAAATTCTTAGACATTCCCAATTCTGAATTTCTTAATAGGTATTTTAAATCTAAGAGCAATTCTTTAACACTCAACCCTGTTGTGTTTCTTTTAGTGAGTTTCCAAAGTCAGTTTCTTCCATTCTCATCTGACTTTTCATATCTTTCATATCTTATCTTTCTAACTAGATTATAAGGTTCTTAAGATGATATCTTATAGACTTTTATATTAGAAATAAGTACAAATGTTCAGCATAGTGACATTCAGCAGATATTCAATAAATATGTATTGGTTCATTAAACTCTATTTTAATCCTAATATCCCTTTGCTCAGGACTCTCAACTAATGATGAATCACATCTAAGTCCCAGGGGCTAGCCCCTGAAGATTTGTGTCAACTGCCCCTTCTTACCCACGTACAGTCATGCACTGCATAATGACGTTTCATTCAACAACAGACTTCATATACAACAGTGGTCCCATGAGATTATGACAGAGCTAAAAAATTCCTATCACCTAGTATTTACTACACTATACCTTTTATCATTATTTTAGAGTATACTTCTTCTACTTATTAAAAATAGTTAACTGTAAAACAGCCTCAGGCAGGCCTTTCAGGAGGTATTCCAGAAGAAGGCATTGTCATCATAGATGACAGCTCCATGCCTGATATTGCCCCTGAAGACCTTCCAGTGGGACAAGATGTGGAAGACAGTGATATTGATGATCCTGACCTTGTGTAGGCCTAGGACCTAGGCTAATGTGTGTGTATCTTCATTTTTAACAAAGAAGTTTTAAAAAGTGAAAAATAAAAAATTTGGAAATAGAAAAAACTTAAAAAATAAGGATACAAAGAAATAAAATATTTTTATAGCTGTACAATGTGATTGTGTTTTAAACTAAGTGTTATTACAAGAGTGAAAAAGCTAAAAAATTTAGGTTTACAATATAAAAAAGTTACAGTAACCTAAGATTAATTTATAATTGAAGAAAGAATTTTTTTTTTAGTGTAGCCTAAGAGTACGGTGTTTATGAAGCCTACAGTAGTGTATAGTAATGTCCTAGGCCTTCACACTCACATACCACTCACTCACTGACTCACCCAGAGCAACTTCCAGTCCTGCAAGCCTTATTCGTGGTGAGTACTCTATACAGGTATACTGTTTTTTTATCATTTATGCCATATTTTTAGTATGCCTTTTCTATGTTTAGATATGTGTAGATATACAAATACTTACCATCATGTTGCACCTGCCTACAGTATTCTATAGAGTAACATCCCGTATGGTTTTGTAGCCTAGGAGCTATGCCACATAGCCTAGGTGTGTAGAAGGTTATATCATCTAGGGTTGTGTAAGTGCACTGCGTGGTGTTCACATAATGACTAAATCACCTAACGATGAACTTTTTAGAATGTATCCCCATCCTTATACAACACAGGACTGCACTTCCAGCTCTGATTCTTGCATGTCTCCTCAGGACTTACTGGATGCCCCAGAGGCAGCCTGCTGTCCCCAGATACATCCTGCTCTCCCTGTGATCTTCCTTTCCCCAGGGCCCATCACTGCCTTCTCAAAATCCACTGTTTCCTGAGCCCTGACCTGCCGTATTCCCCCATGTTCCCTCAGTCTCTCGAACACAGTCCACATGCAGGAAAAATACCTGGAGCAAATTGGTGAGCACCGAGGTTGACAAAAACAGAGGAAGACATTGGTACTTTGAGATGGGAGTCTGCCCACCTCCTCATTTGCCAGCAAATTAATAAACTCCTCTTTGCTTTTCCTCAAACCACTTGTCATTCTTCTGATGCAGCCTCAGAGACAAGTGCCAAACTTTCAGTAAAAATTTGATGTCCCTGGGTGGGCCCCATTGGCACCCCAGTGGAATGGCACCCCACGACTGCTTGAGAGGCACAGAGCAGCCCTGGGTCAAAGCTGTGGGTCTTCCTGGGTAGGAGCAACTTCTTTTTGAGGTGCAAGAGCAAGGGGTGGCCCCAGCAGCTACTGGAGCCTGTTTTAGCTCTGGGGAACTCCTGTCGCTGTCTCCCCAAAGTAGGCACAACTTCCCACAACCTGAACTGAGTTGAGTAGAAGGAAACCGATTTGGGAAGCATCACAACAGCCATGGCCTTTTGTATATAAAGTTCCCTAGGAAGCCAAGACCCTGTTTCCACCAACATTGGGGGGAAGGGGTTTCAGACACCTCTGTTGGATTTGTTTTGAGGCGCCAATTTGGGGTTGGAAGTCAAGAGGTTGAGTGGAACTAGGGAACCTGGTTTGGGTTGAGCTCATTTGGGTTCCCAGGGAACCAGGGGAGATTGGGAGATGTTGGTTCTTTCGTCTGAGATAATTTGGTTCTCGGTTTGCCCCCTTTTGGATTAGGAGATGCTGATTCTCAACTGAGAATTGGGTTCTCGTTTTGTGCTCCCATTTGGTCAGCCATGGCATTTTGTGTTGTGGATTCCCTGTATTGCCTGTGTTCGTTTGTTTGTAAAGTTTTGTTGCAACATAGGAAAGCTAAATTCCCATTTGATGGATAGGTGGATAGGCCTTGGCATTTCAGATTGTTTGTGTTGGGAATTCCCTATATTGTTTGTGTTTGATTGTTTGTGAGTTTTTGTCTGGTGAGTTTTTATATCTATGTTAAAGATTATTGTGAGGAATAATAATGCATTTGTCTGGAGTGTGAGGAAAAGTGGTGGTTGATGGTCTGTGGTTTATTCTGAGCTGTTGATTCTTTTAAAATTCAGGACTCAAATGGTCGATCTGCCACTATAGAGTTAAAATGTTGAGTCTCAGGTTCTCTGCTTGAGATAAACTCATTGTTTGTTGTATACAAAATGATCTGTGATTGTATGATTTTTTATAAATGATGTCCTCCCACCCTCGCCAGAACCTCCACAGCTGGCCAGGGCAAGGCTCTAGGTGGAGCCACAGCCCGGGGATGGATCCATAAAGAGGCAGGACCAGTGCATGCAGTTCACCACCAAGTGGCACACAGCAAGGGGGAAGGAACACCTGCCACCACTATCTTGACACCATGGGAGGGGCCGGGGAGGGAACTACCTGAGTTAACTTTTCAGTCCCACACCCAGTAAATTATGACTCAGGGTTTGGAATGTTCTCTCCTAGCAGCAAACTCAATTTCAGCCAGAGGGAATCCATAGTCATAGCAGGGTAACTTATGGCAATATTAGATAGAGGGCTTAAATGTGTAAGAACAGCTGGCAGGGTCCTTTGAGACAGTCAAAAGGAATGGGCAAAAAAGCTGCCCCAGACTGACTTTTTATAAAGAAGAAAGACCTTGAAAGGAACATTGCCCAAAACTGTAAAGGACTCCGGGTGACAGGAAGCCTCCAGGAAAGCAAGTAGTTTAAGTCCAGGACACAGACAGTAAAGGTAGGGGCCCAGAGCCCCTTGCCTCCAAATATCCCCAAAAGGATCCCTGGGTAAAATTCTATTCGAACAGGGGGGATTCGATTGGCATTAGGAAAAGGATAACTAAATATGTTTTTATGATTGTGCATGTTCATGGTGCCATTTGGAAGGAAAGGGGTATCCTGATGGCCAGAAATAAGGATATTAAGTATGCTACCAAAATAATGGCCCTAATACAGGTCATGGCTGAGCCCAAATGGGTGGCCAGCATGACAAAAAGAAATCAGGCCACTGGCAGAGCTGCTAAGGAGGCCACTAGAGGTGATCTGTTCCTCAGGGCCTTGATACTCCAGCTAGATTTAGACCCCCTTAAAAACTAAAGACTGAGGCTCTGACATTTGGGATGGCACAGCTAAGTGGAGACAGAACTCTCAAAGACTCCTCTCCTATCCAAAGCTTTGGTTCAGCCTCTTATGAGGCACCTGCGTGAATACACACATGGGGAGCATGATGCCTTGATGGATTTAGTGGGACCTCATTTAAGAGGACCCCATTTACACTTAACCCCATTTATGTGCTTGGGGTGGTCCAAGGACAGAAAGGTGACCCACTACACAGGCAGCCCAACATGCGGGGGTCCACCCTTTCGATGATTGACAGTTTCACTCAGATGTCAAGGTTTGTATTAGTAGGTACTTTTTTAGGCTGGGTAGAGGCTTGTCCTACCTGGAGGAAAGAAAGGAGTACCTGAGGTTAACAGAATCCTTCTCGAGGAACTCACTGTGAGATGGGCTCCTACCAGGAGCTGACAGGGCCTTTGCCAAGTTCCTGCATGTGTACAGAAACTGGCCTCAGAGGACGACAGGATGACGGGCATCAACGTCCAGGGAAAGAGGCAAATGGAGAATGACATGCTGGTGATGGAGGCTGTAGCCTTGAGCCTGACAGCTCAAGGTATCACTGTGTTTGGCTACTCCATGGTAGTGCCCATCAGGAGTATCTTTGTTTCCTGCCATCTACACCTGGATCTGCTACACAATGCCCTGTGATCACCCATAGACTTCTTCAAGTGGACCCCCAGTGGGAACCTGGTGAACCATTTCTCCAGAAAGCTGGACACGGTGGATTCAGTAATCCTGCAGGTCATCAAAATGTTCATAGGCTCTTTTCCTCCATACAGAGTGATAATAGACCCTCCTTTGTAGCTGAGGTAACCCAGCAAATAAGGGAAGCCCTATGTCTGAAATGGAAATCACATGGAACCCACCTAAAGTGGGATAAGGTATGGCCACTTGCCCTCCCCTGGATAAGGGTAGCCCTTTAGAAGCCCTTTAGGCTTAAGTTAAGCCCCCTAAAGATAGTTTATGAGAGACCCTTCCTAATACCCCGAGGTAAGTATGGTAATAGAACCATTAGTAAACTAAAACTGAGTAGAATAAAACAATGTGTCAAATGGGTAGGTCAGGTGCTACCCATTATACATGAGTTTGCCTCTTTCAGGTCCCTGCCCCAGTTGAAAAGAGAAGTGAAAGGGACCCTATAAGAGCCTCTAACAACTCACACCTCATTGAAATTGTCAGAAGTGAAACCCTGGGTCCATAATACCAAAGTAAAGAGGTACAGCCCCCAGTGGACTGCCAGCACTGAGGTGATCTAAAATATTTGTTTGTTCTCCATGTTCATCCATGTTGTTGTGAATGGCAGAATTTCTTTCTTATGGCTAAAGAAATTTTAAATAAATAAGTAAAGAAAATGTGATATATCTCACATTTTCTTTATCTGTTCATCCACTGATGAACACTTAGGTTGGAATCAACTTGGGTTGATTCCAATCTTGGCTATTGTGAATAATGCTGCAATAAACATGAGCATGCAGATATCTCTTCAACAGACTGATTTTATTTCCTTAGGATATATACCCAGAAGTGAGATTGCTAGATCATATGGTAGTTCAATTTTTAACTTTTTGAGGAACTTCCATACTATGTTTCCATAATGGCTAAAATACAAGCTGCTATTATCTTGTCTACAAGTCATATCTAAAACCAGAAAAGAAGAGAAGTTCTATACTATTCAGGGTGGATGGCAAAAGAAGTCCACTGGCTGATGGGTGGAGGGGAAACTATCAGCATCTCTGGGTTTGGTGGCAGAAAAGAAGTATGCCTACTGGCATAATCCCCGGCACTGGGGGCCCTCGGCATCTCTGATTAGAATGACCCAACTGTTAGGTTTCAAAATGGGGATTTTGTTTTTTCCAGTGAAACAATGAATATTATTTGTAGATTTTACTTTAGCAGGTTTACAACATTTTTCTTTTTTCCAATAGATTGTTTCATATAAATGGTCACATATTATTCCTTCTTTGTTTTAGAACTAAATTACTTATTAGGTAAGGGGGATTGGAAAAGTGAATTATGTTAGTAAAATCCACAAATTGCTTTGCACAGTATCAATTCGGTGAGATGCATTCCTGCCTTCATAGGTAATAGCCCAGATTTAAAATAACATAATCAACAACCAGGATTTCTTAAACATATACTACATGGGAATGTGTGCTGATCACTGCAGGAGATGGGAAATGCACTAGGAACTGCCCTCGAAAATGTGCCACCCAACTGGGAAACAGAGACATGAAAATGAACTACAGCACAAGGCAGTGAGTGGTAAGCAGTTTACAGGAGCTACAGGAGTTCATAGAAGAGCTCACTTCTGTCTGGGATGTCCACGGGGGCGGGGCGTGGGATTGGAGCTGAGTGCTGAAGGACGGAGAGAATGAGGCCCAAGGCAAGGGGACAATGTGTACAAGAGCATGAAGATGAGGCAAAATAGGGCAGCCCTGCGTGGTGGAAAAGCAAGTTTGAATCCTGACACTTAACAAGCTGTGTGATCCTGGGCAAGTTGCTTGACCTTTCTGAACCTTCATCTTCTCACCATTAAAGGGAGATACTAGAAGAACTTAGCCCACGGGATCTCTGTGAAGAGCAGAGGAAATAATGCAAGTGGAGCATTTAGCAGCCCCACGCATGGAACTAAGGGTGTGCCCTCAGTAAATGTTAACTATTGTTACACTTGCAAGGTTCTGAAAGAGCACAAGCAACCCTTGGGTTGAGCTCTGTGCTGGAGCCAAGATCAATGACAGAGGGATCTCGTTTGGTAACGTATGGCCAAAGAGAGGAAATGGGTCAGGGAGCTCCATGGTGCCTGTCATGAAAATGAATGTGAGGGAGTGACCCAGGAAAAAGGGGTCACAGTCAACCCCAGCAGTCTCTTCCCATGCAGTGGGGCCCACCTCGTGACTACAATAAATGAGTCAATTCACCCTTGCTCGGCTCCTAAACCATTTATTCTCTTTAAACCACGAAAACTCACAAGAGGAAAATCAGAAGGAAACCAATCAGGGAATAGTTGGGGATGGTGCTTTACAATCTTTGCCCCCTCATTCCTTCCCCTACAGTTACTGAAGGCAGAGAGGACTGAGAGTCTTTGCTAGAATGTTCAGAAGCATGGACAGATTTTGAAGCAGACCTCCCCACCCCAACCCCAGCCTCCCGGGAAAGACACAGGGTTGCAGGAACAATACTCGCTGGAACCAGATACTGCAGCTTGTCTCATCCAGGAGCTATTGCAGGGCTAGGGACTCCTCTGTTACTGGTGGCAACAGGCAAACTGAGGAGACTTATCAGCTGTCCTTTTCAAGTCCCAGGGGAGAATTTTAGAGCCAATATCTGATCGACCTGTCTTGGAGCACCTGGGAAGGAGAAAGCCTGCAAGGTAGCCACCTGCCGGCTAGCGCTACCATCCGCAACGATGAAGGTGGGACAGCAGAAATGGACAGAAATGGAGAGAACCAGGGAGCTCAGGAAGGCAGGGGAGGGACACAAGAGGCTGAGTGATGGGAACATTCTTTCAAACCTGGGCGGAGCAAGTCACCAAAATGTGGTGGCATTTCCTCTTCTGATCCTAGAGCTATAATGACATTCACCAGTGAAGGCCAGCAAGAGCTATGCTTTGGTTTCTAGGAGGCTTGTAAAGAGAATTTATCTTTCTTTACATCATTTTGATTAAACCTCAACTTGAATCCTACAGTGTTTTCAAAAAAGTCCATATTTTAATTAGAAATGATGTTTTGAGCAAGACTGGAAACAAGAACAACAAAGAACTCATTCAAAGTAGTGAAACAGCTCTTGGTGAACATAGAAACGGGACTGAGATTAAAAGGTGGTTGAATATATCTGCTGCTAAACTGCAAGAATTTTTAGAATCAAGAGAATCTACCTAAAGAAAATTCCTGAATTTACCTTATTGTCCTGAGGTCTCCTCTTTCTAGAGCGGTAGACTAAATGCCTGAGCATCTGGGCTTGAACCAGGAGCTCCCAGAGCTGTAGACTGCTCGCCTGAGCATCTGGGATTGAACCAGGTGCTCCCAGAGCTGTAGACTGCTTGCCTGAGCATCTGGGATTGAACCAGGTGCTCCCAGAGCTGTAGACTGCTCGCCTGAGCATCTGGGCTTGAACCAGGTGCTCTCAGAGCTATAGACTGCTCGCCTGAGCATCTGGGATTGAACCAAGTGCTCCCAGAGCTGTAGACTGCTCACCTGAGCGTCTGGGATTGAACCAGGTGCTCCCAGAGCTGTAGACTGCTCACCTGAGCGTCTGGGATTGAACCAGGTGCTCCCAGAGCTGTGGACTAACCACCTGAGCATCTGGGCTTGAACCAGGTGCTCCCAGAGCTGTAGACTGCTCGCCTGAGTATCTGGGCATGAACCAGGTGCTCCCAGAGCTTTAGACTGCTCGCCTGAGCATCTGGGCTTGAACCAAGTGCTCCCAGAGCTGTAGACTGCTCGCCTGAGCATCTGGGCTTGAACCAGGTGCTCTCAGAGCTGTAGACTGCTCGCCTGAGCATCTGGGCTTGAACCAGGTGCTCCCAGAGCTGTAGACTGCTCGCCTGAGCATCTGGGCTTGAACCAAGTGCTCCCAGAGCTGTGGACTAACCACCTGAGCATCTGGGCTTGAACCAGGTGCTCCCAGAGCTGTAGACTGCTCGCCTGAGCATCTGGGCTTGAACCAAGTGCTCCCAAAGCTGTAGACTGCTTGCCTGAGCGTCTGGGATTGAACCAGGTGCTCCCAGAGCTGTAGACTGCTTGCCTGAGCGTCTGGGCTTGAACCAGGTGCTCCCAGAGCTGTAGACTGCTCCCCCGAGCATCTGGGCTTGAATCAGGTGCTCCCAGAGCTTTAGACTGATCCCCCGAGCATCTGGGCTTGAACCAGGTGCTCCCAGAGCTTTAGACTGCTCGCCTGAGCATCTGGGCTTGAACCAGGTGCTCCCAGAGCTGAAGACAGCTCGTCTGAGCGTCTGGCCTTGAACCAGGTGCTCCCAGAGCTGTGGATTAACCACCTGAGCATCTGGGATTGAACCAGGTCCTCCCAGAGCTGTAGACTGCTCACCTGAGCATCTGGGCTTGAACCAGGTGCTGCCCAGAGCTGGGTACTGACTACACAAAAATCAGAGGTTGAACCAGGTGCTTCCCCAAAGGTAGATTCTAAAGCCACAAGATTCTTACAGTACTTCAGGCACCACAGATCTCTAATCAAAAGACATAATGCCATCATCATCTGGGGAATCCATGCTGTCATGAATGTCTAGCCAGTCACTGCATTTCATTTGGTGACAAGTGAGAAATGTGGGCTCAATGTAATTCTGTAGCTCTACATAAACAGAGTGGTGGGAGAGACAGCGCCACAATGGGATGGAATCAGCCTCGTGCTCCCTTCCCAGCTCCAACATTGACTTTCAGGGTGAACTTGGAGAATACTTATTGAGCATCGGCTAAGTGCAGGCACTGACCAGGTTCTGAGTCGGAAACTGTTATCAGCCTGGGTCCTCTTTTATCCCTCCAATTACAGGATGAGAAGTAGAGAATCAGCCAGTAAAGCCCTTAACGGGCTCTAAAAGGAAAGCTTGATCCAGACAAGGATACACCATAAATTAAATATAAGGATGTCCCAATGCTGAAGCGAGAAAGCTGGCTAGAGCTAGAGCACACTGTGGCAGCGCCAGCAAAGCCTGCAGCACAGAAGGCCTGTTTCCGGGCGTGGTAACCACACCAGCGTCTCCGCAGACACAGCTCAGTTTCCAGCCTGACGCTTGATGTCAGTACATTCACTGGGGATGCCCACATCTAGGCTGTGCCGTGGGGATGCTGGCTTGTGTGGTGGGGATGTTGGCAGGATGCATGGCCAACCTGCCATGGAGGAAGAGAAAAGCCAGGGGAGCTGTGTATGTGGTGGCTAAGGAGGCCACCTTCAAGCATCTCGTCCATCCAAACCCACCACTGGCTGGTCCTTGTGTTTGGCTGGGTAATGTTCTCTCTTTTCAGTTCTCTTTTAAAAAGCAAAAACCATACTCCAGGTAGGAATCACTCAAGACCCTGCTACTTTAGTGTGAAGGAATTTAACGATGATTTAACTCCTTGCTATGAGAGACAGAGAAACCCATAAAGCATAGAAATTTGAGGTAAGTTGAAGGCCCAGAAACCAGGGCGCAGGGCCAAGAAAGGGGACAGAGCTCCACTTCCTGGCTGCTTCCCCCTGGCTCAACATGCTTTCAGCTCCAGGTCAGCTGTCAAGGGAGGGATCTTTCTGTTGTCACATTCCTCCCCTCTCTGCTCACCTCTACAGGTAGCAGGAAAGAGCGGGTGACACACCTGGGGTCCTACTGTTGTTACCGTGGCCAAGGACAAAGCGCTTGGAAGCACCACCGCCTGGTTTCAGCAAAATGAGAGGTAGAACATACGGCCTCGTGCATAGCTTTCAGGAAAGAAGAGTCCAGGCCAGTCACACTTTCAGAAAACTCCAACTGCTGGAGAATATTGAAGTGGTCCCTAACTTAGGTCTGGGTCTCCTCTCCTATTTCAGTTAACAAACAAATTTCCCCCACGTAATTAACAACTTCTTCATCAACAATCAACAAAGATGCAGTATTTCTGGAAAATGTCCCATAAATAATACTCCACTTTTGATGTCTTAGCCTTAGCCCTGTGTCCCCCCAAGACTAAAGGCAGCAATGGCTTGCAGAGGAGCTGCAACAGGAGCATCGAGACTTTTTCAGGATCTGCAGAGGCAGCCCCTCCTCCACCAGGAGATTCCCATGGCTTCCTAAAGCCAAAAGCCAGCAGGGACCTCCCCTCGGCCACTCCTCCTAAGAGAGGGAATGTGGAGAGCTGAACCCACCAGAAGTGCTCTATTGACACGGGCTTTTCAAGAACAGCTCCAGGTGTACATTTTCTGAGAAAGAAGCTACACCCAGGATCCTGAGTTATGCACCGAGAGCTGACAGACCCCAGAAATGAGGCTCCTCTCTCAACTCCACGTTCCAGGCTCACCCGGGCAAGGTGTTCACCCTCGGGCATGCCCCTGCTGGTGAGGAAGGCACTTACTAATCATGGTCCAGGCAGCCTCTGAAGGATGCTGGGAGATGAATGCAGTGATCCTCCCCGATAGAGAAATTCCAAGTCACCCCAGAACAGAAGCTGCTCAAGGCTATAGCACCCTTTGGTGTTTCAAATTTCAGTATTTTTCTTAAGGTGCTTAGAGAGTCTTTAAGAGATGCTATCTCATCTGGTCCCCAAACAGCCTCTATGGTAAGGTCTCTGCTGCCAGGAGAGCTGATGTGCTCCAGCTAGATCACTGAGCAGGAGGAATTCCATGAGAGGGAACCGACAGGCCCCCCAGCATAAGATCCCAGGGTCCCCAATCCTCCAGCCAGGCACCACATCCAGGGCCAGTAAATGGAGGTGAGCTTTAGCCCAATTAGCAAAGAACCTTCAGCTGGAGAGACCCATGCCTTTAGCTGCACAAAGCCTTTCCAAAAATGTTAAACCTTACTGTCAGGAAGGGAGAGTTGTGAGCCATCAAGGCTATATTTAAAAGTAGTGGGCTGGAGGAACACCATTATAATCTGGTGTTTATAGGAACACCATGTCTGGGGTCCTAGAAAGGGCACTGGATTTGGGGTCACAAGATCTTGGTCCTCTATGAGTTATGTGGCCTTCAGCAAGTCACTTAACGTCTGTGAACCTCCAGTTCCCTACCTATGAAATGAATGCAATAAAATGTAACTCCCAAGGGTATCGTAAGGGTCAGATGAAATAATGTACACAAAAGTACTTTAAAACTACAAAGTGCCACAAAAATGTCAAGTATTAGCTTGAAAGTACCTGGGAGCCTTTTAAAAACATATAAAGTGGTAGGAAAGCTGATTCTGCTTCTTCATTCTTCATCGAACCCAATCCCAGAAGAGATGTGCCCACCTAACTGCCCCTTGTATCTACCCATTCAGTTATTCAGCAAACATTCATTAAACTGCCCCAGGACACCATGCACTGTGCTAGATGCTGGAGACAGAACAATAAATAAGACACATGCCCTTAGAGAATTCAAACACTGCCTATTTCCACCTCTTTTATATTCTTAATCTGCGAGTCCCATCCCAGCAAGATCCCTTCTCCCAGGATCAAATATAAACCATCTCCTACCTGGAGTAGATGAGTAGGCCTGAACATGCAACCCCACCCTGTGAGCTAGTAAGTTCCCTGAGGCTAAGTCTGCTCCACTGTCATGAAGCCATGAAACTCAGCCCTACCCTCACTCCACCTCCCCATCAGCATGGCCCTTTCAAAGCCTTTCATGTCGAAACCTGAGGCTCCTGGTGCATTCAGCCTTAATCTTAGTGGATGCACAGTCTTTTGAAACCACTTTTGAAATAAACACATGAAATATCGGACAAGTAAACCAGACAATTATCCTCCCTAAGCCATTTAACCATATCTATCATGGGACTTGAAGCAAGTTTAGACACTGAAGTCAGAAAGACCTGGGTTTGAATTCTGGCTTTGTCACCTGTGAGCCCTTAAGCTAATTGACCACTCTGAGACTCAACTTTCACATTTATAAAACTCAGATAAATAATACCTGCCATATTAATGATACACAAATAATTTAAATGTGATAATGTTGGTAAATAATTTGACAGTGCTTGGCACTTGGAAGCACTCTATAAATGGTAGTTATTATTTATAATTATAATAGTCATTACTATTGACATCCTACAAAACACAGCCCATTTCGTCCCATGCAACTTGATATCTCTACTGCCTGTGTGTATGTACAGAGAAAGCAAAACCTCCATTGATTCCAGAGCAAGTTATTTCCAGCTGTGGACCCTAATTCATCTTGCCTTTTTGGCAAAACTAGCTCTCAATCCTGAAGGTTAAGATATATTTATCCTTGGTTTAATAGCCACCTGATGGACAAAATGAAAACATAAATCACAACCTAAAGTAGTATTTCATTTACCAACAAATCCATTGGGTTTCATATCTCTCACTCTATTCATATATAATACTTCAGTACAGTTCTTCACGGCAGATCCCCTTCCCTGCCAACTACATTCTTTTCCTCGCCCCCCTCCCTCGTCTGTGGTTCTCTCACCTCCATCTCTACTACTCACCAACTGCCTTATACAGCTCCAGAACACACTGCCTTAACTGAACATATTTCGGCAGCTGGCACAAGAAGCCCCAAGGAAGATACAGGCAAGCAAAGAAAGGCTGTGTAGTAAAGAATTAACCTTGCCCAAAGAGAGTCTGATCTTCGCCCTGGGCTTCTGGGTGGTCATCTCCCAGCCCCTGGAATATAATGCCTGACAGGAGTGTCTTTGTTTACCTGGGGACCTTGGATCACGCAGGATGATATAACGATGTGACTAAGTGGGAGCTTTGGGTCTTGCTGGGTCAGCAAACCTCCAGCTGGAGGTTCAACTGGAGACTGCAGTCAACCTTGCCTACATGATGGAGCCAAAAACAATCTGGACACCAAGGCTCAGGTGGGCTTCCCTGGGTGCCAATACTCCATTCATAGTGCCATACATCAATGCCAAGAAAGTAGTGCACACTCTCCATGACACCAAGGGGAGAAACAAACTGGAACCTCTGCATTTGGAACTTTCCTGGACTCTGCCCCATGCTCCACTTCCCTAGGCTGATTTTCATCTGTACTCTTTAATTGCAATGAACTATAGCCACGAGTATAACAGCTTTTGGTGTATTCTGTGAGTCTTTCCAGTAAAGTATGAAAACTAAGAGTGTCTTGGGGACCCTCAAACTTGCAATTGATGCCAGATGTGCGGACAATCTTGTGGGCTGTTCTTCTAACACTGTAGAGGCCACTGGGAAAATCCCTGCAGATAAGCCAGGTTCCATTGCACACCAGGGAAGTCCCTAGGAAATTGAACAACCAAATCCCTGGACCATTCCCTGTCATCATAAGGCAAACCTCAAATCCCAAAATTGTTACTCCACATTCACTTGCAAGTCCTTGTGGGGTCTCGAAGATTGACACTCCCTGAACTAATGTGTACAGATGGACCTTTCCCCCGGCCCTCTCTCTGTCCTCTGACTTCCATGCACAACATGGGAGAGGTCCTACCTCTGGGTCATATGGGATTCTTAACTCTGGCATAAATAGTCCCAGTAGGTGGTAGATGGGAAGGGGTATCACGTGGAATACTATACCTGAGAAACTGCCTCCTGTGCCCATGTACTCCATCTGCCTGAAAAATATTATAGCTATTATTCCACTGAGCCTAGACTTCAACCCAGGGGAGGGAGGGAAAAGAGGAACACTCGGGGAAGCCAGAGGTCAGCACGAGTGCTGCCCACAACATCTGGAATCCTCAGGAATCACGTCCCTGTAAGGATGTCTTGCTCAGGCTCGTGGGGCCTCCTCCACTTAGAAACAAAACTCCTTTTCCAGGTTGTGCTGCTATCTGCAGTGTTTTAGTGTCCAGATAACTGGGAAGCAAGGAGGCACAGTCTTATGTCAAGACTCATGGGGAAAATACAGAAGAAGAAATGTCAGCATTTGGGTACCAATGGAAATGGAAAATCTCACAAAAATCAAGAGGGAAAGAAAATGTATTTTTGTGATAATGGGACTGGAATGAGCTGAGGCTGGCTGAATGCTATATTGAATCTGAACTAGGCACAATAACTTCCTTTGTCAACCTTGAATCCCAGCCAACTGCCCCAAGAATGTGGAGTAAAAATGGGGAAGCAAACTGGACCCCATATGTTTAAAATGAAGAGGTTGCAGGGATGTATCAGTCACTTAAGCCTAATATTTGGATTTCCTTTAAATTACATTGTCGTCAACGGCTGTTCAGGCTGAGTTGCTTAGACAGTAAATTCTGGTTCTAGCTGCCATTTCACATTATGCTAATGTATGTGAGAAGCTGTCTCCCTGGATACCATAGCAAATTGCCAGCTGAATCATAGAAATGCTGTCAACTTTTTTTTTCAAGTTTTCCATTTTTGCTTTGCCATTGTGTGTAGTCAAGAGAAACCAGGAAAGGCACAGAGGGGAATCTTACATATATATATGTATATATGTCGAGCTTCCATTGGATTGGTTTTGCCTCTTTGAGAAAAAGCTGTAGCTTTCTCCCACATGCATGCCTCCATTTCATCTGAAGTCATTTCTCTGCCCAAATATGTGTGTCAGTTTCAGGGAATCAGCTTTGAGAGCCAGCAGAGGGAGAAAGAGAGCACCAAACCCTGATTTTCTACAGATTCCACTCAAAATCAGAGCCTGAACAAGTGGATACTTGCTGAGCCCAAAGAGTTTGGGTGCTGCTATCTTCTCCCCTCGGACAACTCCTGCTGTGGACAGTTCCTCTGAATGAGCTCCTAGGGCCCCATGGCCCTAACATTCTAAGTCTCTCGGGCTCTTTTCTGGCCTTAGCTGCCTATGGGACTGAGGATAACAATATCTGATTTTGGTGGAATTAGGAGCTGGACCTGAAAGCCTAGCAAGGTTCCTTGCAGGCCTAGGAGCTATAATTCTGTAAAGCTTATGGTGCAAAATGGGTAATTTCCCCCATTTTCGGAGGGAGGAAGAGACATGCGTGCAAGGATTGAAGGCAGCTGCAACAGATCAAGCACATACTGCCCATACCCCTCACCCCCTTTTCACTTTTGAACTCCAGCACCAAAGTCCACTTTTCCTTACCTGGCTCTTGATCTGCTTCCTGGACTTTAGTGGAGACAAGAGTACCTGGCAGAGGGCCTGGAGCAGGGCAAGAGCTCAGTCTATGGGATCACAATGACAATCGCATTCACACACAGCTCTCAAGTATTCGCCTGGTTTAGACTTCCTGAACTGACATTTCCATAACTCTGGAACCATATATGATTAACGTTCCACATCGCAATTTTTTTGCCTAGTCTGTCTCAGCTCCAACCACCCAAAAGTTTCACCCATGCCCCAATGGCCACTTTTGCTGTAGACAAAGATTCTAACTTCTGCCCCTGTTTCACCCTAGCCTTCACATAAAGTTTGACCAATTCAAGGGTAGCAAACTCCAGTGCCTTTGGGAGACAATCAAGAAACCTAAGCAAGTGAGGTTGCCCAGTTTAGGTCAACAGGGAGAAACAGGACTGCCGCTTACCAGAAGAGAGCGTGTCGTCCCCTCCCCTCACAAACACGGCATTCAAATTGAATTTTTAAAAACTTTGTTCCTCAAACAAAACAATTATGCAGAAATTAAGCCCCCACTCCACCAGTTTTTGACTGCATACAATCTGTTCATTAAATCTGGATTTTGTTTTAAATATACCTGCATTGAGAATTCACAATTCTTTCTAATGACTAAGGCTGAATTAGGGTTACCATTTACATTATTACAAAATGATCTTTTTAAGTTTAATAAATCCCAAAGATTCCTTACCATAAAGCCTATGTTATCTTTTATTAACTGCTTTAAGCCGCTTCTCTATAATACTTCTGTAATTTTTCAATGAAAAACTCCTGAGAATGAAGTTATACCTGTAGCATTACTCCAAGTGGTCCCAGTAAATATAAAATCTCTCTGATGTCTTTTGGGTTTATCTAAGCAAAATGAAATATTTTTGTGAATTTTGTATTTTACCTGTATTACATCTCTATTTATTAATTTGAAAATAATGTTTTTTAAAATTACTTACCACCAACTTAACTCTTCACTCCAAATCTTCAAGTGAAATGGACACTTTAGGAGATGCACCACATTTATTCCACCATACCCCAGATGGAGCTGGGTTGCCCTGTGCTGCATAAATGGCAAGATTACTTGCCTGTCATCTGCTTCCTAAGGACAAGGAAGGCAGGGGTGGGTTTACACAAATGCGGCAGAGTCGAAGATGACCAAAACAAAGGGTGGGAGTGACTTCTGAAAGGACAGTGAGACGTTTGGAAAATCATTTCCTCAACAAACAGGGATAGAACTCGAAAAAAATGGTCAAAAATAACAGTATAAGAATTTTGGACATTGACAAAAGACATACAACAAATTGAAAAACATTTCTCCAGGACTGGTGGGAGACATCTGGGTTTTAGCCGAGGGATGTTCCCATCACCACCTCTACCTCAGATGACACAATAGTCCAATTCAGGTGGGCAAGACATGAAAATCATCAGCTTTGCTGAGAAGAGTGGCTGGCTTGATTTGGAATAGAGTGCAAAGAAAACAAAACAAACCCCCTGGGCATCGTCATAAACAGAAGCAATCTTAGTGGCAAATAAAGGAGGAAGGTTGATGCCAAAGTAGAGGCAAGCAATTAAATGGCAGACGCACCAGAAGTATAACAAAGAGATCCAGGAAATGAAACATCCACGGGGGTCTTGATTCACTCTCACATATGCAGGTGGTCTGAAAGCCTGCATATGTGTACAAGCACCTCAAGAGAGATCAGAGAGGGTGCTAGCTGAGTGTGTGGCCTTGTGCACAGACAGAAGAGACACTAGGGGACCTAAGGGAAAGTAAAAGCCAGGGGACTTGTCAGCTGACTGAACTTTAAATGTATGTCCCAGTCTACACACAGTTCTTCAACATAGGATAGAAGAAGCCTTACCAGATTGGAGGTGTTGAGCACAACCTCTGACCAATCGCTGGCTAACCACTAAGCTATGCTAACCCACAAGCAACGCCTAGGGGGCCAGGCTTAAAAATAAAAATGAGAATTAAAGAAAAATGAGCAGAGACATTAGCAGCTACATATTCTAAGGGAGACTTAGCCAAGACAAGCCATTAAACAAACAATAAGGAACAACAACAATCCCCAGGGAAAAATCAGAGCCCAGAGCTGGTACAATATGTTATCTAAAATGTCCAGTTTTCACCAAAAACTGGTGATATGAGATATGCAAAGAAATAGGAAAGTGTGAATCATATTTGAGGGAAAAAAGTAGTAAATACAAAGTGTCTCTAAAGAGCCCCAGGTGTTGGAATTAGCAGATAGATTTCAAAGTAACTATTACAAATAAATTCCAAAAAATTAAAGGAACCATGGTTAAAGAATTTTTTAAAAGTATGATGATGATGACTCATCAAATAGTATCAATAAAAAAGATTTTTTAAATGGAGATTCTGGAGTTGAAAGATATAATAATAAAAAAAAACCTCATTGGAGAGGCTTAAAAGAATATTTGATATGACAGAAGAAAGATTAACTTGAAGATAGGACGTTAGATTTATGCAATCTAAAGACCAGAAAGAATAAATATAAATGAAGAAAGCCTCAGAGAACAGAGGGATACCATCATGCCTACATATAACAGAAGTCCCAGAAGACAAGAAGAGAGAGTAAAACACAGAAAAAATATTTGAAGAACTCATGGCCAAAAACTCCCCAAATTTGATGAAAAATACTAATCAACACATTCAAGAAGTTTGATGAACTCTAAGTAGGATAAACACAAGAATATCCACACTCAGACTCATTTTAGTCAAAGTGTTGAAAGCCAAAAATAAAGAAAGAATCCTGAAAGCATCAAGAGAAAAATGACTCATCACATACAGGAGAACAATAATCTGATTAACAGTTTACTTCTTATCAGAAACAGTGGAAGCCAGAAGGCAGTGGGAAGGACATGTTCAAAGTACTGAAAGAAAGAAAAAAACTTTTAACCAATAATTCTATATCCCACAAAACTCTCCTTCAAAAATGAAGGCAAAATAAAGGCATTCCCAGATAGCTAAAGACTGAGATATTTCATTGCATCAGACCTGCCTTATAAGAAGTAATAAAGGAAGCCCTTCAGGCTTAAAGGAAAAGACATCAGACTACAACTTGAATCCACATGAAGAAAATAGAGCACAGAAAGGTAAATACATAGGTAAATATAAATGACTATATAAATATTTGCTCTTTTCTTCCCTTAATGGATTTAAAAGGCATTAAGATTTATTCTTTAAAAAGTACTAAACAATAACATAAGAATGGTATTTGTGGGTTTATAACATACAAAAGATGAGATATATAGGAAAATAATAACACAAAGGAGGGAGAAGACATAGAATTCTATTGGAGCAAAGTTCCTATATTTTGCCAGCATTAAATCAGTATTAATCTGAAGTAGATTATTTCAAGATCATAATATATTCCTTAAAGAAACCACTAAGAAAATATCATAAAACATAGGAAAATTTTAAAAAGCAAAGATTTAAAATGGCATACCAGAACATATCTATATAACACAAAAAAAGGAGTAAAGGAAGAACAGAGGGAAAAAATGATAAAAGACATGTAGAAAAGTAACAGCAAAATGGCAATTCTAAATCCAACCATATCAGTATTTATTAATACATGAAATGTGAACGGATAAAATGTTCCAACCAAAAGGTAGAGCTTGTCAGACAGGATTTAAAAGAAAAAAAGACCCAACTATATGCTGTCTATAAAAGAAACACATGAGATTAAAGACAAAATAGGTTGAAAGTAAAAGTATGTAAAAAGATGTATCACCAGCAGGGCTCTCAAATCTAGCACAGGACTGAGAAGTCCTGGAAACACAGGTCTTCCCGTAATTTTCTCATGCCCTAATCAGAGCTTTCTAGCCAGCTGCCTTCCCTACGCCCCTCCGTCTTCTGGCTTCGCTGTTCTTGCAGCACACATATCAGGAGCTGAGAGGCTGAAAGCAAAACTGTCAAAGGGGGTTTTACACTCAGAATGGGAATAATTCGAAAGCAGTCTGTGATGTGGAGACAGGGTTTTAAAGCCTCAGTGGTCATTCAGCTCTTAAAATGAAGCAAACTATAGAACCTCCACATATTCCAACAGATATATTCCTGGAAAACATGATGTAACTTGAGCCTGAGTATTCATAAACATGGATCCTACAGATTTTTTGTGTCAGTATCTTGAAAATATGGTTCTCAACAACAAGAGCTATTTGAAGTACAGCTTGAAATGAACCCGAAGGTAGAACCTGAGAAACAAGAAAGTGAAGGACTTACTTCCTCGGTTATTAGGGGAACACTACAATTGACTGGGTTCCCTGGTTCTGAATTGCCACCTTGCCCAGCCTTTCACTCCATTTGAAACAGTTCTGCACTCCATCCTTCTTGAGTTACCTTCTCTACCTGGCTTCTGCAACGTCAGTCTCCTGGTTTTCCTTCCACATCACTGTACACTCACTCCTTTTCAGTCTCCTTTCTTGAATCGTTCCCATTTCTGTGCCTCCAAGTTGGGGTGCCCCAATCTCAGCCCTTGAGCTGCTCCCATCTGCACACTCCCCTTTAAGGCAATCTCGTCCAGCACCATGACTGTGACTGCTATTATACGCTAATGACATCCTCTGAACACCAGACTCCAATATCATATTGTCCAACTCAGCATCCCAATGTGGATGTGAAACAGGTATTTCTTAGTGTTACACATCTTAGAAATTGATAACTCCATTACTCCACGCCCCACATCCAATCCTGTCAGCAACATCTTGAAAATATATCCCAAACCCAACTATTAATACTTTTCAGCACACCCACTACTACCTGGTCCAAGTCATCATCATCTCTCATCAGGCTAAGTACAAAATCCTCCCAGCTGGTACCCTTCCTTCCATTTCCCTTCAGAAAATTCTCCACCTAAGGGGCCAGAGCAGGCCTTTTAAGTATATATCTTATTATGTCAGTTCCTCGTGTAAAACTCCCCAGTGATTTATATCACACATGGAAAATATCCAAAGGCTGACCTTGGTTGTAGGTTACATGAACTTGGCCCCAGCTATCCCACTAACCCTCACCCTTTCCACTCTAACCTTCAGCCATATCAATCTCCTTGGAGTTACCACACATTCCAAGTACCTCCTGCCTTAGTGTCTTGGCACCTGTTGTACACGTAAGACTCTTCCCCCAGATAATCCCTTTGGGTTCCCCCCAAATTCTTCCAGGTTTCTCCTCACCTCATCCACGGGGCTTTTTCTGATTACTCTGTTTAAAATAAATTTTCTTAGTTTATTTTTCTTCATTGCCCTATCCCTCTTTTTCATTAAAGTTTATTTGTTTATGGTCTTCTATTTATATTGTAATATGTGAGAGCTAAGAATGTTTTGTTCACTGGTAAATCCTCTGCATCTAGACTAGTTTCTACCACAGGTAGGTCCTTATTAAATATCCACTGAATGAATATATAAACACATAGGTGGATAACTGGATGGATGGATGGATGGATGGATAGCAGGTAGGTCCATCTCATCCCCAGGCAGAGGATGCCTTCATTTTTGAAGGATAATTTTGCTGGATACAGAGTGACTTCCTTGCACCCGAGGAACAGTAAAAGGTGAGTGTCTCATGTGGGCTGGAGGGTGCTGCTGAGATCCTCAGGTGAAAAAACCAGGGGTAAGTGGCCTGAGAGAAAATGTAGTTTTAAGGCCAAGTCTACTAATAAGTTTAAGAAATGACAGCCTGTTAACCTTGGACTGAGATCGTGGGCTGGAACACACTGTACAGTTAGGTACAGTGCAGGGTACATAAAGTATACCTGGGGTAATGAAAGCTCTAATTTTGTTTTATAAGTTTGCTCTGGAGTTATTACTGTCATTATTTTACTTAATAATTATGGCTTAATGTGTTAATAATTTTTACTTATGCAGTGATGTTACAGGCTAAGTAGTTACCTGGGAACTCTATATCATGCACCTAGTAGGTCCTGGCAATAAAGGTTAATTGCAATGTCTCCAGCTGCAGAACTTCGGAGGGCAGGAGGGTACCCTGATCTTTCTTCCCCCTCTTGTGCTAGGAAAGGAGTCTTTCTTTCCCACAGCTTGGAGCTCCGAGAACTGCCCTTCCCTTGCAAGATGGGAAGGGAGCACAGACAAGCTTTGGAGTTAAATGCTTTCAGAAGGAAAGACTGTAGTGAGATTAGGCCCATTTGATCCTGTGGCATGTGAAAAAGGCTTGAGGGAATGATGAGACCTCACTGGTCAGAGCTTTACTTGGTGGGAACTGTTAAAAGGTAATGGGGAAAGAAAACCGATTTAGCACATCTTGGGACGAAGGGATGAGAGAAAAGCCACATGTGGCCAGGTGCTCAGCAGGAGCCTCTTGCTGCAGAGAGGCTGATTGTGATAAATGTCAGGAAGACTAAAGGGGATTAAAGGCAGACGAGCACAGGGCTCCCGCTTGGCCCCCACATGAGCGTCAGACACTCCATCCTACGTGTTTTCCTTTGAGCTCCGCAACTAAACTGTTCTCTCTACTCCATTGTGCTTTCTTTCCTTAGCAATATTATTTCCTTCTGGTCCTGTCCCAATTACACAACGTTGTGGTAGAAAAGAGCAGTGATTTTGGAGCCAGACTGTCCAGTTCAAATCTTGCCTCTGCCACTCACTAGCTGTGTGACTTTGAACAAGTTACTTAACCTCTCTGTACTTCACTTTTCACATCTATAAAATGAAATGATGGTAATAATAGTATCTAATAGCGTTGGTATGAGGATTCAGTGAACTCGTGCATTCATGCTGTAGAAGTGACCTGTAAGTTAACTGGCCATGTGAGGCTCATTTTCCACTAATAATAGGCATCTTACAGGGTCTTTGAGAGGATTGGAGGCAATGAACAAATCCAACATATAATGCCAAGCACACTGCAGTTGCTCAAAAAATAGTAATTATTACTACGAATAGGTAAGTATTTTGGCATGAAAAATTTTTCATTTTGGGAGTTTTATTTCTTTAAAGAGCATTCATCTCTATGACATTGGCTCTGTAAGATTAAAATTTGTTTCCTTAAAGTAAGGAATACCCATGTCGAATTAATCATCTCCACTAGAGCTTGCCTCTGGATTATTATAATGATATTAGATGGAGATAAGTCTCATATTAGATTTAATACAGCCACATATAATTTTTTTTCAAAATCCTGCTATCTGAAATGCATCTCCAGGGAAAAGATGAAATAGTATCAACAACTGTTGGAAAGGCAGAAGACAAACCTCCCATTTAGAGCAGAGAAAGTTCTCCAAGAGGGAGTCTTCTTCCATTTCTCCAAACAAGCCCACCCCTGGCCAGGCATGTCCTGAAGGGACGCCTTTTCTCATCCTGCCCCCTGTGATCACCAGTGGTGCAGAGTTCATTGTCAGCTTTCAGCTAATGCCCTCTCTGCACTGGGCTTTCTTCTGCCCTTTCCCCGTCAGCCCACTCATGCCCTTCCCAGCCAGGCTTGCTCTCTCCTCTTCTATGAGGAACCACTGACATCCAACAGCCTCACATTATCTGCGGCTCAGAAATCTCAGCAGGAAGCTCTAAAGTCACAACAGGAGAATCTCAGCTCTGTGCACACAACAAAATACAGTCACACACCACATAATGGTGTTTCAGTCAACAATAAACCGCATATGTGACAGGGGGCATCCAGTAAGCTAAGAGTAACTTACCATTGAGTAAAGAAAAATATTTTAAATAAATTTAGCATAGCCAGAGTGTGCAGTGCTTACAAAGTCCACATGTACAGTGATGGCGTGGCCTTCACATTCACTCACCACTCACGCACTGACTCGCCCAGAGCAACTTCCAGTCTTGCAAGTTCATTTATGGTAAGTGCCCTATACAGGTGTATCATTTTTTTCTTTTATGCCATATTTTTACTGAACTTTTTCTATGTTTACATATGTTTAGGTACACAAATACTTACCATTGTGTTACAGTTGCCTCCTACGATATTCAGTATGGTAATATGCTATACAGGTGTGTATCCTAGGAGCAATGGGCTATACCACACAGCCAAGGTGTGTAGTAGGCTATTCCATCTAGGATTGTGTAAGCACATGCTACGATATTCACACAGCAACAAAATTGCCTTAATGACAAATTTCTTAGATCATATCCCCAACGTTAAGCAATGCATGATTATACTTGTGATTTAGGAACTTTCAGGGTGCTATAGAATGGACTCCAAAAAAAGGGCAGAGAAAACACTGGTCTCATATGTATTAATATTAACAGAAGATTGAGTCAACACATGTGATGATGACTTTTAGGGGTGCCAGACATAGGACCTTGCAGAGGTCTTCAAATCCCCTGATTAAGGTTGCCAGATTTAGAGGGGGGAAAAAGAACACTCAGTTCAACCGGAATTTCAGACAAACAACAATATACTTACACTAAAAAAATTATTTGTTGTTTACCTGCAATCAAGATTGAACTTGGCATCCCACTTGACCTGGCAATCACACCTCTGATACACTGTAGTATTGTAGCTCCCACCTCCTGGAGAAGCTTCCAGAAGCCCTCTCCCATTCATTTTCTGCTGTGTCCTCCACTGGAGATACCAAGACAAATAAAGCATGTCCCCATCCTCTTTCCCTTTCCCCAGTGGCAAAAACAATGAAAGGCCCAAAGAAAACCCCTTTCCCAGGTGACAGAGAGAAAAGCCACGGATGTAGCATTGGAGGTGGCTGAATTCAAACATCTTGAGTAGAACATGTGCTCTTAACTTTGTTTCAGGGTCCCTCATGGTCTGGGGATGGTCTATTGGCAGGGTGTGTGACCAGTCTAAAATTGTAGGCAACAATTTGTGAGTGTGCATTTTTCAATAAAGAGAGAGAGAGAGAAAGAGGTACTGTTCTAGATGCTGGGAAATGTCCTACAGTGAATCATACAGGCAAGTTCCCTGACCTAATGGTGCTCACAATCTAGCAGCAGAGATGATCTATAAAGAAGCAAACAGATAAACTGATATTTTTATCAGAGAACAATAAGCTCTATAAAGAAATAACACTGGGTGATAGGGAAAAGAGTGCTGGCTGCCCGGACATGCTCTCCATGAGTCACTTCCTTATAAAGAACCTGCAGTGGCCCCATGTCCCCTTGGGGCACAGCACTTAAAAGTCTAGCACTCGGGACCTTCCGTAATCTGAGTTCGGCTGCTTCAGCTGATCTCGTCCTTCATTTTTCTGCAACACAAATTCCTCACCTACACATGTTACTTGCTCCTACCTCTACGCCTTTGCTTACACACAAGCTCTCTTCCAGCCTCCATAATTTCTTCCAGTTTTAACTCTGTATGATCCAGTTCTTGATCTACCTCCTCCAGGAAGCCATCTCTGGTTATGCTATCACTTAATAATACTTAATAAACAGCATACAGGCTATACCACAAAGTGTCTTAGATATTTAGCCAAATTATATTAAGATCTTTTTATTTGAGCTATTCTTGTCTCTCTTCGTAGGTTATAATCTCCTGGAGGATGCAGATCACTCCAAATACCCTTCTGTAGCCTCAAACACACCTTGCATTGTAGTGACCCTAATAAATACTTGCTGAAATCCTGAATGAACCATTTGCCACTCATATTAATGTGGAGAAATGGGTCATTACCCTGTAAGTATTTTTCAATTCCATTTTACTCAGAGAATAATAAATATTTGGTAACACGATTTGATTTGAACTAAGATAAGCATGTCTCCATAGGGATGAACTATCAACAAAAACGGACAAATTTGCTGCTGCTCCTGGGTAGCTGTCTGGGACCTGGAAGAGATCTGATTCTCACTCAGAATCGTCCCCTCAGAAACAAACGTGAACAAAATCTAAGTTGCACTAGGCCTCAGCTACACAGGCTTTTCCTGGGTCTGTAGAAACCTCCAGAAGTTACAGATTTAATCGGAATTCAGAAAAAAAAAAAAAAAAACATATCATTTCCCAAACTTTATTCTCCCATCCCTATCCTCAAATCCTTTTCCAGTCTGCTGGTGGGTGGTTCTGGAGTAAGGTCCAAATAGTGCGTGTTTACAAACAGAAGTGGATTTACATCCGAATCCACGTGATACATCTGCATCAAGGACCATAATGAAATTCACTGGACAAACACACAACAAAAAGAATGTGGATTTGGGAAAGGTTTGGAAGCAGATCTACTCATAGCCTGCTGATTCTCTTGCCTCTAGTTCAGTTAAAAAATCTATAGACATTCCCAAATCCCGCGGAGCTCCGTCAGGGGAGATGGCTTATGTACACAACGTGGCTGCGTTTGAGTTTAAGGACAAGTGAAAACGTTTGAGTATTATTTGCAGAAATGAGAGAGTTTGCAGAAGAGGATTCTCAGAAGGGAAGGAAAACAGTTCTGAATTTCTCTCCTTGCTTAAACTCAATAGGCTCTCAGAGACTTTTTTGTTGTGCTTCTCTATTTTGTAAAGTGTTTTCAAAAGAAGACTCAACCTCTGTAGCAAAAGTTTAACATTCAGGCCTCTGAGCCAAATCGTCTGCAAGTGTAAAATGAACAAACCTCTATCCACAAATGACGTTTCCCAGTCCTACTCTAGAAGCACCCTGGGTTCTGGCTTTCCATGGCTCTGATTTTTCTCTTTCCCAGGCAGCACAGGGGGCAGCACACACCGAGAAACTCCTCATCCCTGGGCCCCTCGACGTACGTGATGCTTCTTGGTTTTCCTCCGACTGTTCCAGTCCATCCTTTTCTGTGCCCCTTGCTGACGTCTTCTCGCTGAGGGCGACCCGCATGCACTTCCCAGGACTCTGGCCTCACTCTCCTCTTTCCCTTAGAAACAAATCTTATGTTCTGGCTTCACTGTCGCCTCTATTCCTTGACTCTCAGACCTGTATTCCTTACTCAATTTTTCCTCTACACGCCAACTCAGGTGCCCACAGGCATCTCCAACCAGACCCCGCATCACCACAAACTCCGCACACCCCTAGCTGAGATCACTGTCACTATTCTAACTGCTACCCGCCTGTCCAGGTTCTGCCACCAGGGCTCAAAAGCCTGGAGCCATCATCGTTTGTTCATTCAACAATTACTTACATGTGTGTCTTTTATCTCCTATATCCTTTCCCGCCAATCATAACCAAGATTTTAGTCCATATTATTCCTCCTCAAAATGTTATTTTCCTTTCTCTCCACTTACCCCAATCATAACTCTCTTCAAGGCTCAATTGTAGTCCTAACTCGTCTCTCCCTTCTCTGAACGTCTGAAGCACTTATGCACCGTATTATCATTTGGGTGCTTAACAGAACACCGCTTTGCACTGTTACCTGTTTCATGAAGAGATGCTGTACACCATCAGTTACGTGACACATACATACTTACAAGCTTCTGGATGGCAGGCACTGTGGGCATTTTTTTTTTTTTTTTTTTTGAAGGATCTGCCTACCCTAGCACATAAGTGAATGAGCCAATCTTTATAAAATGCTTGTCTCAGGACCTTGTGCAAAATAAGAGCCTAAAAATACAGGCTTGAAAAGATAGTAATAAACACTTGGTAAGTTGAACAAGATTGAACTACACTAAATGCTTCCCCCAAATATCCACAGCCCCAATTTTGCCTCTTCTGCCAGTTTTAGTGGAAGGCTAAGAGTGTCGAGCCGTAATTGGGCCAGGCATTCTGGAGGACACAGATACACGTGGGCAATTAAGGGTGGAGGCATGTCTCGGTCTTGACAGGTCGAGCAAAAATGACTCACACAGGCTTGAATTACTCGAGTGGAAATGGAACATGAAAATACACTGGACACTATTTCCTTCCTTCCCTCCATAACTTCTAACAATAATAAATGCTCAGTTTAACCTCTTCTCAGTGATTTCTCTGGGTACCTGTCTGGCAATGAGGACTGGAATCACACGCCAATACGGTAGAGAACCACATGGAGTGCAGCTGGGCTTGACAATGAGGAGGGAAGCCGAGGTCCAGTGAGGAGAGTGACTTGCTCAAGGTCACAGCTCTACTGGCCCAGGTTAACCTGAGGCCCCAGCCTCGCTCCCCCTCCTGCCCTCCCCCCAGTCCTCCTTGGCCCCAGCTGACTTTTCCCTCAGCGTCATACACATCTCACACCCACGGCTAAGATGCTTCTGCGTTACTTCCCACGGCAGCCATAACCCCACAAAGCAGAGCTGACCTCCCTCCGCCCCTTGCAAGGACAGAAGTGCCAAGAGGCTTTGGTGTTCTTTTTAGTTTGCAAGCAGAAGTTAATTGTTGAGGTCAGAAGAACAAAACAAGTGACCATCCCAGCAGCCCTCTCAGCAAAAGCCCACACAGAGTCCCCAGCTGACCTCTGGTGGACTCAGTGGCAGGGACAGTTCTCCCCTGCACTAGGCAATGACCCTGAAGAAAAGGCAACCAAGCAAGGGTCGCGTGAGTTTGTCTGTTTGGGTTTGTTTAAATTTTATTTTAGAGTAAGTGAAAAATCTAAACTGTTCCCCTTTTTGATTGCTGGGAATTCAAAGCTGTTCAATACAAAAAAGAACAATTAAAAAAAATGAGACTTTGTGGCTTTTATTGAAGAAGAACAGCAGATGTAAGAAGAAGACAACAAGCTGGATGGAGGGAAAGGTAGAAAACAATGTCAGAAAGGCAGGAGACAGGACCCGGTACAATTCCAAGGTAGAGAAACAGCAGGTATAATCCCAGATAAAGAGTCAGGAAGGTGGTTAATGGAGAGATAGAGAGACACACACACACGCACACACACGCAAACGTGAAAAAGCCACACAGAGGAAATCACTATGAAGTTTTGTTCTATTTCTATTTTGTTCTTTTCAATTCAACAGTACTTTAAAATATTCTGAAGTTGTCACATGTGGCTACCAAGCAATTGAAATGTGGCTACTGTGATTGAGAAAGTACATTTCTACTTTAAACTTTCAGCTTAAGTTTAATTAAACGTCAGTTTAAATTTTAAAATGGAAGCAATATAAAGTCTGTTTCCACTAAACACAACTTTATTGTGTAGGGCTACTTTTCACTCTGCTTCAAAGTCAAATCTGCTTCAAAGTTAATCTTATCTAAAGAAGATAAACCAGTTCTATTAACATGGACGTGAATATTAAAGAAAACTGATTTTTTTGGTTCTCAGTTTAGTTACTGAAAAACTTCTAAATATGTTTGGAGCAACTTGGATATGTGCACCCACATTTTCAATTGTGAGTTTTATGAACTCTAAATATATAGATCAAGTATTTCTGATGAAAATGTAGCACCCAGATTCTTATGTGTTCTAAGTATACCAGATTTTGAAGACTTGGCACAAAAAAAGAATGTAAAGTATCTCATTAATAATTGTTTACATTGATTAGTTTTTGAAACAATAATATTTTGGATATATAGGATTAAGTAAAATACATTATTAAATTAAGGTAACCTATTCTTTTTTGCTTTCTTTTAATGTGGCTACTAGAAAATCCAAAATTAAGTATGTGGCTCGTGTGTTTCTATTGGACAGGGCTGATTTACGGAATCAAATCAAAGCTATTTTCTGATGGAAACCAACATCATCACTCGAATCTTGCTGGAAACTTGGTAACTGAAGAGCCAGATATATTCTAATTAATCTGCAGTGTTGATTTCTGGGATGAGATGCAAGGGCCTTCTTTGGATCCCAAACAGATTGCAGAGGATGTGACAATGTTCAGAGCTTCAGGGGGCTTCCCACCGGAAGGAGCCCCTAAGGCAGAAAGTCTGAAGTGCAGCCTCCCCAGCACCCACCTTTCAGAGAATTTAACAACAGCTGGCAGATACCAAATCACTAGAAGGAGGAGAGAAACAGAGACTTGGAGAAGCAAAAGGAACACAAACTCAGAGCAGTGGAGGGTGAGAAAGCAATTTGCTTCGTATAAATGACAGCAAAACAGCACACGCAGCTGTGTGCTTGTACCTGGTGAATCCATCCTGGTGTTTGTCAAAGTCAGAGAAGATCTAACTCACTTATGCCAGTGTTCTCTTTAGGGAGAAAATGTAATACAATCAATTTAAAAGTTCTGCCTAAAAATATTCTTAAAAGTAAAATTTGTAATTATAGAAATTTTAGCTCTTGTTTGCAACAGAAAAAATCATTAACTTTTCTATGTTGGGCAAGTAGAAGGTTTTGTTACCCCCTGAAAAGAAAAGTCTCTTTTAGGCTACTTTTGCAGCCTAATATCCTAGTATCCTGGGACTTTTTAAGGAATTGATGCTGACATTATTAAGTCCAGTTGCCTCTGGGTTTTTGTTGGTTTGTTTTGCAATTTATCATACACTATATCACCTCTTGAAACTTGACCCAGAATCCAGATGACCCTGAACTGAAGACTAATAGTATAGATTTAGAAGCTAAATCAATAAACACTGTGGTAGAGGCTTAGAGACTTCTAAAACAAAAGTACCAATCCTGAATAGCCTTCTTCGTACTGCACACAAAACAAATCCAGTGCAGTGCTTTGTACATACTCGTGAATAATAATGGTGATGAATTTGAAGTATTGGCCTCCTAACCCCCCAAATAATAATCTTTTACTTTTTTCATGGGAGGGGTAAATTCATAGTAAAAAGAAATTTTATTTTAGAGCTAGCCAATACAGTAGCTACTAGCCAGATGTAGCTACTGAGCATTTGAAATGTGGCCGATCAGAATTGAGGTCCACTACAGTATAAAACCCACACTGGATTTCAAAGACCTAGTACAAAAAAATTAAGTTAAATTAAAATATGTTTCAATATTGATTACATGTTGAAATAAAATTTGACTCTGTTAGGTTAAACTATATTATTAAAATTAATTTCACCTATTTCTTATTGTTTTTTTAAAAGTGGCTACTAAAAAACTTTTAAAAGGCGAAAGAGTTATACGATCTGAAGAGAAACCAGAGTATTAGAAAACTTTTAAATCTAAGGCTCACATTATATTTCTATTGGACAGTGCTGTTCTAAAGTGACCAGCTTTAGCCCGCTAAAACCATGGGAAATGGCCCATGTTCATTGCTATAGGTGATATGGTGGAGTATTCCAGAACAGGACCCACCAAGTCCTGTGGCCAAGCCCCATGCACCTTCCCCAATGCAGTGACCAGGACCATCAGGAAGGCTGTTCTGTTGGTGGATGGGCCTAGGTGGGGAGCAGTTTCCAGAATGCCCACATTCTGAGACACCCATCGCCCCCTGCAGTGGGGATGCCCTGGTATGCCACCAAGATCCCTCTGCATAACTGAGGCATTTGTCTCCCAGCTATCCCAGGTGTTGCCCACTAAGGCTCACAGCTGAGGCCCTCCCAAGGCATTGCCCTTGGCCAAAGGCAGCTGTTTCACCCAAGGTTAGACCCTTTCTAAGCAGGAAACCGCACCCAACGACATCTCAATGGGGAGGGGGAAGAGTACAAACGCCAGGCTCTTGGTCTCAATTTGGGACACTCTGAAGGGCTATCCCAGGTCTCAAGAGCTCCCCGTGGGCCTTGCTGTGGCCTTTGTTGCTGTTGCCTCTGTCCGGTCCTTCCTCCCTCGCAGGGCACTCCCCAATAAACTCTCCGCATGCAAAAATCGGTCTGCTTCCAAGTGAACCCACCTAAGATATCCTCAGGTATGAAGAATGCATCATAGCAAAAGTGTATGTGCCTGCATACTTGTGTGTGCACACACATGCACATGCACAGAAGGGCACTTTATCTGCTCAGCATTTGGGCCCAGGAACGATGTCAGAATATCTGGGCCAGCTAATGTACAAAAAACCTAGCTCCTACCGGCTCCTGCAGGCTCCGTCAGTTGTGATGGTTACTGTGAAATGTTTGTCAGTCCCTGCTTTTCGGGGCAGAGAGAAAAAATCCTGACACCCAAGAGCTAAGCTACCTGTGGAGCTGGTTATGTCACCTAGTTAGAGCCCTTTGCTAACAAGTCCAAAGATGCAGGCTTCAGCTATCCCAAGGGGGCCAATTAATTTCCTTCTGTTTCTTGACCACAGACTGCATCCCTATCCACACAGATCCTGCCAGCACACTCACTACTGGTCACAGGTGGGCTGTGTGGGAACACGGGCATAGATCAGCAGCCACAGTGACCAAGTCAGGTAGCTCACAAAAGCACACCTAAGCAGGGGCGGCCCCAGCCGCGTGTCCACCAAACCTGCCTCAGTTCACTTACTGCTGCCATCACTGCAAGTGATTTTTCTCCCAGAGATGACTCTTCTGGGTTCCCGGTCTTTCCATCTTTTCTCTTCTTCTCTGGAACATTCCTTCCCTACCTGGCCCCCTGAGACCCTGATATTTTTTTTTTTATTTCTTGTACAATGATATGAAATAATATGGGAAATATTCATGATAAATTGTTAAGTGAACAATGCAAGTTAAAAACAACAGTTTCATATTTTTTCCCCACCCCCCCCTTTCCCGAGTCAGCACCTTCAAGTGTTACCACTCCCCAAACGGTGCGCAATGCACTCATTGTGTAGGCATACCCCCATCCCCTCCCCCACCCCCCACCTCAGTCTGATGTCCAATTGGTGTCATTCCCAGATTTGTATTTAGGTGATGTTCAGGGAAACCAATTTTCTGGTGAGTACATGTGATGCTTGTTTTTCCATTCTTGGGATACTTCACTTAATATAATGGGTTCCAACTCTCTCCAGGAGAACCATAGAGATGTCGTATCTTCATCATTCCTTATAGCTGAGTAATATTCCATGGTATACATATACCACAGTTTACTAATCCAATCATGTATTGATGGGCATTTGGGTTGTTTCCACATCTTTGCTATTGTGAATTGTGCTGCTATAAACATTCGGGTACATGTGTCTTTGTTACAGAATGACCTTTTTTCCTTTGGGTATATGCCCAGTAATGGGATTGCTGGGTCAAATGGCAGGTCTACTTGAATCTGTTTAAGATACCTCCATAATGCTTTCCACAGGGGTTGCACTAGTCTGCAGTCCCACCAGCAGTGTATTAGTGTTCCTGTCTCTCCACATCCACGCCAACATGTGTTGTTTTGGGTTTTTTTGATAAAGGCCATTCTCACTGGGGTTAAGTGATATCTCATTGTGGTTTTGATTTGCATTTCCCTGATGAATAGAGATGTTGAACACTTTTTCATATGTTTGTTAGCCATTCTTATATCTTCTTTTGAAAAATTTCTATTCATGTCCTTTGCCCAGTTTTTGATAGGGTTGCTTGATTTTTTCTTGCTGATTTTCCTGAGTTCTAAATAGATTCTTGTTATCAGTCCTTTATCTGATGTGTAGTATGCAAAAATTTTTTCCCATTCTGTAGGTGGTCTGTTTATTCTCTGGACTGTTTCTTTGGCTGTGCAGAAGCTTTTTAATTTAATCAGGTCCCATTCATTTATTTTTGTTGCTGCTGTGATTGCCTTGGGGGTCTTCTTCATAAATTCTTTGCCTAGGCCAATGTCTGTAAGAGTCTTTCCTACATTTTCTTCTAGAATTCTGATTGTATCACGCCTAAGGTTTAAGTCTGTTATCCACCGTGATTTGATTTTTGTGAGAGGTGAAAGCTGTGGGTCCTGTTTCAGTCTTCTACAAGTGGCTAACCAATTCTCCCAGCACCATTTATTGAATAGGGATTCTTGTCCCCAGAGTATATTCTTTCCCGCTTTGTCAAAAATTAGGTGCCTATATGAGGATGGTTCTATATTTGGATTTTCTGTTGTGTTCCACTGGTCTGTGTCCCTGCACTTGTGCCAATACCAGGCTGTTTTAAGAACCACGGCCTTGTAGTATTGTTTGAGGTCTGGCAAATTAATACCTCCCATTTTGTTTTTGTTGCTTAAAATTGCTTTTGCTATACGGGGTGAGACCCTGATATTTTCAACAGCACGAGTATTTTTTTTTTAAGTTTAGAGAATCCTGAGGTACAGGATACACATAGCCAAAACACATCACACGTAGGTCTTCTATCACACGCTAAGTCAGACAGGTGAGCACACGCTACAGTCTTCAGGGGCTCCCTGAAGCCTCTTTCCCCAGGCCTGACCACCACTGATCTGCCTCCTTTTCTCCACACAGAAGTAGGACGTTTCCAAGCTGGACTCAGATCTAACTCCTGGGCTTGGGATTCAGACTTACCTCCTGCCAACAGCCTGCCCACTCCCAGGGCTCTCAGGCTGGGGCAGCGACAGGATTTGTTAACTCAGTGCCACTCCCTGGGCTTACTGTGCCCTATTACCTCCTCCTGTCCCTACTTTCAAAATAAAGCATGTGGTTTTTGTTGTTGTTGTTGCTATTATTTTACTTCCATGAATCATGCATGTTTATAGGAGTAAATACAAAAAAACTCTTAGAAAAAAATCATTCATAATCCCACCACCCAGAGATAACCACTGTTAACATTTGATTTCCTTGCAGCCCTTTTCCATGCATACGTGTACTTATAACATTCTAGTTAGAAGGATAATCTACATATAATTTTGCATTCTGTTTTTTTCAGTTAATATTGGATATATAAGCATTTCTTCATGCCTAAAAATTCTGCACAAATGTCACATTTAATGGTTACATCATAATCTACTATATAACTGAAACACAATTGGTTAACTATTATCCCCATTTTTTAGCATTAAGAGCATTACCAATGTTTAGTGATGAACAATTTGAATATAAAACTTTCTTCATATTTCAGATTGTTTTCTTAGGATAGAGGCCCTTAAATGAAATTACTTAATCAAAGGGTATGAACATTTTAAGACTCTTGGTAAGTATGGCCAAATTGATTTCCAATAAGGTTATATCAAGTTGATCTTCCACCAACACACCAACAATGAATGAGAGTTCTCTAATTTTGTTAGGCAAAAAAAAAAAAAAAGATATGCTATTAGTATATTAATTTGCATCTCAGATTACTTGGTGGAACTGAACATTTTTTATGTTTGTTAGAAATGTCAATTTCTCTTTGCAACCTAATTATGTCCTTTTTGCATTTATTTATATAAATCTATTTGCATGCCCTCTTGCTACATTCAGAAATTTAATATTTTGTCTATCATGTTTGTTGCAAGTATTTTCCCAATTTCTTTATTTGCCTTCTAATTTTTCATTAATTTTTGGCCTGTACAGTTTTTAATTTGAATGTAAACAAACCTATCAGTATTTTCCTTTGTAATTTCCCTTAAGCTTAGAAACTCTTTCACCCAACAAGACATCAGATAAATATTTACCTATTTTTTCCTATTTTGTTTAATAGTTTCCCATTGACTGTTCCCACACTCAGGGCATTTCTAATCAGTTCTTTGCAGGGCTTCCCTTGCTCTGTACTATTTTATCCCAGCTACTCACACATCCCGTGTGCTGCAGTTATTCCTGGTGGAATAACAGGGGCCCTTTCAAATGACCTTACATATTCTGGGGAAGGTGCAGGCTGCAGGCAGTTGGCTTGACTCTTGTTATCTTCCTGTGACATTGTGCACAGGGCACAGTGCCCCAGCGCCCCTCTCACTGCCCAAGGGCTGCATCTGTTTGTGGCCAGGAGAAAGAAAAGGGGTGTCTTCCTCAGGGGCTCTTGTAAGCAGCTCTAGTAACCCCACCCCACACTTACACATAAATACCTGCTTTCTCCTCTCTCTTTCCCATCTTTCCCTTCTCTGCTTGTCTTCACCTAAACTCTGTAACTTCTCAAATTTGGAAGTGGTTTAGTCAGCAATGCTGGGCAACTTTTCCACTTCCTCTCCCACTCCATACAAACCCTCCCTGAGATTGGAGCTCCTTCCACCCTGTACCTCCCAACATTTGCAGGAGCCTGTGTGGGCGCATTTGCTGGGTTTGCATCTCAGAGAACATTTGGAAGCTGGAATCAGGGAACATCATAGAAGCTCTGGTCTTGTTCTCTCACCCCCATCTCCTGCTGGTGATCCAACAAAGAGAAGGAAATACTTCTTGCGCTCTTCTGTTTGCTCTCATTGAAAAACTAAACAGCAGACAAGCTTAAAGATCATACGCCTAGGACAAGAAAGGCTGAACAGGGTCGCCAAGACAGGTCTGAAGCCAGCAGAAAGGCTGCATGTCTGGTGCTTTGCAAGATCCAAAGGGCAAGGACTGCGCCCATATTATTCACTGTATGCAAGGCCCAGGGAGTGCCTGGCAATTTCTAGGGCTCAGTCAATAATTGTTAAAGAATGACTAGGAATATCCTCTCCACCACATACCCCCATGAAGTGTGGTGGCTAAAACATACGTAGATAATCCCCTATTTGGAATTATCCACAGAGGGTTTTTGGTTTTCGTTTTGTTTTCCTAACTGATGTACATTTTTTATTCTTAGCTAGCCCATGCCCCACAAATCCACTTTTAGTACTTCATCCTCCAGTTCCTTAAATTTCTCTGGGCCTCATCACTAAAATGATAAAGTTAGATTAGATGATCTCAAATGTCACTTCTAGCTATAAAATTCTGTGATTAGATTAATAACTTAAAGATGAATGCTTTTATTGACGATTATAAATTCTGTTCTGTCTACATACAGGCTTAGAGTACATGCCATAATTTACATCTGACTATGCTTTACTGGAAACTAAAGTGCAAGAGGGAATTAGAACCGTGAATGCCTTTTCCTAGCCTACTGTGTACACCGAAACACAGGCACAGAAATCACTCTTCAAGCAAGCATTCAACACCAACCATGAAACTATTAATATAATAACATATTCCTTCCCCCAATAAATCAGAAGCCTTTATTTAATGATTCTGAAATTTGATAGAAGTTATTCCTAGCTTCACAAATGATCAATCACAAATGAAGATATGCCACCAGAAGCCCATTTGCCACAGAAGACAATGCGATGGGAATCTCTTAATGCTATTCCTCTAGAACATTCTATTAATTAATGTAAATAATATTAATATTATAATGAAAATTGATCATAGGATTTCTTTTTACGTGGCCTTAGAATCTGGTGGCATGTGTTCAGGGAGTGCCAACTCATTTGAATATTTGCCTAATTAGGAAGGTAAATCTGCTGCTCCCGCTGCCAGCAATCATGTCGTGCGTTACAAAGCCAAATATAAATGCCTTTTATATCACCCACTGTTTCGGATTATTCACCTCCCACGTCTGCAAAGACAACGCAGAACTGACCAAACTGCTTCTCTGCTCAGCCGGCCCTCTACTCTCTCACAGAGGCTTGGCTCTGCCACATAGACAAGACTGCAGGTGGCGCAGAACTATTTTGAGGGCATAGGGTATGAGAAGACACCAGGGGAATTATGATTTTATTAAGCAAGTGTGAAGAAATGGGACGGCCATGCAAACCCCTGGACCAGGCTCTGCACTAGAGGACGTGGTCACGTCTGATCCTGCTGGAAAATGTTGACTCTCCACCCTGGACAAGCAGAAGGCAGCCCCGATGTACCTGAGTTTTACCCCTGCATTGGTCTCTTTCCCATCGTAAAGCTTGGGAGTTTTACCCCTCTACCCTCTGTTCCAGCCACCTGGGCCTCCTCCCTGCTGCTCAGACACCCCTCCAGCCTCCTGATCTCCACCACTTTGCTCAACCTGTTACATCAATACAGAAAGTTGTGTTTCCCACATCTGTCTAGAAAGCCCCAGCCATTGGTCAAGGCTCACTTTGTATCCTACTTGCACGAAACTCTCACCAGATTATCCTAACCTTGGTAAAATGACCTCTTCTTCTCCTCACCTTTGATGGCATTTCATTTGGCCCAGTGTGCCTTTTATTGAAGTGATCTGTGTATGAATATAGACATCTAAGTTTCAAGCAACAGAGGACAGAGGCAGTATCTTATTCATATTTTATCCCCAACAATGCCTATCACAGGCTTCATAGATAGCTATAGACCAACAAGAGGCAGGCTGTAGAAAGAGAGCAGCTACCTTCTCTTGGTGCCATCTGGACCAGACATCTTTCAGGAACATCACAGAGGACCACTCCTCCTAGGGAGACCACCCCCCCTGCCCTGGGGTAGGTTATCCCACTTTAGCCAGCACAAAGGAATAATCTTCAGAGCTTGTGAAAATGCAAATTCCTGGGCCAGTGTAGGATTTTGATTCAGTAGTTTGGACTGGCAGGGCAAGAATCTGCTTTTTTACAAGCCAACTCAGGTGATTCTGATGCTGGTGGTCCTGGAACTACTAGCTGAAAATTCTTCCCTAGGGAATATTTCATGCAGTAGGGGCAGATGCATAATAAAGACAAAGAGGTTAAACAGCATTGTCTGTTTCTTAGAAAGAAGAAGTACTTTTTGGTGGAGAACTCATGGAGATGCATAGAGCTCTCAACATTATTTTGACTAGCAAAAGGTACATGTCAAAGTGCTCAGGGCTTTGTGAACATCTAGCTCCCCAAAAGTATCTGTGCTACAAGAGGCCTAAGACTCTTTCTTCCCTGACAGACAACATACCGCAGTGGAACACAGAAGTTATAGCTCGTAACATGCGTCTATGCTGAGATGCGTAGAAACCCCTGAGAAGGACCAGCCCAAAATGGAAGAAGAGCTAATGGGGAACCATCATTGCTTGGAGAAAGGTTTCCAAGGTTAATACAGAAAATGGAGAAAATTCATTGTCAGATCAGTGCTCACCCAGCGGAGAGCAATGTAAATTCTACCTTCAGCAATTCCTTGGGTCACCACCATTATGCTTTGAGCTAATCCTGCACCTAACAACTCCACTCTCAGATTCTTTAACTTCTTAATACCATACAAGACATTGGGATTAAAAGATAAATAAGACATGTTCCTTGACCTAGGGTAGACAAGCATAGAAGCAAGTGATTGAAATATAAAGTATGCTGACAGTGATGTACACAGGAGGGCCGCCCAACCTGCCTTGCAGTGGGGAAGATGGAACATTGAGACCTAATCTCAGAAGCAACAGACTTCTCCAGGATTACCATATACACATCAATATACTCTCCCTCCATCTGCTCCAAGTTATAGAAAACTTTCCAGCTGAGGGTCTGGCATCATTCATTTCCCTCCGGTTGTTAGGGAGGGCAGCTCACAGCTGTGCTCAGATGGTCTCCTCAAGCCCTCTTCAACCTGGCCACAATGTCTCCATTACTAGCTGCCTGCTTCCTGGGGTTGGGGCCTGACCGGTGCATCCCCAAGGGCCTCATAGCAGGGGGCTCGGGGTCCCTGATGTGGCTGTCAAAGGCAGGATGGCTGGAGAGTCATAAACACCAGTGAGCTAGGGAAGGCTTTCTTGCAGGAGAAGGCAGAACTCAAGTTCTAGAAGAAGGAAGTAAGGATGTTAAGCCCCTAAGTTTACATAAGTTAATTGGTGCTTAATTCATATTTTTACTTCTATTTCAGCTAAGAGTTAAAATGTATAGAAAAAGCAATGCTGACCAGACCGTGTGGTCAATTATCTGAAACACAGCTAGCCAGCCGTGGGAGAGAGGCCTGGTGGTGGGAGCCGAGCGGCCGCAGAGCTCTACCTTATATAACAGGTGTGGTGCCAGAGAGGGCCCTTCCAGCCCCTAGGGAGCAGGCCTTGCTTCCATTCCTAAATAGAAATGCTATAAAGGAGATCCCATGTCGAATACAAAAAGAAAACAGAGAAACAGCTGGTACTTCGTACAGAATTGTTTTACTAAGCAAGTGTTTATTTTTATGAGCCATTAGTAATTTTTTTGGGGGGGTTAGATACTGAAAAACTGCAATCATTGATTAAATTAATGGATTACCTCTGGGGAAGGAATCTGATTACATTTTTGTACAAATTGCAAAATGTAGATTAATTTCAAACTTCTTTGGCAGCCCTGTCATTCTTTTCTTGAGCTAAGTGATGGAGGTCTGGCTCAGGAGACCCAAATCATGGCAAAGAAGCTGAAACCTTGAAAAGGCTTTGTTGATTCATCCAAGAAATATGCACTGAGCACCTTGCCTTCTGTATACACCAGGTCTGTTCTAACCGCTGGACATACAGCTGCAAACAAGATAATGTCTCATTCCTCTTGGAGTTTCCCAAAGCATTAAATAGTTTCAAGAGCTATAAACTCCCCAATGTTTCTGAACTTATTTAAATAGTTGCTAGGCTTTATTTCTGGAACACCAGTTAGGGGTTGGTGCCTCTAATCCAGACGTTGTCAACCTCTTTAGCCCTGCAAGAGAAATCTAAGAGTAGGAAAAGGATTGGGTGGGGAGGGGAGAGAAACAAGAGAAGGAGCTCTGGCCAAGTGGCACACCCACTGAAGACTGATCAATTTACTCAGCAAAAGTAAGGTAATAGGAAAGTAAAGACAAAGCAAAGGAAGAGAGAACTTTAAAAAGGAGAAATACTAAAGCTAATAACTATTTCTTAAATTCACCCTTGCTAATAATCATAGGAACGAAAATTTCAAATTAGCAATATATCTTGAGGGGAAAAAGGATTTTCAATGTAGGTAAATTGGACAGGACTATAAACTGGCTCGATTTTTCTGGAAAGCAGTTTGGCATTATATATCAAGAACCTAAAACACAGTCATCTCTTTTGAGCCAGTAGTTGCTATTCTGGACATTTATCCTGAACAGATTATCAGAAATAAAATCAAAGATTTATACACAAGGATCATCATTACATTATTATAATGGACCAAAACTAGCTCAGCATAAACATTTAACTTTAGAAGAAAGGTTATATAAATTATGTATATCCATATGGTAGAATATTATGAAACCATTAAAATTTATGTTTATGAAGAGTTTTGATGACAAAAGGAAATGCTTATTACATAATTATAAACAAAACTTAGGGTACAAAATTATATGTAAAGTATGACTTACACTATAGAAAGAAACACAAAGGATATATGCCACAATGGTAATCTGTCTGTTGATGGTGGCATATGAGGTGATTTTTTTTCCTGTTCTTTTACACTTTTCTGTCAAATTTTTCTATAATAATCAGTTTTATCATGATAATCAAGAGAAATAAAATAAGCTAACAGAAAAGAAGAGATAAACAGGAAGAGGGAAAAATATCAATTTAATGAGGAAGAAAAGGATGTCTCCCTTGCTCCAAGGGCCTGGGGTTGGGGGAGGTGGTTGTGGGGAAGGATTGCAACCAGAGACTTAAAGGATTCAGATGACGGGCAAACACTTGCTGTCCAGAGTAGCACTTGGTGACAACGTCTGTCTCAAATTTCCTCCCTCCTTTCAAGATTACCTGGATTTACCGTCAGGTTTCAATTTCTCTGACAACTCTTAAATAAACTAAGCCTGAGTCTATGGGATTTTAAGTCCTATTTGGTTCCACCATTTTAAGCTCCCAAATTGAGTCCTAGCTGGTCCTACAAACTTTATACTTTGACCCATTAAAAAACATTTCCAAAAAAACCATAGGATTTTTCGAAAATTTTTTCAAAAAAGTCCCTAGTAGTGTAATCAAATCCCCCACCGCACACACACACACACACACACACACAAACAAAAAAAAACATGATACTGACTGTAATCAATTGGCTCTTTAGTTTATAGATTCTTTCTCTGGAGACTCCATCCCGCTAAAGGAGATGAATTACATAGTCTTGGAAAGCTTCTAAAAAGGGTGCCCCGTCTGTTCAGCACTTACCTTTTGCTCAGTAAACTATAAATATTTAATGATGAGGCCAAAAATGATGACTAAGTTGATCAATAGAGAGCATGGAGAGAGCATTCCACTTCCACACGCTACCAGGATGGACGCTGAGGGAATGGAGGAAAACCGTGTTGCATGGAGAGGAGATGGTCAGTTGTTCCTGCCTTGCTGTCTTCATCCCTCATCGGTCTTTCCCAGCTGATGGCAGCCCAGGGTTCCCAGAGCGGGGAGGGGGGGGGAGGGGATCAGATTGTTACAAGACTTTGCTAGAGGCTCTGACAGCTGATACGGAGGGTACCAGCCATTTCCTCACCAGTGTCCTTGGGCCATGCAATTTTAATAAGCTCAATCTCAAGACAGGAAAAAGAACCCTGGGACCATGTTGAATTATTCACAGTTCCAATCAGGCAAGGCAGAGGAACCCCTCTTCGGAGTGTAAGTGATAGCTGCTCATTGATTTTTACCCCCTTCTTGACCCCTAGATGAGAATCTAGTTTAAAAAACAAAGGATGGAAGAAAATCTAACTACCTTCTTAAATCTGAGTTCGTGAATAATTAGTGAGTTTGGGAATTGTGTTTCAGTTGACATTTCCTTTTCTCAAGAATAGTTTTGATACCTTGGACTCAATTAGAAAAGCAAAAAAGCAAAAAAAAGCAAAGACCTTGGTATAGTTAAACTTATTTAAATATAACACATATATAAAAACTAATTTTTATGGATTAATGACCATGATCAAAGTGGTCTTGTTTAATAACAGAATAAAAACAATTGTTAGCCTTGAGACTTGAAGGCCAAAAATATATATGGTTTATGTATTTATTAGATGCCTAAGTTGAATTAGCTTTTGAATGTTATATACGTGTGTGTATATGTGTATCTCATACATGATTCAAGTATTTTATATATTTTTTTTGGTGGGGAAAATCAATTATAAGTGTATATACATATATAATATGGAAAGAGAAATGTAAGCTACACAAAAATATGGTTCAGTCTTCCCTACGCTTCAAGGAAAGCTTGCTTTCTAGGATTTATCCCATATTCCATGTATATAGTTAGCTGCTAAATGCTTTCCTTAAAGATAAGGACAGTCACTGTGCTCCTATAGGGAGTGGGTTGAAAGTAACCATGGAAGCTTGTTCAGACCTTGTCCACACTCCTCAGAATCTCAGCTCCCCCTCCCAAACACACAAGCACACCCACTTCCTTAGCAGGGGGCCTCACCTCCTTATCTGATCAAGTCTCACACAGCCACTGCTGAGAATCCCGTCCAGACCCACAGTGTCTGAGCAGGAATGTCACAGAAGGCTCCTCACAGACTCCAGACACTGCCCACTTCTATCCGTCCCTCACCCGGCCGACAGATGAATTTCCTCAGGTCTCATAAAGGCATAATAGTCACAGTGCATGGCTCTGCGGTAAGTTATTTAACCTCCGTTAGCCTCAGTTTCCTCCTCTGCCAAACAGAGATAATAATAATATGTACCTCCTTGGGATTTCAGTGAAACAGTGTCCAGCAGAGACTTAACGCAGCCCCCGCACATGTTACGCAGTCAGTGAGCAGTGAACACAAGCTCCACGAGGGCAGAGCTGGTCCCCTGTTTCATCAGTGCCTAGAACAGTACCCAGTAAACGATGGAAACTCAATACATTTTACTTGAGTAAATGACTGAAGTATGCTAGGCCTGTTATCCAAGCTGAGATGGTCACTTTCTACTCTGGATGCTGCCAGCAGCATTTTGTTTGCCATGTCCTGTAGCCCCAGCCTCTGCTGTCCTGAGTTTGTGTCTCTGCCCTGTGTTCTCCAGGAGACCGCAGGCTCCCTGCAGGTGCCCTCTCACTGCCTAGCTCCAAGGCCACACACAGCAGATCCTCAGTCACTAGGAATGAAGGACCGGCTGGGCGAGGCCATTCCAAGAGCAACCAAAGATGGCTCCGCACTAACTAGATCTGCAGAGCTCTGAGCGGAACTGTAAACATTCAGAGTCTGGCCCTTCCATTTGATGAGGGAACCGAGCCGGGCTAGTATTAATTTTTAAAATTGCACTTTTCTGTTACCTCTGCCAAGCTAAAGAGTAGCTGGATTTCAAACCTTACCCATAAACCAGAGGTCCCTGCTCTTTTTGATATGAAGTAATTTTTACATCCTGGAAATGAAAGGTTCCCTTGAGGGTAGAAACTGATAGAATCGAGAGATGGGGAGAGGGTGACATGTGGGACTCAGGTGACCTAGGGACAAAGGAGGGAGGCATTGGCATGGAGCCAGGTACCAAGGCCTGGTGTCGCTCAGCATTGCCCCACGCTCGTGGACAACCACCTGAACGGATGACCCCTTCCTCTTCCTCTATCTCCCCCAAGAGGATGTGCCCATGAGCTTTGGGGAGGAGGAATTCGTGTACAGTTGCTTTTCCTAGTTTCCTTGGCAACTGTGCAGCATCTAGAAGCTCCAGGAGTGAGCAGAGGGATGGGGTAGTGTATATGGAATACAGGTGCTGACGTCAGTCAAATGTAACACCTCCACACCCATATTTTGCAGCCTCTCAGCTTCCAGAAGCTCACACACACCACACACCACACACCACACACCACACACACGCCACACACACCTCCAACTGCTCATTTCTAATTTGGTGCCAGGTGCCCAAGCAAAGAGCTTCAGGGAAATGTGGCATAATTAGTCTCATTTTACCAATGTGACCTGAGACTGGGGCTGCAGACTGAATGATCGCGAGCACCAAGGACACTTGGTGTCCCTTGGTTGGGTTTCTGGATTGCATGCAAGCCCGCACAGGACGGATCAAGGGACGTTCATTAATTTTGTATCAGCAGCTCACTGTGGGCTGAGAACAAGGGACAGGGGATCTGAGCTTTCACCATGGGAGCTGAGGGTGTCAGATTTGGGGATCCAGACTACAAATGACAGATGTAGCCAGAGGGAGGGGGTGGCGAGTCCATTCGGAGGCAAAATTGCCTAGACAGTAGAAAGATGTAAACTCTCCAGCTTCGAAATGAATTCCATTCCAAAATCTCATTTGTTAAGTCAGTTATTTAGAATTCAGAACCTATTTCCAGAGAAGTCATATCTTTTATAAATGATGATTGGGTTTCTAGGCTAGTCCACAAAAGCCTATTTAACTCATAATGTAGATGAAATACTATACATTTGTAATGAAAAGCAATAGAAAAAAATCTTGTTGTGATACCAGTAATTAAATGAAAAAGAAAAACAGAAAAGTAGAAAATAAATAGCTTTCTTTCCTTTATTTTGAACAAAGAGGAGGGGTCTTCATTTACCTTAGACAACAGGATGGAGCCTGTGGGGGGCAGGGTGGACAATGGGGCAGGCAGCCCCTCTGGGAGAAGAGAAGTGCAGTGGGTCTGCCTTGTGAGACATGGGTGGGGTTCCCTGGGATGAGGAGAGAGCATGAATGTCGTAGTCACAGTGGCCTGGGTTCTAGTTCCGCCTCCACTTCTTATCGCAGCTCAGGGGGAGGTACTGACCTCTTGTCTCAGTCACCTCACTGGCAACCTCCACTGAGTGCTTCAGTCAATGCCTAGATGACAGACACGGTGGTGCACCCCCAGACCCCGCTTCAGGGAAGGGCTGGTTGGCCAGGTTCTGGGAGGGCTGTCAGCCTTCAGAGGCCAGCCCCTTTAGAGATGGCTCGACACAGAGAGACACACACCCAAGGTCACTCTACTCCTAGTGCCCACATCCAGGAAATGACCGTGTGGCAGTATAAAGTCCCAGCCACTTCAGCCCCACTCAGGAAACTTTGGAGAGCCACTCTAGAACCAGAGCCTTCCAAGGGATGTCGCTGCACCTCCCTCTGCCAAACACTGTGTCCTCCCCTTCCCTTCCATGGTGTGGGCTCTGAAGGAATGGAGCTCCATCTGAGTCTGCTTCCCGGGGACCCAGCCTGTGACATCCTGGCCCAGATTAGGCTCAGGTCAATGAGGAGACCTTTCCCTGTGGCCTGTCCTTACCTGCACAGGGCACAGATCAGCAGAAAAGCCTAGAAACACACCAGGTAGCTCTGGGGTTAGAGCTTCTGGGAGTCCAAGGGCAGAGTGGCAGACAAGACACTGGCGACTAAAAGAAAAGTGCATTTCTATCCCCCCAAAAATGGCTGGAGTATACAGATAGCCTGTAAGGTTTTGTATCTAATGTATGAGTGCTCATAAGAGTTTATAATTTGGAAATAGAATCTATACAAGAAATACAAGGATTGCTTGTTTGGAACTGCTCTGTCCAATATGATAGCCACTGGCCATGTGACCATTTAAATTCAAATTTTAATTAATTTTAATTAAATACAATTTGAAACTTATTTCCTTGGTTGAATTTGGTCATATTTCTAGTGCTCAATAGCCAAATGTGGCTTGTGGCTACTATATTGGGCTACTATATTTACAGAACATCTCCATCTTCATAGGAAGTTCTATTGGACAGCGCCAATTGGAACGTTGAATTGTAAAGGATCTAACAATGTTTGGATTGTATTCTCTATCAACCTTCCATGGAAGGCTCCTTGGATAGATGTGCATGGAGAGTGAGCAAGACAAGCACCACTAGGCTTTGGGTTTCTCCACCCCCAACCAAACACACACACACAGAACTCTAGTTCTGCATGAGCAAGGCTGAAGGCTGAACTTCCTGGGAAACTGCTGTAGGTGAGTCAGCATGACCCAGCACCACACAGCCCTCTTGGCTTACTATGACCTCCAAGCTCAAACCAGAGTTAAGTATCAGGGAAAGACAGAGAAGAGTGAAAATAGCAGGGAACATTGGTTCCAAAGCCTAAGGAAGGAAGAGGGTCAGCTCCCAGGGCCATCTGAAGAGGCCCTTCCATGGGCCTCAAACATTTTATCTCTGACTAGTTAACTCCATCACTAAGACAGTGGCCAATAATATGTCCTTAAGCCTGATAGATTCATGCAGACTTTCTTCTGAGCCATGAACAAAGAAACCTAGGGCTTCTCCTAGAAGTCAACACTGCCAGTCACTAACTGTGACTTGATGAGCAATGACAGAGTCTACGGCCTCAGGAGTGCTTTGTGCTCTCTCTGTGTAAGCCCATTCACTCCCCCTTATCTGCACCTTGGATTTTGTTTTTGGTTTTGTTTTTATTTTGAGACAGGGTCTCACTCTGTCACTCAGGCTAGAGTGCAGTGGTGCTATCACAGCTCATTGTAACCTTGAACTCCTTGGCTCAAGTGATCCTCCCACCTCAGCCACAATGCTCACATAATTTTTCTTATTTTTTGTAGAAATGGGGGGGGTCTCACTATGTTGCCTAGGCTGGTCTTGAACTCCTGGCATCAAGTGATCCTCCCAATTTGGCCTCCCAAAGCACTTGGATTACAAGCATAAGCCACTGTGCCTGGCCCTTGCCTGCACTTTGGGTCTGATTCTTGCCTTCTGCCCACACCATGGGCTTGGCAATTCCCTAGAACCAAGACTTAAGCTCCATCTTTTCCCCACAGTTACGACTGCGGAACAGCCCCAACAACACTTAGCCCCAGCCCTGCCTCCCATAGGCATTCAGATCAGGCAGAGCTAGAGCCCCCACTTCATCCATTTGGTGGCTTATAAGCAATCTTCAAGGCAACCTATCTCCCTGCAATTCTTGGTCCTTCTTACTTTGTAACACCAAACAGGCAGAATCCATGACCATGACCCGTACCAGCACAATGGCAGAGGTGAAAGTGAGGAGCACCTTTTCCCCCAGGGGAGGAGTATCACCTCCTCCTGACCATAGCTCTTATCCTCTTCCTGGGCCGTCCTTTGGGATATGTGTTTTCAATTTACGAATAGAAGAGGATCTGATCATAGTAAACACTGGGGACCACAGCCTTTCTGGAAGGCAGGGCTGGGCTAGGACAGTCAGGAGAGAGTCTTTTGATACTCCCCAACAATTTCAACACAAATGTACTCACATTGTGTTTATCTTCAAAGCTCTGAAATGTTTCTTTTAGACACACAGTACATAAATATTCTTTTAGAGACTCTTATTGTCTAAACTGCATTCTTATTGGACACAACTGATAGATTAGAGGGCTGCTGCTCCTGCTGTTATCACACTAAGGATCTCAAACACTGATGATTTTCTGCTCTGAAACCCCTTTCACAATATGCCACACTCTTGCCAGCAAGTAATACTCTCAGCCACTTTCCACTCCCACACTGTAAACACCTGATGCAAGCTTCCATCACATGCACCTGTGCAGGCAGCAAACCCACAACAAACTCACCAATACACACAGCCACATGCAAAGCCAACTCACTCACACACACACACACACACACACACACAGGCTGCACAGAGTCTAATAGCCCCTGAGCCAGTGAAATGCCATTTCAGAGATGTTCCCCCCAGATCCAATGGAGATCTCAGTGCTTGCTATAGCTCTTATCTTCCAATAATAGTAGCACCTAATGCTGGTTGGCATCAGACTTTGTAGAGTTACTGAGACATCTTGCATGAATCAATTTATTTAATTTAAGTTTTATATTAATCCTTAGGCAGGTATTACTATCTCCAATTTACAGATAAGTGTATTGGGTTCAAAACAAATAAATAGTTTCCCCAGGGTCCTGTACCTAGAGAGTGGCAGAGCTGCAACTCAATCCAATGTCCCCTGGATTCAATGGGGCTTGAAGCCTGTTTCTGAGAACAGGCATACATCAGAAACACAAGACAGAGATTTGAGGCTAGATATTAAGAGTATTGTCTACAGCCATATCACCCTGAACACGTCTGATCTTGTCTGATATTAGGAGTATTCTCTCAGTTAACACACACAATGCCAAAAAGAAAATCCACTTTACCCCTCCCATGCTGGTTTATTCAACGAACAACAAGAAATATAGAAGGAAAGTAAATTACCAAAGCTATAACCAAATAGAAATGATCAACAGACAACGCACCAATACAAGTCCTGCTTCTGTGAGAGGCTGTGCTCATCGCCACACTTCACCTCCCGGCTCTCATCCCGAGCCTGCTCATGCTCTCTCCTGCCCTGACTCTTCTCTGACCACTACAGTCTACACTGACACCCTCCAGACCAAGAAGAGTTCTCAAACTTTAAGGTGTTGAAAATTACACAGATTCCTGCTCCCATCTCTAGAGATTCTGACTCAAAAGGTTTAGGCTAGGGCCCGAGAAATTGCATTTCTAGTAAGTTCCCTAGATGCCACTGATGCTGCTGCACCATGGACCACATTGGGAGGCACTGGTCTTGATCCTGGCAGGACCTTCACCACACATTGTAGAACTTGCTTACTTTTTCTGTTACACCATCCTGCTTCCCAGCCACCTCCCCCTTCCCCTCCCCACAATCCCGCTGGTCTTCAGAACCCTCACCCCAAAGCCTGATCACAGTTCGTGACTGGTGCTCTGACTAAAATGGACTCACATTTGTTCTGGGCATAGCACCCCTGCCTGTGTGCCCCAGTTCTTATAAATGGACTTCTCTTTTAGCCACTGTTCTCTATTTCTTATTCTAATCCCCTACTACGACATATTTCTTATAGAACTGGGGCTTTCCCTTCTTTGGCTAAGCCTCCCCCCTGGGAATTGAGCCCCAAAGTAGCACCCACTCTACTCATACCTGCTGACCCACTGCTTTGATGCCAGGTATCTGCCTGCCCAGACATCCATGTCTCACCTAACCCAGATTCCCTATTGCTGAGCTGTCCCTGCCAGCTGGAACACTCAACTCCTGGTCTTGTTCTTCCTCCTCACTGCAGCAGCTTGCTAGGAGGCTGAGCTTGAACTGTCGTAAATGTTGGAAAGAGTAATCACCCGCCACACTGAGCTTCCTTTTCAGCACCTAGAGCTGGGACAGCTCCCCCAGAGGGCCAACAAGAAGCAGATCCTAGACAATGCCCACTTCTCCCTTGCTGTGACCAGGCCATGCCTCTGTGATGTGATCCTGTTGTCTCATATTTTGCTTTTCTTTCCCTCTGTGATGAATCCTTGCTGACTTAAGTATGGAGGTCAGGACCCATGAGGTGTACGTGTCAGCAGCATTAACCTGCGCTCTCTGGGTAGTCAATAAACATTAAGCAATAAGCAGTTTGAGCCCTTGCCTAGTTGGCACCTGGAAATGTATCATCCAATTTGGAAAGCACAATACCTTTTAATATCTCCCCCCACCCCCAGCACCTGACATGAGGATGCTCACAGAATAGGCACTCCACAACTATCGAATGAGTAAATGAACAAACGGATGAAGGAGGCCAGTGGGGTTGTGCCCAGTTCTCCTTTGTGGTGTCAGTATCAATGCACTCAGCCAGAAGAAAGCAACTTCCAATCTTCGGAAGCTGAGAGAATGCCTCCAGGCCAGACTTCCGACTAATTCCCAGCACAAAATTGGACCTGCATGTTCAGATGAATTGTGGCTGGAAGACTGCAATTATACCAGCACCGTAGTTCTCGGGTTTTTTTCCAGGACATAGATGTCTTTAACAGAAAAGGCTGTACCATACTTCACCCCACCTCTTCTCCAGAACTCCTCCCTTCCCTATCCCTATAGTTGTCTCAAAAATAAACTCTCCCTTTTGTCCAATCCATTTTCATCACTGACCCCTAGCCAGGCCAGCTATCTAAGTAGCTAGGATCAACAGCTGCTTCTGTGTTAAAGATATTAAAGCATCTCCATATTACCTGTAACACCCTCACCATCATTCCTTTGGGTAGGTCTCCTGCAAAATAAAAATGCTATCCAGGGAAGGTAATCCAAGAAGACGTTAACCCCTTAGCTCAACATGTTCATCAAAGTAGCAAACCTGTTCTCCAGTAGAAATCTGAGTAGAACAAAGGAGAGGTAAGTTTTGACAGACAGGAAAGCTCTGAAGGAAAGGAAACACCCTGGCATGAGTTACTGCTGCAAGAGCAGGTCTAGGTGCGATATCGCATTAAGGGGTTGGTGTTCTCGGCCTGGCTTGCTGCAGAAAACCACCACAGCTCTGGGAGAACAGGCACAAGGCAATGGGTGTCCCAAAAGGTTTCCAATGTTCCCTGCAGGGGCTGGGTGGGAGCAGAGAGACGTGAAATGGTTTGCAAAAAGCAAAGACTTCAAGATACAGGGCAACATATGGTGATGCTCTGTCAGCTGAGCTTCTGTGGTACCAAGCTTCTCCAATTTGGGAGATGGTTTTTTGCTGGTGACAACCCCCATAGATGCCAGTCTTGCAAGCAAGAGGCAGCTCACAACAGCTCCTGAGCTCAGATGTGGGTGCAGGAGAGGAAAATGGCTGACGCTGCAGGGGCCCAAGCTTCTAATGTCTGGGATGTTTACCTCATTAGCCTGTTTTACATAACATCAGCCAAAAACAAAAAGAGAAAAATAGCCGGAGGGAATCCACAGGGGTTCAGACTTGGATTCTGAGTCCTCATCCTCAGACTCCTCTGAGGTCCCAGACAGGACCCCTAGGCAGTCCCCTGCCCTTGCCACTTGGTTAACTCATCTGCAAAGGCACCATAACAGCCCAGACTGGGCTCCTAGGAGGAAACACCGAGGCACCCTCTGAGGAGCATTCCAGCCGATGTGAACAAGGACATGCTTACTGTTGCTATAATTACGGTTAGTTTCATCCTGAGCCCTTTGGTCTACAGCATTCATCTTGTCATAACAAGGATGGCTGGGGAAGGAGGGACCAGGAATCCAAGTGACTCCCGGGCTGGGGAGGCCAGAGCTATCTAAATGGGAAGAAAGTCCGGAGAGCAGCCGCTCTGCAGATGAGCAGGCTGGGCTAGGACCTGCCAGGAAAAGAAAGGTAGGTACTGCCAGTCAAAGACCCAACATAAGTCCAAGGCCAGAAGGCCCATGCAAGTGGGGAGGGGCAGGGAGTCGCCTGGGGCCCAAGAGGTGGGCAAGATGTGGGGCAGCAGGAGGGAGTCTGGACAGCACCAGGGAGAATGGGGTTCAGGGGCAGCTTCTAATTCTGGAAAGAGAGGAGGATGAGGAAGAGGGTTTGGGAGAGGCCAGGTGAGGAGGGGGCAGGCAGGGCTTGGCCAAGCAGAATAAGGTAAGAATTCTGCACCAAGATCCACACCAGAGCAGCAGGACACTCTGGTCTTCTTATCAACATATCAGCCTGGGGTCAGGGCTGGAACCCAAGAGTGAGCTAACCCACAGGCAAGGGTGAGAGGTCAAGAACTTCAGGGACAGGAAGTCCAGTGTGTCACCCAGGTGTCTGCAATAGTTTATCCCTCTTAGTGGTATGTTCACTAAAATGCCCCTGTTCCTCCACAAAGCCTCAGTCTCTAGCTCTGCCTGCCTCCCTTCCCTCCTTCCTCTTCTCTCTCCTCTCCCTCCGTCTTCCAGCCAAGCTTGACTTTCCCTGCACTCCTTACACCCTGCTTCAGGATGGCTCCCGTGTTCTCTGCCCCACCCCCTCCAGTGCAAAGCCCCGCTGGGTGGGCAAAGGGCAGGTCCTCACGCCACGGATGAGGCTCCTGTTCTGCTTGGTCCTAGTTAGCACTCAGTTTGCCTGAGGCAACAGCTGCAGGGCCAGTGTGTCAGCGTGTGTGTGTGTCTGGGGGGGTAGGGGACAGGGAAGTCGGGTGGGGAGGGAAATCATCTCTCCCTCTCTCCCTCCCCAGCCAGCTGGAAATGTGCTGTGTGACCATCCAATCCAATTAGGTGAACCCTCAGTCCTGACAGAAGGAGGCTTCAAAAAAACCCTCTAGCTTTCTTGGCTCTCAGCCTCTTGAAAGATAACGGAGAGGACCTGACTGCAGGCAAGTGGGGTCCCAGCTCCCGGATTCCCACGCCAGGGGCAATCGACTGCGAGCTGAAACCTCCATCTTGAAAACGCCAAGCGGAATGAGAACACCTGAGCTCACTTCAAGTCGCAGGGCTCCGACCCTGAAGGCACCTCAGTACAGCTGCCCGCAGAGGCCCTGCCCAGCAGTCAGGAGATTGGGGGCCAAGGAAAGGCCACCTTTGTCACACTGTCCAGTGGGTGCCTGCCCTGATACCTCAGGCAGGCTCTGCCATGGGGCACTCCCTGCCAACCTCCCTGGAGTCCTGCTGTTACAGCCCAAGGCCCAGCTCCACACCATCCCAGCTCCTTCTTGTGACAGCTCTCACCTCTCAGTGACACCATCTTCCCAGACCCTGCGTTCGGGGCCTCCTTCCTCTGCCAGAGCCCATACTGGCCACCCAGGCCCCATCAGAGGCCACTCAGGCTCGTGACCATTCATGTCTCCTTGCCCTGCCACTGGGCAAGAGGCCAGGTGCCTGGCTGTGCTGAGGGGCATGCCAAAGGAACACCAGTGGCAGGGAGAACAAAGGCAGAGCCACTCGGGATGGCCGCAAGGGATTTTTAGGGTTGCACGAGGACACAGAATTCTCCAAACGTGTGCTGCCACCACAGACTGAACTGCGGGATCTGAAAAGCCTGTGGGGACGTGTTCATGTGAGAGGAGGAAGCAGCACCGTTTATGATGCCACTGCTCCCCCGACCACTGCCAGCTGAATTCTGTCATATACAAAACATTAAACCAGACAACCCGCCAGGAGTGGCATTAGCCAAGCTCATCTCCTGCGGCCACCTTCCCCTCCTCACTGGCCTGTCCTACTCTGCCCTGGAGGCAGCCGTCAGACCTGGGTCAGAAATGCAGCTCACCCCAAGCCCCTAGAGGCAGGACAAACGCTGTTCTCACCCGCCCACTGCCCAGCCAGGTCCACTGGCACCTAAAGGGAGGCAGTGGGTGGGTGGGAAGGCAGGTGGGCTGCACCAGGTGGACAGCCTGGCCTGGGTGGACTGAGGACACGGATCCCAATTCCAGAAAGAGTTCTGCCTTCTCCCAGGGTGGGAAGGAGAAACAGGTCCCCACGGCACCCCACCAACAATCACCATCCAAGCCAGAGTCAGAACCTCGTCACCAAATCACCCAAACAACTCAGTGTTCAAACCTCGTCACAAGACCACCCTCCTGCCCCACCCGACTCACACGCACAGGCTGATGGTCTGGCCTTCACTCCTCTGGAGATCACTCTCTCTTCACGCTTGGATGTGTGAGCCGAGTGGCCTAAGAATGTTTTATCCCTTCACTTGCCAGTCACCTGGCCGTAGGTGCAGGAGCTCACAGCCCAGCAGTTAAGCCTCCCAGTGGCGGGGTTAATTTTCAAAAACCCCAGCATAGTTTTAAACCAAATTGTGCTTTTTCCTATTTGAAATTTTTTTCCATGTCAATGGAATAAAGTGATGATCGGACCACATGCAAACTCCTGATGAAAAGTATATAACCCGAGTTTAACCAAAGTCCAAATATTTGCCAGAAGTTGTTTCGGGGGGAAAAAAAAATTCTTTCCCTTGGCAAAAATCATCTACTGAGAAAAATTACAGAACGTAAGATATTATGGCCACATTACAAAACGATAACCAATCTAGTATCGAGTGAATTTATTCAATACCACTTAGCGTATTAAAGGATTCTTAAACCAAATAAAGAAATCAGAGTCTGATTTTTTTCCATTTCCAGCACTGGATTATAGGAGTTTGTTAATCTTTAATAGTTTCTACTTTATTTCAAAGGGGACTTATATGCCTACTTGTCACCTAATGTCATCACTCTCTGACCTCCGAAAATTACAAGGGACACTTCTGTGCTTTACCATCAGGCCAGCATTCCCAATGATACTTAGTAGCAACCTCAGCTGTGACAGATGCTCACCTGCCCTCTGGCTAAAAATAGCTGTCACCGATGTCAGAAGTGGCAAATGTTCTCTCTCTCTCTCTCTGCTTAACAGCCCATTAGGCGACTCTGTGAAAGAGGCAGACGAATCCCTCACCAAAGGGTAGCCTCAACTTCACCCGACACCAGGTGCCCAAGGCCTTTTCATATATCAATCGTTGAGATGGCTTTTATCAGTTAAAAATAGATCTGTTAGCACCCCAATTCACAGCGGAAGCTGCACACTAGATTCTGCAGAGCCCAACAGCACTACGGTTTGGGAATAAGGGCCAGGGGACACACAAGGCTCAGAGAAGACCCCACAAACCTGGGCATTATCCTGTCCTCTTGTCCTTGCTGATGCCAGGTGAGCTGTTTGCTGCGATGCCTCCATGGGTAATCTCTTGGAATTCCAGATATCTACAGTGTGTATAGCCACCAGGGTTCTGCCAGGTTTTCCTTAAAGTGCATCTGTGCAATTTACACTAAAATGATTCTCCTTCTTACTGAGAAATTTCCACAAACTATCTTAATTGCTTGAAGCAATTCTACTATATTGTAATTATCGCATTGCCTTGTAATTATTTGCTCTGTGAATGTCTCTCCCCACCCTCCACCTCCTCCAATCACAGATGTGGGCTCCTTAAAAGAGCTTCTGTGGCCTCAGTACCCACTGTGTGCCTCGTACATACAGAAACTCGGTAACTTTGGTTAAATTGAGTCGATTTGGATTGAAGCTGCTATGCCAGTAACATCTTCCTTCTTAGATTCTGAATCCTATGATGACCCCCATAACTTAAGTTAGATTTAAGTGGTTAATCAACAGTACTTATTGATCTTGAATATCCCTTTTAGGTTCCTAATAAGTGACTATACTAGACCACTGCATTGTGGGAAATAATAGCTATTGTTGTATATTTCTCTACTTGGGCCCTTACACATCTACCTCCAAAAAGAAATTAATAACCCTGATTACTAGTGTCTCTAAGGCAAATGTAACGTTAAAATTAAATATGTCGTATGCCTTGCTCAATGTCTAGCACATGGGAATGTTCTTTGAACATGAGCTCTCTGTCCCCATGTGCTGGTTAATATCTCTAAAAATGGATAAGGCTTGTAGGGGCAACAGTCTGGTTCATGCTGTCCCAACCGCTGGCACCTGTTCTGTCATTTCAGGCCAGGAGCATTTAGTGACAATCATCTATACACCCAGCCACAATATTTTTCTTGAAACCAATGAATGATTGTTCTGTTTTCTTTAATTTTACTTGTCTCTCTTACCTCCCCATCCCCTACCCCAAACTGTGGCTATTTAATTAAAGCCAAACAAACAGGGAATACACTTGGTGGCCCAATGCATGCACAAGAGAACAGACAACAATAAAGAAAAGAGAAATGTTTTCAGCCTAGAAAGCTGCCTTCTTCAAAGTTTACCAATTAAGGGATCCTTATTACCAGGAAACAATAAAAGAACACTCCTTCGCATATAAATGTAAACTGAACCTTAACCTTTCAACACCAGACAAAAAAAAGATGGTGACGAATGCAACAGAGGCAGCGTGGAGCTTACTGAATGTGTCAGCATGAGGCGCTGTGCCCGCAGGGAAGGAGAGCTCTCCAGCCAGACAGGCAGTGTATCCCCACCAAGCAGAAGAGTAAAAATAGCCACCAAACTCTCTTTGCTCATTAAGTCACCCTCTCATTGTAATTTAAGTCTCTGAGGATCCCTAGCCAAGCAAGTCCCTCACCAATGGATGCAGATACTCTGATCTTTGCCGAACAATTGCACACGGATCAGGATCCCATAGACAATCATTCAAAGGTAAACAGAAACTTGCAAGTTGAGGCCAGATTCTACACCTTAGTGACCCACCCAGAAGCAAATCCCCAATGTGAGCCAGCCTGGAACCAGCAGCTGGTCTCACCCTTTACAGATGATAACCCGAGGGACCAACAGGTCACCACAGTAATATTCCAAGCAACCTGGGGACATGCTCGAGTTAAATCCTAGGATGAGCTCTCTGTCCCCATGTGCTGGTTAATATCTCTAGAAATGGCTATTAGTCAATCAGGTAGGTGAAATATTAGATGCCTACCAGGGTAGTGAAATAAGATAATTATCTGACTGCTAGTTGTCTATTGGTTTTTGGTTGTTGTTGTTGTTGTTTTTTTTTTAATTTTAGAAACAAACTCCCCAAATCTGTAATGCGATCAAACCCAACCAAGGCAATTCTGACCCAGAGATATTGGCACTCCAATGTTAAGGAACCACGACAATGTTCTGAGACTGTCCGCACGTCTCAGGAGGAGGCATCCTATCCTCTGAGCCCTCCAAAGGGTACGTCACAGCACAGTCATGGCCAAGGGACTTAGGTGTACTTACGTAGGGCATGCCACTCGTCCTGACGGATGGTCTTCGTGATATTGAAAGTGAGGTTTCTGGGGATGGTGGCTGAGGAGTAGTGGTATTTGATGTATGTGCATCGCTCAATTTCTCCTGGAAAAGAGACACAAGAAACCAATGTTAACGAGGCAGTGACCACATCTGCAGTAGTTCTGGGATCCATGTTTCTGTCTTGGAGAAAGGAACTTGTTTCATATTGGGCCTGGTGACAACCACAGTTTATACAAGGCAGTAACTTCAAGTAAAAAAGAGCAAGAGAGTAGAACTACAATCAAATAACATTGATTTAGGTAGAAAAATACATTTTTGGGATCATGCAGAGGTGGGAAGAGCCAAAGTTTAGGCTCAGAGCAGCTTGCTGAGAAAGTAGTACCCACGTTTGTCTAACCTTCTAAAGAAAATCAACTTTCAAGTTAAGAGAGTAAGTTTGGCATCAAAAGACATTTACGTTTCCACTCAGGGACCAGCAGAGAGCAGGCTTTGGCCTTAATGATGTCATTTGTTCTTTTAGCATGCACAGTCTTCTGGAATCGTGAGCTGGGGTGGGGGGTCTTCTTGACTTTTCTCTCTACATCCTCCCCAGTGTCACCTCTGAACACAGAGCACTCAAATCAGTCTGTGTCTCTTTGAATCAGTTTCTTTTGAGGTTTCTTGGACAAAACTGTGTTCCCTTAGCAGACTCAATACCTGGTCCAATAAGACCTTTATGATAAGCTGTTATTAATCAAAGTGTGACTTGCTAGTCAAATTATCAAAACGTTCCCAGATGTTAGAGCAGAGATTCTCAAAGTGTGGTCCCAGTACCAAGAACATCAACATCCCCTGGGAACTTGCTAGAAATGCAACTTCTCAGGCCCACCCCCAGATCTACTGAATCAGGTAGAGCCTGGCAATGTGGATTTGAATAAGTCCTCCAGGTGATTTGTTCATGCTCAAATTTGAGAACCGGTGCCTTAGAGAAGCTAACAGAACTGCCAATGTATTAATTCATAGATCCACCGTGTTTGCAAATTCCAGAAGGAAGGCACAATCAGGAACTCTTCCCTTGTTACTATGTGTCTCCTGCAGACATTTCTATTGATGCTTGCTTATCTGGGGGATATTAAAACTCAATGTCAGGGCATTGTGAAGAATCAGGAAAGGGGTGATTTTTTAAAGGTTAGGGGTTTTTAAATCTGGTTTTGCACCTGAATGGATTTTGATGGTAATCCATTTTGCACCCTGCTGATTTTCAATTTATAACTGGTGGCACCTGATTGAATTGTTTGACCCCTGGCCCACTGTCAGCAGGGAACCCGGCAATTGGTGAAGTGCAATAATTTAGACAGTGCCTCATGAAACTGATGCCTCATTGTAAATCATATCTGGACAACTGCCCAGTTGCCAGTTATTGGCAGACACTCCTCCAACGGGACAGACACTGTCCAAAGAGGCAAAGTTCTGGAAAGCGCTATGCGCTCTTTTCCTGTATCTTCAGTTTTTCGGCTCCTCTGCCTCTTTCCCTGTAGCCCACTAGCATTCTGAAACCCCTCACAGGTCCCCAGCATTCCTCACACCTGTATCCTGTCATCCTCCTTCCTCAACTTGCAAAACCTGTTGAAAACGTACTCTACCAGACAGTCTCTACTTCCTCAACTTGAATTCACACCGCAAACCCCACACTCTAATTTCCGTTAACAATCTCCGTTAACAGCGTCACCTCCCATCCAGTCTACAGCATCATAACTCCTGCAGTCATCCCCAAGCCACCCCCTCCCGAATGGTGCCCCTCCTTCCTGACATCCAGCTGGTCACCAAACTCTGCCAGTTCTACTTCAGAAACATCCCTTGAGTCCAGCCGCTCCTCTGTGTTCCCACTCCCTCTGTAGCGGTCCTAATACAATGACCTATCTCAACAGACAACCACATTTATAGAGGCTTACTAGGTAGGAAAGACTCACGAAGTGCTTTGCAGGTGAGTGATTTCCAGCTGTACTCTTGTCATGGCGCACACAGAGAAGATGTTTCTAAGGACCCTGAAGAAAACAGCTGAGGCTGCCCTGGGCACAGCCCAGTTAAGTAAGCATTATTATCCTCATCATCCCTATGTCACAAATGAGAAAATGGGGGCTCAGGAAGGTTAAATGACTCACCCAAGGAAGTAGCAATGCCAGGATTAGAACCCAGGACTGTGTGACCAGAGAGCCCCCTCCACTGGGCCATAAAGGAAAATGTGATGGCATCATGCCCTGCACAAAGGCATCTGCTGGCCTCATTACACACAGGAAAAACCCCATGCTCCTCAAGCGTAACATCCCAGCCCCCGCCCCAGCTCCCGTGGGCCCCAACCTTCACACATCCTGGGCTCCAGCCAGGCAACCTTCCCGCCTTCCCCTTCCCCTGAACCAGCCGTATCCACCGCTGACTTCCTACCTAGTCTCTTCCTGCATCTCTTCCCCTGATAAACACCTGCTCATCCTCAGAGGTGGCTCAAATGGCAGCTCCTCAGCAAAGCCTTCCCCACGTGCAGAACAGCACCCAGCCCTGGCCGTGCAACAGTGCGGCTCCCCTTCTCCCCTCCCCGCACCCGGCGCTTCTGCTCTTCCTGCAGCGAACGCCACTGCGCTGTGATTTATCTGTTTACACGCCTCACTCCCCCACTAGATTATGAGTTTCTCAAGGGCAGGGATGTTGTCTTGTTCATTTGTCTTTATCTCCCCAGCCCCTAGCACCATGTAAGCACCAATAAAATGTGCTTCGAGGAAAGGAATGAATAGTATGTGGTGCCCTTCGTAAGATCAGAGTGGGCAAAGAATCCCACTGCTTTTATTTTTTTATTTTTTTTTTATTTATTTATTTTTTTTTTGAGACAGAGTCTCACTCTGTTGCCCAGGCTAGAGTGAGTGCCGTGGCGTCAGCCTAGCTCACAGCAACCTCAAACTCCTGAGCTCAAGGGATCCTCCTGCCTCAGCCTCCCGAGTAGCTGGGACTACAGGCATGCACCACCATGCCCGGCTAATTTTTTCTATATATATTTTTAGCTGTCCATATAATTTCTTTTCTATTTTTAGTAGAGATGGGGTCTCGCTCTTGCTCAGGCTGGTCTCGAACTCCTGAGCTCAAACGATCCGCCCACCTCGGCCTCCCAGAGTGCTAGGATTACAGGCGTGAGCCACTGCGCCCGGCCTAAATCCCACTGCTTTTATTACATTTGAGGAATTAAAATAATTGGGGCAAATTAAAATGTAATGAATTGAAGGAGGGGATTGTTGCAGAACTCTGTGAGTCTATAGGAAACATCTCTTCCCTGTCTGGACAGGGAAGAGGTTTACCAATCACAGTGAGGTAGAAGAAAACCACATATATCATGCTAATCTGTATTCTTCCAAAAAAAAAAAAAAAAGAAAGAAAGAAAGAAAGAAAAGAAAAGAAAACCACATATAATCACAGAACAGTATCTCACTGTACTTGGTAAATGTAATCCCAGAGACAACTAGGTCAATGATTTTTGAAGGAAAAAAAGAGAGAAAGAAAAGAAAGGAGAAGAAGATATAAAGGGTAGACAGTTCTAACAAGAATACCAGCACCAACTGCCTTGGACATGTACAGTTGGGTAGGTTGTGCCCTGCACAAGGGCACCTCCCAGGGACACCTGAGTGCTGAAATCCAGCTGCCGCTCTGCTTGCCAAGCCTTGCACCTTGGTGAGGTGGGGCATCTGCCCCGTCAGAGGGGCTACCTTTGTCTGATTTGCACAAAGATGCCATACGAGCTAGCAGCAGCCCTTCATGCAATAATTCCAAGATCAAATAAAACACTCTCAGACCCAGCCTTGGAGCACAAAACCAAATCCCACAGGAGATGGCCAGACCAGTGACTCACTCGTGTCCTACAAAAGTACCTAATTTCTTAGCTAAGGTCAGATTCTCACAGCCTCAACACAAACTCAACAAGTTGCCACAGGTTCCAGGCAGGCTGGAACCATCTCCCTTGAGGGAAGAGGCCACTTGACACTCAGCAAGAGCAAGAAGCCAGGACAGGCCCTGCAGGTGGCTTGCCAGGGAACCTGCCGGGAACAGCCTCGCTGGAGGCCCTCGCTATTTGCTTTGCCTCGGGGATCGCAAGCATCCTGCCTTTGACAGCAATTAAATTTGAAAGATTCAAATATTGCCTAAGAAGAAAGACAAAATATTTATCCATGTGTCTGCAGGTCCTGTCATTGTGCTGGGCTTTTGTAAATACAGGCACCATCTGGGCACCAAATATGTATGCCCAGAACATGGGCTTCCTCACACAAACAGGTTTTCCTGCCACACATCGTGCAGGGGGCTACCTGGAAGGCAATGGAGAAGCCATGGCCTCACCTGGAGAGAAGGTCAAACCCATCTTCACCAAACTCCTGCATTCCAGCCCAGAGACTCAGCTTTCTCCCAGGGAGCCTCGGCGCGGGCAGCCCAAGGGCAGGCTTCCTCCTGCAGCCCCCACGGGACACTATAAACCCTCGCTCATGCTCTGCCTTCTGAGCTGGTGCCTCCCACATGTCAGGGTCCCAAACAGGGACCCTCAGTTACCTGTGAGACACCCAAACAGGTAACTGAGGAGAGTTTCAAAAAAGGACAATTTAATTCAATACCAAAAAAACCAAATAACCTGATTAAATAAGGGGTAACAGACTTGAACAGACATTTCTCCAAAGACTACATTCAAATGACCAACAGGTATATGAAAAGATGCTGAATGTCACTAATCATCTGGGAAATGCAAATCAAAACCACAAAAAGATACCACCTCATACCTGTTAGGATTCCTACTATCAAAAAGAAGAAAAAAATACAAAGTATTGGCGAAGAGGTGGAGAAAGTGAAGCCTTCACACACTACTGGTAGGAATGTAAATTAGTATAGCCACTACAGAGCACAGTATGAAGGTTCCCTAAAAAATTAAAAATAGAACTGCCATATGATCCAGCAATTCCACTTCTAGGCATATCCAAAGCAAATGAAGTCAGTATCTCTACGAGACCTACACTGCTGTGTTCATTGCAGCATCATTCACAACAGCCAAGACATAGAAACAACCTAAATGCCCATTGGTGGATGAATGCATAAAGAAAATGCGGTATATTGGCCGGGCGCGGTGGCTCACGCCTGTAATCCTAGCACTCTGGGAGGCCGAGGCGGGTGGGATCGCTTGAGGTCAGGAGTTCGAGACCAGCCTGAGCAAGAGCGAGACCCCGTCTCTACTAAAAATAGAAAGAAATTATCTGGCCAACTAAAATATATATAGAAAAAATTAGCCGGGCATGGTGGCACATGCTTGTAGTCCCAGCTACTCGAGAGGCTGAGGCAAGAGGATCGCTTGAGCCCAGGAGTTTGAGGTTGCTGTGAGCTAGGCTGACGCCACGGCACTCACTCTAGCCCGGGCAACAGAGCGAGACTCTGTCTCAAAAAAGAAAATGCGGTATATACATACAATAGAATATTATTCAGCCTTGAAAAAGAAAAGAATCTTGCTGCATTTGACAACCACAGATGAACCTAGAGGACATTATGCTAAGTGAAATAAGCCAGTCACAGAAGGACAAATACTGCATGATTCCGCTTGTGTGAGCTATGTAAAATAGTCAAACTCATAGAAGCAGAGAGTAGAATGGTAGTTTCCAGGGGCTGGGGCAGGAGAAATGGGGAGTCATTGTTAAACAGGTATAAAGTTTCAACTGTACAAGATGAGTGAGAGATCTGCTATACAACCTTGTGCCCTTAGTTTATAACACTATTATACACTCAAAAAGCTGTTGAGGGTAGATCTCATGTTAAATATTCTTACCATAACAACAACAAAAAGGGGAGAGGACAATTTCCAAAGCTGAGCACAGAGTTGAAAGAGACCAGTGAAGGGTGGTGTGGGGGACCTGGGGCTGGCAACACAAGGAGCTGGTATAACCCTGAGGCTTGTAGGGGCAGCGGAGGGAGCTGTCACCAGAGCATGAAGAAGGTGGCTGTTTGGAGAGAGGGCATCCAACTTTTGGCAGAGGGTCACAGCCAACCTGCAGTGAGGTGGTAGGGAAGAAACACCCAACCTCTCTCTGCTCCCACCTTCAATCTCCTGCTGGTTCCTCCCAATAGCAGATCCCAGACTGGAGCCGGAGGGCAGGTCAGCCTCTGGGAGCTTGAGCAGGTGCAGAAGGCATAGCCCCGATCAGAGTGGCAAATGCAGCACCCAGCTCACTCCTCTCTCTCCAGTCTTCTTCCTCTCACACCTCCCCACCCTCCCCCCCCTCCCAAACACTCCACTCCAGCTTTGCCTTAGTCCAGTGCTGGCACATTCTTCCTTTCCAAACCTCCACCTCTCAAAGTCCAGAGTGGCAAAGGGAGACACAGGGAACCAGGAATGAGAAAAGACTGTGTCATTCCTTTTTCTCCATCTCAAGTCCTTCAAGACCCAAGGCACAGTATGATCACTCCCATCAAGTGCTAAGTGAGGTCCCTGCACAGAGTAAGTGCTCAATAAACATTAGTTATTTTCCATGGCTGCCCTAAGACTACTCTAAGGGGATGAGAACATAGGAAGTCAGAAATAATATTAGTAAAATGTTTACATCATGCTGTAAACACAGATCTATGTCTATAGAGTATAAATTCTCACGCACAGCAGCCCTAGGAGGCTGGCAGAGCAAGAGATTGAACATATAAAGAAACAGAGACTAGGGTGGGGAGTGCCAGGGATGGCACAGAGACCCAGGTGCACTAACACTGAATTCTGGAGTCCAGTCACACCTATGGCAATGCCAGCAGGCTGTTTTCCTGTCACAAGAGTTTCCCAAGTACTTGTCGAAGGAGTACATCCCTCAAGGGTAATATATATTCAGCAGGACCCTTCTCAGGCATGGGGATTTTAAGGCAGTGCTAGGATCCAACCTACCCCATTTAAAATTATCTTCTCTAAACAAGTACTGTGGTACTTTAAATCCCCATAACAGAGCCATTCCTTTGGGTCAAATATTGCTCTCTTTGACACCCATTTTTAAAGCTCTTTTAAATAAGTCTGAAGGAGAGCCCTGAGTCACCAGCACTGAAGTGTGAATGAGATCCCAAACCCCCTTCCTCCAGAAGGACCCCTATAGAGAGCTACAGAGACCCCTAGAGAAGTGCTTGAAGGATTCAAGGTGGCTCTCGAGGGAAGTGGAGGACACTCTCCAAAGGCAAACCTCACAGCTGCGCCTGGCGCTGACCGGGCGGCCAAGGAAGAATCAGAACACGGGAAGTGCTCCCAGCCCTCACTTTAAAAGTGATGAGGTGGGCTCGGTATGTGACAGTCAAATGCATTTAGGAAAAACTGGGTTAGACAAAATGTAAAAGGTTTACCTATCAGAGAACTTTAAGAGCTTTTAACACACGTTGTGACGCCCCCCAAAAACGGACAGTTACAGCATGCAGACTTTCCTTTGACTCCAAATCTTTTTTATTCAAAGAGCAGTTTCTAGCACTGGACTGCGAGTTCATCAAAATCAGAAACTGGCCAGGCACAGTGGCTCATGCCTGTAATCCCAGCACTTTGGGAGGCCAAGGCAGGAGGATCGCTTGAGCCCAGGAGTTTAAGACCAGCCTGGGCAATATAGTGAGATCCCATCTCTACAAAAAATAGAAATATTAGCTGGGTTTGGTGGCATGCACCTATAGTCCCAGCTACTAGGGAGGATGAGGCAGAAGGATCCTTTGAGTTTAAGGTTACAGTGAGCTGTCACTGCACTCTAGCCTAGGCAACAGAGTGAGACCCTGTCTCAAAAAAAAAAAAAAATACAGATACCATGTCTCTTGTTTACATTCTACCCCCAGGGCCATGCACAGCAATGGGCACACTGCAAGCCCTCAATATATATTTGGATGAATGAAAAATAGGTAACACGGTTTGTTATTTGGTCAAATGATCTACCAGGTAAATTAAATAATGACTGCAAATGCTCTCTTTTCCAAAGCCATGTCTGGGATCCACCAGCAAAGCAACCTCGGGTTGAATGCCCCCCCACAAGCTGCGTTTGCACAACGTCTTCAACGAGTCTGGAATCTCCGCAGACAGAACCAGTGCAGTCAGCCTTTGATTCCGGCTGCAGCGGCAGTGGCTGCTCCGGGACAAGCAGACAGCACACACAGGTCTCCCGCCCTTGCTGGTTTCACAAGGCCACTGAGCCCACGCCAAGTAGCCTGTGGCAGTGCAGGAGAGCTAAGACCCCAAGAGCAGCTGTCCACCAAGGGGGTAAGAGTCAGAGAGCGCCCTCCCCGCCCTGTAGGAGGACGCTGAGGAGGTGCCTTCTGCGCAGTGACTCGGAGGCCCCGGTTCCGTCCTGTCTCGTCCTCCCACTCCTCCCACCTGCCTGCCCCACAGTCCCTGCCTCAGGCTCGACTTCTGGGAGCACCCAGACTGAGAACGACAACCTAGGGGAGAGCAGCGCACGTGGTTTATACACGTGCAAACAGTGCGGGCGGAACAAGTAAAGGGAGTTGGTACAATCTAGGCCCGAGCTCGCTCTGAAGTGTCACGTCGGCACCTGTGAATGAGGCAAGTTTTCTTTTTTCCTTTCAATTTCTCCATATTCTTTTCCTCTCTTGATATTCATGCATCCTACAGACACAGGGATGGACTACTGGTCTACTTCTGAGAGTCCATGTGTTTCCTTCATCCCAGAGTTCCTTTTTTAAACAAACAAACACTATTCGATGCCCACCACATGCCAGATGCCTGCATGCTACCACATGGTGTCCTCGCAACCGAACTATCGTAGTACTGGCCCTGTTTGGCTGAAGAGGGAGTGTAGACGGATGAAGGCCCTCTCCAGAGTCACTCAGCCAGCAAGGAGAAAAGGTGGGATGCGAGTCTGGGCCTCTCTAACCCCAGGTCTGGTGCTTTTCAGGTGAGTGTAGCAGTTTCAGACACCACAGCCGTAAGGATTCACTGCTTGGTGGAGAGTTTACTGGGAACAGGGATTATTTTTACAGCCACAGTGCCTTGTCCATGGAAGGAACTCAAGACACCCGTTGATGAAGGAGGAGAGGAGGAAAGACATCGCCCACGTCTTGTGTGCTGCTCATTTCCACGGTGCCGCATGGGGTCTCCTGCTGCCATGCCCTGGCCTCTGCCCGCCACAGTTGTCGGCCCTTAGGAGCTGGCCTCTGTCTCGCCCACTGGGCTGACAGTTCTCAGTCTTTCTGGCCCAAGGCCTGGCTAGTCCTCTGCATTTAATAAATGAAAGATTAAATCAAAAGTAGAAAGAGCACATGGAAAAAAAAATTGAACACCACCAACAAAAAAAGATGAAACCAGTTAGAGCATTAAGCCTTGGACTTCATCTCCTCCTTAAAGAGCACTTTCCCAAAAAAGAAAAAAGTTAAAATTATATCTTAGCAGGGAGAAGAAGCAGGGAGATTTTACTTTAGCAGATTAGGAAGGACATCTATCAGATATATTAGCATTATCATGTTGAATTCTTTAGAAGACCACAAGCATGGGGGCGGAGGAACACAAGAGTTCAGGGGGCTAAAGGTTTGAGATTAGAAGCAAACCTTGGTGGTGATGAAAGGGCAGGAAGCAAACCAGGAATGTTCCAGGGGTTCGAGGAAGGCAGACTGGGCTGGCGGTTCCCACACCCGCCACAACCCCCACTGGTCTTCCCCAAGTGGGGCAGAAGCATGAAGAGATGAAGGAGGCAACCTCCACTGACCAGCGATGTTGACAAGACCTCTGCCTACTTAAGAGGCAACTCTTCACAAAAGCTTATTTCAAGAAATCTCCCCACCCCGCCTCCCCCATGTCTTCTCTTTAGCGCCTTCTGCTCCTCCCAGATGTTCTGAGCTGAAGGATTTGCAAGGCTTATAGCTACTGCAGGCCCAGCCAGAAAGAATGTTTTATTTTCTTCATACTGAGGGAAAGTGTTATCTACGTTTGTATTTTTAATGCTTTCGAATGCATTCCATTTTGTATGCTTTGTTTTTTGTGCTATGGTATCAGCACAGCCTTTTAATGTTGTTTAGTATGCATTGCATACTCTGAATTCTAAATATTTAATTTCTTTCCATTCCATGTTACATAAATGTTTATTCCGAGCAGTGCTCAGGGGACCTCCTGATTACACACACAGAACTTCATTTTCAAAAACTGTCAATCCCCATCCACCCCATCACCACACTTCTGACCCCCTCACCCTGCCCCTGAATATCTTCTGCTAGTAACTATTATAACACAGTTATTTGTATATTAATCATATATTTCCATCTATAGCAAAAGCTCTGAGACAGAGGAGTTTGTGTTTGTCATCTTTGTACTCTTGATGGCCAAATGGTGCTTTGAGTATTATTGTTCATTTTAATAATAGCTTCTTTTTAATGAATATGTTCTGTGTGTTAGGTACCGTACAAAGAACTTTATTATTCATTTGCTCATTTCATCCTAAAAGGTAGGCACTGTTACTACCTCCCTCTCATAGATGAAGACAGAGAAGCTTAGAGAAGTATCCTGCTCCCAAACGCATAGCTTTCGGGTAGCAGAGGTGGGATTTGAACCCACTCAACACACTCCTAAGCATACTACACCACACATGTGAAAAGAAATTGGGGAAAATCAAGCTCTTCTGAAAGAAAAGCGAGAGGCCTTCCAAGGTTTTATATAGGAGACATAGAAAGCAAAACTTTTCCATTTGCAGGGATTTTCAGCACCTACAGACTCTGTTGCTCTTATCAGAGTGAGACAAAATGTTTGCTTCCGCAGCTCCCCAAACAGGCTGGTGAGAAGATAGCTCCAGTGACAACAGTGCAGTGGTGGGGGAGAGCTCCGTGTTTGCTAGCCCCACATCTTATATCTAAGTCTCAGCCACAGCCCTGTCCCCTCTCCGAGGACAAGCCACTTGCCAGCAGGGGCCTTTGGGTGAGTTACTCACCCTCTCAAAGCCTCTATTTCTTCATCTGCAAAATGCTGATAGTAATAGCACATACCTCCTAAGACTGATGAGGAAAAAATGAGATAACCCATGAGAAACCTGCTCCATGGTGAGCATTCAATAAACGCTCACATCGTTTATTAGTTACGCCTCTGGAGATGCACGTCCCACCCCCATAAAGAGCCCATAAATATTTAAAGGCAACTCTCACGCCCTTCCCCACCCCTAGTCTCCTTTTCTTCCAGCTGAACACTTCCAGGTTCCCCTCACCACAGGGTCACAAAACCCAGCACCACGCTGGGCATCTTCACAGTTCGGTCTGTGGCTCAGAACCCCTCCCAGTGCCACGCGGAGCACTGACCACAGCCACCCCCACACCTGCTCAGACCCGTGCAAAGCCAGCTGGGCTCCAAGCTCCCGGGTCTGGATGTCACAGCTCTGTCCATGTGGCCTGGCTCCCTGTTAGCTCTGTGGGCAGCCTCGTCCCAGGGCTAGTCACCCAGAGGGGACACCGCCGAAGTGGTTCCCTCCAACAAAGCTGTTAAGCCAATTCTGCCCCTTTCATGAGTTTGGGCAGCTGTATTTTCTCATTTTGGGGTGTTTTTTATAGTTTGGTTTGTTACCTCAGTGTAGTATCTTCTGTTTGTTCCAGCCCCTGAAGAAATTTTTGGATCGTGATCCTGTCATTCTACAAATTAGCAATTAGTCCCACATGCTCCATCAGCAGGCCATCCCGTGCTCGCCAAGCCATTGCTAAAATCCTTCCACAGGGCAGAGTTGATGGCAGAACTCTGCCCAAGCACACACACAAAATCTCCTTGTGACCAGACAGAAATCACCCCATCATGAGAGAGCTCTTTGGTGTGATCGCTCTGTCTGCCGTGAACTCGGCTCTCTGATCTGCCTCGCCCAGCCCCCTGTCCCATGTTGTCCACCCGAACGTCATGAGAGACCTTGCCCACACTGTTCCCTCCCATCAACCTATCTAAGAACTGTATCCAAAAAGGGAATGAGGTCAGCTCGGCAGGGCTTGTTTGCTCTCTCGGCATCACCGATCGCTTGCTGAGAGCTCATCTACCATCTGTTTAATAAGCCCTTTGGACGGTTTTCCGGCACTCCCTCTAAGTGGGCTGCTTGTCTGTGTGCACGGAATCCCCTGGTAGTGCTCTCTTCTGTTGAAAATCTGGACACCAGTCCCCAGCCTCCAGGCTCGCAGCACTTTGGATTCCACAGCTCCCTCTGATCATCCTGTCTCTCCCTTCGTAAACAGGATAGGCCCGCTGCAAAAACCACCTGTCCTGCTCCTCTCTGTCCTTCCACATCACCTGGTGGTTAACACCCCACTGAAGAAATACAAATGTGGCCTCACTGCTGGGCAGCCACCGTGCACCTCTCCCGTTACCAGTGACATAGGTGTTCCTCCAAGCTACCCCATGGGGCTTGGCTTCCCTTCCTCTGGCTTCCCGTCCCGTTTGCTAACCAGGTCCTTTTCATTACTTTATCAAGAGACTCTTTCCCTTGACAAAAGCATCTCACAATCTGCTGTGCTAAAAGCTCACTTCATCTTTTGTAGGAGCTACCGCCTTTTTACCCTGATCTCTTCATTGCTGGATTCTGAATGTCTTTGCCCCTTTTCTGAGTGTTTTTGCATGCTTTAAACAGGATTTTTTTTATGCCACTGCACAGTCGCTTCCTCACAAAAGGAAATAAAGAATGAGCTGTCCTTGTGCTGGCCCCTCGAGGCCCATCCTGCCTGCTAGCTTTTGGCTGCTTTTTTCCCACTTCACTCATGTATTTTCCAGCCTGAAACAGACGGCTTGGGAAAGAATGAGAAGGTGAGGTATGGCTTTAAATTACCGCCTGGGGTGTAGTAAATAATCTGTTCCCTTATTCCCGACACATCCCTAATGACCTTTGGGAGAGTTCAGCACCGGAGCTGCCCCACGCCAGGGCACAGACACCCAGTGCCCTCCTCCAGGCGCAGTCGCAACGGGTGGGAGAATCATCCATCTCCAGGCTCTGACAGGCAAACGAGGTGAGAAGGAGACCAGATCTGGTTTTTCACTGGAAAACAATGAGCTCATGCTTTCTCTCCGGGGACCTAGGAAGTGGAGACAGATCTGGAGATGGGAGACAGTGATGGAGGCAGGCAGCGGCAATGAAGGATGGGCCGGAAAGAGGAAGGAGGCCAGTCTGGCACTTTTTTAATGTCACTTTTGATAAGAATCCCCAGCTCTCAGGCCAGAGGGAAACATCCATTTTCTTTAAATTAAAGATTCAGCATGAGGCAGTTGTCCTAAAGGGGAGGGACGGCAAGAAGATAAACAGAGTCGGAAATTCTTCATCCCTGCTTCTTCAGAGAAAAGTAAAATGATTGTTCATGAGTCACCAGAATTGCGGGCGCCAGGACAGAGATGGCTCTACCTCGACCTGCTGCCGCCCCACTACTGGGTGTGTGGGTCAGGATCCCCCCGCAGACACCCTGGCAGCTTTCTCAGAGGTGGGGCTGCCTCCCTCAGGTGTGAATCTCCTGGAAGCCAAGACCAGGCATCTCCTCCAGACTGAGCCAGACAAAAATAAGAAAATCCAGACAGCTGCCCAGATGTTTCCAAATCCTTGAAGGAATGTTTAGTTTCAGCTAGGTGAAAAAATCCAGATTATTGTTTTCCACTTTTCATTTGAAAAAAGAGTTACATAATGCTGATTTTCCTTTTTACCAGTTAATTCAGAGAGAGAGAGAGAGAGAGCGCGCGCGCGCGCGCGCGCGCGCGCGCACGTGTGTGTGTGTGTGTGTGTGTGTGTGTGTTTGGGGCAGGACTGGAGAAAGCTGAGTCATATATGAGAAATGAAACTCAGATGATTGATTGACTATTTTACTCTGCAACCTGTTGTATGCCTTAGCTAAAATATGATGCAAACTAAAGATCACAGAAAGAAAGTACAAGGCTCAAACAGTTGAATTATGTTTTTCTTTATACCTCTACCCACAAAATTGACTGTTTCCATGTCTAAGTTAAATGGCTTGGCTAGATTATAAATGTTAATTAAACTGTTAACTTATCCTGACTGCCTACTTGAAATGAAATTCAAAAACAGAACTGAAATGAGGAATAGTGACTTATTCATTCATTCCCTGCTTTGTCCAGAAGCATTATTCAGGATGAAGATGTGGGTGCTGGAGCCAGCTTGCTTTGAGACTCTCTGGGTGTGTGATTTTGGTCAAATTAATGAAGCCCTGTGTGCTTAAGAGTCTTTACTTTAGAACGATGTGATTTGAGTGTCTACCCCCTTAGGGATATTATGAGAATTCAATAAATTAACGTAGGTAAAGCACTTAGCTCCTGGCACATCATAAGCAATCCATAATTATCACTACTATTATTATACTATATCACCATACAGGATACAGATTTATTATATATGTCAGACACCAGGAACATCCTTTATGACATACAGCAAGTACACATCTGGCATGGTTTAACAAAAGAAAAGGATGTCCTAAGAGACAGCTTCCTATTACCCTGTCTTCTTGCCTCAGGTCTTGATCCTCAGTTTATTTCTCAGCCATGTTGCCGGCATCTTCCCCATCCCCAATCCCATCCCAGGGCATCTCGCTTTGTGCTCCTATTCTTGCTACGTCCTACCACCCTGCTCCTGGCTCAAGGACTGAGTCCACTGTCCCCCGATTTCTAGCCCCCTCGAACACAGGTTGCTCCAGTGAGTTACTCGAGCACGTCTCCCCAACCCATGCATGAGACCCTCCCGGACATGAAATCAGAATCCTGGCTGCAAGTGCACAGTACCAAATATAATTTGATGCTCGATGCACCCAAGAAAGCAATACTTCACCTTTGACCTGTGAAGACGATACATGGTAGTATCCCCAAATATCCCCTAACCCCCAACCCCTAACTCTAACCTGATGAGTCCGTGCCAAGATGGAATCTCTCACTTTTCAACTTTTGAGAAATGTTGCTCCTCATTCCACCTCCCAACAAAATAACAAAACCTAACAGAGTTGGATAATATCAAGGTTTGGTAACGACAGGGGAAAAAGAAACTTGCAGACACTGTTATCTGGATCATAAATTGGTCCAAACACTTGACAAAATCAAGTAGAAATGTATATGCCCTATGTCTCAAAATTATAGCCCCAAACTCCTACATGTGTGGCCATGGAGACACATAAAAGGATGTTCAAGATAGCATTGCTTACAAAAAAGAGTGAAAATCAAACATCCATTGATTAGGAAGTAGAAAAATAAAATGTGGCTATGTTCACATGACAGAATATTATACAACAGTTAAATGAACTAGAACTGTACATATTAATATATACAGAAAGACAGACCTCAAAATATAATGCTAAATGAAAACAGAACTGCAGTTTGATTGATACGTACTGTTTCATACTGTGTATACAAATATTCAAAGCACAAAAAGCAACTCTACTGCTTAAGGAGACATCGAGAAGTAATAAAATTGTATAAGCATGAACACGAAAGATATCCACCAAGTTCATGAGAGCATTCGCCCCCAGGGAGAAATGGAAGCTGGCACACAAGGAAAGCTTCAATTTCGTCTTCATGTTTTCTGGAGTGACACTGAGAAACATTAGCATTTGTTAATTCTAGGTAACAAGTGCAATGGTATTTGTTACAGTATTCTTTGCTTTAACAAAGAATTTCTGTATTTAATTTTTTTTTCTCCAACAAAATATAGTCCCTCAGGACCCAATGAGAAAGAAGCCAATCACTTCTCCAAAAGAATCCACTCACTCCCTTGATAAAATCAAAGCCACATTCTCCAAGTTTTAATGGCGGGAGAACTTCCAGGTGAGGAAAAGGTCGCCCCCAGGCCCTGACTCACGTCCCCCTGGTCTTTCCCTAGAGACCAGGCACTGAGGAGCACAGGTGCCAGCCCTGGCAGGAGGTGAACGCCCACAGGCCAGGTGAGACAGGAAAGCATGAGGGACGCAGGATGGGGTGGGTGCCACTGGGTGTCAGGGGAGATGAGGGGAGAAGATCACGGACTGCTGAGGCAGTCAGGACAGCCTGTTGGAGGAAGGCTTGATGGAATGCAAAAACTCCGGGGTGCAGAGGCAGCCTGGGGCCAGCCCACAAGGCCCGGGCGTCTGAGGAGTCCGCGCCTCACTGCACGGAAACCGGACTCCCGCGAGGCCCGAACCGGGCGGGGTCCTGCAGGGGCGCTGGGAATGGCGGCGGGGCATTAAGGGAAGGGCCCGGGCGGGCTGCTGTGGTTGTCCAGGCACCAGAGTGGGGCCTCAGGATGGCTGGAGACGTGGGCGGGACGGACACCTAGGAGCGCTTCTGGTCCACCCTCCCTTTCCTGACCCCTAGAAGTTGGCCCTCTGCTCGCGGGGGACAGGCCGGCCTCAGTCTCCCTGCACACTGGGCCCGCCCCGCTGCGGCACCAGCAGCCACTCCAACTGCTGGAGCCGAGGCAAAGCTGGCCAGTGGAAACCTCCGGGCCCCCGGGCCCCCGGACGGAGCTAGTGGAGGGGAGCCCACCACCCTGACGGTCTGGGCTGCCCCTGGAGAGGCTGCCCGGCCCCTCCCTGAGGACGCTGTTCCCAGGACTCCCGACCGCCTTAGGTTTTGCATTCCGGGGTTCTCTGAAATGAGCGGCCAGCACGCCGAAGCAGAGAGAGAGAAGACAGAGCCCTGTCTCTTATCTCGCTTGCAAGGCCTCAGGGAGCCACAACATTCAGTGCAACCAACGGAGCTGGTGCCGCAGCCAGGGAGGTAGCCTTCTCAAGGGGACTCGGGATCCAGAAAGCACAGACAAGAGCAGCAGCGGTTCTCCGAGGGGCTACACACGGTCGTGGGGAGGAGCCGGGGAACCGCCCGTCGGAGAGGCGGACGCATGGGTGGGGCTCGGCTGGAGGGCGGGCAGAGGAGTGGGAGGGGAGAGACCCCGCACGGGTGGAACCGCCGGCTGGAAGGCTTGGGCAGCTACCATTGGAGAGATTTCCATTTTCCTGTATTTCTCCCTGCTTCCAGAAGACAGGATATGTGAAGACTTTTAAATAAAAGTAAATATCAAATAGTAAGATGTCAACCTCAGGAGTTAGTACTCCAAAATGCACTTTGTAGAGACATATTTTTGGAATAGAGTGGCAGATACAAAGCCACGAAAGCCAGAGTCTAACTACTGAGACAGACTGAATTAAACACCTGAAATGAAGACTACTGCAAGGAGAATCCCTGTGCTTTCCCGTCCCAAATTGCAGCAGGCCCCCCCCCCCCCCACCGTTAGCTCCTGGGATACCTGTCTCGGTGCTTCCTTCTGCTGGACCAGCCCCCCCCCCCCATACACACACACACGCACACACACGTCTCTCCCTTCCCCAGGTGGCCTCTCCTGGGTCTCCCCCTCCACACCCTAACCTCTAGTGTCTCAGCCAAGCTCGGTCCCTCCCTGCAGACCTGGTGCCCTCTGCCTGCCCTCTCCAACTCAACCCCAAACATGGGAATTTACTATACAGTAATAGTGGTATCTCAAATCAGCAAGGAAAAAGATGGTTTATTCAATAAACGGTATTCAGAAAACTGGGTAGTCCTCTGGCAAAAATAAAATAAAAGCTAACACTTTGCACCTTAAACCACGATAATTTCCAAATGGATCAAATATTTGTTTGAAAAAAGTTAAGTCACAAAGAATTGGAAGAAACCATGAGAAAACTTTTTTGTAGCCCCAGGGAAAGAAAGCCTTTATATCTATGACCCAAAATCCATAAAAGAAAATATTGATAAATTTGACTACATACAAAATCCCATATAGCAAAACCCATCATAAGCAAAATCAAAAGACAAACTGAGGGAAATATTTGCAACTCACTTCACAAAGGACTACTTTGCCTCAAACATAAAAAGGCACCTAGAAATTGATAAGAAAAAAACAATTAATCCAATTTTAAAAAATCAGCAAAAGTTATGAACAGAGAGTTCACAGAAATACAAATGTCTTTTACATGTATGAAAAGGTGCTCAATAACACTCAAAATAAGAGAATTACATATTTACATCCACATTGGGATACAATTTGCAATTATCATTCTGGCCAAGGCTGGAAATGTTAAGGGCACACTAGGTGCTAAGGTGTAGAGAAACAGACATTGTCACAACTTACAGTTGGAGTGTAAATTTTGTAAATTTGTTCAACCTCTCTGGAAGGCAATTCATCAATATTTCTCAAAATTAAAAAGGCTCAATTTGACCCAGAAATTCCACTTTTAGTAATTTATCCAAGAGATGTAGTCTCACAGGTGTGAAATGACAGATGGACAAGGTTATTCATTGCCACTTTGCTTACAAGAGCAACCTCAATTTCCATCAATAGGAGACTGAATAAATAAATTATGATCTATGCACGCAATGGAAAGCAATACAGCCATTTTTTAAAAAGACAAAACTCTTTATAAACTGATATGGAAAACCTTACAAGATAAATTAAATGAAAATAATCAAGGTGCAGAACAGCGTGTAATATATACAATGTCTTCACTTAGCATCCTCAATAGGTTCTTGGAAACTGACTTTAAGTGAAACAACATGTAACAAAAGCATTTTTTTTTCTCATCAACAGTTTAACGAACCAATGTTATTCAAGGACCTGATGTATGTTGCTTTCCTTAAAGTCACAGTTTCTAATAACCTATCAACAACGTTAAGTGATGACTTACTGTACTACATTTCTGTAAAAGGGGAGAAAGAGATAATAGAGTTAGATATGAATATAGATATATAGGTATATACTTGCATATGCATAAAACATCTCTGGATGGAAACACAAAGGAACTAGTACAATTGGTTGTCTATAGAAGGAGATTTGGAGGTTGGGAAATTGAAAGGGAAAGAAGCGTTCCTTGTACAGATGGTCCCTGACTTAAGATGGTTCGACTTAAAGATTTTTCAACTCTACAATGGTGCGAAAACAATACTCATTCAGCAGAAACCATACTTCAAGTACCTATACAACTGTTCTGTTTTTCACTTTCAGTACAGTCTTCAATAAATTGCATGGGATATCAAACACTTTATTATAAAATAGGCTTGTGTTAGATGGTTTTGCCCAACTGTAGGCTACTGTAAGTGTTCTGAGCATGTTTCAGGTAGGCTAGGCTAAGCTATGATGTTTGGTAGGTTAGGTGTATTAAATGCATTTTCATCTTATAATATTTTTATGAGGACATAACCTCATCATAAGTCAAGGAGCATCTGTTAACCCTTTTATACTTTTAAAATGTTGAACCATGTGAATATATTGCCCATATTTTAAAAGTTGATTATAATGCTAAAAATAAAACAAGGTAAAATTAAAATTTCTTAAAAAAGAAAATCTGGGTCTGTCCCAGCTCTGCCCAGGGTGATTTAGGGGCAGCCACTTCCTCTCTCTGAACCTCGGACTATGCACCCTGCCCTTCAGGGTTTCATGCTCACAGCTGCACAGGGCTCAGCAGCTTTGGTGGTTCTTGGTGGAAAAACTTTCAGTTCCTAGCACTCAGTGCCCTCCTCTCCCCACAACTTGGGCCACCTCTCTAAACCCAAAAGCAGGGCTGATCTTCCCTAGAGAGACTTTGGAATGGCTGATGCAGTCAGGGTGCAGGCTCAGGCTAAGGTGGGGGCCACCCCTGTCATTCCCACCATTAACTCTGCCCTGACCTTGTACACTGGTCCTGCTTAATGGGCCTCTGCTTTATTCTCCTATGACTAGGGCCTGACTGTGATGGCCACTTAAGTTACCAGCTCCTCTAAATCGAGAACTCCACCTTCCAGATTCCTGGCCCCAAATGAACTTTGGAGGCTCAGCCACTGGCTGCCAGCCCTCCCAGGCATTGTCCCAGCAGTATCCAGGCTACCCCTAAGTTCCTGTTGCCTGCCTGCCAGGATGGCCCCGCTGGCTGGGCTTCACCCATTTGTTCCTGGCTCCAGCGTCCCCTGGAAGTGTTTCCTCCACTCCTCATGTTAGTGGCTGCCCCTCAGCCACTGCTTGGGAAAGCTCTGCTTTCACTCATGTGCCTAGCATGGCCAACACTTCAGAGCTTTGCTCTTGGAAATAGCTCTTCAAGTCTTGCCCTCTGGCTATGTTCTAGTACACTGTAGTGACGGATTCTCTCTTGTCATTTGATGTTCATTCTAGGTTACATTAAAACAGTTCAGGAAGCCTCTTGTGATGTCCTCAACAAGCTCAGGTACCACAGCTGTCTGAAAGATGAAACACGGCTTCAATGTAGACCTTGAGAGCTATGCTGGCTCTACCACTCTGTCTTTCCAAAGGACACTGTGACCTCCTTGGTTTGGGCTTCTGATTCCTTGCCAACTATAAAACAACAGGCTGTGCAGCCCTGGACCTTCCTCAGGCAGCAGGATTCAGGGACACCTTCCAGCTCAGTACTACCAATAAAGAATATTGGCAGTTCGCAAGGTTCCTTGGGTTTGGGCAAGTATGTGACCTTAATTCTGCCCAGGCTTATCTTCAATCCACAGCGCATCCCAGACTTTGCAAAGCAGCCTGTAATTTTTGTGTGTCTTCTTGTGTGCATACTTCAAGGTCACAATCACCAGCACAGAGCAATCAGCTCTCAAATGACTGTCTTAATGGATGTTGTTTGCAGCTTATCCTAACTAGAATGTAAGCTTATTTCTGTTTTATCTCCTCATAACACCTAGGGAAGCACAATGCTCCGCATACAGATGTATGACGTACAGGAAAGAGGTTCGGGACTGGAAGTCAGAAAGCCCGGTCCTGAGTCTCCCACTTGCTCATTGTGGAATACTGGGAAAGTGTCTCAACTTCTCTCTGACTCAGTTTCCTCACACGTAACACAAGAGCAGTAATACAGTGTGAGTATTTTGGATTTTGAATTTTTTCAGATTTTGGAAAATTTGCATTATACTTACTGGTTAAGCATCTCTAATCCAAAAATCCGAAACCTGAAACACTCTGATGAGCATTTCCTTTGAGCTCATATCAGCACCCAAAAATTTTGGCTTTTGGAGCGTTTCAGATTTTGGGTTGTCGGATTAAGGATGTTCAACCTATACGTGCTTCACAGGGTCACTGTGAAGATCCAGCAGGTTCAGGTGTACAAAGGTGAGGGTTTAGCCATTACACACAACACAAGAACTGTATGGACTAATGTACTGAAAATCATTTTATAAGCATCGTCTCTTCTCTGGGAGACATGAGCTCTGTGCCATCCACATGGACTTGCAATGCTCTGCTGTGCCAGATACCAGGTGACTCCTTAAAGACACTGCAGGGGAAAGACCTCTGATGTAAGGGCAGTGGCACTGTTGGCAGCCTCTAGTGAGGGTATTCACTGTCCCCGGGAATCAAGAGAACCACCTTTACAACAGTTCCCACGGTTCCATCTTCCAGAAACCAGAGAAGCATGCCTCGGCCAACCATGCCATAAGGCCAGCACAAGATGTTGAACTAGGTTGATCAAATCCCCCCTTGAGTGAAAGTGATGGCAGAAGCACTGAAAGAACGCAGCTGATGTGGAAAGGCGGCCGTAAGATTAATCTGGTGCCAAGGAAAACAAAACCAACAAAATACAGGTTAAGGTGGGAGGCACACAGGCAGGGAGGAAGCTGAGAAGAAAGAATGGATGAGGAAGGAAAAGCAGAGGCCTTGCAAGGGAAGACAGGATCGATCTGCCCCAGTTTACACCCCTGTCAGGTGTGCCCTACAAATCAACTCTCTTTACTTGATGTCATCTTTGTGGGTTCCCTGATATCAAGCCAGACAGACTATAAAACTCCTGGTACCCTGAAAATGCATCCAATTTCCAAAATGCAGCTCTCTCTCATGACCAGGGCTATTGGCACCACCCTCTTGGCCCTTGGCACCCACTCAGAGCCCCTAGGATCAGTTCTGGTTTCCTACCCCATGACCTTGACCCTTTGACCATGAACTGAATCTGTCACCCTGATTCATTGATAATGGCTTTCTCGCCACCCCAGTATACACATACCCCCACCCAAACCCTGCTCTTCTTTGTTATAGTATCAAGTCGCTATGGGCAGGGAAGAAGACAAGTTATTAAGGATCTAAAAGGTTTCAAGAAATTGAAGTTTCAAAAGGAAAGAATTCTCAGGAGAAGCTGATCTGATCAAGGACCTAAATCCACATTAATATCATAATTAAGATCATCTGTGGAGCCCTGCTCTGTGCAGGTCTCTGAATGAGGCATTAAATATCAGCTCCCCAGAAAAGCACTGAACATAACATCTTAACAGCCTAAGCCGTGACTGCCCAGGGCTTTAGACATGTCTGGCCACGTCTGGAGGGTCAGTAGGGCAGCTGGAGCTTAGAGCAGAAGTGCTGATTGGAATTCAGAATATCTGCAGTCTAGTCCCAGAATTACCTGTCTCTTCCCCTCTCTGGGCCTTCTAGAAGTTTACTTGGACCAATGAGACTGCCAGGAAAATATACATCCTGAGATGAGGTTCACTGTGTACCAGCTCAGTCCAAGGACAACAAATCTGAGTGAGGGGGAGGGTTATGCCAAATGCAGTGGGACGTGTTGCTTTAGAGTCCCCAGGCTCCTCACTCCAGGGACTTGTGTCAGAGCCCTAGGGAAGAGAGGTGTAACAAAATAAACAAAAGAGCCAAATGCCAAAAGTCCCACTAAGACATTGCCACATGCCCAAGGCATCACAGGTTGGTGAGGCACATAATAGAGCCAGTGATTCTTTCTTCTCTAATGAATCAAGAGCCAAGGACCAAGAGTCAGGGAGCTGGGAGGCCAGGGTGCAGTATCAAGCTGGACCAGCCTGAACTATATCTGAAACAGACTAGGAGATCAGAGGCTCCCACCCCTCAGATGCGGGAGCAGCAGGAGACCCTTGCAGTGGGGGCAAAAGAGGCCGTAGGGCCCGCAGATCTATTACTCACATCAATCAGGTAAAATTTGGGGAAAAATACTTACTGAGCAACTGTGCAAAATACCATTCAAGATGACAGAAGAGATCGGGCCTCCAAAATCTCACCATATGATCTATGTCCCGACATTTCCCTCAAGCTCTAAAAGCTATTGCTGTTCTCCTTGCTAGTGGCTAATAGTCTGTGCTGGTCTGCAGCAGACCCTGGGAAAAAAAGAACCCCCCAGGAAAATCACAAAGAATGTTTCTCCTTTGGTAAAAATCCTCCAAGTGAAGGGAAGAGTTTCCAAGAAGCATCAGTGTGCAGAGCCCAGCGGTGACGCTGACCTCTGAGAGGTCTGTTTCCATGGCGTCTGAAGGTGATGGATGAATGCTCCTTTGCTGAGGCCAAACCTGCCTGCTCCACACACCAGGGAGGCCAGCACACTGGGGCTCACTCTGCCATGGACCAGCACGTGGACAAACCCACGGCCTTCAGCACAGGACCTGCTGCTTCCAGAAAACACTCTTATTTATCAAACATCACAATCCTCTCTATGTTCATAATTATCCATCACTCCTGGCATTAGGTATCAGGCAAAGCACAAGGTGCTGGGATGAGAAAATTAAGAAACATAGTCTTGTCCTCAGTAGTTTATAGTGTAATTTGTTTGGGGGGGAGAAGCACAAAGGAGGAAGATGAGGAGGAGGAGGAAGGAAAATCAAGTCTAAGGAAATATTGCCTTAATAAACATAAAGAACTATTTGGTGACTAACACATTATTGGTTAGGATATTAAATAAGTGTCTCTAAATTGTTTGAAATCAGAAAGTGATACTTATTTACATTTCTAATAGACTCAACTTTTTCCTAGACGACACAAAGAAGAATTCCAATCCCAGCCCTATCTGAAGAATGAAAAGGTCGGACTTAACAGAGCACTAATTTTTACCATTTACCAAGTTAATGCCATGTGCATTTTCAACAATTAAGGGCAAATCAAAGGACCTGGAATTTGAGAGTGAACATTCTGATGCCAGGGTGGGCTGTGAAGGCCACCAAAGGTCATGAGCTGCTGCATTAATTTAACCCCAGGCTACTGAGAGATTTCAGGTCTGGGAAGGGATCACCAAGAACAGAATTTTTATGCTGAGGTCCTCTGACTTATAAGGTGTCAGGATTTATAGTCAACATTGTTTTCTATAATCAGGAATTTTAGCGAGTGAGGGTACTACACAACTTCATTCATTCAAGCACATGTAATTCTCCAGTAAAAAGCTGTGATTAGGTGACAAAATTCAGGACTTTGATACCCTTTAGGCCTATGGTTTCACCAATGTATTACAGTGCTTGATGAATATCATTTCAGCATGTTGACTATTTGATGCCAATGTCTACATCAACTCTTCTATTTGTTTCCCTCAATAACTCTTTCCAGCCAGCTGATCCCTTCTCTTCTCTTACTTAAGTGATTCCAGATGGACCATGCCCTAGAATTAGACCTACACCCAGTAAGAAAAGTCTAGAAAGCTTTCTGGCTGCACACAATGTGTCCTTAGTTACACAGGTCTTCTCAATAGTGGGGACCTGAGGCTACTGCCCAGCAAGCCTGTGTGAGTCTCCTCCCATGCCCAGGACACTTAGCTGGTTCCCACCCCTGACTTCCCAAGCCTCCAAAACTCCTACTTCCTAAGTCTTTCTCTGAGTCATAATGCCCATAAGCCCAGTTTCAAGGTGTGAGGACTTCAGAAGTTAGCTAATAGGGAAGTGTGTGCACTAGGAATGAGCAGGCTTGGGTAAAGGACCACCCAATTTGAGGTCTGGCCTGAATGAAAATGAGAATGACCAACAGTCCAAATATCAATGCCTCTAGTGCAAACTGGATTAGTTAGTTAACCAAGCTGGTAGGTAGACTCCAGCAATAGGACTTTCTGGGTCAAGGTGAGCCTCCTAGTTGGGCAGCTGGTAGCACCATGATTCTAGCGAAAGAGATGGCGAATCCTAGTTAGGATCAGCACCCAGGGAGGAAGACTTGCCAAGAGTTTTCAGGAAACGAGGGAGATAATTTAGAATGATGAAATTCAAGGACCAGTGACAGAGAGGATATGTGTGGCTGTGAACCTGACCTTACAGTCACACTAGTATTGGCATTGACAGTTAAGGCTAACTGCAGGCTTGAAATGACAAATAAAGTACATTCATTTGCAAAGAAAAGCAGTGTTAATGGGTGGCACCTTCTAGAACTAGAACACAGGATACAGACTCCCAACACGCTCATCTCACAAATGTCCCCCTCTGGAAAGCCAGTCTACACTGAGCCTTTCCAGAATCAGCTAGTCTACACTAATCCTTTCCAGAATCAACCCATCTACACTGAGCCCCTCCTTAGTCAGCCTACATCAACCTTCCCTAGTCAGCTAGTCTACACTGGTCACACCTGAAATGTAGATTGCCACTATATTACTTTATCATGAGTTTCAACAAACATGTATCAGGAATTTACTATTTGTTAAGGCCTCAAAGAGCGTACAATCTAATTCTACATTTAAAGATGTATTTATGAGCATATCATCGTGATGACACACACTTGCATTTGTTTCTAGTCTCTGGCGGGCTATTTTATGTATCTAATTTTGTCTCTAATACTGAAATGTAAATTCCCTTGAGAAAGAACCATACCTTCTATTGATTTTAAATTCTCACCATCCTACCCTATGGCACTTCACTATCATACTTGGCACATGAGGGATGGATGGATAGATGGATGAATGGATGGATGAAAGAGTGGATCGGTGGGTGAGAGGTTTGACAGATGGATGTTGGACTTTTCCTTATGTGGAGACTTTTTGAAATGGGATTCAGAAGCAACAGAGAGCATGGCACAACAAAACCTAGAACTTTACAGTTAGATACCTTAGAGATATCTGGTCATATTTCTCATTGCGGATCAGGAAACTGAGGGCCAGATACTAGTAACAGATAATTATATAATTTGAGAACTAATGGAAATACTGCTGTCCTCAGCAAAGTGGTATTGAAAAGTAAAAAGATCATATATCAAATAGAACCCATTGCATTAATTTGGATATACCAAAGTAAAACAACTCCTAAAGTATGACCAAGTCTCATGCAAGTTCAGTATGGCACAGTAAGTCTACTAGTGGAGTATTAATTTTGTTCCTCCATGAAGTGACTAAAGGAAGGAGGAGAGGGAGGTCACCTGGGCCGGGTAGAGAACAATGAGTGGCATGCTTTTGCATGGATTTGTATTTTCTTTAGATTCACAATTTTTTTTAAAACGCAGCCACCAATTTCCCCACCACCACGACCATTTTGACATACTGATAAGCAGATAGGCACAAAGAAAAAAAACACTCCTCTCTGGAATGTTTCATGGACAGTTAAGGACCACCAGCACTTACATCTTAAGTCGGCTTTCCTCTTAAAAATGGGCTGAGATGGGAGTGACAGAGGTGGTTTGGGAGCATGGGGCACTGAAAGTGTGCAGGCCTGGGGGGAGACAGTGGGAGCTTTGGACAAACCAGCAAGGCCAAGAAAGACAGAAGAGCTGGGGGGAGAAGGCCACAGAAGGGAGAGTAAAGTGCCTTAAAGACTAAACGGGACCAAAGCAAACTTCCTCTCCTTTGCAACAGGGCCAAGGGTCAACCTGGCCCCGGGCTCTTACATGGCCCTGGGGCCAGAGGACACTTGTCCAGGATGGCCTGCCCTGACAATGGCATTAGAAAGGCATTCCCCTTCAACCTCACCCTTCATACCGTGCCTTGTCCCTAAGCACTTAAATCCCACTCCCTGCAGCCCTTTCTCTTTTAAAGGTCATTTTAAATTCTAAATATTTTCAAATAGAACTTGAACTGCAACTATTTCTCTAGACCTAATCTTTTGCTGTCAGCAAGTTCAGAGGGAAAAAAAATCAATAAAGGGATTAGCGGCGAGTGACATTGTGTATTACACAGCAGCACATTGCATCCACGCTGGAGGACTTGCCAGCTGACTAATATTATGCAACCGTTTCAAATGATGACTTTTTATCAGAAAGCCTCTCCTCACCTTCTGTCCCTCAAAAGAAAAGGAAAAAAATTTTAATTAATCAAAAAATGCCTTTTTTTCAAAAACTTATCCATTTCTTCCATTTGGCAAATTCTGCCACTACTTTGTCTAAATTATTAATCCTTCAGAGCAGGTATTAACTTTTGTGATTTTTGGGTATGAATACAGCCCTTTAACCAAGAAACTAAATTCCTAAATTAGTGGGAGCGAGGCTGGAAGAGTGTGTGTTCTTCCAAATTTCAGAGAAGCTATGCAAGCTCTAGCAACTGTATCTAGATCTACAGCTTTCTTGTCTGAAGTCTCATTCTCTAGACCAGTGGTTTCCAGTTTGACCTCTAGGACCCGTCCATAAAATCAGCAGATCTCATGCAGCACGGTTACACCTCAATCACCTAAGGCCATGTATAGAGCAGCCTCCACTGAGCAAAAGCCAGCTGAGGACCCAAAAGTAAGTGAAAAGAAGCTTTAGAGCAAGCCCGACATCTACTCACGGAACGTGCATGTTCTTTATTCACAGGGAAGTCCCCCAGGCCTACTCAGAGCCTGCTGCTGCTTCCTCTAGACAAAATTCTAGAAATGCTAAATTATGTGATTTTGAAGGCCACAGAAAATTATAAACGAAAAGACCTACTGCTAAAAGCTGGCAAACTGAAGGAGCCAAGAGGTTGTTGGCTGCCATCAAAGCAGGACATAGGATAAAGCATAAGATCTCAAAGTCAGGACAACCTGGGGCCATTTGGTGCAGGCGTGAGCAGCCCAACAACCACCGAGCACATAATTGCACCCCAGCAAACACAGCACTTGACCTTATGATGGTGACAGCACATCACCAATGATATCCTAAATAATGACTGGAATAAGCCATTTAAGAGGGAAGAAAACTCTACAATCAATGCTATAGTTACCTCCATTAAAATTGTTCTAAGCTTTGTGTAAGTTTTAACACAAAGCCTAAGAACTCTGGAAATTTAAACTTTGTGGTTCAGTTCATACCTTAATGATTCTGGAAGAAATGATTAGGAATTATTACATTAAAGTGATCAGTGGTAAAATGTCTATGCTTCTATGTCTTCCCAGAGACATAATTTTTTCTGATAATTAATGCTTTTAAAGAGAAAACCTCCACTAGAATCTCTTCAAAGCCTATTCTATCCATTCAGTCTGATAAGAAATGTTTTTGTGATGGAGGACTTGACTGAGTAGAAAGGCGGAGAACCACGTATCTCACCTGAGGGGCTCTCCTATGCGAGTCGGCACCAAACACGTTGCCAGGCCCTGTAAACCCTACATATGAAGTTAAGGCAAAAGAAAGGAGTAGGAGTCATGTTGAAGAGCCCAGAGACTTAATATGGGAATGGCTAATGTGTGACACAAATGACACCAGTGCCCCTCCCACACTCATGGCAAGCTTAGCCTATCAATCCAACACTAGTACAAGAATTCAGAATCCTTCCCCAACACAAATTCAGGGAACTGTTATGGATTGATTGAGGCTGAAATTCAGAAGGAAATTCTCCCAGGCCTGAGCCTTTGTTAAATTGCCTCAAATTAGATTTACACATTGTCAGGGCAGCAAGTTTTTCACATGAGATGGGCTATCTTCTTTGGTGTCTCCGCTGCCTCAATCACGCCCACAGTCCAATCTTTCAGGCTAGACTCAAATACCCCCTCCTCAATGAAGCCTTCCTTGGAGGAATAGTGGTCAGGGAGTAAGTGACAGGTTCCATTCTGTCTCCATAACACTTCCTATATTACTTATTCAACTCAATCAGAAACACTTATTGAGTATCCACTTGTGTCAGGCATGATGCCAGGCACCGGGGACACAAACTCACACACGGCATGGTTCTTGCCCTCACGAGCTTACAGCTGACCTTACAGTACTCACCTGTTTTGAGTTCCTTTAGGGGAAAGGCTGTGTCGTATTCATTCCTGGATCCCCAGGACCAAGTGTCACGTTCAGGAGTCTTTGGGAGACTTAGCTAGCCACCCACTCCAGGACATACAATCTGGACTTCAGTAGTCATACTAATGTGTGTGTGCGCGAGCACACACACACACACACACACGCCACAATACGTTTGTGCACATCTCATCCACGACAATACCACAAGGAACAGTTTAACTGGGATTTAATGAGGAGAACAAAAGAAGTAATTGAGAATGACTATTTTTGCTTTGGGATGGAACTTATGCCTAATTATTAATAGGTACAACAGACTAGAAGTACTACACCTTCACCACCTAATAATCACTAATTCCTCCTCCTATAGCCAACATGGTCAGTAATTGTTTCTGTTCTCATCTATTCCTGCTACATCTGCTGCTGAGGTTCTCCTCACAGCATCACTTCCTGAGCTTGCGGGGCCCTGCAATTCACCCGGTTCTCTATTCCAAGGACCTCTCCTCAGCCCTGTGTTCTCTGCTGCACTGCAGTGTCTAAGACAGTCTTGCTGGTTTCCTTTCTGGTGTGAAAAATAACTTTCAGCTTAAATTCAAGCAGAAGAACATTCCCAACACTCCCCCTCATGGGCAGAGACATGGAGTCTGGTATATTCCATGTAACATTATTAATATTATCCCTGGCAGCAGCAAATCAGGGGTTTCACTCTTTGACTCACTGCCTGACACTACACTGGCATCTAGCAGGCTCTCAATACACATTTGCAAATGAAAGAATTACCGAGATGAAATGAAATTATGAAAGTAACTATTTCATGCTCACTGTCCTATGAGTTGGAATCCTGGTTTTGATTCTGTAACCTTGAAGAAAGTATTTAATTTCTATATGCCTCATTTCTCTCATCTGTAAAAGAATAATATGTAGCACCCAGCATCATTGGGAGACATACAGAAAATGTGTACAAAGCACCTACCACAGTGCCTGCCTCAGAGCAAGTACACAACAAGTGGTCACAATCATGGCACTAGCACATAGTAGGTACGCAACAAATATTTGTTGAAAGTGAACGCACAGAAACTCCAACAAGACCACTTGCAGGCACACACTCCCCTTGCCTTTTCCCCCACCCACATTCACACGTGTTCACACTGCCTCATTAACTGTCAGCACTGTACCTGCCACCCTGTCAGAGGCACGGTCCTCACCCCTGGCTCCCCGCGGTGACCCCACAGTCGTCCTCTCTGTACGGGATCTGCATGCATCTCTCAGAAGGCAGTATCCCAAGGGAGTCCAAGGCCCAGCAAGTATGGCCATGCATCCCTGCTTCAGAATAAGTTATGGGTGTTGGTCTGGTCAATCCACAGCCCTGAAACACCAATGAGTAGGATATCTTAAAGACCTAAGTTCTAATCCTGTCTCTGTCACTTACCGGCTAAGTGATTGTGGCAAATTACTTGAGCTCCCAGACTGTTTCCCAATCAGTAAAATGGATTTCACAGTAGTGTCTACATCATAGCATTGTTATATGGATAAACTAAGACTAATGCATGTAAAACACTTAGAACATTGTCTATCATGTAGTCAAAACTCTAAAGTATTAGTTATTTTTAAATAGACAAAAGACCTATATTGAGGAGCTACGAGGAGACTAGAAGATTAAAAAGTGAGGCGTTATACTTCAAGCATTTATTTTATATTTAGTGTGTGTGTGTCTGTGTGTACGTATGTGAGAAGTCTGGACCTGTAATAACCACTGACCCATTCATATATTACAGATTAATCAATCACAGAGTGAACCAGAAAACAAGGCATGTGACATTGATTGACAGAGGAATGCAGACTCTGCTTTGCAGTTTGACATGTTTGGGGCCCAGCACAGAACCTACAATAGTGTGGCTAGAAGGTGCGACATCTGTTAAATGAAGATCTGACCAACAGTGGCTGGTCTGCAATTAATGGTGTCTTAGGCACTTCCAGGCCTTTTCCCGTTAGCATGAATGTCTGCCCCGCCCTGCAATCTCCACCCTTGTCAAGTGATGCATTGCATAGAGCCCTCACCAGCTGGTGGGAACCTAGTAGCAGCCATTCTGGGGAGGGTCACTGGGAGCAGATAAAGGGGGATTTGAGAGGCAATCAATTACAGCATCAGTGACAGCTTACTTTTGTATCATTTAAAGAGCAATTCCATAAATTCTATTGTTTGATTGTCATAACACCCCAGAAACACTTTACAGTTCCTGTCTCCAGACGAACAAGAAGAGGACTCAGATTAAGTTCCTTTTCCATGATGTCATGACTGGTCACACCACAATTGAGAAAAACTGAGAAGAACTGCAATGAAAGAAACAAGGTTTAATCAACCATAAGGCTGTTACTGCAGGACCCCAAGAACTACCTGTTATAAATGGAAGGAACTCTATCCAGGGATAATTCAGGTCAAGAAAATTAACTCACACTTTGGTGACAGGATAAATACATTTGAATAACAATATGACAATACTTATCAAGAACCATGAATCTTTGACCTAATAATCACACTTAAGGAAACCTAGACTAAGGAAATAGCCCAAAGGAATTTTATAGTTATGCCCAAGAAATGTTTATTGCAGCTGTGTAATGGCAAAAATGTAGGACCCTAAGTATCCAATGGTAAAGGAAAGCCAAAGTACATGAAACATATACTTGATTGTCGCTATGCAGCAATGTTGAAAACATTTATATAATATTGAAGGAAAATCATAATGTATGCAAAAGAAATTATGTATTCATGTGAACAAAAAGTAGAAGGGAACATAAGCTATTGAAAACAGCTTCATTTGGCCAGGGAGATTGTGGGTAATTTTTTTTTTCTTCCTTTAATTCAGAATAGCACAAACATTGCTAAACATTATTGGCATACCATGTAAATGTTTAAAAACTCAAATGAGAAAAATTGTGCTAGAATCTGTAAGGTTTCTAATAGCTCCACTAATCTCTGTGAGCCTTCTGAGGCCAGGACAAGTATCTTTTTCGTATTTGTATCTCCAGCATTTTCTGCAAGTTGTGGCCCTCAATAAATATTGAAGGAATGTTACAAACAACCATGTGGATGATTCTTTGGTGAGCTTGGGATCATTAAATCTGTCAGAGCCTTGATCACCCGAAGAGCCTTGTGTGTAGATATTAATTAGATGAACTAAAGGTTCAAGAAAATATCCAGGAGGAACCAATTTTTTAAAAAGGAAATCAGAGGAGTGGATGTGGAATGTTCCCAACACAAAGAAATGATCAATGTTTGAGGTGATGGATATTCTAATTACCCTGATTTGATCATTATACATTGAATGCTAATATCAAAATATCAAACATGCTCCATAAATATGTACAACTAATTGTGTACTCACAAAAATTAAAAAGAAGAAAAAGAAAAAAAAACAATAAAAGAAAACATCCAGGAAGAACTATTTTTTAAAAGTGGAAATCAAAGCAAAATCTGAGGAAGAGAGTGCTTGATTGAAAATTTCTCAACTTTGCCTCATTGAGGCAATTCCACAATTACAATCCCTAAGGCCAAGTGTACAAGCACAGAGTAACTTTGGTCCCCATTCTCCAAGGTCTATGACTTGAATCCAGCAACCAACCAAATTATACCTAGTCAAAAGCATAAAATATCAGAGATCCTGAATTAGAAGAGATAGACGACCCAGCTAGGTAGGTGGTCCATCTCCACCAGCTCAAGCAAATCACTTAAACTCTATGGGACTCAGATTTCTCCTCTGTCCTGGCCATCTCACAGGGATGTCACAAAAATCAAACATGCTATGAAAATGTACCTGAAAAAGATGCATAAACTTGAAAATGCTATAGAAGAGTTTGGCCACGGAAATCCTCAATAAATGTTAAAGCAAATGAGTGCATAAAAGGCTGAAAGGAAGTCAAATAATTACGTGATTTTTACAAAAATGAAGGAGCCAATACACAGTGGGGTGCTGGTCTGTATTCAGAGCAGCAGGACACAGCTATTTATTTCCCCAGGGCATGATGGCACTCTCAGATTGCCGGCACATTGGCCATAGGAGGAGCTGCACCACCCAGGGTGCACACCATCTTGCCAGGGCTGCATTCTTTTACAGGGACTTAAAGGGGTAGCAGCCTCAGAATCAGGAAGACAACCACCTGCATTCACTATGCATTTGGGGACAGCATGGGCCTGAGCATTTTACAAAATGTTTAAGGGATTGGAAGGAAGCCCATCGTGAGAGGGCATGTCAGTCACGTTCTGTGATCAAAGGGATGAAAAAAAGCAAGGGATGTCGGTGCATAGATCCAGGCCCCTTGTACATGGTGACGTGATTAAAGGCACGAATCTGCTTCAGAGTTGTCATTCCTAATAGAACCTGACCGGAACGAGGAGCAAGGAACTGGCAGGAGAACAATGCAATTCACGCACTCTGGCAGAGCCTACCTGCTGTAGGCTTGCTGCTTCGGGATGCTGAGATGGGAAGACAGAGCTCCCTGCGTTGAAGTTGCTTGGAGTCATACAGAGAAACAAATGACAGGGAGGGACATTCTGGCAAACGGATGCATGGGCGAAGAGGTGATTTCTTAAGTCCCGCATTGAAGGACAAGACACACACTCCTGGGCAGCTCTGGAGAATGTGTCAGGCGACAAATTCCACGTGCCCTAACAGCAGGGCAAAGAGCCCAGAGCAGCTTTTGCTGGAAGAGACCTTAGATCATGTAGGTCAACACCCTCATTTTACAGATAAGAAGACTGGAGCCCAGAGAGGTTAAATGACCCGCAGTAGGCCACCTGGCAAGCTACTGGCTATGGCCTTTAACACCATCATTCTCCAAACATAATGTTATGTGATAGGTACAAATCTGGCAGAGTTAACATTAGACTGAGGACACCGTCTGTTCCAAGGCACCTACACAATTACAAGGAAGGGGAATGAATGCTTGTTAAGAGGCACCTGTCGGGATCAAACTTCAGGAGGTGAAGCAGTGGTCAGACAGGTCACACTACACTCTGGCTATAATTACAGTTTTTAGCTCCCATCTGCAGGAGAAGCTGCTCTTGGTCTTTTCCCTTTGTGTTTGCCTTTCAAAAGTGAAAACCCAAAGACAACACTTGGCAGTGATCTAGCCCTTGGTTCCTGGTGCTACTTTTTGTCCTCTGAAGGAGCACCTGACACCTGAAAGGTGGGGCTGGGGCAGGTTCTGGGTCATTCCTGTGGGTCTCCTGATGTCAGCCCTGCACATCCCCAGGGATGTTCCTTGTTATCCCCTTCCATCAACAGATAACATAACGTGGCTCTGATCTTTGCAAAGCCTTCTAGCCCACCCCGTTTCTTACGGTGGTTTCCAAAGGAGCCACCTTCTCTTTATGAAGATTAAATATGTTTTGAAGAAAGCAAACATATCAAACATTTTCAAATGAATGCATTGATGCTGGTTGCATCCAATCAGCATGTGCTGGTATGAACCACTCAGAAAGAGTCCTCCACCGGGACTCCTACCCAGAGAAAAAAGTTGATTGTTCCCCAGTGATCAAGCAAACCCAGCAGGATCCTTAATTCCTGGTGACCTCGTAGCTGCCTCTGGTTGCAATCTGTGTTTCTCACTCTCCTGGGATCCAAAATGACCACTTAGAGAGCACCATGGATCCTGTCCAAGGGAGACTTTATAATAGGAAAGAAGGTCACATCACGGTCTCACCTACTATAGGTCTAGTGGCTCAGATTCTGAGTTGAGCAATTGTGACAGACACTGCTGGCTGGCTATCTCTGAATATCCAGCCTGCCTTTTATTCCTTAGGAATAGCATCCCAATTTTTAGCTAGCTAGGCTTGTTGCCTCCTGGAAAAAAAGACTAAATTCCACAGCCTTACTTACAGCTAACTGTGGACATGTAACAATGCCAACAGCTAACAATGACAGCACCTCACTATGTGCCAAGCACAAGTCTAAGCATCTCTGTGGACATAAACCACTTAACCTCACAACAACCCTAAGAGAGTCACAGTTATTATCCCCTTTCTACAGGGCAAACAGAGACACAGAGAAGTTATGTGATTTGCCTGATTCATACTGTTAATGAGCGCCAGAGCTGAGATTTCGGCTCAGGCAGCCTGACACCAGTCAAAGCTCCTCACCACTCATTACACTACACTTAATTCCAGCCATAAAAGCAAAGTTTTGTGTGGAACTTCCAGGAATATGCCTGAAAAAGGAGGAGGCTCCAGGAGGTGGAGCTTAATGCCCCTTCCCTCGAATGTGAGCTGAACTTAGAGACTTGCTTCTAACCAAGAGAGTCTAGAAAGGGGAAGAGTAAATTGACAATGGGGAAACTGACAGACAGCACCTTAACCAAGTGATCAAGGTTACCGTCACCAGCAATAAGTCATGATGATGTCACGTACATGGATATGCACTGAGAAGGGGACTTTACCTCTGTGGAATTCTTCCCCAAATCCCATAACCCAGTCTAACCATGAAAGAACATCAGATAAATCCAAACTGAGGAACTTTCTACAAAATAGCTGACCAATACTCTTAAACACTATCAAGACCATGAAAAACAAGGAAATATGGAGAAACTGTCACAGACTGAAGGAGACTAGGAAGACTTGACGACTAATTGCAATGTGGGATCCAGGATTGGACCCCGGAATCGAAAAGGGACATCAGTATAAAAGTTGGGAAAATTATAATAGACTATAGTCAGGTTAATAGCATTGTACCAATGTTAATACTCTGTTTTGATAAATGTATCACGTAAAATGTTAATGTTAGGGGAAGTTAAATGAAGGATATATGGAAACGATTTGTACTGTTTTTTCAACTTTTCTATAAATCTAAAATTATTTCAAACTAAAAAGTTTTTCAGAAAGGAGAAGGCAAGTGCTCCCCCCCATTTCTTCCTATCCCCAGCCTGTTAAATGATGATGATTGCTGGAGTTCCAGCAGCCACTCTGATCATCTTGAGGGTGGAAGTCACATCCTCCTCAGGATGAAAACCTAGATCCCTAATGACACTCAATGCCATCTTATCATCCCTCCTAAACTCCTCGTTCCAAACCTCTTTTTTTAATGAGAAAGATAATCTTATATCTTATATAACTGAGGTCTATATAACTCTATCTTATATAACTAGGTCCCCAGCCCCCAGCACACGAACCGGTACTGGTCCGTGGCCTGTTAGGAACTGGGCCACACAGCGGGAGGTGAGTGGTAGGTGAGTGACTGAAGCTTCATCTGTATTTACAGCCCCTCCCCATCGCCTGCATCACCACATAAGCTCCGCCTCCTGTCAAATCAGCAGCGGGCATTAGATTCTCATAGGAGTATGAACTCTACTGTCAACTGCACATGCGAGAGATCTAGGCTGCACGCTCCTTATGAGAATCTAACACCTGATGATCTGAGGTGGAGCAGAGGTGGTGATGTTAGTCCTGGGGAGCGGCTGCAAATACAGATTATCATTAGCAGAGAGGTTTGACTGCACAATAAATGTAATGCACTTGAATCATCCTAAACCCACCCCTAACCTTCACTCCTCTCCCTACATCTGTGGAAAAATTGTCTTCCATGAAACTGGTCCCTGGTGCCAAAAAGATTGGAGACTGCTGTTATATAAGCCACTTATTTGGGGATTTCCTGTCAAATACAGCCAAATCTAATTCTGTTAATAACAGCAATATAGTGAAAACCTGTGTAATTTCTATCACTGATGTAAAAGTTAGAGTCTTAGCCTTGCTATTGGTCTTAGATTCCATCTAGTCCAAATTGTTATTTTTCATATGAGTAAAAGAACCAGAGATGAAACATGTGCCCAGGTCCCATCCCTGGCAGCAAAGTAAACATGGAAACTGAAGTCCCGTCTCAGTCCAACTTCTAACACTGTGTCTCCCTGCTTGGCAAGAATTCCAAACACTGGTATTGCAGTATTAATATAGTCACACACAAAAAAGGCAGGGTGAAATGCTACAATGCAGGTTTCCTCTGATTGTCACACTGACTACCTCACTCTGATGATAACATTCATAAATTTTACATTTCTGAATCAGTTACTGAACACAACAACACATCTACAAACTACATTACAATTCTATGAATTTCATATTTTGAGTTTTGTGAACAGAAAACTCTAATATTAAAAAAGCTATTGTTATATTTACTTGGTTTTCATTAAAAGGAGAATATACAAAGTAAAATGTGTACTATTATACTTTCCAAAAAGTATTATATTCAGAAAAAAAATTAGGTTTCAATAATTGTGGTCGCTGATTACCTAAAAAAAACTCTGAGCAAGTCACTTCTTCAACCGAGGTTACAAATTTCTTAATCTTCAAAATCAGAGGTTTATCTGGGATTTGATTTCCTGTGGGCTTCCTTTTAATTCTAATGAGCAATAATTTCAAAACACTGAACAGTCACTCAGTTTTCACTACCTATGTATAAATGATTGTTTCAAATATCTGTATCTTTGCTTTCTTCACCAAATCTGCTTAAAGCATGCTGTTTACTGTTCAGAGAATACCAATGTGTGGCAGATTGCTTTAACCATCCCGATTCTTCACCCTTCCCTTTGCCATGTAACTTTGAGAAGACCTGAAAGTCTGCCCCAGCTAAGGGACCCCAGGCAGGCCCCCACCAACCTACAGATGCATGAATAAGCCTAGCCAACTAGCACAACCACACTGTAGAGACCAGAATAGATCCATTGCACCCTGAAGACACTGGAAAAATAATGTTCATTATAAGCCACTGAGGTTTTGTGATCGGTCATTACACGCCAAAAGCTACTCATACAACTGCCTTAAAACTTCAACTTTGGAGGCAATCTATTTTTGGCAAGAACTGGCTATGTGCATTTGCCATAAAATGCTCTGCAGGAAATGGACTTGGTTTGCAAGTGAAGTGATGGACATTCACATGCCCACCTGGCACCACACTCACAATCAATCCTTTGCCCACAAATGGATAAGGAAGTCTGCTTCCCCTGCACACACACTCTCTTGAGCTTTCCTCTCCACTCCCATAAAAGCACATTCAAATTCTGAGTTATCTGCACTTTACCACCTTTTAAAATCGTGATTTAAAGACCACTTATATCAGTCCCCATCTTTTGTACTGCCTGAATTCAACCCAACATCGCCCATTTTGATTAATGAAATGAAATGCTAGTATTGGTACCATGGGAATAAGATTCTCTTCTAACTATGCATTGGTAAGAAACTAAATTAGATGTCAACATCCTATAATGGGTTGAATGTTGCTTTTATTCCCATAGGCAGTAGTGCTAAAAGGCAAATGTATTTAGTTGGGCCCATTTTGCTTGCTTTTAAAACATTCCACAAATAATTATTAAGCATCGATTTGCTCTATGCAGACACTGTTCAGGTGTCAGCCCTGGGTGCAGGCAGAGGCTGGAACCAAAGGGCCCAGGGTGTATCACATGCTGGCAATGAGCAGACAGAGGGTCAAAGGACGGTCGGGCCACTAAGCCCAGGGACAGCTGAGGGATGTTAAACACAAGCAGAACAAGGTGAGAGGCAAGTGGCTGGAAAGAAGGAACAGGACAACAGCCAGCAGGAGCTACGGGGTGCAAGTCGTCATATGTCAGCCTCCAAATCAGAGATGGCTCCTTGCTCCCGTTCTGGGCTTTTCTGTGGCTCCTGTGGGGAAAGGGGGAATCCTAGGGGAGCTGGCCAAGCCCTGCAGGTGGAGAAACGCCGTTATTGGCACCTGACTGTGGGGCATCTGGAAAATTAGGTCCTGGCAAAGGAGTTCTGGCTGCTCAGCTCTGGGAAGGATGCCTCCCTTTCTGTCTGCAAGTGCACACACACACACCCCCGACACACACACACAAACACACACCACACACTATCTCTCCCTCTCTCTCACACACACCACACATCCTCACATTTGCAAACTCTCTTACACACAGCACACATACCACACACTGTCACACACCACACACTCACACTATCACACACATACCCCACGCTCACGCTCTCACACATCACACTCATGCTCTCACACACACCACACACTCACACACAACACACTCAGCACATTCTCACACACACTCTCACACACTCAGTCACACACACACACACACACGTACAGCGCATCATCATGTGCTGTCCAAGCTCCTCTGAAGTGTCCCTGGCCTCCTCCTGGTCACCCGTGCCAGGCCCGTACCACCCACTCCACTGGAAGGGCCTCCGCTGCCAGCCTCCCAACCCACCCAGGCTGCCTGCCACGGCCTCGAGTTATCTTCATAAGACTCAGCTTTGACCTCACTACTCTTCTGCTAAGAAGCAACTTGTCAGGCTGAACCCAGAGGCTTCATGGGAACTTTCCCTTTAAACTGGCCCCACCGCTTTGAGAGCCCACCCAAACTCTACTATAAAAGCCCTAGATGCCTGCCATTTTGGGGCTGATGCCATCTTGGCCGCAGCCTCTGTGTACACGACGTTAAAATAAACTTCTTTTCACCTATCCCGGCCTGGTGTGTTCCTCCCTCGGCCTTTCTGACACCACTGATTGCCCCAGGGTTACAGAGCAATGGCCAGAGCACAGACGCGCACTCGAGGCCCTCTGCTTCCTGGCCCCCACGGCAGGCACCGCCGCGGCCTGCCGCCCTCGCCCCCACAGCGCTGGCTTTGCTCCCCTGTCACTGTCGGGGCCTCCTCCTTCCTCCCCGGTCAGAATTCCTCCATCTTTCCCAACTCGCCTCCAACAGAGCCTTCTCACGGAGCCTTTCCGGAGCCCTGGGGCTAAGAGTGGCATCCCCGCTCCTGCGCCACCCTCGGACCGCCAACCACCTCTGCCCCTCAGATCTCTGTCTTGTTGGCCGGAAGCTCCTCGAGACAGATCCTGTGTCTCCTTCATCTTTGTGCCTCTCTTCCCCTTCCCTAATGCCTGAAGCATAAAAGAAATCCAATAAAAATGTGTTGAATTCAATGTTAATAATTTAATCCCTGAGGGCCAATTAATTGCGTTAATCCCACATCCGGGCAGTTAATCCTACATCCGGGCATTGCCATCGCTGAGCGCTGTTGGACTGTGCAGAGATCGTGGCTGGTTCCTGTAACTCAAACCCACAATGAGGAAAACAGTGCAGAACATATGCCCTCTTTTTGACAGTCAACCGAACACATGCCCCAGAAAACACCACTCAGCCAGCAGTTACTGAGCATCTGCCATGTGGCAAATACTCTTCTGGCCACCACGGCACAGTCAGACAGCAGGTTAGGGAGGCAGACAGCCGCAATTCATCCTAGAGAATGATGACACTGTCACGGCCAAAAGGCGGGAGGAGGGAGGTTGGGGACCACAGTTCTAGAGTACCTGGGAGAAAGGGAGGGACAGGGAGGAGGAGGTGACCAGCCTTGCAAATTTTCCTGGGAGAAGAGATGTGCAGGCCAGTGGGACAGCAAAAGCCACCAAGCTTGGAGCCTTCCAGAGGAGAAGGGAAGCTGGTGCCAAGACATCACTGTGTTTAAGCACCGGGCACAGGAGCTGGAGAGTCAGAGGGAGGCCAGATCAGTGGAGTCCCACAGGCTCTGAGAAATTTGAGTGTTCTTTTTTTAAATTGTGGTAAGGTACACATAATGTAAACTTACCATTTTAACCATTTTAACTGTATAGCTCAGTAGTGTTACGTTCATTCATGTTGTTGTACAACCAATCTCCAGAACTCTTTTCATCTTGCAAAACTGAAACTTCATACCCATTAAACAACAACTCTTCGTTCCTCCCTTCCCCCTGCCCCTAGCACCCACCCTTCTACTTTCTGTCTCTATGAATTTGTCCACTCTAAGTGGAACAAATATCCCACCTCTTCTAAGTGGAATCATACAGTACTTGTCTTTTTGTGTATGGCTTATTTCACTCAGTGTAATGTCCTCAAGGCTCATCCATGTTGTAGCATGTGTCAGAATATCCTTCCTTTTTGAGACTGAATAATATTCTATTGTATGGAAATACCACATTTTGTCTATCCATCCATCCATCAATGGGCACTTGGGTTGCTTCTACCTTTTGGCTATTGTGAGTAATGTGGCTATGAATATGGTATACAAATACTTTTTCAAGACCCTGCTTTCAATTCTTTGGGGTATACACCCAGGAGGAGAATGGCTGGATCGTATAGAAGTTCTATATTTCATTTTTTGAGGAACCACCATACTGTTTTCCGTAGCAAAGAGTTAGGTTTTTATTTAAGTGAAACTGTATGCCATTTGAGGGTTTTGAGCAGGAGAGTAACATGACCTTATTTAGATTTTAAAACATCCCTTTGGCTTTGGTAACACAAAGACTGGATCATGGGGACAAGGGTGGCAGCAGGGAGACCACTGCAGTCAGAAGGTCATTACAGGGCCCTGTGGGAGCGAAAGCCAGATGGGGACAGAGCAGGGGCACAGGCAGGAGTGGTGCAGGTGGGTAGGGTAGGGAGTGTCACTGAAGAGCACTGGGGTTTTGGCCTGAGCCCTGAGTGTGCAGTGACGTTATTTACAGAGACTGAAAAAGGCAAGGAATAGAAATATCTTTAAATAGTTCACAAAGGCACTAAAGCCCTGCCCAAGCTCTTTCCTCCTTTCCCATTCCTTCTTATCTCCAATTTTTTTTACAATCCTAAATCTTCATTTAACCTTGTTTTCTTAGGCTCCCTGTATGACTCCTCAAGAACAGAAATGACTCATCAAGAGGTCCCCCATAGGACTGAGACACCACTGGACCACACGGGTTTGTTCCTTCGGCACGCAGACTGGCAGAAGTCCAATGGCATCTCCAAACAGAGGCCTGAGAGCTGGCCGATCGAGGCTGCAGTGATCTGTGATTCCACCACTGCACTCCAGCCTGGGTGACAGAGTGACCCTGTCTCTTTAAAAAAAAAAAAAAAAAAGGAAGGGGGAAAAAAGCAGGACTCTCGTGGTAGCCTTGAAGGAAAAAAAAAAATGGGACTTGGGCGGACAAGAGAGGAGAAGAGGATGTACCACGAAGGGGACAGTGCTTCCTCAAAGGCACAGAGGCAGGAAAAAGCAGAGCAGGTGAGGAGGGAGGCAGGAGGCCACTGGAGGGAGCACATAAGAGGCTGAAATGATATCTAGCCATGAGGAGAAGGGGTCTCAGAAATGGGCTAGAAGAAAAAACCAGTGTCTTCTTAATACCCATGAAGTGCCAAGCACCATGCTGGATGTATCATAGCTGCTACCTCGCTCAGCACTCACAGCCACCTGTGAGGCATGAGATTGAGGTCATTATCCCCATTTCACAGATGTGCAACTGAGGCTTAGTTGCGACTAAAAGTATCTTCAAATAAGCTGCCAGCTGTAGCAGACTGGCCCTTAGCACTGAGACAGAAAAGGAAGCAGCAGTTACCCTATCTGCCTACAGACCTCCTCTCTCTGTGTGGTTGCTGCTGTTACTGTTCCTGGGTATTTTGAGTTTTGTTTGTGTGCTTGTTGGTTGTTTGATTCGGGTGCATGTGTGTCTGTGTGCAGGGGCAGGGAAGAGAAAATCTGTTTTTCTCTGCTTTGCATCTTGTCTTGAAGCTGCTCTCTAAAATAAGGAGGGCTCCTCTCCTAGGACCACAACATGAGAGGAAGAAGCGTGTGGTCCTTTCTGGGAGACTGCACCACTGTTCCCAGTTCTTCACCCCTTCCTATCCTCAGAGTCACCATGACACTTTGCAGCTTGTGCCATGAGAAGCATCCATCCCTGCCCTGGGGCCATCCAGCCTGGCCATGTGACTTGCCTTGGACAGTGGGAAGGGACAGTGAGCCTCAGCTCCCCCAAGGCCTCCTGAAGTATTGCATGTTTCCACTTTCACCATTGCTAAGGGAAGAACGTGCTCAGGGTCATCTACTGGTCCCAGAAAACTGAGAGCCGGGAGCTGGGTGGGGAAGACCTGAACCAGCCCCTGCAGCTGGGAGCCCAGCCCAGCCTGGATCAGCAACATTCTGAAATGTCCCCTGGTAGAAAATCACTGATCTATCCCAAATCCCTCAATTTTCAATAGACGTATCTAGGGCCCACACTGGAGAAATGATCTGTTGGAGCCTTACAACCAGTTAGAAATTGGGTCTCCTGGTTTCTAATCCACAGCTTTTTCACTATACCACCCTGTCTCATCAAAGGGATTCCCTACAGGCTGCAAGAAAATAGAGGAAATCTGAGATGCCAGCCAAGTAAGTAATTAAGCAGAATAGATGCAGTCAAAAAGCATGAAAGCAAGATTTAACCTGGATAATCCCTCCATAATTTAGAGTTGATCTGTCTAAACGAGTTCCTGTTGATTTCCCAGGAGGACCTTTCTTCTTGAGCTAGAGTCACAGAGAGAATCAGAGCTGAATCTATTAACCCCATCATCCTTCATGGTGTCAGTCTTTTGTACCTAAGAAACATGGCCAATTTTTTTCATTCTGGATTTTGCGTTTTATTACTAGAGTCTATGGTACTAAAAAATAACAGTTCTCTCCCAGATGACTTTGCGTGTTCTTCTCTGCTTCACATAGATTATGAGCCAGCCTCAACACTGCCTTCATAATATCATTGCCAATAAATACTACTGTCATTCAAAAATTCTTATAATCATGGCATGCTAGAACTGGAAAAGACCTCAAAGATCCTGTTCCAACCCTGTCATTATACAGATAAGGACATCGAGGCCAAGAGAGGGCCATTGATCTCCCTGAAGTCACAAAGCTAGTTAGTGCAGAGCAATCAGTGCTATGAGTGAGATCATCAGGATCATTCTAGAAATATGCACTAAGCTCAACTGTCTGTGGGAGTCATTGAAAATGGAGTCGCTCCATATTTGTTAAGATGCCCAGTGCCAGGACTCTTGCCCTGAGGCTGGGAAGAGGATGAATAACAAAAGAAAATGACCCTCTTTGGGGAGAAACTGAGAAATCCCTGAAGAACCAGCAGGTTACCAGGGCTACTGTCCCTTCAGATACCAGGCTGGGCCCAGGTCTGCCGAGCAGATGTAGCTCTTCTTTCAGACACAGATGCCAAGCACTGCTGTGAGGGTGAGGGTGCTGCCAGTGGTGTGCTGGAACCAGCTCATGCTAGTTCCTCAGAATGAAAAGCTTCCTTTTGTGAGCCAGCTGTTAAACCACTGGGAGTTCAGCATCAGGCATGGTGGGAGTACTTATGCCATGGAAATTGGCAAGTGCTACAAATCGATGGTGTTGCTGTTGTTTCAAGAGAGACAGTTTACCAACACACCATGGGGTGCCATCCCTCCACCAGGGACTGAAGGCCTGCCCTAAAATTAAGAAGACTCTTCCCCACAGACAGGGATATTCAGAGGAGGGCAAAAAAAAAAAAAAAAAAAAAAAAAAACAGAACTACCAAAGATCAAAGAGCTCCTACCCAGATCCTTGTCAGCAAGAGCCCACGCCCTCAGCTCCATCCCTGTACAGTGCGGACCTGACTCACATCTACCTAATGTAATCTCTAAGAGTCCTTGTCTGTCTCAGTCTTCTGCCTAAAATCCCAGCACCCTGATTCTTGCTGCCCACACCAGTCCCGTTTTCAGCCTTTGACCACCTAACACCAGATCCTTTGAGTCCTCCACAGATTGGCTAAGTTCGGACAATAGCAAACAAACAACAACAAAAAAAACAGCCCCTTTTCTCCTTTCCTAAATTGGGCTGGAAAAGTCAACAGCTGTGTCCCCAGGGCTGAGGGCCCCAGGGCTTCAGATCACTAGTGAGGAAATAGAACTGTAACTGTCCAACAGCCACTGTGGATCCTGGGCCTGTCACCTTTCCATGGAGAAAGTGTCCCTAGTTTACTGGAAAACTCGTGTGCAGGAACTGCCACCCTGACCCAGAAAAGCAAGACTCTGAAAACAGAGCCTCCTGCGCAGTTAATTTAGGGAGGCCACATGACATTCAGTGGGCCAGGGTTATTCGTCCATGCCAAGCCACCTCTGAAGGATCAACTGCGCAAACAAGAAGCGAACCAGTAACTTCACGGCTACAACAGAGCCCTGGGTCTGCTTGGGATGCGGCCCACACCTTCCCTCAAGGACCAATTTCAGGAACGAGGGCCTCAGGGGCCGAGGTGGGATGGGCTGGCCTGGAGATTTTACAGTCTGATCTCTTTGTCATATATTTTCCATTTAGGCAGAAAGTCATTCTGGCTCTAGCTTTAAAATTTGGCCTTGACTAAAGAATTTTCCTTTTTATCCTTTCCTCCTGTGGAAGGCAGAGCCACTGCAGAGTTCAACCAAGCCCCAGCTGATTGTATTTAAAAATAAATTTCAGAGGGATAGAAAAAGTAAATAGAAGCAGGAAACTTGCCTACCTTGCTTATGTATCCTCCAATGCCTAGAAAGTGTCAGCTGTAGAACAGCACTGAAAAAATGCTAACCAAATGAATGACTTAAAAATGAATAGAAGAGTTAGGATTGTTTTTTTTTTAATGAAGACACCTGCAGAGAACCAAAAGTAAAAACAATAAAGGCAAAGATTGGTGGATTTGGTTACCTAGAAATTTAAAACTTCTCTACATAAAAAACATGATAAATAAAATATAAAATATAAAAGTACATGATAAATGAAAAAAAAATCTATAACATTTATGACAAAAAGTTCACGTCATGTCTTAGTATATAAAGAGCTCATTCGATTGATAAGGAAAAAGATAAACATTCTGATAAAAATAAAGGCAATTCACCAAAAAAGTGGCCAATAAACATAAAAAGTGGCCAATGTCATTAATGTTCAAAGAAAGACATTTTTAACCTGAGAAAATTTACAAATTTTAAAAATAATTAAATACCCAGTGTTGCCAGAGTTGTGAAGAAGTGGGTATTCTCATACTCTGCTAATGGGAATGTAAAGTAGTGTAAACCTTCTGGAAAGTGTTTTTGCAACAATACCAAAAGCCTTTAAATGTACATGCCTTTTGATGCAGAAATAGCACTAATAGAATTTATCCTCAGCCAGTCTTCTGAGATATACACAGAGATGCATCAACGAAGTTGCTAGTCATGGCATTATTATTTATAACAACAAAATTTATAAGCAACCTAAAGTTCCAATAATAGGGAGAGATTTTTAAAAGTAAATTATGGATTCCTATATAATGAAATATTTTGAAGCCACTAAAAATCAAGGTGTCAAAAAATATCTAACATTAGAAAATGTTCAAAATATATTGCAGAGTTGGGGGAAAAGCAGTCTATAAATCAGCACTTACAGTAATTTCATATTTTAAAAACCTACACATATAAGTACTCAGGAAAAAATATTAACAGCTGTTATCTGTGGATAGAGAAACTATAGATGAGCTGGCTTTTTTACATGTTTTGCAAATTTTCACTAAAAGCCTGTCTCTCTCTTTCGGTTGAAGGCAGAATAGTTAAGTGTTCAGGCCTTGGTTTAATTCCTGATTCCACGATTTGTCAGCAATGTGACTTAGGACAAGATATCTACTTTCTCTGCACCTCTATTTCACCATTTGTTAAAAAAGGGATTCTGGTACTATCTCCCAGAATTAAATAAAATAATCTCTGAGAAGCATTTAGCACAATTCCTGGCACATAGTAAATGTCTGGTAAAGATGAAAATGAATAGTAACTATTATTTAAAAAGAGATATGAACATATTTGGTCTTGACCTCTACTGGGGCCTAATAGAATCCACCTAACTGCCTGTGCAGTTGAAAGGCCAGCTCTGTCCACGGGGAGAAACAGCCCCTCTGAGTGGAGGCCCCCCAGTGAGCCGCTGGCTTGGAGGGCCCACTTTCCACCACCAGATCCCCTGCTAATGTTCTGGCTCCTGAATTCACAATGCTTGGAGCCACAACGGGGCAAGGCTACCTCAGGAAATTTTTTTTTTAAGTTCAAAATCCTCCTAAGTATCCCGACAAAGTGTGGTCTGGTGATGTAGAAGTGACACACAGTCACATTCTGCCCTCGAGTCCCAGGACTCACAGAAGCCTACAGTTTATAAATGAGCATTGGGAAGCAAAAAGAGGCAATAATTATCTTTGAGGCGGTCCTCGTTTTGTGAAGTCTGGAAGGTGCGTCAGCATGACTTATGGGAACCCTGAGGCCATCTCTCCCAGAGATGATGCCCACCAGCCCCAAGCTACCAAGAAGGGCCTCCCTGCAGAGAGCAACAGGGGTAGAGAGGGAAATGCCTCACTCTTGGAGGAGTGCTCCATGCCCATGCCCAGCACCCAGGTATTTCCCAGCCCTCCTAGCACAGCCGGTCTGCCTACACCCCGTCCTGAACGCCAGTGGTTGTCTCCTGGCTTTAAGCTTTTCTCTGCCTGTGCTCTCTTATCCGCCGGACTCTCAGGATGGTAGCTGCCCCAGGCTTCCTCCAACTCCGCACAGTGCCATTCCTCTAGCACAGGATGACCCGCTGCCTGCTGACCTCCTCTCCTAATAAGTCACAGTGACACGCAGCCCTCCTTGGATCTTAGCTCACAGCCCCCCTGTAGCACACTGCCCAACAGCTGTGACACCACATTCCAGGCTCTGCTGGGGGGACCTGGCTGCCACGTCCAAGCTGTGGAGCCCACAAGATGCAGCCACTGTGGCCAGGAAAGAACCGAGGGGCCCTCCCCCTTGGAGCTGCTCCCCTCCCCAAATATAGCTGGGCCAGGAGTTTGGTGCAATGAGAAAATGTCCTGCAGCAAGGCAGCCCTCCCTGCTATGAAGGTACACTTGGCAGGGGAGGGGAGCGGACTGTCTTTCACGATTCTGCAGATTAAAATCATGATTGTATGGGTCCACTCGGCCTTCCCCTCCTGGCTGAGGTCCTGATTCTCCTTGTGAGGAGAGAGAATTAGGGGCTGTATCTCCACGGTGATTATCACCATTCAGCATCAGTCCTCCCAATGCTGACTGCCACCTGACCACAGGATCCACCGAGCCCAACTATAATCTGGACGTATAATCTGCCTCAGAGTCAGGTGAGGGATGAACAAATAATAGGCAACCCGGTGGAAAGGGTATAAACTTGAGAGTCGGACACAGCTGGGGGCTCATCCACCGCTTTCCAGCTGTGTGATCCTGGCCAAGCTACTTACCCTGTATGAGACCCAGTTTCTTCAGCTGCGGAATGAAGAATAATCCTCACCACACAGGGTTGTGGTGAGCTCTAAATAAGATAATGAATAGAAAGGCACGGGACCAGGTGAGGGGGCAATCGATGGCAGCCATTATTACCGCTAACCATGTTTTGTGTCTCCGTGGCCTTTCCTCGCACACAGCGATGCTGCGTAGAGTCGGTGACAGTATTTTGAGTGTTCATCCCTTTTACCTCTGTGTCCTTCACCTACTGCTCTGCCAGGCATATTGTAGAGAGCAGACCCTTAAATATTTGTTGAAGGAATGATTTAATAAATGACATTTGGTCTCTGAAATGTGCCTTCTGTATTTTATCATTTCATGAATGATGTATTATTCCATGACCTTTTGGATTTCCATTTAATCATGCATCTAGATTAAATCCTGATTTATTTCCACGACCCTGAACAGCATATATAGCACTTTTCTTCCACGTTATCCTGCCTACACGGACACACGCTCTATGCCAAGTGTATCTCTTTGTGTCACCAACCACCCTGAAAGCTTGTGACTAGAAATGACAATAATCTATTATTGCCCCCAGTTCTGTGGGCTGACTGGGTGGTTCTTCTGCAGGTCTCACTTGGACTCACTTGTTTGGTTGTAGTCAGATGACAGCTGGAATGACTGGCCCCCAGTGGCCTCAGCCCCAGCTGTCATCTGGGCACTTCCTCATCCGACGGTGGTGGAGCCCAGGCTCCCACACAAAGCAGCAGTGGTGGGCTGAGAAGGCAAAGTCAGAAGCCGAAAGACTCCAGGAGTCCCAGCTCTGAAACTATTAATAGCGCCACATCGCCTCCACCACATTCATGGGCCAAAGCAAGTCCCAAGACTGGTACAATTGGTTTTGGGGGAGGGGGTGGGGAGGACTTTGGAGGGAGGAACAGACTCTACCTCCTGATGGAAAGAGCTTTGAAATATCTTGTCAGGCTCGCAAGCCAGATCAAGTAAAAGAAATACACATTTAACTGCACCCATGTATAATAGCTTTAGGGGAATAACACATCCCCACTTGGATAGTATCTGACATTTCTCCAAACCAGGATTTTTTTAAGGCCATTCAGGGTTGCCTGAAACTTCCCGTCCCTGGGTGACTTCGTTTACTCTCATTATCTCACATCCATATGCTAATGACCCTCAAATTTATACCTCTGGCTCAGCTTCTGACTCACACACTCAACTCTTAATTTCCCTCCCCAAACTTGTTCCACCCATAGTCTTTCCAATCTTGGTAGAGAGAATCCTCAGCCACCCAGTTGCTCAAGACACAAATCTAGTTTGTCCTCAGTTGCTCCCTTTCCTCCACCTCCCACTTTCCATCCATCAACAAGTCCTGTCTGCTCTACCTCCAAGCCACCTCTCCCCATCCCCACCACTGTACCAGTTTCCTAAGGCTGCCATAACACACTACCACAAACTGAGTGGCTTAAAACAACAGAAATGTACTGTCTCACAGTGCCAGAGGCCAGAAGTTCAAAATCAAGTGCCAGCAGAGCCATGCTCCCTCTGTAACCTGTAGGGGAGAGTCCTTCCTTGCCTCTTTCTCGCTCTGCTGGTGGCCTTGGCATTCCTTGGCTTGCAGTTGCATCACTCTGTTCTCTGCCTTAGTCATCATATGGCATCCTCCCCAGGTATCTCTGTATCTGTGTCCAAATTTCCCTCTTCTTATAAGGACACAAGTCATATTGAGTAGGCCCACTCTAATCCAGTCTGACCTTACCTTAACTTATTACATCTGTGAAGACTGTTTCCAAATAAGGTCACATTCATAGGCACGAGGGCTTAGAACTTCAATATATCTTCTGGGGGGTCACAAACCCATTACAACTACTATAATCCCAGTCCAAGCCAACATCATCTCTCACTGCAGTTGCCTCTTTTCCTAGTCTCCCTGTTTCATTCTTGAACCCCTACAACACAATCTTAAAACAAATCTGAACTCAAAGCCCAAAGCCATGATGGGCACAGCCTTTCCCAACCTCATGCCCCACCACCCTCCTCCTCACCCTCACGCTGCAGCCACGCCAAGCTGCTCTCTGCCTTGACAAGCTAAGGCCCACCCCAGCGAGGGCCTTTTCACTGGCTGCCTCCTGTGCCTGGAAGGCCATTCCCAGGATTTATATGACTCCCTTTTCTTGTCATTCAGATAGAGGCTTAGACATCACCTCTTCAGAGGTCTTCCCAGGCATTCTCTTTCACACTTTTCCTAATTTGACTCCTTACGTAGCACTCAGACATGTATGCTTTGTTTACTGATTTGCTGATTTATTGCTTGTCTCCTCCCACTAGGATGTGAGCAGGGACTGTGCCTCCATCACCGCTATATTATCCACACCTAGAATAGTTCCTGACACAAAGTCAATGCTCAATACATATTTGGCGAATGAATGAACTGCTTCTTGATTGTCAAGTCCAATAGGCACTTTTCAATCTTTGTCCTGCAGAACCTACTGCATTTGACAGGAGCAATCACTGCCTGTTCTAGAAATTCTTGACCATCTCTTCCCACCCCCTAACCAACCTCGAGGTCATGGTTTCCTGGTTCTCCTTACTATAACTTCTCTTCCTCCTTTACACACTCTTCTTCCTCTGTGCCTTTAATGTTGATAAACCTTAAGGTTCTGTTTTAGGTCCTTGTGGTAGACAGAATAATGTTCCTCCAAAGATGTACATATCCTAATCCCTGGAACCTGTGAATATGTTTCCTTACATGGTTTAGAATCTGCGATGGGGAGATCATCCTGAATTATCCAGGTAGGCCCACTATGATCACGAGGGTCCTTACAAAAGGGAGACAAGAGAATCAAAGTCAGAGAAGATGGTGTGAGAATAGAAACAGAAGTTGGACTGACAGGTGGCCAGGAGCCAAGGAATGTGGGCAGCCTCTGAAAGCTAGAAAGGTACAAGAATAAGTTCTCCCCTAGAGCCCCCAGAAAGGACACACCTCTGCTGACACCTTGATTTTTAGCCCCATAAAGCCCATTTCAAACTTTTGACCCCCGTACTATAAGATAATAAATTTGTGCTGTTTTAAGCCACTAAGTGTATGGTAAATTACAGCAGCAATAGGAAGCTAATACCATTTTCTTCCCCTCTACATGTTCTTTTTGGGCAACTTCATCTTCAGCCCCAGCTCCAATGACCATCTATAAGTGAATGTTTCTCCTCTGAAATTCAGACATCTCTACCCAACAGCTTGTGTAACATCTTTAACTGGATGTCCTATGGGTACTCCACACTCAAAGCCCCCTCACCCCTTAAGCAGGGCTCCTTAAGGACTCCCTTTCCTTCACTTCAATGTCTGATTAATCTCCAAGTCCTGCTCATTCCATCTCATATACTCTCCCCCCTTCCCACTGCTTCTATCACAGCCCCCTCCATCTCTTGCCTTGATTTCCCCTACAGCTTTCTAACTGGTCTCTCAGCCTCCATTGTTGAACTCATCGAATCCATCCTCCATGCTGCATTTTTCTTTTTAAAATGCAAATATCTCACCACATCCCTCCATCCCATAGATTCCTCTGAGTTAAAAGTCAAGTTGCTAAACATGGCTTGCAAGACTTTCCTGGCCTGCCTCCCCCCATCCCCACAGCTTCTCCCCTGCAACTTAGCCCAGGCTCCCCACTACCCAAGTGCACTCCTCCGCTAGAAGAAAGGGGAAGGAAGCAGGAGAGAAAAGAGAGGGGGAGGGAAGAAAAGAAGTTGGTTTCACTACCACGTCTTTCCTTCACTCACTATACCTTTCTAAAATCCCCTTTTGACTGCCTCCCAACTCAAAGGAAGTAGAAACACCCCTCCATGTAAGACAACTGCATATATATATATATATACACATATATATATCAGCTCTTATGCATTCTCATTACTCCTTAAGACACACACAAAAAATGCAAAATCACACTTCAAAATGCAAATTCATGGAATATTCATTTCCTTATAGATATGTCCACCCACAGAAATACAAATACAGAGATACAGACAGATGCTCGCCCAACTGCAAGTGCCTTCCCATAACTACCCTTAAAATCTCACACAGACACAGCCTGAAGACACAAACATCCATGCTTCTGTGGCTTAGGGAGCAGCAGAGTAAATAGGTAAGAGAGGTGGGGAAGGGTGGTGGAAGGGTTGAAGGGAAATGAGGGAAAAGAGGAATGATCATGGAAGAGTCAGCTGGGATATATTCATTCACCAACATTCCCTGAGCCCCAGTGAGAGGCCACAGGTCCTACTGCTAAACAATAAGGATACAAAGCTCCTTAGCAATAGTAATAATAATAATAATGATGATGGCAATGGTCATTGTACACCAGGTACTAAGTGCTGTACTTATATTAACTCCTTTAATTTCCACAGCAATCTGACAAAGCAGAAACTCTAATTATCCTCATGTAATTTATACATGATGTAACCAGGTACAAGAAAGTTAAGTGACACGTCCAATATCACATTGCTAAAAAGTGGCAGAACTTGGATTCCTATCCAGGCTGTCAGATTCCAGAGTCTTACCTACTGCACAATACAAGACCCTGCCCGGAGTAACTCACAGGCATGAGGCACTCATGTGCTGAAGCAGGAATTAGGTGCCTTCTTTCTTGGGAAGGCAGCATGGGATAGGAGGAAGTCACATGTCCCAGTGAGATGAACACTGGCCTTCAAGTCAGGTGGGTCTGCACCCAGATCTAGCTCTGTCACCCACCAGCTATGGAAACTGTAGCATCAGTTTCCACATCCGTAAGTGAAAGTATTAATACTTACCTTGCTGAGTTTTATCAGAATTAAATGAGATACTGTATGGAAAAGTACAAAGTACAATGCTTAGCATACAGTAAGCACTCAATAAATAAGAAATCCCTTCCTCTTGTTGCTCCAACAAATAGTTATTCTTCAACTCCCCAAACCTAATTGATTCCTGAAGCATTAGAAGAGCAAGTGCAATGCCCTCGGGCATGTATATTGTTTGGCGAACAAAGTCTTTTAAAAAGCTCAGTAACTGGGCAGGACCTATAATTTAGGCCACAAGACAAGCAGCTCAGCATCCAATAGCTCTTGCAATTACAGACAGCCACCTCTCAGCCCCTGAAGGCATTTGAGTTCTCAACTCCTGCATCAAGGTGGCCTGAAACTATCTGCTTCAGACCTACAGAATCAGACTTTCCCAGGGAGGAGCCCCGGACTCTGCTGTTTAAATTTTTGTTTAAACACACTCATATTTGAGAACCCCTGAATTAGAGAGCAGAGGGACACTTGTTTTCCAGCAAGATGCGTGGCTCCGGGGTGAATGAGGTGGCCTACAATGCTGCCAATCTTGGATGCTTCTTTTACATGAGACAGGAAATAAATAAAGGCCATCTTTCTGTTCCTGGAAAGAAGTGGCCCCTTAAACTAAGATTTCCAGGAAATTTTCCAGGGGAAGCCACTGACTCTTCCTTGACCAGATTTCAGAAACCAGAAAAGCTAGGCACAGCAAGGACATAAAGGGTCAACTCTACCAGCTCTGGCCCTTGAGGGAAGAAAGAGGTGGATCTGAGGCAGAGAAGACCAAGTTCTGGGGGGCAGAGTGCCTGACTTGTGCCAGAGTCGGGAGGGAAGGCTGAGGCAGCTGCATGGCCCAAGGCACAAGACAGCAGAGTCAAGGGGCAACCAAGGGTCTGCCAGGGGCTGAACACAGGGATTCATGCTGCGCAGGAACAAACCTGTGAGTCACAGGCCTGGGGCGACTCTTGCTGACTTACTCAGTGTGCAACCTAAGTGACCTTAGAATAATTTCCTCAGAAAGGTAATTATGCCAGAGCTAAAGGTCAAGTAGCATCCGGCCCAGCATTTCCCCTCAACCTAGAGCTGGGGCCACATGGCCAACCCCTCCCATCCAACCTGGAGTCCCTGCAGCCTCAACCTGCCCTGCACCCAGTCAATGATGAGAAGCAACTGAGGTGTCCTGGCCCAACTGAGAGTTGAGCCTCAAGTCTGCCTTGCAGGGTCCAGTCCTGGCATCTTGCCCTTTGCTTTTGCTCCCACCTTGGACTCCAATGCTGGGAAATGAGCTCCCACCTCCTTTGTGCCCAAATCTCTGAACACAGCGTGCCCTACCTCTGCCCTGTCCTTAAATGAAAGACTACCCCTGAGCTCCCCTTGCCTGAATTTAAGGCCCTACTCTCTAAGCAGGTGCCCCCCAGAAACACTTGTGATCCCCAGTGCTCAGCATCATTTGTGTCTGGGTTCTGCACTGCAAGGACACGGTGCTCCCCTGGGGTTGCTCTCTCCTGGGGGTGTGTTCTCCCATGCTGACTACCAGAAGCCTGATATCCTGCCAGTTCTGGCCCTGGCACCCAGAGTGCCTGTGCAACCACCCCCACCAGATGTGACCACATCTTCAGCTTTGTTCCTTCAACAGAGGAAAAGTAATTAGCACATTTATTGTGCCTCTATTTGTACTTCTCTGCCCATGGCTACTTTTCATTTTTGCATAAGAAAAAAATGTGTGTCTTTATTATACCTACCAGGAAATAAAAATGAGTTTCCACTATCCAGATATCTCAATTATAGAAAGCAATACCCAGCTAGAATTCACAGATACCTTTTCTGATCATAAAGCTTATAAAGCTTAATTAATAAGTTGCCTAGAGAATTAGAATGTAAACATAAACACAATTAATGAACTTATGAATACTGTATATATAAAAGGAATTATCAATTTCATATATTCATCTTTTGACCAACCTAACCTTTCTTTAATATTTTATACATTGAAACCCCTGAAGTTTAAACCATGGTTGGTATATTAAATTTGGGCTTTAAATCATCAGCTGTGGAATGAACATTGCACTCTCTCTCATGAAAGTCCTGCTTCCCGGCCAGTATTCTTTCATTCCTTTCTTCAACAAATGTTTCTTGAAGATCAGCTATGTGTTAGCCACTGTGGGTAAAACAGCATCTGACCTCATGGAACTGACAATATAGGTAATTGTGGAACTGACAATATAGGTAGGAAGATAGATAATAAATAAGAATGCAAACAAATAATATCATATTATGCAGTCCATGCTATGAGTAAAAGAATCAGTGTACTATAATAAAAATAAATAGGAAATAACTCAGTAGCAGTGGGCATCCCTGGTGCCAGACCTTGGTTTCTAATGCCATTCTCCAATAAAAGGAACCAGGGCTCCCTAGAGAAATGGCACATTTATTGTGCCTCTGTTTGTATTTGGATGATTCTAAAACTGGGGCATGAAATATACAAGATGATTCTGGAGCATCTTATAGTGCCAGAAAGCAAGAAGATACTCAAGAAAATGAATCATAATAACTAATTTAGAAGTCCACATTGCCACACTAATGAGTCAAGGTCAAAGCAACGAAGGAGCCAATAAAGAGCTCCCAATGGCCAAAGTTGGAACAACTGGAGCAAAAAAATAAACAATGAAGTATTGGATTATAACCCAAAGTATAAAATAGATATTCATGAGTTGATACTAATATGAATAAATTATTTAATAAATTAGTAAATGGAAAAGAGATCTCTTATGCAGAAAAATTCCAAATAATTTATTTAGATACTCCATCCTGAAGGAGGGGAAGCCAAACTGCTGACTCCTTAGGTGTGGGCTATGCCTAGTGACTTCCATCCAAAGAGTACAGTATGGAAAAGGGCAAAAATAGGTAACTTTACAGTAGAGAAATCTAACAAACACTACTTCAGCCAGATGATCAAAGTCAACATGGACAGTCATAAATCATGTTGATAGTGTGTACCCTTGACATACTCTGATGAAAATGGTACTTTGCCTTTGTGATCTTACTCCCAAAAGCCCAGAGCCCAGTCTAATCATGAGAAAAACATCAGACAAGTTCCAATAAAGGGGCATCCTACAATATGCCTGACCAGTGCTCCTAACGACTGTCAAGGTCATCAAAAAAAAAAGTCTGAGAAATTGTCACAGCCAAGAGGAGCCAAGGAGACATGAGATATGGAGTCTTGGATGGGATCCTGGAATAGAAAAAGGACATTAGGTAAAAACTGAGGAAATCTGAATAAACTATAGCCTTTAGTTAATATCAATATACCAAATATTGGCTCATTAACTAGAAAAATGCACCACACTAATGTAAGATGTTACTAATAGCGGACTCTATGGGCAGGGCTATTTAGGAACTTTCTGTACTGTCTGCTCAATTTTTCTGCAAATCTAAAACTGTTCTAGAAAATAAAGTATATTAACAAAAATATATAAATGGGGAAGGGAGTTCTAATTTAAGGACTGAGAAAGCCTCAAGGAGTTAACTTTAAGCCTGGACTTGAAGGTATGTGTCCTGTGAGGAGAGGAGAAAGACTTTTCAGAGTTAGGAAAGAGCACATGCAAAGGCCTTTTGGCAGGAAAAAGCCGGCACATTTGAGGAACTTGGAGAATGTCAGCAGGCCCGAAGTGCCGTGAACGAGAGGTGGAGTGGAAAGAAATAAGGCAGAGGGGGAGAGTTGAGGGAAACAAGGCTGAGGGGGTAGGCAGGGCCACCACTCAACGCCGTGATGCTGCAGTGAGGAGAAGGATCGCATTCTAGCTCATTCTAGCTCATTCTAGCAATAGAAACAGCCAGGTTTCACCCGTACAGCCATCTTAGCAGAGCAATGTTTGTGCAACTATAGAATATTTTATTATAATCACTCATTTTATAAAAGTGAATGGGAAGTGAAATACTGAAGATAAAAATTGGAGGTCTCACAAACACATTTGAGCAAAGATGGAAACCATTAGGCAGACCGAAAAGGTAAAACTAAAGGTGAAACCAGACTCATCTTCGGATATTCACTGGATTTAAGCTGACTGTGTGATTAATGGTGAAAGAAAAGAACAAAATTAAAGAACACCTAGAAAACGTTGAGAAGATTTCATTAAAGATTATGTCTAAAAGATAAAGTTTAACTTAGGTTTTCATAATTTGTTGTGTCTCTGAGAACAAAACCCTCCTGAAAACATATAAATCATCTTTTGTACATGATTTTAGGAATGAAAGAAAGTGGAGAACCACTTTTATACTTTCTACACATAAGTCTTATCTTTAACACCTTAGCTAAATTTTGAAACAGGTCATATTTTTTTAATGCCTTCCCTACTGCACTCTGCTTCCCAAGTTCAGCAGTAAGTCCACAATCGCCCCCAAAACACACCCAGATGCACCACCCCACCCACCCCACCCACAGAGACACACCTTCACCCTCACCCTCCGAAAGCAAGGCCCTAGGCTGGACCCACCTGGGCCACCTTCTCCCTTCCTGTGTCTGGTTTCCCCAGACCTTATAAAGGAACTGGCAATGTTATTTGTCAAACCAATTCTCTCTAAGGATGCATATGGCTCTTCCTTAAAATTTTGAATTTTAAAAGAGCTCTCATGAAAATAAGAATACCGTAAACCAAGAAACACATCTTTACTAATATACATTTTAGGAGTTCTGCCAATCTAGTGGGAGAGATATTTTGTAGAAAGGAAACTTACAGCAGCCCTCTTCCATCATACCAAATGGACAACTAAATACTGTGCCAACTCATAAGTTTCATTTTATTAATAATAACAACAGCCTGTTTTCTTTGGTTATTTCCATACCGTTTTTAAAAATTTTATTACTAGTACATAACAATTGTACATATTATGGAGTACATGTGATATTCTGATACATGCATACAATGTGTAACAATCACATCAGGGTATTTTGGATATCCATCAAACATTTATGACAAACATTTATCATTTCTTTGTGGTTGGGAAAATTCTAAATTTAGATGACAAATCATCTAAATATTTTGAAATATACAGTAAATTATTGTTAATAATAGTCACCCTACTATGCTGTTGAACACTAGAACCTACTTCTTCTATCTTCCTTCTCTTGCCTAATTGCTCTGCTAGGACTTCCAGTACTACATTGAGGAGGAGTAGGGAAAGTGGACATCCTTGTCTTGTTCCAGTTCTTAGAGGAAAGGCTTTAAGCTTTTCCCAATTCAGTATGTTAGCTGTGGGTTGATCATATATGGCCTTTATTATGTTGGGGTATGTCCCTTCTGTGCCTAATTATTAGAGAGTTTCTATCAAGAAGTGCTATCAAATGCTTTTTCTGCATCTATTGAGATGATCATATAGTTTTTGTTTTTCATTCTGTTGATGTGATGTATCACATTTATTGATTTGTGTATGCTGAACCATCCTTGCATCCCTGGAATAAATCTCACTTGATCATGGTGTATTGTCTTTTGGGTGTGTTGTTGCATTTGGTTTGCTAGCAATTGGTTGAGGATTTTTGCATCTGTGTTCATCAGGTATATTGCCCTGTAGCTTTTTGTTATTGTCTTTATGTCCTTGACTGATTTTGGTATCAGGGTAATGCTGGCCTCATAGAATGAGTTAGAAAGAATGAACTTCTTTTCAATGTTTTGGAATAGTTTGAGAAGAAGTGGTGTTAGTTCTTCTTTATAAGTTTGGTAGACTTAAATATTAATAGTAAAGTCATCTGGTCCTGGTCTTTTCTTTGAAGACTTTTTTATAACTGATTCCATCTTGTTACTCCTTATTGGTCTGTTCAGATTTCCTATTTCTTCCTGGTTCAATCTTGTTGGGTTGTATATGTCCAGAAATTTATCCATTTCCTCTGGGTTTTCCAATTTTTTAGCATATAGTTGTTAATAGTAGTGTCTAATGATACTTTGTATTTCTGTGGTATCAGTCGTACATCTCCTTTTTTGCTTCTGATTTTATTTATTTGGATCTTCTCCCTTTTTTCTTCGTTAGTTTAGTTAGCAGTTTATCAATTTTATTTATCTTCTCAAAAAACCAATTTTTCATTTCATTCATTCTTTGTATTTTTTTTTTGTCTTCATTTCATTTAATTCTGCTCTGATCTTTATTTTTTTCTTCTACTAATTTTGAGTTCGGTTGTTCTTGCTTTCCTAATTCCTTGAGGTGCATAATTAGGTTATTTGAAATCTTTCTTTTTGATGTAGACATGTATTACTATAAACTTCTTTCTTAGCACTGCCTTTTCTGTATCCCATAGGTTTTGGTATGTTGTGTTTCCATTTTCATTTGTTTCAAGAAATTCTTTTATTTCCTTAATTTCTTCATTGATTTGATGGTCATTCAGGAGCATCTTGTTTAATTTCCATGTATATGTATGATTTCCAAAGTTCCTCTTGTTATTGATTTCTAGTTTCATTTCATTGTCTGAAAAGATACTTGATATGATTTCAGTTTTTTTAAATTTGTTGAGACTTTCTTTGTGGCCTAATATAGGACTTATTCTGGAGATAGTTAGGTCATTTTTTTCTTATCCATTCAATCAGTCTGTATCTTCTAAGAGAGGAAACTAATTCGTTTATATTCAAAGTTATTATTGATAGGTGAGTACTTATTCCTGTCATTTTGTTAATTGTTTTCAGATTGTGTTGTATATCCTTTGTCCTTTCTTCCTCTCTTACTGTTTATCATTGTGGGTTGGTGATTTTCTGTAGTGGTAACATGTCAATCCTTTCTTTTCCTCCTTTGTGTGTCTTCTCTACCAATGGGTTTTATACTTTTATGTGTTTTCATAATGGTAGACATTGTTCTTTCACTTCCAGAGGTAAGGCTCCTTAAGCATTTCTTGTAGTGCCAGTAATAGTGATGAATTTCCTCAGTTTTTGCTTGTCTGAATGATTTTATTTCTCCTTCATTTTTGATAGCTAGTTTTGCCACATAGAGTATTCTTGGCTGGCAGGGTTTTTTTTTTTCTTTTTTTTTTTTTTCTGTCAGCACTTTGAATATATCATCCCATTCTCTCCTGGTCTATAAGGTTTCTGCTGAGAAATCCACTGTTAGTCTGATGGGGATTCCCTTATATGTGACTTGATGCTTTTCTCTTGCTATCTATAGAATTCTTTATCTTTGACTTTTGGCAGTTTGACTATAATGTGCCTTGGAGAAGACCTTTTTGGGTTGAATATATTTGGGAATCTTTGAGCTTCCTATACCTGAACGTCTATATTTCTTGCAAGACTTGGGAAGTTTTCAGCTATTATTTTTTGAAATAGGTTTTATGACTTTGCCCATCTCTTCTCTTTCTGGAAATTCCAAAATTCAAGTATTTGATGCTTTATGGTGTCCCATATGTCACAGTCTCTCTTCATTCCTATTTATTTATTTGTTTGTTTTTGTCTGACTGGGTTATTTCAAAAGATCTGTTTTCAAGTTCAGAAATTATTTTTTCTGCTTGTTCTAGTCTATTGTTTAAGCACTCATTTGTATTTTTTTATTTCATTCATTTAATTCTTCAGTTACAGAATTTGGTTCTTTTTATAACTATTTCTTTGTTGAATTTCTCATCCATGTCATGAGTTGTTTTCCTGATTTCTTTGTACTTTTTTAATCTGTGTTCTCTTGTATCTCACTGAGTTTCTTTAATATTATTATTTTTAATTCTTTTTTAGGCATTTCCTTTTCATTGGAATCTGTTTCTGTAGAACTATTGTATTTCTTTATAGGTGTCATGTTTTGTTTTTTTTCATATTTTTTGTGTCCTTATACTGATATCTGCATATTTGGTGTAACAGTTGCTTCTTCCAACTTTATGGATTCGCTTTCATAAGGAAAGGCTTTTTCCTATAGATGTATCTATAGTGTTGGTTAAGTGGGGCAATTTGGTTTTAATTCTGGGTGGGCATAGTAGTATAGTCTCTGTATGATTTCTTCAGCTGTAATCAGCACCAATAGTGTCTATGATTTCCTCAGTAGCTTAGGCTGCAGTTGTTAGCGGAGGCTATGGTAAGGCTTTGCTGAAGACAAGGATGCCAGGTGGGCCAGTCCTCAGGTAAAAGTGGTGGTGACAATGGACTGAGCATGTTGATCCTTGGGCCCCTGAGTGGTGTATGCAGGCACCAGTGGTAGCAGGTCTGAGTGGGCAAATTCTTGGGTCTCCCAGGAGGCTTGCTTGGGGTGCTAGCTATGGCAGCAGTGGCCTGGATGAGCAGGTGGGTACTCAGGACCCTGGAAGGCATGCATGGTATCAGATGGTGGCAATAGCATTGGAAGGCCAACTCTTGGGACCCCAAGTGGCACCAGCAGTGACAGTGGCAAGCTGGATAAACCAGGCCCCCAGGTGGCATGTATGGGTAGGTGCCAGTGGCTATTTTCATACTCTTTTCACCAAACCATATTTCATTTTTTTTTAAGGAAGAAAACCAAAGTATTAACTTTGGCACTATCAGAAACTCCTATTGAATACATTGCTAAATGTTTATATATATATATATATATATATATATATTTTAATTATTATGGGTCCATAATAGTTGTATATCTTTACAGGGCACATGTGATGGTTTGATATAGTAATACAATGTGAATTAATCAAATCAGGGTAATTGGGGTATCCATCACCTCAGGCAGTTAACATTTCTTTGTGTTAGGAACACTTCAATTCCACTCCTTTAGTTATTTCAAAGTATACCCTAACTTACTGTTGTTTATATACATTGCTGAATATTGATTAAAGTATAACATGTTTACTTTCATAGTTTTAAGATGTATTCATTAAACAAATATTTCTTATGTGCCAGCACTTCTCTGGAATCTGGGGATATAATGATGATCAAATCAGACAAGATCTCTACTCTAGAAGAGCTTATTTTCTAGTTAAATTTGCTAAGCCAAAATCCAATCAAAAATGGCGGTCTAGCTTTAAAGGCCCAATAAGAACTTATGATCTGCCTAACAAAGACAGGGAAAGCTGGAAGGAATTAAGGGTCTTTTCTCACGCAGAGAACACTGAGCGTGCAAAGAACACTTCAGGGTAGGAAGAGCAAAGGAAATCCTCAGCCTCATCACCCTAAGCAAGGGCCTAGAGCTGTGAATAAAGGCTCAGTGTCTATGTTGAGAGAGAAAGAGGAATGAAGTTATATAAAAACAAATTTGGGGGTAAAATAGAGCCTACTAAAACAGGGGTGCCTGGCATTACTAGATATTAGTAAAGATGTGGAGCAACTAGAACTTTCACACGTTGTTGGTGGGAGTATAAAATAGGTCAACCACTTTTGAGAACTGCCAGTTTCTTATAAGCTTAAAACACACACTTACCAAATAATCCCACTTGTAACTACTCACCCAAGAAAAGTAAAATTCTATGTCCACAGAAAGGCATGTACAAAGAGGTTCAGAGCAAATGTGTTCAAATTAGCCAAAAACTGGAAACTATCCAAATGTCCGTCAACAGGATAGTAGATAAACAAATTGTGAAATATTCATACAATGGAATACTGTTCAGCAATAAAAATACACACAAGGTGACTCCCCAAACACTATGATTAGCAAAAGAAGCCAGTCACAAAAAGAGCATATACTGTATGTTTCCATTTAAATGTGTCCTAACACAGGCAAAGCTAATCTAGTCCTAAAGAAATCAGATCTATAGTTAGCTGGGGCTGGGAAAAGGCAGAGAATGAATGAGGGAATATATAGGGTGATAGAAATATTCCGTTTCTTGTTTGGGGTGATAGTTATACCCAACTGGCAACATATATCAAACAGAACACTTAAGACAGGGACATTTTATTGAATGCTAATGAAGACTCAATTTTTTAAAAAATTTTAAGCTCTTAATATCAGGTCAACAATAAAGAGAACACAAAAATACCAGCAAACAACTGAGTTGAGAAGGCTGATCTCTTGGAAGTTAAGAGTATATATTCTGCAGAAAGATGGGCTCAGTGGGAGAAAAAAAAAAAAAAAAAAGAGTATGTAGTCCTGGTGGCTACCCTTGGCATTCTAGGTCAAAAACAACAGGTTAGGTAGGCTAGTCCAAGAGAATTTTGTGGCAAATGCCTTCTGAGATTCAAAAACAACTTGCTCACAAATAATCTCTTAGAAAGTAGCTCTCTTATAAAATAAGCATATTTATTGAGAGTTTACTAGGACCAAGTATGGAACTAAGTGCTAGGAACTCAACCCTAAATCTGATGAGCTCCCATTCCAGTGGGGTATGAAATGGCCAGGGAATGGGGGAGAGGTCAGCTATAAAATAAACAAAAAAAGTTAGATAATTTCAGATGCTGACGGATCACATACTCAATTTGTACTTAACAGGTAATCTTGCTTTTAAGTTTTTCCTAATTAAGCTATGAAGTTGGAAGGCAGAATGGTATAGCAATAAAAACCATACAGGGGCTATGGCTATAGAGCATTTACTTAATTGCTTCCTATAATTCCTGGCACAGTAAGCTTTCAATAAGTCTCAGTTACTGTTATTATTATTATTTCCCTCCTCTCTTTCCCTTATAAGAAAAACATAAACTTTGAGAATATATGTGCAATTAAAGATCTGAACAAAAAATATTCATAATAGTTTTATTCATAATAGCCAAAACTGGAAACTACCCAAGCAGTAGAATGGATAAATAAATTGTGGCATAGTCATATAATGGAATAGCTCCTTGCAATAAAAAGAACAAACTGCTACTACACAGCAATTAACCACTTGGATGAATCTCGCAGATATAATATTGAGTGAAAGAAGCCAGACATAAAAGACCACATACTATATAATTTTATTTATATGAAATTCAAGAAGGCAAAACCAACCTATGAAAATAGAAGTAAGAAGAATGTTTATATTTATTTGGAAGGCGTCGTTGACTAGAAGGGTGCACAAGGGAATCTTCTTGGGTGTTAGAAATGTTTTTTTCTTGATCTGAGTGCTGGTGGCGTGGGTATATATTACACAAGAGTAAAAATTAATTGAGCTGTTCACTACAGATCCAAACACTTTATTGTATGTATCTTATATCTCAATAAAACATTTTTAAGAAACATAAGTGCAACTAAGCAAAATAAAGACATACAAATGGTGATATGAATATTTATTAGGTAGTATCTCAGATATTTTCACCCACTAATGGCTGCAGTGAATGGGAATGCTGGACCTCTTCTATCATAAATAGTTCATTCACTCAATACACATTTCCTAGCATCTCCCAGCTGCCAGGACCATGCTAGGTGCCCAGGACACGTGAATGAACATGACAACACAATCTCTGCCCTCAAAGGCATCCCTGAAATGTGCAGTCAGCCATGTAAACCACTACCCTGGAGCAACTGGTAGCAGCTTCTCTAAATGTGACCACAGGGTCTCGCAAGAGTTCACTGACTTCCACAGAAGAAACCTTAGACTCTTAATTTTAATTTAGTAACTGAAACATCATGCATAGTCATCCTCTTCTTCTGAGGAGCAATATGGTTAAAATATCTGAGATCATGGTGTTTAATTGCAATTGACATTTTTAGGCCATTGGTGGTGATGGCAAACATCCCCCTGGAAGGCTCCTTGTTTCTGACAACAGCAGAGGAAAAGAGGCTAATTTTAGAGAACATGGCCCAGCTTCGACCCTGAGGAGGAACATCCAACAGATGACTCTTTGTTCTCTCAGCAGTGGCAGTGGTGTGGGACTCAGAAAACAGCATCTGAATTCAGGAACTGCTTACCACCCTCACCGCAGGCCCCGGGATTCTGCCCTCCAGATGGTTCAAGAATTAGTCCCATGTCGTATTAATGTGTGACGCACGACAAACTCTGTGCTTTTGTTTCTGCCATGAATTAATAATTTGTTTAACATATTTGGGGCTGTTTCCCAAGGATCCAAGTTAATTGCTGGTGCAGCCGAAACAGCCTGAGCCCCTTGCTCACTGTAGAGAAGCATTTTCACAATGCTGAGTGGCAAAAATAAGGACAAGCAAGGTGTCCAGGGGCTGTCTGGCCTTGCCAAAGAAGACTGAAGACCAATCACGTGTGATAAATCCTGAGCTGAAAAGAAATAGTCAACCTCTGGAGAGAACACGAGAGCAAGAGAAGAGGAACTTGGGAAGGCCAACAGTTCCTCCCAAAGCCAAGCAAGCAACTATTCCTGACTTAGTACTGACAAGACCAGAAAGGAGGCCCAACAGGACTAGGATTCAGGGTCCAGATATGACCACGAACAAGGGTGATCAGATGTCACCGTTTGCCTGGGACAGACCCAGTTTATACTTGTTATAAATATTCATAGTGTCCCCTTTTACTCTCAAAAGCATCTGGGTTTGAACAATAATTTTTATGGTCACCTTACTGGTAAAGGAAGCAATAGCTGGTGAATTGGAATTGACACAGCCTTTGGGGAAAGGGGCTGGATCCACTTATATCCTGGGCTTCACCTCATGCCCACTAAGATATTCAATAAGCGCAGATCACAGGGCCAATAGATCCTGAGAGGAAATATAGTATAAAAGGATTTGGACCTAAAACATGAAATTCTTACTCAACAAGCATGAAAAACCTCATAGAGAAGGGGAAAAAAAAAAAAAAAACTCTAAAGAAGCAAAGACAACCTCTCAGGCAGACTAAAAGGGCTTGGCCACAAAGGGGAGTGGACACTCACCCCACGGTGGTTGTATTCGTTTCCTGGCTGCCATAACAAATCACCACAAAGTGGTGGTGGTGGCTTTAAACAACAGGAATTTACTCTCTCAGTTCTGGAGGCCAGAAGTCCAAGATCAAGGGACTGGCAGGCTGTCGGGGACAACCTGTCCCATGCCCTTCTCCAGCTCCTGGCAATTTACCCGCGGTCCTTGGTGTCCAACATTCCAACCTCTGCCTCTGTCCTTACAAGGCCTTCCGTCTACGTGCCTCTGTATTCTCTGTGTCCTCTCCTCTCCTTATAGGGACCTCATCACAAAATCCTTAATTATATCTGCAAAGACCCTTTTACCAAATAAGGCATCTTCACAGGTTCTAAGGGCTGGGACTTAGACATAACTTTTTGGACATTCAATCCCCTATAGATGTGTACAAAATAGCACCCAGGTGAGTCAAAGTTCACCAAATATTCTTTTTAAAAACTCAAAAGGTCTAAGGTAAGTTTGATGTAAGAAGAAAAGGACTAGATCCCCTGCTAGAGAGAAGCTGTAAGTGAACTAAATGCCCAAGGGGTGGAGACACTCCCCTCTGCCTAATTTTGTGGCCACTGTGTCCGAGAAGGAACAGCTGGGCTGCTGGTCATTCCCCACCTGTCACCTGCAAGGCTTCCCTGGTGCTCACCGTGGATGGCCTGTGAAGCTCGGCCACACACAGGGCCACACAGCCGAACATGGCAGAGCTGCATCTGACACGGATCTACCAGCCCTAGAGTCTCCACCCTTGCCCACTTTTTAGTCACCAAACATATTGGCTACTCTACACACATACGCTTTCAGGAAATAACAGAGAAGAGATGGGGGCATCCTTTTTAGGCCACAGCCATCAGGAAAGATGTATGGCTTCAATCTCAAAATTCCCTCAGGGTTTTTTTAGACCAAGAGCCTGCATGTCATTTTAACACCAAACACCAATCCAACTCAGTGTGTCCACTGTCCATCAAATGCCCATGACTATAAAGAAGACATAAAATAATATAAAATTGAATTAAAAAGTAAATTGTATAATCACCTTCCAGGCACGTCATGCGCCTGATCAAAAGCGTCACTGTTGGCCCATTGCTATAGCAGTGTTTTCCCGACAATTTTCCATTTACTGCTGGAACCGGTGCAAGGTGTGGGGGGCAGAAGGGAAGGAGTACAGGGGGCTGGGTTTGGGGGAAACATTGCAGATTCCAACAGCACATCTCCACTTCTACCTGTTTTATAATGGCAGCCTTCCATGTAAGATTTCGTTTTAAGGAAGAGTTCTGAGACTAAATAAATAAATAAATATGGGAAACCACTGATCTGTATCATCAAGAACTCAGCCCAAAATGCAAAGCTTTTCACAAAGCAGTCCTTGCCCACCTCTCCTGCCTCGTTTCTCATCAAACTTCTACAGGCACCATCCGCCACCGCTGTATCCATCCAGTGTGCCACTACACACTGTCTACAAGCTTTGGATCATGCTATTCCTCAGCGTAGGGTATTCTCTCCAGTCCTCTCCTGCTACCTGCAACCAGGTGTCCTACCAGGCACCCCTCCTCCAGGATGTCAGCCTTCTCCACCCCAGTCCAAGACAGCCTCTCCTTTCTCTGAACTCCTAGCACACTGGCAATTTGATCAGTCATTGCACACAATCTGGTCATCTCTTGATAACCACGTCTTGCCCCCTTCCTCCTCCTAACTAGCCCAAAGCCCTTTAGGGGAGGGAGCTCTGGGCACGTAGCCCAGCGGCCTCCTCTCAGTAGTCACTCAATTGCGTGCACAGACTGACAAAAGACAAGGTCACTTGAGTGTCCAGGAGAAATTCCAGAGCTGGGCTTTAATAGGCAAATACAACTTTGTCTTTGGTTCATTCTTATTAATTTCCTGAGCTTCCTGTGCCAAAAGAAATTTTCTACCAAGCTGACTTCCCTCACCTGGAGAGTTGCAAATGCCAACTGTAATTAAAATAGCAACTTTATTTTCCAGTAGGTTTCAGATGGCATGTGGCACTGGACTTCACTTCCTTCCAAGCAGTAAGGAAGCTGAGTTATTTCAGGTTTGTTTTATTTTTTTATTGTTTGCCAGATTTTATAACAGGCTTCTTCTTCCTGAAGTGATATATGGCATATCTGTTTAAACCAAAGCAAAGTAAAATTAATTTTGCTTGAGAATTTTTTTTAAATGTCTTAACACCTCTTGAGCTAATTGGAGACACTTGAGAATGTCAACTAACAAAACTGGCGTTGAGATAGGAGAGGGGTTGTCTGCAAAATCAAACACAGACATTCTCTTAGAAGCAGTTCTTAAATTCCTTGGACAAGAAACAACTAATTAACATCCCGATAGGGGGTCTCAGATATTTCTTTTATTCTTGGTTAACTTCCAACAAACCAAAGTACAAAAGGGACAGAAAAAAGGAGGGGTAGGTAGCCTACGTAATTTTGGAAGCTCTTGCCTTGTATTTTTCTCTTTTGACTCTGTTTGACGAGACAAAAGGACTTAAAATTCTAGGGAGGAGGAAAGTGATGAGTAATGAGAAATAAAACAGCTTTGTAATCTTCTTTGAAAGGTTTTCATTTCACACAGTGTATTTTTTTGTTAGAAAAAATAAAACACAATACTCACATCCCCACCTTGCTTATGGCACAATTTCAAACATTCACAATACGGACTTCGAAGACCGTATGTTAGGCATACAACTCAACAAATATTTATTACATTCCTGGCATTCTGCTAGGTGCTGGGGGAACAAAACAAATAAAATGTGACCAACTTTCACTTCCGAGAATGTGGACAGGTGGATACTCTGAAAGGATCTCCAAAACAAGACAAACAGGAGTCCTGCCCTCAGGGAGCTTAGAGTCAAAGGGGACCGTGCTTGTCAGTATTAAAAGGGGGCAGAGGGAGAAAAAGGAAAGTTCCCTGACTCTTAATGTCTGATATTCACTATCAAATAGACTAACCTGTGTCCACTGAGGCAGAAGTTCACATTTATTTGAAACTGTTAAAAACTGAATGTTTAATACCACTCTAAAGAAAGGGAAATAACCAGTACACGATCCTAGCACCTATATCGGCCAATAGCTTCAGAGCGTGTTGTAGTTCAAAGGGCTGCAGCAGTCTCTAGCTCCCCCGTTACATGGTGAAGGAAGCCAAGGTTCACCAAGGTCAGGGTCTGCCTGAGTTCACAGCAGTCACCAGTATAGACAAGGGAATTAGACCCCATGTCCTTGGGTCTGAGGGAGGAGCACCGCCACTAACAGCTGTCCTCTCCTCCCCATGATGCAGACACTTCATCCCATGGCTTCCTCCGGGAGCTCCAGGGGATGATGTGACAAGGAAGAGAGAAGGAGATTCTACTCTTGTCCCTGCTGTTTCCTACATCCACTACTGAAGGATGGAGAGAGCAGTGCAGTCCCCAGGGAACCTTCAGGATAGCAGACAGTGACACCCCTGGTCTTGGTACTAGTTCTAAGACAAGAACGGGAGAGCCTCCAGGCCACCTGAACACCCAATCCATTAAAGCTCAGTGTTGTCTTCCCAGCCTCATCTAATTTGAAAAGTCTCTTCTCTCACAAGGTGGGCAAAATTTCTATTTTTATGCATATCCTTGATGGAGCCTCAAGAGACAGAGAAGCCAGGCACGGTGGCTCATGCCTGCAATCCCAGCACTTTGGGAGGCTGAGGTGGGAGGATGGCTTGCACCCAGGAGTTCGAAGCTGCACTGAGCTGTGATCGTGCCACTGCACTCCAACCTGAGTAACAGGGTGAGACCCTGTCTCAAAAAAAAAAAAAGAAAAAAGAGAGAGAGAGAAAGACAGAGAAAAGAGACTGAGGCAGGTGGGGCAACATTCAGTACACTCAAAAGAACCTAAAGACAAAGGGACAATAACAAAAATAATTAAAGGAAAAGAAGCAGGAACACCATTAGAATGTTGGACATAAAACAGACTATGGAACTGGACTGAAATTCAAACAGAGGCTCCTGGCTGAGCAAAATTGGAATTTCTAGAACTGAGATTTTTTCTTCTTTTTCTGACCAGTAGTCTTGATCCGCCAGCAAATGGGCAAGAAATAATGTGTTTGGCTATGGAAGCAAACGAGCTATAATGGTTATCTTTATAGCTACACAAACAAACAAGCTATTATGGTGTCTTTCATTCAGAGCCTTCAGATTTACAAAGAAGAAAAGTGGTAAAGAAGGAAGAAAAATAACGGGCAAGATGAAAAAGGAAAAAGCCCTTACCCATAATTTCCTCCCTTCCATCGTGATATATTACATTTGTGTAATTGTATTGAAAGTTAGGTGCACAGTCTCCACATAGTTCATTGACGTGTCCCCGGACCCTGCATTTCATGTTCCACAATGCTGCTGGTGTTCCCTGTTGAAGGTGAACCACCCTTCCTAGGACAGGATGGAATTCATTTTGCATAATCAGTGTCCTTTGTTTTACAATCTTGTGTTCTTAAGACCCTGTGGGGCTGACAAGCATAAAATTCTTACATGTAATAGCACTTGAAAAAGATGCTACAATAATGGCCCATTGATAAATCCATTATCAATCACAATTCCCTAATCTGCAGTGTCTGAACAGCATGTATGTACAGGACAAGACTGGCCTAGATTTTAACTTTTTTCCCTTCTTGATAAGTTGTTATAAAGTCCCTCATTGAAGCATATTTTTTCCTATTAAGCCCTCATCCTTCATTTTTCCATTTCTTTTCCCTGCTTTCCCTCTCTCTTTTCTTACCCAGCGAAAGACTTATTTACTTATTAAATGAAAGACCTTAAATACATCATGTTCCAGTTTTTCAGGGAAATTTGCAGGCTGTTCTCATTTATTTCTAATAATAGCAGACTTCTAATTGGACAGAGCAAATCAAATAACACTTGTTTTTCTCCTCTTCTCATGAACTCCACCAATGGAAGGAAAGGATCTAAGTAGGAAAAAAGTCTGCAATCCCACAAAAACAAAGAGAATGAGAAAGGAGACATCAACAGGTGAAAGATTTCAACAAATTTTGGGAAGAGAGAAAACAGGTAGAAAAGGGTACCTACCTGAAGAGAGCAAAAGAAGCTACCACCTCATCAAGTTGAAAGAGGGAGGCTAAGATGAAGGAAGATTCACCTTCAGAGAGCCCAGGAAAAGCTCAGACCTAATGGCACTGGGTTCATGGGGCAGGAGGTTAGGAGGGGTCAGGCCTCATACAAAAACAATCTAATAGTCATCGAATCTCTGGTTACCCAGAAAACAACTCATTCATGCTTTTGAAGTTGAGACATAATTAATTTCAACATAAAATTCTCTTCCCAATCAAGCTATTAGCCAAGGCTAAGAGAATAAAAACATTTTGGGGAACATTCAAAAATGTGCAACCTTTTTAAAGAGGCTACTACAGGATGTGCTATAGCAAAAAGAGAAAGTAAACCAAGAAAAAAGAAGACAAGGCACCCGTGAAAAGAGGGATCTAATTAAGAGAGTGATCAATTAAAGCCTAGGATAACTGAGACTACACTACCAGACTAAAGAGAAACCAACTCAAGCAGGAAGAATAAGGACTCTGCAAGGGAGAAGTGGAACACACAGAGTATCTGCCATGATGGGGCATTTGGAAAACAATATTGACAAGTCTTTGACAGATCTACTAGAATCTTTGGGAAAAATTTAGCAATAGATATGTAAAAAGCTAAGCAATTTTTTAAAAGTTGATTATTACCTCTAGAGAAACAAAACAAGGTATGAGAAGTAAATATAATCATAGTACACCATTTGGCTCAAAAGTAAATGATATCTACAGAGTCATAATAACGTAAACACTAACAAGGGATTTAAGCAAAAACAGTGACAGTTATATTGATAAAATAAGAGGGAAGTGGATGAAGGATGGGATATAAGGACTAAAATCCTAGCAAGTATATCAGAAAGTTAATATGTAATACCTAATGACGTCCAAGAAATAGCAGCATATTATTTTAAAATATAGCGATCTATGAGAAAACAACTAAAAATATCCAAAGTGATTGGCTCTAAAAAGCTGGCTTGGGAAATGGAAGGCAGGGGACTTCCTTCTTTAGGATGCTTTTAGTTGTATTTTACTAGCCCTGTTTTACTTTGATTAAAAAGTATTAATAAAAATAAAACTATATTTAAAAGCTTGTGTTCCATTAATATACACTCTGAATTAACATTTTATAAAACCTGCAATTACCTTGTGAATAATATAATTGTATGGTATTGCATTATTTTATTAAAAGCATTTTATTGAATGTAAACATTTAAAATAGTCCACCATTAAAAAACTAACATAGATATGAGTGCTTTGTAAACAGATATATCAGATATTAGATGATATATATAGAGAGAGGTTATCTAATCTTCACAACAACCTGGTAACTTGCATATTACCATTTCCTTCCTTCTGCAGATAAAGAAAGGATGGTTGAACTTGCCCAAGGTCACAAGACTTGTAAAGAGCAGAGTTGAGTCTCTACCCAGGGCTTCTGACTCCAAGTCCACATAATACACCATTGAACCCGCCCCACTATTCTAAGTCAGATTCTCCAAATTTTGCCTACAAATACGTAGAAAGGCACAGCCCTTCCCAAAGCCACAGTTAAGAGACCCATTTTCACCCCACCTCACTTCCTGACCCTGCTCTAAAATCTGGCCACTTTCCCATTAAATTGGACTATCTAGTAAAAGCACACTATGCCCCATAACACTTTTAACCTCATCTTCCAAACACCAGGAGGGAAAGAGAGCCCACCACCGGGCCCTCCGAGGTCTCATCCTGCCGCCCTGATAGCCACAACTGAACAAGAGGAGATCCAGAGCCTCCTCCTCCTCACCCGGCCCTCCCTACGTCTGAGGCCGGACCAAACAGGGAAGACAGGGATTCCCCACCGAAGACAATTAGCAAGTACATCTGCAAAATGCTTGCTGAGGTGTAGGTGTTACACAGAGCACAGAATTTGAGTCTCTATGTAGTTAGCAGTCAACATTAGAGAGTGCACATGTTGTAAAATCACACTAAATCATTCCAGTCTGGAGAAGGCCAGTAGCTCTCGTCAGTGCCCTGCCCGCACCCCGAGAGCTCCTCGGGCCCTGCAGGCCCATCTTGTGTCTTCCACCTGCCTGTGTCTGATACCTTGTGCCTGACGGCTCCCTCTGGCCACCAGACCCTGCTGGGACCAGGCAGGACAGACCATAAGTGCCAGGCAATTAATGCCCCTACCCCCAGTGGGCCTCAATAAGTGACCAAGGAGAATCAGTGGATAACGGATATATAATCCTGCACCCTCAGGGGTTAGCCTGAGTAACTGTCTCCCAAAGGTGCCCTGGGGACCTGGCTCCAGGCGCCCACAGCAAAAACCTGCTCGGCCACTCAGCCTCTGCAGGCTCCCTTCCTTCCCACGCCCGTACGGGGTCCCGCTCATCCTTGTCTCGGGACTTCTGGGGGAACCAAACTAATACAAGGCCTGTCTGATCAGTAAAATGTCCTAAGAGAGCCAAGTGAGCCAATAATTGTCCTTGGGGACCCGCTATACTAAACAGATAAGACTAACACATAATTAGCACATCTTGTCTTTTAATGCAAAATAAATGTTGTTAGAAAGTAAGATTTTCTGAAGTGCCTTGGACAAAGCCCTTTTAGCTTTGTTTACACTGTTGTTTTCTTCACACCATTTCTTCACTACCTTTTCTTCTTCGCAAAGACAAACTTTTTCTGACCACAAAGTCCAAATAAGCAAATTAACAAAGTCTGAAATAATGAGGGTTCTTGTTAATTTATGTATTTCCTATCCTGGTGTTGTCTCTTTAACAAAGAGTCTGCAAATTTGTCAGCCATTTGTTCCTGCTACAGAACCCATAAAAGTCTCTCTGATGAGCAGGCCCAGAGCTTCCTCCTGGGGTCACATCCCTCTGATTCAACTACCATAATCATCGTCACCATCATTCACTGTCGCACAGCACTTACTATACGCCGAGTGTTCCAAATACTTTACATATATTATCTCATTTCATCCTGTGAAGCAGGTATTATTATTATCATCCCCAATGTACAGATGAAGAGACTGAGGCACAGCGTTTACGTAACTTGTCTAACGTCACACAGGAAATGGAGAAGCTGACACTGAAACCCAGGCTGCCGGAACCTAGACTCTGAGCTCTTAACAGGCTCTCACCTCCGGGCCCTGATTCTAAGAGCAATGGCAGAGTCCAGTCAGTGCTGGAGGCCTCCTCAAGTCTAGGGATCAGCCCTCGAACAGCCGGGGCCAAGGCAGGCACAGGGATGAGCCACAGACAGACGCATGTCCGTGGTGACCAAGCCCCATCATCTGAATTTTGCCACTGAGCCCCTGTCCACAGGAGGAGTTTCTTGCAATACAATAATTTCCCAAAAATGTATGAGAGATAGCAAATAATGTAATATTTCACAAATGCTTTACTCCACCTGTGGATGCTACAGAGGGGAGTCCCTTGTCCAGAAAAATATCTAAGTCTCCACTTCATTGGAATTTAATAATCAAAGAAATTGACTTCAGTTCCCTAGCTGAACTACATATTTGGTTCTCGCATCCCTCTTGGTCTCATGAGATGCTATTGGTTCTCCCCAAGTCCTCTTTCTTCCTCCCACCTCCACCTCTGAGCTTCCTTCCGGCACCTCCTGGAAGGCAACAGGGTGGAGGGAAACACCCTCGGCCACGGCCACGCAGTGCCAGCACCTGCCTCTGCTTCAGGCTTGTGGCTGTGTTGGCACAAAGGACACCACCTTTTGTCTTTCATTGTCTCTGGCTAATGAGAAAAGAACAGAGGCACCTCAGTAGGTAAATAATGCATTCAATCATGACCAGCTGTTCAAACAAAGGTTTCTCAGTGGTTCAAAGAGAAAAACAGGCAGAACAGAGTCAGCTTGGGGCACACGACACACTGAACTCGGTCTGAGCGGAAGCTGCCAGCGCCACACTCATTTGCCAACAGCAATTTCATTTGAGCAAAAAACATCATCCATCACATTAAATTAATGTTGTTCATTTGGATTTTATTGGTTTTGTCATTATATTTGTTTTTAATGTGTAAATCTCATTTGGTTTCATGAGTATATAAGAGCTTTAAGTACTAGGAGTTTATACCTAGCTTTATTTTATACATATTTAAATAACATTATAATAAAAATAATTTAAGTCAACTCTGGGGGTCCATAAAAAGTTTTTCCCCTTAAACACCGCTCTCAACCTTACAGACAGACCTTTGTCTTCAAACATGAATGCCCTTGTTCAGGGCATTCTTTGCACCCGCAAGGAATCTTGCTCCTAGCAGATGTGAATGAAGTTTTCAATTGATTGGGTCACAGAACTTTGCCCCTCGTTCACATGATCCCTACTTAATGTCTCAGTAGTTTGTTAGCCTTTTGTCTTCCCTACCCAACCAAAACGCTCCAAGTTTTCAAATTTCCATCAATCAAGAGAAAGTCCTGCATCCTATGCCAGGCATTCAAGATTCAACACAATCTGATAACTCTGAGTATACCTTTCACTCTTTTCCTATAACATCCCTATGCCCCACCCAGCTTTTCTGCTCGCTCCTACTATTACATTACACTGGACATTACTCTCTCCTTCTTCCCGCTCAAATCCTGAGCGTCCTTCTAGGGATTGACCTAGCCCACGAGCTACACAAACATTGACCTCTTTTCCTTTCTCTGGTAGCACCCACCCTGTCTGAAGCACCCACTTTGGCCTCTACCTGTACAAGACATGCTAAAGTAACCCAAATGTTCCACAACACCTCCCAACCCAAGGGTAAGCTCTTGGGGGACGGGGAAAATATCTTACTACATCCTTTGCTCTTAGCCTGGATTCCCTCCTAATGCAGAATCTGAGATAACAGCTTACATGCAGTAGGTTATCTGCGACTGCCAAGAACAGGAGTGAAGAAGTAGGGGAGAGGCCAAGGCAAAAGCACCTCAACGAGCTGGTCACCATGTGGCTCACTGGGGCTCAGCCCCATCGGGATCTTTGAAGGAGATGAATAGACTATGCCTTAGAGTCACCCACCCAAAGGACAGAAGAAGGGAGTGTTTACCACCAGCTCCTACTCCTCATTGGTCAAGGGTGGACCTGTGGGCTGTTGAGTCCTTTGTACATCCAGTGGCACATGCATGAAGTCCAACAGGCCTCCCAAGGGGCGTTCACAGAAGCCCTGGGGCAGAAGGGAGATCCGGTGCAGCTGAAGGAGGATGCTGTCCTGTTACACCTGTGAGACTGGTGCCCAGCAATGGCTGGAGTAAAAGGTAAGTGAGAGGACGTGAGGTGGACACAGAGATGCCTGACGCTCTCAGCAACCTGCATGATGCTATGCTGAAAGGAGGTGTGCTGTGATTACTAGTGGAGTCAATTCAAACACTTCCCCCTTGAGGCCTTCACACACTAATCAGGGATCTTCTGTGGTCATCCAGTTTCAGACCTGGAAATCTCAAGACTACCTCTTTACGCCAATTATAAACCCTCTTTAATCCTTCTACTAAAATACCCTTAACTGTGAAAATAGCAAGACAATATGACCATTACTTTAGTTTTGCAAACTAAAATAAAATCTTAAGTCACCCAACTGACTCAATGGACCCCCTCTTGGCCAAGGGGACCCCATCAATACCCTAAAGCTGAGTCGCTGGCCATAAGAAGGGAGGTCAGACATGCCTCCCTCCCTTCTTGGAGACATCCTTTGTAAGTCATCAACAGGCCTACAGCTATGCAAAACAAAGCTTGAACTACACTTGCAGGTCATCAATTTACTTAACAGATCACTTGAGTCTGGGTATATATCAGGCATATGTCCAGTAGCTTGTCTCTGATTAACAAACTTCCTTATCTTAACTTAAAACATTCCAAGCCTTTAGACAAAGCATCATTTCTTTAAACAATTACAAATCAAAGAATCTTTAAAGCCACCTATAACCTGCAATACCCCACTTCAAGATGTCCTGCCTTTTCGGGCCAAACCAACGTATGCTTCTCATGTATTGATTTATGGCTTTACATATAATTTCTGTCTCCCTGAAATGTATAAAACCGAACTGTAACCCAACCACACCGAGACTATTGCTCAAAGGCTTCTTGAGCGTGGCTCTCCAATATACTCAGCTCAGCATAAACCTTTTTAAATTATTTTGCACAGTTTGGGTTCTTTTCCATTGACAGATTTTTACGTAGCATTTCTGTACATTAATCATATTATCTAAATAATCTTCTCCCCCACCCCACCACAATTATCATACCCAGATATCAGAGATTATACAGCTTAAATGGTGATTAACTGGTGACCAAATAAAATGCTCTCCTTGACTCAATTCTACACACACTTGCCAATTCCCTGTGATATGCAGCATGCCGTCACAGGTGCTGAGATGTACTGATGAGCATGCCATGGTCCCTGGCCTCAAGAAGCTTACCCCAGACTGTGGACAGCCCAGCTCACTGCCTAGGTAGACAAGAAGAGGGAGGCGCCCCAGAGAAACAGAAGCACAGGAATTCAGAGGGAAGGAGCTCTCTCTTCGGGGGACTCAGGAATGGCTTCCCGAAGGACAGACTGTTGACAAGTGCTCTGGCTAGTCATTCTGTCTGCAGTATCCCTCCAGGAAAAGGTACCACAATAGTGAAAGAAATCAAAATATTTTACCCCCAAATATACTTCCTTGCCATATTTTCAGAGGCTGCCAGAGAGCCAGCAAACACGAGTAGCCCTGCAAAGCTATCTCCCGTGGGGCAAATTTGCATTGATGCAGCCAGGCCTTCTCTTGTCCAGATCTAGGAAAGATTAATTGAGAGTCTGACACCTTTAAAGGTCTGAAAGAAACATTTATCATCTGATATGGTTTGGATGTTTGTCCCCTCCAAATCTCCTGTTGAAATCTGATTCCCAGTGTTGGAGCTGCGGACTGGTGGCAGGTGTTTGGATCCTGGGAGCAGATCCCTGGTAATGAGTGAGTTCTCACTTGGTTAGTTCATATGAAAGCTGGTTGTTTAAAGGAGCCTGGCACCTCCCCACACCTCTCTTGCTCCCTCTCTCCCCATGTAACACACCTGCTCCTCCTTCACCTCCCACCTTCATTAGAAGCTCCCTAAAGCCCTCACCAGAGGCAGATGCTGGCAAGATGCTTCTTGTACAGCCTGAAGAACCATGAGCCAAATAAACCTCTTCTCTTTATATTTTTTTTTTTTTTTTTTTTTTGAGACAGAGTCTCACTTTGTTGCCCAGGCTAGAGTGAGTGCCGTGGCGTCAGCTTAGCTCACAGCAACCTCAGACTCCTCGGCTTAAGCGATCCTACTGCCTCAGCCTCCTGAGTAGCTGGGAATACAGGCATGCGCCACTATGCCCGGCTAATTTTTTCTATATAGATTTTTAGTTGTCCATATAATGTCTTTCTATTTTTAGTAGAGACGGGGTCTCGCTCAGGCTGGTCTCGAACTCCTGACCTTGAGCAATCCACCCGCCTCGGCCTCCCAGAGTGCTAGGATTACAGGCGTGAGCCACCGCGCCCGGCCTTTCTCTTTATAAATTACTCAGTCTCAGGTATTCCTTCACAGCAATGCAAAATGGTCCCACACATCATCTGTTCTCTCTGAGGGCTGCTACCTGTGAAGTCGCTACTGAACCAAACTGGGGTCCACTCACCCAGTTGCAGTAGGGCCAGATGCTGAAGCCAAGAGTTGCAGCAGAAGAAAGACATTTTACTGCAGGGCGCCACGCAGGGAGAACAAGCAGCTAATGCTTAAAACCTGAATTCCCTGATGGCTTATAAACCAGAGTTTTTAAAGGCAAGGCCTATTTCAGGCAGACAAAATTGTAAGTCAATACATAGAGGTTATACATTGTCCTGGCCCAAAAGGCAGGATACCTTGAAGTAGAGGGTGGAGGAGAGATAGATCGATTCAGAGATTCTTGCATAGTGGAAAAGAATGTTAAGACGGGCATGACAGGCCCCTCAGGGAGAAATTTAGAACAAAGAGTTCAATTCCTCAGAACATATGTTAAGATGCCATCTTTTAGTTTCCATAGGGAACCAAAACACCTCCTGACTCTGGCTCTCTTGGAGGGCCATGTGTTCACCAGGTTGTCCACTCACTTTTCAAGCCTAGCCAGGCGCCTGGAGATTCCCCTGAAGGAACTCAAGATTTCCTTTATTCCATGCTTGGGGGGCTGGCAGGCCCCTTAGAGGAGTCCCTGCTCTGTCTCAAGGATTCCCTTACATAAGACTATCTTTGCTAGTCAGGTCTGTTCTTCTCCCCTCCCATAACCTGTTTTACCACCATAACCAGTTTTAGCCTTGCTCTGAGCCCACATTTTTCTGCAACCTTAGGATGGTATATAAGCTTCTGCACCCTGTTGGGGGGTAGGGCAATCATTTTGTGATCCTCCCTGTGTACATGTTAATAAATTTTGTATGGCTTTTCTCCAATTTAATCTGCCTTCTGTGGGCTGATTTTTCAGCAAACCTTCTGAGGGTGATGGGGAAGTTTTCCCTTTACCCTACAACAGGAAGAAGAAAGGGTCCCAACAGTCTCACTGGCTGGGCAGTGTCCTAGCTGAGCCCCCTATACCTTTCCAGCCTGATGGTTTTCAAGCCATATTATATGAAGTCCCAGGATCTCAGGGAACAGATGGACAGCAATGGGCCAGATGGGACAGAGCACCAGGCTCTGAGGGTCCCCCTCCCACTTCCACAGGAGCAGCTGAGTTAGAACAAGACAAGCTTCGCTGTTAAACAAGCATCTGAAATGTGGAAGCCACTCGTGGAGTTGAAAGCACTGGCCTGGGAGTCAGACCAGCCCTACCACCAAGCAGCCACATGAACAGAAGCAAGGCCTTCGAGCCTCCCAGGGCCTGGCGTTCTCACGCTCATCCTTCAGCAGCTCCCAAAATGTCTCCAACTATTCCTGCATCTCTGAATCATTAGACAGCTTGAGGGGAATCTACTTAATACTTGGAAGCCTGGTAGAGTATTTGCTGATGCCCAGTGGTCTGCCTCTGGCTAAAATGCAAACCAAGTTCCCAAGTCACGGTATATTTCACCTCCTTTTACACCTCTTCCCCACATCAGGGGCTTGAGCAGTAAGATAAATGAAATACGCTTCTCGGACACTAACCCAGCAAAAGTCTTTTATCGGCCAAGTGGGCGAGTGGCTATTTGCAGAACAGAATGCATGGTTTTGAGAGGCATCCCTGTGAGTTCCTTCTCTCTGGTAAACAAGAGAGAGCTCAGCCCTTTGCTGTGACTGGCCACAATTACCCCCTGGATTTCCCAGAGTCACACAGCCTGAGATGATGGACAGATGTCCTTGCCAAATGTGTAGGGACAGCAAAGGAGGGAAGAGGAGAAATTGCTGATACTTTGGCCTGCAACTTTGAATAGATTGTTAAATTCCAATCCAGTAATAAGACAGATTTAGTGAGGTGGTTTCTGAAAATAAACTTCTTTGAGGTGAATAAATCTTTCAGATTAGAATTAGCTCAAAAAAACACGTGAAAATGGCCTAGGTGAGTTGATTCTTTCTGACTACCTATTTGGTGTATGTTTGTGTGTATGTATATATACACACAAACATACATATACACCAAAACACATATATCTGCATATATTTGTATATATATGCATGCAAAAGCTAAAGATCAAATATAAGCAAATAGCAGGAAAAATAATTATTAACTTGTAAATTATGCATCCTTAATACTGCTAAAGACTATTGTTCCTGGCTTTGTAATGAAATGCCAAGATTGTTCACTTCAACTACTATAAATTAGTACACACACTTTAGTTTACTGAGGGGTATAATCAGAATGAAAATATTGATATAAGCCAACACTCATTTCTGGCAATAGAAAAGTAAATATAAACACAATTCACAACAGCATTAATTTGTCTGCCTCTTTTCCACCCAGGATTATTATCAAGTGTTCTAGCACTACTATATCTGAGGAAATGGTTGAGCATCTTTTCAGTTCTGACCCTTCCTACTTCTTTTTAATTTTTTTTAATCCAGAATTAACATCAGCAACCCCCCCCCCAACCTTTTAACATTTGTCTTCTCTGACAATGCGAGCTGGCTTCTCCACAGCTGAGGCAAGAAGCAGCAATCCATATTTAAGGGACATTCCCCAGGCCAATGAATTGTCAGTAAAGATATCACTTTTTAAACAATCCTGTGTGACATAAATGGAAAACTAACATATTAGATAAATATAGGTTAAGCAGATACCACATTCTTCAAGTTGTAGACAAGATTTTCGCGGTGCCTGTATTAGTCTGCTCAGGCTGCCATAACAAAACACGAGAGATTGCGTGGCTTAAACAACAGAAACTTATTCTCTCACAGTTCTGGAGGCTGGAAATCCAAGCGGGATTCACTTTCTGGTGAAGTCTCCCTTCCTGGCTTCTAGGTGGCCACCTTCCTGCTGTGTGCTCACATGACCTTTCCTCAGCGCACTTGGAGAATGAGAGCGAGCGACCTCTCATGTGTCTCTTCTTATAAGGACACTAATCCTGTCGAATTAGGGCCCCAGTCTGATGACCTCATTTAATCTTAATTACTTCCTCACCAGACACAGCCCAACTGGGGGTTAGGGATTCAACATATGAATTTTAGGGAGACACATACATTCAGTCCATAACATTGCCTATGGCGAAATTTGTTATTCTCTGGAACTTAGGTAAATTATTTACTCAGTTAGTCAACATTTATCCAGCTCCTCCTGTGAGCCAGGCATTTCCCTGATGGTAACAGGAAAGAGAAGAAAAAGGAGAGGACATGTTTGGAGGAAGGGCAAGCATGAATAAGCGTCCATGCCTAATGGCTGCCTCTCTTCTTCATATCTTTAGTTTTGCCTATTAACCTTTGAGTGTGTATTTATTGACTTTCCAGATGTTGCCTCTACACATTAAGTACGGTGCCTCAGGTGGAAGTAGTATGTTCAAATCAATATTTGTGTGTTCCTCCCAAGTTTAGATGCAACTGTATAGTCCAGATTGTATTACTGAACTTCCACTACTTATTTATCAAAAAAGTTCTTTCTTCAATCAGTTATTATAATCTATAAGCCCTTGAGGGAAGGGGCTTTGTCTTGTTCCATTGAAACCCACAGCTACACAGTGCCTTTTACATAATGGACATTCATACAACCGTTGATTGAATAAAGAAACAACAATAACCACACACAAAATTAAAAGATACTGTTTTAGATAAAATTGTTAAAGAAAGAACTCCTAAAACCCAATCATTACTTTTCATACCATGTACCTTTTTTCCTTATAAATTAGCTTTTTAAAATAGCATAGGATTTCATTTATCTTTTAATCTATAAATCATAAATTTATAAAATTCTATTTGATTTTTGCTAGAGTAAATTTTTAATTCCTGTGCCAGTATCAACAAAAGTCACAGTACCCAAGTGGACAGTGTCTACCCCATCTCCTGCCACAGGTTCCTCTCAAATTAACTACCATCAGCATAGGACTTACTTTTCATTCCACAACTATTTATTGAGCTCCTGCAAGTTGCCAGACACTGTCCCAGGCACAAGGGGATTAATGGTGAGGAGAAACAGACACATTCCCTACTGTCGTGACACTGACAATCTAATGAAGGAAACAATAACACTAATAAATGCATCGTTACAAACTGAATTAAGTATACCGAAGGAAAGGAACCCAGGTCTTTGAAAACTGAGAACAGGACATCAGGTACAAAGGCGAAGGCTTTGTCATTACCAATAACTGCAACTCCTCCCCAACCACAATTTCATGTGTCACTCTGTCTGCCACCTCCTGAGTTTCCAGCTCACTCTCTCTAGTATCCCATCTCCATCAAGCCTTGGACTCCACCATGACCTACAATCCACTGGTCCCATCAGCTTCACCGGCCCTCACCCCCTCCTGTCCTTCCTTTCCCATATCCCAGCCTAGACTGCATCACCAATCATTCTCTCACTACATTCCCATCCCCCTCGTTCACTTCCTCATACTCTATTCCAGCAAACGCCTGGTTAACTCCAACTGTCTGCCTTCTCTATGCTTTTGCCCACGCAGCAGAACACTGCTAGAGAAAAACACACAATCATGTCAAACTAGTCTCACGATAAGCCTCAAGGGAGCCCTATGGCTGCCTGCAAGGACACTGTAAGTCCAGGTTCTCTCGCTTGCGCACACACCTGGACAATTATTGCACACCTCTTCCTTCCTCTTCACCCCTCCATCACCTGCTTGCCCATCCTCACTCTTGGGTGATGATCTTGCATCCTGCAAAATTAAGAATTGATGCAATCAACAGAATTTCCACAACTCCCCCTACCACATCTGTCTACCTGCCAGCCAGGTCTAACTACCACACACTCTGCCCTGTCTGCTGGTACTATAGGTGGACCACCTGTACACCTATGTAATGCAAACTCAGGCCCTGGGTCCCATCCCCTTGCACCTACTCAATGACATCACTCTGAGGGTTCTCCCTCTCTCCCATATCAGCATATTTTCCTTCTCCATTGGACCACTCCCATTACAGTCCAAACATGCTGTTATTTCTCCCATCTCTGAAAATCCGTGCCTGGGCCCCCTTCCCATTCCAGCTAATGCTGTTTCTCTACCACCTTTATGACAAATCTCCTTGAGTGAGAGTTCACTCTACTCACTGCCTCCGATATTTCTCCTTCCATCCTTTCATGAACCTGCTCCAATCGGGCCTGTCCTCCTCCACCACTACTCCCACCAGTGACCTCCAAATTGCTAAACCCAATGGTCAAATCTCAGTCCTCATTCATCCGACCAGCAATATCCGACACAGACCGCATCTTCTTCCTGGAAACACCTTCCTCGCTTGGCTCTCAGCACACCATAGACTCCAGCCCACCACCGACCACTCCTTCTCAGTCTTCTTTGCTGTTCCTTTTCTTCTCCAAGACTTCTGTTTGTTATAGTGCCCCAAGCCTCAGTCTTGGGCCTTTCATCTTCTCTCACCCACTCCCTGATGATCTCATCTAAGTGCAGCTTTAAATACCATCTATGCTGACAACTCTCAAATTTATATCTCCAGTCCAGATTGCTCTGCTGAACTCCAGACAAATATATCCAAGTGCCTATTCACCAAGGTACAACAGACATCTCCTATTTAACATGCCAAAATCAAAGCCCTTATCTCCCCAAAGCCTGCCCTAGCCATCACAGTCCCCATCTTGGTTGATGGCAACTCTACTCTTGATCAAACAAAACTGTGGAAACTTCCCTGAGTCCTTTCTTTCTCTCACATCTCTCACGCCCAATCCATCAGCAGCTCCTGTTCATGCTACCTTTAAAATATCTCTGGAATCCAGTCATGCCTACATTGTGCAAACAGCTCCTACCTGATCTCCTTGCCTCTACTCTTGCCCTCCTACTGTCTCTTGTCAATACAGCAACCAGAATGAGCCTTTAAAAACATAAAGCAGATTAACTACATCGCTGGCCTGTTCAGAATGGTCCAACAGCTTCCCATCTCAGAGTAAAGGCTGAAACCTCACAGTGGCCCTGCACAGCCCTCCCTCCTCCTGCTCTGTCCTGCACTCACTGTTTCTCAAACCAGCTAGGTGGGCACACTCCAGCCGCAGACATTTTGCACAGGCTGCCTCCTCACGCTTCCCCCTGCAACCCCAGGAGTCTGTATTTCCCAGTCCTTTGGCTCCTTCAATGTCAACTTCTCAGTGAGTTCTCCTTCCCTCTCCAGCCTATTTGAACTTGCAAACCAGCACCCCAACTCCACACTCCCCATGTCCTATACTCCCCACGCTCCACACTCAACAGCTTCCAACACAGTATGTATAATAATTTACTTATTCTGATGATTGTCTCCCCATTGGAATATAAACTCACGCAGAACAAGGATTTTGTTTATTTTTTACTCCTGCATTTCAGATACCTAGAACGGTGCCTGACACACTGTAAGCACCCAATAAATGTGTGTGAAGTGAATACATTAAATATATTATCACTAAAAGTCACAATCAAAATATGCAAGTGTACCCAGGAGTGAAGATGGTGATGCTAGGGAAGGACCTCCCACGAGCAGGTTAGGTTTGTTAGCACATTTACATAAAGGTATTTATCAAATTATCTGGTTGTTACTTTGGAAAGTGTCCTGAGGCAGAAAGAAGGCTCCAGACACCTGGTATCTTGGAGAGTTTCAGTATTTCTAAAACTTTCCTACAACCCATTAACCTACTACAAAAAGTAAACGATTGTGAACTTGTATTCTAGGGAAAATGAGGACTGAGTGTGGCCCACCAAACCCTAAATTTCTTTAAAGAATCATGTTTGATTCTATAAAAAAGACATCTGCACTCAAATGTTTATAGCAACACAATTCACGATTGCAAAGATGTGGAAACAACCCAAGTGTCCATCAATACATGAGTAGATTAATCAAATGTGGTACGTGTATACCATGGAGTACTAATCAGCTATAAGAAACAATGGTGATATAGCACCTCTTGTATTTTCCTGGATAGAGCTGGAACCCATTATACTAAGTGAAGTATCCCAAGAATGGAAAAATAAGCACCACATGTACTCACCATCAAATTGGTTTCACTGATCATCACCTAAGAGCACATTCAAGAATAACGTTAATTGGGTGTCGGGCAGATGTGGGGGGGGAGGAGGGGATGGGCGTATACATACATAATGAGTGCGATGCTCACTGTCTAGGGGATGGACACACTTGAAGCTCTGATTTGGGGGGGATGGGGGGCAAGGGCAATATACGTAACCTAAATTTTTGTATCCCCATAATATACTGAAATAAAAAAATAATAATAATATTAATTTTAAAAAATCATGTTTGGCTTTAAAAGCCAGATACATTTTGTGTTCCTCTCTGTAATAGATCTGTTTTCATATAAAATAATGTTAAATTTATCAGTTTAATTAATTGATTTCCAAAAAAATCCTAAAGTAAATTCCCCAAGCCAGAAAGGGACACCGTGTGTGTGTCCCGTGCATCACATACTCCCTAGGAAGCATGGGAACCCAGTTTGAGTCTCACTTGGGAACTCCCGAAGCATGACTATTAGGAACACAAAGCCAAATGGAAGCATAAATACCAACCCACCTTTTCACAATCTTGCCTTGGCTGACCATAACTGACATCTTTTAAAGGTTCTCTTAAAAGGCTCCCTTGAATTGAGCGAACCCTGTGTAAATGTCTGGCTTTGTTTTCATAGTCTTCTAATGACCAAACACTTCATTCTAGAGCTATTTAGAGCAGCTGCATGTCATGTTTTATGTTTTTCGTCTAACATCCTTAGCAGCTCTAACTTGGAAGAAGTCATTACAAACAATGAGAGAAATTAGAGAGAAGAGTATTTTTAATGAAAATGATACTAATGTGCATTTCCATTTGTAGCTAAATAAAACAATAGAAATAAAATGTTCCATCTTTTAAATAAAATCCTAGGGAGGAGGGAGGTTGGGCTCAGATGACAGCTCAGCAGCCGGCCCTTCCCTTCCCTCGCACTGATTCCTACTCTTACGCCCTCTTCTCTCTCCTCCCCTTCTCCTCCCTCATGCCTTAACTTTTGGGCAAAAAGCCACATTGGGGCTGGGAGTAATTCTTTGCTGTGGTGGGTTTAAGTCAAACCTCTGACTCTCTTTCAATGCAAGGGTCCTGAAAATCCACGAAGAGTTCCCCTGAAACTCATATATTGAAGTCCTAACTCCTGGTACCCCAAAATGTGACTATATTTGGAGACAAGGTCTTTACAGAAGTTCTTAATGTAAAATGAGGTCAATAAAGGGGCCCTAATGTAATGTGACTGGTGTCCTTATAAGAAGAGGAGATTAGGACACAAACAGGTACAGAGGCAAGACTATGTGAAGACACAGGGAGAAGACAGCCATCTATAAGCCAAGGAGAAGAGCCTCAGAAGATGCCAACCCTGCCAATACCTTGCTCTAGCTTCCAAAATTGTGAGAAAATACATTTCTGCATTTAAGCCACCCTGTCTGTGGTACTACTCTACGGCAGCCCTAGAAAAGCAATATGGCCCATAAGCAAGAGAAGCAACTCAGTCACAACGAGGGAGAGGGTGGGAAGGAGTGCAGGTAGTGGATGGCAAACCGAGAGGGCAGCAACAGAGCAGCAGGCAGAGGGAGAATAAAATTCTGACAATCAGCTTTCGTTTTTAGCCCTAGGAAGGCTTCTGACTTGGCCCTGCAGTAGTTCCTCCCTCACATCGTCTAATATATTCTTGCACCTGGAGAGCAATGTCACCTCTCTTGCTGGCAGTAAAAGGCTTTCCAGAGCTCCACAGGAGGCCCAGCTCAGCCTTCCATAGGTCACTGCGCATGAAACACAGGCTGAAAACAGAGGACCCTTCACCCCTCCAGCATAAGCCGAGACAGCTCGTGTCCCCTGAGCCTGCAGGAAAGGCCAAGGCTTTGCCAGCTGCCCACCATGTAGCTCCCGCATCTCAAAAGGTCACAGAAAGCAAATCCTGTTTGTTTTACATTCAAAGCTGGTAAAATTTCTGACCTGGCTCAGGTTCAACTAAAATACTGGTAGCACGAGCTCTAAAAATGCATGAATATGTTCTCAGTTGTACCTGGCAGGGGGTTGGTGGGGGAAAAAAGAGGAAAATAGTTTCGATTTTGCCAAATAATGCCCAGGTGCCCCAAGTGAAGAGACCCTCTTCTCTCAACAGTGATTATGCAGAGGAATTGGTTCCTGAAAGGACCCCGAATCCAATCAACCCTGTTTTCTTTGCTATGATAAGGGCTTGCCAGGGAAAATCCATAATCCCAGCACTCATACAGTCTTAGTAAAATATGCCAATAAATCTTCAAAGAAAATCTGTCAGCAATGCTGTTTTAAATAAATAGAAAAACATATTACATGGTACAAATTCAAACATCATACCTCATTACTGCACAAATTCAGGTTTCTTCCAGGTCAAATTTTGTTCCCTAAATCTACCTAGAAGCCAAACAACAGCCCTAGTCCTCCTTCCAAGGCCACTGTTAAAAATTCCCTCAGTCAATTAGCATTTTCTGAGCACCTACTATGTGCCAGGCAGAGTGATAGAAATGGAAATAAACAGACAAATGAATAAAACCTGGCCTCAAAGAACTCATTATCAGGTAAAGTAGACAGACACATAAATCAATGTGGTGTTGTATGATACGTGCTCCACTAGAGGCAAAGTGAAAGAAGAGAATGAAACCAAAAAAGGTGATCTTCGTACTTGGGATTCTGAAGGCAGTAGAATTTTAACTTCCGATCAGAGAGGAGATATATATATATATAATGCTTTATAATCCCAACTCAGTCGAACAATCTCTGTCCACTGTCGACTGCCCTTCTCTTTCCTGCCCCCACAGTCTACACCACGACTGTGATTCAGCAGGTCTAGACTGGTTTCTGCCTTTCGAAGTCCTCAGAAGAGATGAGTTGGCACCACCTGAGGAGCAATGATTTTTTCCTTTCCATACTTGAACGAAAACAAGGTGGCTGGAAAATGTTAGATGTAACAGTAGAGAAAACCCGCAAGTGCTGTAAGGTGCTATTCTCAGGACCTCTGGGCTCCTGGCTTTAACTGCCCCGTGGAGCACGGGCCTTGGGACAGCAGTGAGGATGGTGGCCTGTGATGGAGAGACTTCCACATAGTGACGCCACAGACCTGGCCCCGACCTCCTTAGCCACTTAACTGGACACATTTTATTTAAGCCCATACGCTTCTCATTTCTCCTCTGTAAAATGGGGTCATACCATCTACCCTGCCTACCTCACAGGAAGCTTGGGAAATCAAAGGAACTGTGATAAGTGAAAATGCTCTTAGGCCTGAAAAACACTGCGCAAATGTAAGAGAAGGTTATAATTAACTTGGCCACAAAGCCGCCTTAGGGCTTGATTAAAATACACTGTACCCCTCTAGATCGACAAAGTGTGAATATGGTTAAAAAATAGGGACAGCTACTCCTAAACAGAGACAGTTGGTGTGTGGGCAAACCCCCATAAGCATTTTCTATGCCAGGAAACCTGCATATGCTTAGAAACTAGCACGTTTCGGTTGGCCTTATAGCAGCAGTGTAGGAGAGCTCGAAAAATTAAATCTGTAACAGGCAACTCCACTGCCAAACACAACTGTCCCAACTCCCAAGAAATATGCTGAACACCAACCCCTGTCAATGGAATAACATATTCCCTGCACTATCAGACAGGGAGCCCCACGCAGCAAACACACACATGACACATGCAAATAGAGCCTCTAGCAAAGTAACCACTGACCTATACGTTTCAAAGCCTATAAGTAAAAACCTTTTTAATAGGAGAAGGGTTCCAAATAGTGAAACTCTTTCCCCACCCTGACAGATGATTCACAAAAACAGTACTTTTTCTATCTGATTACAGTAAATTTTCCAATACAATGAATGCTTTGTTTGGTTGAACCATTTAATAGTCATTCGCACTCTCTAATGAAACTACTAATTACAAAATCTCTGCATTGCAGGCAATAAAAAAGGGTTGCTAACCTCTTTACAGTGCTTTAGTTCTGCCATCAACTAGCAATTACTCTTCAACAGCCCTCCCTCCTTTTCAGTGATTCTCACCTCAAACATCCCAATCAAATCTGAAAAAAACTGAAATCTACTCAAACATGTAAGTAGGCATATTGTGTATGCACACACACACACACACACACACACGCACACTCTAAAGCACACTCTATCCAGGAACTTGAAGAAGAAAAATAGGGGGTAATGACATGGATCCCAGAGGAACCCCCATATTCAGATTATTCCTTTGCACTGGCTAATTCAGAAAGAGCAGGGCTTCAGCTCACTGGACATGTAATTTTTAGTAATGTGGCCATTAAAACTAAACTCTACCACAACAAAAATATTTGATATATTATATATACATACTTAATAACAGTTTGTTGTACCAGAATACACTACATATATATTTATTTATAAATAGCTATCTGTTATCCATCAATCTCTCCAGTTGATGTCACCAAACAAAATAGAGGGAAATACTAAGGCATTATAAGACATGTTTGTTTCAGGATTGTTACGATTATGGCAGCTTCCAAGCCACCAGACCATCTCAGAGTAGCTAGCACACCCTATGCCCCAAGCTACTAGGACATCCTCACCTGAACCAGAGAAAACAGGAGTTAATCACTTCAACCATTCCAACCAAGGCTCTTTAATCAGCAGTGAAGTTTGTAGCTGAGGAAAGCAGTGTTTACTACGTGAACACAGACAAAAAGTTGGAAAGAGGTAAAAAATCTAGGATTCCAGTTTCTAAAGGAAGAGAAAAACAGAAAGATTGCATGAAACATTTTATTGTAGTTCATTAATTAATTAATCAGGAGTTAGACAACAGGCAACAGATTTAGACTAACTTTTGCCAAATCCAAATTAGGTTCAAAAGAGCCAAAATATTTTTCTCCCAGATTTGCAGGTTATAGATTTGGAATTTGGTGACTTATCTAATGCTCCAAAGGGTGTATCTCAAAGGATTATTTTAATAACTTGGAAAAGTACTCAAATAAAGCCTGTGAAAATTAATTTTATCTCCTTTCCAAAGACCCATGGAATGAAGTAAGAGCTGTAAAGGCACTTTTGTAGAAATATGTCTATCTATAAAGTAGCCAGATTATTTGAGGCATCTGTTTGTTTAAACAAACATCAAAATGTATACATTAGGTTGAATGTTCCTCAAAGCCTTTTAATGCTTTACATTTGAGTCCTATGTAATTATTGCATTACTCAAAACACATTTGGAATGCTTCTTTCGGAATAATTCTTAGAATTAGTTTATGAGCCACACAAGAAAATCAGTTAATTGTCATGCATTCTGCATATATAAATATATACACACATATGCATGTATGCAATACAGCCCTCATTCATATCAACAGAAGAGCTTCTGAGTGGAAAGTCTAAAAATAATTTATATTTAGTTATGCATGCTTTTGTATTTACATATGAATATAGGTGTTTGGAACTTCTATAAATTTATGTTAATTACAATAACACAACCACATGATGACTAGGGAGCCAGACTGAATCAGGAATATCTGGGAGACTGACCAGTTTTCCTCTCTCTCCCCACAAAATCCAGCCTGCCAGCTACTCTAAGCTGGTTATAGAAAATGCTAGTATCTCTCATACTTCCTAAGAAGAAGAAATGTGTGTCAGTGTGTGCCCTTATACAGAGTGCAAAGTGAGAACTGTAAAAGAAGAAAATGACCACTCAAACAAAAGGTCTAAAGGAACTTAAATACGTATCTATCCAGTAATTCCCAATCCAGCCTTACACAATACCTGGCCCAACCAAACATACTGCATCAGAAGTTATTTGGGGAAAAAAAAGATGGCATCGAGTTGGAGTCTCAGAATCTGCTTATTTTTAAGCTGCCCAGGTGATTATGATTGCAGCTTGAATTAAGAGACACCATTTTCATTTTACAGACACAAGCTCCAAAGGGGACAGTGACCCCAGTAAATGGCAGAGCTGGATGTAGAAATCAATGCTTTGACTCAACCCAGCACACTGATCTTTCAATTAAATGTCACCAAAGCTGTGATGAGAAATAATAACGCATTAATATAGTTGATACATGTGAAATTGTGATTTGCTATAGATCTATAATAGTTCAAATGAAGATCCCGTGCCCAATCAAGAGATTAGAACATTACTAAGTGTGGAGTTCCATTCTGATCTGCATCCCTCTTGGAGAGCCTCAGCTTATGGTCCTTTAACAATAAATTGCTAGCTGATTTAAGTCCATTAAGCAAGTTGACAATTAAATTCAGAATGAGTTAACATGTAAACCCAGAGCCTGTGAGAGAGTGAAAAAAGTAGCTAATTATAATGATGTTAAAAAAGGACTCTGTGTGGCCAGGCGCAGAGGCTCATGTCTGTAATCCTAGCACTCTGGGAGGCTGAGGCAGGAGGATCTCTTGAGGCCAGGAGTTTGAGACCAGCCTGAGCAAGAGCAAGACCACATCTCTACTAAAAATAGAAAAAATTACCCAGGCATGGTGGTGTGGGCCTGCAGTCCCACCTACTTGGGAGGCTGAGGCAGGAGGATTGCTTGAGCCCTGGAGTTTGAGGTTGCAATGAGCTATGATGACGACACTGCACTCTACCCAGGTCAACAGAGTGAGTCTCTGTCTCGAAAATGAAAAAAAAAAAAAGGACTGTGTAGCCAAAAAATACTCAACCCACCTACTAGCTTAAATTTCACATTAGAAATGTATTCCTTGCCTGGGCTCGGTGGTTCACACCTGTAATACCCACACTTTGGGAGGCTGAGGCAGGAGGATCGCTTAAGGCCAGCAGTTCAAGACAAGCCTGAGCAACACAGCAAGACCCATCTCAACAAAAAATTTAAAAATTAGTCGGGCATGGTGGCACATGCCTGTTGTACCAGCTACTTGGGAGGCTGAGGTGGGAAGATCACTTAGGCCTAAGAGTTCAAGGTTGCAGTGAGCTATGATCCTGCTACTGGACTCTAGCCTAGGTGACAGAGTGAGACTCTATCTGGAAGGAAGGAGGTATTCCTTTACCTTAAATCTTAGTCTCCATATCTGTAGCAAGTTCTCCTGGGAAGGGCCAGGCATTCAGCTTGATTGGTCATTTACAACTAAAAATAAAGGATCTGCTCAGATGCTTTTCTGAGATGAAGAGCTATGATAGGAAGGAAGGTAGAGAACTGTTTTAATTCATAGAAAAAGGAGGAAAATTAATATCAAGGGAGGGAAAGATTCTGAAAGAGAAAGCTGGGATCTCCAAAGACAAACTCCCCAGCTGTCCCTAGACCCAATCCTGCCACAGATGATAAGGATGTGTGGTCTAACTGGCTTTAGCAAAGTTAAGAGTTTTGTTTTGGTTATTTGAAACAGTTTTTTTTTGTTTGTCTTGGTTTTGGTTTGATTTTTGTAAATAAAGATAATGAAGAGGGGGCCAAAGACAGATTATTAAAAGAGCAAACTGTATCTGAAAGTTGAAGGCAAAGCCCAAAAGAAATTACAACTGGAAACTTTCAGGTATGTGCTTGCACATAAGGTGCTACTGGCAACAGAAAGCATTTTGTCAATCATCTAATACAGAAACCTACCTATCAATGACCCTGTTCAATCCACTCAAAATCTTGGTAGTTTTAAAGATAACAATAATAGTCTGCATTTGCTATGTGCCAGGTACTCTTCTAAGGCCTTTATTTATGTTAATTTATATTAATATTTATATTAAATCATTCAAACCTCACAATGAATCTATAAGGCAAATTACAAATATAATCTCCATTTCACAGATAAGGAAACTGAGACATAGAAAGGTTAAGTAACTTGCTCAGGGTCATCCACATTGTAAACACTGATGCTGAGATTTGGAAGCAATATAACTTTAGGGTCTACACTGTCCACTACTTACACTCTATAGAAGCTATTTAAAACAGTAGCCTAGGCCGGGCGCGGTGGCTCACGCCTGTAATCCTAGCACTCTGGGAGGCCGAGGCGGGTGGATTGCTCGAGGTCAGGAGTTCGTGACCAACCTGAGCAAGAGCGAGACCCCGTCTCTACTAAAAATAGAAAGACATTATATGGACAACTAAAAATCTATATAGAAAAAATTAGCCGGGCATAGTGGCGCATGCCTGTAGTCCCAGCTACTCGGGAGGCTGAGGCAGTAGGATCGCTTAAGCCGAGGAGTCTGAGGTTGCTGTGAGCTAAGCTGACGCCACGGCACTCACTCTAGCCTGGGCAACAAAGTGAGACTCTGTCTCAACAACAAAAAAAAAAAAAAAAAACAGTAGCCTAGACAAGCAACTTTATATAAAAATGTTTTAAAATTGTGTTAATGGCAAAAATATTTTTTAAATTGTGTTATGATAAGCCCAATAAATCTTGGATTTAAAACTTCCAGCCCTTTAAGAGAGCAGTTCTGTATTTAATCTGGTGTGAGTGATTAGGTTTAGGAAAACATTTTCCCATTGATATTGGGGAAATTTTTCAGTACCAAAAATTTCAAGTGGCATAGACTCTAACTTCAAACAAGTGAGTAAAGAGGTAATAAATTGGAGAGATACCTTCTGACTGGGAAAAAGTTGTGGAGATTCACATTACTGGTAAGGGAACTTGCAGCATGGTGCTCTTTTGGTAACACTGTGAATCAGAATGGAAAATCATGAATAGAAAACTTTGGCAAACTCAGATAAAGGAAATGGCTGGTTGTTTAAGGATAAAAATAAGTATATGATGGATAAGTTCTATAAGAAGAAATATCGTAGATACCAAGGTTGATGAGGTTTGGAGGAGACGTTTACAAATTTAACACGATGAAAATACTAAGATTTCAGGACCATGGACAGACCCCACAGAGCTCTATTGGTTAAAAAGCTCAAGGTGAGTCAGTTCTCTTCAATTTTGAAATAATAACAAGGATTAGATTAAGTAATCCTTGACAATACTTAAAATTTTTGAGAAAAAAGTACTTAACTGATCCTTTATTTCTTCAAATCTTGTTATACATGCATATAGATGAATATAGTATTTATTGTGCTAATCTCGATGTAGACAGTTTGTGTGTTGTCTTAATGCTAGCTGAAATATAGCATTTCATATTAGAGTTGAAAAAGAATGCATTGAATTATTACATGCACGCACAAATAATAACATACTAGCCACTGTAACAGATAAACTCTAAAATCTCAGTGGCTTAACTAAGTAGCTTATTTCTTGTTCATTTAAAGTCCAACTGGACAACAAGACAGAGGAGGTCATTGTTTCCTGTCATTCAGGGCTTCAGGCTTCCCAAGGTTTTTCCATCCTCAATCTTTGCCTTCCAATGTCACCTTGAGTGTTAGCATCCAAAGAGAAGACAGAAGAAAGAAGGAGATCCCACAGGAGGATTTTATGGAACAGACATGGAAGTGGAATATATCACTTTTTACTCACATACCACTGGCCAGAACTCAGTCACATGGCCACATGTATCTCTAACTGCAGACAATGCTGAGGAAAATAATCTGGCTGTGCACCCATAAGGAAAGGCACTCCCTGTTCAATGGGTAATCATTTGACCTACAATACAATTTAAATCACAGTATAGCAAAATATTTATGCTGGAACACTACTCCATCAAACTATTACCTGCTCAAATCTGTGGAAATGCCAATTATGAGAAGCAGAGCAAGAGTCTGGCCAAGAGGCTAAGCATTTTATATATTCCCCTCCAGACACAGTGCCTGAGGTCATCAATGCCAGTGGCAAGATACAGCTTTGTTGCCCGGGGCCACCATCAACACTTACACTTGCCTTCACCTACCTGGTCACTCCTTTGGATACCAGGTTATGAAGGAGAGATAAGAGTACAAAACAGGAAAACAGGCACATCCCCAATTCAACCCAGCACCATGAGGCAGCATCCTGGAATGCCTCGGTTGAAAGAACACTGCAAAAGGCAATAGTTCTAGTCTGGTTCCACTCTTTACTAGCCAGGCAACAGATGATAAATTTTCTTGAGTCTTGGGCCCTCCATATGTAAAATGGTAATAATCATATCTCCTCTCCATGCCACACATATTGGTGAGGTGGCTCAGGGTTTGATTGTTGAAAAAAAAAGTACTGATGAAAGGATCTGATTGAGAGAATAAGCAGCTACTGACAGAGAGAGAACAAGTAGGTGACAGGAGATTAGGGAGGAAAGCAATCCATTGAATAAGCCCAGGCACCGCGACAGTCGTGGAAGAAAGAAGCAATAACCTAAAAGAGAAAAATCATAAGCTAAAAAATTCCCAAGAGCTTGGAAAAATAAAATTGGTCATGATGCACACTCTGAAAAACATTTTATAGAAATTCAGAACCTACTTGCTTACAGATAGAATCAAGTGTATTCCCAGACTCATACCAGAAAGGTAAAGAAAAAAGTCAAAAGTTAGGTGCAATTACAGGTGGCAGTAAATGGCATTTCTCACATGGTTTCCAAATTGAAACCTAGTTTCCCACCTATTTCTGAGTAGTTGGCAAAGGTGAAATTATACACCACCTGCTCCACTAACTTGCACCTGTTACTCTTTGTCTCTAGAACTTGCACAGGTTTTCTTGGAATTTTGAGACCTTATAATCCCCCACGGAAGAAATAAAAGAGGCTAATGACTTCCACACCTTCTCACGAAACCTGCAAAATGACTGCCTATAAATGTGGCCAATAATTTTTACACAATACCCAGACTCTCTTTTTTCCAAGAAAGGAAGGTTTGGTAACTTTAATTTCTACATTAATTGTAGAAAATATTTGTTGCCAAGAGGTTACCAGAAATTCTTGGACTTTGTTTTCCAGAAAAATTTACAATATAATAGACAAAGAAGACTGATTCTGCACTACTATAGGTCCTCAGTCATTTAATCAGAGGCTCTGAAATGCAGACACAGTGCAGCATTTTTTAGGATGACAAGGCAAGAATGTGGCTATTCAGCCTGAAAATAAAGCAGCTTTATCTCAAAAAATGACCTGAATGTCATCAGAGCCAAAGCACCCTAAGATTCTAATTAGAGTGATGCTATTAAATGAAAAACTGCAGAAACCATTGGTTAAAGGATCCCTACAGGAGGCAGCAACTAGTAAGAGAGGTTTGAGGATGAGCTGACCTATCTTTCAAAAAATAAAACCTGTTTAAACTTTTCAGAGCACCATACTTCAAGACCCAGAATATGACAGTCCATCTAATACGGGAGGGCAAAATGTCTCAGAATGTCCAACCAATCACCAGCCACCTGGTGCTTAGAATAGCTAGGCTACTCTGACCAGAGTTCCTTTTTATAAAACAGAAAGCAAAACCACCATACATAAATAGAATGTAGTAAGGTTCATTCTCCAATCCTGCGTTCTTCAGAGAACTCCCATTAATTACTCAATAATAAGATGCTAAAATGCTATAGAAACTCTCTTCTAAAAAGCTTAAAGCACTTTGCCCAAATTATCCCACAAGCTTATAATGTGAGCAAGATGATTGATAACTTGTGTCAAGAAAGACAGTCTCAGATTTTTACTTCCTGCCTCACCTAAAACACGTGTTGCTTCCATGTTCCTTTCTTTCCACCTTTTTCTCTACCTTCCTTCCTGCTTTGACCCTTTCCAGCAATTGCTCCAATAATTCTATTCTCTCCACTTTTTTCTGCACCATCAGTTTTGCTCCCACCTATGAACCTTTCCATCAACCTACAAATATGCTTTTATTTCTCCAATTTGAAAAGATAATCTTTTTAAGTCTCTCTTGACTTAACTTTCTCAGTCCAGCTGCCATTCCTTTCTTTACATTTACAACAAAACTTTTGGAAACTAAGAAGAGGGGAGGTTAGGAGGGAGGTGAGGGATAAAAATCTACCTGTCAAGTACAATGTACACTATTCTGGTTATGAGTACACTGTAAGCCCTGACTTCAGCATGATATAATTCATCCACATAACAAAAAACACTTGTACCCCCTAAATATTTTAATAAAATAAATCAATTAATTTAATTTTTTTTAAAGTTGTCTACACTCATTGTCTCCGATTCCTCTCCTCTTCCCATCTACTCTTGGACCTACGTTGGTGAAGTTTTTGCCCCACTGAAATCAATGACTTCCACATTGAAAAATCCAAAGTTCAAGTCTCAGGCCTCATTGTACTTGACCCATTCACAGCACTTCATCCTGGTGTCGACTTCCTCCTCATTGACACACTTTCTTCACTTGGCTCCTAGGACAGCACGCTTTCCTAATGCTCCTCTTACTGCCCTGGCTGCTCCTCCCAATCTCATCTGTTGATTCCCCCTCATCTCCCTGAGTTCTAGCAAACTGGTGCTCCTCAGGGCTTAATCCTAGGACATCTTCTCTTCCAGGTTATGCTCTCTCTTTGAGTGGTCTCTCCCAGTCTCATGACTTTACATACCATGAGCTGATGACTCCTCCACTTACATCCTCAGCAAGTCTTCTCCCCTGAAACCAGTCCTATACAGACATCTAACTCTTGATGTCTCCACTTGTGCATCTAAAAGGCATCTCTGAGGTTATCATGTCCTAAATAGGGGATCCCCAAAACAAGACCCTGCAGTTCTATCCAGCATAGTTAATGGCAACTCTGTTCTGTTAGTCCCTGTTGAAACCTTGGTGCTGTCTTTGACTACTCTTTTTCTCATCCACCCTGCATCTGAGCCATTAACCAACCCCGACAGCTCTCCATTCAAGGTACGCCCAAAATCCAATCTTTCCTCCCAGCACTGGAGTTATAGCCCCCACCTTTGTTGGCTATCTCCTTGCTCCTATATGTGCCCCATTGTCATCTATTAACTCAGCTACCCAAGTGCCCCTTGTGAACCATAAATCTGATCATGTCACCCCTCTTCTCAAACCCTGCAATGCCTCCCATCTCACTCCTTCCTATGCCCTTCAGCTCCTACATGGGGTGGCTGTTTACTTCTCTGGCATGATAACCCACCGCAAACCCCCTCACTTGCTCCACCCCATCCATGTTGCCATCCTCATTTTCTACAACATGCCGCCATACTCTGACATCAGAGCCACTGCCTTATTATTCCCTCCACTTGAAACGTTTTCCCCTGAATAGCCCCATAGCTACTTGCTCACATCCTTCAGGTCCTTTAGGTCTTGACTCAAACAAACATCAGCTTGTCAGTGAGGTCTTCCCTGGCCACCACATCTGCAATTTCAGCACACCACCTCACATTTCCTATCCCTCTTGTACGCTTTGTTTTTTCTCCTTAGCGCTAATCTCTATCTAATGTATTACATATTTTACTTATTTATCTTTTATTGCCTATTTTCTCTCACCGGAATAGAAGCTCCATGCATGCAGAGGGTTTTGCCTATTTGGTGAACTACTGCACCCTCAGCCCCTAGTATAAACCTTGACACGTAAGTATTCACCAAATACTTGCTGAGTGAGTAAATATATAACTTACCCAGACATCATGAAGGAGAAGAACAGAGCAGAAATTGTCATTCCACTGGAAAAAGTCACCATCCTCTCCCATATCATATGGACCTCGGACCTCACCTGCACATAAGTACATTCAGCACAGGGAGACTCTGTGTGTCCCCAGCCTTCAAGTCAAGAACCTCAGCCAAGGAGCTTTGTGCTACCTTCTGTAAGTTTCCATCACCCTCCACCTCTAGCTATACCACTTCGTTCAGGGCCTTTCCCAGTTCCTCACTAATACTGTATCTAAGCCCACTCATGTTTCTTAAACATCAGCATTCAGACTACGAGAAGATTTTTTTAATTAATAGGGCAACCAAGAATAACTGTAATTGAGTAATGTTTGAGGCCAAGGGAACTAATCCTGTCATCCTCTATCTGGGAATTCTTTCATTAAAACAAGTTGAATTTCTTTTGACTTCAGCTATAACAGTAGATGTAAGACCTCCTGGAATGTATATTTAGCATGTTAAAGAACTTTATTTTAGGACTCATCACCTTGAGAGAGTCTATTTCTTTCTTCTAAATAATGAGGATCTCAATACTGGGATATCATTATTGTTATTCCTAAATGCACTTCACTACCTGGAGATGATCTATCTTCTGTGAAGAAGCCATTATGGTCTCTGATGCATCTCCCTTTTTAGCAGCTTATTGATCTACAAGTGCCCAGCCAGCCACCACACCACTACAGATATGTGTAATAGAAGCTGAGACAGGCGCACTGCTGGGATAGAAACAGAAATGTCCTTCTTTGAAATGTTAACAACTCTGCTGACCCAAAGAGATGAAATGCCACCTTCAGTTTGGAATAAATCTCTGGGTTCCTATGGGTTTTAAAATAAAATAAACATACATAATAAGACAGTTTTCCAGGGTATGGGTTACCCACCATTTTATGAAACTCATATTACTGTATAACTCATCGATAATTTTTGAAATTATTTTTTACAATTAACGCCAGCTGTTCAAAACACAAGTTTAACTGGAATGCTTACCCAATGGTTACTACTGAATGTACAATCTGAATTTTGACCTGTAGCACTTTATACAACTTGGACAGAAAGTGCTGGAAATCATTTCCCAGTTTAACCTGGCATAGATAACTAATATAAATCCAGGAGTCACAGTAGCACAGAAAATGTTTTCTTGATATGAATCATTTATTCAACCTAGTTTAGAGAGCCATGCAGCTGCATCTATATTTATCTGCTGAAAGCAACAGAATTACCTTACTTATCCAAATTAGATGGCAATGGGCTGTGTCCTTAGATTTATGGCTAAAGCAGAAGTCCTTAAAACCTGACTGTGAGATGACCCAGCCTGAAAAACAGTCGCTGGCATTTCCAAAGAGAATCTGCTTCTCTGTGAGACCCTGAGGAGTGAACCTCTCTCACATGCATTGTTGAAGTGGAACTTGGTGGTCTTCACAAGCAAAGATGTGTTGTCTGGCCAGGACATCGTTCTGTCTCCAGATGCCCCTGTTGGGGATGAATGTTTTCTGTGAGTAATGTTCACAACCACAATGGAGCCAGATGCACCAGACAATCAGAAGCAGATACTTGCCATGTTTTCCCAGCCCACTCCTTTTGAAAGTCATGAAAAGTGAACTGAGAAATGAACCAGAGATGGGGCAATTATAGGAGACACAGCCTGTTTTCCGGTCGCTATCTGACCAAAGTCACTATCAGAGCAGAGACAAGGAGCCTGCCCTAAATAAACAGTTGAGAGGGAGGCACCATGGAGACAACCTAAAGACATTACTGATGATAAACATTGAGAAACTTGGAAACATATCCTGAGGGGATAGTCAGATATGCCAGTAAAAGACCCAGAAGTAAATTTGCAAATTCTGATATCCATGACAGGAACGAGAAATGTGGAGGTAGACTTCTCTGCAGCCAGTGATGCTCTGGGTGGGAGGACCAGGCTGGGAAAGGCATGAAGAGGACAGAAAGTGGACAAGATCATAACGAAGAGGCCTAATCCAGGAAAAATGAAATAGTCTAGACTTTAAATTCTCCTCTTGTGAGTCAGAAATATGGATGCTTTAAGAAAATACAAACCTTAAAAAAGGAAATAAATTGAAGTTTATCACATGCATTACAAAACGAGTCACAGCAGGGTTCCTTTCCATAGTGAGTCCCCCTAGTCCAGGGAACTTATGAGTCTTTTTAAAATGAGATTTCCAGATCTACTACATTAACTGAGATCAACCTTCCTTCATTCAGCAATATATTTATTAATTACTTATTATGGGGCATTGTGAGCAAAGGCTCCAAACAGCTCACCCTGTTTGGACACCCAGGAGTTCTTCACAACTGGAGCAAAGCACGCTGGTGTGGAGAAAAGCATGAAAGAGAATGAAGTGGTGAAATGCGGCAGGGAGGAACAGGGAGGGGGCATGTCGTTGACCTGTGTGCCATGTGCCGTGGTTGGGGGTTTGAACCTTATTCTAACTGGCAGGCCATAGGGAGCCACTGAAGAGTTTTAAGCAAAGTGATAATGTGATTAGAGTTGCATGTAAGAAAAGTCACTCTGAATAGAAAGACTTGACAAGAGATGAAATCAGAGAAGAGTGAAACCAAGCAGAGAGTGCTGCAAGAGTCCAGGTGGTAAGGACCTGATGATGGCAGCAGTATTCGGACAGGACGGGGAGATGGGCATAAAAGCTATTGGGAGGGAAAGTGACTTGTTCACTGCTTAGATGAGTAGGGCAGGAGAGAAGAGAGCCTTGAGGATGACCCTCGAGTTCCTAGCATGGGCACATGGAGAGGCAATGATGTTATTCCCCCAGATGGAGGAAAATGAAAGAGAGATGAGTCTGGGGAAAAAAGATGAAATAGATTCTTTTGGACCCATGGGTGATGGCAGTGGAGATATCCACCAGGCAGGGTGTTTGGATGGAAAGTCTGGGCTAGAGATTCCCAAGGCAACTAGTCATGAGCGTAAAAGAAAATGGCCTTAGACATGGCTGGGACTGATCGAGGAAAAGGTGGAGAGGGGGAAAGTGAAGTGGAATCCTGGAGAACACCCACACAGGCTGAGGACAAGCCAGCAAAGGAGAGGGAATGAGCCAGAGCTAGAAGCAGAGCTGGGAGAGAATGGTGCCTTGGAAGCCAGAGGAGGTGAGGTTTTCAGGAGCAGGGCCTGAAAGTGCACGGAGGGTGCACATGAACACAGGAAGAAAGCCAGGCGAGGAGAGAAACCACAACTAAAAGGAACAAGTGGCCAAGCAAGAGTCACCTTCTGCTTCACTGGTGTTAACATTTAGGAGGGGGTGAGAGAGAGGAGGCTGAAGACACAGAAGCCAGCCTTTTCCAGAGCGGAAGGCCATTCACTAAGGCAGTGTGAGGCGTCTGCCTCCTTGCACAGCACGACAGACAAAGCAGCTCATCCACGTGGGACCGTCAGCGCAGGCCTGTCCCGGGCATCTCTTCCAGCCCTGTGGCTACTGAAACACGAGCACTGAAAAGATTCTGCTTCAGCACCCCTGAAGTCCCTTGGGACTTTCATGATCCCTTAATAGCCTCATGCCAGGTTTGATTTTTTAAAACATTATCAGGTGAAAATGGAACCCTTGCTAAAATTCTCATGGGATTTTTCTGTTCCAGCTCTAGTTTGTATAAACAGAGCAGGTGGGAACACATTACCATAACGCAGGGGCTCCTGGTTGAAACCATCTTCATAATTTTTATTTTTTTTTAATTTTAGCTCATTGGGGGGGTACAAAAGTTCAGGTTATATATATTGCCCATCTCCCCGAGTCTGAGCTTCAAGCGTGTCCATTCCCTAGACACTGCACATCGCACTCATCATGTAGGTATGCACCCATCTCCTCCCCCCACCCCCATTACCCCCCAGTCAGAACTTCAAGCGTGTCCATTCCCCAAGCAGTGCGCATCGCACTCATCAAGTAGGTATACACCCATCCCTTCCCTCCAACCCCCACCTCTGTCCGATACCCAATTGGTGTTATTCCCAAATGTGCACTTAGGTGATGATCAGGGAAACCAGTTTGCTGGTGAGTACATGTGGTGCTTATTTTTCCATTCTTGGGATACTTCACTTGAGTGAATGGGTTCCAACTCTCTCCAGGAGAACCAAAGAGATGCCATATCGCCATTATTTCTTATAGCTGAGTAATATTCCATGGTACACATATACCACATTTTGCTAATCCATTCATGAATTGATGGGCATTTGGGTTGTTTCCACATCTTTACAATTGTGAATTGGAAACAATATGGAGATACCTTAAACAGATTCAAGTAGACCTACCATTCGATCCAGCAATCCCATTATTGGGTATCTACCCAGAAGAACAAAAGTCATTCTATAAGAAAGACACCTGCACCCGAATGTTTATAGCATCTTCATAATTTTTAGAATAAATGATCTATACCTTATTCATCAGTAATAAAACTACTTAAAATTTTACTGACATTCTTTACTCAGTTTCAGAAGTGATATGAAAATTGCTAAAGAAGGAAAGTCTAATTCTGATTTTTTTAATCAATTCTCACCTTTTTCTTCACTAGTTCTCACTGAATTCTGAATGCAATTTAACTGAAGGTTAAATGCCTTCTGAGAAGCTTGTACTTGATCATGGTTTGTCCCACACACTCCATAGTTACTGTCTCAGTGCCCTATCTATTTAAAGTTTAACACATGACCAAGTTAATTGAAGGGATGACTTTAGGTCAACTTTCTGGCCCTTGGAACTCTTGATTTTTCTCCACAAGCAGCAGGAAATTTAAAAAGGAGGAAGTGACTTGTACATTAGTCTCTATCTTGTCAATCAATCATTTTAAAGCCCAATTTCCTTGTCTTGCATCACATCAGAAGTGAATAAAACAAAATTCGATTCTTTCTGCACCCTTCCCCATCAGCTCTTTTCAGTGAAAACTGTTGGTTAGACGTTACCTGACTCCTCTCCTCTAAATGCCTATTGTTACTACTTGCAAAAGTCAGTCACAGACTGCCTCAAAGACAAAGTTTTCTAAGAATTTTCCTTAAATAGCCTGTATCTTGTACACTGAACAATACAGTCTGAATAAAATCTAGCTTTTTTGTCAGAATTGTAACAATCGTCCCTATAGCGTGAGTGTTCACGCATGTGTGTGCCATATTTGCTTCAGATATTTTTGTTTGTTTGTTAAAATAAAATGTCACAGATACTTTTAAAGCCCCCGGCACCCTCCCCAATTCCATTTCTTTCCCTTTTCTTGAGAAAGGTAAACACCATCCTTCATTTTGTCTTTATTAGTTTCACGAATATTTTTACACATACAATGCAAATATGTTTCTGTAAATATCTAATCTTGTTTTACCTGGTTTTGAACTTCATATCAATGGCATCCTATTCTACATTTCATTCTGCACCCTATTTTTTTCACTCAGATTTATGCTTATCCACTTGGAAATATGTGGATCTATTACATTTATTTTAAATATACAGTGATAGTTTCTCTCATATGACTATACCATACTTGATTATGCATTATCTTATTAATGGACATGTAAGGGCTCTTTGTTTATCTATGTTACCATCACAAACAGTGGTGCCACGGACATTCTTGGGTGGGTTTCACATGCTCATGATCAGAAGGGCCAGGCCACAAGTTACGCGTGTCTTCAGCCTCGCGCGAGAGTGTGTAGCTGCTCTCCAATGTCGTGTCAGTTGGCAGGCAGCAGCACACAGCATGGCGCGTCTTTCAGGTAAAAACAACCCTAGCCCAGCCAGGCCTGTGAAATACGCCTGGGGAAATAGAGTTGCATTGCCTAAATGGAATCACTATTATAAAGATGAAGAGAAATTGAGGGCAAAACTGAATGAGAGATACTCTAGAGCAAATAAAGTGTCCACCAGAGTGAGGTTCAGAATATAGAACAGCAGGGCATTTGAAAAAGCAGGAAATGATATAAATGTATGAAGATGACCTAATATAAAGTAAATTGCCTTTTCTTGGCAAAATACTTTGACGCCAAAAAAAATCAATTGAAATAATTCAGATACTGCAGTCTCCCATAAAAGCAGCAAATCTGTCAAACTTCTGTGAATGCCCACAGCAGCTTGTACTCAGACGCAACATCACCTGCAGACGATTCCTAGTGACTTCTGGAAGGACCTTTAAATGTCATCTCTGTGCATACAAATTTGCAAAAATAAACTTTTTTCACCCTTGAATCACCTGTTCGCTGCCTAGTTTATATATATACTTGCTATTTTAAAATATTGTACATAGACATATGGAAATAACTTTCATCGGAAATCAAGCAGGTTGGGGGGGAGAGGATGGGTAAATTCCATACCTAACGGGTACAAAGCACACTATGTGGGGGATGGGCACACTTACAACTTTGACTCAAATAGTGCAAAAGCAATTTACATAACCAAAATGCTTGTACCCCCGTGATATTCTGAAATAAAAAATAAAAATAAATAAATAAATAATGTGCATAGAATATCTCTGCTATGATTTATAAAACTCTGGTAGCAATGGCTGCCTCCTAGGAGAAGGACAGGGAGTCAGGATGAGGGGTGGAAGGCAGACTAGAGAAGTATTACTTAGGCAGAATTAATTAATAATTTTAGAATGAAGCTAATACTTTGTCCTCTCAATCCACAGAAACCTAAAAGCACCTCAGCATCACTTGTAACATTTTCTGCAAAGCATGCCCTAACTGCTCCCAAATGGAGTCTAGTCACCCAGGCCCGCCAGCATGTAAATCTCCCGAAAAACCAACCATGGGACTTGTATTTGTGAGTGACTTACACATTTCCTTCCTTTTTTGCTCTTTGAGGACAGGAACAATGGATTTCACTCAAGATCCTTCACCCCAAGTAATGTGCCTGGCATAGTTAGTGCTTAATAGATACTTTTAGAATAAGTACAGTGAAATGTTCTTTATCATTCAATGAGTTTAAATGACCCAAAGAGTGTATTCATTACTTTTACTTGTTTTATGTAGTGGTGCTATTTAAAAGTTTTGTTTAGAAAAAGGAGAAAACTCTAATGCTCAAAAATGTTTCAATGTAAGCCCTATGAGGGCAGGAATTGTGTCTGTTCTATTAACTTCTGTATCTCAAGCATACTTGGCCTAGTACCTAGCATATTAGTAGGGGCTTAATAAATATGCTGAATGAATAAAGAGGCTTGACTATGAAGTATTCTACACATTGAACAGAACCCTGGTCCTTTGATTAAGTGTAAATTTATTTACGTGTTTTAATTGGTGTAAGACATACACAGCATAAAATTTACCATTTTAACCATTTTTAAAGTTCAGTGGCTTTAGATACATTCACATTGTTGTGCATCTATCACCACTTTTCTCTATTAGGTTTTTAAATTTTTAAGCCCAATCTGCAAATTTGCATTGCAAATCATTAGAAAGAGAAAAAAGTCATTTTTATTACATGATTGTATAATGGTAAGAAATTAGCTCTTCCTGTTTGAAGCTAGCACCCGAGATGATCCCTTTAGAAATCTCTCTCTGTCTTTGTCTCTCCATTCCTTTCTCTGTCTTCCCCTCCCCAGGTTCCCTTTCCCCTCTTTTCATCTTCTTTCAACCACGTACCTCTTATCTACTCTCTATCACCCAAATGTAACTTTCTCATCAAATGTTAGAGTGTGAAAGGGCTTGGAGTTTATAGAATCCACAACCCATTATTTTGTATATGAGGAAACGAAGTCCTATAGAAGAATGTACACATTCTCCCAAAAACAGCAGATGTCCAGTCAAGACTATAAAGTTTCCATCTATTCATCCTCCAAGTCAGTCACTCACTCCCTTCTCTCTGTGTGTATTGTTTTTGGGGTAGTAAGTTATAAAAGTATCTGCATCCGAATAAACAGTTGTGACTCTGACGTCTAACTTCTAGATTGTGTGTGTGTGTGCGTATGAAGGTTCAAACTAACCCAGAGTTTGTTCGGCATTCCGCCTGAAGTCCCAGGATTACCCACGTTAGAGAGGGAGAAAATATCTTTAACTGACAATCCAAAGTGGAATATATGGAATCGATCCTATAATTCATCCTTACCAACCCTACAGTAAAAGAATAAATTAACTGACCTTTCTTGATTTTGTTGACTTAATAAAAAGACCTCACTCCCGCATTCCCTGACCAGCTGATTCCCGATCCAGTTGATGCAGACATGACTTCCTGAGGAAGAGCCTGATCCAACCACATATGGCAACGAACTTGGGAAACTGTGAGCTAGAGAGTAAGCTCCCTTAGGACAAGAACCAACTTGCCTCTTTGTCCTCTCTCCTCGCCTAGCAAAGAGCTGTGCACACAGCAGATGCTCAAAACACATCTCTTGGCTGGGCACGGTGGCTCGAGCCTGCAATCCCAGCACTTTGGGAGGCCAAGGCAGGAGGATCATTTGAGGTCAAGAGTTTGAGACCAGCCTGGGCAATAGCAAGACCCTGTCTCTACAAAGAAAAAAATTAGTGGGACAGGGTGGCATGTGCCTATAGTCCTATCCTCTCAGAAGGCTGAAAAGGGAGGATCGCTTGAGTGCAGGAGTTCAAGGCTACAGTGATCACACCACTGCACTCCAGCCCAGGCAACGGAGCAAGACCCTGTCTCAAAAAAAAACCAACAACAAAAAAAAGCCATACATCTCTTTACCCCATCCATTCATTTGCCCACTGAATCAAGGGAGTGCATGCCATATATAAAAGATTATGGGGGCTCACATGTGTTTGCTTATCTGTCTGTATATCTTAGGTTCAAGATTTTTAATCAATCAACCAACAGTTTTTCAGGACCTACTAAGTACAGAACCCCATATGCATTTTAGAAATTAAATAGTTACAGCTCACACCTGTAATCCTAGCACTTTGGGAGACCGAGGTAGGAGGATCACTTGAGGTCAGGAGTTGAGACCAGCCTGGGCAATAGCGAGACCCCATCTCTACAAAAAAATTTTAAAATTAACTGGGCATAGTGGTTCATGCCTGTAGTCTCAGCTACTTGGAAGGCTGAGGCAAAAGGATAGCTTAAGCCCAGGAGTTTGAGGTTGCAGTGAGCTGTGATGTTGCCACTGCACTCTAGCTCTAGCAACAGAGCAAGACCCTGTAGAAAAGAAAAGAAAAGAAAGGAAAAGAAAAGAAAAGAAAAGAAAAGAAAAGAAAAGACAAGACAAGACAAGACAAGACAAAGAAAAAAAATAGTTTCTGCCTTTCAGGAGCTCAATAAAGAACGCAGACAGAAGCTCAGGCTCTGAGGTGCTCAGCTAATGAAACCACGTGAACTCCAGTGTACATTAGGTTTGCCCTTTCTTTTCCCCACAGCACCCAAAGCCTCCCTATGTCATAAAATTAAAAGTAATGGAACTAAATTCATGCATCACTTAAAGACAGGGATATGTTCTAAGAAATGTGTTGTTAGGTGATTTCAGCAAGCAACATAGAGTGTACTCACACAGATCTAGATGGGCTAGCCTAGTACACACCTGGGCTGCGTGGTAAGGCGAATTGCTCCTACACTCCAAACCCATACAGCAGGTTACTATACTCAATACTGAGGCAGTTGTAACACAATGGTATGTATTTGTGTAGCTAAACATAAAAAAAGGTACAGTAAAAATACAGTACAAAAGCTAAAAAATGATACACCTGTATGTACAGGGCACTTACGATGAACGGAGCTTGCAGGACTGCAAGCTGCTCTGGGTGGGTCAGTGAGTGGTGAGTGAACGTGAAGGCCAAGGACATTACTGGGAACTATTGCAGACTTTATAAACACTGGACACTCAACGTATGCTAAATTTATAAAAAATTGTTTTCTTCAATATATTAACCTTAGCTTACTGTAACTTTTTTACTTTATAAACTTTTAAATTTTTAAACCTTTGACTCTTTTGAAATAACATTTCGCTTAAAACACATAGATAGCTGTACAAAAGTATTTGCTTTCTTTATATCCTTATTCTATAAGCTTTTTCTGTTTCCTATTTTTAAAAAAATTTTGGTATCAGTGTTTTCAAAAGAGTAGGAATAAATAAATAAACTTTTTTTTACTTTTTAAATGTTTTTGTTAAAAACTAAGACACAAACACATACATTATCCTAGGCCTACACAGGGTCAGGATTGTCAATATCACTGTATTCCACCTCCACCTCTGGTCCCACTGGAAGGTCTTCGGGGCAATAACACACATGAAACTGTCATCTCCTATGACAACAATGTCTTCTTCCGGATACCTACTGAAGGACCTGCCTAAAGCTGTTTTACAGTTAAATTTTTTTAATAAGTAGGAGTACACTCTAAAATAATGATAAAAAGCACAGTACAGTAAATACAGAAATCAGTAACACAGTTGTTTACCATCAAGTATTATGTACCATATATAATTATCTGTACTAGACTTTCATACGACTGGCAACATAGTAGGTTTGTTTACACCAGCATCACCACAAACATGGGAGTGATATGTTGTACTACAACATCTATAATGTCACTACAATGGAAATTTTTGCTCCATGGTAATCTTATGGGAACACCATCGTCTATGTGGCTCAGTGCTGACCAGAGGTTGCTATGTGGCACAGGCTATATTTCATTTTTGGCTTACTCGTTATTCTTTGCGCTTCCTAAAGGCAGTCTCTTTATGGCTCACTGACCATGTGCTATATTATACACTGATTAGTTTTTTAGATATTATTTTTATTCCATAGGTATTTATTTATAGTCATCTCTCCTCCCTGGAATGTAAGCTTCTCCATTTTGTTCAACACTGGACCTGATGCCCAGCCCATATGCCCTCAGTAAATATTTGTTGAATGAATGAATGTGTCCTTCATGTCTATAACTTCAGCATCTACCACAGTGAGCACAGTAAATACTCAAAAATTGTATGACAAAATGTGTATGAGTTTTGGTCAGTGGGTCTCCAAACAAGGTGTGTGAACCACCTTAATTTAGAATTAAGATTCTAAAAGTATTACTTACTCTTTATTTTCACTTTGGGAAAAGGATACGTCAGTGTCTTCTCCACCCTGCCCCTGCCCCAACAGATTCTAAGGTGACCACAGAGTGCAGTGGGTGAGTTCCCAAACCTAGAGCCAGAATCCATGTTCTGACATCCTTGTTTCCTAACTGTGAGACTTGGCAAGTGTTTTTACCTTAATGTGCCTCAGTTCCCTCAACCATAGAATGGTAATTAAAAATAATATTAATACCCACTTCACAGGGCCATTACAAACAATCGATTAGCTAATATGTGTACAACTTTTAGAATAATATCTGACATCAAGTTTCACTATTATTATTATTAATCTCTTTCCCACCATGTCAACTATGCAAGTGATTTTTAATGGAGTCAAGGAGAGGGACAGAAGGGAAGATGAGAATTCTGTGAGTCAATGATGGACAATTAATAAAATACAGATTTAGTGTAATTGACCTCCTGCCCGAAACATTCAAAGAACAAAGTTTCTTAAAGTGTAGAATAGTATAGTTAAATTTAAGCCCAAGTTACCATGTCATTGCCCTCATCTGAAACAAAGTATGTCCTATTTTTTTGTAGAGGCCGTATGATCTACGTAGCAAAGTCCAAGAGAACTTTCCCTGATGATGGGAATGTTCACTGTAACCTGCACTGTCCAATACTATAGCCACTAGCCACATGTGGCTATTCAGCATTTGTAATGTGGCAAATGAAAGTAAGAAAATGAATTTTTAATTTTATTTAATTTTGGCTATTTTAAATTTAAAAAGCCACCTGTGGCTTGTGGCTACCCTATGGGGCAGCACAGCTCTAGGGGATGTGATACACAAGCTCCTTAACTTGGTGCCTGACAGTGCTTCATCTCCTCGCCCCAGAAATCAACACCCACAAAGCCAAACTGCCATTTCACACCTCCACGCCTCTGAAGCTGGTCCCTTTGTCTGAGATGCCTCTCCTCCCCATCCACCTCCAAACCTCATCAAAGTCTTGTTCGGATTTCATTTCCTCGGGACAAGTGTCCCCAGCCCCTTCTCACCTTACCTCGTCGTCCCACTGCCACACAGTCTACCATTGCTTCCTCTGTGTTTCTACGAATCTCTTTCTGTTGTCGCTGTCATCATCTCATGTTGTAATTTATTCTCGGTGACACTCACAGACTATGAGAATTTTGAGAACCAGGTGTTATCCATCCCTTCATCCTAATGATGTGTGCCCATCACATAATACATGTGCAATAAATTATTGCTGATCACATTATTAATTTTTAAATATGTGCAATGTTTTATTAAAATTATTTTCACAATATTGACAACCATTCTGTGATTGTGGAAACATTTAGGTCAAAGTCCATTTTAAGGCAAATTTTCAAATAATTAAAATAATAAGTAGAGTTAACTCTCTACTTATTTCAAACCATATCAATATAACATCTCAGTACAAACCAAAGAATATAAATGTTCGCTTAGAGTTCCCTGGCACAAAATCCTACCTATAACTACTCCTCCTAAGGTTCTGAAAGTCTCTTGAATTTCAGAAACTGGTCTTGTCATTGATCTGGCCCCATTGCCTGCAGGGACTTACTAGGGAGACATGGATGAGGTTTAAAAGCAAGAAGATCAGAGAACCTGATTTATGACTCCTCATGGACACAATAAATAGGAATTCGGGGTAATCTACCCTTGCTGCACCCCCTATCCAATCCTACCTCCAGGAAGGAAATAATTAAAATCTTATCTAACATGAAAAGTAATGCCCATGGGTGATGTGTATCTGCTCAGTCACATGTGTTATCCAAAAAAGAATTGTGTGTTTCCCTTATTCCTTGGCAAAGCTTTTGCTCAAGAAATCTTCCTCTTGTATGTTATGTAGCATCAGTTTCCATATTAACCTGGCCTGAAAGCCACATTGGTTCATTTTTTTATCATGATTTTCTAATTAATTTTTTATTTGGATTCCCACACAAGTATTCCTACCATTAGAATAAGCTCTTGATGGATACATTTCTATGAACCTAATTTGCATGAGATATCTCCCAAATACCAAGCATCTAGCAAATGTATTTCATAAATGATTGTCTTTTCTGCTCTCCAGGAACTTACAGTTCAGCAATGCAAACAGATACACAGTGACCAGAAATGCATACTGGTGGGTATAGCATGGCAGCAGGGCATTGAGGAAAATGGATTTCAGAAAGAACATGAATCCCAAGGACTTTCTCTTCAAATCATATATAGATGTGACTTCTATTTTCATATTAATTATGAAGGTCTTTTTTATTTTAAAATGCACAAACCACACTTTCTAGCATAATGAACATCAGTTTAACAAATGACTGGGTTCTTCAGATCATTCAGATAAATCTCTAATTTTCCCATAATATTGATAGATTTTAAACAATCTTTTCTCTGGTTTTCCTTTCCTTTTGCCCAATACATATCTCCCAGAATTTTAATCTAAGAAGATGTTTCAAAAAAGACAAAAGTCAAAGATATCTTTTGAGGCTTCTCAGGAATAATGCAAGATAAATATATTTCCCTAAGATTCCTTAAATTTAAATATAGGAATATCAATTTGTCATTTTTACTTCCTTATAGAATCTGCCCATCTAGGAAGGACACTGATTAAGTCTATAAATTATGTTCTACATATTATTAGTGAATTCTACTAATACAAGATGCACTTATTTCCAAAATGTATCTACTGCTGCTCAGAAAAGGAAGATCTGGTTTTCAAAGATCATGTTTGGGGTTAAAAATAAAGATAGTGACCTTAAGTCTCTCAAGATTTGTAAGGCTGGCATGCCATCTATCTCAATAATACCTAACAAGAATGTCAAATGGACAGAAACAGCCATGGTAAGCGGGTGCTTGCAGCTGACAGTGATTGCTGTATTTTGGGTGATGGGGAACAGCATTTCCATTAGTTCAAGTGAAATACAATGCCCTGCCAACTCTAGGTATCAGTGTATTCAATACCCCTGCTGTGCCATGTCCATTTTCTGTTGCTGCAATTAAAAATTAGTCGATACAAAGTCAAAATGTTGTACATTCTTCCCCTATCCCTTTCCCTGTCACTGTGTTTCCAAGCTTCACTGGAAGAACATGTCACTATGGTAACCAATCCCTCTGGTGCACAGACCAAGTCAACCTTTCTAGTCAGACTGCCAAGCAGAGCACCAGGGAATCAAAGCCCTGAATGGAATCACCAGAAGCCACAAATTCCACCCCCCTTTCTCTAAGTGGGATTAACCAATACCAGACAGAAAGATACCTGTCTTGTTCTAGAAGGCACTAAAGAAAGGAAACTCAAGTATGCCCTTCAGCAAATCCTGCCAGTGTTTGCCAGTCTTATTAACTTGAATTCTCCCTCACATTCAGCTAACTTCCTCCCATTTCAATTTTAAAGAAAGCAGAAAATGATAGATAAAATAACACTTTATAAATCTGAAAATCTGAAAACTGTTATAAAGTGATCCATTGTCAACAACTATTCTACTTCCTCTTGTTTTCCTACTTCTCAAACCCAAGTTGCCCTCTTCTGGAATCCCCTAATATCCTACATCTTTACAAAGTTGTAGAGTTCCAAATGGATCACTCTGCTCTAATAAGAACCTAATCATGAAACAAACAGGATATTTGAATATTAATATACCCATAACTAAATCAGCTAAAATCCCTAGTCATTCTAAAGAAGCTACAAAACAAACTCTAAGATGGATTCTCTCTCTGAAGCTACCTCACCTAAACCTGACCAGGCCACCTAGACCATACCCACTGCTTGTCCTTCTTAAACGATTGACTTTTTTTCAAATCAACAATTTTTTTCTGATTAATTTCAACACAAATTTTATAAATCAAAGATAACATCAGTTCTCACAAATGTTATTTTAAAACATCAGCAAACCTCACAGCATTAAATAAGAAACATTAAGGACCGCTTTATGCCTTGGCCTCAAGGCACTTTGCAGATAACAGCATGGTTGTCACCTTGGCATCAACATTTAATGGTTGAAGAGAATGAAAAGGAGGGAGGACAAGATCCACAAAATCAGCACATCTTCCCAGGATGCAGCTACCATAGAAGAGAACATATTCCTCTTTCTTCAGAGCAATATTAATACACATTCAAACAATATTCTAGTGGGTTGATGAAACAGGATGGTCCCCAAAGTATAAATCATAAAAGATTTACAAATTGCATCAGATAAGCAGAATTTTTTTATTTATGTGATCCTATCAAAATGTCAAATAAATTTTTATCATTAGTTAATGCAGATTGTTTTCTGTTTTGGTACACTTTAAGTATTTTTTTACATAAATCTTCCGAAGATCTTATTTTTTTTGCTATGAAATGCCCACTTTGGTGTTACCCAAAGAACTACTTTTTGCGTGCTTATTAGACCCTGCTAACACTCAGTGCACACAAGTTGCTACTGTCAACCACTTTTTCAAAAGGAGAAATAAAGAATTGTGTGACGATGCCACTTGGTCAACAGGCTTTGAGCCGCTATAGAGCAGGGCCTATGATTTACTCATGTTTATATGACCAATGCCTGCACCATGCCTGGTATAGTATAGCACTCAGCAACCGTTTCTGGTGTGAATAAGGCCTTCTCTGTGAGACGTTCCTCCCAATTTCTCTTGATTGAATCAGTTCAACAAAGATTAAAATTAGGAGCCTATCTACCCTGCCCCCACCCTGCCACACACACACACACACACACACACACACACACATCGCTTTTAAAGGGCTTCCTTTAGGAGCACAAACACCGTTATAGATTCCCCTCCTTCTTAGACGCTGATGAAGGGCTGTCCTGGATAAAAACCCGAGACCATGCGATTCCACTCGAATCCTGACAGACAAGCGCAAGGCAAGAGGCAGGAGAGTTAAGCCTCCACCATGCTTCAATATCAGCTATTGGGAGGCAAGTTCTGGCCACTTCGAGGCTTAGCCAGGCCTGGATAACTGGACCGCTCGGAACCAGGAGATCTGACAGCCCGTGGCCAGGGGAAGAGAGGCGAGGGGCCGCGGGGCCTAGAGCCGCCGGGCTCTCCGCAGCGCCACGCCTCGCTCCTGGCGCTTACCTTTCCGAATGAGTGCGGCGATCTCGGGGTCGAAGCCCTGCCGGTGGCACTTCCTCCAGAGACCCATGTTGGTGGAGTTGTACTGCCGGCTGCACTCGTCCGCAGGGCTCATGGCGAACAGCTGCCGGCGATTCCGGGCCCGGAGGAGTTTGCCCTCCCAGCGGTCCAGGCGCGAGCGGCTCGCCCGGAGCGGCAAGTTGTTGTTATTGTTGTAAATGAAGCCAGGGTCGACCCGGCGGGTGTTGAAGGCCTTGCACCTGTCCCTGTGCTTCCTGGCGTCCGTCTCGTACCAGTGGTCCGAGCAGATGGCCACGGCCAGCATGCCGAGGGCGCAGAGCGCTAGCGAGAGGCCCGTGTAGAGCAGTAACCTTCCGGCAGCCATGCCTCCGCTTGGCGGCTACACCATGGGCATGATCCGCCGCAGCCTCGCCTTCCCTCGGCGCGCCCGGAACAAAGCGGCAGGCGGCCGAGCTGGGGGTGGGGAGGGGGGACACGAGAGGGACTCGCGCGGCTGCGCCCCCACGGCCCCTGCCTACCGGTGCGCCGCCCGGGGATGCGGGGATGGGGGCAGGCAGCCTAAAAAGTTCTGATCCGGAGAGGCTCCCGCGGGCTCCTGGGCATCCTCTGGGGCAGGTGCAGCCGCCAGCGGCGGGCGAGCCCAACAGGGCCGCCTCCCGCCTCCTCCCCGCCTCGCAGGAAGCGACTGCTCCGAACCCGCCGCCTCGGCGCGCAGCCCGGCTTGGGCGCCGCTGCCCTCGGGCCGGAAACTAAATGCCAAATGTTCTTGACTGCGGTGGGGCTCGCTGGGGCTTCTTTGTGCAGAGTGGTGACAGGGCCGACTCGCCTGGCTTTCTGGGGGAGACCGGGGGTGAGTAGTCGGGAGGAGCTGCTGGACAGCAGGATGCGGCCGGCCGGCAAAAGAAGCCTCCAGGTGCCAGGGCCAGCTGCCCTGAGTCTTGCCTGGGTCTCCCGCTCAGGGACTCTCCCCCTTCCGATCTGCAATCGAAGACCCGGGGCGCGTGCCCAGAAATGTTCTTCTTTTCTGGGCCGGGTCTTTTAAAAATCTCCGTCCTCTGCTCACCAGCAGGTCCCTTGCTCCTTCTGGCCCGCGTGCTGCGCTCAGAGGTGGACTCCCCGCGGACGCACTGTTTCCACCGACCTTTCCCCGCGAGCTCCCTGGTCGCCTGCCTCTGGCCTCGCCATTCAGGAGGCCCCTCGGGCCGACGGCGCGGTTACCCTGGCGGCGTTACGGGACGAGTCCTGGCCCAGGGTTTGCAGAGACTGGGCGGCACCTGGCGGGCGCGAGGGGCGGGCTGCGCCGAGAAAGGGCGCACCGGGAAGCGCGCACGGCGCAGGGCGCTCGAAGCTCCGCACGCGGCGCTTTCAACACCATGGACAGGTCGCGCCGTCGCGGTGCGAGGCCGGCCCTGCAGCCAGCCCCCTGGGCGTCATGCCTCTCTCCCCAGCGCCGTCTTCTGCCCGGAGTGTCCACCCGGCCGCCTCCAGACCTGCCTCTCCCGCGACGCCTCCGCCTCACTTCATCTGGCTCCGGCTAGCCCCGGGAGCCTGCTGCCCAGGTGCAAAGAAAATGCTGCAGGCACCGAGTAAAACCCCGGCCCCGGCCCCTCGAAACAATCCGCCCCCTTCTCTCGCCACCTGAGTCCCTGGCACTCTGGCACCCCGTCTGCTCTGCCTAGCTGGGCTCAGCCGCTTTCAGATTGCACCATTTTCTTCGCAGCCAACACCGCCGCCGAGATGCCGGCTCACGGCAGCGTGCAGAGAATCCCGTCCTGATCTCCGCGTCCCACGATCCGGTTCTCGGGCGCGGTGGTCGCCGAGGTGAATGGGGAGAGGGTGGGGGAGGGAGGCTGGGTCGTTCGGCTTCCCCTCCCTGCCTGCTCCTCTAGCCGCTGCGGCTCCAAGGCCTCGCAGGCTCGTCCTGTGCTCGGGAGAAGCAAGAACCCAGGCTGCGCCCGGGGGGCTCCAGAAATCACATCGCCCAGTTGCGGGCGCCGGAGGAAGCCGCTGCCGCGCTCTGTTCTTGGGCGCCGGGCGCTGCAGCCTTGGCTAAAGCCCACAGACGAGAACACGGAGCGCGCAGCCAAAAGCTAGTGATGTCATCTGTGCAACGTGAGCCTCATCTCTTATTTTTCTAGCCTCCTTAAAGATAAACTGCACCATTTCCCAGACACGAAATGTCTAAGCCTTATTCTTTGACCAGGCAAGTCAATGGTGTCTAGACAGGTATGTGCCCTACCACATACATATTTATGCACATATACATATATGTGGTATGTAGCATGTTTACATGCATTATTATAAATTTAGGGATGTTGCCTACATCTCCTATTTCTCTCTTTTCAGCCATGGAAATCTCCCTCAAATCCACCACAGCTCTTTAAAAGAAAGACTGCTTATTGCGGAATCGGCCTTCAGAGGAGCTGAACGAGCTCCCTGCGTCCCCGGTTTCCGTCGCTGGTGTCGGGTTGCATTTGATCTTTGTTTTCCAGTCGCTGCCTTGCTAACTACAGGAGTCTCCGCCCGGGGCTGGCTGAGAGCGGCCGCTGGGTTGTCAGGGCCAGCCCCGGTCCAGTCCCAAGCCAGCGCCAGGCACCCCGACACACACCCACCTCCCCCTGCCCTGCCTGTTCAGCAGGAAAAGAAAGAAGAGATTTGGCGTATCCATTCAAGACTAGAAGAAGAGAATTTTAGTTGTGGGAGGGGTAGGTTAGTAGATATTTTGAAAACACTCGAGGACTCGTGCTTTGAAAAGGGAGGTGGGGTCACAGAAAACCTCTGTGCGGATTTGTCGTTTGTGTGGGTGGCTGCTGGCTTTAGGCCCTGCGGGGGCTCTAGGAGGTCGTGCCAGAACCCAGACCTTGAGCGGGTGGGCCCGAGGCGATCCCCAGGCCCCCTGCTTCGCTCACGTGAGACAGCGCCGCAAAGGCTGGGAGCCTCCCTCCCGGCTTCAAACACTGGGATTTTCACTCTAATGCTCGTCCCTCCTTTTCACCCTCACTCCAAAGTCGAGGTCCCACACTGCCGGGTCAAGAGCTGCCCTGGGGGAAACAAAGACAGTCCGGCACCCTGCTTTGCACAACGGCGCTTGAGGGCCAAAACGAGCGCACCTCCACCATATTCTTTTTGTCATTTTTTTTTTCTCCTTCCTGCATTTTGAAAATCGCGAACAAGGCGTTTCAGTGCCATCTAGTGGGGGAGGGGCGTGCCTCGCTTTTCGTCCCCGGATCCTGCAATGAGATTCGCTGAAGGGACAGTATAGCCTGAGGATGTCCGCTGGATCTGGGGTGCCTGGCTGGTCGAGGGGCTGCAGGCATGTGTCCTTGGCCAGATCCCCGCCCTCTGGGTTCCCTAGGATGTCGAAGCAGAGCCAAGCGACTTTGGGCACAGCCTCTTCTCACCTTCCTTTCTACTCGCCTCTTTACCAGTTCGCCCACCCCCCAACCTTTAAAATAGGGAAACAAGCGCAAACACTTCACACACGTGCAGATGTCTTAAATTTCTGAAGCCATTTTCTTCCATAAAGCCCAGTGCACTTTCAGTCTAACAGGGTGCTCACATTTGACAATAGGGAGGAAGCCGAGGGGTGAAATGACATCTACAAGGTCACTCAGAAAGTCTAGGCACACAGCTAGTATTGGAGCCTTTGTCGCCTGGTGAAACCGCCCTTTATAAAATTAATAAAGGGCCACAAGGTGGGAACTGTGGTTGGGTAAATACATATATAACCAGCCTTTGTTCCCTAGCTTGCTTTCCTATAATTGCCTGCTACTCAGGAGTGGTATAGCTGATGATCATAAAGATTTTCAGCTTTCTTCAGTAGACAACATCACCCTTGTGAAACCCAAGGCTAGTTTTTGAACTATCTTCCAGGCCCTACATTTCAGTGGAACAGCTGACCCATGCAGACCAGTGGCCTATACCCAGGAACTGTTTCGATTGGCATTGCAACCCCCACCCAAGAACCAACTCAGCAAAGAAGACAATTTCTACACCCCTTTAGCTCCTTCCAGAACTCAGCCAATTAGCAGACCCAATTGCTAGACTTCTGCCCACCAAACTATCTTTAAAAACCCTTTCTCCCAAATTTTCAGAGAGATGGATTTGAGAACTTCCTCCCATCTCCTTGTATGGTGCCTGTAATGTTAAATTCTTTCTCTGCTGTAACACCTGCTATCTCTATATTGGCTTCCTCTTCAGCAGCAGGCGATGAACCTGATTGGACTGTAACACTGGTTCCCAACTCTCATCTCTTCTTAGAACCAGCTGAAGAAGGTGCCCCTGAGACCTTTAGCAGTTCAGGCAGTTACCTGTTCACAATAAATGTACCTGTTTATTTTGTCCTCATCTTTCCTCCCTCTCCTGTTATTCCACCTCTTTTGTGCTCTTGCTTTTTAACTTTTGCTCTTAGGCCTGCCTCCCAGGATGTGCCTTACCCACTCCCTTCATGGTCCTTAGCAGTTTTATGATCCTGGCCCTTCTTAGAGAAGGGACCTAAATGGTACCCTTCCCTCCTCTTTTCTGAACATCATTAAAATTCTATTTTCAATTTTTTGTCTCTGATGAAATACCAAATATCCTATAAAGACATTGATTTGAGGCATCCTCTGAAGTGCAATTGTCTTGGGCATCCCTATACTATTATGGGATGATCCTGGTCCTCAGGGCTAAGATGGTAGATTCTTCCTCCAGACTATATGACTGCGTGACTCCTTTTTTTCAACTGAGTGATCTAGGTTTCTTCCCTCTGTCTTCTTCCAATTCCTTCTACCCCGTTAGCTATAGCATCACAATCTCTGTGTTTCCAACCCATTCCTTCCCATTCACACCAACACTGTCCCAGGATCATAGAATTTCAAAATCAGAAGGAACTTTAGAGTCAGCCACACAACAATGCATGAATCTCTCCTAGAACATTTCTGAAAAAGCTTCTGCTTGCACACTTGAAGCAATCAGGAAATCACTCTGTCTGCAAGTGGCCCACTCCACTACTGAGTAGTGTGAGTAGTTAGACAGTTTTTCCTTTTACTGAGCCTTATCCTAGGTCTCCATAACTTCTACCCCTTGGCCTTTGTTTTTGCTTTCTAGAGGCCCAAAGATGATGCCTGATTCAGCTTCCATTTAATGATCCTTCTTGCACTTGAGATCAGCCATCATGTTTTCCCTAAGCCTCGTTTCCTCCAGGCTACATATACCTTGTTCATTCTTTCCCTGTGCTTGCTCTCCTCTGGTTTCTGATACCTCCTGATTGTTAGTGCTCCGTTTAGGTAATACGTCCTTCATCTGACAGTCATGTAAACCTATGAAGAAGAAAATTTGTTCAGTCTGTTATGTTTTTACATGACCTATATAGAGTTCTAATGATCCTCCTCTTATGGGACCCCATAAGTCATGCCCTTATTATGCTATCTAGAAGCATTCCCCAAATGGCATTAAGATCGTTGATTTACAGTTTGTGAAATCTACATCTTTGAAATTTGGAATTCCATTTGCTCACACCACCACTCTTTTTAAAGCAACATTCATATTTTGTAAGCTTTCTCTAAGGTCACCAACTAAGGTTGAGACATCATTGACAGTTCTCTAAGTTTCCTGGAATACAGTTCATCTAGAGCAGATAGATGCTTTCCTACAGTTTCTCCACCCATTCTGAACTGTCTTTGGTTACCATATTTGTTGGATTCCACACCCCACCTTCATTGTGAAAATCCCTCTCCTGGACATTGTCAATTGAAAGCAAAATAAAAGTGGATGAGGTGTGCTTTTTTCTCTTTTCCATCTATATCAGTATTACACCATATGTCCAGAGAAAAGGCCCCCTGCATGTTCTTATTTCTGCTTTCACAATTAATTTTGCAGTTTGGACATTATTTGTTACCCAAAAGTTATTTTGAGCTTAAGCCCTCCTGACACAGTTCCCCAAGTCTGTGACATGCTAGCATTTATGCTTGAATAGGTACCCTTCTGTCCTTACAAAGACCTTCAGAGAGTCATACTGGTGTGTTTAATGACCTTCCTTCTTTTCTTCCTCGTTAGTGTCATTATAGCAAAAAGCTCTTTCTTCTCATCCCTAGGCATCTAAGTCCTCTCCTTGCTTTTATTTTTTTCTTTCTCCACCATACCACCACATTAACCTTCTTAAATTCTATAGTTATCCTTTACTCAAAATTCTTTAGTTGTTTCATTGCCTGTACAGTAAAGCTCACGTGCTTTACACCCCTGCAAGACCCTGTACGAGTCTTTTCTAAAGATGACCTATTTTCTAAAAATGACCTCCTCACTCTCTTAGACACACCCTCTAAACATGCTTTGAAAGCCCCACATTGGCACCATTCCTCTTACCCATAAAATATTTAACTGCTCTGCTTTTTAAGGTCCTTACAATTACAGGTGCCTTATATCAATGGGTCAAATAAATAATATTTGATCATCTCACTAGAAGCTAAAAAGACAACCAATTAAACCCAACAAACATTCTTGATATTTAAAAGCTCTTCCTAAACTAGAAATAGTTTAAAATGAATAAGATCATCTTCTGCATAAAGAAATATTTCAAACGACTAGCAATAAAACAAATAACACAACAGAAAAATGGGCAAAGTTTTTTAAAAAGACAAATTACAGAAGAAATTCAAATGGAAAATTAACATATGAAAAAAACTTAACCTCACTGCTGATCTAGGGAATACAGATTTATAAAAAATACTACCTTTTACCCGTCAGATGAGGAAAAATGCACATGTCTGTCAATGTCAAATATTGGCCATGCTCTCATGCACTTCTGGTAGGAGCATGAACTGATAGAGCCACTTGGGAGGGCAATTTAGAGTAGCCGTTAAGATGAAAAAGACATGTTTCTTATGACCCAGCAGATACACTTCTAGGTATCTAGCTGTAGAAACACAAAAGTAAAGAATACCTTTAGCATGCTATCTGTATTCATTTCCTAGGGCTTCTCTAACAAAGTACAACACACTAGGTATCTTAAAACATCAGAAACTTATTGCCTCACAGTTCTAGAGGCCAGCAGTCCAAAATCAAGGTGTTAAAGATAGGATCCAGGTGGCCAGCTAGACACAGGTAGTATGTGCCTCCTCCACAGAAAGGAACTAGAATAGTAAGCAGATTCTCACATTTTGAACGGAGAGTCTAGGAGAGAATGCTAGAATTCTCCAGGGAAGTGACAGGAAGCACCAAAAATGGGTAAGGAGAGGGTTCAGGGCAACTTGCCTGGCTGGGGACTGGCTAAGAGCTGGGAGAAGCTCCTGGATGCAGGGAAACTATAAGAAAGAAGCCCCCAGGGCTCTACACTCCCAGAGGAGCTTTCACAGTCTTGGCTACAAGAGAATCCCCCAACCCACACAAGTCTCAGGACTAACATAATGCTTGGAGAATACACAGAGACGTTGCTCCATAAAGGGAACCCACGTGGAATCCCCCAGGCTTCTGAACCGAGAGCAGATTGAGGTGGATGCCATTCTGAGAGCCTAGGTATCAGGGAACTATGGGTGCACCTGCAGCCACTGCATGGCTCTGAGGAGGGATAGAAGAGCCATGAGCTCCCACACGCCCTGAGAAGGTCTCCACTGCCCTGCTGTGAGCTGCTGTTGAGACTGAGATGTGAGCAGACAGCATTTTCCACAGTTTCTGACCCACACTGCTTGCCTGGGTGGAACCCCAGCCTTTCCAGTTGCAGGCCCAAGGCACTGTTTGGAGAGTTTAACAGCGGGCTGTGTCCCACCCCTGGGCTGAGTTTGAGCTAACACAGCTGTAGCTGCCATCCAGCTAGGAGAGACAGCGAAACCAGGCTTTCTAACGCACATCTAGGACAATGCCCACCCCCCGGCCACTGGCTGCTGTGAGACTGAGTGAGTGAACCATACTCCACACAATTTCTTGACAATGCAGCCTGGCTAAGAAAGGCCCTACCCTTTCTGGCCTCAGACCCAAGGTGCAATTTAGGGAGTTTAAAACCAGGCAGTGTCCCTCCCTCGGGCTGAGTTCAGGCTGATGAAGCTGCAGCCTCACCCAGCCTGGAGAGGAACAGGGGAGACAAAACCCTCCAAAGCACACTTAAGACAATACCCACCACCCTATTACAAGCAGATGTGGGACTGGGGAATTAGTCTCCCCAATACATTGCGGCTACCAGTCGCACCAACATGGACCACTTGGGTCCTAATGGGTGGCTCCACCACAGCTACTGCCACCTTCCACATCACACCAGGGGCCTGAGCTGTGCTCAGGGGATTGAGAACCCACCCACACACCTGGCCCTGTGCTCCAACTACTAGCTTTACAGCAAGCCACCTGAAAGCCCAAGAATTGCCCCCCCACCCCCCAGGACATATTAACACTGCTTCCAGCATAACCTGCTCTGGGGCCTTAAATCAGGCATACCGATTTAAGCATACTGCCACTACAGGGACTAGAAGACTGGCTCAGGTGGAATCCAAGTCCCCAGCAACGGCCTCAACTAAGACACCAAGGAAATCATAAATACCACTGACCCTGTGTACTGCCTAAGAAATCATACAAAAATCACACCACTGCAGATACCCAACATATATACAACCTCAGGAAAAAATTCTCCCCTTCAAAAGTAATTTCAAACATTGAAACAAGCAACTGCTATATCATATGTGCAGATATCAGTGGAAGAACATAGAAAACATAAGAAAGCAAGGAAATGAGACACCACCAAAGGACCACAATAATTGTCCAGCAACAGATCCCAATCAAAGACAATTCCTCATAATGCCAGGTAAAGAATCCCAAATAAAGAAGCTCAATGAGATGCGGAAGAAATCTGAAAGCCAATATAAAGAAATCACAAAATCAATTTAAGATATGAATGAGACATTTACTGAGGAGATATCTTAAAAAAAAAAAAACAGAAATTCTGGAGCTGAAAAGTTCATTGAAGAAAGTACAAAACACATTCAGAAGCTTCAAGAATAGACTAATCCAAGCAGAAGAAAGATCTCAGGATTTGAAGACAGGTCTTTTAAAAATAATCCAGTCAGACAAGCACAAGGAAAAAAAGATTTTAAAAGAATGAGCAAAGACTTTGAGCTGTCTGGGACTACATAAAGTGACCAAACTCACAAATTATCAATATTCCAGTGGGGAAGAGAGTCAAAATGTTTAGAAAATCTATATAAGAAAACAATCAATGAAAACTTTCCAGGATTAGCAAGAGAATTACACATTCAGATGCAGGAGGCCCAATAATCCCCTGCAAATACATTGCAAAAAGGACTTCACCACAGCATATTATCATCAGAATGACTAAAGTCAAAGCAAAAGAAAGAATTTTTTTTTTTTTTTTGAGACAGAGTCTCACTTTGTTGCCCAGGCTAGAGTGAGTGCCATGGCGTCAGCCTAGCTCACAGCAACCTCAAACTCCTGGGCTCAAGTGATCCTCCTGCCTCAGCCTCCCGAGTAGCTGGGACTACAGGCATGCGCCACTATGCCCGGCTAATTTTTCTATATATATATTTTTAGTTGTCCATATAATTTCTTTCTATTTTTAGTAGAGACGGGGTCTCGCTCTTGCTCAGGCTGGTCTCGAACTCCTGACCTTGAGCAATCCACCCGCCTTGGCCTCCCAGAGTGCTAGGATTACAGGCGTGAGCCACCTCGCCCGGCCAGGAATTTTTAAATTAGTAAGACAAGACTGGGTGCAGTGGCTCATGCTTATAATCCAAGTACTATGAGAGCCCAAGGCAGCAGGATCACTTGAGGTCAGGAGTTTGAGACTAGCCTGGGTAACATAGTGAGACCCCATCACTACAAAAATAAAAATTAAAAAAAAATTACCTGGGCATGATGACACACACCTGTAGTCCTAGCTACTCGGGAGAGTGAAGTAGGAGGATCGCTTGAGCCCAGGAGTTAGAGGCTGCAGTGAGCTATGATCATGCCACGGCACTCCAGCCTGGCTCAAGGTCAACATTCATCATCACAAAAACACACAAAAATTTAAAACTCAAAGTCTAATAAAACAATCACACAAAGGAGGAAGAGAAAGTAATTAAAAGGCAACATGACAGAAGTTCAGCAAACCACAAAGACAAAAAAACAGAGAAAAAGAAACAAAGACTTTATACAACAACTAGAAATCAATTAACAATATGACAAGAACAAAGCCTCACATATCAATATTTACCTTGAATATAAATGTATTAAATGCTCCACTTAAAAGATATAGATTGGCAGAATGTATTTTTTTAAAGCATAATGCAATTATATGCTGTTCACAAGAAACTCACTTTACCCATAAAGACACAGATAGACTGAAAGTAAAGGTGCAGAAAAGGATATTCCACTCAAACAGAAACCAAAAGTGATTAGGAATAGCTATATTGACATCAGATAAAACAGACTTTTAATCAAAAATAGTCAAAAAAAAAAAAGGACAAGGGTCATTATATAATATAATGATAGAGCGATCAATTCTGCAAGAGGATATAATGATCCTAAATGTATATGCACCCAACATCAGAGCACCCAGATTCACAAAACAAATATTACTAAACCTAAAGAAAGTGATAGCAACACAAAAAACAGTGGGGACTTCAACACCCCACTCATAGCACTACATAGAACATTGAGACAGAAAATCAACAAAGAAACATTGGAATTAAATTGGACATTAGACCAAATGGACTTAACAGACTTTGCAGAACATTCCAACCAACAACTATAGAATATATTCTTTCATCAGCACATGGAACATTCTCCAAGATAAATCACATGTTAGATACAAAACAAATCTTAAAAAATTCTAAAAAAATCGAAATCATTTAAATTATCTTTGCAATCAACCTAAGTGTCCATCAAAACCAATGAGTGGATAAAGAAAATGTGGTGTGCGTGTATATATATATATATATATATACACACACACACACTCACACGCGTGCACGTGCACACACACACACACACCATGGAGTACTACTCAGCAATAAAAAAAGAATGAAGTAATGTCTTTTACAGCAACTTGGATGGAACTAGAGGCCATCATCCTAAGTGATGTAACTTAGGAACAGAAAAATAAATGCCACATGTTCTCACTCTTAAGCGGGAACTAAACTATGGTTACACAGAGCACACAGAGTAGTATGATAATGGACATTGGAGACTCAAAATGAAGAAAAGTAGGAGGAAGTGAGGGACGAAAAATTACCTATGAGGTACAATGTACACTGTTTGAGTGATGGGTACACCAAAAGCCCAGACTCCACCACTATACAATATATACATGTGACGGAATTCAACTTATGCCAGCTATATCTATTAAAATAAAAAGGAAAAAAAAGTGTTGACAGGACCATGGCCCCTCTGAAACCTATAATGGAGAAAGCTTCCTTGCCTCGATGGCATCCAGAGTTTGCTGGCAATCTTAGACATTCCTTGGCTTATAGATGCTTCTCTTCACCTTTTGCCTATATTGTCACATGACAGTCTTCTCTTACATGTCTTCACATCATCTTCCCTTTGTACATCTCTGGCTCCAAATTTCCCTCTCTTATTTGGACAGCAGTCATATTAGACTAGGGGCCTACTCTACTGTAATATGACCTCATCCTAACTATTTAATAATTATATCTACAATGATGCTATTTTTAAATAAGATCCCATTCTGAGTTACTGGAAGTTAGGACTTCAACATATCTGTTGAGGGAGACAGTATTCAACCATAACTCTACTTTTCATTCAGAAAAGAAAGAGACATAAGAAAATATACATGTATTTACTTAATTGTGCAAAATAAAAGGGTGATGGAAGGACCAAGAAACTAAGCAGGCAACAAGTTAATAAATAACACCCTTGGCTGACAGCAGGCTTACACTAGCATTCAAAGATCCTAGGGCAAACATGCAAATAAAGGCCCGTATACTGTACATATAAATGTTTACAAGTTATAAGTCAAATGATAAATTGTTACATAAAACCATGCTCTATCCTTCCACCTTACAAATACCATTATGATGACAACATTTTGAAATATGTATAAAGTTATGTTTCTCATGCAAATAAAAGTTGGCAAAATAGCAACCAAATTAATTATTATTGCTTATGGGTTGATAAACCAGCAATGTTCAAATGAGTAATAAAATAAGGGCATTCATAATTCATAACTTATACATATTTCATAAGACTTATTTTTCTTGATGTTTATTTCATAAAAATCATTAATTCTATTGTTATGATCAAGATTTTTCACATAACATATTCTATTGATGGCAATGTGAAATGTTTTTGACAACTGCTTTTGATTCATCATAGTTTTCAGATAGATTTTTTTTTAATTAATTTCAATTTGGAGAAATTTCACTCTACTGAAGCACTAACACTTTCATTGGAAGTGTTCATAAAATTCTTAAAGCAATACTCATTTTGGAATTTTACTTGTTATGTTCAAACATTACAACAATCACATATGAAAAGTTGTTAGTGTAGAAAAATATTATATTTTATTTTTACCATATAAATCATTATCATATACATCAGGATTTTTACCATCTCTTAAGGTAATATCTAGATACATACAACATTTCTTAAGTTCTTCTTTCAAATATTGCAATGTTAGGATAAAGAAAACCAAAAATCAAAGTACATTGCTTAATTTGTTTAAATCTCTCTACAATCAAGAGCATATCTTGATCTACAATGCCTGGAAAATACTTTCTATAGACATTACTTTGGGAAAATGAATCTTCTCTTTTAAAGTCATCAAAGTATTTTCATATCCTTGTTCTAATTTCCTGACATTTTATTGGAATATCACTTTAATTTCACATACAGTTTGTTTCTATTTAGAAAAACCATTTTCTTTAACATTTAAAAATATCTTTTTTGCATTCCTTTAAGTGAGAAATTGCCAAACTTAGATCTGATTTTGTTTACATTATTTTGTTTCAAGTTAATCCTTGGAATTTTATTTGGCTTATATGTAAAAAATCCTCGGAAGGAAGCTAAGCTAGAAACCTTACAAGGAAGACTCTCTTTTGGGACCTCCTACCTATTTTGGTTACATTGTTAATAGCAAGCAATAGTTCATATCAAAGAATTATAGATGTCACAAATCGAAAATTAATTTCCTTTCCCACCAAAGACCACATTTTGCTCTGCATTTGAGCATCTTCTATTGTTTTAGTTAACTCTCCTAGCACATCTTATATCTTTTCTAAATTAAATTTAATGGCTTTAGCAGCATTTTTCAGTCAGCATTTTCATCATGTGTCTTAAAGTGGTTATAAGTTCAAACTTAAATGTGTTTCATCTGTGGATAGATTCAAGATATATCATAAATACCTGTAATCTTTTAATTTCTCCAAAGAATTTTATGACTATTGGTTCAAGTTTAGGCCACATGTCTAGTAACACATTCAAACTATGTGCCGTACACAGTATTAGAATGTTTCTGGATTTTAGGCCAAAATTCAGATTAGGTCTAGACAAATAGTTAAGAGCAACATGAATTGCTTATTATTGCAAAACATTTTTCAGTTACTAAATATTAATACAACTGTAACAAAATGCTATCCTAATTCATGTTTAACTCCAGAACTGTGAATTGGAACACAAAAGGAAGAAAGAAAATGGATGTTCATTCCTTCTAGGAATTGATACTTCCTCATCAAAAAATCCATTGCATGCATGCCATCTGGAAGAGGGGATCACCAAGTTAATCACTTTGTCTTCTCTTGTATCTAAGTGCTTCTACCCTCAGATCCTCTCAGCGCTCCAAAGCAGTACCTATCCCCAAAGCATCAGCAGCAGTGCAACCCACAAAACTTGACAGCATTCAGATGCAGTTGTCTTTTGTTTTGAGAACACAGGGCAAGAGGTGTCTAAAGCATTTCCAGAAGACCTGTTCTGTGTTAACCAGAAGAGCAGATGTTTAGGATCATAGGCTGTGCTGTGCCAGCTCTGATGCAGAACCCCAAAACATAGAGGCAACCATGAGTTCTTCAATACAGTTATTTGTGTCTATTTGTAATATGCTCGGCAGACTAAAATGGGGTCAACAGCAGGGGCCCTCTTGCTGGGGACTAAGAGCAGCCTAGCTGAAGAAACAAAAAAGGAGGCAGTATGTCCTGAGACTAGGGACCAGGCTCACCTAGCAGAAGCTGGAGCCAAGGAGACACCTGTCTGGCCAGAGCTGGAGCCGGGAATTGGATGCAGCTGCTTCTGGAGTTACCGCCTGTGACAGAGAACAAGCGGGGAACATCCTGGCTTTCAACTGTTCACCAGTCTCTTGCCACAACCTCCCAAGGCTGCACTCAGCCAGAGCCAGCTGACATCGGAGCCTGGGGACATGCAGCCTGCATATTTTGGTGCCCTGCAGTATAGCAAGGCAGGGAAAGACAAGAAGCACATCTGAGGGCAAACAGGCCAGGGAGGACTACTGCACAGTGAAACTGTAGACACATTCCCATAAAATCAGGACCAAGACAAACACGCTTTCTTTACCATCACTATTTAGTATATTAAAGGTCAAGAATAGGGCAAGAAACAGAAATGAGAGTCATAATCATTGGAAAGGAGGATGCAAAACTATCACTATGTACGGATAATTGACTGAAAACTCAAAGAATAAACTAAAAAAATTAGCACTAACAAGAGAGTTCAGTAAGATGGCTTAATATAAGAAAAATACACAAATATCAATATTTTCCAATACAATAGCAATTCATTGTTAGAAAATATACCGGAAACCTCTTTCATTCATGATAACAACAAAAACTATAATACACTTAAGAACAGTTACAAAGAGAGGGGAGGATATGAAGAAAACAACAAAACTTTACTGAGAGACATAAATGACGTAAAAGGAATGTAGAAACTTACCACATTCCTGAATAAAACAACTCAATACTGTAAAAATGTCGATGCTTTACAAAATCATGCATAGGTTTAACACTGTTCTAATTGAAATCTCAATTTGTTTAATTTGGAACTTGAGTAAATAATTCTAACGTTCATCTGAAAAGATTCATGAGCATAGCTAAGATATTGTTAAGGGACAATTTCTCTCCCATAAGTATTAAAATATATTTTAAGGCTGCGCATGGTGGCTCACACCTGTAATCCTAGTACTTTGAAAGGCCGAGGCAGGAGGATCACTTGAGCCTAGGAATTTGAGGTTGCAGTGAACTATGATGACGCCACTGCACTCTAGCCCAGGCAACAGAGCAAGACCCTGTCTCGAAATACACATATATATATATATATATGCACACACACACACACACACATACACAAATATTTTTAAGCCACAATATTTTAAATAGTATGATACCCATTTCTTAGGCCCTGCATTTCACCCCTCCCTAGCAGCCCCAGTATATTTTATAAATAAAAAGAATAAGGTAATCCAATCAAATCATTCATTAAAAATTATGAAGAACATGATTTATGTGAAATTAGACCCATTAGTGACTACCATTCCACAAGCTCTGGAAAAGTGATGACTAGTACAACTGCCTCCCAGACAGGCTTTGACCAGTGTGAGTACCTGTGATACCACTCGGCCTTTGCAATGCCCCAGCGTTCCAAGCATTGACTTCTGCGCTGAGGAGTCGTGGTCTATGTGAACAGCATCCTGTTCTATTCCCCACCATGACTCCCATGAGTCTGGATTCTGAGGGTCCTTGATCACCTGCTATACCATCCGCTATGGACTGAATTGTGCCCCCTCAAAATACATATATCGAAGCCCTAATGCCCAATGTGATCGTATTTTGAAATGAGCCCTTTGGAGCTAATTAGGTTTAGATGAGGTCATGAGGGTGGGGCCTTCATAATGGGATTAGTGCCCTTATAAGAAGAGGAGGAGACACTAGAGCTCTTTCTCTGCCATGTGAAGACACAGTGAGAAGTAGCTGTCTACAAGCCAGTAAGAGAGCTCTCGCCAGAAACCAACCATTCTGGCACCCTGATCTCAGGCTTCCAGACTCTAGAACTGTTAGATAATTTCTGTCACGTTATAGTAGCCTAAGCAGACACCACTGCCCCTATAGCAATTCAAAGAGATACAAGTTTGAACCACTATGTGGAGGAGCTCCCCACATCGTGCCAAATCAAATGAAGCATCCATACATTGCTGGACAAGGTATTAACAGTTCTGGGGTAGGTCCCTCTCAATCTCCCTTCCTAGATATCTAGTATTTCCTGGGGTTTCTATACATTACCAGCAGTTCATTCTCTCCCTCTCTTTCTTTTTTTTTCCTTACCTCAACAGCCATGGCTGCTGACCTCATTCCTTCATCCTACACTTGCTATCTGCAGCCACACTTCCAGGTTCCTGGGAGACATCAGCGAATACCAAACAAAGGTCCCTGCCCTCAGGGAACTTATACTCTAGTCGTAGGAGACAAATAATAACAAATTTAATAAATAAACAATTCACCTAGTATTTTAAAAGATGATGAATGCTATAGGAAAAAATAGAGCAGGGTGTAAGCATGCTATGGACTGAATGTTTGTGTCCCACCAAAATCTGTATGTTGACACCTTCCTGGGTGACAGTATTTGGAGAAAGGGTCCCTGGGAGGTAACTAAGGTTAAATGAGGTCATAAATGTGGGGCCCTAGTCCCGTAAGATTGGTAGCCTTATAAAAAGAGGAAGAGATCTCTTCCTCTCTCTCTCCAAATGGGCATAGAGGAAAGGCCACATGAGGACACATTGAGAAGGCGTCCATTTGCAAGCCAGCAAGAGGGCCCTTGCCAGAAACGAAACCCACCAGCCCAGGCTGCCGTAACAAAGGGAAATCATCTCAGAAAAGATAAAAGGGAATCATCTCAGAAAAGAGGGAAATTGCCTATTTACCTACCCTCTCTCACACACACCCACAAACACACCCTGGCTCACCACAGCATCACCAGCGCTCACCTAGCCAACTCTAGACTCCAGCTTGCCAGTGGGAGCCATTCATATCAAGCAGAACCCTAGGTGTGGGGATTTCCATTCCTATAGCACTTTCTGCAGATGCTGGCCTTACCAGGAAGCCCCCACTCTGGAAAGGGAATTACTTGTCAACAAAGGCCTGTGCCAGCCTCGGAGGCACAGCCTAGGGCATTGCACTACAGGCTGCTCACACGGCCACAGGCTGCTCACATGGCCACAGGCTGCAATCGCTGGCACAGGCGCAGAAAGCAGCTCATTCGTAACAAGCCAACAAGCTGCATTTTACCATCCCCTGTGTGCCAAGCAGCTAAAATCGCACCCCCGCCCAGAAGGTAATAAAACTGTCCTGCCAGAGAGAATTCTCCACCCAAAGCATCTTTGGTCATTTAACACCATTGTAGTCTATCTTGATGGTAGCAAAACAAAGAGCAGCCAGAGCTCTAGGAGCAGCCAGAGGACCTGGGAAGTGTGAAGCGCTGAAAAGGAATCTATTTTAAGGGTATAACTGGATACATACTCAAAAATGGAGGTTCAGATATGTACATTGAAGTATTATTTGTAAAAGGATTCAGAAATGCCCAAAAACAGGGGTTGGCTGAATAAATCGTAATACAATCACTCCATGCATTGATAAGCAGTCATTAAAAATAATGTGTTGGAAGTATATTTAAGGACGTAGTAAAACACTCAACAGATACTGATAAGTGCAAAAAGTAGGATATAAAACTGTGGTTGAAATATGATCCCAATTTTGTAAAGAAAAATAAATGACAAAGCAATATATTAAAATGTTAGGATTATTTCTGGGTTATTTTCTCTTTAAAGGTTTTTGTATTTTCTAGATTTTCTATAATGAACATGTATTGCTTTCTGAAAATAATGGCCATATTAAGATAATAAAGATACTCATATTCAAATGTTTTACATATATATATAATCCTCCATGTAGCTAGGCTTCCCTAAATTCCTACTGAACAAATTCATTCAAAAGCACAAAATCTATAAAAGAGCCATTGACATGCAAAATTAAAAGTACTCTCCTTAGAGATAATTTTGCTTCTAAGTGCTTTGAACTGTATATTTTTGCCTGACTCTTTTTGACACCGAAGAGTCTTTTCAGGAGAAAAAAAAAGCATGATTTTTCCGGGGTTCTTTGCTTATTGCTTTAAATTTGCCAGCCTTTTATGACATTTGTGAGGCAAAGGCCACCTCCTCCCTCAGCTGGATCATTATGTTTCAGTCTGATGGGCACGTGCTGTACAGAAGCACAGGTATGGTGCAGGACTTGTAAAGACCTTGCCAAGGTTGCAAGGCCGGCTGTGAAGGGACCTGACAAGTAGAGATCAAATCTGAGCCAAGCAGGGGCAGTGGAGAGGGTCAGTCACCACCCCAGAAAGAGTGGAGTCGCAGGAACAGAATCAAGAAGCAAAATAATAAGACTCAAAACATCCACAACAGGTCAGAGAGAAAGCAGGAGTCATGGCCAAAAAGCAAGATTCTGGCCCAGCACAAGGAGGTCTTGCAAAGAAAACCAGAACCTCTTGGAGCAACTCGGATAACCGAGGGACCAAGGTGGAAGAACAGCAGTGAGCATCCAGCTCCCATCTGTTGGTAACCTGCTTTGTCACAACAGTTCTATGAACCAGTATCATCCTCGTTTATCAGATGAAGAGAGTCACTCAGAGAGTAGCTAGACCACTGCTGGTGAGCAGTGGGGTAGAGACTTAAATCTAGACGTAGCTGACTCCAAATCCCACTCTCTTTGCACTGTGAATCTGCCACAGACCACAGACCTAGGCGACAGTAGAAGGGAAGATGATTTCTTAGAGTCAGAGGTAAAGGAAATGTGGTAAGATTGTGACTGTAATATTCACAATGGCCCACCAAGCAACCCCAGGAGGAAATCACCTGATATAACATGCAGTGACCATGTGTGGATTATGACAATGAGTCTATCTGAAGTCTTTTCTCTTTGTCTTTGACTTTCTGCAGCTTGAATATGATATGCCCAAATATCATATTTAGATTTTTTTTATATTTATCCTGCTTGGTGTTCTCTAAGCTTTCTAAATCTGTGATTTGATGTTTGTCATTAATTTTGGAAAGTTCTCAGTCATTGTGACTTCAAATATTTTTCTATTCTTTCTCTCTTTCTTTTCCTTCTGGTATTCCTATTTTGCATATGTTAACATCTTTTGTCATTGTCCTATAGTTCTTGGGACATTAAGTTCTAAGTTTTCTTTATAAATAGTATTATAAATAACTTTCTTTATAAATATCATTATAAATAACACTATTATGAACATCCTTTTTATGTGTCTTTACATATACCCTTGAATTGTCCTTAAAATAAATTTTGGTTATAGAATTGATGGATGAAATAAATGGTATGCAGGATACTAAGTCTGTTTAAAACTGTACTAATAAATTTCATACAAAAAAGTTTATAGAAATATCCACTCCCATAGAAGACTATGGGACTTCTTGTTCCCTCATATCCTCACCTATCCTGAGTAAAATATCTTTTTAATCTATGTCAACTTGATCACTGGGAGAAAAATCACATAAAGTGTTAAACATACCATATATAATGTCAAATATGCCTGTTTCCCATTTCATCAGAAAGCATGTAGGTGAACTTCATCATAAAGAAAAATGTTTCTGAAAATGTGTCCATAGAGTAGAGAGTCTATGTCTTAAATTTTTAAAAAAAAAAAAAATCTTCATTAATCAGTTTAAGTGGAAAAGGGATTTGTTAAAGGATGTCAGTAGCTCACAGAATCATTTGGAGAGCTGGAGCAACAATTCAAGGCTCAGCTTCAGTGCCACAGAACTCACCTGGTCAGTCAACTTTTGCCACCACCAACCACTAAATGCCAGATGAAATTCCTGATTCAGAAATTACTAATGGTTGAAGAAAAGCCAGAATTCATCCTGTCTCAGCTTCTGCTCAGAACTGGCACACCATCACTTCCATTGGTCCAAACAAGATCTGAAAATGAGGTGGGGTGATATTCTCTACCTACAAGGAAGCCCCTGCAGGCACGGGCAGCAGGCAGGGCTGTGTAATCCTCACAGGGAAGGGAGCACGTACTCGGAAAAAGCAACATAATCTACCTATTACCAATCTACCAACTACCACTAACCAACCACTAACTGGACAAAATATTTAACTTATCTCTTTCCTTGGCTTCCACAAATGCAAAATTATCCTCAAGCACTCTTCTTGCTCTGAAATTCTAGAATTCTAAGTAAAATTTTATACATTAAGTCAAACAGTCTACTCACTAGGATGCATATTAATAGAGAGCATAAAGGAAGCTTTGTTTAAAGTCAAAAATAATTTTAAATGCAAATAGTCATTCTCTCAAATAGCCATTTCATAACTCTTACTTCTCAAATACCAGCTTTTCTTAAGTGAAACTCATTTAAATGTCTCTGCTTTTCCTATGTCAATTAATACAGAAAATCTAAAATGTAAAGGTCAATAAACTATGGACTTTAGGGAAAGATTAAAATTTTGTCTTAAAATAAACAAGAAGCTAGAACATTTTTAATACTTTCATTTTACTTTAATGGCTACCAAATGTATATGGACCCAAACTTCACTCAGGAGTATGGATCTTAGATATGAAGGCTTTTGAAAGAAAATCTGACTTGATGAAACGATAGGGAAAGGAAATAAATTGCAGTTAGACAAATTAACACAGAAAGGAAATATAGTTAACCCTTGCCATTGAGGATTTAACTTTCAAGGGTTAGTATACTCTTTATCCTAAAGCCTGTAACATGTAGTAATAAAAAATTTTGCTAAAACATTAATTTTGAGAATCCTCTGCCCCAAGCATCAGGTGCATGATCCCAGCATCCAAATCCCACTGTAGCATTTTTGTCCTTGACTTGTTGCTATGGGCGTATTCATTCATATATGTGCATTGCTGCATGTAGGAAAGAATTATACGCTACAATGGTAATAAATAATTAGGGATTCATGAAGGTCTCTGGAAGTTCTCAAAATCACAAATCTTTATTATATATTTTTTAAAAGGAGACATAAAGATTTAAAAAGATTTTTAAAAAATAAATAAATTTTTAAAAATTATACACAAGCTACCATTGATAACACAAAGGTCCATAGTCTGATTTTTAGATGCAGTATCACTTAAGAATTCCTGTTGCAAGTGACAAAAATCCAGTTCAAATTGCAGGCAACAGGTTTTGGCTTGTTATTGAAAAGTCTTGGGATGATTTTCAGGCCTGACTTGATCCAGGAGCCCAAATGATGTCATCAGGACTCAGTTTCTTTCCACCTCCCACCTCTGCCCTCACCCTGTGGGCTTTGCTATCACTCACCTGGCGACTCTTAGCTCCCATCCTCCCAGGCTGTGGCCGAGCAAAGAGGAGAGCCCCTTCGCTCAGTGCCTCCTGCATAAGTCCCCAGATTCCCAGTGATTAGACCAAGGGGGTCTCCTACACCTCCTGCTTAGTCAGGCCTTGGTCATATGTGCTGCCTCTGGAAAAAGAAAGGGCCCCCCACACCCACACCCCCAATCTACATGACTAGAGTCGTGGAGAAGTAAATGGTTCTCCAAAGGAAATCCAGGGTGTTCTGACCCAGAAGAAAGGGAAATGTATAGTGGGTGATCAAAATAGTAAATGTTGCCTATGGATGTTTCAGGTAAAACTGAAGGAACCTGTAGCTTTCCTATGTGAGAGCCGGATCCTAAGCAAGTGCAGTTTCAGCATCAAACTCTTCCTGTTTGGAAAGCAAGAGAAAGTCCCAGGGCCCTAGCAAAGGCAAGTGAGCCAGGAACTGTGGCAGAGTGTAGCTGCTCCTTGGCTCCCCCAGAAAAACCTCCCCAGACGTCTTCAGTGTAATCATCAGAGAAACCCTGCCATCAGCTCAATATTCTGTGTCTGAATTGACAACCTCATTTTCCATGAGCCAGCCTTCAGTACATCCAAATTTATTTGTTAATGTGCATATTTTTGTGTAACCAGCAAGACCCAGGAGTGCCTACATTTATTAGATGTTTGTTTTTGTGCTTTTTAAACACACCTTGGAATAAACAGTGAAATACATTTTAGGAAAAAACTTGATTTGTGCTATTTGAATTTTTGAACTAGCACCGGACTATGCAGACCAACGCTATGTTTTCAACATCCCTTTCTCAACCAGGAAAACTTAACCCGGATGTGTACATTTTTTCTCAGGAGAATCCACCCCTATCTCAAAGGGATCAATGACTCACAGGGTGCAGAACCACTGGCCTAAGCCCATGACCCGCAGAGCACCATTTTGTCCAACTCAAAAAGGCCATGGGTGTGATGGTGACATGCCAAGGTTATGAAGTCAGAGTTTAAACCTCACTCTGCTCCGTGACCTTAGCCAAGCTGTATAATCTCTCTGTGCCTCATTTTCCTTATCTATAAAATAAGGATAATAACAGCTCCTACCTCGAAGGATTTTGGTTGGATTAAATGAGATAATTCATGTCAAGTATTTAAATCAGTAACTGATATGTAGTAAGTACTGAATACATATTAATTGTTAATATTATAACTACATATATTTGGTTTTCATGTTTCTCTTCCCTAAACTTTCACACTGTATTCGTTTCAATATAATTAATCCACAATTCGCCCAACCTTAAGATGTCAGTCACCCACCATATATATTTACATAATAAGGACATATGCACCTGGAATTGGGGATTAAAAATTAACAAATTAAGTATTTTTTTATTTAATACATATGTATAGAGCACTGTGTGTTGAGGCTGTTATTAAATACTTTGCTGATATCAACCCACTTTATCCTGATAAGAATCCTGAAAGGTAGGTTCTATTGTTATCCTTTTTTCATAGATGAGGAAACTGAGGCATGGAGAAATCAAGTCACTTGCCTCAGGTGACACAGCTGGCAAACATTAGATTTAGGATTGGAAGCCAGAGAGTCTGGTTCCAGAGTCCAGGACCTTAACCGACAAGCATTTGCTTGTCGTTGACGGAAAAGGAAGGGTTGAAAGAGAGAAAAAATAATTCATCAACTTCTGATGTTTATTAAGCACCTACTTGCTGCAGCTTTCACACTTATTTTAGTACTTTAATCTCTGTTAATACTTTTAAGAACAATCATAAAAAGATTTTTATAGAGCACTTACATACCAAAGATTACTTCATTTAATATTCTAACAGCCCTATGAAGTAGATGCTATTATTATTGCCATTTTACAGATGAAGAAAGTAAAACTTAAAAAGATTAAGTGGCCTGCCCAAAGTCACATGCCTAGTAAATAGTGACGCCAGGCTTCAAACCCAGGCTCTCTAGCTCTAAAACTCTTGTGTTCAACCACAACACTCTCCTGGCTCCCTGACCCCATGGGGTTTGTATTATGACGCCCTTATTAATAGTAAATCACATGACTATCTATTCACACTCCATTTAGAGGATACTGGCCACTGCTATCTGTCACTTTGGAGACGGGAAAATGAAACCACTGGCACTGGAGATACTAGGAAGTGTCAGTCTATCACCGAGAAAGCTGACTGCAGGCCAATCTGCGAAGCAAATGAGTGTTTCCATTGGGGTTTCCAAACTGTTTTTCAAACCTTTCTTTCATCCTGGTAACTCTGATTCCCCATAGTGCTACTGGAAAATAATATATCCTCTCCAAATTATTATGACTCGATTAAGAACTCAAAATGGGTTAGGAAGGATATGATGAAATATAAATGTGGAGTTCTCAGAATGCTAATGCTATCAGTAGATAGTTCAAAGGCAGGGTGTTTCAGTTAAATAAGAATTTCTAACATTCTGATGTGTACCTGAGGACAAAACCTCCCTGTCATCCAGGCCAGAACTGTGGAAAAACTAGAAACTTTGGGAGAAGTTTTAGATTCAGAAATTGAGAAATATGGAGAACATTATAAAAGCAGACAACTCAAGAATCTGATCTAACGTTAATAAATGCCAGAAACAGAGTTTAATTTATCGAATTTCCATTGACCAAGTCCAGAGATATTAAGATTCAGGTAACACGTAGGGGGGCAGGTTCCACCTTAAACTGAGGGTATGACTAATGGCAAACACACACCATGCAGTTCACTTATTATGCTTATTAATTCTCACAATTGCTTTGCCAGGTGGCCATGACCAACCTGTTTTATTGATGAGGAAAAAGGCAAAAGAGTATCTAAGTGTCTTTGGTAGCGGAGATAGGATTCACACCTAGTTCTATCTGATTCCAAAGACCTTTTTTTTTTTTAACCATGCTGCCCACCTGGGGCAGAGAAAAAAACATGCCTCTCCCAGGATTGCAAAATCCACCCTAGACATGGGATGCAAAGGTGAACTACCAAAGGCCAAGGTGAGAGAAGGAGCCAGTCTGACACACAAGTACATGCCTGTAATTTACATATAGCATCCTGCCCCTTAAACAAGAGCCCTTCTAAATGGCCCGTTGGCTATGTGCGGCTGTGTTAATCTCTGGGGCACTGCCTCCTTGCCCAGGTGATCTAAATGATAAGATTGCTAGACACTAATGGGGACATATCTTCCAATGATCTCTCTGACAGTCAACATCTTTGTCTGAATCCTTTTCCTCTTGTATTGGCAGGGGACTTTCTGTTCTCTCAGAATTGTAAGTTCAAAGATTTGAGTTTGAGTTTGGGAGTAAAAAGGCCATGTCACCCCAGATTTTGATATTCATGAGTCCTTAGGCCAAAGTACCATGATAATGTCACACTTACTAGCACCTCATTACAAGGTCCCCAACAGGCTTGGGAAGTTTTGTTTTTCAAAATTATACTTTATTGTTTTTGTTTTTTCAAAACAATGTTTGTACTTCTTAAAAATAGACTATTTATTAGAGCAGCTTTAGGTTCACAGCATTGAGCAGAAAGTAGAGAGTTCTCATATATCCCATGTTCCTCCCAGTGCACAGCTGCCCCCATTATCAACATCCCCCGCAACAGTGGTATATTTATTACAACTGATGAACCTGCACTGACACATCATTATCACCCGGGGTCCAAGTCTGCATTAGGGTTCATTCTCTGTGTTGCACATTCTGTGGGTTTAGACAAATGTATGACATGTACTCGCCACTGCAGTATCATACAGAGTAGTTTCACTGCCCTAAATATCCTCTGTGCTCCCCTCTAACCTCTGGCAACCACTCATCTTTTACTGTTTCCATAGTTTTGCCTTTTACAGAATGTCATATAATTGGAATCATATAGTAGACAGCCTTTTCAATTGGCTTTTTTCACTCAGTAATAGGCATTTAAGTTTCCTCCATATCTTTTCATGGTTTAATAGCTCATTTCTTTTTAGTGATGAATAATATTTCACTGTCTATATACAGCACAGTTTATTTATTCATTCACCTGCTAAAAGACTTTCTGATTGCTTCCTGGTTTTGTTTTAAACAAACAAGAGTCCAAATCTTTTACCCATGTATACTGAAATATTTGCAGGTGAAATCAAACGAAGTCCAGGATTTGATTCAAAATAAGATTGGAGGAGGAAGTATTATGTGAAACAAGATGGGCCATGAGGCAGGGCTTGGTGGCTTATGCCTGTAAACCTAGCACTCTGGGAGGCCAAAGCGGGAGGATCGCTTGAGCTCAGGAGTTCGAGACCAGCCTGAGCCTGAGCGAGACCCCCGTCTCTACTAAAAATAGAAAAAATTAGCCGAGTGTGGTGTCACAGGCCTGTAGTCTCAGCTACTACTCGGGAGGCTGAGGCAGGAGGATCGCTTAAGCCCAGGAGTTTGAGGTTGCTGTGAGCTAGGCTGATGTCAAAGCACTGTAGGCATCTCAAAAAAAGAAAAAGAAAATAGATAGGCCATGAGTTGATACTACCTAAAAGTGGGTGATGGGTTGATAAGGATTCATTATGTAACTCTCTACTTGTGTATATGTTTGAAATTTTCTATAATAAAAACGGTTTAGGCTGGGCGCGGTGGCTCACGCCTGTAATCCTAGCACTCTGGGAGGCCGAGGCGGGTGGATCGCTCAAGGTCAGGAGTTCAAGACCAGCCTGAGCAAGAGCGAGACCCCATCTCTACTAAAAAAAAAAGAAAAGAAAAGAAAGAAAGAAATTATCTGGCCAACTAAAATATATATAGAAAAAAATTAGCCGGGCATGGTGGCGCATGCCTGTAGTCCCAGCTACTCGGGAGTCTGAGGCGGTAGGATTGCTTAAGCCCAGGAGTTTGAGGTTGCTGTGAGTTAGGCTAATGCCACGGCACTCACTCTAGCCCGGGCAACAAATCGAGACTCTGTCTCAAAAAAAAAAAAACAAAAAAAAACGTTTTAAATGCATTCCTGCCACCAAGTTTTTGTTTAGAACATTCTCACAGCCTATTACACACTTCCCTTCCTCTCTGAAACCTGAGATCCCATTTCCCTGTGATTCTTTCCCTAGCTGCTCTAGCCTACAGGGTCCTCTTTCTCCTCAGAAGTCATCATTTCTTTAAATGCACATATTAGAAAAGAAGAAAAGTTGAAAATCAATGCACTAAGCATCTCCATTAAGAAGTTAGAAAAAACTCATCAAATTCAACCCAAATAGAATAGAAAGAAGGTAATAAAGATAAGAGATGAACCAATAAAATAGAAAATAAACATAAAGAAAATTATACAAGCCAAAAGTTGGTTCTCTGAAAATTGATAATCCATGGCATATTGTGCCAATAAACATTGAAATCTGAGTGATAATAACAACCTTCTGGAAAATATACAACTTACCAAAATTGACGTAAGAATAAAGAAAAATCCAGAGAGTCCTGTTTCAGCTGGGCAGTGAATGGAATTACAGAAAATAACTTAAGAATAATGATGATAAAAAAATGAATCTATAATTAAAAACTTTTCTACAAAGAGAACCCAGGCCCAGATAACTTCACCAGTGAATTCTACCAAACATCTGTGGAAGAAATAATGCTATCTCAAAACTCTTCCAGGGAATAGAAAAGGCAGGAACATGCCCTGCATTTGTTTTATAAGCTAGCATAACTTTGACACCAAAACCTGATATATTTTACTTTGAGAAAGTAAAATTATAGGCTAATCATACTCATCAATACAGATGCAAAATTCCTAAACAAAATATTTGCGAACGAAATACAGAAATACACAAAAAGGATAGTATATCATAACCAAGTTGGGTTTATTCCGGGAGGGAAAGGTAAATCAATCAGTATACTTTACCACCTTAACAAAAAGTGACTCCGTAAAACTGGAGTGAGGATTTTGAGGAAAGGAGTGGAGAAATATGAGGCTGTTGGCTGAGGCCAGTGTGGGATGAGACTGTAAACCTAGCTAAAGAGCAAGGACAGTGGCAAGCTGTTGGGGGAGAGGGGATGTTGGAGGTGGGGAAGTGACATATCAAGTTGGTATTTCAGAAAGATCATCCTTGTTGCCATAGAGAGAGCCAGCTGGAAGGGGGCCCACTGGAGGGGGGAGATCAGTTAGGAGGTCCGGATAATATTGTGGGCAAGAAATAAAGGTGAAGGAGACTTGGAAGACGGATGAGGAGGAGGAGGGATGAGAACTCAGGGATGACCCACAGATTTCTGACTTGAGCATCTGGAATAACCGTGGTGTTGCGTACTGAGATGAATAACATGGAAGAAGGAACAGATTGGGGTAAAAAAAAGGCGGGGGAGAGGGGATGATAACAAGATAAATGATGCACAATCTTACTAGTAATCCAGAATATGCATATTAGACGCTATTTCTCCCCAAGTTTAATAAATCTGATTATATGAAAATTAGATGTGGGGAAATAGAAACATTTATGGCATTTCTGGTGGGATATAAATTGGTACAACCATACTTAAAATTTTTTAAATTGACAAATAAAATTGTATGTATTTACTATGTAGAACATACTGTTTTGAAACATACACAATGTGGAATGACTAAATTTAGCTAATTGACATATGCATTACCTCATATAGTTATCATTTTTGTGGTGAGAATACTTTATATGCACTCTCAGCATTTTTCAAATATAGCATATCGTTAACTATAGTCACATGTTGTACAATAGCTCTCTTGAATTTATTCTTATCTAACTAAAATTTTGTCTCTTTTGACCAACATCTCCCCAACCTCACTCTGCAGCCACCCAAGCCCCTAGAAATGACCATTCTACTCTCTACTTCTATGAAATCAACTTTTTTAGACTCCACATGTGAGTGGGATCATATGGTGTTTGTCTTTTTGTGCCTGGGTTATTTCACTTAACATAATGTCCTCCAGGTTCATCCATGTTGCAAATGACAGAATTTCCTTTTTTTGGCTAAATAGCATTCCATTGTGTATATATACCACATTTTCCTTTTCCATTCATCTGTTGGCAGACACAAGTTGATTCCATATCTTGGCTATCGTGAATAATGCTTCAATAAACATACCAGTGCAGCTATCTCTTCAACATACTGATTTCATTTCCTTTGGATGTATACCCAGTAGTGGGATTGCTGGATCATATGGTAGTTGTATTTTTGATTTTTTGAGGAACCTCCATATGTTTTCCATAATGTTTTGGTATGGCCATTTTTTAAATCAATTTAGTGATGCCCAATAAAGTTGAAAGTCATACCCTTCAAACCAGTGATAACATTTCTAGATGCCTCACCTAAAGAGATTCTTACACACATAAAAACGGTGATTTGTAGAAAGAAGTTCATTGGATCATTGTTTCTGACAACAAAAGATTTAAAAAATGGAAACAACTGTCCCCTAGTGTAAAAACAGCTAAATAATTGTAATTTATTCATAGTGGAGTACTTCATGAGTGGATTAGATCTGTATATATCAACATGGATGAATCTCAAAAACAATTTCAAGTGATTAAAGGAAGCTACAAAAGATACATATAGAATAATACCATCTACGTAATTTTTATACAAAAAAAGTTGTATGTGTACTATTTATGGATATATACATATGTCCCAAAAGTAAAAATGCACACATGGTAATGATATACACCAATTTCAGAACAATGCTTATCTCTGAGAAGGGAAAAAGTGCGAGAGAAGGTAGGAGGGATAGAGATTTAGCTATATCTGTATCATATTTTTACAGAGAAAAATCTAAATTCTAAAAAGAAAAAAGTAAAGTAAGTATTCATTCAAAAAGCTATAAAAAGAATATCTTAGTCAGGCATGGAGGCTCACTGCTGTAATCCCAGCAACTGGGGAGGCTGAGGCAGGAGGATCACTTGAGCCCAAGAGTTTGAGACCAGCCTGGCAACATAGTGAGACCCTGTCTCTAGAAAAACCGAAAAAAATTAGGTGGGCATGGTGGCATGATCCTACAGTCCCAGGTGCCCAGGAGGCTGAGGCAGGAGGATCCCTTGAGCCCAGGAGTTTAAGGCTGCAGTGAGTTATGATTGTACCATGGCACCCCAGCCTGTGTGACAGAGTGAAACATCATCTCTAAAAAATTAAATTAATTAACTAAAAATTTAGAAAAGAGAATATCTCTTTTTTAAAATTTAGGTTTATTGAGGTATAATTTTCACAGCATAAGATTTGGCCTTTTTAGGTATACAGTTTGATGAGTTTTGGCAAACATGTACAGTTATATAACCACAAACACAGTTAAAAAACATTTCCATTACCCAAAAATGTTCCCTCATGCCCCTTTGTGGCCAATCTTCTCCCCTCATCACCAGCCTTTGGCAACCACTAATCTGACCTTACAGTTTCCAGTCCCTATGGTTTTGCCTTTTCCATGATGTCACATAAATGGATTCCTACAGCATGTAGCCCTGTGTGTCTGGCCTCTTTCACTTAGCATAATGCTTTTGAGGTTTATTCATGTTGTTGCATGTATCAGTAATTTATTTCTTTTTGTTACTTAGTAGTATTTCATTGTATATAGATAACACAATTTTTTTAAATCTCTTTGCCAGTTGATGGGCATTTGGAGTGTTTCTCAGTTTGGACTATTATGAATAAAAACTGCCATTAATATCTGGGTGCAGATTTTTCTAAAACATTTTTTAATTTCTTTTGCATAGAGTGGAATTGTTGGGCCTCTTGGTAAGTATATGTTTAACTTTACAATGATCTGCAAATTGTTTTCCAAAGTGGCTGTACCATTTTCCAATCTTGTTAGCTCCACATCCATAACAGCACTTCTTACTGTCTGTTTTAAATTTGAGCCATTCTACTCAGTATGTTACCTTTAATTTGCATTTCCCTGATAACCTATGATGTTAAGCACCATTTCATGTGCTTCTTTCGCATCCATACATCTTTTTTGGTGAAGTGTCTATTCAGATAATTTGCCCATGTTTTAACTGAGTTGTTTGTCTTCTTATTTTTGAGTTGTAAGAGTTCTTAATATATTCTGAATACAAGTCCTTTATCGCATCTATGTTTTGCAAATATTTTCTCCAGTTATGACGAGGCTCTTCATTTTCTTAACAATGTATTTCAAAGATCAGAAGTTTTTAAGTGCTAATGAAATACATTTATCAATTTTTTTCTTTTATGGTTTGTGCTTTTCCTGTCCTATCCAAGAACATTTTCCTAGCCCAATGTCACAATAATGTTATTTATATGTTTTCTTACAGAATTTTATAGTTTTAGCTTTTACATTTAGATCTACAATAAAGAACTGTCAGAATCTAGCCAAGTTAATTGCCTGCTAAAACAAACAAAATCAATATTCTCCAGAGAATTTCTACAGGTCTGAGAGGCTCACGACATAATATTCAAATTGTCCAGGATACAATCCAAAATTACTCAACATACAAAGAACCAAGAAACTGTGAACAATCTCAAGGGAAAAGGAAATCAAAAGATCACAACTGCAAGATGATCCAGATGTTGGAAATATGAGACAAAAACTTTAAAGCAGCTATAATATCTATGTTTCATGAGGTAAAGGTAAACATTTGAAATACAAATGTTATCAGCAAAATAATGGAAACAATAACAAATAATCAAATGTAAATTTTAGGACTGAAAAATATAACATCTAAAAATATCACTGGATGGGCTCAATAGCAGAAAGAAGAGAATGACAAAGGAAAGAGTCAATGAATTTGAAAATAGAGTAATAGACATTATCCAATATGAAGAATGGGGGGGAGGAATGAACAGAATATTATCAAATGATCTAACATTTATTTCATTGGAGTCCTAGAAGGACGGCAGAAGTAAATTGGTGCAGAAAGAATATTTGAAAAACTAACGGCCAAAACTTCCCTAATTTGATGAAAGACATAAACTTACAGGTTAAAGAAGTTCAGGGAATTCTAAAGAGGATACATGCAAAGAAAACTAACCATGGCCAGACACATCAAAATCAAACTTGTCAACATCAAAGTTTGTTTTTTATTTGTTATTTTAATCTTAAAAGCTGCCAGAAAATAAAATGTTACATTACAAAGAGAGGAACAACTATGCAAATGACTGCTGATTTTACTTCTGAAACCATGGAGACCAGACGACCGTGGAACAACAATTTTTTTTTAAGAGACAAGGTCTCTCTCTTGTCTTCCAGGCTGGAGTGGAGTGGCACAATCATAGCTCACTGCAGCCTCTGCTGGGCTCAAACATTTCTTCTTCCTCAGCTTTTCAAATCTCTGTGATTATAGACGTGAGCCATCATGCCCGGCTTGGAACAACATCTTTAAAAAGTCAAAAGAATTGTTAACTCAGAATTCTTTCTTCAGTGAAAATATATTTCAGGAATAAAAGTTAAATTAAAACATTCTCACATGAAGGAAAAATAAGAGAATTTGTCGCCAACAGACTTGCTCTAAAGGAAATGCTAAAAGTTCTTCAGGCTGACAGGAAATTATACCAGGAGGACACTTGAAACTTCAAGAATGAAGGAAGAACAACATAAATGGTAAATATCTGGGTAAATATTTCTCTCCAGTAATTTCTTTAAAATAAGTATAACTGTTGAAAGCAAAAATGATCACATTCTGTTGTGGAGGTTTTAGGTATGTAGATGCAATACTTAAGACAACTATAGCATAAAGGGTAGAGGGCAAATGGATTTATGTGGCTGTAAGTCTTGAAATAAAGGACTGAGGGAGCCCAGGAAACAAATACCTAGGAAGATGCAGAGATCCTTTGCTAATGTATTTTTATGTGATATCTACATGCTGTTAAATCCTTTCACAAAAATTTAATATTTTTAACTGGGAAACGTATTTCATACAGCAAAATGTATTTAAATAAATTTGATAAAAAGATAATCTTTCCTACATTGCTAAGTTTTATTTCTCCTTTATTTATCAATTTCTTTGTATGAAATGGTATGCAACAAACACGAGAATGGAGTAATGGAAACAAAAAAGAACAAAAAGTCATTTGTAGTAGGATGTGCCACCAGAAGAGAATTTTGTTTTCCTGTATCCATAATTTAGATTAAAACTACATAAGTATGGGCGAAGGACATGAACAGAAACTTTTCAAAAGCAGACAGAATAATGGCCAGCAAACATATAAAAAATGCTCAACATCTCTAATCATTAGGGAAATGCAAATCAAAACCACAATGAGCGGGCAACAAAGCAAGACTCTGTCTCAAAAAAAAAAAAAAAAAAAAAAACCACAATGAGATTATCACCTAACTCCAGTAAGATTGGCCTGTATCAAAAAAATCCCAAAGCAACAAATGCTGGTAAGGATATGGAGAGATAGCAACACTCTTACAATGCTGGTGGGACTGCAAATTAGTGCAACCTCTGTGGAAAAGAATTTGGAGATACCTCAAAGAGCTACAAGTAGAACTACCATTTGATCCAACAATACTACTATTAGGCATCTACCCAAAGGGACAAAAGTCATTCTATAATAAAGACATCTGCACTCGAATGTTTATGGCAGCACAATTCACTATAGCAAGGATGTGGAAACAACTCAAGTGCCCATCAATCCACGAGTGGATTAATAAAATATGGTATATGTATACAATGGAATACTACTCAATTATAAGGAACGATGGTGATCTAGCACCTCCTATATTTTCCTGGATAGAGCTTAAGCCTATTCTCTGAAGTGAGGTATCACAAGAATGGAAGAATAGGCACCACATGTACTCACCATCAAACTGGCACTGACTGATCAACACCAACGTGCTCACACAGTAGTAATATTCTTTGGGGGTAGGGAGGATGGGGGTGGGTAAACTCACAACTAATGGACACGGTGAGCATTGTAGTGGGGGAAGGGCACGTCTCAAATCATGGTTGGGATGTGGCAAAGTCATAACATGTAACCAAAATGTTTGTACTCCCATAATGTCCTGAAATTTAAAAAAATTAAAAAAAAAAAACTACATAAGTATCTCCCTCCCTCTCTCTCTGTATACACACACACACACACACATATATATGAAAATAAGACAATTTCCCAGATAAGTGACAGGTGTAAAACTCTTTTCCTCAATTCGTTCTTACAAAAAGAGGTATTGAGACTAGCAATTAATCCTGGAGAATTGCCTTAATCCTCCTGTTAGCACTTGTGGAGATATCCTTGGAAAATGTTAGTGTAAACTACAATGCCAACAGTCTTGAAACTTTTTGCTTATGTATCAGCTAAAACAATTTGCAAAACTATGTGCTGCCTTGCACATTTTTATTTGATATGTAAAATTTTTCATCATAAATTTAAAGAGTGGCAAAGGATGCAATTTCCAGGGTATCACAAGTATAGAAATTTAAAAATAAAACCATTATATAATTATTTCAATGTCTAATGGAATAGTAATTTCATAGCCATCATAATTTGTTTTAAAAATATATGAAAAAAACCTCTTTAGTAGTGGGAAAGTTTATATCATTTCTTTTTCCTCCTTGAAGTTACATTCTACTCACCTCACAAAATTTTACCTTATCTTAATATGTTTTTATGCTTGAAAGTCTTTATTGATTATCTGTCATATTTCTCTGCAACAAAATACTTATAAACTGAATTTTACTTTTTTTAAACTTCTGTGACTAAAAGTCTCTATATGTTAAAAATATTTTTACACCTGGGTTGAGTCATCATTATAATATTTTTTTACACAAATGATCAAAATAACTTAAATATATTATAAATTTTAATGAATGCTTATAGCCCAAAAAACTTTTAACATATCCTTTGACAGATGAAGTTTTTCCCACTTAGTTAATGTATCCATGTGTGACTACTATTTATTGCTTGAATGAGAAGCATCAATTCTATTCCTATTCTCACTTAAATGGATGTAAGCACTGAGAAAATTTGTTCACATAAGTAGATTGAAATGGGAAAAGCTGTGTCATAGCAATGTTACCCAATTCTTTTTTTTTTTTAAGTGTGGTAACTTAAAATTTACCATCTTAACCTTTTTTTTTTTTTTTTTTGAGACAGAGTCTTGCTCTGTCACCCCAGGTAGAGTCTTCATAGCTCACTTCAACCTCAAACTCCTTTAACCTGACTTTTAAAGGAATTTATCATCCCGTCATTAAAGTCATTCACTTTCACAATGTCTGGGAAACATACCAAAAAGTCAAGACCAAGATTTGCCAAATCTATATTTGTTTTGTTTTCATTTAGAAGCATTTTGTTTTACCTGAAATAATCCTTGATAGGTTAGCAAAATGGAAATATTGTTGATTTTGATACAAAATATTTTTTTTTTTTTTTTGAGACAGAGTCTCACTCTGTTGCCCAGGCTAGAGTGAGTGCCGTGGCGTCAGCCTAGCTCACAGCAACCTCAAACTCCTGAGCTCAAGGGATCCTCCTGTCTCAGCCTCCCGAGTAGCTGGGACTACAGGCATGCGCCACCATGCCCGGCTAATTTTTTCTATATATATTTTTAGCTGTCCATATAATTTCTTTCTATTTTTAGTAGAGATGGGGTCTCACTCTTGCTCAGCCTGGTCTCGAACTCCTGAGCTCAAACGATCCGCCCACCTCCGCCTCCCAGAGTGCTAGGATTACAGGTGTGAGCCACCTCGCCCAGCCCAAAATATTTTTGATAAAATGATTTTATCTCATCATGCACTTTATATATTTTTACCAAACCTTGCAGCTGCAGATATAGCTTATTCAATTCATAGAAAACATCCTGTTGGCTACATAACCTAATTGGTAAAGCCAGTCCTCATTGTCAAACCAATCATCTAAGTTAGATTCACTTTGAGAAAAAGTCTGGCTTCATTTTTAACTCACATAAATGTATTCGAATGTGCACTTTGAATTTTTTTAAACTGGAAAATAAGTTATCAAATGCACCTCATAAGCTCAATTACTAAAAGCAGTAAAGATTAAAATGTCGAAACTAATAGAATTGGTTTATCCAGCTTTATAATGTCATAAAACCAAGAATAAATCTATGTGGTTTTTCTCATTACTTAATTAATAATAATAAAACATAACATGCAGCTAAAATACATATTATTTATGAGTTAGAATACAATAAAAGACAGAGTATTACTGCTATATTACAGTAAATATTGTTACTGCACAAGGCCAATCTGGTAACAAAGTTGTGAGTTGTTTTTCAGTTGCCATGGACCCCCAGGTTGAAGGTCACATAATCTGAGCAAGCCCAGATGAACCTAGCCTGCAATCAGCGGCAGAAACTAAGTGCTCGGACTGAGGAGCTAGGGCTGAATTAAGAAGTGGACATCGCATGGTAGGATCCAGGATTCAGGATCCAATCAGAACACGCCTCCTGGCATCACCCCATTATAAGATGCTATTAGATCACACCTCATTACCCTATGCTTATAAAACCTGACCCAGCCCCCCAGCTCAGGGAGACAGATTTGAGTGTTTCCTCCTGTCTCCTTGCCAGTGGACTTGTAAAAAAGCTTTTCTTTTGTCAAAGGCTGGTGCCATAGTATTGGCTTCTATGCACATCAGCAAACAAGCCCACTGATTGCTTGGTAACAATATGTTACTATATACATACTGAACTTTGGTTTTCAACTGTTAGGAATAACTAAAGAAGAATCATACATAAAATTCTGGAAGAGCTCTAACCAATTTTTTGCAAATCATAATAAAAATGTTTCTTATATATTTAATGAAAAATAAAACTATATGCTATTAAAAAATCAGTCCAGAAGCTAAAGCATAATTTTATTTTTGTTAATAAGAGGCAGAAATAAGATTAGGATTGACGTATCTATACACTTCATAATACAATTTGATAAAATAAATGTGTCAGATAAGATAGGCTAGGTCATGCTGCAGAAACAAAGAAGGAATTTGTGTGACTTCAAACAACAAAGCTGTGTGACTTAAAACAATAAAAGCTCATTTCTAACCTAAGCTATATTTCCATTATGGCTGGCAGAACAGATCTTCCCCTCAGGGTCACTCAGGGGCCCAGGCTTACAGAGCAATAACTCTCCACATCAGAGGGGAATGAGCACTCTGGAGTTTCATAAGGGTAATTAATCACCCAAACCAAGTGACACTTCACTTCTGATCACAAATCATTGGCCAGAAAGTCATATGGCCTTAATCAATCCCAAGATTGCCATGAAATCCAATCCAACCAAAGGGGAGGGAAAATGGGAAATATATGGTGAACTGTATCAGTGATTATCACAATACATTTTAACCTTTATTGAAAACACATCCCAAATCTAAAATAAAATTATATATGACTTTTTGCAGGTTATTTCAGTATAACATGACAAATATAAAGGTCCCAGAATATAATCCATATTACAGTTATAATTATCAATGTCACTACTTCAGCTGTTCAAAGATGCTTTTCTTGGTCTGGGCACAGTGGCTCAAGCTTGTGATCACAGCACTTTGGGAGGCCAAGATGGGAGGATCACTTGAGGCCAGGAATTCAAGATTACCCTGGGCGATACAGTGAGACATTGTCTCTACAAAAAAATAATTTTTTTTTATTTCAGTTTATTTCAGGTTATATATATTGCCCATGTCCCGCCCATCCCCCCGAGTCTGAGCTTCAAGCATGTCCATTCCCCAGACAGTGCGCATTGCACTCATCATGTAGTTATACCCCCCATCCCCTCCCCCCATCCCCCCCACCCCCGAGTCAGCACATTCAAGCGTGACCATTCCCTAGACAATGTGCAATGCACTCATCATGTAGGTATACACCCATCCCCTCTCCCCAACCCCCACCTCAGTCTGATACCCAATTGGTGTTATTCCCAAATGTGCACTTAGGTGATGATCAGGAAAAACCAATTTGTTGGTGAGTACAGGTGGTGCTTATTTTTCCATTCTTGGGATACTTCACTTAATAGAATGGGTTCCAACTCTCTCCAGGAGAACAAAAGAGATGCCATATCACCGTTATTTCTTATAGCTGAGTAATACTCCATGGTATACATAGACCACAATTTACTAATCCATTCATGAATTGATGGGCATTTGGGTTGTTTCCACATCTTTGCAATTGTGAATTGTGCTGCTATAAACATTCGGGTATACTTTAACAAAAAGTCCCAAATAATTTTAAAAAATTAGCCAGCTATCATGGGCCTGGGAGGTTGAGGTGGCAATGAGCACCACTGCACTATAGCCTGCTCGACAGAGCGAGACCCTGTCTCAAAAATAAATAAATAAACAAATAAGCTGCTTTTCTTTACAGGTAATGACACATCCTATGGAAAAGTAATGAGAATAGCTGAAAAGAATTGCTTGAGAGAATTATTGTAAATGAAGAAGTGAAAAGAAACCTACATGATGCTAAGAAAGAGTACTTATAGAAATAGGGTCTCTGTAAATTGATTTATTTAAAACAATAAGTATCCACCTGCCTCTTGGACTATGCTACACAATAAGAACTTGAAGTTAATGTGAGCTTTATTGCTTTGCCTAATGGCAAAGAACATTTGCCTTAGAGTATAATGAATAATGAAATCACTTAGAGCATAGGCTTTCCATTTTACCACAACCTACAGTAAGAAGTATATTCTACATTATGATCCAATATACACATACCTATTGTTTCATGAAACAATAATTACCCTACTGCATGTGATGCACTTTGATATTTCCTAGTCTAATGTGCTGGTTTCAGCCTTTTAAATTGATTTCACAACCAACTAGTGATTCACAATCCACAATTTGAAAACACTGGACTATAGAAGTAGATATGTAAGACAATATCTGATTATAAAGCAATCTCTGATTATAAGAAGTATTCTTAAAACAGCATTACCTTGAAGTGACAAGTGGGTAAGCCAAAATCTGGTGAAGTCAATGTCTATGGGAGGCTAAATTTTATTCTATTAATTTAGTTTTCCTACCCCTAATATTCCAACATTCCTATTGGTCATTAATAGTCTCTGACTAGTCAATTTCATGGGCTTGCTGCTTCCAACCCTGTGGTAGTCTGACAAATATTCCCCAAACATATCTGATCCTAATCCCTGGAATCTGCAAATGTTATCTATCATACACGGGGAAAAGGTCTTTGAAGATGTGATTAAATTAAGGATCTTGAAATAGAATGCTTTGGATTATCCAGGCATGCCTTGAATACAGTCCCACGTATCCTTAGCAGAGAGGAGCAGTGTGAGATCTGACACACATAGAGGAGGAGCCCATGTGAAGAGAGAGCAGATATGTGAAAATGCTGCTCCTGATGTCTGCAGTGACATGGCCACAAGGCAATGAATGCCAGCAGCTACCAGAAGTTGGGGGAGTCAAAGAATCAATTCTCCACTAGACTCTCGGGAGGAAACAAGGCCCCATCAACATCTTAATTTTGGCCCAGTGACACTGATTTTGGACTCATGGCTTCCAGAACTGTGACAGAATAAATTTCTGTTGTGTTAAGCCACCAGGCCTGTGGCATTTTGTTATAGCAGACTCAGGAAACTAATACAGACCCCATAAACTGGACTTGATGAGAGTAACGGTGCAAAGTAGCTTGTGTAAACAGCTACCTATAACTCTCTCTGCTTTGCTGTTTCAGGAAAGATTTATGGTCGCTTATAGTGATTCACAAAATGTACCAATAACACAAATAATAAATAGGTGAAAAGGGAAAAAAACAAGGATGGATGTACAAAATGGAAACTTTCCAACAACAGGGTGTATGTAAATACACATGTAATAGTTCTTGCCATGAGTCAACCACAAATTTGGCTTTAAACTAGCAACCAACATGCAAAGGAAGTCTTCATGTTTATATGATTCAGCGGCCATAACATAAAAACAAGCCAACTCCACAGAAACACAAAAGACAAGATGAAATTTCTCCCAGGAATTCTGCCACCCAGGACATTTTTTTGGACTGTAGCTATGCATAGGATACTCATTACCCCCTGTGTAAATGTCACAGTAGCCACTAGACCCAAGTTTATAAGGCTGTTTACCGTATCATAAACTGATGATATGTCAAAACTTAAAACTTGATAAAAGCAAGTTCTATAGTATATATTGATAAGATGTCAAAACCTAACTTAATAAAAGCAAATTCTTTAAGAGGAAAGGGGATGTAAATAGAATACCCTCGAGGTATGCAACTCACTGCTGAGTTGCCTTAATTCCAGGGTACATTTTAGAGTATGTATGAAAGGCCTTGAATCATGCTCAGAAAATAAGTACTGTTTTCTCAGCCAAACTGTCAAACATTTAATAAGTGCTGCATACAATGCCTATGGGATGTGGCTTGCTTGAAAGCAGATTCAATATGGAGTAAAATACCTATCTGCCCAGCGAGATCTAGATGACTACCGAGGAGACAGGTAAATGAACCACCCCTACTCCCTGAAGAAGCTTCTGGGCCAATGGGGAAAGTGCTCCTGACCCAGCCTAGGGGTAGCAAGGAAGGCCTGCAGGTGATCCCAATTGACTATTAAAGAAAGAGGAGGGGAATGGCACCGCAGGTGGGTCAGAAAAACCACAAAGCACACGCACGGCCGTTGCTTCAGAGCTTATTGGAAGCAGCTCTGCAGCATTCCCAACAAAATAAAGCTAGCGAACCCTGCAGGACCTTCCAGGAAAGCCAATCCTCCCCCGCTCTGCCCAACCCACCACCCCTCTAGCCCACACTGGCGGAGGCGCTAGCCTCACTGTGCAGGCGCCAGGTTTACCTCGGAGGCCTCCAAGAGACGGCGCCAGTAAGTCGGGGTCGCCGGTCCGCTCTAGCCTTCAAGCTTCCGTTTCTCTACTGCTCTCCGTAGCAGTCGCCGCTGGGTAGGGGGCGGGCCTTCCGGGACGAGGGCGCGTGGGTGCGGAAGGTCAGGTGCAGGTAAGGTTGCCGCTGACTTTGGGGTATCTGCTAACAGATGAGCGCCGTGGCTGTAGAGTTCTTCAGGGGTCTTCAACCCTGTAGAGTCGCCAAGAATATGACGAGCCCGTTTCGTTATTTAGTGATCAGCCCGGGGGTTTCGAGTTTATCAAACAAACTTGGCCTTTTCCTGCATCAGTTGGGGAATTTACCAACCGAAGGACGCCAGCGTTTCTGCTGCCGGAATTTCCTCTCGGGAGCAGTTACTCTCTTCCACATAAGTTAGATGTACGGGGCTGAGGTTTTCTGCTCACCAGACGAAAAGGCCTTCTGCACCGTAGCTTTGAGTGAGGGATGCAGATTACTTTTGTTACCGGTTGAAGAAACATGCACTAAGATGATATTTAACACAGTGACTGCCACACTGGGGGAAAAAAACTGTTTTTCTTTGGGGCCATCGTGTTTTATTAGGCAAATAGAATAAAAACTTTGAAAACAAAATGATCCTTTCTAATTTAATGAAAAATCTATTTTTGTTGTTTTCTGTGCGTGAGTTATATGCATTTGTCAGTATTAATTGTAACAATAAGAACATCAACAAGTAAGATTTTCACGAACCAACTTCAGGGTTTTACACAGGGGGCTACCTGCGCATCTCCCGTCTCCCAAGATAAAGGGAATTGTGAGTTACATATGCTTCATGAGCCCCCCTGTGTAAGTCAGATACAACTCACATGGCAATTAATGTGTTAAGAAAAGTGTTGGGGTAATGTCCTCCCGACGTCGATTGACTTGACCCTACTGTTCTTCCCATCACAGGCAGAACTGATCAAATCAGGTGGAGGGGGTTGAGTTCTTACTGAGATGAATAAATCTAACAAGTATTCAGTGCTATTCATGCCTCTGCTAAGCAAAATAATTGGTATTTGGCTTTAAAAATAATATAACACTCTGTTTAGATTGTTTTTATGTTTAGATTGTCTCTTTGGTAACACCTGTGTGCAGTGTGGGTGAGTTCCTTGGGTCCCGATGAGTGTTAGGGCAGGCACTGTGCCAAGAATTTTGCATGTTAGCCTCACAACGCAGGTGATATGACTGTCTTCATGTAATAGATAAGAGAACCCTGCAGAGGATCAGTACTACTACAAAAACAACATGGCCATTAAAAGGCAGAGGCAAGATTGCAACCAGGTTTTCTACTCCGAAGCTAGTGCTCTCTGCTAACCAGTGGTTTTGAGAAGCTAGAGAAAGCTCTTACCTCAGCAAAATTTACACTCACGCATGCACATTTCAGCATGCAGATTTATAGTTCCACAGGCTTCAAAACGTTGAGGCCGGGCGCGGTGGCTCACGCCTGTAATCCTAGCACTCTGGGAGGCCGAGGTGGGCGGATCGTTTGAGCTCAGGAGTTCGAGACCAGCCTGAGCAAGAGCGAGACCCCACCTCTACTAAAAATAGAAAGAAATTATGTGGACAGCTAAAAATATATATAGAAAAAATTAGCCGGGCATGGTGGCGCATGCCTGTAGTCCCAGCTACTCGGGAGGCTGAGACAGGAGGATCGTTTGAGCTCAGGAGTTTGAGGTTGCTGTGAGCTAGGTTGACGCCACGGCACTCACTCTAGCCTGGGCAACAGAGTGAGACTCTGTCTCAAAAAAAAAAAAAAAAAAAAAAAACGCTGAAGCATATCCAGGTTAAGAATTCCTGTATTTCATCTTCACCTTTCAAAGAGAAAAGGCAAACCAAATCTGAACCCAGTTGAAGTAAACCTGATCTTTTAAAATTCATCAGACCTATCAGAAAGATCAAAAAAACTTCCCCTTTGTGCCAAAGTAAAAATATGTGAATTTTCTTTGTGTGTGGGCTTAATTTGTTTTGCTAGTCACATTTGAGTAATTTGTTTTTGCTTAGCATTTTCAATTCCAGTTAATTTTTCTTCATGATACTGTAGTTTTCCTTAGTTCACATTTAAAGAAAGATGATATTTTAAAGTGAGTATTTTGTACGATTTAGAATGGTTTCTTGTGAATCAAAATCTAACTGACATGTAAATGATTTGCCTTTTACTTCAGTGTCATTAACAGGATAATATTCTTCTTTCCTTCTTTCTTTTTTTTCTTTCTTTCTCCCAAGATGAAATTGATTGAAAGATTCTGTAAGACAGCGTACCAGGGTCCTGAAAAGTCCTAAGTAAGGCTTTTGAATTTTTCTCAAATTTAAAGCTTGTAAAAAGTGGCAATTGGTCAGTCTTAGGACCAATACTTATGGGCAGCAAAACCTTTTAGCCTATGTAAAAAAAAAAGAAAAAGTGTACCAAGCTCCTCTGTCATTGTGTCTGTGTTGGTAATTGTTATAACCATTTTCTGTTTACTCCTGTTTAGTGAGTGGATCTTTGTTTCTAGTAAGGGATTCAGGTTTGAAAGGCCGTTTCTCCATCATAAAATCTTTAGGACTTGGATTTTGTGGTATATACCCATGTTCCATTGGATTCTAATGTGACCTTATTACTTATGAGTTACATATCCTAGTAATATGCTACATTCCAAGTGGGCATGAAGATAATTTAGCGTCCTGTAATGGCTTCAGTGACTACTGTCCTACTGAGTCCCTTCTTCATTGCTACCTGTTAAGTTAACCCATGTGCTGGTCCCTTCTTTCTCTGGCTGTCAGTCTTTGTAAGTGAGGAAAATCATTCCAGGAAGGTACAAGGTTTAATTGTATGAAGTATTATCTCTCTTTTTGCATGATTAAATGAGGACAAGGATTAAACAAATGTGTCTGTGTGGGACATATGAATACGAAACTTATAAACAAGTTTCAGTTTTTTCTCTTTTTTTTAAATTTACCATTTACCGAGTGCCACAGTCTTACTCATTTCTTGTGCTAGTCCTGCAAGCTTCTTAAGTGTGGAAATACTGTACAGTTACAACACAAATGTGCTCTGATGCCATAATGGTAATTAAGCAAAACAAAGTTGATAAAGAAACAGTTTGTTGTTTTTTAATCTGATATTTGGAAAAAGATAACTATAAAGGTGAAAGGAAGAAAAAAGATAAAACATGGAATGAAACTTGTTACACCTTCTGAAGGCAACTTCTGGACATTTGTGAGGCCTTTAGACATTTAGAGGTAAAGTCATTACCTTTGGAAGTAATGACTTTTTTTCTCATTGATGAAAATATAACCCAAGTCTTAACAACTCCACCCCCAACCCATCTGCATCCACATAATGGAGCTAGAGGTGGGAGAGAAGTGATCTGGAAACTGAGAGTGCTGAACGGAAAAGGGAAGAAAAAGGCTTGTAGGTGATCCCCAGATGGGGGCAGAGGAAGAGGTGGACCTTGGATCCGACAGTTCTCCCCTTGCTGGCCTTCAGGTGGCACTGTTGGCCCAAGATTGCTTGGTTGGTGTTCAGAATGATAAATGGTTGGTTTGAGGTTGACATTCTGCAGTTGGTTTGAGATTAGCCTCTTCTCTTTTAATGGATCTTGAAGTGAGTATTAAAACTTCCTTAATTTAAACACTGGGTTGGTTTGTTTTCTTGCAAGAGCTATTTTGAAATTCACCTGGCACCATTCCTGTTTAGGTTTTTTGGGTACATTTCTCCTGTTGGTTTTTCAAGATAGGTTTATGCCTTTTTCCTGTATGGACATTGTCTCCTTTTCATCCCAGCTGAAGTGCCCCACCGCCCCCACCCCACTCCCGATAGTCTGAGTCAACAAAAATTCTCTTCTGACTACTAAAATTTCACATAAATTTATATATTCTGCCAACAGTAACTCCTGTGTCTGACCTAGGATGGAATGAGAGTTATTCCACCAGCAGCAGTCTTAATTTTTATGTACTGCTTGTATAGTTTTTGATGTCTATTAGCTGTAATTTGTGCATATCATAGATACCATTCTTATACCTATTTCAACGTTCAGTGCCTCTGAAGAAAAAGTTACTGTTTTCAGCTGATAAGAACTTAGTTAGTTTGCATTAAGGCAGAATATATAAGATGGAAAATAAGACAAGTAACCTCACAATTCATACGTGCCTTCTATTTAGTAATAAGATGAAAATCTTTTGAGCTGTTGAGTTTATTTCTATAGGACTACTATCTATTTGTTTTTCCCAAATGGCTCTCAGTCTCTAGGCAGAATCCAGTTCAGTAACCTAGAGGCCAAATGACCTCATAACTCATTAGCAGTTCTCAGAGCCATCTGGAGCCCTTGAGGAGAACAGTGTTCAAAGGACTGATAATAAAGACAACAGTGTAATTATTCCTCTGCCATGATTACACCTTTAGATGGCAAGCAGTCAGCATATTTACTTTGCAGATTGCTTAGGCAGGTGTTTTCTGAAGGTATAATGCTGGGGTAGGATAACTTATTTCCCTGTCCTCTTCATCCAGCCTAGAAATAGGTAAATAATCTAGTGAATCACAGAATAGTTCATTGTAAAAAGGGCAGTACAGCAAGGAAGTAATAGTACGTAAGCACAAAATGCAAAAATTGCAAATGTAAAGCTTGCAAAAGAAATAGCCATTTGGACTGTGGATGTTTCTCAACTTCAAGGCACATCCTGCCAACAACATACACTGATTCATGTGTGGCTTGCTGTGTTTTCATTTTCTAAAGTGTTCATTAGGCCGGGCGCGGTGGCTCACGCCTGTAATCCTAGCACTCTGGGAGGCCGAGGTGGGCGGATCGTTTGAGCTCAGGAGTTCGAGACCAGCCTGAGCAAGAGCGAGACCCCACCTCTACTAAAAATAGAAAGAAATTATATGGACAGCTAAAAATATATATAGAAAAAATTAGCCGGGCATGGTGGCACATGCCTGTAGTCCCAGCTACTCGGGAGGCTGAGACAGGAGGATCCCTTGAGCTCAGGAGTTTGAGGTTGCTGTGAGCTAGGTTGACGCCACGGCACTCACTCTAGCCTGGGCAACAGAGTGAGACTCTGTCTCAAAAAAAAAAAAAAAAAAAAAAAAAAATAAAGTGTTCATTAGATAATCTTGGGATTTCTTACATTAACCTATTTCTCTTTCTTTTCATTTTCTGTAAGGACTGTTTCTCCTTGCTGTTCAAGAAATGTCTTCACTTTCAGAATATGCCTTGCGCATGTCCCGTCTGAGTGCCCGGCTATTTGGTGAAGTTGCCAGGACTACTGATTCCAAGTCCATGAAAGTAGTGAAACTGTTTAGTGAACAGCCTTTGGCCAAGAGGAAGGAGACTTACGACTGGTATCCAAATCACAACACTTATTTTGCACTTATGGGAACGCTCAGATTTCTTGGCCTCTATAGGTAATGACAAAAACACAGAAAGGGACCTGAGAGATTTTTTTAGTAGATCAGAAAAGGAAAAAATTAGCTTTCCTATCCTTATAGTTTTGTGGTTCTCATAATAGAGGCCCAGTTGTTCAAAGGGTACAGTTTGCAGGGGAAAGGGCTCTTTCAAAATACCCATAATGGGCAAATCAAAAATGAAAAAAGGAAACTCGGGCATGTTAGAAGACATGTTTTAATTATGTCTAAAATGTGTCTGAGTTATAGAGAAATATTTAATAATTCACTAAGAGCACTCTAAAAAAGATGCAGAGAAAAACATCCAAATGCTGAGGAAGAAAACCCTATGCTGGTCGTGAGGGCTCACACCTGTAATCCTAGTGGTCTGGGAGACCAAGGTGGGAGGATTGCTTGAGTTTAGGAGTTTGAGACCAGCCTGAGCAAGATTAAGACCCTGTCTCTACTAAAAGTAGAAAAATCAGCAGGGCGTCATGTTGCCCACCTGTAGTGCCAGCTACTTGGGAGGCTGAGGCAGGAGGATGGCTTGACCCTAGGCGTTGGAGGTTGCAGTGAGCTATGATGATGCCACTGCACTCTACCCAGGGTGGCAGAGCGAGACTCTGTCTCAAAAAAAAAGAAAAAGAAAACCCAGAAATTCCAGGGTTGCCAGGGTAGCAGGTTCTTATTATCAGATGAACAGCGTCCTTGCCCTATACCTGATCTTAGCTGGTGTGTGGGAGCCTCCTTTCTCTTCTGCTGGCAATTTTGTTGGCATTCTTATTTCCTCCCGCTGTGTTCTGGCATTTTTATTTTGGATCCTTTTTGATATATTAATTTGGTCTAAATAACCTGTAGTTGGGCTTTAAAGGTAATATGGAAATTACACAGGCTCTTAACACCATGCATTTCTGTTTGTTCATGACTAGGAAGTAGGTGCTTATAATTATATACCTCTAGAAAGAAAAAAGGTCAAATACCTATCATTTTCTTTAAAATTTTTTTTAAATTACCAAACTAATATATGTTCATTACAAAAGAATTCAAATAGTATATAGTTGTGTAAAGTTAAAATACCTACCATCTGTTGAAAAATTTAACATATTTTAATTGGACTTGTCTTTGGGCAACAATACAAAAATTATTTGGGACCATTCATTCTAATATAAAATTAATAGTGCAGCATGATACTCATTCCAGATAGCTATGGGTTAATACATTCATTTATGCAACAGATATTTCTTAAGTACCATCCACGTGCAGGCACCTAAGATGGCACTAGGAGAACGCAGTGAATAAAATAGGATAGATTTGCTTACTTAATATATTATTGGCAGGTATAATCCGTGACATTTTTTTTTTTTAATGTAGGTTGAATCAAGGAAAATTTGCTTGTCATGTGAGCATTACTAACATCTAGTGGTCTGCACATGACATTTTTAATGTTTGGAATTGCTTTGAGACTATCACCATTAGTCTGGGCTCAGAAAATAAAAACTTATTAGGACTCAGAATAAAAAATTGGAAGGAAGATCCCCTGAGTAGAAGATTGTAACTCATAGCAAAATCACACTCAGCTATTTTAATTTATCTGTTTGCCACTGCTCTCCATTTGTTTGAAAAATAAAGATTTGGCCATCTTTGGGGACAGGGAAAAAATACTTAACACTTACCCATGGAAAAGCAAAATTATTTTCATGTAGTCACTAGTTAGAGTAAATGGCACCTCTAATGCTAGGACTCCTGTGGCATCAGGCAAGATGAAACCAGACGGTCTTCAATAAAGAAAATATTATTCAGAGACCTGCAAAAGAAGGAGGGAAGCAGTTTCTCAAAAACAGTTGATCTATTAACCAGGTGCTTAGGTTGCATCAACAGAGACAAAGCCCCCTGCTTTTGTGGAGCTGCCTTTCTGTCCGAGGGTTGATGGGAATGAGGGAGAGAAGGAAGAAGAGGGAAAACAAATAATAAATTACGTGATATGTTACAAAGTTGAACGTGCTGTGGAAAAAAATAGTAGAGCCGGCTGAGCAGGATCCAGAGTGCTGACAGGGCCTGTGGTGGGCGGGGAAAGGCTGGGTTACAGGATGAAACAAGACAGGGTCAGCCTCATCAAGATGATGAGGTTTAAGCAGAGGCTTGAAAATGGTGAGTGAGCCAAGTGGGACCTGGGGAAGAGTGTGAAGGCAGGGGCAAGAGCAGAGCAAAGGCCTTGAGGTGGGAATGTGCCTGGTCTGTTCCAGAAGGAGCACAGGCTATGGGGAGAGTGGTGGGGACCAGAGGCAGATCACGAGAGGCTGTGGGGTTATAGTAAGGACAGTGGCTTTTGCTCTGGGTGAGATGGGGAGCCATTTGCAGGGCAGTGAACAGAGGAGTGATGTGATTGGACATATATTTTAGAATTACTCCAGCTGCACTGCTGAGAGTTATTTGGGGACATTCACAGCTAATCCCAAAGAGGTCTGTTGTATACTGTCATGTTCATGGAATGAAACATTGTCATCTATAAAGCGAATCTATTTTAAAACATCCTAGAGAGTTAAAAATTGGACTCAGCAAACCCCTCTCTTAGATTTAATTCATACACCATTATTATCCACACTTACAGATGAGGCAACTAAGGTGCACAGAAGTAAGGTCACTTATCTAAGGTCCCAGAGTTAGTACATGGTGGAACTGTGACTTGAACCCAGGTTGAAATGGGTTCTAGAGCTTATGTGTTTAATCACTGTACCATTCTTTGGGTATTTGGTCTTAAGATGTAGACATTTAGCACAGTACAGGCAGTCTTTAATTTCTGTACCATCCAATACTTAAGTATCCCTGGCTGCTTGAATCCTGTAGTATCTGTCTTTTGATTCGGTGTCTTTCTGCCCAAGTCTTTACCTCAGCAGCATTTTTGTATGAGTTACCCACTACTATTGAGGTAGCTTCCTCCAGACCTCTCCGCATTCTTATTAGATGCTAATTCTTGGGGCAGTCAGGGTCTCTGTCTAGCGATTAAAGCTTTTACCCAGTTTCTGCTTGTCCCAGTGTTTAGTGTTAGTATTACAAAAAAAAAAATGGGGGTAATTATTAGTGTTGTACCATAGTTACATAGGTTTACATGGGCTGTCCTAGGAATTTAGCTGCAGCATTGTTTCTGTGAGGGGAAATGGACTTATAAATGAACTTTTGGAATGCACCCCATCTCCATGTTGGGTATGCCCTGTACTTTATGTTCACCAAGCTGAGCAAGTGGCCGGTAAAAGTCAAGGATCGATAACAAGGACCTAAGAGAGCAGTGCTAGATTGGTGCACTTTCCCAGTCTGGTAAAAATAACTGGTTAATTACTTTTTCTTTCTTCGTTCAGAGATGAGCATCAGGATTTTAAGGATGAGCAAATGCGTCTAAAGAAGCTTCGTGGAAAGGGGAAACCAAGGAAAGGAGAAGGGAAAAGAGCAGCAAAAAAGAAATAATATTGGCCCATCGAGAAAGAAAATTTCTTCCTCAGTGACAGGGAGAAGAAATTGTATTTATCATCTTTCCACATGTTGGAGGAATGTAATCTTCCTAAGTGAAGGTTATTTGGAAGAATGCCTCATCTCCGTGTTGACATCTAACCCAGTTAAATTGTAACTGATTTCTTGAACACATTTTAATACAAAATTATTTTGGTCTTGGCTTTGTAATCTGAGGTTTACCTAATTCTCTAATGAAATGAATATGTAAATTATTGTTTAATGACTTGTTTGGGGTTGGGGTGGGATGGTGGGGGTGGAGGGAGACCTCATTGCATGCGTGTCCTGTAGTTCCTCGTTACTCCCTTCTTGCTTCCCCACTTGCCCAGCCCAAACTGCTTTCATCTCTCTGCCCTTCAGCCACTGTCTCCACTGCTCACCAAGCTCACACACTTTCTGTCTCTCCACCTACTCCTCTGAGCAATACAATGAGATTAATTTGTGGGATAAAAGGCTGTGCCTGCAAAGGGAGTATTGAATACCTACTGTATACAAGGTACTGGTGGTTAGCAAGAGAAATAGTCCCTACTAGAACTTTCAGTCTTGTGGGAGAAACTAATATATAATTAAGTACAGTTGTATTAAGTACTTCAAAGGAAAAAGCCAGAGTTCTGTAAGAGTGTGGTCAGATGGATGGTTGGATCCAGAGAGAGAGCCAGAGGCCCAGACCTCATTAGAGAGTTTAAAGGAGGCCTTCCTAAAGAAGTGATATTTAAGCTGAGCCCTGGAGGATAAATAAGAGTTAGCCAGAAGAAAAATTGTGAGAAAGGTATTTGAGGCAGAGAGAGCACAATTTGCAAAGCCCTAAGGTAAGAAGAAATGGTCCTGTTCAAAGTATTGAAAAAAACCACTGACTTGTTCATCATTGGCCATGAGGCAGTAGGCAAAGGCCAGACCACGAAGGGCTTTGCAAGTTCTGTGAAAAAGCTTTAACTTAGCCAGAGGTCACAGTGTGTACGATTTTATTTCTGTAAGAGATGACTTGTATAGATTTTAGTAGCACACCACCAATTTTATTGTATTCTAGCAACGAATTTCCAAAGAGATTGTGAGGACTTCTCTGGTTATTTTTTTTTTTTTTTTCCAAGAGTTCTGAATTTTTAGCACTGTCCAGTAAATTTTTAAGTACTTTTTAAAATTATTGTGGTAAAATACATACAACTAAATGTACCATCTTAATCATCTTTAAACGTACAGTACGGTAGTGTTAACTATGTGTGCATTGTTGTGCTAAAGTACTTTTTAACCCCTGTTGCTACTTCTCAGCTTAAGGGAGCAAAGTGCATAGGCAAAAGTATGTATAGCAGCTACTCCAGCTACAATTTTCTTTCTCTGCAACACTGAATGATTCCAGAACTAGAAAGAATCCTAGTCCATATGCTTAGACAAATGGTATTTTTAAAGATGCATAATCCAGATGGTATGGCTAGGACCTATATTATCGCCTGTAAAAAAAAAAAAACTATCTAAAATTGGGTGGTTTGTGTCTGATAGAAGTGAATTCCAACAGAAGGCTGGGAATCCATTCATTTAGAACTCTACTGAGCACCTGCCATGTGCCTGACACATAATTGTAGAGGATACAGAGACAAATCGACTTAGGCCCTAAGATTGTGTGAATGAGCATGTGTGTGTTGTAAAATATTGGCAAGATCTCAGAAATTTGCTTAGAAAAGTACAGATGCACTGTTTTTCTTGGCCAGTGCAGCTGAGCCAGGTGTGGGTGGATGATTACCCCAGGATGTTGGGCTGACAAGTAGGCTCTCAGCCTGAACCCAGTATAGCTAAGTGGATGTTCTAAATAATGTGATCTCCAACTTTTGGAGAAGGCCTGCATGTAAGAGAAACTTGGGAGAATTGGCATGATGTTTTAAAGAAAATAACCACATTAAATACTAACAGCAGACCTGAATCAGAAAACAAGAATCAATGTATTAGGTAGCTGATGGAAACACTTCAACGAGATCTTGGACCCTGAGCCTGCAAGGAGCCTTAGCAATGGTTGATGGGGAAGTTTGTAGATAACCCAGCAGTAGGTTAGTGTGCCACTGCTCCTGGCTAAAAATCAGAAACTAAAGCTAAACATTTTTTTGTGCGTAAGCTATACCCTCAAATTAACTGAAAGAGTAAATACTGTGTGACTCAAAACAGTCTGTACTGAACTACAGTGGACCAGCTGGAAAGCAGAGGCTAAGAAGAAAGAGTTAACTTGACACCATGGAAGGCAATGAATTTCCAGACACCAGTGCCCAAGGGTTAAGACAAAGACTAAGTATAATCAGGAAAAAATCTCTTGACTCCAGGTTAGACTAGCCAGATTGTTTAATTGGGTTTATCTAGTTATAAACTATTTGTGCTTTCCCTCTAATGTTTGGTGTTTAATGTGCATGGATGATTTCAATATGGCATAGTAAAAAAGAGACTGGGTTTTCGGTTCAAAAGTCATGGGTTTGTGACATAGTTTACTTACTGGCTGTGTGACCTTAAGTCACTTACCTTCTCTGAACCTCCTTCTTCCTCTGTAAAATCATGACAGTAATACTCCCTGGATTAGTGAAATATTAAGATATTTGTGAAAAGGACTGTGTAAATTATAAAAGGTTAATCAAATGTTTTTATATATAGTGCTTTGTGTGACTAGTAAGAATTGCTGCATCTTAGCAGATTTCTCCAAGGCAATGTTGACAAATATCTGCTAAAAATATAAAGTTCTCCAGATTTACATGCAGCATGATAGGTTCAGGAAGAGGAGGTAGATGGGAGATACATTTTATTATTTATGTAATTATGAGCCCTAGAAATTCATTTTTCAAAGTATCATGTGTGCTTCAAAATAAACATAAAGCATTTTATACATAAATTATGTTTTTATTTATAAAGCATCTTCCCAGAAAGAATAAATCAAAATTTGAAATTCTGCCTCTTCACCCTGTTTCTCTTTCCTCACACATTTCTTCCAAAGCTCTTAGGTGCCTAATTTTAGAGAGTCAGGACAGGGAACAAACCCTGTCCTCGTGGTTCTTTTTCTTAAATACTCAAGAAAAGTTGAGAAGAAAGAATTTCTTTAAGAAAAATTATGATAGAATCAGCAAAAGAAACAGTAATACATTTGAGAAGACTTAGATAAAACAGAAATAGTCTAACTCTGGATATTGCGATAACTGGAAAAACAATAAAACATTTATGCTAAACTTAAAAACCGTGAAATGTTTATTAAGTGACATAAAGGAACAAAATGGAGAGAGGGATCATGAAACTACCCAGATGGAATTTTCTAATGTAGAGATCTAGCAATGTTATAGGTTCATATTAAAGTAGAAACTAGAGTTAAACGATTATAAATTCTAAGACTTTTCATTGTGCTTAAGGAAACGTCTTTCGAAAAGGGGATAGATACATTCATTTATAGAGAGCTCTCTCTGTCCCTGGTGCAGAAGACATGAGCTCCTCCTAGGATTGTCTCAATAAGGAGATCTAAATTGGTGTTCCATGCAGGATCATCTTCCAAACAAAGCCACAAAATGGTTGATTGGCTGTTGAGTTTAGAATAAAAACAGAATTCTAAATAGAAATTGAAAGTCTTGGAGAGGATACAGGTTAATCTAAAAAGAGCTCTACTCTGAAAATATATATGAGAAATGGGCAATGCATTAAGCACCAAACTGGAAACAAAAAGGTTAATGTAAGTATTTAATAAAAGAGTTAAAGAGAGATCAATGTTTGCATCATCAGGAATGACAAGCAGTCAAAGCAACAAATGCGAGTAGTGACAACATTTTCATAGTACTTACTACATGCTGGACATTGTCTCTGTAGTTTGTATCTTATTTGACTACCCCCCCACCATATGACAAGTATCCCCGTTTTACAGATGAGGAGACTGCAGCTCAGATCTTGTGCCCCAAGATCATGCAGCTATGAGTGTCTAGACTGAAGTTTTAAATTCAAACTGCGACTCCAAAGTCTGTACCTTTAATCATACTCTTACATGTAGGATTTCCACAAGCAGAGAGAAAGGGTTAAAGCAAATAGCATGAGCAAAGACCCACAAGCAACCATAAAAACTCTGGTTGTGAGAGCTAGAGTGAGCATAGCCTGGCAACCAAGGAGTCATAACCTGAATGAACCAGCACTGAGCCAGCCCTCAAGTTCCCCGTGTCCTTTCATGACCTGATGATGTAGCTCTGATCTGAGTAGTAGTATAACCATAACTATCATATGTTGAGTGCTTTACCATTTGCTAAGCACTCTGCTTGTTTCTTTCCATATAAGATCTCTTAATCCATATATGAGCTCTATGAGGTCCATATTATTTTCCCCCATTTTACACATGAACTTAAGTTTAGAGCTGTGTTTCTCAACTCTGGTTATGCTTAAGAATCACCTGGGGGAGGTTATCCCTGTCTCCGGTCCCACTCCAGACTGATCATAATTGGGGTGGGGGGAGAGAAATAGTGTAGACATGGTATTTTTTAAAATCTCATTAAGTGGCTCTACTGTGCAACCAAGGTTAAGTAATATTGATCTGAAGCAGTATTTCTCAAACTTAAGTATTCACCAGTATGACCTTGAGTTCTTGTTAAACGCAGATGGCTGGGCCTCACCCCCAGAGTTCTTATTCAGTAGGTCTCTGGTGGAGCCTGAGAATTTGTATGCGTAATAGGTTCCCAAGTGTGGCTGATACTGCTGGTCTGGGGACCATACTTTGAGAACCTGGTTTAAAGTAATGTGGCCAAAGTCCCACAGTTGGTAAATTATTGTGGCCCCCTAACTCTAGTGAACCTAGCCACCCCGGAGCCTTTTCCTAACCCTGAAGGAGCAAATCTTTAGAACCTGACAGGAAAAAAAAACAAGATATGACACTTAACAAGAAAGTTTTAGTCAACATGAGAAAGTTCATGAAACTATTGGATGTTGTAAAAGAAGATTGACTAAATGAAGAGACATCCCATATACATGAAGGGGAAGATTAAATATTATAAAGATGTTCCTTGGACCCTGGGATAGGGCACCCACCAAGCTGCCGGCTGCTATGGAAAGGTGCCTGTCAGGGACACAACAAGCTGGCCCAGATCTGCTCAGCGGCATCACAGCCAAAGCTGTTGCTGATGCTATTAGAACAGGTCTTGAACCAAAAGGAATGGATAAAATGATTCCAGATGGAAAGGGTGATGTGACTGTTAGCAATGATGGTGCTACCACTCTGAAACAAAAATGCAAGCATCCCATCCAGCAGCCAGAATTCTGGTGGAGCTGTCTAAGGCTCAAAATAGAGAAGCGGGGCCAGGTGTGGTGGCTCGCTCCTGTAACCCTAGCGCTTTGCGAAGCCGAGGTGGGAGGATCCCTTGAGGCCAGGAGTTCAGGCAACATAGTGAGGCCTCATCTCTACAAAAAGTAGAAAAATTAGGCTTGGTGGTGCGTACCTATAGTCCCAACTACTCGGGAGGCTGGGGCAGGAGGATCCCTTGAGCCCAGGAGTTTGAGGTTGCCGTGAGCTGTGATGATGCCATTGCACTCTAGCCTGGGCAACAGCATTACTTGAGACCAGGAGCTGGGGATCAGGCTGGGCAACATAGGAAGACCCCATATCTAAAAAAATATAAAAAAAATTATCCAGGTGTGGTGGCATGTACCTATAGTCCCAGCTACTTAGGAGGCTGAGGCATTAGGATCACTTGAGGCCAGGAGTTTGCGACCGACCTGGGCAACACAGCAAGACCCCATCTCTACAAAAAAATTTCAAAATTAGCCAGGTATAGTGATGCACACTTGTAGTCCCAGCTACTCAGGAGGCTAAGGTGAGAAGATCACTTGAGCCCAGGAGTTCAAGGCTGCAAGTGAGCTATGATCGTGCCACTGCACTCCAACCTGAGCAACAGAACAAGACCTTGTCTCTAAAAAAGGTAAAATGAAATAAAAATAATTATCTTTGAGTTCATACTGTATAAATAAATAAATTAAGGAGAAGGGACAACTTTACCTTACAGAAGAATGCCAATTTTAAAACATGAGGAATGAGGAAATAGAAAATCACCATTAAAACACCACAGTAATAATTGCTGCAAGCAATATCCACTGATGGATGCTAAAATTGGTGGGCAAAAGTTTAAGGAGAAGTAGGATATTTTAATGCTCTCAAAGTATCTTCCCCAAGTAAATACTATTTACAAAGAAAAAAGTCGTAACTTTACGGTGGAGAAGCCCAGCAGACACCATGTTAACATTAGTAATAAGACACATTGCCAATCATGGACTAAACTTTCAATGGTATCGCGCACTGAGAATGCCATACCAACTCTTTGGAATTCTTCCCAATAATGCAGAACCTCAACCTGTCTAATCATGAGAAAACACCTGGGAAACCAAAACTGAGGGACATTCTGCAAAATAACTGGCCAGTGCTCTTAAAAAAATCTCAAGGTCATGAGAGACAAAGGTAGAAAGGCTGGTTGGAAATGGTGCCCGTGGGGAGCAAGGCCCTCAGCCTGTGGGGGTGGAGGGTGTTCCCGTGCACCGTCTCCCAAGGGAAGGCTGTGGTCACAGGCCACAGCAAAACCATGTCCTGGGAAGCAGCAGCAGCAAAAGGCAGACCAGGAGGGCATGGCCTGGGCATCTGGGGGGTGGGGGGGGGAACACAGTGCAACTGGAATTGGGAATCAGAAAGGGGCACAAGCCATCAGATCAAGCTGAGCATCTCGGAGAGAAGGGCAAACCAGAGAGGACAGGAAAGAAGCAAAAACAGAATAGGTAAGGCCTGATAGGTCATAAATTAGCAGCCTGTAGCCCACATTTGGCCCATGAACATGAGTTTTCTGGCCCACATAATATTTTTAGAAACCATGAATTAGGTATTAACGTTTTAAAATTAAGAGATGTTACATAATAGCCCAGATATCCAGCTTCTCTTAAAAAAAGAAAAAAGCAAAAGCCATGGGAACATGGGGTCTATACGGCTGCCCCTGGGGAGGATTTGAGCTCTCCAGTCCCTCCAGGACAGAGAAGCCAGTGGCCATCTCCACTTCTTATTGGGCTGGTTTCCTGCTGCTTCCCTCATTTCTGTCGCCTGCCTGGCTTTCCCAGTGGACTCGTTGGTCTTAGGAATTGTCTTTGTTTTTTGAGTTTTTTTTTTGTTTGTTTTTTTGCTTTTTGTGTTTTCTTTGAGACAGGGTCTCACTCTGTTGCCCAGGCTACAGTGCAGTGGTGTTATGATAGCTCACTGCAACCTCCAACTCCTAGGCTCAAGCAATCCTCCTACCTCAGCCTCCCAAGGAGCTGGGACTACAGGCACACGCCACAACGCCCGGCTAATTTTTCTATTTTTAGTAGAAACAGTGGTCTCACTCTTGCTCAGGCTGGTCTCGAACTCCTGAGCTCAAGGGATCCTCTCGCCCCAGCCTCCCAGAGTACTAGGATTATAGGTGCGAGCTACCGTGCCCAGCCTAGACTTGTCTTTGGATCTCATTGAAGCATCCAAGTCCATGCAGAGGCCCAGACCTGGGGCAACTCTATGCTAGGCACCATCTGTCTCTGGTCTGCTTAGTGTCAAAGGAGCAGTGCTCACAGGGGCACAGCTCTAAAGTCCTTGGTGCCACCAGACCACCCAAGTTCCAGGGGCTACCCCACAATCCCTACCATCAGAAACCGAGAAAAGGTAGGAAAATGTGTTCTGAGGAAGAAACTAGCAGGCCTAATAGTTTCTGCTCTTTCTACCATGAGTGATTCTATTGTTCCCCAGCATTTTGTAATGGTGAGGTAAGAAATGGAACAATAGGATCCAGCTGGGTTCTGCAAGGTTGAAGTGGACACATTGGGGTGGTGGGGTGGGGGGATGCAGAGGAGAAAAGAAGAAAGGATCGTGCGTTTCACAAGAGAAAGATGGTTGTCAGGGAACGAAAGCTTTTTGGTTTTCTGTGTTTCCGTGGGAATGTGCTCATCACCGGCTCTGGTAGCAAACACAGGCAGGCATTAATGGCCATCGCATGAGCTCCTCCTGGGAATGAAGTCTCGGCCCTTTGGTCAACCACAGTAGAACAGGACCAGACAGGTGGCCAGCCAGACCAGGGCAACTGGTCTGACAGGCAAGGGAGGGGCTGGGTCACTCTGGGTCTTCAACCACAATTTGACAGGTCAGCCAGGGAACAAGAGGAGGGGGCAGAGCTCAGGGAGAGCCAAGCCCTTGGGCAGAGTATAAATCCCGCACAGAGATGCAGGAAGCCAGCCTCAGGGTGATCCCCTGAGAGATAAGAGGTAGCACCGCAGCCTGTGGGTGGGAGCCCCCAGGTGAACCGAAGGGCTCTGCTGCTGCAAAGGCAAATGGCCCTCTGTGCTCTCCGTAGTTCATTCCCAGGCAGCTACGTTCTGGGTGGAGAGGCTAGGCTAAATGAAGTTGAAAAATAAAGTGAAGGTGTCAAAGTCACTACCATGTAAAAATCAAAAGTAGATATAACATGTTAGTATTTAAGTAAAGGGAAAGTAAAGATTAACTCACACAAATTTGATTTATACTCAGCCTTTTAGAAATGCACCTATTATATAAAAATTGAGTTTGGTCTATTCTGTGTTTTCTTTGCAGTGGACCTATCTTCCCTTCTTTGTACTTGGTGGGAGACCAGCAGGAGTAAAAACATGACTTTCATTCCCAGTGTCAGAGACCTACACTGATTTTTTTCCCCCAAGCACCTTGTCAGTTAATGTGAACCCACTAAGGCAATAACACTCAGAGGATGGGCTCAACTCCTCTACATCAAAATTGTCAGCAGGGGCTTCTCTGAGTCAGCAGACTGGGATGCAGCCCAGAAATCTGCATTCCAAGCTAGCTCTCCCAAGTGCCAAATATGCATTCTAAAGCATGAGAGTCCCTGTTTTAGGAATTCTGGTGGAACCAAAATTGAAAGAGATAAACCCTAGTTCCAAGATATTACTCAGTGAGCCACAAGATGCAGGCGTTCACATGACCTGGGCTCTTACCTAGGGAGCATATCAAAGCTGTCTTGAATGGACTTTGCATTGCAGTATCCTCATTACCTGGTCTCCTTCAGCCTCTGTTCTTATCATTCTCTTCAACAAGTTCACACATCTGTCTGGATTTATTCTTAGTGAGTCCTTGGTGTTAATAATTGTTTATTGGTCTAGTATGATCTTGTCTCTGCGATAGTCTTTGTGTTGGGGATATTTGGGGATACAGAGGTAATAAGGCTATCTCAATCCCTGGGTGCCAAATCTTGGCCACGTGTGTAGGTTGTAACCTTTATTAGGGAAAGGAAGGCATGACCACAATTATCCTTCTTATAAAAAGTAATCACTTGATCTTTCCTCCCCCTTCATTAGTCTTTTGAAGGCTCCCATTGCATTTCACAACCAGCATAAATAGCAGGGAAGATGAAAGTGAAGAAAAGCTCAATGATCTCATTTTGAGATCACAGTTTATCTCTAGCACAACAGGCGGGCCCCCCTGCTCTTCTCCGACCGCAGCTTCTGTTGGCCGCATCACCAAACCCTCACTGGCGCCAGCTCCCGGGGAAAGGCAGGGCAACCAGGTGGCATGTGGAAAATAGAAATAAAAGGAAAATAGAAATAAAAGATCCAGACTATCTACTGAATTGTGACCACCCAAAGACTTCATTTGTTGTCAAATGTTCTACAAAGAACAAGTTCTACGTCTATGATTTTTTTTTAAGTTAATTTTTTTAGAAAGGATAATGTCATGAATTTAAAACAGAGCATCCCAAGTGAGGCAGCTTTCTAATCACTAAAAATTAAACATCTGAGAAAGCATCATCAAAATAACTCAACATGGTGATTAGGGTTATGTTTTTTCTAATTTTTATTATTCTGAAGGAGCTCCAACCAACTTTAAACTAGTGAAAATCCCATAGGTGCTTTCCTTTCTGCTTCCACCACAGCCCCCTCAGACTAAGGGATTTCACCACTGCCCAGTGCCTCAACGCACAGCACAGGAACTGGTTCAGCCTGTTGGAACCTTTCCCTTACCTTTCCTGTAGTGCTTGCTCCCATGTCACCTGGACAGGTGACCTTCAGAATGAGTCATTCTTTTTTTTACACCCCAGGCTGGTTCAGGTACAATGAAGAATCTGTTTCTGAAATGCCAGTCTCTAAAAGAGAGTCTTCAAATACTTTTTATGAATTTGTTCCTGGCAAAAGACAATTACATGTTCTCCATCTTGCTCCTAGGTTGCACCAAGTAGCAGGCCTAGCTGAAATGAACAACACTTTACAGCACATAGAGCCTTTCTACTCAAAGTGTGGTCCATGGATCTCCTGGGAGCTTTTTAGAAATGCAGAATTGCAGCCCCATCCCATGCCTTTTGAATCAGAATCCCAATGTTAACAAAACCCCCCAGATGGTTTGTATACACAAGAAAGTGTGAGAAGCATTATCCTAGGATTTATATTAACCTTCAGAGTTCTTAGAGGTTGCATGTGTACGAGGGATCCAAATGCAGCCTTTCTGCCTTTACTCATGCAATTCATTATTCTCTTTGCCTGGAAATGCCTTCCATTATGTCTCATCGACCTCGTGAACTCTTATTCATCCTTCAAGGCCCAGCCAAAAGATCATATCCCCATTGAAACCTTCCTGATACCCTGAGTCAAAATTAATCATTTCCACCAGTGTGTCAATGAAGAGATTAAGAAGGATATTTTAAAATTTCTCAAAACAAATGAAAATGAAAACACAGCATATCAAAACCTATGGGATACAGTAAAAGCAGAAATAAGAGGAAAGTTTATAGCAATAAGTGACTACATCAAAAAAGTAGAAAAGCTTGAGGTAAACAACCTAATGCATCTCAAAGAACTAGAAAAATAAGAGCAAACCAAACCCAAAATTAGTAGAAGAAAAGAAATAATAAAGATCAGAGCAAAAATACATGAAATTTAAACAAAAAATAGAAAAGGTCAACAAAACAAAGTTGGATTTTCAAAAAGATAAACAAAAGTGACACATCTTTAGCCAGCCTAACTAAGAAAAAAAGAGAGAAGACTCAAATAAAATCAAAGATGAAAAAGGAGACATTACAACAGATACTACAGAAGTCCAAAGGATCATTAAAGACTACTAGTAGCAACTATATGCCAATAAATTGGAAAACCTAAAAGAAATGGACAAATTCCTAGACACATGAAACCTATCAAGACTGAACCAGGAAGAAATCTAAAACCTGAATAAGCCAATAACAAATAATAAGATAGAAGCAGTAATAAAAAGTTTCCCATCAAAGAAAAGCCCAGGACCCAATGACTTCACTGCTGAATTCTACCAAGCATTCAAAGAACTAATTCCAATCCTGCTTAAATTATGCCAGAAAATCAAGGAGCAGGGAATATCCCAAACTCATTCTGCGAGGCCTGTATCACCCTAATGCAAAAACTAGACAAAGACACAACAAAAAAAGAAAACTTAAGCCAATATAGGTGAACACAGATACAAACATTCTCAACAAAATACAGCAAACTGAATTCAGCAACACATTCAAAAGATTATTCATCATGATCAAATGGGATTCATCCCAGTGATGCAAGGATGGTCCCACATACATAAATCAGTCAATGTGATAACATCATATCAACAGAATGAGGAACAAAAACCATGTGATCATTTCAATTGATGCTGAAAAAGCATTTGATAAAATTCAACATCCCTTCATGATAAAAACTCGCAAAAAACTGGATATATAAGGAACTTACCTAACACAATAAAAGCCATATAGGACAGACCCATAGCTAGTGTCATACTGAATAGGGAAAAAGAGATAGCCTTTCCTCTAAGATCTGGAACAAAACAAGGTTGCCCACTTTCACTACTGTTATTCAACATAGTACTGGCTGTTCTACCTACAGCAATCAGACAAGAGAAAGAAAGAAAGGACATCCAAATAGGAAAGGAAGAAGTGAGATTATCCTTGTTTGCAGATGATATGATCTTATGTCTAGAGAAACCTAAAGACCTCACACAAAAAAGAAAACTATTAGAACTGTAAACAGGCCGGGCGCGGTGGCTCACGCCTGTAATCCTAGCACTCTGGGAGGCCGAGGCGGGTGGATCGGGTGGATCGCTGGAGGTCAGGAGTTCGAGACCAGCCTGAGCAAGAGCGAGACCCCGTCTCTACTAAAAATAGAAAGAAATTATATGGACAACTAAAATATATATATACAAAAAATTAGCCGGGCATGGTGGCGCATGCCTGTAGTCCCAGCTACTCGGGAGGCTGAGGCAGTAGGATCACTTAAGCCCAGGAGTTTGAGGTTGCTGTGAGCTAGGCTGACACCACGGCACTCACTCTAGCCCAGGCAACAGAGTGAGACTCTGTCTCAAAAAAAAAAAAAAAAAAAAAAAAAGAACTGTAAACAAATTTAGTAAAGTTGTAGGGTACAAAATCACCATATAAAAATCACTAGCATTTCTCTATGCCAACAGTAAGCAATCTGAAAAAGAAACCAAGAAAATAATCCCATTTACAACAGCTACAAATAAAAGAAAATATCTAGGAATAAACTTAATCAAAGAAGAGAAAGATCTCTATAATGAAAACTATAAAACATTGATGAAAGAAATAGAAGAGGACACATACATAAAAAGTAGAAATATATTACATGCTTGTGGATTGGAAGAATCAATATTGTTAAAATGTCCATATTATCCAAAGCAATCCCCATCAAAATACCAATGACATTCTTCACAGAAATATAAAAAACAATACTAAAATTTATATGGAACCACAAAAGACCCAGAATAACCAAAGTCATCCTGAGCAAAAAGAACAAAACTAGAGGAATCACATTACCTGACTTCAAGTTACACTACAGAGCTGTAGTAACCAACACAGCATGGTACTGGCATAAAAACAGACACACAGACCAATAGAACAGAACAAGAAAGAACCCAGAAATAAATCCACACATCTATAGTAAACTTATCTTTGACAAAGGTGCCAATAACATACAGTGGGGCCAAGAACATACAGTGGGGAATAGACAGTCTCTTCAATAAATGGTGCTGGGTAAATTGGATATCCATATGCAGAAGAATGAAACTAGACCCTTATCTCTCCCCATTAACAGAAATCAAATCAAAATGGATTAAAGACTTAAATCTAAGACCTGAAGCTATGAAACTACTAAATGGTTCAGGACATTGGTCTGGGCAAGGACTTCTAGAGTAATACCTTGAAAGCACAGGTAACCAAAGCAAAATTGGACAAATAGGATCAAATCAAGCTAAAAAGCTTTCACACAGTGAAGGAACAATCAACAAAGTGAAGAGACAACCCACAGAATGGGAGAAAATATTTGCAAACTACTCATCTGAGAAGGGATTAATAACTAGAATAAATAAGGAACTCCAACAACTCAACAGGAAAAAATCCAATAATCTGGTTGAAAAATGGGCAAAGGATCACAATAGACATTTCTTAAAAGAAGACATACAAATGGCCAACAGGCATATGAAAAAATGCTCGATATCATTAATGATCAGAGAAGTGCAAATCAAAACTACAATGAGGTATCATCTCATGCCAGTTAAAATGGCTTTTATCAAAAAGACAGGCAATAATGAAGGCTGGTGAGGATGTGGAGAAAGAGGAACTCTTGTACACTGTTGGTGGAAATGTAAATTAGTGCAATTGCTATGGAGAACAGTACGGAGGTTCCTCAGAAAACTAAAAATAGAACTATATGATCCAGCAATCCCACTACTGGGTATATATCCAAAGGATGGAAATATTCAGTATATCAAAGAAATATCTGCACTCCCATGTTTATTGCAGCACTATTCACAATAGCCAAGATATGGAATGAACCTAAGTGTCCATCAAGGGATAAATGGATAGAGAAATTGTGGTACATATACACAATGGAAAATCATGTGGCCACAAAAAAGAATGAAATCCTGCCATTTGCAACAACATGGAACTGTTGTGAAATAAGGCAAGTACAGAAAGACAAATTTCATATGTTCTCACTCATATTGGGAGCTAAGTATTAAAAACAATTGATCTCGTGGAGACAGAGGATAGAATGACAGTTACCAGAGCCTGGGAAGGGTAACAGGCAGGAGGAGACAAAGTGGGGATGCTTAAAGAAAAATATAGTTAGATACATAGAAAAACAATATTTGATAGTGCAACAAAGTGACTATAATCAACAATAAATTAGGGTGTACTTTAAAACAACTAACAGGGAATTGGAATGTTCCTAACACAAAAAAATGATAAATTCCTGGGGTGATAGATACCCCAATTACCCTGATTTGATTAATTCACTTTGTACACCTGTACCAAAACATCACATGTACCCCTATAATGATATACAACTATTATGTACCCATAATAATTAAAAATAAATAAAAAGAAAAAAATTTTTTAAAAACCTAATCATTCCCTATTCTCTTCTTCCATGATATTTCACATCTATAATTGGTATATGCCAATATTACACAGTTTCCATATCATAATGATGTGCTCACATGTTTGTGTCCCACAAAAGTGTAAGTTACTCAAGGACAAAAACTATGCCTTCTTCATCTATGTTCCCTAGCATCTAGCCCAGGACTTGGAACAGAGGCTCCATGTTACATGAAAATTACCTTTTTTTATTTTTTATTTCAGCTCATAATGGGGGTACAAAAGTTCAGGTTATATATATTGCCCATGCCTCCCCATTCCCCCGAGTCTGAGCTTCAAGTGTGTCCATTCCCTAGACAGTGCACATCGCACTCATCAAGTAGGTATACACCCATCTCTTTTGATCTTTCCTTCCACTCTTTTAGATTCACATGATAAATCTTATGCTGCCTGAAGGTTTTCACATTTTAATCCTCTATCCTGTAAAAACTATTCTTATATTTTTAGTATGCTAATTTACAGCAATAATTCAAAATACTTCCATTGGCCAGAAACCATCTCTGAGCTTACATTTCATTGAGATACCATTTCTGCCCCTTTTTCCTTGCACACACATCCCTCTCCCAAAACGTAACATATCCATTGCAGAGGAAAAGCAAGCTTACTGGATAGAACAGATATTTTTAGGATTCTGGGTGGTATAGTAAAACAAATTACTGTATTTATTCATTTACAGTATTTCATTTCTTCATCCCTCTGATATTTTCTTACAGATATATAACTGATATTACTAAATTGGTTGTGACTAAAAGACAAGAAAATGGTAAGAAAAAGAAAGTAAAGTAGATGGTAAGTAGTGGTCCAGTGTCACAATAATTAATAGCTGTATTCTTAAAATAAACACAACAGAAAACATGCAGGTAATTATGGGCACTTAACAGAGTTGGCAAAACCCCTCAGGTTAACAATGAACTCTTGAGAGACTATAATTATGTACCAGCCTACATGAGATAACACAGCCAGAGATGTTTACTGGTAATATACAAGGGTGACTGTCACAGCTCTGTGCTGGTCAGCCAGGCACAGAGGTGTAGGACACACAGCTGACTGTGCTGGCCAGAAATGCACAGCTGTAAATAGCTCATGGTCCATAAGACTCATCCAAATGGCGCACAAATTGGTCTTGTCATTGTTCACACTTGTTTCGAACATACGGTTCTGGCAGTGGTAGGTAAGAGAAGCTGTTTAGGTGAACTTTTGCTTTCTAAAGTGGGCCTTGCAATTTTTATCAGTAGGTTAAATATGAATATCCTTTGACTCTGGAATTCCATATCTATACCACAGAAATAGATACAAATGCACAAAAATGTTTGTAGTTTTTTATTTTTAAAAAATAGAAAATAATCTACTTGTTCATCAGTAGGAAAATTATTAAATAAGTTGTACTAAATTCATATCCTATATATTATACAACTCTATTAGCTTTAAAAAAAAGAGGAGTATGTACTGACATGTGAAAATGTCAGTGATAGTAGCATTAAAAAAATCAAGCAGGCTGGGCAAGGTGGCTCATGCCTGTAATCCTAGCACTTTAGGAGGCTGAGGCAGGAGAATCACTTTAAGTCAAGAGTTCCAGACCAACCTGAGCAACATATCAAGACCCCCCATCTCTACAAAAAATAGAAAAATTAGCCAGGTGTGGTGGTGCGTGCCTGTAGTGCCAGCTACTCAGGAGGCTGAGACAGGAGGATCACCTGAGCCCAGGAGTTTTGAGGTTGCTGTGAGCTACAATGATGCCACTGCACTCTAGCCCCAGCAACAGAGTGAGATCCTGTCTCAAAAACAAACAAACAAAAAAATCAAGCAGCAAAATATCCTACTGTATAGTTGAATATGAATCTACTAAAAATTATGTGTAGAAAGATATATTAGACACACACACATATATATATATATTTGTATTTGCATAGCAAAAATTTAGAAGGTTACTCAGCAAACTGTTCACTATGATAATGCCTGAGGAAAAGGATTAAAACAAGAATAAAAAATCACTGTGAAATCACTTTTCTTCTGTTAAGAGATACATTTTTTATATTGTTTGAATTTTGTTAAATTTTTAACAAAATTTCAGATTTACACCAAGTTGCATCAAGTCAGGTCACCACTTTTAGCAGCAATATCACAGCAGTGATGTTGTGTTCTCAATGCTTCATGTCGGAAGGCACACAACGTCTCATTACAGGTGATGTTAAACTTTCAACACTTGGGTAAGGTGATGTCTGCCAAGTTTCTCCACTGTTAATTTAACACTTTTTCCATCGAAATGGTGATGTTCTAATTCCATCATTCCTTGTACACTAATTAGTTGGGATTTTACTCTCAAGGAAAGCTTTCCCTTTTCCCTATTCATCCATTCTTTCTTTCTTCCTTTCATTCATATCAGTTGGATTCATGGATTCTTTACTCTCATTATTTATTTTGGTGCACAAATTGTCCCAGATTTGGCCAGTGGGAACTCCTTTGAGCTGGCTCCTATATCCTTTTGATATGTTCCCTCTTTCTTTAAGCACTTCCTTACTTTCTGACATGAGGCAATTACACAATGAACTTTTTTTTAAATTTAATTTAATTTTTTTTTTTAGAGAGACGGGTCTTGCTCTGTCATCCAGGCTGGAGTGCAACGGCCTGATCATAGCTCACTGTAGCCTTGAACTCCTGGGCTCAAGTGATCCTCCTGCCTCAGCCTCCGGAGTAGCTGGGACTACAGGCACACACCACCACACCCAGCTTGAACTTTAAATATGTAAAATTCACCCGATCCTCAAGTTTTCCTCTCAGAATTTAGCCTAAGGGTATAATGATATATGTTTACAAAAACTTAACAAGGATGACTATCACAGCATTGTTAATAATAACAATAACTTAGAAGCTACCTAAATACTCAATGAGTATTTTGTTAAATAAAGCATAACCATGTAATGGAACAGGAAGAGGTAGTAGCAGATTTTAAATCCAAGAAGACTAGATTTGAATCCCAGCTCGACCATTTATTACATGTGTGGCATTGGTACTTACCTTCAATGTGCTTCAGTTGCCTTTTATGTAACGTGAAGACAATAGAGTACCTTTCTCATAGAATAGCCATGACAATTAAATGAGGCATACATGTAAAGCACTAGAAACCATGCCTGGCATATAGTAAGAACAATATAAGTGTTTGCTATTATTATTATTTTAATTTATACACCATTAAAAATGATGTAGGAAAAAAGTGTGATCTTGGAAATATACCTAAAAGTTAATAGTACCTACTCCCTGGTGATGACACTGTGAGTGACTTATGTGTTCTTATTGCTTCTTTAGGTTTTCTAATTTGTCTATAATCAGCATAAATTACTTGTTTAATAAAATTGTTTTAAAAATAGTAAATGAGCCCTTTTGTGTCCTTTTTACTCTTCCTTTGCTGTGGTAATGGGTCCGGTCGTCATCTGTGGTGTATGTATCATGCTCTGTAAACCTATATCTTGCTCTTGCCCTATACTCGTTTCTTTCACTCCTTAATAAACTTCATTTTCATGCTTGCCTTTAAAAAAATAGTAAATGAGTAAGTGCTGCTGGGGCAATTGAAAAAGTGGATTTTTTGCTTCCAAAGGGCACCGATGCAAGAATCACATAGTAACTGTATATGACTCCAGGTTCGACAGCACTGGCTTGGTGATTAATATATTATGATTTCTTTGTCTATATAGTAATTGTCTTCTTAAATATAAATTTCAGAGGCCTGCTTAAGACTATAATATTTGTTGTCACTTTTTAATTTTCACTCACTCAAAAAACTGACTTTTCTTAATATTTTTCCTGTAATTAGTCTATGTGCCATCAGATGCTAGTAGTGCCTTAGCCATGGCCGACTTATTTGCCTAGTAAGAATTTTACTACAGGAATATATTTGTATGTTTTTATTCTTTGCAATATTTTAATCCTTTATTAAAATATTTGAATTTAATTGAATATGGTAGATATTTCTTACATATAGTCATGCATCACTTAACAATGTATATATGTTCTGAAAATGTGTCATTAGGCAATTTTATCATTGTGCAAGCATCACTGGGTGCACTTACGAAAACCTAGATGGTATAGCCCACTACACACCTAGGCTGTATGATACATCCTGTTGCTCCTAGGCTACAGACATGTACAGCATGTTACTGTACTGAATACTGCAGGCAACTGTAACACAATGGTAAGTATTTGTGTATTTAAACATGTCTAAACATAGAAAAGGTAATGTGTTGTGCTAGGAAGTTATGGGAGCTATGAGTTCAACAGGTGATAGAAATTTTTCAGCTCCATTATAATCTTATGAGACCACTGTTGTATATGCAGTCATCATTGACTGAAATGTCACAAGTCATTGACCAAAATGTCACAAGGTGCACGACTATAACGAGATTTTTACAAAACAAAGAAAATCCAAAAAAGAGAAACAACCCAGTAAAGTCACAAACAGCCAAGCCCATTACAGTTACTTAAAGGAATAACATTAGTTTGTCTTTCTAGTATTCCTAATTAACTAGAAAGTTGTAGATTGTTTCCTATCAATGACGCTCCTAAAATGTCATTTTCATATGGCTAAAGAAGAGCAAGAAAAGCTATGTTTGTTAGAGTTCTCCTAATTGCAAGATTAAGAAAATCCAAGTTTTAGAACTGGGAGGGACCTTAGACATTTATCCAGAGCCCTCACATTGCAGCTGAAGAAATTGCCATCAAGAGCTAGCTGTTTTGCTCACGGTCCCTTGAAGGTGCAAAACTAAACCCCAAGTTATGTAGGAACCTTTAACAAATGTGCTCAAATGTGGTACACATGTCAATTTGTGAAATTTGTGGTAACTTTATAAAGCTGAGTTTACAAAGCAGCTCCTCTTAGTTACTATGCTTGCAGTTCAGATAGGTTAAAGAATAAAGCCTAGGCCGGGCGCGGTGGCTCACGCCTGTAATCCTAGCACTCTGGGAGGCCGAGGTGGGCGGATCCTTTGAGCTCAGGAGTTCGAGACCAGCCTGAGCAAGAGCGAGACCCCATCTCTACTAAAAATAGAAAGAAATTATATGGACAGCTAAAAATATATATAGAAAAAATTAGCCGGGCATGGTGGTGCATGCCTGTAGTCCCAACTACTCGGGAGGCTGAGACAGGAGGATCCCTTGAGCTCAGGAGTTTGAGGTTGCTGTGAGCTGATGCCACGGCACTCACTCTAGCCTGGGCAACAAAGTGAGACTCTGTCTCAAAAAAAAAAAAAAAAAAAAAGAATAAAGCCTAGTTAGTAGCTGTTAGACCAGTCACTTAGGCATTTTCGAGTGGGAATGATTATGAGAACATATAATTTCAACTAAAAAATAATTATGCTTGCTAAATTGGTAACCAATACAAATATTTAAATAGTCCACACTGGTAAAACAGTAATAACCAGGTCCACAGTGTAGATAAAATTTTACCAAGTACAAGTATCTGTTTTTTTCACACTTAATTTCAAATTATATTCATACTTAATATAATTCTGATATCCTTTATTTCATGTCAAAAGGGGAACCTTTAATGTCCTCTCACTTAGATTTCACTACTTCGCAGTCACCTTCCGTACCCTGAGACTGGAGTTTTCCATTTAGCTACCTGCGACTGGTTATCACGGGGAAAGACAGTAGGAGACCCTGAGGCATTCGCAGTCAGCTTTCTCTAGTTCTCTAACCCTTTAGTTTCTCTCTGTTCCTTTTGAAAATGAGGAGCCATGCATTTAGCTGCAACCCAGAGCTATTTTAAGTCATCATTCCTTGGATCCATGGTTGTTACAAATTTCTTCTAGAAACTCAGGAAAGAAAGAAGAGTATTGAGAACATGATGAAGCCTCAAGTTCAATGTGAAAATTCATCTCTCTAGTCATGAAAAGGGTTCTCTAGAAACCTCCTCCCTGTCACCCCAACTCTTCATGATCAGCAACTCATCCACGGTAGTAAGTGTTTCTTTCAAATGCTCTCACTGAAATCTGCAATCCAATGGGTTCCTAAATAGAGGACAGCTTTAACTTCTTGATGAATGTTTGCTTTCTTTGAGTTAATTGGTATATCCTCAGACTTTGAGGGAGGCGGTTGCATTCTAAATAGTTTATGTGTACACAACAAAAGAAAAGAGAAGGAAAACTTTATTAAATCTCAGGACTGGAGATCACTTTCTAAGGTTAAAAATAATAAAAGAAAATGGGCTAGGCGCCATGGCTCACGCCTGTAATACTAGCAATCTGGGAAGCCAAGGTGAGAGGATTGCTTGAGGTCAGGAGTTCGAGACCAGCCTGAGCAAGAGTGAGACCACATTTCTACTAAAAATAGAAAGAAATTAGCTGGACAACTAAAAATAGAAAAAATTATCTGGGTGCGGTGGTGCACGCCTGTAGTTCCAGCTACTCAGGAGGCTGAGGCAGGAGGATCCCTTGAGCCCAGGAGTTTGAGGTTGTTGTGAGCTTGGCTGATGCCATGGCACTCTAGTCACCCACACAACAGAACAAGACTCTGTCTCAAAAAAATATTTAAACTTCTATGCATCAAAAAGACATATGTAAATTTGAAATATAAGCAATCATTTGAGGGAAATACTAAAACAAACATTATAGACTAAGGACTAAGTGAGCTCATACAAATGAGTGAAATAAAAAACAACTCTAAATTCTCAATGGATAATGGACAAAATACATGAATAGACAATCACATGCAACTGAATGTTAAACATTTGATAAAATAATCAACTTCACTAATAATCAAATAACCAAGAATTAAAACAGCAAATCTATGACAATTTGCCTACCTACCAATGAAGCAAAGATATATTAAAATGTGAATGACCCAAACTGACAAAACTGTGGCAAAATGGGTTCTTTCATATACTGCTAAGGGTAGGAATAAAAATGAATGTAGCCTTTCTGAATACAATTTCACAATGTATTTAAAGAGGCTGTAAAGTGTTCTGTGTTCTGATCCTGTAACTCTAGTTTTAGTAATTATACTAAAGAAGTAACCCAAAATATGCACAAATATTTTGACATTAAGATTATCAATAAAGCGTTTTTGTGTAAGAGAAAAATTAGACATTAACTTAACATCTAACAATAGGGGTCTGTTTAGGCAAAGTCCATAAATAAAGTACCAGTTGGTCATTTGAAATGGTGGTTTATAAATAATTTTAAAAACTAAAAAATGTCTATCCTATAACATTAAGTGTAAAAAGCAGGCCATTACTATTTTTTTTAATGCATGGGGAAAAAAGAATGAAAGGGAGTATTTCCAAAGGTTAATAGTGGTTACAACTGGGAGATGGGATTCCAGTTCATTTTATTTCTGCTTCTTTGTACTTTTATACATTTAAAAAGCTTCCTATATGGCCGGGCGCGGTGGCTCACGCCTGTAATCCTAGCACTCTGGGAGGCCGAGGTGGGCGGATCATTTGAGCTCAGGAGTTCGAGACCAGCCTGAGCAAGAGCGAGACCCCATCTCTACTAAAAAATAGAAAGAAATTATATGGACAGCTAAAAATATATATAGAAAAAATTAGCCGGGCATGGTGGTGCATGCCTGTAGTCCCAGCTACTCGGGAGGCTGAGGCAGGAGGATCCCTTGAACTCAGGAGTTTGAGGTTGCTGTGAGCTAGGCTGACGCCACGGCATTCACTCTAGCCTGGGCAACAGAGTGAGACTCTGTCTCAAAAAAAAAAAAAAAAAAAAAAGCTTCCTATATTCAGCATGTATCACTTTTCTAATTGGAAAAAGATAGAAATAAAGGAAGAAATAAAAGAAGGAGAAAAGTTAGAGAACAAGATAAGAATTAATGAAGTGACTATGATTTCCCCATCTTCCTGGGAAAAAATTCTTCAGAAGACCCTACAAAGCCACTCTCCAGGTAGTCCTCCTTGGCCTGATGTTTACACAGAGAAGTTGGTTTATTACAATATTAATGTGGTAAATTGAGAAATGCCCTAGTTCCTGCCATATGACTTTATAGGGTACTGCGTTCTCTGCAATAACATGCATAATAAACTTTTTAGCAATCCCTGCAATTAGGGGGTTGCCAAACTGGAATTGTTACTTTATTTGAGACAGGTACACACACACATGCATGCACACACAATACTAGAACTGCAGAACCAACTACCCCCTTGAAGAAAAACAGTGTAATTAGCTCTCCTTTAGATGGGAAGATATTCTTCAACAACCTAAATATAAACAGATTTTGTAGCAATTTTTTCTTCCAAAGATACAAATCACAAATTTCTACCACATATCAGTCAGAAGTCAGGTAGATTATACCATTTCTCAGGGGTATCATAGTGCCTTGGACCTTAGGAGGACAGACTAGCCTGGTGACTGGGAAGGCATAGAGACTCACTCAGCTTTGGGCTTGAATAAGCAATGAAGGAAGTTCTCAAGTTGCACCGTGAGAACCAATTTTCTTAAGCAGAACTTAATTACAAGTATACAATTATCAAAACATTTATGGAGAATGCTAACCTTACACCCACTGCTGGGTTTCTGTTGAGCTGATGTCCTTTAACTGAATTGTTCCCATCCAGTGTGTGTGTGTGTGTGTGTGTGTGTGTGTGTATGAGAGAGAGAGAGAGAGAGAGATGCAATTACTACTGTTTCTGCTCATTATCAATAATATCAACAATGTGCCTTCCCTGTCTTGCTTGTAGGGCCAAACAGTTTCTCTCTGCTTGTCAAGAATTCAAGTGGAATGATATCCGAGCACCTAGTACTAGTCCAACTGTTGCTTTAAATACAAGAAAGCCACTTTTTCCAAAGTTATACAACTAATTAGTGATAATGGTTTCATTGGAACCCAGTTGTATTCCATTGTTCCATTTCCTTAGTAATGTGGTGTCCTTGGTTGCTTTTCCCAAAGAGAAAATTGAGATATGAATATTTAGATTGTGTCTTCAAATGCGGAGAAAAATAGAAAATTAAGGCAATTGATTAAATAATTCTGTAGGGAGAAAATGGCCTTTGGCAGTGTGAAGGCGTCTCATTGTTCTGGGATGACTGTCTTGGGGCTGATTCAGAGATGGCTCCTGCACCAAGGATTGCTGTCCATGCAAATGGACACACCCACACAGGGGCAGGAAAGAAAACAAGCCATGACCAGGTAGATACCAGCATCAAGGACAATCGAATGATTTGAGAAAAGGATGGGAGTGGGTGCAAGGAATGGAACAGGCAGGGGTAAAACAGTCTGTCTCTTCCCAATCCATTATTTGGAAACAGAGTCATGGATCTTCAGAATAACCATGGGAGGGAATTGAATAAGCATCAGTTGGCCTTTTGAGCCTAAGACATGTGCACACGCATGCACACACATGCACACACACAAAAACACAAGTATGCACACCCCAGGGCACCTCTTAGACTCTCTACCTTTGACTGTGCTGATACACAAACACAAACTTTGGCCTCTTTCCTTTTGAATATGCAATTTCTTCTACTTTACTGCCCTGACCTGGATAATTTTCATTTGTCCTTATACACTTAATTCTAGCAACTCTGCTCCCCTAGTCCCTCTGCTCTCACTCAGACTAGATTACACACTCCTCCTCTGTGTTCCCACAGTAACTTAGGCATACCCTACCAAAGTGCTTTTCCCATTGCTCTGTGATTGTCAGTTCATCAGTCGGTCTCCCGTAAAGGGGACCCTGAGCTGTGGGAGAGACAAGAATGTCATCTTTCCTCTTCATATTCCAGTATGGAACATGGGGCCTGTCACATATGACTAAGTGACTCCATTCATTTGACCCAGGACCACTGAGCACCTACTCTGTGCTATAGTACTGTGCTCAGCCCTGGAGACACAGTGGGCAAGACACAAATGGTCCCTGGCCTCATGAATCTTGTGTTCTATTAAGGGACCTTGAAACCCCATAAAGCTCTGAAGAAATTATGTTTAGCATGATGGCTAATGTCAGATCAGTCTGACATATATATATAAATAAATGCTTATTCTGCCTCATCGCTTTTCTTTGATTCACAATAGGCCTGAGGAGAAACACTATGATTCAGGTTTCCTGAGATAAGCTAAATTTTATAAGGAATGCTAACGCAGCGATAACACAGACAAATTGGTCTGAGGCCAGCTATTAATCTCCCACAGCAACACCTAAAACGACTGGCATTATATTCATACAGTAGAATAAAGACAGTCACCTCCAAACCTCATTTCACTGAATTCTGCCAATTTTGAATTTGTGAATTACTTAGAAACTTGGCTGACCTGTACTTTGAGATTGCATATAGAGAATTTGGTTTCCAGAGAAAATTAATAATAGCAATGAACCCTTAAATAGCTCCTCAAAGATTGTAAGTCCTTCATATAGATTACTTCATTTGAAAATGAGACTATCTACTGCCACTTTTGGAATCTTGACCTGTGAGTTTTAGCTATTCTCAGTAGGAGGTATTGAAGCAAGCCAAGTGTCCATTAACAGATAAAGGAATAAACAAGATATGATATATACATGCAATGGAATATTATTCAGCCTTAAAGAGGAAAAAGATTCTGCCAAACGCAACATAGATAAATGAACCTTCAGGACATTATGCTAAGTGTATAAGCCAGGCACAAAAAGGCAAATACTGTATGATTCCACTTATAATATGAGGTACTAAAGTGGTACAATTTATGGAGACTGAAATTAGAATGGCACTTGCCAGGGGCTAGGCAGAAGAGGGAAGGGGGAGTTGTTGTTTAATGGATCTTTCAGTTTTGCAAGATGAAAAGAGTTCTGGAGATTGTTTTCACAACAATACGAATGTACTTAACAATGCTGAATTGTACACTTAAAAATGGTTAAATGGTAAACTTTAAGTTATGTGTATTTTACCATAATTTAAAAATAATTTAAGAACAAGAAAGACAGGCCAGGTGCGGAGGCTCATGCCTATAATCCTAGCACTCTGGGAGGCCGAGGTGGGAGGATCGCTTGAGCTCAGAAGTTAGAGACCAGCCTAAGCAAGAGTGAGATCCCATCTCTACTAAAAATAGAAAAATTAGCCAAATGTTGTGGTGCATGTCTGTAGTCCTAGGTACTCAGGAGGCTGAGGCAGAAGGATCGCTTGAGCCCTGGAGTTTGAGGTTGCTGTGAGCTAGGCTGATCTCACAGCACTCTACCTTGGATGACAGAGTGAGACTCTCTCTCAAAAAAACAAAACAAAACAAAACAAAACAAACAAAGAAAGAAAAGAAAGACAAACTATGTACAAAATTTTTATATTAACTAAAAGAATGAAAATATAATTGGTAATTCTCAAAACAACAGAGGAAAAAGAAAAGATGTAGAAAACATTATCAATCTGAAAGAAGGCAAGCAAAAACAAAAGAAAAATGACTGTAAGCATAAAATACAAAATAACTGGAAGAAATGAATCTGCTGTAAAGATTACTAAAATATAGCCAAATAGTCTAAGTCTACTTATTAAAAGATAGAAAGTTTGAGATTGGACTCAAAATCAAAATCCACATTTATGCTTTCTATGAGATGTAACACCTGAAACAAAATCACAAGAAAGGCTAAAAAAGATGGATAAAGATATGTGGTGAATCCATTTTAAAGCTATAAATAATAGAATTTAAATTAAAAATCCTTAATGGAGATATAAAAGGATACTCCATTATAGGAAAAACTTGCTAAGAACATTCACTCATTATTAACTTGTCTTCACTAAAAATTTAGCCTCAAAACATATAAAACAAAAATTATTAGAAAAACTGACAAATCAACAATTTTAGTGGGAAAATTTAACTTCTATTAGATGAATAGATTAAGCAGGCAAAACTAGTTTAAAATATAGGAAGCTGAACAATAGCAGGCTTGACCAAATGAAGATCAATACCCTCTCCAAATATAAAACATGTATCAATGATACACTTACAAAAATTGATCACATACTAGGTCACATGGGAAATCTAAAAAAAAAAAAGTCTTACAGACCATTCTCTATTTATACGTTAAAGAAAAAAGAAAAGACCACAGTTTAGATATACTTCAAGGCCAAATGCCCACAACCATGAAACCAAAACTTAAGTCACCTCGATTTCCCTGAAATACTGGCACTAACCTTAAAACACAAAATGTAAGCTTTACATCATTCTCACCATAATTCAATGATTTAAACCAATCAGCTTAAACAGCTCTGTTTGCCTTAAAAAGAATATTAACATATAATAGAAAATCCTGAGAAAGGTCAAAATACTTTCTCCTTTATGCTTTATAAACTATACTGCTGTAACTGCTGCAAGCAGGACCTATTACCATTTTCCATTTGAAGTCTCCCAGTTTGCAAACTGTTTTTTTATATGCCTAATAAACTGTTGACATTTTATAACTTGATCTGATTTTATTTTTAATAGTTTTTGGTGTCAGAGGTGAGATCTGAATAAAACCCTTAATGAGCCACAAGGTCAACAAGTAATCAGGTGCTATTACTCACAGAGCCCATGGCACTCACTGCTTTTTTGCAGACCATGGAGTAAACTCTAGGATAAATTGCTCCCAGATCCAAACTCCAGTCTCTGTGTTTTGAGCTCTCCAACTTTGTTTTGCATACCTGTGTTTATTGAAGCTTCTTGGTAAGTCACACCTTTCTGTTCAACAAGGGGAGTGGGAAATCTGTGATTTCCCAGGTACCAAAACAGTAGTTCCATTGGCTGGACTCCCCATTGCTTACTTAGCATCTGAGGGAAACCAAAGGCAAAGATGAGTTTCATCTGGTCTAGCGGACTAGACTCTTGTGCCTTTCTGGAAAAAGGAAAGTGAACTTCACAGGGATAATTTGGAATTGCAGTGGTCAGTCTGAGGAACCTACAACTCAGACAAAATCATTCATCTTAGGGGAGTCCTCAACAGAAGAGGATCCTGGACCTCTCAAAAGCAATGGAATGCATTCTTTGATGAGCATACAGAGGCTTCCAAAAGACAGAATGACTTAAAAATAACGTCTCTTAAAAAATCCCTACAATGTGCCAGTAAAAAAATTATAGGCTAAGCTCAGACACTTGAACATTAGCTCCCCAACCCTCAAAAAATTCAGGGTCTCCAAAAGCAACTGCCTAAGGCTGAAAAAGGAAACAAACTAATTGGAAATAGACTGGATATTTTATCTACCCAGATAGGCTTTGGACACATCCAGACAGCTCTGGATGTTTCCTCTGTTGCTTGCCTAAAATTGAGTACATAGACTGACCTCTGATAATAGACAAATATACCCCAACACTCCTTTTTGAAGAAAACTTGCATCTTTTCACTGTGCTTTTGAGATATAAATTTTCTACCCTGTCTTCTTTGGGACCTGAGAGCCATATATTTTAAGTGTAAACTTTGGGGAGATGACTTATCAGAAAGAAAAAAAAAAGAGCTATTTAGACATAACCTTGCAAACTGGCAATGAAAAATTTTAAGTCTTTTCTACAAATTTGGATCCAGCTATTCTTTTATAAACTAGTGAATTTTGTATTATTTTGCCTGGCAAATGGCTAAAATTTTAGAATAAATGCCATAAGATCTCTGTTTTCACCTATCTGCATGTTTGTGCCTTTCTATACATATGTATGTTATATGCATGTGAATTTTTTAAACCCCAGTTAGCATTGTCAAAATTAATTTGTAAAAGAGAGTCATTTAATTGGCTTTCAAAAAGAATAAGTGCTTATATAAATTAAGTATTCCTAAAACTTCCAGAAAAATAGAAACTGACTCAAATGCTTTTCAAGTTCATGTGACTTGGATAATCTTTGGTAAATAAGAATATTGTTGGTTTGGGAAAAAAACAACAATCAGACATATCTTGAGGGTAGTCAGCATTAAATATAGTTCAGACAAACAACTTTTTATATCTAAATTTACTAGTAAAATAAATTTATGTTATCTCTATGTTAGAAAACTCATCACCAAGAAAAATAAGATGATTGCTAGCTGTTTAATGTCTTATAAAATTTTCACAAGCAATCCAAACATAATTATTAAAAATAAGTGAATTCAATAGATGTAGTAAAATAAAAGCTTATAAATAAACTTTTAAGAAATAGCTTCAGAAATCTTTTTGGTAACCTATACCTTAAAGTTATACTAAGTTAAATTAAATGATAGCTATTCATTGAATATTTGTGTCATTTCTAAATATAAAATACTAGAACATTAGTTGTTGAACATGTTTATTTACTTTTGGCTTTGAAGGAGTTCAGAACATGCCACCCCAAAAATGCCACTCTGACATACTATTTTGAATTAAAGACACTTAAAAAATAGCAGAAAAAAGAAAGAAAGAAAAAGAAAAAGGAAAACAACAGAAAAAAGAAAAAAGAAAACAACAGAAAAAATAAAGAAAGAAAAAGAAACAAAAACAACAGAAAAAAATCACTCTGAACTTCCATCTTTTTCTTAAAAGCAGGAGATAAAATTCCCATGTGAAAGATGTCCTCCCTATACCAGAAGGAAAGCAACATTCTTATCATCAAAGTTGAAAGTTGAGGCCAAAGGAAATCTGTATGAAGAAAGTTTGTTAAACTAACCCTTATTCAATTCAACTCTGTGTCTTTGGGTCTTCGTTTCCTTAGCAGGGCTCCTGTGTCACATAAATTTTATGTTAATCTCCTGTTAATCTGTTTTATGTCAGTTCAATCCTCAGACCTAGTCAAAAACCCTAACAGAATGGAGATAAAATTTTGCCTTCCTTACAGTTCTTTATTAAATTACTAAAGATATTTGCATTTGTTAATATGTCCTTTTTGTCATAGTGAGAATTTATATTAAGAGGAAGCCTCTACCTACAAAAGTATATGATGATATATTCATAAGATTTACTAATCTGCTCATACAGAATGCTGATGTGACAGTTCACATTGTACACTTTCTAGTTTTCTCTGTAAAAGAAATGTTACTCATGGTTAAAAATTATAATCAGTATATGTAATTAAAATGGCTAAAAATTATAAAGGTGAAAGGAAACAACTGTAAATAAAAGGTAGACAAAGAAAATAGGATGTGTTTTAATAAGGAAAAGTATACAAGGTATGAAGAATGCATTTTTGTTAACGAAAAAAGAAAAATTTTTTGTCCTAAAATAAGAAAATGAGATGATTGGTTATTTCAGAAGGAGAAAGAAGAAAAGAGTAGGACAAAACCTAAATGGACAGAGAGAGAGAAAGTATTGTATCATTAAGCTGGCTAAAATTTAATGAATCTATTATAAAGTATTTTTAAAAATTTTTAATATAATGTACAAATTTACATAAGCAAAGCTCTAGTTGATGCAGGCATGTTGTGTAGGCATTAGCAGTACTGTCCTCACTACTCATTCATTGGACAGTAGCGCTGAGCCAAGAAAAGGACGTATAAAGAATTTTAAGGCCGGGCGCGGTGGTTCACGCCTGTAATCCTAGCACTCTGGGAGGCCGAGGCGGGTAGATCGCTCGAGATCAGGAGTTCGAGACCAGCCTGAGCAAGAGTGAGACCCCGTCTCTACTAAAAATAGAAAGAAATTATATGGACAACTAAAATATATATATACAAAAAATTAGCCGGGCATGGTGGCACATGCCTGTAGTCCCAGCTACTAGGGAGGCTGAGGCAGTAGGATCGCTTAAGCCCAGGAGTTTGAGGTTGCTGTGAGCTAGACTGACGCCACGGCACTCACTCTAGCCCGGGCAACAGAGTGAGACTCTGTCAAAAAAAAAAAAAAAAAAAGAATTTTAAAATGAGCCTTAATGTCAAAAGTACACTGATACAAAACTAGAATTTTGTCTTCTCTTTGTTAAAATGGCAAAGTTTTTCTGGATTATTTATTGTTCTGTTCTTGATAAGACATTAGGAAAAAAATTTTGTGTGTTTTTTTAACCTTTAAAGTAATTTGCCTAAAAAACAAAGGTTCTGTGCTTTATCAAAATAATATCCTGTGCTTCATATTATCTTTATCATGTCTTTGATTACTTAAGCAAATTGAGTATTAAAAGAGCTGCTTTCTGTAGTTACCTTTGAAGTCTTTTAATTGTGACTTTGGTTAAATGGATAACTATTGTTTCATAATGCCTTGTGATCCTATTTAAACAAGTGTTTTAAACCTTTTGACATTTTTGACAAACTTCATGTTCCCCAAGGCCAATTGCCCATAAACACATAGCCAAAACTTCTTATTCTGATTTCTCCCAAACACTAGCTCTGATTTTAGACAAAACACAAAATGTAAGCTTTATGTACTTGTCAGCATAATTCAATGAAATTAAGCCAATCAGCTATAGACAAATCAGTTTAAACAGCTCTGCTTGCCTTAAAAAGAATGTTAATGTATAACAGAAAATCATTTAAAAAGGTCAAAATACTTCCTCCATATGCTTTTCTTTTTTATTTATTTTCTTTTTTTAGAGACAGGGTCTTGCTGTCGCCCAGGCTGGAGTGCAGTGGTGCAATCATAACTTACTAAAGCCTCGAACTCCCAGGCTTAATGGATCCTCCCACCTCTCCCTCCCAAAGCACAGGGATTCCAGGCATAAGCCACTGTGCCCAATCTCTCTGTGTGCTATATAAACCCTGCTATGACTGCTGTGAGCAGGGCTCTCAATGGTTTGAGGGCTCCCAGTTTGCAAACTGGTTTTTTGTATGCACAATAAACTTTAAAAAATTTTTAAACTTGATCAGATTTTATTTTTTACAATACAATGCAAATGAATTAGAAATCAACCAAAAAGAAGCTGGGAATGGTGGCTTAGGCCTGTAATTGCAGCACTTTGGAAGGTCAAGGCTGGAGGATCACTCATGGAGTTCCTATGCTAATGAGGAAAACAGATAATAAACAGATAAATATATAATCTATAATCTAAGAAGTGCTATGGGAAAAAAAAATAAGCAGACTAAGAGAGATAGGGAGTTTCCAAGATGGGGGCCGCTATTTTATATGAGGAGTCAGAACTCTTGATAATTTGCCAGGGAAACAGATACTTGAAGGCTGAAAGGGAGGGAGCCAGAAGGTGACCTGGGCGGCACTGGCTGAACAGTGGGAACAGCAGGAGTGCCCTGGTAGTGTCCATGGAAGAATAAGGACACAAATAAGGATGCAGGGGTTGTGTGACGGGAGAGGGGATTGAGATCTCAAAAGGCCTTTTGGGCCAAAAGACTTTGCCTTTTCCTCCGAGTGTGCTGGGAAGCTATATTTCTTGCCACTTCCACTGAAGGTCTCCCAAAGAAGAGCGACTTGAGACTTAAGCCAGCCCGAATGCAAGCAGAGAGGGAAGGGAATGTGGAGAACTGCAGGATTAAGAAGGTCTCTCTCTGCAGGCATGGCCTGGGGAGATTGAAAAAGTCTGGTGCTCCAGTATGTCCCTCTGAGATCCCAGCCAGTGGAGCTGTGAAGCAGCAGGCCTGGCAGCACAGACACCCCGGAGCCCAGAACTTTATCAGGTACCTTCACTTTAAGAATTCTTTGCCAGGCAAAGAAGCAATGCCAATGGAAGAAATGGGATTAAGGGTGTTGTCATCCTGACTATTGCTAAGGATGCCTCAAGGCGGTGGCCATTAAATTCTGGGAGTGAGGGATTGGCAGAGTGCTAAAGCCAGCATAAGAGCCAAAAATTCTCAGGCTCCAAGACTATCTAGAAAAAATCTTGGCTGTGGCTACTTGCACATAGAATTAATTGGAAAAAGATAATCCAAAAATATGAGTTTAAGAGAGAACAGTATTGATTAAAAGACAAAAAACAAAACAAACAAAACCCAAAAATCTGCTAACAGCCTGTGACTCTTGAACCCTAAAGAAATCTCTGGGCCCCCAAATAGTACCAGCAAGTGGAAAAGGGCATAATACCCAATGTGACTGAGGGATAATGGGCACTGAGAGCCTCATGCCTCCAGATTGACTAGTAAAGGAACTTATTTCACTACCAGGGCAGAGAGTCCCTGTTCCTGTCCAGTAGGATTTAGTCATTGTCCAGCAGGATTTACGAATTCGTCAAGATTAGTAACTGCTATAATGTTCCGTTCTCCCCTTTGACTGAGCAGAAGTTTTATCACAGTTGTCTTGGTCTTCTGCACCATTGTATATTAGGTGTCCCAGGTGTTAGCAATTTGTTCATATCTGAGGGAGAAGATGACACTCCGCCTAGAGATCTGAGATGTTAAACTGGACATGGTCCATGGATGAGAATTTTTGGTTGTCTCCCTAAGGGAAGAAGAGTGTGCAGAAAGATGTGAAATAGCAATTGGAGGTGATCTGACTCAGTCTTGATCTTTAACTCCTTTATCTCTTGCCTGCTGAACTATAGAGGCTGTAAAGCTATTTCTAGTGTTTAAAATAAAACTTTAGACAAAATGAATGTAACAGAGTTTGAGCAAAGAACAATTCATGAATTGGGTATAACTCAATGTTGGAAGAGGTTCAGAGAATGCTACTCCAGTATTGTGAGCAGTGAGCTTTTATAGTCTGAACACAGAAGTAAAGAAATTACTTGATTGGCTACAGCTAAGAGATTGCCTTATTTGAGTATGGTCTAATGGGAAGTCCTTAGTTATATAAGCAATTGGCTGGTTGGCTGTTTGTGATTGTCTAAGGCTTAGGGTTTTTTGTTTGTTTTTAAAGACAAGATTTTACTGTGTTGCCAAGACTGGACTTGAAGCAATCCTCCTGTCTCAGCCTCCTGAGTAGCTGGGTGCATGCCATCATGCCTGGCTAGTTTTTTCTTTGTTTGGTTGGTTTTTTAAGTCAGTTACAAGAAATGTCTCCATACTAAGTTTAATTTTGCTTATATAAGTAAGGACTCCAGGTACAGAGATATCCTCAGGCTGTTAACCTCCTTCTTATTTGCCTTTTTTTTTTTTTTTTTTTTGAGACAGACTCTCGCTCTGTGCCTCCCAGTGGCTGGGACTACAGGTGTGCGCCACCATATCCAGCTAATTTTTCTATTTTTTTAGGTCTGAAACTCCTGAGCTCAAGCTATCCTCCCACCTCAGCCTCCCAGAGTGTTAGAATTACAGGCATGAGCCACCATGCCTGCCCCTTTATTTGCTTTAACACTAGTCTTCCTTGATGCCAAGGGGATATGTAACAAAAATTTGACTGAGGCATAAATAGAAATATGCTGGAGACTTCAGAAAAGTTTTTACTTTCTTGATATATGCTTCCTGTACCTCTTTCTTCCAGCCTAGAACATAGACTTGAAGCTGGAGGTGAAGCAGCTGTCTCTCAACCATGTGCAACAAGGTGAGGATAAAAGTCAACACCCTAGCATTGGTGGGGAAAGAAAGGAGAGAAGGAAACAAGAGAGAGAAAAGGAAGAAAGGAAGGAGCGAGCAAGCCAAGCCCCAGTCCTAAATGGCATTACGAATTAGCTGTATCAGCCTAGAACAACTTACCTGTGAACTTGTTATATGAAAACACAACAATTATGATGATTTTATATGTTTAAACCTAGTCAATTTATATGTTCAACACCAATAATCAGAGAAATGGTAAATGAAAATAGTGAGATACGGCCGGGCACGGTGGCTCACGCCTGTAATCCTAGCACTCTGGGAGGCCGAGGCAGGTAGATCGCTCGAGGTCAGGAGTTCGAGACCAGCCTGAGCAAGAGCGAGACCCCATCTCTACTAAAAATAGAAAGAAATTATATGGACAACTAAAAATATATATAGAAAAAAAATTAGCCGGGTGTGGTGGCACATGCCTGTAGTCCCAGCTACTTGGGAGGCTGAGGCAGGAGGATTGCTTGAGCCCAGGAGTTTGAGGTTGCTGTGAGCTAGGCTGACGCCACGGCACTCACTCTAGCCTGGGCAACAGAGCGAGACTCTGTCTCAAAAAAAAAAAAAAAAAAAAATAGTGAGATACCATTTTATGCTCATCAGGTAAGACCATATCCAGTGTTGGTAAGGAAGTGGAGAAACAAGAATTTTCACACATTGCTGGTAGAAGGGGAAATTGGTGCAACCACTTTAGAGAGCAACTTGGGAAAAGCTAGTATAGTTAAAGATGGGCATAACAATTCCACCTTCATGTATAAACCCTAGGACCCTTGCTATTTAATATGTGGTCAGTCTATGGAGTCCAAGAATTCCATTAACTTTTGCATAAGGAGATAAAGACAAGCATGTTCATTGAAGGATTGTTTGTATTAGAAGAAAAAAGGCAGAGGGGAGATTAAATGCCTATCAACAAAAGGCTAAATAGATAAACAGTGCCATACTCATTAAAAATTAAATGTAATTACATTCAATTAAAGTAATAAGTACATTATGATATCATTTATATAAAATTTTAACACTTACAAAGTTAATCTATATCTTGTTTATGGATATTTATATACATTAAATGCAAGTATTGAAAATTCATGGGAATAATAAATGTGAAATTCAGGATGGTAGTTACCTCCGGAGAAGGAGGGAGGATAATGACATAGAGGCTTCAACTATGTCTTTTATTTTTAAAAAAATGTAAATTCGAAGCAAATAGGTAAAATGTTAACAGTTGATAAATGTTGGTCATAGATGACCTGGTGATTTATTATTCTGTCTATTTTTCTCTGTTATGGTAATATTTCACAATTTAAAAAGGAAAAGAAAAAACATTCGGGGCATATACTAGTACTGGAGCAAAGTATCCTCAAAAAGAAAAATAAACACAGAGAGGTTATCAGGTGGAACAAAACATCCTGATTAGGAAAATGACAATCATAGGCTTCAAATGCTTTTAAGTGCTACAAACCACTGTCTGCCTTCCAATTAATTAACCCAGTCTCTTTCTGTGATTTGCTAGATCAGAGAAAAGAATAAAGGCCTTTTGATGCTAAACTTATTTGAGCCTCAGAATACTTGAGGCATGAACATGCCAGGAGAAGTTTTTAGATGCTCTTCTTTGTTCAACAAACTTGATAATAACTAATATTTATTTTACACTTACCATGTTCCAGGCATTACGCTAAGAACTTTGCATGGACAATCTCATTCCACCTTCACAACAACCCCATATGGTAGGTAGTATTATTGCCCTATTTTACAAATGAGGAAACCAAGGCTAGTCACAGGCTGGAGAGTGGTGGATCTGTGATGCAACCTGAGCAGTTGGCCTCCAGAGACCTCATTCTTAACCACCTTGCAATGTGCCAGGCACAGTCAGGTACTGAGAGTCCAGCACTTTACAGAGTTGCACACAAAAAACGTTATCAACTTGTCCAATTCTATTTCACAGAGTCCTGCCTGTTCAATGGAATACATGAAGTTTTTAAAATTCCTCCCTCCCCACCTTTTTTAGCCTTATTGTGGACTCGGGGATCTAAGATACTTTTAAAAAGCATCATGTTTAAAGACAGTGTGAAATTGGAACAGAATCAAGAGTCCAGACCATAACATGAAAGCATTAATAATATTTGGAAAGATCAATAAATGTTACTATATTTTTTAAAAAACAAAACAAACAAAACTCTGTTTTTTGAATGACTCTTTTAAAAAAATAAAAAGGCCGGAGTAGGAGAAGATATTTTCAACATATATAACTGACAGTGAGCTTGTATCCAGAATAAAGTACTCCTACAAATCAGTAAGAGACAGACAACACAAAAGGAACATGGGCAAGAGACTTGAACAAGCACTTCACAAAAAAGGATATCCAAATGGCTGATAAACAAATGAAAAGGGGCTCTCAGTTTCATTATTGAAAAGTTAAAAACACCATGATAATGATTAAAATTTTTAACTGTTGGCAAAGTTATAGAACATCAACTAAAAACTCTCCTACATTGGTGGTGGCATTGTAAATTGGTAACGAATTTTAGAAAACAACTTGGTGTTATTTACCGATTTGAAACATACCCAATCTTATGACCTCCAAATTAACACTCCTAAATACCCAAGAGAAATGTGTTCACTGGTACAAGAATGTTAACTATATCACCCAAAAGCCAAAAACTGGAAACAATCCCAAAGTTTATTATCAGCAGAATAGATTTTTTGTTCAGAATAGATCGCTTGTATTATACTCATATCATGGACTATTCTGCAGCAATGAAAATGAACTATAGGTACATGCAAGAATAGGGATGAATTTCACAAATGATATTGAGCAAAAGCCAGATGCAAAAAAATACATACTCTGGTTTATTTACATAATGTGACAGATGGATATAAGTAGAAAGATAGATAAATAGATAGGCCAGTCCACAGGGTTAGAAGTCAGGAATGGTGTGACTTTTCAAGAGGAAGAGGGACATGTAGGAGGTTTTAGGGGAGTTTCTTCTTTTCTGTTAAGGTTTTATTTTTGTCTGGGAGCTATTTGCCAGCAGAGAGAAGGGATATCATATTGAAATAATATTGAATCAGCCAATCCACAAATGTGGTATATTTCTTCATTCATTTGGATCATCTTTAACCTCTCTCAGCAATGTTTTATAATTTTTTGTGTAGAGACTCTACATATATTTTGCTTAATTCATTTCTAAGTATTTTATGCTTTCTATATTGTTATAAATTAAGTGGTTTTTTAAAATTTCAGTTGATTGCTCCACTATGTAAGTGTACAACTGATTTTTATATATGACCTTATATCCAGGGACCTTAATAAATTCATTTAGTAGTTCTAGTGGTTGCTTTGTGGAGTCCATAGGATTTTTCTCACATTCAATTATATGATCTGCAAATACAGATATAGACCCACACTTTATATACCATCAATATTTCAATCTCTCCTAATGTGACATCTCTAGTGTGGCCTCTTCTCGGGGCTGCTGATTTGTATATATACCAAATTTTTGACATTTTCCATAGGCATTTTTATTTTGGATTTTTAAGATAAAATTTACTTAACATAATATTCACCATTTTAACCATTTCAAAGTGTACAATTCAGTAATTTTTAGTATATTCACAAAGTTAAGCAACCATCATATCTAACTCCATAACATTTTCAGCACCCCAAAAAAACACTCTGTACCCATTAGCAGTCATTTCCTATTCACTCCTGCCATCACCTCTAGCAACCACTAATCTATTTTTTGTCTCTATGTATTTGCCTATTTTGGACATTTTATATAAATGGAATAATAAAATATGTAGTCTTTTCTGTTCAACTGTTTTCATTTAGCATAATTTTTTCTAGGTTCATCCATGTTGTAGAATGAATCAGTACTTCATTCCTTTTTATGGCTAAATAATATTCCATGATGTGAATATATCACATTCATCAACTGATAGACATTTAGGATTTTTTTTTTTTTTTGCTTTTATCAATAATACTGCTACAGGCCAGGTGCGGTGGCTCACGCCTGTAATCCTAGCACTCTGGGAGGCCGAGGCGGGTGGATCGCTCAAGGTCAGGAGTTCGAGACCAGCCTGAGCGAGACCCCGTCTCTACTAAAAATAGAAAGACATTATATGGACAACTAAAAATCTATATAAAAAAATTAGCCGGGCATAGTGGCGCATGCCTGTAGTCCCAGCTACTTGGGAGGCTGAGGCAGTAGGATCACTTAAGCCGAGGAGTCTGAGGTTGCTGTGAGCTAAGCTGACGCCACGGCACTCACTCTAGCCTGGGCAACAAAGTGAGACTCTGTCTCAACAACAACAACAACAAAATAATAATAATAATACTGCTACAAATATTTATGTACAAGCTTTTGTATGAGCATGTTTTCAGTTCTCTTGGGTATACTTAGGAGTAGAATTGATGAGTCATATGGTAACTACATATTTAACCTTTTAAGGAATGGCCAAATTGTTTTCCACATTGGCTGCACCATCTTACATCACCACCAGCAAGATATGAGGGCTGCGTTTTCTCCACATCCTTGCCAAAACTTGTTATTTTCTGGGTTTTGTTTTGTTTTAATTATTGCCATCCTAGTGCATGTGATTTGTTATGCCATTGCTGTTTTATTTGGGTTGATGCAAAAGTAATTGTGGTTTTAGCGTTGTTGAAATTTGCCCTTTGTTACTGGAATACATTCTTAAATAAATGTGGTTATGTTATATATCATTTTAATGCACATTTCTCACTTTGTTTTTTTGGTAATGACTTATTACTTGCTGTTTATTTTATATGTATTTTAGACTATGGAAATGATGTTAGACAAAAAGCAAATTCGAGCAATTTTCTTATTAGAGTTCAAAATGGGTGGTAAAGCAGTGGAGATGACTCGCAACATCAACAACGCATTTGGCCCAGGAACTGCTAACAAACATACACTCAATGGTGGTTCAAGAAGTTCTGCAAACGAGAGAAGAGCCTTGAAGATGAGGAACACAGTGGCTGGCCATCGGAAGTTGACAACGACCAATTGAGAGCAATTACAACTACATGAGAAATTGCCGAAGAACTCAATGTCAACCATTCTAAAGTCGTTCAGCATTTGAAACAAATTGGAAAGGTAAAAAGCTCAATAAATGGGTGCCTCATGAGCTGACTGAAAATCAAAAAAATCATTGTTTTGAAGTGTCATCTCTCTTCAACAATGAGGAAACATTTCTCAATTGGATTGTGACATGTGAGGAAAAGTGGATTTTACAGGACAACCTGCGAAGACCAGCTCAGTGGTTGGACCAAGAAGAAGCTCCAAAGCACTTCCCAAAGCCAAACTTGCACCAAAAAAAGGTCATAGTTTCTGTTTGGTGGTCTACTGCCGGGCAAATCCACTACAGCTTTCTGTATACAGGCAAAACCATTAAATCTGAGAAGTATGCTCAGCAAATCAATGAGATGCACCGAAAACTACAATGCCTGCAAGCCAGCATTGGTCAACAGAAAGGGCATAAGGGCCTAATTCCTCTCCATGACAATGCCCAACCACATGTCACACAACCAATGCTTCAAAAGTTGAAGAATCGGGCTATAAAGTTTTGCCTCATCCACTATATTCACCTGACCTCTCACCAATCGACTACCACTTCTTCAAACATCTCAACAACTTTTGTAGGGAAAACACTTCCACAACCATCAGGATGCAGAAAATGCTTTCCAAGAGTTCGTCAATCCTGAAGCACAGATTTTTATGCTACAAGAATAAATAAACTTATTTCTTGTTGGCAAAAATGTGTTGATTGTAATGGTTCCTATTTTGATTAATAAAGATGTGTTTGAGCCTAGTTATTAATATAATGATTTGAAAGTCACGGTCTGAAACCGCAATTACTTTTGCACCAACCTAATAATTTGTATTTTTCCTAATGGTTAATGATGTTAAGCATCTTTTAATGTGTTTATTGGGCATAAGTTTATTATCTGTGGAGAAATGCCTATTTAAATACTTTGCCCACTTTTTAATTGTTCACTTTCTATTGTTGAGTTGTGAGAGTTATTTATGTATTCTGTATACTGGAATCTTATGAGCTATATGATATGCAAATATTTTCTCCCATTTGGTGAGTTAGTTGTCTTTTCACTTTCTTAGTAGTGTCCTTTGATGCACAAAAGTTTTTAGTTTTGATGAAGTGCAATTGTCTACTTTTTTCTTTGGTTGCTTGTGCTTTTGGTGTCATATTTAAAAAACCATCGCCCAATCCATGGTCATGAAGACTTATACCTTTGTTTCCTTCTAAGAGATTTATAGTTTTCACTCTTACATTTATATTTTCATATATTTTGAGTTATTTGTTGAATATGGTGTGAGGTAAGGGTCCAAATTCATTCTTTTACATGTGGATATCCAGTTGTCCTAGCACCATTTGTAGAAAATACTATTCTTTTCCTATTGAATGATCTTGACACATTTTTTCAAAATCAATTGACCATAGATGCATGGGTTTTCCCTAGTCTTTTAATAGATCAAGTGTTCGAAAAAGAACTTCTGTTTTGCCCCTCTATAATAGATACGTATAGATCTGGTTCATTAGATATATACAAATCATAAAACTCACACATGTTTTAGCACAGCAAGGAAGTTAGGAAATATATGAATAAAATACACCAGAAAATGGGATGGAAGATGAGAAGATGAGACTGGCAAGAAAGGGAGGTCTGGTTCACATAGGGCTATTTATTTATTTATTTTGAGAGAGTGTCTCACTCTGTCACATGGGCTGGGGTGCAGTGGTGTCATTATAGATCACAGCAACCTCAAATTCCTGGGCTCAAGCGATCTTCCTGCCTCAGCCTCCTGAGTAGCTGGGTCTAAAGGTGTGTGCTACCATCCCCACTAACTTTTTCATTTTTTGTAAAGACAGGGTCTCACTATGTTGCTTGGTCTGATCTTGACATATAGGGCCTTTTAGTCCAGGGTGTGCAATTTGGGTTTTATTCTAAATGCATTGGGAAGCCATTGGACAGTTTGAGCAGGAAGGTGAAATAAAATGATTTATATTTTTTAGAAGATCATCTGGCTGCCAGGTGAATTCTGGAGCATAGAATGACAATAGTGAAAATATGGAGACCATTAGGATGATATTGTAGCATCTAGGTAAGAGATGATGATCATTTAGACAAAGATGGTAATAGTGACCGGAGAAGAAGCAGAAAGACTCAGAATATGTTTTGGGGGTGAAGATCCGGAGGTAGAGATAATGGTTGTGGTGTCATAGAGAGGGAAAAAGAGGACTCAAAGGTGATTTCTAAGTTTATGGCTTGACTGGGTGGATGATTGCTCAATTACCTCCCTCCATTTGCTGAGATGTGTAAAACTAGGAGAGAAAAGGAACCAGTTTGGGGTGTTGGGTGAGCTGGGATTTCATGTAGAGGACAGGCCTAGACCCTGAACACTGCAAGAGCAGTCATGACAGGGTTATTAAGTTGAATGTGTTCAGATGTGTCTTGTATGTTGATAAACATCATAGGTGACTCTCACACTGAGGCGATAAATAAAAGGTGACTTCAAAGATGTGATAAAGAATTCTGAGATTACTACCTCTTACTAATGCAGAAGAAAAAAGAGGAATTCTGAGAATGAGAGGAGAAGAGGAGGTGGGGAAAGGGGAGAGGAAGGAGCTGAAGAGCAAGGAGGATGTGTTGAAGGCAGTGGAGGTGGATGTGGTCTGGGTATGTGTATATATGTAGAAAGAATTACATACTTTTTTCAATTCTGCATTAGGGATACTAGAAAAGCCCACTGCTGCATTGCATAGTCAAGCTAGTCTTTAGGAACAAATTATATATTTTGAATATGAATGGACACTAAACTGGAACCACTAACCCACTGAAACTCATACCTAAGAAACATTACAGGTATTCTGATCAATGATATAAATAGATCTTGGGAAAGATACTAATAATACATATCTACAGTGTTGTTGGGAAGATTCAATATTATTACCATTTATTTTACTGTCTGGCATATGATAACTTAATAATAAATGATAATAATTATTATTAAACGTCAAAAATAAAAGGTCAGAATCAGCAGATGTTGGTAAGCAATGATACCAGCCATTTAATCTATCCCTAAAAAACTGAGGGTCCTGGGAATTTAACCATGTCAACACAGTCTTTTTCTTTATATTAACTGAAGAAAAATGAGTGCCCTTTAAGGATTTTTTAAGATTAGGAAACAAAAGGAAGTCAGAAGAAGCTAAATCAGAACTGCAAGGTGGATGCCTAATGATTTCCCATTGAAAAAATTGAATATTCTCATTATTGTTCAGATTACATAACAGCCTAGCATAGTGTCTGGCACACAATAGCTATGCAATAAATATTTGTTGAATGAATTAATTAATGAAGAAATAGAACTAGGGGACATCACAAAAACATCTTAAGAAGATACCAGGATAGATTTTGTGAAAAATGTTTATAATAAAAAATGTATATTCCATCCATCACTGGATATTGAATGCAAAAAAAGAAAAAATATTCCAAATGCACACTTAGAATGATATACCAACATTTAACATATAAGAAAATTCCTACTTGATAGGTGGAAATACATCACAGGGTCTTATTAAAACCTAAGTGAGGCCGGGCACAGTGGCTCACGCGTGTAATCCTAGCACTCCAGGAGGCAGAGGGGAGAGGATCACTTAAGGTCAGGAGTTCGAGACCAGCCTGAGCAAGAGTGAGACCCCCCCATCTTTACAAAAAACAGAAAAATTAGCCCAGTGTGGTGGCCTGTAGTCCCAGCTACTCTGGAGCCTGAGGCAGGAATATTGCTTGAGCCCAGGGGTTTGAAGTTGTAGTAGGCTATGATGAGGCCACTGCATCACTGCATTGTAGCTGGGGTGACAGAGCAAGACTCAGTCTCCAAAAAGAAAAGTGAAACCTATTAAAAAATTGCTCTTGTCTTACGAACTCTTATTGTCTATGAATCATGATGGAGAACAGTTTAATTCCAACTATCAGGAAATGAAATGCATTATCAAAATAGATTTATCAGGAATGGAGCTTAGGCAGATAATGCAAGAAAGTAACAATGTAATAGTAACAGTAACAGCTGCCTAAGAAGTTGTTAATTGCCTGAAAGAAACATTCCTTTAGAAAGAAACTCACTGCAACATTTTATCATAAGTGTGTATTATTTTTCATATACAAACAAACATTTCCTCCAACTTCTTTTGAAAAATTTCAAATGTACTGAAAAGTTAAAAAGAATAGTATTACAAATAATTACTACATCCTTCATCAAGATCCCCCCAATTATTGATATTTGTCACTTTTTCTTTATTTCTATCTTCATTTTTTTCTGAACCATTTTAAAGTGAGTTTAAAACACAGGGATATTTTACTCCTAAACACTTCAGCATTTATCTCACAAAAATAAGGTTATTAAAGCTGGGTGTGATAGCGCACACCAGTAGTCCCAGCTACTTGGGAGACTGAGGCAGGAGGATCACTTAAGCCTAGGAGTTGGAGAGCAACCTGGGCAACATAGTGAGACCGTATCTCTCTCTTTTTTTTAAAGGATATTAACATTAATTAAATTAATCAACATTAATTCAATCATAAGTATTGCTTGATATACGCCCATATTTAAATTCCCCCAATTATTTAAAAAATATCTCTTATAGTTTATTTTCTTATCCAGGATTCAGTTGTTTCCATGCATTGCATTTGGTTCTTGCATTTCTTTAATATCTTTTCATCCAGAATATAGTTCCTTATCCTTGACTTTTTTGTTTCTCATGATACTGAATTTTTAAAGAGTTAGAGTCACTTGTCTTGTATAATGTCCTACATTCTGGATTTGATTATTTCCTTATGTTTACATTCAGGTTAACCACTTTTTGGCCCAAATATCTGTACTAGATAGATGATGCCTGGCATGAGGACTTACATAATGTTGACTTGTACCCCTGTTGGTGATGCTAAATTTGATAGTGTGGTTAACATGGTGACTGCCACATGTCTCCATTATAAAAGCATACTTCTCCCATTATCATTAATAAGAGGAGAGGGCATCACAGCCCTGTGGAGATGAGGAAATTGAGGCATGAAGACTAACTCATCTGAACCAGATAATACCTTAAGTGGTAGAAGCAGAATACAAACTTGGACAGTCTGGTTCCAGAGTCTACATACACTCTTAACCACTACATCACACTGGCCCTTCAACAAATTCTAAAGCATGAGCTGTGGACATTCAGAAAACAACAATTTTCCTTAACAATAACAACCAAATGGTGTTGGACATAATCATTTATCCATTAATTGGAATCCCTCAAACCATCAACGGGGAAACTGTAGCAAGGCTTATGCCTAGATTAACACTCAGAGTGTGCAAAAATGTTTGATGAAATGAAGAGCAGTGGAAGTTCACCTGTTAACAATCAGTATAATCCCCTAATGGCTGCTGGAGAGAGTATTGTTGACATTTTAGCCATATATATCAAATCATTGCTTCTTGATCAGGGAGAATTTCAGGAGACTCCAGTTGGTCAGTATGCAGTTTCCAAAACAGGAAGACAAAGTATAGCTTCCACAAGGAATTGTTCTTCAGAAGTGAAAATTGTACCTCTGATAATGGTGAAGAAAAGACTGAAGAATCTAAAGGCAGGAGGCTGGTTGTTTGCTAGGTAAGATTTAATATTAATATCAACTGTAAGTTATAAAATTTATATATATCAGTAACATAATTTAGGAATTTCATGTTACACCATTGCTGAAACAATTGGAATCAGCTTGGTTCATGTATTGAACTATAAACATATCTAAATATAGTCATGTTATTTTTTTATAAATTGGACTATGGGGTTCTATTTTAAAAATTTTATTTTCATATTTGTGAATATTAGAAATACATCTATTAACATAAAACTTTGAAAAGTAAATTTTAATACCCAAAGAAAAATCTCTATGCCATTAGTTCTCCAACTTTGTTAAAGAAATTGGATGTATATTTTAGATCTATTTGAATATAATTACTTATAGAAAGATTTAAAAATTAGAATACGTCTTTCAAAGTATTGCAAGTTTTGATAGTTTGTATTGTTTTGTCCATTTTATATACAATAAATTGCATGTATTTTAAATGTTCACTTTGATGAGTTTTGACAAATGAATGCACCGTATAACCATCACCCAAGTCAAGATACGAATATCTTCATCATTCCTGAAAGTTCCTTTGTGCACTTTTACTTTTGATAGATTTTTAAATAACAGCTTTATTAGTATATAATTCACATATCATAAAAGTCCCCCTTTTGAAAAAGTTCTGGAGGTGGGTAATGGTGAATGTACTTAATGCCACTGAACTCCAACCTTAAAAGTGGTTAAAATGATAAATTTTATGTTATGTATAATTTATACAATAAAAAGATTCACCCTTTTAAAGTATATAGTTCAGTGATTTTTATTCACATAGATTTTTTTTTTTTTTTTTTTGAGACAGAGTCTCACTCTGTTGCCCGGGCTAGAGTGAGTGCCGTGGCGTCAGCCTAGCTCACAGCAACCTCAAACTCCTGGGCTCAAGCGATCCTCCTGTCTCAGCCTCCCGAGTAGCTGGGACTACAGGCATGCGCCACCATGCCCGGCTAATTTTTTCTATATATATTTTTAGCTGTCCATATAATTTCTTTCTATTTTTTTAGTAGAGATGGGGTCTCGCTCTTGCTCAGGCTGGTCTCGAACTCCTGAGCTCAAACGATCCGCCCACCTCGGCCTCCCAGAGTGCTAGGATTACAGGCGTGAGCCACCGCGCCCGGCCTATTCACATAGATTTTTAACTGATATGTTTGTTTGACACAAAAATTTGCCAAATACTTTTTTTTACTGAAATTATCTAATATTTCATATTGTAGTCCAAAAAGCCACAGAAACTTTATGTTTCATTATATCAGTTTTTACCTGTTTATATTTTGACCATAATTTCTTTGGAAGAACAATTTGTGAAAAGTTGTTTAAATTCTTTAGACTTTGATAGGGCATTGATTACAATCCCTTTTCTGGTAGTTCAATTTTATTTCAAATGTAATTTTTTATATTAGAAATTTGTGAATAAAACACACAATAAATTCATATTATCGGTTAAAAAAAAGAGAGATCTATATAACAGTATTATAAAACCATGAGACTGATAGTACTGACCCATAGTAATTATTATATTGGTGGTTGCAAAATGGTGATTTTTCTAAATCTTTCATTCCTTCTCTAGCATCCTTCTCTAAAAAGGAGCTTTACTTCACACCTCTTTCTTTCAATACCTTTCTCTTTCATTTTCTCTCTCTCATCACTATGGATTTACAGATTTTTAAAAATTAAATATATTGTAATCTATTCCTGTCATTTTTATTTTTTATCTTCCAATTGTCCCATTTTGGACCAGTAGAAGTCTTGTTAATGGCTCCTTTTGAAATGACCTAGTAGTCTTTAATAACGTCCTTGTTCTCGAGTATACCAAGGCTCATCCCATGCAAGCTCAATTTACATATTTTCTGCCCCAGATCTGGAATCAGCCATTTCTCAGAGGAGCCCCGGTTACTTTTAGTGGAGAATGGCATTCCAAAATCAAGATCCAGGCTCCAGGCATACTTATTGCTACTCCTAAGTACCTCTTTCAGTGGGCAGAGCTGAGAATGTATGAATACACATATATAATCCTATGTTCATACTGCTGCCTCAAATTCAAATCCAACACCAGGGGGTTCTTCTCTAATTTTCCTTGTTCCATATTTGTTTCTCACTTTTCCCACAGTAAGAACTCTGATTCCCAACATCAATATATGTGCTCATTTGTTCTATTCCATGATAAATACAAAAATTGTTTCAGAATTACAAAACCAATATCATTATCAATAACAAACCTTCTAAATGAAGTTAAAGATTAATTTGTACTTTGTTTTGTCCTTAGATTATATTCCAGTCAGTACTCAGTCAGAGGCAGAAACACTAGGAAATGTAAATAATAAGGAATTTATAATAGTGGTTTGATTTTATGCAATTGTGGAACTGGTTAAACAGATTATGTGAGGCTGGTGTTTTTGTGTCTGCTGCTGGAACCTAAAATCCTCAGGGCAGATAATCAGGAAGGAAGGATGAAGGTGAAGTGGCAGAAGCAAGCATCAAGTGAGACCTGTGAGCTGGAAGCCCTCAGGAGGGATTGCAACACAGTCAGATTCTCACTACCTCAAACTCTCATCCCAACTTTCATGACGGGGCATCCTGCAGGAGAAGCCAGTGCCCTTCACCACAGAGTTAAATGTGCATCCTATTGAGATGGCAGCAGTGCTCATTGTCATTTCTGGTTCACAGAAAGCCAGCACGGATCTCCAAGAGTCATCCTCACAAATGCCCTTCTTACAGCCTTGGTGAAGGGAGTTTGCTCTGGACCCTCCCAGAGTCTGTATTTAAGGAGTATTTAAACAGGTCTTAGATGATGGAACGGAATTCTGGGAAGCAGTTCCAGTTTAGCTAACTTGACACAGTATAAATCTACAGTCAGAAAACGACATTCAAAGCTACTTGAATTAATCATTTTCTCTGTGCAATTGTGTTATCAATTTGGTATATAATTAGGTTCATTTGTTTAGATTTTACTCTGTTACTTATTTACATGTCTCATAAATTAAAACTATGTTAAACAATATACCAGAGAAGTCTCACTCCCACCTAATCCACTCCACTCTGTTCTTATCCATCCCTTATCAGTTACCATTATATATGTATACACATTTATAAAACCATATATACTTTCCCCCTTTTTTTTTGCCAAAAGTAACATACTGTATATAGTCTAGTCTATTGCACCTTACAATAAAATAAACTTAAAAAAATTTAACACCAAAAATACCAATTCACAAAGAACATGTCAAACAACTCTGTATATTATTAACACACCAAGGTTAGTGTATGCAAGATGTTATAAGATAAAATAACATTCTGATATAACTATCCTTTGTTAAATGTCAGAAATATAATACCTAATACATTTCATGAATCTAGAACCAAGGTCTTCTTTCATGGGCAAAAATTAGAAAGTCTGGGAAATATGAGATAACAGTAGGGGAGAGGACCACAATGCTGAAAAGATTGAAAAATCCAGACTTGGTATAATAGCATTTTACTAAGAATAAAACAACAAGGATCTTTTTTGAACGCAAGCTTCATGTGTACCAATAACAAGGTGGGGCTGCTTATATGATCTTTGACTACATTAACAGAAGTATGTTTTCTAGGGTATTGCAATTAGAGATTCTATTCTTTGTTGGCTGGACCAAATCTGGAACAGTACTCAATTCATAGGACTATTTTAAGAGGAACATTGAAAAGTGCACACAGAAAGAAAAGAAAATGCTTTGAGGAGAGAACTAAAGGAATGAGAACACCCTTCAAATACTTAAAAGCAATTACACAGGATAAGAAATAGACTCATCCTGTGTTTCTCTAGAGGGCAAAACTCAGACCAGAATATAGATGTCATAAAGAGGAGGATTTCAACTCAACATCAGAAATAAATAGAGTTGAATGTACTCTATTAGTGAGGTACTCATCAATAAAGTATTTGGACAGTCTGGAATTCCATAGAATGGCTTCCAAGTATCTCTCAGTGGGAAGGTTGTACTGAAATAACTCTATGATTCTATTTTCTATGCACACCTAAATAGCATCTGAGAGTATCCCTCTCTTAAACAACACAGGATGCATTGGTTATAATGATGTCTCGATTCGTAAAGAAAATATTAAACTGTGATCAACTACACATCATTGAACCTGGTTGGAGCTGTAGAATTTTCCTAGGGGCTGCTTGTTTTCCGGTAGTTGGCCATATTAATGTGGGATCAGATTTAGCAGGGCAGGTCTGGCTGACTGGTGGGACTATTCAGTGTCTATTACAATGCAAGATTCAAGATAGAAATAACAGTTGGAAATAAATTTATCTCCAGGGAAGAAAGGGTCAGAGATAACAGCAAAACTCTTATCAGCATCTCAGTCAACAACCGGAGGAATGGCTCCGTGTAGTGCCTCACACCTAGATTTGTTTTCCAGCTTCCTGTGAATACATGAATGCCTTAGGGGGAAGGAGGATTGTGAGCAAAACCTAAAATGTTGACTAAAATGTCTATAAGACTTGAGAATGCAAGATAATGTGGCTTTGATGTTCATATGGCACACTACAATACAAAGGGGAAGTGTTCTCTGTTTCTGCTCAGAACACAAACGGGCTTGACTCATCACAGGCTTCAGGAACACTGTTTTGTGTAGAGGGTTTCAGCACATTCAGCCCTGCCTATGGCAGCACTGGGATTTGGGAGAAGAGTCCAAGAGGAGACAGTTAGGCTCTGTCAAATGGCAAAGGACCTGCATCTATTTTTCGCATGCAGCGGAGGCCTTACAGCTGAAAAAAGAAGGTAAGTGTTTGTTCATTAGCATACTGAGGTACATCTTGGTGATTCCCAGTAATAAAGGGGAAAGAATTTGAGTACAGAATTCCTCTGAGAGAAGGTGAGGGTGAGTAGCCAGTTCTACAGAGTAGGCATTTCATTATTCTAAACATGCACTGTGGTAGTTTAAAAACATGTCTGTAAATCCTTTGACACTTCTTCCATTGAGAGGTGGGATCTGTATGTCCTGTCCATGAATTTGAGCCAGACTAGTGACTTACTTGTATCCAATAAAATGCAGCAAAAGTGATGCCATGTGACTTTGGAAGCTGGATTATAAAATGCAACACAGTTTTCATCTTTCTTACTGGAACACTATCATTTGAAGCCCTGAGCTGCTTTGTAAGAAGTCTGACTACCTTGAGGCAGCCATGCTAGAAGGAAGCCCAAGCCACATGAACAGAGTATGTTTAGGTATTCTGTCTGACTGCCCCAGCTGCCATATCAGTAAATATGCCCCTAAAGAATTCCAATCTCCAGCCATTAACATAATCCCAGGAATTGAGTCTTCCCAGCTGAGGTTCCAGACATCATGGAGCACAGATAAATTATCTTTGCTATGCCTTGTCTGAATTCTGACTGAGAGAATAATTTTTTATTTTGCAAAGGGAAAAGCTATAATGTTTGATCCTCACAATGATATAGTTAGGTAGGCTGGACTGGCATTATTATCATCCTCATTTTATAGATTAAAAAACAAAACAAAACAAACAGCGATTTAAGTTTACCTGCTTTGAGATTATATAGCCAAAATGTGGCATGCTGACACTAAAATCCTTATCTTTGGACTCCAGAGTTTATGCTTTCTCTGTTGTTTCTCATCTGGATACTGTGGAACTTTAGAATGGCCTAAGGAAATAAAATAGGATATATGCAGAATTTGAAAACCAAGACAGAATAATGTTGAGTAAATGGAAGCTAACAAGAATCAATATTAAATGGATGAGACCAGTCATCCTGGGGAGAAATCATCATGTAAGATATGATCTACAGATTGATGCTGATAAATAAGGCTGTAATTCAAAATGGAACCAACAGAAAAAAGAAAAAAAACCTTAGGACTTTCAATGTTACAAGGAAGTGTTATAATGATATATTTTAGGGGCTAATTTTTAAAAAATGAAATAGGATCATTAGAGAATTAAGAAAAACCCTGGCAGTTGTGTTTCTGATGAAGTCAGGGGAAAGGGTGCCATGACCTGTTGATGGTGCTATTTCAGTTGGCTTCAAAGTATGTCCTCATAGTAAAGAAGAGTGCTTCAGATTAGTTTAGCTTGAAGACAATAATCCCTTTGATCATATTCATTTACTCTATATTTGCCAAGCCACCATTAATTAAAATTTTGTCGAAGGAAAGGTTCCTACTTGGAAGAGAATGTACAATGAAGTTGACAAAACATAGCATGCTCATTTGATAGGCTGTATTCTTGCAATGAGAGGAATGGTAGTATTCTGATTTATCAAGCAGCCTCACACGTAATTCCTCAACCTGAGAGTAAGCATCAGCTCCCAGGCTCATGGAGACCGTATCAATATGCAGACATCCCATTTCAGAAGTCAGTAGGACAACTTTCTATCTGTTGAATCATCCTAAATACAATAAGGAGGTCATTGGTGACTTCCCCCCTCATGGGAAGTACAAAAAGGCAGAATCCATTCAAGCTTTTCATGATTTCATGTTTAGGTTACTTTGGTGATTCACTGCACACCATTGGGAGCCCACAGTAACTTCTACTATATTTCTCCCTCCTGTTTCTCCCTTCTTTAAAATTTTCTTTCCAATCGTTCCTCCTTTCTTTTAGATAAACGTATTTTAAATAATGAATTGGGTTTCTTTAATTAATTCCATTCTGTCGAAGAAAATTTACCTCTCCTCTCCCAACTGTTTTCATACATACTTTGCACATACAATGCCTTGGAATATTCTCTTCATGAAAGGCACAAAGTATATAAAATATTTTGAATGATTTTCTTCAAAATGAAAATTATTAGCTTTGATGCTTGGGATGTCTAGAATGCTATGTGCCTTGTTCAGGCCTTAGGGCATAAAAAAAGCTCACTCAATTGATATTTGTTTATAAATGAATGAATCTGGAAAAGGAAAAATACACTAAAAGAAAACATTTTATTCCTCAACGATGAAGAAAAGCTTTTAGATTTCCATTTAGACTCACTTTAATAGGCCAAATCCTTAATATATTTCTATCAAATTCTGCTTCAGTGTTTCAAGCTTGGGTTTTCAGTCCTTATTTTTGTGACACGGAGACGTTGGTTGTAATGGAAATAACAAGTAGTATGGGCTTCCCCGCCTTCCTCCCTCTAGGATTTCGACTTCGCCTTGAACACCACCCCGGCTTTTCTAGTAAATCCCACCTTACAGAATAGGCTGAGGACGGAGGAGATGAGAAGAAAGTAGGAAATGGGAGCCATGGAAACCGAGCGGAGGAAAAGTATGAGCGCGCGGGTGGTTGGAGGGGAAGGAACCCTCCCCTGACAACGGCGCGAGGGCGCTCCTTAGATTACGTCACGCACTCGGGGTGACGTCACGACCGTGACAGGCGGGTGACGCCGTTGCCGCGGCGACTTCTAGTCGTCTCCGCCCCCTTCCCCCCTCCCTGGCGTCCTTCCCCCAATCCCCTCAGGCTCGCCTGCGCCCCGGGCCGCGGGCCGGTACCTGAAGTGGCCCAGGCGCTCTCCGCCCGCGGCGCCGCCCGGGCCGCCCCTCCCCGCGCCCCCCGTGCCTCCGCCTCCACCTGCCCCCGCCCTCCGCCTCCCTTCCCCCTCCCCGCCCAGCAGCGGCCGCTCGGGCCCCGGCTCTCGGTTATAAGATGGCGGCGCTGAGTGGCGGCGGCGGCGGCGGCGCGGAGCAGGGCCAGGCTCTGTTCAACGGGGACATGGAGCCCGAGGCCGGCGCCGGCGCCGCAGCCTCTTCAGCCGCGGACCCTGCCATTCCGGAGGAGGTAAGTGCCGGTGCCACCCTGCCGCCCCTCCCGGCTCCGGGCTCTGCTGGCTGGTGTTTATTTTGGGGAAAGAGGCAGCTGTGGGGGCTCTGGTGCCCTCAACCACCTTCTCCGGTCGGCTCCGCGGGGTGGGAGGTGGGCATCGCCCCCGTGTCCCTGTCCGTCATGCAGCTCCTAGCTACGTAAACACACACAATGGCCGGGGTGGGGGGGGTTCCCTGGCCCCCACCCCAGATGTGGGGATTGGGGCAGCGGTGGTTGAGCCGGAGGCTATCAATAGGGGGCGAAACTCTGGGTTGGTCCGAGAAGGTCACGACTGGCTGAGGTATCCAGCCCAGCATCTCTCAGATGTTTTTGTTATTGGGGCGGGGGGAGGGTGGCGGCGGCATCCGGGTGGAGCATGTAGATTACTAACCGGCGCAGGGACCCCAGCCCGAGTGAGTGACTGTCGTGTGTAATTATTACATGGGTATGGGGATGATGGGGCGCATCATTCCCTCTCTACTCTCCCTGACTGTCCGCCTTTTCAGGCCGCTGCTCCCCCCCACCTCCACCTTTCCACTTGTTTGGGGATTTCTCTTCACCTGTTTTACACAGCGGATGGTTTGGGTTTAGCCTTTACGTTTTCAACTCCAAATCGCACTGTCTCCGATGTCTTTTCCATTCTGGTCTCTGGTCCCCCATTCCTAATGTTTTTCAGTGTTCTATCGTTGATTGGTAACCCTCATCCCGTTCTTATCTACCGCCCCGCTCATTTTCTAGTTGTCGGACCTGCCTGCCTTCTAACCTCAGCTTCCACTGAAGACCATTTTTGCTCTTCTCTTACCCCCGGTCCTCTTGAGGCTCTCTACTTCATTCCACTGCTCCCTAACGTTGGTATCTATTGTTATCTTCACAAATCCTTCTGGACACTTTGGAGCTACTTACTTTCTAAACCCTGAAGCTGTCAAGATTCCATCAAGTTTCACTTGGCTCTTTTCACCCTTGCACTAGTGACACTTTTTAGCTAGTCTTCCACTGTGCTTTCACACTTGTTTATTCCTACCTATTTATTATAGGTTTGTTTGATTTCTTTGTGTTATCCTCCTTTTTGTCTTTTTTTTCCCTTTCACTTTTTCCTTTCCTTTAGTCTGTGCTTCTCTCAGCCTATTTTTGCATTATTCAGCCTCTTAACACCGCATCAAATTATTTTATTTACATTTTGTTTTTATTACATAAACTTTATTACAAGCATTTGGTATTTTATTGCATAAAACAATATACTTTATTATGCTTTACAGTAATAAGATAATACATGGTATAACTGTGCTTTACAATTATTGATTAGGTTAATGCTACTTATTCTGTTGACTTTGCTCAAAGTTCTCTTTCCTACCTACTACTTACATCTTGTTTCCCAGTTCTCATAATATCTCATTCTTTCTTTTCTCTGTGCAGTTCTCTTTTTCCTGCTTCATAATCTTTACTTTGGAAATTCACGTAATATGCTTGCTTTGTTTAGTATCAGTTTGTTCACAATAATATTTGTTTTCCACCCTTTTATACCATTTTTACCTATATTGCCAAAATGTGTTCTGTACCATCATTTGATCTATTCTAAATTTCTCGTTTTTTTCTTATTTCTTAAAAATCACTTTCCAGCTTGCATTTCTGCTCAGATCAGTTTTTCTAATATCTGTTCATTTCCCTAGACTTCTTGGATTCTAAGGATAAAGCTTTTCTTCCTTTTCCTAGTTTATTCTGTTTCACTTGTCCCCAGTTACAATTCATTTTGCCTTGTTTCCTGGCTTTTGGTACTTAACTTTCTGAAGCTTCCTCTTGTCTTCCCCACACCTCCACATTCCTTCTTATTTATAAACAGCTTTGTTTCGTTGACATGGAAATTTATTTTAGGATACATTGTTTTTAATGGATAAATACTAGGGGTCACATCTGCTGTCTGTTTTCTCCAGAAATCGGATATGCCTTTGTCTTACCAGACACAGGTGCCTCTGGGCTTTATGTACTGTGTGATACACATGTGGTTTTGTTGAGTTGTATCTTGTTTGAACACTGCTACAGAGTAGAAAGGATAAATTAATGGTAGAGGTTATGAAATTGTAATTCTCTTGTTATAACATTGTTTATATTAAGAACTTTGTTTCAGAGTTATTAGAACAGTTTGCAGTTCTACAGAGAAGGCTTTTGTTTAGTAAAATCTCTACCCTGCTATTTTATTTGAAAGGGCCAGATTGTTTGGAACTCTACCCCCTGAAGATTCTGATTTAGTAGGTGAAAACTAGGGATATGGGCTTCTATATTTGGTACACTTCCTGAGCAATTCCCATGTACCAGTGATTGAGAACCTCTAAGCTAGGTGAATTTGTTCAAATTGCTGCTATTTGGAAAGCATATGGTATCTTCTGAAAACTATAAGGATACTCTTAACAAATTTTATTTAGTTGAAAGTCAAGTGTTTCCCACTGTCCCCTCCACCCAGGTTTTAATGTTTAGTGATGAATGGTAGTTTTTCCTGTACATTTTCTTTTCTTTTCTTTTCTTTTTTTTTTTTTTTTTTTAGACAGAATCTCACTCTGTTGCCCAGGATAGAGTGCTGTGGCATCAGCCTAGCTCACAGCAATCTCAAAACTCCTGGGCTCAGGCAATCCTCCTGCCTCAGCCTCCCGAGTAGCTGGGACTACAGGCATGCGCCACCATGCCTGGCTAATTTTTTCTATATATATTTTTAGTTGTCCATATTATTTCTTTCTATTTTTAGTAGAGACGGGGTCACGCTCTTGCTCAGACTGGTCTCGAACTCCTGAGCTTAAACGATGCACCTACCTCAGCCTCCCAGAGTGCTAGGATTACAGGCGTGAGCCACCACGCCCGGCCTGTACATTTTCTTATGAATTAATAATAAATGTATTTGGTGGAAGAGTGAGAAATTATTAAAAAATGGATCTCTTAAGTATAGATATCCATATTACAGATGATAAAATAAATTTCTCTGGGAAATAATTTTAAATTTGAAGTTGATATTCAGTAGAAACTGAAATGTACTGTGGTCTTTTAATTGAACTGTCTTCCTTTAAAGGAATTTCTTAAAATTGTGAAGTACATGGAAAGAAATGAAAAATTGTGCTTGTGTGTAATGACACATTTTATTCTAAAGATTTATCTTACCTGATGGTAAAAAAAAAAAATTCTCAGAGGGAAATTTCAGCTGCAATAAAACCTTTCTAATTACCGGGGGAAAGCATGTTCATTAAGAGAAAATTAGAAAAATATAAGTACAAAAAGTAAAAAAACACTGTCCTCTCACCACTAAGATATTATTACTATAAACATTTTAACGTATCCTATTCTTTTTTATTCTTATATAATACACTGTATATAGTTTTTTAATTTTTAAAAACTTATAACAAAACTTTTTATGTATCATTAGATATACTTTGATTTATTTAACTGATCATTTGGGGGGTATAAGGTTTTTAATTTTTTTACTGTTAAATATTTTGAACATAAGATGTAGATTTTAGTTTTTAAAATTGTGTTGGGAAGTGAACAAATTTCATGTCCTGTATTTGTATTACTTTGTAGATGCTCAGAATAGAATATTCTGGTAAATGACAGGAGCTTATTAAATATTTATCAAATGAATATGCTTATACTTTTGGCATTAAACATTTGCTTCTGACCATTTATATTTCCTTGATGTTACTTTCTATAACCAGATGGTGCAATATAGTATATGGTATAATATGACCATACAGTATAACAAATACATTTAATTTTTAAAAGGTGTGATACCAGGTGTGATATTTATTAACTGTTCTTCTTGCGCTGTGTTTCTGTAGATGGGAGCTTCTTACCATTGCATTACAACTTTATTATGTTCTGTTTTCAAGATCTCTTATCGTCAATCTTGGTTAAGCTGTGTAATTATAATCATTGACTAGGGAATATTCTGGGATAGAATCTCCTTTGTAATGAGGTCCGCTGTATTCAAATACATCTTCATGAACCATGCCAGGTTGGATTGCATCATAACCTCTAAAAAGTGGTATTCCCACTAATATAGGTGCTTGTGCAGTACTGGTTATTGCTAATACTTGTTTGGATATATTCAGGGGTACCCTTTTGGCAAAATTATAAAATAGCTGTTTGTCTTTGATATTTCTAGTGTTCCCTTTTTGTACTCTCTCTCTCTTCTTACATAATGAACTCCTCCTTTCAGGCATCCACTCATTCCTTCTATTTAGAAAATTATCTGTCAGTTATTTGTATATGCTGGCCATTAAAGGAATTGATTGTCAATAAACAGCTAAGAAGGGAATGTTGGACTGGGTGTTTGACTCCTTGAATGTAGTAAATGTGAGCACAAACTTGATTTAATTGTACATATTTGTATAATAGGCCAGAAAAATTATGTTAGGATAACAGGCTGGAGCAGTCTGACTTTTCTTGTTTTTCTGTATCTTGCTTTCCTTATTAGGATCAATAGGAAGTGGATCTGGCTTATAGCAACTGGAAACCTATGTTTTATGAGTGATGGGGAAGAGAGGAAAGGAGTAAGCTCCATTGGTTTTTTGGCATTTTCTAAGACTTGATACCTACCATGTTGTAGAATGGAATGACTACTTTAGTGTTCTTTCTTTTCACTTTCTCTCCAGTCATAAATTTGTTTTCTCCTTCAGAATTGCATAGGTGCATTTTGTTTCTTTGATATTAACTTCGTTGAGTACTTAGTGAACATTTTGTGTCATAATCCCCTTGTTTTATGAAATCCAGTAGGTTCCTAATCTTATATTTCTGCCTCAAATTGTCATTAAGATGCACCTTTTTTTTTTTATCGGTAGCTCTTCCTAGATTTTTTCTTCCTCAAAAGTTAAGTTGTTTTGAGTCCTTTACTCATTCTCTTTGTCTGTTTCACCGATGTTGGTTATTCTGTCAAGTAAGAATCAGCAATAGTTACAGAACCTGAATTCAAAATAGGGTTTGGGAGCTTTTCTGTTTTTAAGGTTAAGTAGTGCTTTCTTAATCATTGTGTTATAGATAACTTCATGTTAGTATAAGAACAAATATATCCTCATTTATTCCATTCCTTCCTTAAATATTTTGTGGAGGCATTGACATGTTCTGGGAGGTGGTTTTTATTTTTCAGTTTTTTTTTTGGCTCCCAACCTAATTTACTATCATACTTAATTAGCATGGTAGTCAGAAGAAACTCTTAATACAGCCTCCATCCTAACATTAAGCAATTATTTTTTTCTCCCCTCTATCCTCTGAGATTATTTTGGTTTCCATGTATTCTTCTGGGTTTAAAAAAACTATTATTCTTCCTCCTTCCTTTATCAAGACTATGCATATAGAGGGAAATTGATACCCAGTAACTTTCCTTTCTGGGTCCTGGGAATGCCCTTGGTACAGAATATAAAAATTGCTTTGAACTCAATTAACTTTATATCTTCTGGAAGCTCTGTAACATCAAATGAAACATCATTTTCATTCTTGTAATGTAGCTGCCGTTGCTGACAACACTTTTGGGACAAATGTACCAGGATGGTGGTTTTCAAATTGCACCAGAGCTTTAGTATATAAAATAGTTTTTGTCTGTTTTATACTTTTTTTTTAAAATCCTCATTTATAATGAGGATTTACAATACCTGGTGCATAGGCACTGAGATATTTGGTGAAAGAATTTGTGAATGAAACTCTACTAGATATGAGGTGCTCTGATTTTCTGTATTATTCAACCTCTTTTTTTATGCTAGTCATAAAATCAGCTTGTTAGATTGATGACAAATTGGTTGCAATGGGCAGTGTGAAAAATACTGTTTTGGGATTTCAAGGACCTTCTTCAGAGGTTACCCCAAGGCTCTGTTTTTAGTGCCTCTATACCTTAACTAAACTTCATTTACATGTTGGTTTCCTTGAAAAAAGGTTTTTATGGCTGTAAAAATTTTAGAGCTACTATGTATAAAAGAGAGGTTTGTGCTGGCATGACTCTTCCTAGGTGTCATAATCTGCATAGAAAATATCAACGTGTATCTAAGGCAGAGATCAGCAAACATTTTCTATAAAGAGTCAGATAGTAAATATTTTAGGGATTGTGGGCCATATGATCGCTGTCACAACTCCTCAGCATACTGTGGTAGCCCAAAAGTAGCTAATAGTCAATGTATATAAACAAATGAGCTTCTTGGTGTTCTAATAAAACTTATTTATGGACACTGAACTTTGAATTTTGTATCATTTTTATGTGTCATAAAATAATCTTCTTTTGATTTTTTTTCAACCGCTTAAACACATAAAAACTATTCTTAACTTGTGGGCTATACAAAAACAGGTGGTGGGCCAGTTCATGGACTGAAGTGTTCTGACTCCTGGTCTATAAATCTGTATTGCATTTGAGGTTCTGAAATTAAGGTATGGTTTAGAGATCAGTAGAAAATTCATAATTGCTTTTTTTAATTTTTTTCATCAGATCACAGTTCAAGGAACATAATTGCTTTTTTAAAAAATGAGGTTTATTGGTATCTAATTACACATAATATACCATTTTAAATGTACAGTTTGAGTTTTGACAAACTTTGTAACTATCACCACAATCAAGATATAGAACATTTCTATCATCCCAAAATGTTGCCTAGTTCTTCTTTGCATTCAGTCCCAGCCTCCACCCTTAGTCCCTGGCAAACACTGTTCTGATTTCTAGTTTTGCTTTTTCTAGAAAGTCATATAAATGGAATTACACAGTGGTAATCTTATGTATTTGGCTTCTTATACTTGGTATAATGCTTTTGAGATTCATCCATGTTGTTGCATGTATCAGTAATTAGCTTCTGTTGTTGCTTAGTAGTAGTCTGTTTTGTGGATGTACCACAGTTTGTTTATACATTTACAAATTGATGGATATTTGGGTTGTTTCTACTTTTTAGGAATTATGAATCAAATTTTTATAAACATTTGGTGTCAGTTTTTTGTGTGGACATTGACTTTCATTTTTCTTGAGTGAGGACCTAGAATTGGGATTATTAGGTTGTATGGTAAGTATATGCCTAACTGTTAAAGAAACTATCAAACTTTTCTAAAGAGATGGTACCAATTTGCATTGACACCTATAATGAATGAAAGTTCTAGTTACTCCGTATCTTTGGCAGCAATTGAAATTGTCAGTCTTCTTAGTTTTAGCCATAGGTAGATGGTAGGAGCTCTTTGTGGTTTTAATTTGCATTTTCATAGTAACTAATGATGTTGGACATCTGTTTATGTGCTTATTACTAAACATATATTTTGTTTGGTGAAGTATCTATTTAAAGCTATTTATTTGATATTTGTCTTCTTACTGGACAGCTGTAAAGTGCTATATATATGCTGGATACAAGTCCTTTATATCAGATACATGTTTTGAGTCACAGGCTGTGGTTAGTCTTTTCATTTTCCTAAGTGTCTTTTGAAGAGCAGTTTTATTTTTTGATGAAGTCAAATTTTTCAAATTTTTCTTTTATGTTTATGCTTTTTGCATCCTATGCAAGAAATCTTTTGCCTGTTTCAAGGTCATTAAAGTTTTTTTCTATTTTTTTTTTCTATTTTATAATTATAGTTTTTACATTTAGGTCTATGATCCATTTGGACTTAATTTTTGTGTATATTGTGAGGTAGTGGTTAAAGTTCATTCTTTTACATATGGTTGACCATTTGTTTCCCATTTGTTCAAACAGATTAACCTTTTTCTGTTGAATTACCTTGACACCTTTATTGAAATCAATTGCTTATGTTTGTGAGTTTTGGATTCTATAGTTTTATTGATCTATATGTCTAAGGCCAATACCACATTGTCTTAATTACCATAACGCTATAGTTAAGTCTTATAATTAGGTCCAGTTCAGAGGATTTTTAGAACTTTGAAATTTGATTTTTGAATTCCTTGTGTTATGGTACTTTTGGAAGGAAAGGATCCATACTTTTCTAAAAATTCTCAAAGATGTTTTCTACCCAAAAAAAACTTAAGACTGACTTTAGTATTTAATTAATACACCTTTGCCTTGAATTATGTGGTGGTGAGGTTCATGAAAAGTAGCAGGTTAAAAAAAGAGTTTTATCCAAAATTAATTTGCCAGCAAATGAGGAGGATGGAGACTCCTGTCTAAAAATGCCATTATCCTCCAAAATTAATTTGCTTCTAAGAAATAAAAGAGATACTCTAGTAGGTTGCACAAAAAAGTCATCGTATACTTTTTACCATATTGCAAAATTATGAAGTGTAATCAAAATATGTATGGGAGGAAGTGAATATATTAAGATGTTTATTCACCAAAAAGTCTTTGAAAATGTCAATCAGACTGTGGAAGATACTAGTTTACAATACTAGCTATGTTATCTCCATATTTGTTATAAGAATTCTTGCTTTTGAAACCTATGTCATGTTCTGTGATGTTTCAGAATTAGTACCTTTATTAATCTTAGAGGCATCATTGAATTGTTATGTTTTTGCTAAGGATAAACATATGGTGATGGTTGGTCATATGTCTGTATTTTCCAGTGGGGCTTATAGGGTCTTCACCTTGTTTTAAATTTCACTAGTGATAGGTTTTTACTGCTTAGCCTGGGGAGTGTCCCTACAATATAAAATGTTTCTCATCATGTTTTTCACTTAATAATTTAAAAACAAAAAGTCAGGAAACACACAGTCGTAGAGAATAAATCTGGAGTACCTGACCAGTACAGGGTCATGTGAGAATTGGGAAGATAGAAAGTGACCAGGATTTTGTTCATGTTGCAAGGAGTATCATTCCAATTTTGTTTGGCCATCTTACAAATCTTGAAACTACTGTACTTTATAAGGAGAGAGAAACATAACATCTTAGCAGATTATAACTGTCATTCCAAAATTAATATATTTTTAAAAAATAAAAAAGATGTGGATCTTCTTATTGTAAGAAATACTTGAATTGTATTTGAGAATTACTCACTTTTGTTTTATATTTTTTCTTGCACTAAACATATAACCTTTAAATTAATAACACCATTCCTAAGTGATGCAAGTTGCTAAATCAAAAAGAAAGAAAAAAAAAATTGAAGAATAAAATTTGAATTTAAAAACCAAAGAAAATAATAACACCAGAAAATTTTGGCTTTATTTTTAGAGCAGCTTAAATAAAATTTTAGGATGCTTTGACTTAATTGCTTACCTTGGAGTATTTTAAAACAGTTTAATATACCACTTATGGTTGTTTCTCCATTGACCTAATTTTATTTTTTATTTATTTAATTATTTTTTTGGTGACAGGGTCTCACTCTATTGCCCAGGCTGTATACAATGGCACAATCATAGCTCACTGCCGCCTCTAACTCCGTGGCTGAAGCCATCCTCCTGCCTCAGCCTCCTGAATAACTGGGACTACAGGGGTTCACCACCATGCCTGGCTAATTTTTCTATTTTCTGTAGAGACAGGGGTCTTGCTCTTGCCCCGCTTGTCTTGAACTCCTGGCCTCAAGCAGTCCTCCTGCGTTGGCCTCCCCTATTGCTGGGATTACAGGCATGAGCCGGACCTAATATTTTTAAACTATTTCCTACCTTACAGCATTTACTTTGCAAAATAAATTTGTTTGGGCTTATAGTAATAGATGTATTTTTAATATTAAAGGAGATTACTAGTGTCGCAGTAAAATTATAAATGGTTATTAGATCTTATACTTTACTTTTTGTATTGTCATACTTGGGTCTTATACCTTTTCTTCTGTTTCAAAATTTATACTCTCTAAGAAATCTCTGTGTAGCTTAGAGGGAAAAAAGAAACAATTATTAATTTAAGGCTTAGGTAGGTATGATTATTTTTAAAGAATTCTTGTTAGCATAATTTCTGGTAATGTGGCGTGAAGGTAATTTATTACTATAAAATATCCTTTTTTTCTGTGAATACCAATTATGCTTTTATAACTTTTTTACTGTAAAAAGATAAAGTACTATTGATGATTACTTCTAAATAACTCAGTATTTTTTTTAATACATTATATTATTACTTCCATGGAAATAGTATCAGAGAGCTTCAGATTGAGAAGAGATTATGATTCAGAATAGTCATTATTCTAGAGCCACTGAAAATGTTTGTTTCCCTCTAGTTTTTACGTGATCGCCTCTAACATTGCCAATATTCCACTCATATTCCTCCTGCCTGTGCCTTCTCGTATTAACAGTGAGTTATGCAATCTCAACTAAGTTTCATTATACGTGAGAACTAAGTTCAGTGATTGCTTTTTGCTGCCATCTCTTAATATTGTTCCCTACTCCTTATGCTGTGCACTGAGCTTCTGGTGGCCCCAATGTGTTAAGTAGACCATAGGAGTGGTATGAAAATAAAGTGAGATGATGAATATGTAAAAGCCTTCACAGAATTATAGTAGTGTTATTTTTTTCCTGCTGATTTTCAAGACAAAAGGTAAGTACTGTATATGTAAAATTTTCCTTTCGGAAATCTTTGTGTGTTTTTTTAAAGAATATCCAGTAACATACTTAGCAAAGACTCTAGTTCTTAAAACTTTTGGTAGTTCTTGATGTAGAACTGGTGATTGACCTAGTAGAACTATTTGAATGCTGACTACTTTCTATTAATGTTATCTCTAAACCATTATTGAATTAAACTTGAAGTGGCAACATGTTGATATACGTATTAGGTGAGCAATTCATGGGAAAGAGGTAAAACTTCTTAATATAGTAGTAGAAAGACTGTCTCTTGGCTTTATAGGAAAAATGATAAGCATTATGACTTGCGTTTTGGTATCTTTAAAACCTGTGGTCACCATTTGCTTTGTCATACATCCAAAACTACATTGGTGACTTTTGTATTTATTGAGACATTTCTTGGGAAAACAAGTATTCACGTATACAGTAAATATTTGAGAGCCTACTATATGTGAAGTAGTGTTTAGGAGTACATTTGAAAACAAAACAAAGGTCTCTACCCTATCTAGCTACATTCTGGTGGAGGTATGTGTGTGTGTTGGCATATATTTGAAGGTAGTAAGTACTATGGAAAAATGAAAGTTAAACAGGGTAGGGTTGGCATGGGGGTTGGTTGCAATTTAAAATAGGGAGGTCAGAGTAGGCCTTACCTGAGAAGGTGGCATTTGAACAATCACTTTAGGGAGAAGGGAAGCATTTCAGGCTGAAGAACCAACTAGTTCAAAGATTCTGCTCTGGAATATGCCTTCTCTATTTAAGAGACGGCAAGAGGTCCAAAGTTGCTGGAGTAGCTTGAAGTAAAGAGGCAAGTAGTAGGAGATGAAATCCTAGAGGGGTGGAGGAATGGCCAAAGGCCTTTTGCTTTATGTAAATGGGAAGCCATTCAGGGTTTGAACAGCCAGAGCTGGGTGACATGAGCTGACTTACATTTTAACAGGAATGCTTTGGTTGCCGGATTGAGAATAGACTGTAAAGGGACAAGGTAGAAGCAAGGAGATCAGAGAAGAAGGTGTTACTGTTATCTAGGCCAGATTGGTAGCAGCAGAAGTAATGAGAAGTGGTCAGATTTTGAAGGTTTTGAAAGGAGATTCAGCAGGATTTGTTGATAGATTGAGTGTAAGGTGTGCAAGAAAAAGAGTTGTTAAGGGGGAGGGGGAGGCCACAGATCAAGAATTCAGTTTTGGGTGTGTTACATTTGAGATATCTATTAGCTATTTATGATATTAAGTAAGTAGTTGGGTATATGAGTCAGGAGTTTGGAAATGAGGCCCCATAGCAGAGACTGTTCAAGATATCCATGTCTCATTTTCTTCTTGAATACACAGCTGGACACCATTTCTCCCTTGCAGTTAGATATGGTCATGTGACTGAGCTAAGGACTATGAGCGCAAGTGTTGTATATCAGCTCTAGGTCTGGCCCATACAAATATCTTCCATCCTGTTTTTTGCCTTCTGGCTGGCTGGAACTGAGATGATTATTAGGGTATGTTGGAAGCCATGTGTTGTATGGAAATGGTAGATTGTGCGTCAGCCTAGGTTCCTGAATGACTGTGAATAAGGACCACCCTGCTAACCTGTTCAACCCCACCTAATATGGTTAGATAACTAAGAAATAAACTTTGTCATGTTTGAATCCTTATACCTTTTGGATATCATAGCAGTTAGCGAGTCATAAATTTGGACATTTAGATGGTACTTACAGCTCTGAGACTGATATGTGCTCATCAAGGGAATGAGTATAGATGGAAAAAGGTTGGATAAAAGAGGAGGAATCTGAGAAGGAGCAACCAGTGAGGTAGGAAATCAAATGAAGTAAGTTTATTAATAGAGAGAGAGTGGTCAGTTGTGTAAAATGCTGCCGCTAGGTCAAGTAAGATGAAAACTAAGAATTTATTTTTGGAGTTAACAAAGTGGAGGTACTGGGATCTACACAGGAATAGAGCATTGAAGGAAGGTGCTGAAGGAGAGATTTTGTCTGGAGTGGTTTTAAGAGAGAATAGGAGAAGTGAAGATAGTGAGGAATTATCCTGTAAAGGGGAACAGAGAAATGGGGCCATAGCTAGTGAGAAAAATGGGGTCAAGAAATTTTTTTAATGATGAGAAAATAAGGACATCTGATAATAGGAATGAGCCATTACCGAGTAAAATATCTACGATTCCAGGGGAGAAAGGTAAGAATTGCTGAAGTAATGTCTTGGAAAAGGCAAGAGAGAAAGGGATATAGTGTACAAGTAGAAAAGATTGGCATTCCATAGGCGCATGAGTACTTTATGATAATAGGCCAAGGTAGAGTTCGTGAATACAAATGCCACTAGCGAGGTAGATGGGATTCTGTGCATACTCTCTTCCAGTTGCTTCAGGTTTTTTTCAGTGAAGTAAGACTTGAGATTATCAGATGAGAGTGAGGATTGAGGATATGTTAAAGTTGTTTTAGCAGCATGTGAGAGTGAATGGACTAGGGACACATAGTAAAATTGATGGGCAATATTAAGTTATTCTATGAGTTGGCTGGACAGCGTTTGTGAGTTTCCTTATTCTTTGGTGCAGGTCCTCAGGTCAGAGTTAAATGTGACTTACCAAGGCAATTTAAACACTTAATATGAGTCATTCTCATTTTGACTCAAACATGGAATCATTGGAAATAAAACATGAGTTATTATTTCTTCATGAAGTATCTGCCATTATCATGCTATGAATTTAATCTAAATTTGGAGAGATCTGATAATTTTTCTTTTTAAAAATTTCCTTTCTTCTTTCTGTATTGAATATTTATTATTTTGTCTATGAAGAATAGCATACCCATCATAGCAGTCTGACTTTATACTGTATAGTGAAGCAATTGCTATCTTCCATTTCTTTCAAATACTCAAAATTTGACTTGTATCTGCTCATGCTTTTTCTGCTGCCTGAAATATAGATTTCCTCCTCTGTCCCCATCCTTGAAAACTTTCAGACTTAGCTCACCTACCATTTATTTTAGGAAGCCTTTCTTAACTTCTTTCTAAGGCCTAGTTAGGTACCTCTGCTTTGTGTTTTTGTAGCATCCCAGAGTTTACCTTCTTTTACTCACTATATTGTATTTTAGTTTTTTGTTGATATTGATTTCCTGTAGCCCAGCACTGTTCAGTCATACTTTCTGTGACGGTGGAAATGTTCTGTGTTGTCTAATATAGTAGACACTGGGCATATATATGTGGCTATTGTGCCCTCAAAATTTGCAAAATAGGACTGAAGAACTAGATTTTAAATTTTAATTAATTTAAAATAGCCTCATGTGGCTAGCGGCTACCTTAATCAATGTAGTTCTAGACCCTTTAAAAGTGGGATTCATATTTATTTTCTCATTGCTTAACAATAGTACTTCCTGCTACTCTAAATGACCAAATTCTTTTTTAGTACTCCAAATAGTTATCCTCTCTAGACTTCTGCATTTAACCATAGCTTTTCAGTTTGTTTTCAGTATTATGTTGATTTTTAGTCTTGTGAAGTTAGAATTTTTTTCCCCTTTAGGACTGAAATATTGGGTGCTTGTCTGAGAACTAGTCTGAGGGCTGGCAAGCGGTAAGGAAGAAAGTGGGCGAGGCCCTGGTTCGTGGGGGTAGGGAGGCAATTTCTGGTTCAACTAAAGCAGTTCTACTTTATAAATTAATATATGGAATTATGCTTAATATTTCACTTGGAGGGCAAAAAAAGGCTTCTATAAGATAACACTCTTAATTGAACTGACAAAGCATGCACATGACAGCATGTGATTTAAGTGCCAAAGTGGATGATGGAGAATAATAAATTCTGTAGGAGTTCAAACATGGAGGGTTATTATGGGCTAAAGAGATCTTGATGAAAGTTAATGTTTGACCTAGTCAGGAAGGAAGAAGGAAAAAGGATGTAATAGGCAGTGGGAATAGAAATTGCAAAGAATTAGAGTTAGAAATACATATGGTAGTTTTGGTTAAAGAACAGAACGATCTGATTATGGTTGAGTGAATTGTATGAAATAAAATTTGGCTAAATTAGATGGGACTGGATTATAGAAAAGAGTGATAGACTGAAAAAAATTGCACTTTATATTGTATGCGGCAGCATGAAATCCTTGGAGGTGTTTTTGTTGCACCAAAGATGGGGGAAGGAGACACTATTAGCATTTAATGAGAAAGGACCAGGGAAATCAGCCATCCCACAATGTTCAGGACAGTCTGCGCATTTTAAGAATTGTTCCAAATAACCATATGACTTAGAATGACTTGCTGGACTTTGATGATGTAGATAAAAAAAAATGATCATAATGATCTGAGCATAGAAAGTAACTCTATAGACTAAAATTTTCAGGAATTCAGTTATCACGTATATCGGAGGAATGTTAAAGTTTTCATTCAGAACTTTATCAGGAGTTCTTCACCACTGTAGAAAATTACATAATTGATGGGAATGCTACTAGCACAGTATTGGTGACTCAAGTATTCTTCTCTTCAGTCTGCAGTTGTAAGTGTCACAGTCACAGTGATTCTATGTATAGTGTAGGGTACAAACAACCTACATTATGTTTATTTTAGTAATTGTCTACATATTTTGAAATGTTATTATAAGCTTATTTCTTTCATGTCCTTGATGGTACAATTAGGGTATTATATCGGCTTTTAAGATTATGCTTAGGCAGGTTATCTCTGAATTTCATTTTAGGCTAGTACAGAGAGTGTTACAAAATAGTTGTTATAAAAATGGGAAATTGATCTCTGTTTTCACTATTGGTGGAGTGGGTTATTCAGATGAATCCTTTGGATGAAAACAACTAAAAATCTTGGAAATGTTATTTTAAAAAATCTTAGAGCAATGGAAGTGCTAAAAAGATAGTGGGAGCTACGAGGCCACATTCTAGGAAAAAGTAGGAACCCACAGAAATAAGTAAAGTAGCTTTTGCCCTAAGGACAGTTGCCAATCCATACAAATTTGGGCTTTGGTTTTGGTGGACTTCACGGGGTGAAGAGGACAGAAGTCAAGGCCTAGAGCTTATCTAAAGTGAGGATCAAAAAGAACAACCCCATTTTTAGATGAGACCCCAAGGCTTCTCATTAGACTAAGGGTGAAAAGGAACTAAACTGTCTACCCACTCCCATGTCCAGGGGATTGTAAGGAAGGTTGAGTGGAGCAGGGGAAGAAAAAGTAAATTAAGAAAAGTCTTTCAAGTTGTGACAGCAATTTTTACCCTCACACTGATTTGCAGCTCAGGTTTTTTCTGTCTGAGTGGTCCAGGAACCCTCAGGGCATTTATCATGACTATTGGGTTTAGACTAGTAGTGCTACCCGTGGCCTGGCAGAAGGAAAGGCAAATCATCTGTGGAGAAGGCCCCTTCAGTCTTAGGAAATTGCTGCCAATAATTTTTCAAGGACAGTGAACAGTATACTGTCACAAGTAACTAAGCATAGTTAAAAAAAAAATAAGTGAGCAAAATTACATGAGACATAAATTATATAATAAGTAATATATATGTAGAATTCTTTGCATAATAAAGATTTGTATAGTTTTTGTTATATACATATACTTCAAAGTAAGTTTTTAAAAAGAAAAAAATAATAACCAGGCATGCATCCAAATGGCATGGTGAATGAGAAACAGTAGACAGCAGAAATAAATCTATGAAGTTCTCAGATATTGCAGATATCAGATGGATTTAAAACAATTGTTATATTTAGAGAATTGAAGATAAACTTAAAAACAGGCAGGGAACAAAAGACTATAAAAAGTCACTTAATAGATTTGAAAAAAGCCAAATAAAAATTCCAGAAATGAAAACTATACGAAATACACCTAAGGGAAAGTTTTAATAGATTATATCTAGCTGAAGAATAAGTTGGTTACCTGGAAGATAAGGCAGAAGAAACTTTCCAGAATGCAGCACTTAGATAGACAATATTGAAGAGAGGTTAAGAGACATGGAAGATAGAGTGAGATCTAACATGTTTAATCAGAGCTCTGGAAAGAGAGGAAAGAGAGAATGGGGCAGAGCTAATATTTGAAAAGATTTTTCTGGCTGAAAATTTTCTAGATTTGATAAGAAACCAGTTGATAGATTTAAGAAGCTCAGTGAATTTCTAGCAGTATAAATAAAAAGAAATCTGCACCCAGAAAAATTATACGAAAACTGCACAAACCCAAATACAAGGAGAAAAGTTTTAAAAGCAGCCAGAGATGAAAAAAAGATGTTCTTCAAAGGAGCAGCCATGGACTGATAGCAGACTTTTCAGCAGGAAAGCATGCTATTCTCAAAGAAAATAACTGCCAATCTAGAATTCTGTGCTTAGCAAAAATGTCCCTCAAGGATGAGGCTAAAATAAAGATTTAGTAGAACAAACTCCATCAGCCCTTTCTGGAAGAAATTATAAAGTATATACTTTAGGCAGAAAGAGTCCAGATAAAAGTCTGAGGTGTAAGGTAGAGTGAAGAGCAAAGAGAGTGGCAAATATGTGGATGCATTGAAAGAAATATTGTTTAAAATACTAGTAAGGCTTTTATTAAAATATTAAATATATGACAAGTGAAGGAAGTGTATTGTCTAGGAGAAAGGCAGAAGGTATTAATTGACTTGACTGGTAAATTACATGTTTTCATTTCTAGGGTAACTTCTAAAAATGTGGAAACTAGACTTTTAATTCTAAACTAAAAGAGCAGAACAATAGACTAATAAAAATAATTGATCCCAAAGAAGTCAAGAAAGAAAAGAAACAAAGAATAAGTAGGACAAATAGCACAGAATAAGATGGGTAGTTTTAAATCTAAACATATCACCAGTTATATTAAATACAAAATGGGTTAAATTATTCACTTAGAAGCCAAAGATTATTAGATTGCATTTTTTTTAAAAATTCACTTATGGGGTTTATAAGAAATGTATCTGAAACATAAGGATAAAGAAGATCAAAAGTAATCATTGCAATAAGATATGCCATGTATGTTCTAACAAAGAGAATACGGTACAGTTATGTTAATGTCAGACAAAACAGACATTAAGGCAGAAAGCATTACTGATAGTCAGGAGAGTCCCTTCAAAATGATAAAATAATTCACTGGGAAGATTTAATTACCTTAATGTAGCATAGCCTGAAATACTGCCTTAGAATGTATGTAGCAGAAATTAACAAAACCACAAGAAATAGACAAATCCACAATCTTTATTTTATTTTTTCATTTTTATTTATTTATTTTTTTAGAAACAGAGTCTTGCTCTGTTACCGAGGCTAGAGTGCAGTGGTGCGATCACAGCTCACTGTAATTGTGAACTCCTTGGCTCAAATGATCCTCCCACCTTATCCTCCCAAGTAGCTAGGACTACAGGCATGCACCACTACACCTGGCTAATTTTTTTAATTCTTTTTTTTTTTTTTAAGAGACAGGATCTCACTATGTTGCCCAGGCTGGTCTTGAACTTCTGGTCTCCAGTGATCCTCCCATCTTGGCCTCCCAAAGTGCTGGGATTATAGGCATGAGCCACTACACTTGACCAAGATCCACAATGTTTTTTTAGTTTTTAAATATACAATTTTTATTTCTTTATTTCTTTTTTTTTATTTCAGCATGTTATGGGGGTACAAAAGTTTAGGTTACATATATTGCCCTTGCCCACCTTGCCCCAAGTCAGAGCTTCAAGAGTGTCCATCCCCTTGACGATGCGCATCACACTCATTATATATGTATACACCCATCCCCTGCCTCCCACCCCCATATCTGCCTGACACCCGATTAATGTTATTCCTAAATGTGCTCTTAGGTGATGATCAGTGAAACCAATTAGATGGTGAGTACATGTGGTGCTTATTTTTCCATTCTTGGGATACTTCACTTAGTAGAATGGGTTCGAGCTCTATCCAGGAAAATATAAGAGGTGCTATATCACCATTATTTCTTATAGCTGAGTAGTACTCCATGGTATACACATACCACATTTTATTAATCCACTCATGTATTGATGGGCACTTGGGTTGTTTCCATATCTTTGCAATTGTGAATTGTGCTGCGATAAACATTCGAGTGCAGATGTCTTTGTTATAGAATGCCTTTTGTTCTTTTGGGTAGATGCCCAATAATGGGATGTATTAATTTACCAAATTTAAAACTATACCACCAGGCTGTGGTTATTAAATCAGCTTGGTATTGACTCAAGAACAGGGACACAGACCGGTGGAACAGAACTGAGAATCCAGATATAAAACCATCCTCATATAGCCATCTAATCTTTGACAAAGCAGACAAAAACATACTCTGGGGAAAAGAATCCTTATTGAATAACTCGTGCTGGGAAAACTGGATAGCCACATGTAGAAGACTGAAACAGGACCTACACCTTTCACCTCTCGCAAAAATCAAATAACGGTGGATAATAGACTTAAACCTAAGATGTGAAACTATTAGAATTCTAGAAGAAAATGTGGGAAAAACTATGATAGACATTGGCCTAGGCAAAGAATTTGTGATGAAGACCCCAAAAGGAATCACAACAACAACAAAAATAAATAAATGGGACCTGATTAAATTAAAAAGCTTCTGCACAGCCAAAGAAACTGTCACGAGAGCAAACAACAACCTACAGAATAGGAAAAAATTTTCACATGCTCACATCTGTTAAAGGACTGATAACTAGAATCTATTTAGAACTCAGGAAAATCAGCAAGAAAAAAATCAAACAACCCTATCAAAAAGTGGGCAAAGGACATGAGTAGAAATTTTTCAAAAGAAGACCGAAGAATGGCCAACAAACATGAAAAAATACTCAACATCTCTGATCATCAGGGAAGTGCAGATCAAAACCACAATGAGATATCACTTAACTTCAGTGAGAATGGCCTTTGTCAAAAAGTCCCATAACAATAAATGTTGGTGTGGATGCAGAGAGACAGGAACACTCATACACTGCTGGTGGGACTGAAAACTAGTGCAACCCCTGTGGAAAGCAATATGGAGATACCTTAAACAGATACAAGTAGAACTACCATTTGATCCCCCAATCCCATGATTGGGCATCTGCCCAAAAGAACAGATCCACAATCTTAATGGAATATTTTTAAATACCTCTCTCAGTAATTGATATAAGAAACAGACAAGTTAGTTAGGATATAAAATATTTGTTTTTTTTTTTTTTTTTTTTTTTTTGAGACAGAGTCTCACTCTGTTGCCCAGGCTAGAGTGAGTGCCGTGGCGTCAGCCTAGCTCACAGCAACCTCGAACTCCTGGGCTCAAGCAATCCTCCTGCTTCAGTCTCCTGAGTAGCAAGGACTACAGGCATGCGCCACCATGCCCGGCTAATTTTTTCTATAATATTTTTAGCTGTCCATATAATTTCTTTCTATTTTTAGTAGAGATGGGGTCTCGTTCTTGCTCAGGCTGGTCTCGAACTCCTGAGCTCAAACTATCCACCCGCCTCGGCCTCCCAGAGTGCTAGGATTACAGGCGTGAGCCACCGCGCCCGGCCAGGGTATAAAATATTTGAACAACATGATAACTAAGTTTAAACCCAGTGGTTGTATAGAGCCCATTCTAACCAACAGTGGCAGGCTACACATAATTTTCAAGCACATAGGCTATTTGAGGATAAAAATTGACTCCATACTGTGTCATAAAACAAATTTCAATAAATTTCAAAGGACTGACATCAGAAGAGCATCTTTTCTGTCCATAATGCAGTTTTATTTTTATTTTATTTTTCTTTTTTACCTCAGGACACTCAATGAGGGAATAATGCATTTTTATTAAAAATCATTATCAATAGGGTACTTTTAAAAGCTGCATGTTTAGAAATTGAACAGCTACTTTGAAATAATCTACATCAAAGAAGAAATCACAATGGAAATTAGAAAAACCTTGAGCTGGGCTATTAAAAATTTTTGATATATCAGGTTGTGGAAATTGATCAATCGTAGATCATTAAAAGTAAAATAATCAGATTTCATGTCCTTACATATGAGCGGTCTTGACCAAAAGAGCAGGAAATGTTCAGGACCACCTATGAAAGATTCCTTTTTTTTTTTTTTTTTTTTTTTTTTTTTTTGTTTGTTTGTTGAGACAGAGTCTCACTTTGTTGCCCAGGCTAGAGTGAGTGCCGTGGCATCAGCTTAGCTCACAGCAACCTCAAACTCCTGGGCTTAAGCGATCCTACTGCCTCAGCCTCCCGAGTAGCTGGGACTACAGGCATGCGCCACTATGCCCGGCTAATTTTTTCTGTATAGATTTTTAGTTGTCCATATAATGTCTTTCTATTTTTAGTAGAGACGGGTCTCGCTCTTGCTCAGGCTGGTCTCGAACTCCTGACCTCGAGCGATCCACCCGCCTCGGCCTCCCAGAGTGCTAGGATTACAGGCGTGAGCCACCGCTGAAAGATTCTTGATGAAAAAAAATTTTGAAGGCCGGGCACGGTGGCTCACGCCTGTAATCCTAGCACTCTGGGAGGCCGAGGCGGGTGGATCGCTCAAGGTCAGGAGTTCAAGACCAGCCTGAACAAGAGTGAGACCCCGTCTCTACTAAAAATAGAAAGAAATTATATGGACAACTAAAATATATATATACAAAAAATTAGCCGGGCATGGTGGCGCATGCCTGTAGTCCCAGCTACTCGGGAGGCTGAGGCAGTAGGATCGCTTAAGCCCAGGAGTTTGAGGTTGCTGTGAGCTAGACTGACGCCACGGCACTCACTCTAGCCTGGGCAACAAAGTGAGACTCTGTCTCAAAAAAAAAAAAATAAAAAATAAAAAAAAAAAATTTTGAGCGTGAGTTTCATCAAACCTTTAGACCTCATAGGAAATTCAGGAACAAGTGAAGTAATGCCAGGAGAAAGCAATCAACCAAATCCAGAAAGTGGGACTTTCTATAGTATAAATGAGAGAATCTTTTTTTTCTGACAAATCAGTGTCATATAAAAGGAAGGGAGGGAAAAGGGAAAGGATAGAGACAGGTACTATTGGAATAAAAGACTTAAATAGAATAACCACTCCTCCCAATGGAAACAGAAAAGTTTTAGAATGCAGCTTAAACAGTGCACAGAAGAAAATTTAAAGTCTTAAATATGCACACTACAAAACAAGCAAACATTAATTTTTAACTTGAATATCCATTTCTCACAGAAATCAAATGTAGATAAACAACTAGAAAATAAACTCAAAGAAGGAAACAATAAATAGGAGAGACTTACAATGGAATACATCATCAAAGCCAAAATTGATTCTTTAAAGAGATGAATAAAATGGATAAATTTTGAGTGACATAAATAACCAAGAGCAAGAGGAAAAAAGGGGGGGGGAGACATCAGTACATATCCTAAAGTTATTTAGAAAGATCACAAGAAGGAATTACAAACAGCTTTAAGCCAATTAATTAGAAAACTGAACAGAAACGGACAAATTCTTAGAAAAATAACACCAAAACTGAATCAAGAATACATCGAAAAGTTGAATATACCACAATTTAAAAAATTAAATCAGTAGACAAGCTTTCCCACAAAGAAAACTAGTAATTTTACCATACATTCAAGGAAGAAAATTCAGTATTTGTACATTTTCCTCCACAGAATAGCAAAAGAGAGAATGTTCTTAACTACTTTAAAGTTAGCATAGCTTTCATTCTTAAGCCAGATGAGAAGAAATGACAAAGGAAAATTAACAGGCTGCTCTTATTCATGAACATAGATGTAAAATTTCCACAGAAGACACCATTTATCATCTGTCTGTCATCCATCTATCAATATCTATTTATCTATCTAAAAATAAGAGAGCACATCCTGACCAAGTTGGATTTATCCTAGGAATGTAAGATTAGTTTAGTATTTTAAGAAAGTATGTATGTGTTACCATCTTAACAGGTTAGAGAAGAAACATGATTCACTGAATAGTTGCAAACAGAGCTTGATAAAATTCAGCATTTATTCATCATAAAACCTGAAGCAAATCTAATCTGATAAAAGGGTACCTTTTTTAAAAAGTGAAGTTTTATAACTAGTATTGAAATATTGAAAGCTTTCCCTCTGAAATTAGGAGATCTAAAATGTTATCTATTGTAACTACTTCTAGTCAAAGTAGTTCTGAAGGCCTTGATCTTCAGTAAGGCAGGAAAAAGAAATTTAAAAAACATGGATTGGGCTGGGTGTGGTGGCTCATGCCTGTAATCCTAGCACTCTGAGAGGTCGAGGTGGGTGGATTGTTTGAGCTCAGGAGTTTGAGACCAGCCTGAGCAAGAACGAGACCCTGTCTCTACTAAAAATAGAAAGAAATTATATGGACAACTAAAAATATATAGAGAAAAAATTAGCAGGGCATGGTGGCGCATGCCTGTAGTCCCAGGTACTCGGGAGGCTGAGGCAAGAGGATTGCTTGAGCCTAGGAGTTTGAGGTTGCTGTGAAATAGGCTGACGCCATGGCACTCTAGCCCAGGCAACAGTGTGAGACTCTTGTCTAAAAAAAAACCAAAAAAACCACATATGGATTGGAAAGGAAGAAATAAAACCGTCATTATTCATAGAGTACATGGTTGTGTATTTAGAAAATCTAAAAATATCTACAAATACAGTAGATATTACAGTAGACAACTCTTAGAAACAGTAAGAGTTTAATAAGATGGAGGATTAGGAAAATCAAAGATCAATTGTATTACTATATACTAGCACCAAATAGGAAAGAAAAATCTAAAACAGTATCATTTATAATAGCATAAAAAATGGTGTACCCAGGAATAATCTAAAAAATGGTGTAAGGCTTCAGAAGTCTTACTGAAGTAAATTACAGAAGACTTAATAATTGGTATAAAATATGTTCATGGATAGATTGACTCGGTGTTATATAGGTATTAATTCTCCCCATATGGATTTATATATTTAATACAATCCCAGTAAAAATATTAGTAGGGTTTTTGGTTTTGTTGGGTTTTTTTTTTTTTTTTTTGGGGAGAACTTAAAAAGCTGATTCTAAAATTTTATGGAAGATTAATAAAGAGCCGATAATAGCCAAGACACTTAAAGAAGAACAAGGTGGGGGGACTTACTTTATCAGTTATTGAGACTTATTACAAAGTATAGTAATTAAGACACTATCATAAGTAGTCTGGTGGTAGATGGCTTAACAGTGAAACAGAATAGAAGAAAACCTATGCTTATAGGTTACTTGATATATGACAGATATATGCTGGAAATTAGTGAGAAAAGAATGCCTTTTTAAATAAATGATGCTGGGAAAAATTTAGGCATTTGCCTCACAGTGTTCAAAATTCTGGGTAGATTAAATGCTTGGATATGAAATTCAAAAATATAAAGCTTTTAGAAGATAACATGAGAACATGTTCTACCCTTTTTTTATTTGGAGAGGTTAGAAAGCTAAAATCTACCCTTTTCCATTAAGTTTAAGATGTCATTGATTATGATTCACCGTTTTTTATTTTTGTATCTCTAAAATAAAATACTGCCAGTTAGCTGTGAATGCTATTGATTATAAAATGAATCCCAATTTTCACATTTTTCATGCTTTAACATCTTAAAAATGATGAAATACAGTGCACTTCCTGAATTCCCTTTCATCTACTATCAGTGCAACTTAGGTCCTGTCAATTAGATGCATGCCCAGAATTTGGAAGACAAAGAAGCTTTCTTTTTACTCATGTTTTGGCTGGATAGCAAGATTGTGAGATCTGAGTGTTTAGAAGCAGTTGAAGTGTCTGGACTAAGCATTCCAATGTTTACTACCAGCTTCATGGATATATAGAGGCAATAGTACCACCAGTGCCAGTAGCTTTTGGGCCTTTGGCTCGCATGCAGTGTATCCTTTATCTCCTTAGTCCAGTGGCTGACTCCTGATTCCCAATCCTTCTACATTTTGAATGACTTATAAGCATCTTAGTGCTTATATTAAATGCTTCTCGAATTGAAATGTCTAAACTGATTTATTTTCTGCATTGAATCCTGATTAGTAAATTTTTGTTGGCTTAAATGGCTTAAGACTCATTTAATATTTAATTTTTCTTGATTTTTAAAATTGTGAAATGTACATAACATAATCCTTATCATTTGAATCATTCATAAGTGCACGATTCATTGGCATGATATGCAGTCAGAATGTTTTATAACTGTCACCATTACTATACCCCAAACTTTTTCTTCCTCCCCAGTGAAAAAACTCTTTACTGCTTAGTCATTTGAGTGATGCAAGTCAAAACCACAATGAGCTAGCACTTGACATCTTGTAGGGTGGCTATAATAAAAAAAAAAAAAGGGAAAATAGCAAGTTTTGGTGAGGATATGAAGAAATTGAAACACTTCTACATTGCTGGAGGGAATGTAAAATGGTGCAGACATTGTGGAAAACAGTTGATGATTTTTCAAAAATGTAAACATAGATTTATCACACAATTCATCAGTTCCACTGCTAGGTGTATACCCAAAATAATTGAAAACAGGGACTTGAACAGATATTTGTACACTAATTCATGCAGTAATAATGCAAATTATTCATAATAGTCAAAGGTAGAAACACCCCAGGTGTCCATAAACAAAGAATAAACAAAATGTAGTATATACGTACAATGGAATATTATTCAGCTATAAAAAGGAATGAAGTTCTGATACATGCTAAAACATGGATGAACCTTGAACACATGTTAAGTGAAATAAGCCAGACATAAAAGGAAAAATGTCATATGATTTCCACTTCATGAGGTACCTAAAATAGGCAAATTCTAGAGACAGAAAGTAGAATAGAGGTTACAAGAGGCTGAGGGAAGGTAGGGTGTTATTGCTTAATATGAGGAAGGTCAGAATGTAGTGTAAAATGGAACCTAATCTTAATTCTCACATGGTACAAAATTTCTTCTTTAGCATCCATGACAAATAATTAAGCATTTAATTGAATATCCTCAATAGTAAAACAATTCATTCCTTTGTTAAATATCTTTACTATTAATGAAGCTATCTGTTAACATGGAGTTCAAATATACCTTCTTTTAATTTCTGTCTCTGGGTTCTGACATCATCATAGTTTAGTCTTCTGGAACAGCACAGAACAATCTATCTCTTCTGTGTATTTCATATTCCTACCCCGTCACTATTTGACAGACAGATACACACACACACACACACACACACACACTCTTTTAGACCTTTCTTTGACACTGGTTACTTGCTGTTTGCCTTCAAATGTATCCGGGTCATCCCAACCAAAAATAAAATTACATTCCTTTGACTCTGCTACTGCTTTCAGCTTTTTTTCTCCTTCTGTTCAGTTATTGCCATCTCTTAGTATTCTTGAAAGTCAGTCTTCCATTTCTTACCATTCAGCTGAATCTGTTCTTTCAAAAACTATGTACCTTTACCTGTCAGGCTACCCTCTGAGCTAGTGCCAGTCCTTGATTTCCAGTTGCCTCTTGGGCGTTTTACCTGAATGTCTTACATTACAAAATAAGAATTCCTAAACTGAATTAGTTATCTTTCCCTTTAAATTACTTTTGTCCTTCTTCTAATAATCTCTACTTATCAAAATTTATGCTTAAAACCTCAGAGTTTTGCCAATTTTCTTGTTTTTCTGTGCAGTAAACTCCCAAATCTTTTCTATCTCCCCTGTGCAATGTTTCTGTCTGTGTCGTCTTCTTCCATTTGTCTAATTGAGGCCTTGATTATTTCTCTCCAAGACCATCATTTAGTCTCATATTATTTTTGTCCTGTTTTCAGGCACATTTTCTATTCATTGCATGTATTGTCAGGTAAATCTTAAAGCATAGCTCTGGTCCTATCACCCCCTTGCTCAAAAATATTAATGGCATCCCAATGCGTACAAATTAAATACAGTTTCTTCAAGTTGGCATTCAAAACCCTCTTGATAATTTTAGTCTTATCTCCTTCTGCTCTTTTTACTATATTTCATTGCTGGGACAAACCTGTAATAACTTTAGAGTTCTGAACTTATTGAGTGCTCCTGTGCTTTATTTTCTTTCTTTGTCAGTTCTGATTTTCTTGAAACTCCCAAGTTTTCCCCTCCCTCTCCTGTCTCTGTAATCCGTTCTTCTCTATTTTCCATGAAGTCTTCCTAACCGTTTAAGGTGTGATAGTGGAGGAAAAAAGACTTGGATTTGATATTGGACATATTATTTTAATTTATTTCAGCCTCTTTTCCTAACTTGTAAAATGATGATAATAATACTTTCTCATAGGTCAGTATTTTTGTTGAGCTTTATGAGACTGTGGCCACCAGGTCAGTAAGAACTACAGTACCCTGATACCTAGTATATCTTATGACATTACTATTACTCTTTATAAAATACATGACAAAAGGATGATTTGTTTTGGAATTAGAAATGCATCTAAGCACTCAGCATATCATTGTGCCCAACACACAGAGTAGCAGGCATGCCTCAGAGATATTGTGGTTTCTGTTCTAGACCACTGCAACAAAGTACATATTGCAATAAAGCAAGTCACATGAATTTTTTGATTTCTTAGTGCATGTAACAGTTATGTTTATATTATAATGTAATGTATTAATCTTCAATAGCATCATGTATTAAAAAAACAATGTACATACCTTAATTAAAACATACTTTGTTGCTGACACATGACTCTGAAGTGTCAGAAGAAATAAAAATTAAAAAAAAAGAAATGTGTGGTCCCATGCAGGATGGGACCTGTAGTCCCAGCTGTTTGGGAGCCTGAGGTGGGAGGATTGCTTGAGTCCAGGAGTTTGAGGTTGCTGAGAGCTATGATGATGCCGCTGCACTGTAGCCTGGGCAACAGAGTGAGACCCTGTCTCTAAATAAATAAATACATACATGCATACATACATACTAATTTTCCTGTTGCTTTCTGCTATGAAGAGCAAAGCAAAGAAGTTACTTGATCTTCTTACCTATCTGATGTCACGCCTTGGCAAATATTCTGCACTGTGATCTAAGGATTCTTTCACTGGCTCACTACTACCTTTCACATAGTTAACATTTTAACCACTCAGTATGGAATCTTTCACAAGATGCCCTACATTGTTTTATCTCATTAGATACTGTTTAGTCACATCTTTGACATCCTGTATTCTCCTCATAGGGCAATGTTGTTTTTCCACTGTGTTACCTTTATTTACTTTTCCAGTTAGCCATGTAAGATATCTTGGGCTTGACCTTTAATCTGTAGTATACATTTTATCAAGCCTTCTAAAAATGTATTTTTAAGTACCTAGTTATTCAATATTGTTCAAATATTCAGTAAATATGAGGCACTGTTATAGCACCAGACACAGAAAACTCTGTCCCTATCCTTTAAATCATTTAATGTAATTACTTATTAAAATTATTCTAAGCATATATTTTGTTTCAGTTCCTTTTTCTAAAGATGAATAATCACACAATAGATCATTTTGGCTTTCCTCCTTCCTGATAAACAGTTATATGTACCTGAACGGGTGATTATTATTATATACTGATTTATCTGCAGACCTCTCAACCCACTAACTAGTACTAAGCCCAGTATATATGTGCTGTGTGTATTAAAATGAAAATAACTACCTTTTTTTGATTGCCTGTGTGCCTGTCACTTACTAATTGGGTTACATACATTAGCTCATTAAATCATTACAACACAGTAAGATAATATGTATTCTATTTTATAAATTAGTAATGGTAAGATTTAGCAAGGTTAAGTAATTTATCTAAATTCATACCAAGAAGAATTTGAATCCACCTCTATCGCCTATAGTAATCAGAAATAAGGTAGTATTTTCAATAAAGGCTTCTAACAAACCACAAATCCAAGAAAGACTGACCATTGACAACAGAGCTTGATAACCAAGTTTGATTCAGCTAACACACCCATTATATAGAAAGAATTATAGGCTTTGTAGATCAGAGATAACCACATTCCTAATTTTTAGAAGAACATGAGTTTAAAGGAGACATAAAATATCTTTTACTTTTCAGCCCCCAATTTAAATCAGGTCCCCATTACAGAGGTTCTCAAATTTTTTGATTTCAGGATTCCTTTATACTCAAAGTATTGAGGATCCCAAAAAGTTTAATGTCTGCCTTAATAGAAGACATCTGGACTCTCCTATCTTCTGTGCAATTCAATCTCTTACAATGTCTCATGTCATATTACTACTGTCTACTCATTAGAGAATGAATGAAAAGGCAAATAATATCTTCTTATGATTTTGAAAGTAGTTTTGACCTCCAGGACCCTATTAGGGTCTTAGAAACCAGCAGACACTCTTTAGTATTCCTTCATATCATTTATCACAATTTATAGTTACTTAGTTGTGTGCAGATTTTGTTCAAGGTCTATGCTACCTCTAGACTACAGGTTCCACAAGCACAGCAACTGTGCCTATTTTTATACACAAATATGTCTATAATGTGTATGCATAGTACCTGGCACATAGTTAATTACATAAATATCTGTTGAATTAACATACTAGAATCTAATAGTAATATAAACTATGGTTAATATTATATCAGTAATATAAAACTACTATGATTATAAGAAGATAAATGGGCAGTATTTATCTGGAGGCAAATTTGGAAGGCTTCATTCGTATTTGACCTAGATTTTAAAGGATGGATGGGGATTAAGTATATGTGGGGGTAAGAGTGTTCCAGCCACAGTAAACAGTCATCGGTGGCATCAAGGTACGGGTTATGTTCATGGTAACTGTTACAGTAGTTTGGTTTGGCTATAGCATAGGTGCATAAGAGTTCGCTAGGAGATAAAGGTAATAAAGGTAGGCTGAAAATTTTTCAGTGTAGTTAGGATTTTATTTTAGAGACAAGGACCAATGATGAACATGCACTGTTTCAACACCCACTGTTTCAGTTCCTTATCCCACCATTTATTAGATGGGCTTGGATAGATAAATTTATTCTAAATCTTGTTCTGCTCATATGTAACAGTGTTATTATAATAGTTTTTTAAATGAGATAATCACTTCATGTGTTACCTTGTTTACTATCATTATGCTAATGAAAATTATTATCTTTTCTCTCTGAACTACTCCTTTCAAGGGCATCCTAACTAGTTTCTCCACTTCTTTTGCCCTATTGTCATTCCGCTCTCATCCATATTCTCTAGTCAGAGTGAATTCCCTAAACCATATACCTGTTCACATCACTTAACTCGCTTAAAACCTTTAATGGCTCCACAATCACTCAGAATAAAACCTAAATTTCTTAGTATAGACAAACTCTGAAAAGATCTTATCCCTGCCTACATCTTACCTCATCAGGTACTATTCTCTTCATCCTCTACTCAATAAGCTCAGTCAAATTCAGCAGCAGAGCCTTCACACATGCTATTTCTTCTTCCAGGAATACTCTTTGCCCAGCATTTTTCCAAACTAAGTGCAGGTTCTTCAGATAGTTTACATCTCACTTCCTCAGTGGGGTCTTTCCTCATCACCCTCCTTCCAATCTATATTGGATTCTCGTTACACTCTCATGGCACCCCATATTTTTTCTTTTGGCACATAACACAATTCAGAATTTATGTGCATGTATATATTTGCATTTTAAAAAATAATTTGTTTAATGAACATCTCTTGCAAAGACCACATCTAAGCCCAGCATATATGGTAATTTTTAATGCAGTTTTTATTGTTATAAATGGCTTTTGATCTGATTAGATATTATATTTTAGGATATTTACTCTGGCAATAATGTTTAGGCTATCCAACAAGTCTAAGAGGTACTAGAAGCAAGGAGTCCTATTAAAAGCACGCTACAATTATAGGCAAGAAGTAATGAGAATCTGAACTACTGTTGATAGATTTAATACTCTCACAAAAACCCTGTAAGGTAACAAGGAGGAAGCTAAAGTTCTGAAAGTAAATGACCATTCCAAAAGAGGAAGTTTAAAAACTTTTTGTGCAATAATTCAGCTGAATTTAGATGACCAGATAAGAAGGCTGCTGAAAGAAACTGTAATCTCACCGCCATAAATAAATTGTCACAGTTCCAACCCTGATGCGGGTGCAAAAGAAGCCCCTCAGTCAATGTAGTTATGTCTGGTGGTTGGTGAACTGAAAAGGTCAGTTACATTAGGGAATCATGAGCAATGGTAAACACAGGCCTTAAACATTTTATTTTAACATAAAATGGTAAAATGAACATTCATTCCCCAATCTTTGATGTTAGGCCAGTGATCTTCCTTTAAATATGATCCACACCTAATTTGATAGCAAATATTTCTTGAAATGGAAAACATCAGTTATACTGATAAATTGGTTAAGTAGAGGTCAGTTAAGATAGCATGTGTAAGTGGTATTTTGGGCAAGGCAGTTCTTTGCTCTGCAGGATTTCTGGTTTATTGTGTTCCTTGATCTGTGGGCATTAAATGCCAAACAGCATTCCCCACTCATTGTGATAATCAAAATATTTCCAAATGCCTCCCAGTGAGGCAGGTACCACCTCAGAAACCACTGAAAAAAGATTGGGGGGTGGGGGACAGATGAAGGAAGAGAACATTGTAGGCCCAAAGAGCCAGAAACAATAGGATACTCTCCTGAAAAAACACAAGAGTTTGGCTGTCAAAAGAGTTTGATTGGTATTAAGCAACATTTCCCTAAATGTTTCAAAGTATATTAACACATACTATACAAGCAATATTCCATAGTCAGGGAAGTTTAGAAAATTCTAATTTAAACAAAGGTAAGTGTAAGGTTTAAGACTGGAGTCCACGGGAGGGGCAGCGCAGCCGAAAGTCAAAGCACCCTCCCGGGTTTCGGCACCAAATGTAAGGTTTTTTGGATTGGCTGGCGCCAGAGAAAGAAAGACTAGCAGAGTTGAAAGGGATAAGTAAAGAGGCTTTATTTGAGCGCTCCCAGGTAAGGGTAACGAGTCCCAAGAGAGGGACCTGGGCGAGCTTCATGGGTCCCATGAGTGGACCAGAAAAGTTGCCCCGCCTAGAAGTCTGAGTGGGCCTATATATGTTTTTAGGGCTGGGGGATGGGGGTTTCTTTGGCGGGAAGATTTATGATGGGGAGAGCAAGGAATTTTCCGTTGCAGTTTTAGGGCAGGTATTGAGAAATAGGAGGGGCTGGTGGTATGTGTAGACTCTAGGAACCATGACTCTTATCAGGGTAACCATCCAAGTGTGGTCATCCTTTAACTTAGCTGGGCCTTGCAGGCATTGTTCTTGGCAGGTCTGGTGGGCTTCTTCTTTTTCCATTAGGGAGGGGAGGTGTGCCTGCCACCAGCCTTACAGTAAATTTCTTTACTACAATTCTCGATTTTTACTATTCTAATATCTAATTATGAAATCCCAAAGGGGAGCTATAGTACAGGATATCTCTTGCTTGCCAAATCAATTTAGATACTTTTTAGATGAATCTCTTAATATGTGACATATAGAAATCAAATAAGATTCAAATTAACACAGTAGCCCCTCATTCTGAACTCAAACTGAACAGGTTAGATAATAAGGAACATTTATAATTTTCCAAAATTGTTGACTATGCAAACTGTCTTTGAGAGAACACATTGAATAATTAGTATTCTACAATATAAACTTTATTAAATAATGTGCTAGAGCATTTAGTACTCCACAGGGGTTGCTGATGGACATAGGTGGAGAGGCAGGAAAGAACAAGATCACAGAAGACCTGACTTGACATTTTATGGAGCTCTTACCTGATTTAGACATTTATTTTTAAAGGAGAACACAGACCTCTCTCTCTCTTCCCCACCCCTCAGTCCAGGGAACAAAATATTACATGAGAGCAAGTCACATAAAATAAAAACAATTACTTTGTTAAAGGAGAGAACTAGTAATTTTTTTTTATTCATTATGGGAACCATTTCCTTTGTAAGAATGACATTGAACATAAGATATAAAAGGCTTAAGGCATCTGAGCAGAATAAAAATAGATATTAAATCATCAAACAGGAATCTGTTGATATCAAACTTCATCATAAGTCTCACTTATCTCCTGCCTAGATGGACTGTTCACCCTGACTGAATGATTGGTTTGGCCCAAAATGGCAGGAAGGGGGAAAAAGACATTAAAAAGAGAAGAGTGATATATTCCTAGGGTAGAGAACACATGAGATTTGGTGAGCAAGCTTTCTGAAACAAGATGTCTGAAAAAAGCTTGGGCTTGATTAGGCTTGTTCTCCCTGCTGTTCCCCATGACATTCTTGAGCTAAGAGCAAGCTCAAACAGAAGTGCTTTCTATTCAGAGACAAGGATGGATAATAAAGAGAAAGAATCCAGCATGGGGCCTATGCTTAGAAATTTTAGCCTACCCCCCCCCCACCATTGAAAGAGGGTGTGGGGGGTGGGAAGAGAAACATTAATAGGCAAAGGGCAGATGCAAATACACAGAAAAAAAGTCAATCAGGGAAACAACTGTCTGATAATCTCCTCATCTATCACTATCAAATGCATTTTAGGAAAAAAAAGACTGAAAAAAGTTGAACAAATGAAATAGGAGATGAAAAGTGAGTTAGTAGAGTTCAAGAAGGAAATGGAAGGTAATAAGACCATTTCAGAAATGAAGGTTAGGTTGGAAACAGCAGAAAGTAGACTAGACACTGTTGTCAGGGACATGGAAGATAAACTTGAAGGGGGAAAAGCCACATTTAATGAAAAAGAACAAAGAATTTAAAATGTGAAATAATGCTAATTATGGAAGACAGAGAAAGACTAGCATAAACATAAATGATGTACCTGAAGAAGAAAAAATAATAAATGTACCAGAAAAAGTCTTAACCCTAGAGAACTTAGTATACTTGGCAGCTAAGGAACAGAAGGGAAGTAATCAGGCTGGTCTTACTTACAACTTCTCTCCCCAGCAATACTTAAGGCTAGAAGAGACAAAGTTAGTGAAAAAGTATCTACAGAGTTCAAAGAAGAAACAAATGTGACCCAAGGATTTTATAGTCACCCAACTTTTATGCAGGTATGAAGGCCATGAATGTCAATCTTAAACTCCGGAAGCCATTCTTAGGAAAACACTGAACTACTTGATAGCAAAATCCAGCTGATAAAAAGATTAATAAAACAGCAGTATTAGAAATCAAGAAGTCATGGTTTTAAAAAATTAAAGGTGAATAATGCATTCAAATACATAACTTTGAGACTTAAGGATAAAGTAAAAAATAAATGTGTTCATTCTTTTTTCATTGACAAAGCTTATATCTCATATGAAGAGATGAAAGGGTAATTGGGGGTGGGTGGGTAAGTATGTTGATTTTCTTATCTTAAGGGGTTAAGATAAACCTGATTATATTCACAAATCAAGAAATGGAGGTTTACTGATATTAAATCTATAAAGGTAGTAATAGAATTGAATAAGATTTATAAACTGTCAAAAATTACTAGATGGGAAACAAATATATACACACACGAATCCTTAAGAGACAAAAAATAAAAAGTCCCCAAAGAAAAATTATAATGATATGGGAGAACTGCTTTATCGGTAAAATATAAATGGGACAAACTCATCTATTATAATAAAAACAAAAAAGGAAAAAACTGGCTCAAAAGCCAAAGCTCAAACAAATGCTATATGTAAGATATATTTCTAAAACTCACTCAGAAAGGTTGAAAGTAAAAGAATGGGCCCAGAGGTTACCTAAAGCCCATTCAACCAACTTTCAACAAACATTTTCTCTGGTCTGATATAAAACTGTCCAAAATCATACTAAAACCTGAAAAGCTGATCAGCTTTTTCTAACAGCATTAATATAACTCTGATACCAAAACTGGTGGAAGAGCACAAGAGCGCTGTTGACTAATATCATTTGTAAACACAGCTGTAAAATCCCTAAGTAAAAAGCTGTATTAGCCAATTAAATTCAACAATGAATTAAAAGAATACACATTGTGATAAAATGTATCCAGTAACACAAGTTACTCAAATCTAGGAAGTTGTCTACTAACACTGTTACCTACATTAATAGATGAAAGGAAGAAAAAAACCATATGATCACCTCAATAGATGTAGGGAAAAAATCCGACAAAATTCAATACACCTTTATGATTTTAAAAAACTCAACTGTCAGCAAACTAGAAATGGAAGAAACATTCTTAAACTTCTATAGGGTACCTATAAGAAGCTTATAATAAATCATCAAGCATAATAAATGCATTCCCATTAAAGATGGGAGAAATAGAGATGCCTATTATCGTTACAACTATCAAATATTATAAGGAAAGCCCTAGCCAATGCATTAGAACAAGAAAAAAAAAAAAAAGAGAGAGAGAGACAAAGAAGGATGGAAAAAGAAAACATAGAACAATCATTATTTGTACATATGAGTGTTAATTAAAAATCCAGGACAGTCCACTGATGGACTTGAGAAGCAATAAGTGTTCCATGAGAATCAGATACAAATTCTATATACAGAAGAACCAATAGGTTTCCATCTAGGTTACCACCAACACACAGTAAGAAAAGATTTATCTTATTTTTAATTGACACATAATAATTGTACATATTTATGGGCTACATAGTTACATAGAATGTATTGTGATCAGATCAGGGATAATTAGCATATCCATCTCAAACATTATTTCTTTGTGTTGGGAACATTCAATATCCTCTTTTTTTTTTTTTTTTTTTTTTTTTTTTTTTGAGACAGAGTCTCACTCTGTTGCCCGGGCTAGAGTGCCGTGGTGTCAGCCTAGCTCACAGCAACCTCAAACTCCTGGGCTCAAGCAATCCTTCTGCCTCAGCCTCCCGAGTAGCTGGGACTACAGGCATGTGCCACCATGCCCGGCTAATTTTTTCTGTATATATTTTTTAGTTGTCCAGATAATTTCTTTCTATTTTTAGTAGAGACATGGTCTTCTATTTTTAGTAGAGACTTGTGGTTTGTTTTATGACTCGGAATGTGGTCTGTTGTGGCAAATGTTCTGTGTGCATTTGACAAGAGTGTGTATTCTGCTGTTGTTGAATTGTTATCTAAATATCAGATATGGTTGGTTGATGATGCTGTTGATTTTTCTATATCCTTACTAATTTTCTATCTACTAGTTCTGTTACTGAAGTCATCAAATATAAATGTGAACTTGTCTTTCTTCTTTCATGTTCCGTGAGTTTTTACTTCATGTTCTTTGAAGCTCTATTATTAGATGCATACACCTTTGTACATTTTTGTTTTCTTGGTGAATTAACACCTTTATCATTATTTAATGTCATTTTTCTTCCCCCTCCTTTTTTTGGTCTGATATTAACATAGCCAGTACAGCTTTCTTTTGATTAAAGTTTTTGCATTAAATGTATTTCCCCATACTTTTACTTTTAACCTAACTGTGTCATTGTATTTGAAGTGAGTTACTTGTAAACTACATACAGTTGGGTCATTTTTAAGATCCCTCTGACAATCTTTGTCTTTTAATTTGTGTCTATAGACCATTTACATTTAGTGTAATTTTGATATGTTTGGATTTAGGTTTACTTGTTTAGCAATTTGTTAGTTTCCTCTGTTTTCTGTTACTCTGTTTTTCTATTCCTGCCTTCCTTTGGATTATTTGAACAATTTTTTGTATTCCTTTTAAATTTACCTATTACAGCTTAAAACAATTTTCTCTCTTTATTTAGTTTTATTGATTGCTCTGGAGATTAAAATATACATGCTTAAGTTTTCACCATCTGCTTAGAATCAATTATTTCTTTAGTGGATTATGGAAATGTTAACCTATTTAGGTTTCTTATCCTCCCTCACTCCTTTCTCTTATTGTTGGCTGCGTATTACATTTCCATTCATTGAAAGCCTCATTAGCAATAGTTTTTTCTTTCAACTATTAAACATATTTAATTAAGGAAACTAAGAGGAGAGGACTAATGTGTTATCTTTACCTAGCTATTTACCATTTTCAACCTTGCTAAACTCCTCCATTAGTTTTTATAGTTAATAGTTGTTAGCCCTGATGATTTATAGGTTCTCTTTGGTAGATAACATGCTTCCTACAAAAAAATTTTTGTACTACCATTCTAATTCTTGACTTTTTTATATCTCATACCGTTAGCTATAATCTCCTGTATATCATAGCAACTATAACAGGCACCCTTGTTTTATTCTTGATTATTCACTGTGATATTTTCCCACAAGTTTCTTATAGATATTCTATATTAAGTCAAATGATTCCTATTTCCAACATTTAAGATTTTTACTTGAATTAATGTTGAATTTTTCAAAACTATTCAAACTTTGTTATTGATTTCTAAATTAATTGCATATATGGCCTGTGTGGTAACAGTTTTTTTACATTTGTGAAACTTGCTTTGTGCCCTAGAATGTGCCCAGTATGTAGATGTAATATTTTTGTATTTTTGAAACTTGTGGCCTAGAATGTGCCACTGTGTTTTAATAAATATAAAAGGAAGAATACCAAAACTTGAGAATTCAATAGAAGTTTGAAAAGCAGGAAAACGTAGTATAAGTAGAAAGGACATAGTAAAATGGTAGAAATAAATCAGCTGTGAAAATGTAAGTGAACTAAATTCTTTGGTTAAAATACAACCAAATAAGTTTAAAACAAAACAAGCCAACAGAAACAATCTGTCTATAATCCATTTATGAGAGACACGCAATGGTTGCAAGTTAAAGGATGAGAAAAGACATACCAGGAAAATAGTGGTAAGAACACTGATATAGATAGGCTAATACCAGAAATAATTCAGTCTTTAAGAGAAAAAGCATTGTTGGGGAGAAAGAAGACTACTTAATATTAAAGGAAAAAGAAATTAAAAGTTTGGGCAAAAACTCAAACCTACAGAAATAATAGTGCAGTGAACGCTCATATAAACGCTACCTACATTACCAGGATTCAATGATTGTTAACATTTTGCTGTATTTACATCTTCTAAGAAAAAGGAAATTATTTCATCTGACTAAAATATTATTACATCTAAGAAGACTAACAATTCTGTAATCTTACATCTATTAATAGTACATGTTCAGATTTCTGCAGTTGTCCTAAGAATGTCTGTTAAAGCTTTCCTCCATCCCCAAACTAAGATCCATTCGTAAAAAGAAAAAAAAAAAAGCTAAGTATAAAGCCTTGATTAGATTCATTTAAATGTTTTGCAAGTGCAATTCATGGATGATGTGTTACTTACATCACATCAAGAGGTATATGTTGGATTGTCCCACTATTGATGGTTCTAAGCCACATATTTCCTTGTAAAGGTATGTTTTCCCCTTTATCTTTAATGTATGGGGAAATACTCTATGTGAGTATCCTGTTCCCCATCAGCTTTTTTTTTTTTTTTTTTTTGAGACAGGGTCTCCCTCTGTTCCTGGGGCTGCAGTATGGTGACATCATCATAGCTCACTGCAACCTCAGACTCCTGGCTCAAGCGATCCTCCTGCCTAAGCCTCCCGAATAGCTGGGGCTACAGACACACACTACCATTCTCAGCTAATTTTTTTCTAGTTTTCGTGGAGACAGGGTCTGTCTTGCTCAAGCTGGTTTTAAACTCCTGGTCTCAAGCAGTCTTCCCACTTTGGCCTCCCAAAGTGCTGGGATTATAGATGTTAGCCACTGCACCCAGCCTCCCATCAACTTTTCACTTAATGGTTTTAGCATTCTTTGATCCTTTCCTGAACCAGTTATTTTATATCAGCTGGGATTCTTTTATAAAGAAGAGCTTCCCCACATCAAATGGGAATAACTCTTAATTTTTCCTAAAAAGGCAGGATGAGTATATAATTTGTAGTTCTTTTCATTTAATGTTCAATTATCTGAGGAATGTAATAATCAACTACAGTGGTAACAAATGCTCCCTCCCTCTTTTTATTTTTAGGGACTTAGGAGTTCTTTTTTTGTTGTTGTTTTTAATATATGCACTGTGTTATAGCTGATTACTCTTTTTGCTGAAAAATTTCAAATTTGGCCAGTAGGGGTCCCTTCAGGTTGGCCCCTGTGTTGTTTTGATACAATAAGATATTCCTGCATCCCTATTCTAGAATAATAATAGGTGGATCTTGGAATGCTTTAATGCTGGCCCTTTCCTCCATTAGTTGTAGTCATTGTTTTGTTATTTTATATAGTCTGTGCTTATTTAGAGTAGCCTCTAGGTTCACTATTTGTGTTTGCTTCTTATGACTGCAATTATCACAAACTTGGTCGGGTTTTTTTTTTTTTTGAGACAGAGTCTCGCTCTGTTGCCCGGGCTAGAGTGAGTGCTGTGGCATCAGCCTAGCTCACAGCAACCTCAAACTCCTGGGCTTAAGCGATCCTACTGCCTCAGCCTCCCGAGTAGTTGGGACTACAGGCATGTGCCACCATGCCTGGCTAATTTTTTCTATATGTATATTTTAGTTGTCCAGATAATTTCTTTCTATTTTTAGTAGAGACGGGGTCTTGCTCTTGCTCAGACTGGTCTCGAACTCCCGAGCTCCAGCGATCCGCCTACCTCGGCCTCCCAGAGTGGTAGGATTACAGGCGTGAGCCACCGCACCCAGCCTAAACTTGGTCATTTTTAACACCACAAATTTATTCTGTTATAATTCTGGAGCTCAGAAATGGGTTTCACAAGGCCAAAACCAAGATATCAGCAAGGCCATGCTCTGTTTAGAGGCTGTAGGGAAGAATCCAATCTCTTGCCTTTTGTAGCTTCTAGAGCTGCATTCCTTGCATTTCTTAGCTCATGGCTACTTCCATCTTCAAGGCCAGCAGTATAGCATCTTCAAATCGCTCCCTGCTAGGTTTCATGTAGCCTAATCCTCTATAGTAAAATTTCACTTTATTTCCCTCTTACAGAGATATTTGTGATTGCATTTAGGGCCATTGTAGATAATCAGGGATAATTTCCCTATCTCAAGATACTTAATCACATCAGCAAAGTTCCTTTTGCCATATAAAGTAACATTTACAGGTTCTGGGTTTTAGTATGCTATGCAATCATCTTGGGTGCAGGTGGGCATTATTCAGCCTATCATGCCATTTTATATTATTCCTTCAGGGTTCAGTTGCCCTTTTCTAGATTGTCAGCTGTTTTCTTTTTACATCTTAAATTCATTTCAGTATCTTTTTGCTGCTTTCACTGTCATCTAACTTATTTTTCTTTTCTCTCTGGTTGACCATAAGAACTCTGCTCTTTCACTTCAACCTGTATAGTTTTGGATTTAGTATTATCTGTCATGGTTAGGACTCAGTGTACTAGTCTAATCTGAGTATTTTTTATTTTTGTTGTGGAAAGTTTATGGCCATCTTCTATTCAAATGTCTCCCCCATTCACTCTTTTTTTTTATTCTTCCTGAGACAGAGTCTCACTCTGTTGCCTGGGCTAGAGTGCTGTGGTGTCAGCCTTGCTCATAGCAACCTCAAACTCCTGGGCTTAAGCGATCCTACTGCCTCAGCCTCCCGAGTAGCTGGGACTACAGGCACGCGCCACCATGCCCGGCTAATTTTTTCTACATATATATTGGTTGGCCAGATAATTTCTTTCTATTTTTAGTAGAGACGGGGTCTCGCTCTTGCTCAGGCTGGTCTAAAACTCTTGACCTCGAACGATCCTCCTGCCTCGGCCTCCCAGAGTGCTAGGCATGAACCACCACGACCAGCCCCCATTCACTCTTTACCTCTCCGGTTAACTAATTCTATTCTTCATGTCTTTTATATTTTCCATCCATTTATCTCTGCCTTTTGGCTAATTTTTTTTTCCAGAATCTTCTTTTAGTTCTTTAATTCTCTCTGTAACTCCTAATCTGTTTACTTCACTCAAGATTTCATTTTAATGACTATGATTCAAAACTCAGGTTTTTATAATTTCCTCATGCTTTCTCTTTATATGCATTGTCTTTAAGCTTGGAGGTCTTCTAGAGTTATTTCAGTAGAAATTTCTTCATATATTTTGGTCTGCAATTTATTAGCTTTGGTTTCTTTGTCAAACTGATTATTATATATTTTTCTAATTTTTAGGAATATTCAGAATTTTCCCCACTAAATGATTGATGCCCTGGCCTCTTTGCTTTCAGTACCATGATTATTTCAACAATTTTCTTGTAATTTTAGTACCATTTCTCTCTCTCTTTTATAATATCTTTGGGTAATATTCATTTGTTTTTTGACATCTATTAGGCTAATCCTGCAGTTTTCCCCTTTGACCTATTAAGGATTATGTTAATTAATGACTATCCTTGTACTTAACATATATATATATACACACACACATAATATAGGATTATTTTATGGGTTTTTTTGTATTTGTCAGGTTTTGGCATCTAGGTTTTGCTAGCTTCATAAAAGTAGTTTGGAAGATTTTCTTTTTTATATGCTATCACCTATTAATAATATAATTATATTTTCTTTAAAGATTTGATAGAAACTAATCATAATAATCTGGACTTGATACCTTTTTATAGGGATGAAGGGAGTTAATGGCTGTAGTTTTTTTGTGCCATAGCACACCTTTCATAGCAGTTTATCTGCATTTGTATTTTAACATGGACATCTCCTAAGCTAGGCTTTTAAAAACATTCTCAATCTTTTTTTGGAGAGGGAATTTTGCCATTTGTAAAGTCACTAGAAATGATCAATTATTTACTAAGGTTGCCTGGTTTTAATTGCTGTGATCTACTGAAGAAATTAAAACAGGTTAGGCAATCTTAGTAACTTTCTTGAAATTTTTGGTTTTCATTTTTATTTTTTCATTTCTCATTTAGGATTGTTGTAAAAGATTTTTCTTTTTTTCCAAGACCAAAACTGTGTATCTACTGTTAGCTTTATAAAGTCTTATTCTACTTTTTAATATTTCGCTATTTTATGAGAATCATCAAAGTTCTTTCTTGAACTCTTCTGGAGAATCTGAGGGAATTTTCTCTCCCAAACTCATTTTTTAAAATTCCACCTTGGGTCCTTGTAACTTCTTCATCCTTTGGATATAAAATTACTTTTCTTTGGATAGATAAGAAACTAGAGCTCCAGACACTCATGGTCTGGCTCCACTCTTACCATTTGCTATACCCCAGTAAGAAAATTTTATTCTAATCAGATCAGTCTCCTCATTTCTCCCATTCTCATTTCTCTTCTCTAATCATTTTTCCTCCTTTCTTTCTCCCATCCTTGGGGGAGTAGTTCTTAATGCTAACTGTATATGAGTTTTATCTATGGAGCTTTGGGGGAAAAGGGTGTGGGTAACAGAGTCCTGAATTTACTGGACAAAGGAAAGAATCAATGAACTACTTTCTTCCCCCTCTTACCCTACTTTGAAAACAGCTTAGAGCTTCAGCTTTAATTGAATACCTCTTATGACTAAGACACCAAAGTAAGTGATGAGAGGACAAAAAATTGAATAAAACATGTTTCCGATCTCAAAGTAGCTCACAGACATGGAAAACATAATCAACTTCAAGATATCAAATTCTAACTTATGAAATAGTTATGTCTGGATGGTCTGTGAATTTATCATAGAGGGATGATCTAAAGAAAGTATTCATTTTTATCAACAAATATATATTTGAGTGCTTACTATGTGCTAGGTACTGGTCTAGGCTCTGGGAATATATAAAACAAGACAAAAATCCATACCCTCTTTGACCTTATTCTATTGGGGAGTGGGGAAGACACATGCTAATAACAAAATAAACAAGTAAAATATATATAGTAAGGTGGGTCACATGTGCTATGGAGCAAATAAAGTTAGCAAAGGGTATAGAAACTGCCTCTGTGTGCTTGAGAGGATTTGGAGGGTTAGAGGGGTGGTAATCATTCTAAATGAGATGATCGGAGAATACTTCATTGATAAGGTGACACTGGAATAAAGAGATGAATGAACTTAGTAAGGTAGGAAACCTTGTAGAAATCTTGGGAATACCGCATTCCTGATGGAAGGAATAGTAAATGCAAAAATCCTGTAATGGGAGTATACTTGGCATGTTAAATTAGTCTAAGTGTGATTGGAAAGGAGTGAGTGAGGCTGGAGAGAACAGTAAGAGATGAGGATAAATAAGTGTTAGAAGGCCAGGTCATGATCTGGTGATTTTTACTTGGGAAGCCATTGGATGGTTTTGAGCAAAAGAATGACATATGATCTGCAGTTATGGTTCTTAAAGATTACTCTAGCTACTGTGCTATTCTAGGCATGAAACAGGAGAGACCACTTCAGAGAATATTGCAGTAACTAAGAGAGAAATGATGGTGGCTTAGCCAGGGTGGTAAATGAATATATCTACATATATTTTGCTTTGGAGATGGATTGGATGTCAGGTATGAGAAAAAAGAGAGTCAAGAATGATGCTAAAGTATTTGGTTTGATCAACTCAAAGAATGGAGTTTGTCATTTTCTGATATGAAGAGACCGTAGGAAAAATAAGTTTTGTGAGGTTGGGTGGGGGGAGAAGTTAGTCTTTGAACATATTAAATTTGAGATGCCCATTTTAAGTTACCCTAGTAGGGATATTTGGTAGGCATTTGGGAGTCTGGAGTTGAGTGGAAAGGGCAGAGCTGGATTTTAAAATTTGGACTTCATCAGCTTGTAATTGACATATAAAAATACAAGATTGGTTGAGATCACCTAGGCAGAAAGTGTAGCTAGAGAAAAGAAGACATCTAACACTTATTGGAGATATGAGAAATTAGCGAAGGAATCATAAAAGAAAATATTATAATATCTGACTGTAGTAAAAATTTAAAACCTCTATTATTGCTTCTCAAACTTTACTGTGCCTATGAATCATTTTGTTAAAGTTCAGTAGGTCTGAAATGGAGCCTGAGATTCTGCTCTTCTAACAAATTTCCAGAAGATGTTGATGCTGCTGGCCTATGGACTGTACTTATGAATAGCAAGAGTTTATATGACAAAAGAGACATAAAATGAAAAACAAGTGAAAGACTGTAAATAAGCATAGAATAATAAAGATTAATGTCCAGAAAAAAGGGTATCTATAAATCAATAAAAAGAAACAAACAGCTCATTGGAATAAAAGGGATATAGTATAGGGAATTTTCCAGAAGCACACATGGCTAATAAAAATAAAAAATGCTCAACTTTATAGGAAATACAAATTAAAACTTGATTGCCTTTTCCCTTCAGTATGACAGAAGTTCATAAATTTGATAATACCAGATATTGATAAGATTGTGGGGAAAAGGGTGAACTCATACCCTGCAGAGAGGGGTATAACTTGATATTCTTCATCTTTTGGAAGACCATTTAGCACATTTATTACATTTTTAAATATGCATATCCTTTGATTCAGGAATCTTATACGTCAATATCAAAATGGAAACTTGCACCTTTGCCCAGAAAGGCAGTTCGGAACTATTTGTTGAAGTATTGTTTGACGTTGAGAAAAATGGAATAATCTAAATGTTGTTTAGTAAGGGAATTATTAAATAAACCAAGGGTCTTGGAACCCTTTTCCTCATTTATTTCCCTGTATACATTTTAAAATTTATATCTCACATTTTTTTCATTATAACTTTAAACAGTTTTAAAGGCTATAATTTCTAGTGTGTGTTATATTTATCTTAAATACATTTTTTGGTCAAACCTTAAAACTACAGATTTAGTTCATTCTGTTTATAGATAGAGTCTACCATATAATGTAATTTGCAAAGCCAGTTCTCACTGTCAAACCAAATTGAACTCATTTTTATCAAGAAAAAAAATCTGATGGCTTGTCTTAAAACATGTTAATATGTGCCTTTATTATAACCATTAGACTTCTCAACTCTAGGCTGGCTGGTTGCATAGATGGATAAGGCTTAGAGCCTTGCCACAGATCTGTTTCCTTGACAAAATGAGGTTCTGCTCTTAATTTTTCCCCCTTTTCTCTCAAGGGATTTCCCTCTTTTAATAATCCATCTGTTAAGTACAGAATTATCAATTGGTTGGAATTTATGCATCTCAGAACAGTGCATCTTAGTATTTGAGGCGGATAAGAATTTTGCCTTTCTTTTGTGAAGTGGAAACTGATGATTTTAAAAGGGGAAGTAGGCAAGGAGAACAAGTTCTTAAGCAAATCATTTAGGGAGAGTACAAATAGAAGTTGAGGATTGATTCTTTTAAAAGTATATGTTTCTACCTAACCCCTGGTTACCCCTGAAGTTTGGAGACTACTGAAATAAGCAATGTCATGATAGTATTATGAAATGAATGCTGTACAGCCATTAAAAAGGAGTAAATTATATATGTACTGATATATATAATAATTCTCAGACATTGTTGTTCAGTGAAAAAAGCAAGTGTTAAAATATTTTTATATAGTATTTATATGTATTTGTATATTTTATATATCTATGTATTTGTTTTTTACGTGAGAGAAAAGGAGACATGGAAGGATGCTCACCAAACCATAAGCAGCACTTACTGTTTGATGGGGGGCCTGGGAGTGTGGGGAAGGGGAAGAGAGATTTTCATAGTTTATTCTGAATACTAATGTATCATTTGAATCTTTTAGAGTTGGAATATGTTACTAGTGTAGAAGAAAATTTAAAGACGCTTAACAATAAAAGAGAAAACCACTATACTAAATGATCTTTAAGCTCTAAATTTTGAGGAACATTGAAAGTTACTGCAGTATAGTTGTCTACGTTAAAATATTTCTAATTCATATCCTAAGTAACTTTTATTTAAATTGTTTTAAAATATTTTTTAGGTGTGGAATATCAAACAAATGATTAAGTTGACACAAGAACATATAGAGGCCCTGTTGGACAAATTTGGTGGGGAGCATAATCCACCATCAATATATCTGGAGGTAAGCTTTTGAGTATCATATCGTTAGTGATTTTGGGAAGAAAAAATGAATTTATAAAAGCATTAGTACTGATAATCTTGGTTATTTTAGGGGATAGGATTAGGAATAGATACAAGAAGAGAGAATTAGTTTTGCCTTTATTATAATTCTTAATCTTGTTTTGTTTCACTTGTTACAATAAACATTACTTTTTGTAATTTACAAAACTAAGGGGGAAATTTCAAAATATTTCTTTGAATTAAAAAAGAAGAGAGAGAACACTGTTTTGGAGGTCAGCAAACTAGTTACCATATTGGAAAATGGGGCGATTTTGTAAAATAACTTTTCTAACTTAAGTCCTCCCAAAATTGGTTTCTGCTTCCTTATAGGAAAAATTTATAATCTGTAAATAGTCCAACATTGTTTAGCTTTATTGTTTAATAGTGCCTTGAGGTTTGTGCCAAGCCTTGAGCATGATTGTGAATTTATAGAGTTAGTCATTGTTCTTAATCCTATGAGATAGTGGGTACTATTCTAATCACAGATAAGCTTTCTTGGCATTAGTTTCCTGGTGTAACCCGGCAAGCTGTTATGGAGCCTAGGCAGTCAGACTCTACAGCCCACACTGTTCACTACTATCCTACACTGCCTTTCTCTATAGAAGTTGGCTCAGCTATAATCATTAGTCATACAGGGAGATAACCCTAAATTATAAATGATCAGGTTGCCATTTGGCTCTAAATGCTGGAAGTTTTTAAGCACAGATTGAAAGGTATCTAAACTAAATTTCTAATTTAGTAATCTAATTACTTTTTAAAGGGCAAATTAAGTCTTCAGTATTTTATGAGAAAGTAAGCTTGTATTTCTAAAATAAACTTGGAATGTTCAAAAATAACAGTTAATAAACTGTTTCCTTCTTTCTCCTCTACTTCATATGGCTTCTCTTAGATCACACTACTAGTTAGTATTAAAGCTAGGACTAGAATTCTTATCTCTGAATACTAGTTAATATACTTCATAATATCCCATGGTATCTCTTTTACTTGTATGTCTTAGGAGGCCAAGCAAAGAAGTCATAAGGAGGCAAATAGTCCTACTGAAAATGGTAATATTTTGTTAATCAGAACTAGACAATATAATCAGCAGTTTTTCTGCCAACGATTTCTGTGTCTTAAGGACAATTCTGCCCCACCCCAATGCTCAGATATAATACATTTGCATCAGTAACCATGTCTCACTATAGCAGTGATTCACCACATCCTCCACACACACTCTTCAGGCTTTTTAGTATTCAAGGACTGATCATTAACAACAACAACAACAAACCTTCAAGCTTGTTATTCTGTGCCCAGTACTGTGTTAAGTGCATTTATTAATTTAATCCTCAAAATTCTTTGAGCTAGTTACTAGATACTAGGTATTTTTGCTATCTGCTTTTTATAGCTGAAGAAACAGGAAGAAGCTAAGTAACTTACCTGCAGTGACTGCTAGTAATGGGAAGAATGCAGATCTCTAACTCAGAAGTCTATGCTCTTGATCACTACCTTATTCTGTATTTATCATGACATTCTCTCTCTCACCCCTGTCCCCCGCCCATAGCTCTTTTTATCTTGGCTAGGTATTTCTAATACCTTAAGCTATTTTTTGTGACATTGTTAGTGGACCTTATAGTAGATATATTCTATTTGGTTGGTTCCTTTTAGAATTACCCACACAAAATTGAATCACCTATTCAAATTAAGTATAATTAGGATAGTAAACATCAGACCGTAACTTATAGATTATATCATTAGCATGCGGTAAAGCAGATTCTTATTCTCGGGGACTAGTGCTACACAATTTGTAGTGTGCATATACACATGCACGTACACACACATGCTGTAGAAGTCAGTATGATATAATGATTAAGATGAACCATGGAGTCACACAGACTCCATGTTTGAATCCCAAGTGCACCTTAGTTTCTGCAGACAGAGTACCTGATCTTATTCCCAACCTCATTGGTAAATGGAATAATATCATATGTGGCAATTTAAGGATTAATTGAGTTCATAATTATGAAATAGAGTTCCTGAGATATATATTAAGTACTCCATAAATAGTTGATTCATTCATTTAACAGATATTTCTGAGTGCCTGATAGCATTTGTACTGTTCTAGGACCTAGGAAATAGCAATTTTAAAAAATGGCCCCAAATCTCTGCCTTTAAATATTAATAGTTTATGTTTTAATGGGAGGAGGGAGATATAGACAATAAACACATAAATGAGTTAGAACATTGCACTTATCACCATTTATATACCATGAAGAGGACTCTGGCTAGAGATAACAGAATTCTTACCTGGGGAAAGTTCACTAAGCCAAGAGAAAAGATCTGTGGGTATTGATATTGGAAGCCCTGTCAGTGAAAAGCCAGGTCTACTGATGATGATAAGCCACTGAGTCCTACCATTCTACAGGTTTCCAATCCACCATTTAGGAGTCCTTAACCCTTTTTCTTTTCTCCTTTGATTGTGGCAAAATATACATAACATTAAATTTGCCATTTTAACCATTTTTGAATATATAATTCTGTGGCATTAAGCACATTCATATTGTTGTACAACCATTACCACCATCTATCTCCAGAGCATTTTTATCATCCCAAACTGAAACTTTGTACACATTAGACATTAAATCCCCACTCCGTTCTCCCCACAGTTCCTAGCAACTGTCATTCTACTCTCTGTCTCTATGAATTTGACTACTCTAGGAACCTCATATTAATAGAACCATATATTAGATTGGTGCAAAAGTAATTGCGGTTTTGGACTGTGATTTTTAAATCATTATATTAATAACTAGGCTCAAATACATCTTTCTTAATCAAAATAGGAACCATTACAATCAACATATTTTTGCCAACCTCATCTCCTTTTCCAGTTCTTTTTCTGTTAAGCTTATAATACTACAAGCATTTACGAAAGACCATGAGGGAGAATCAAAGATTTTAAAATGGCATTTTCGATCTCAAGGATTTTATTATTGGGCTGTCAAGAAGCATATGGATATATTTTTATTTGTGTAAGTGCTATACATGAGAAATAAACAAAATAGAAGAAGGGGACAGTTACACATCTTCTGAGCTACATCGAGGATGTTTTGGTGCTAACAATGAGATCTTGCACTGTGTCCTGAGTCTCATTTTTTGACAAATCTTTTTTAACACCTCATCTCCTTTTCAGCTTCTTTTTCTGTTGACTGTGTGTGTGTGTGGGGGGGGGGTATGAAAGTTTGTATGCGTACAGCTCTTCTGGAAAAAAGAATTTTTTAATGGGAGTGTTGGACACCTATCCTTGACGTAGTATAGTATTTTATCTTAAATTAGATATGTGATTTGGGAGATAAATTATGGTTTGATGAGAAAGCTAGAAATACTATGCTTTTTTATTATTCATGGACCATCTAGATGTCACATACATATAGGCCAGACTTCTCAGTGTAATGTAGTATAGTGTCTTATAACAAACAGTTTATCAATTTAATAGTGAAAGTATTAATTTACGGTATTTGTAGCACTTATTTTGTAACTTGTAACTTAAAACTTTGTTAGCTATATTATAAAGAGATTATAATCAAAGACTGAAATTTCATATTTCCTTTAGTTAATGTCAAGATAAAGTCCAGATTCAATATAAGTCTACTTTATTTTATAGGCCTATGAAGAATACACCAGCAAGCTAGATGCCCTCCAACAAAGAGAACAACAATTATTGGAATCCTTGGGGAATGGAACTGATTTTTCTGTTTCTAGCTCTGCGTCAACGGACACAGTTACATCTTCTTCCTCTTCTAGCCTTTCAGTGCTACCTTCATCTCTTTCAGTTTTTCAAAATCCCACAGATGTGTCACGGAGCAACCCCAAGTCACCACAAAAACCTATCGTTAGAGTCTTCCTGCCCAACAAACAGAGGACAGTGGTGAGTCAGTTTTTAATATCATCATTTTGCTCTTTCTTTGTTTCTTTCAGAAAAATCAGTTGTTGAAAATGAATATATTATTCATACTTAGAGGTCATGCAAATAGAAAGAATCCATCTCAAACAAGAATGGAAAAGATAATTATTTGTTGCCAAAGTCTATGTTCCTTAACTGAAACAAATTATCTCTAGTGTCAGATTTGGCATTCTAACCTATCTATCAAACGCGTACCACATTCATGTCTGAGTACTGGTTTAAAATCAGTCAGAATTTCAGACTTGAGCTTGTTTATTATCTAGTATATGCCAGGTAAGATTCATTCTTCACCCTTAATAAATTCCCATTCTGAGTTATCATCAAGTGTTGAATTTTCAATGTGCTTGATATTTTTCCTCTTGTCTACGTAAGTTTTGATTATTGTTTATCAGTGTCACCATTGGAACAGTGTACCTTGTAAATGACATTTAAAGCAGAGAAATCTGCAAAATTATTGTGGATGGTCTCTAATCCTCAAGTGCAAAAAATATTGCCAGTAGCCTTAAAAAATAATGTGTCTATATGCATCACTACTTTTTTAATGTATATGGTTGCTTTTGACGTTAATAAAAAAATTTCATTTCTGAATACAACCGAAGTCAAAGTTTTTCATTTTTTCTTAGACAACAGAAATTAAAGTATGAATGCTGTTGTTCAGTATTTCAATTTTTTTTTGACTTAAAAAATGTTACTATAAAGGTATTATATGCCCAGAAGTTAGGAATTCCTACATTAGAGGTTAGACTGAGAACTAATGGAGTTAGCAATAATCAGCCTGTAGATTTTAATGTTACTTGGGAAATATGGCTTCTAAGATGTTGTTTATTGTCAGGGAATACATCCATTCATACTTTTCTTGCCCTTTCTTCCATGAACAGGCAAGAGTTGGTTGCAATAAAATGGACTCTAATTATTCATTGTGCAGAATTATTAATCAATTTATAAAACAAATTCACTTCTCCCACCCTTTCTCTTTCTTCTATTGGGTAGAATGAAATTAAAATTATTTTTCCCACATTAAGATGAGGAATTACTAAGCAGTATCTTTGCAAGGATGCCCCTCTTAAAAGGGGAATATAAGGTGAAATTATTTATGAACTATATGAATAGAAATTCTATCTTTGAAGCAGCCTGTGTTACAAAACAATTTATGGTAAAACATCCTATACCCAGTAGATTTCAGATTAATTCTTTATTGCCTGTATTCATGAGCAGGATGTAGGAAATGTGTTCTTAAGTCCCAGGCTTTTGCCTTTTTTTCATCACAGTATTCTTCCTCCTTTCAGGTGCTGCTAAACTAGGAATTGGGTGAGGTTGTTAAAGATAGTCTTTCAAATTTCTTAGCCTAATCTAAATGATTAAGGTTAACTAGCCTCTTTGTATTTATTAGGGGGGCCAAGAGAAATTTACAATTATCACTAAAGCTTATAATTTCCCTTGTAAAAGGCTACAGGGAGTTAGCTATGCTCCCAGCAAAGAACCTGGTCCCTCAGGCAGGGGTGTCCTTGCAAAGGAAAAGGAAATAATAGAAAATAAAAGAATATAGAAATAAAGGAATACACGGAGACGAAAGTACAGTTTATAAATAATAGATTTATTTAAAAGGGAGGGGCTTGGGAGACCCCACAATATTACTGTAAATTGTGGAGCCCCGAATGAAGTTTTACATCAGTATTTATGGGTAACAGATTTATTTAATAACAGATAGTTTGTTTTAAGTTCAAAATCTCCCAAAAAGCTTCTATAGATCCCTTAATTAACTCTATCTACGTGAACAAACAGTTACAAAATCTTTCTAGGACAAACTTTTAAGTTCTAAGATTAAACTAATCACTTTAGCAGAAAAGTTAAACAGAGACATAGTGGCTCCGTATTTCTTTATCTAGTTATTGTGAAGTTAGGTATTCAGGAGTCCAGCAGAAGCTGTCGCTTGGGCTAATTGCTTGTAGCCACAGGTGTCTGTCTCTCAGGCAGGTGAGCGGGCACTTCTTTGATCAGCTTCCATCCCATGGCTCCATGCAAACCTGCTTTGTCATTCAAAGCAGGCAAAAGCCACAGACTGCAGCCTCACCTTGGAAAGCAGCTGCTACTACCTTTTAGACGCCCTCCTAAGGTGAGGCAGCTTTTGATATGAGAACTAACATGTTCACATATTCCTTCAGGGCAAAGCCCTGCAAAACTCCTGAGATCATTTCTGTCTCTCATATAGTAATATTAATCTGTGGAGCAATATTTCTATGGGGCTACAACTCTAGAAGCAACAAAAGGCAATAAAGATAATTGAGACTCTTCAAAGATGTAAAATGATCATAAATGAAGAACTACTAGGCAATTGACTAGGCTTACCTTAATTATCCTGGCTAGGCTTAGATTAAATAAATGACTGACTTGTTCTTGTCCATTATACTCTCAGTTTAACTTTTCATATTCAATATTCAGAAAAATTCCATATCATGAATTTAGTAGGTCTTATGAATAGTCAATAAATGGGTCTACAGTATTAAACTCTTTCAATGATAATTGTTTTGCCATTCTCCCTTCATCTTATTTCTTTCTTAACTGCCTCTTTTCTTTTCCTTTTCTTCCCTCAATTCTTGTTAATATTAACAGTGACTGTTTGAGTATTGGCCATGCTATATTCCAGATTCTTTGCTAAGATCTTTACATATATTGTCTCACCCAGGATAGTTCACATTTTGTGGTAATGCACAACAGCTCCTCTGTCAAAATACATACCTGTATCTCTTTATCCTCTACACTCAGGAACACAGGGCAGTGGAACCTACTAGCAATAAATGAAATCAGTTACCAAAAAGGAGATTATTTTTAAAAAGAGGATTTAGATTTGTAGTCCAAGATAGCAGACTAAAAACTTGCCTTTATGTATTTTTTCTCTCTAAAAATTCTATTGTTATGACAATAAATATATATAGAAAATAAGTTAATAAAACAAGATAGGATGCTGTCAGAGGACTAGGAATTTTTAGGAATTCCTGGAAAATGGAAAATATCCGATTGGATAAATGAATAAGCCAAAACAGAAAGCCAAATAAAATTCTAGGGGCTAGATTCTTACATAAAGGGAGCCTGTCTTCTCAGCAAAATCCTGATGAAGCATAAAACTTGTCAGCAGTTACAAAGAAGTGGATTTGCCTCTTGGGCAGTCATCAGAGTAATTAATTGAAGATCTTGCTCTGGCAGGAAGACAAAGTCTTATGTCTTCAGGAATCAGGCCCATAATTTAAATATGAATATTTTGAAGGTGTGAGTTAGTTGTGAGTACTGTGGAGAACCAAAGTCAACCAGATCCTGCTAAAATCATTGAAATTCTGAATTTAAAATAAAAATAAATTTTAAAAAAAGGTGCTGGCCGGATATTTTGAAACCTCTGATAATGGGCTGCTGAGTCCCCATTGCAGCCCTACCTACATTGCATATCTCCATAGAGATGTAAAATGTAGCCTCCTGGAGTTGTACAAGGGGACCCTGTCAGTTCCTCTTCTGTATATATGAAGCAAATTGTTTATAGTGATTATTCTGTGAAAAAGCTCTGAAAATTGTTTCTAAACAAAATGAAATTTCTGTTTGGAGAATCTCTGCATGAGTACTGGAATGAGAAAGGTTAGAACTGAACATCACATGTCTCCGAACCTCAGAGAAATCCAGTGTGTGGCGAGGGAGAGTAAAGACTAATCAACCCAGGAATAAAAGAATACTGTGCTTCTCTTTGGAGTGCACCAGACTTTTCCTCACCCACGTACCCTTTAGTAATCTGTGTATAGTACAGAAAAACAAACTGCTTTCTCTTACTATACTCTCAACACGACACACTTCTGTGACCAGATGTGTAGGTGTGTTTTTCCCACCAAGCAATTCTCCAATTCTCTGTAGATATCAACTGGTTGTCCCACAGTTTAACTCAGTTTGACACTATCTACCTGGAAATAGCAAAGACCCTTCAAGTTAAGGGCCCAGTCCCACAAGACTGCCCACCCTCTTCTGATGCCAGTCTCAAGTTCCAGGTTGTGATCTATACTTCTGACCAACTAGCTATCAATCAAGGGTTCCCACAACCTCCTTCTCATCTTTGATCATTTATTAGAATAGCTCAAAAAATTCAGGGAAAAACTTACTTGTTTACTCTAAAGCTGTGATCCCCAGCCCCAGTCTGGGCCTGTTAAGAATTGGGCCACAGAGCTCCACCTTCCCCCACCAGCTTTGCCTCTCCTCCACCCTCCTCCACCTCCCTCCCCACCCATCTGTGGAAAAATTGTCTTCCATGAAACTTAAGAACCAGGTCACACAGCAGGTATCAGTCTGCAACCTGTTAGGAAGACCTGTTAGGAACTGGCTGCAGAGTTCCACCTCCCCTCCAGCTCTGCCTTCCCCACCCCACCCCCAGTCAGTGGAAAAATTGTCTTCTGTGAAACCAATCTCTGGTACCAAAAAGGTTGGGAACCGCTGCTTTAAAGGATCTTACAAAGGGGAAACAATGTTACAAAGATGAATAGCCAAATGGAAGAACTGCTTAGGGTAATGTAGGAAAGGGTGCAGAGCTTCCGTGCACTCTGCAGGCGTACCACCTTCTCCAGCTACAAGTGTTCAGTACCCTGGAAGCTTTCTGAACCTTGTATTTTAGGAATTTTTATGGAGGCTTCATCACTTAAGCATGATCAATTATTAGCTCAATCTCTAGCACCTCTTTCAATCTCTTCCCAGAGGCTGGTGGGTGGGGCTGAAAGTTCCAAGCATCTAATCATGGCTTGGTCTTTCTGGTGATCAGCTGCTATCCAGGAATCCACCAAGAGTCACCTCATTAGAACAAAAGATGCTTCTATTACCTAGCAAATCCAAAGGATTAAGAGCTCTGTGTCAGGAACCAGGGTCAGAAACCAAATATGAGTTCAAAATGCACCTGGCCGGGCACAGGGGCTCATGCGTGTAATCCCAGCATTTTGGGAAGCCAAGCTGGGAAGATCTCTTCAGCCTAGGAGTTCAAGACCAGCCTGAGCAACACAGTGAGACACTGTCTCTACAAAAAATTAAAAAATTAACCAGTCATGGTGGTGCTCACCTATAGTCCCAACAACTCTGGAGGCTGAGGCAAGAGGATCACTTGAGTTCAAGAGTTCAAGGTTCCAGTGAGCTATGATCAGGCCACTATATTTTAGCCTGGGTGACAGAGTAAGACTTTGTCTCTCTCTTTTTTCTTCAGGATGCACCTAGCACCCCTATCCCTGATCACTTAGGAAATTACATTGATTTAGGAGCTCTGTGCCTGAAACTGGAGATGAAGATCAAAATACATATTTTTTGTTATAAACTACAATATCATAGTCTGTCAACATACCAAACCACTTATACAACTGTATAAGGACCTATACAACTGTACAGAAATAAGTCCACACCAAATCAACCTAATTTTCATTTATAAGTATGACTGGGACACTAACAGCAACAGAGAAAAACCAATATAAAGAAAGCCACTAGAACATTAAAAAATACTATATTTCAGGAAGTACTGCATTCTTGAAACCAGATCAGTTTCATATGAAAATGGAGTTATTCAGAGGATCATAAAGAGTTTGCATTATAGAAATTAAAAGTATGATTGTAGGCCGGGTGCGGTGGCTGATGCCTGTAATCCTAGCACTCTGGAAGACTGAGGCAGGCAGGTAGAGACGGGTGGATCGTTTGAGCTCAGGAGTTTGAGACCAGCCTGAGCAAGAGCGAGACCCCGTCTCTACTAAAAATAGAAAGAAATTATATGGACAGTTAAAAATAATATATATAGAAAAATTAGCTGGGCATGGTGGCGCATGCCTGTAGTCCCAGCTACCCGGGAGGCTGAGACAGGAGGATCGTCTGAGCCCAGGAGTTTGAGGTTGCTGTGAGCTAGGCTGACGCCACGGCACTCTAGCCCAGGCAACAGAGTGACACTCTGTCTCCAAAAAAAAAAAAAAAAAGTATGATTGTTGACTTTAAAAGTTAAACAGACAGGCTAAATAATAGGATAGCTAAAGAGCTAATGAGTATTTTGAAAGATAAAGCTAAGGATATGTCTTAAAATATTTAACAAAAAGAGGTGGCAAATATAAGAGAAAAGATAAGAGTCATGGAGAGATCCAAAAGGTCCACTTCTATTTAATAAATGTTATAGAAGCAAATAAAATAGAGGAAAGAAGTGTTCACAGACATAATACAAAATCTCCCTGTGTTGAAGAAAATACCAATCTTCAGATATATAGGGGCAACTGATTTGTCAACAGGAAAAGGAAAACAAAGATTGGCCTGGACATATGCTGTATAATTAAAAACTTAAAAAGAGAAAAATCTGAAACCTTTTCAGAGAGATAAACTGGTAATCTGCGGAAGAATGAGAATTGGATAGCTGTTTCTCACTGGCAAACTGAAGGCTAAAAAGCAGTGGAGCAGAGCCATCAAAGATCTGATGAAAGTTGTTAGCCAAACTAATATTCAAAGTTGGGGAAAAGCAAGACATTTTGAATATCTGGGGACTCAAAATTATTTTGGTAGAATATAACAGGTATCTAGGAATAGATCCTAGAATTTAGGAGAATTTAATATGAAAATAATGGTTCAATCAGTAGGAAAAAAGGTAAATTATTTAATTTCTGGTGCTGGCACATCTAGAAGAAAATAAAATTGGATCCACATTTTAGACGAGTTACAAAAATAAATTCTAATAGAATCAAGAAATTAAATACAGGCCGGGCGCGGTGGCTCACGCCTGTAATCCTAGCACTCTGGGAGGCCGAGGTGGATGGATCGTTTGAGCTCAGAAGTTCGAGACCAGCCTGAGCAAGAGCGAGACCCCATCTCTACTAAAAATAGAAAGAAATTATATGGACAGCTAAAAATATATATAGAAAAAAAAAATTAGTCGGGCATGGTGGTGCATGCCTGTAGTCCCAGCTACTCGGGAGGCTGAGACAGGAGGATCGCTTGAGCTCAGGAGTTTGAGGTTGCTGTGAGCTAGGCTAACGCCACGGCACTCACTCTAGCCTGGGCAACAGAGTGAGACTCTGTCTCAAAAAAAAAAAAAAGAAAAAAAAATTAAATACAAAAAAAGAGTAAATCTTTCAAGAAAAATCCAGTAGACTGTATGTAAAATCTAGGAGTTGAGATTACTGTCTTAATTAATCAAAACTTAATTAGGCTGGGCGCAGTGGCTCACACCTGTAATCCTAGCACTTGGGAGGCCAAGGTGGGTGGATCGTTTGAGCTCAGGAGTTTGAGACCATCCTGAGCAAGAGCGAGACCCCATCTCTGCTAAAAATAGAAAGAAATTATCTGGCCAACTAAATATATATAGAAAAAATTAGCCGGGCATGGTGGCGCATGCCTGTAGTCCCAGCTACTCGGGAAGCTGAGGCAGTAAGGATTCCTTGAGCCAAGGAGTTTGAGGTTGCTGTGAGCTAGGAGGATGCCACGGCACTCTAGCCCGGGCAGCAGAGCGAGACTCTGTCTCAAAAAACAAACAAACAAACAAAAAAAAACTTAATTAGCTCAAAAGCTATAAGAGATAGGCATATTTGACTAAATAAAATTTTAAACTTAGATTTGGCCCCTCAAAAGAGCAAAGTCAACAGTCAGTGTGGAAATAGTATTGGTGCTGAGATACAAAAAGTAAATAGTCTCCTATATATACAAAGAGCACTTCAAAATTGACAAGAAAAAGACATCCCAATAGAAAAATAGGCAAAAGATAGAAGGTTAAATTCAAATGAACAGTAAAATGCATGACCATTGTTCAGATTCACTCAGTTGTGAGAGAAATGCAAATTAAAGCAACCATGAGATCATTTCGTCTGTCTGGTAAAAATTAAATTATTAATGACAAGGGTGTAAGGAGAAAACTACTCATTTCATTGTGGGTGGAAATGTAAAGTATCACAGCTTATTGGAAAGCACTTTAGTAATATTTATCAAAATTTACAAGTACTATGTCTTCCAAGCCAGAACTTCCACTACTGGGAATTTACAACATAAAATAAAAGCATCAGTATATAGGAACGTCTATACAAGAATATACTACCATTATGCATAATGACAAAAAAAAATGGATGCCCATCAATAGTGCAATGAGTATATAAACTAAGGTATATCCACACCATAGTACAATGTAGCCTGTAAAAAAAAAAAGAATGTTTTTCCAGGAGGCATTATTATTGAGTGAGAAAAGGAAAGATGTAGGAAATTATTTATATTATTTGGGTTTTAGATTTCCACTTTGTGGTATTCTTGTATGTCCAGAAATATCTCTTTCACCCAGAAATGCTGACTAAAATACGTTTTATTTAAATGTATAGTTGAGCTCACTAGAAAGTAAGAAAAATGTACAGAGGGTGAAAACAAGTTTAAAAACTGGAGAAGTATGTGAGCTGATTGTGTTAAGGTATTGCTGAACTATGGCCCTCAGGCCAAATCCCATTCACCACCTGTTTTTGGATAGCCTACAAACTAAGAATGGATTTTACATTTTAAAATACTTGATAAAAAATTCAAAGGAAGAATATTTCATAGCATATGAAAATTATATGAAATTCAAATTTCAGTGTCCATAAATAAAGTGTTATTGAAACAGAGCAGTGATACAATTTGTTTACATATTGTTTGTGGCTGCTTTTGTGCTATAGCAGCAATGTTGAGTAGTTGCATACTACTGTATGGCCTATAAAACTCTAGTTCTTTACACAAGAAATTTGCTGACTTCTGGTGGGGTCATTTTGTAACTCTGTGCAACAAAGGGGTGTGCGTGTCAATCTGTGGTGACCACAAGACTGGGCCTTTGGCCAGTGTCACAAAGGTAGTTGGAACTCAGATTCTCACATAAAGCTGAACGTTTGAAGGACATTACCTTCAGTGAAAACGTGAAATCTCTTCATCAGAATATATAAATATGACAATGAAACTTGACTGTCTTTGCCAAGGCCCTAAATAAAGATTGAAGTTTCTCCTGTGACTTCTTAACTATGGACTTGTTCTCATCATTATGTGGGGTTCACATTTATACTACCTGCATTGTCCATGAACCCTCAAGCAACATAACTGGTCCTGGTGTGGTAATAACACTCAGGCATTGGGCAGAAGCAATGGAAACCCTCCTTTGGCCCATCTAGGTTTCATGGAATTCACAGAGATAATGCCCTACTGACGTGCTCAAGGTCCAAAATCATAAAGGAAACGGTTTATTATAAGTGAGTTAGAAGATTTCAAAACAGCAGGGTTAGACTCCTAAGAAGGAATCAAATAGAACTTCTAGGTAGTCTTGAAATTTAAAACTCAGTGGATGACATCATTTATGAAGTATTCTTGCTTGGAATGATTATGTTGAATGCCAAGCTTCCGGACCTTCTGTTTTATAATAAACACCGGAGATAGAGGAAAAAGTTAAACACCATGAGGAAGCAATTAGACAAATTCAGAATGTGGACTTTCTGTAAGACAGTAGGCCTGGACTATTTGATAAATCAATCTCTTAGAGGATAAAAAGGTTGGCGTTATTCTATACTAAACAAGACCAAAGAAACAACAGCCAAATGCAGTGTATGATCCTGGGTTGGGAATAGAATGGGAAAGAACTACAAATGGCATTCTTGGAACATGAAGAATTTTGAACACTGACTATTAGTTATTATGGAATTATTGTTAATTTTCTAAGTGTGATAATGGTAATGTAATTATGAAGGAGAATGTCCTTATCCCTAGGAAATATACGCTTAAGTATTTAGGATGAAGTGTCATAATGACTGCAACCTTTCCCCCAACTTTTTTGAGATATAACTTACAGTAAAGTGTACAGATCTCAAATGTATAGCTCAATGACTTTTTACATATGTAACTACCATGCACATTAAGATGTAGAACATTCCTAGTGCTTTGGAGGGCTCTCCTATGCCTGTCCAGTTCACTGCTAACCCCCAAGATTGATCACTCTTCTCACTTTTATCTCAATTACTTTGGAACTTACTTTCAAATAATATAATAGAAAACGAAATATAGAGAAAGAGAGAAAAAGCAATATGAAAAAATAATTTTAGAATCTGAGAGAATTTGGATGTTAATTGTACCATTCCTTCAGATTTTCTGTTTATTTGAAATTTTTCATAATAGAGTTGGAAAAATTGAAACAACATAGAATAAAGGAAAAGTAGAAAGTTCAAAAGAAACAGTTGTCACTAGGGGGAACAAATGAACATATTGGTATTAACTTGAGGAAGTAGCAAAGTAACACTTTAAATAAAATCCCAATATGTCAAGTTAGTTATAGTAAATTACAGATCAAGTGTTAAAATGCTATATAGAAATTAAAATATTTTAATTTATGGATAAGTCAATGGATGAGATAAAACTAGATTAAACCCAGCCGTAAGGAGAATTAGTAAACTCTGGAAAGCAAAGAGAGAGAGTTATAGAAAATATAAAAGAGAGGTTAAGAGGTATGAAAGATGGAATGAACAGTTTCATTACATGCTTCAAAAGAGATGTAGAAGGTAAGAATAGAAATAAAGGAATAGAGCAAAATTCAAAGAAATAGCTAACATTTATAAATGACATGAATCTAACAATTTAGGAAGCACAAGCTCTAACTTGGGTAAATAATTTGAATCTGTAATACACATAAGAAAATGAAAGAATATTGTTTTAAAAGCACTCAAGGAAAAATTACATATGAAAGAATTACAATTAGATTACCATAAAATGTCTTTATAGCACCTGTAAGAAGTTTGAAGATAATAGAATAATATACCCAAAGTGCTGAGAGATACCCATAGATCTCTCAGCTAAGCCATTAATTTAATTAGGTTAACTATGGACAATGTACAATAAAGCCCTTTCCAGACAAGGTGTTAACTTTCACAGTCTCTGCTTTGAAGTAGCTAACCAAAAAAAGTTTAATTTAGAAAGGAAATTGAACACAGAAGGAAGGAATGAAAAGTAAAAACTAAACCTAAAACTATAAAATTTTTAGAAGAAAACACAGGAGAAAATCTTGCTAACTGGAATTTGGCAAAGATTTCTTAAATATGACATGAAAAGCACAATCTGTAACGAACATATTGATAAATTGGATTTAATCAAAATTTAAAACTCATGCTTTTCAAAAGACAATGCTTAAGAAAATAAAAAGGGAAACCACAGGCCGGGCGCGGTGGCTCACGCCTGTAATCCCAGCACTCTGGGAGGCTGAGACGGGTGGATCGTTTGAGCTCAGGAGTTCGAGACCAACCTGAGCAAGAGCGAGACCCCGTCTCTACTAAACATAGAAAGAAATTATACGGACAGCTAAAAAAATATATATAGAAAAATTAGCTGGGCATGGTGGCGCATGCCTGTAGTCCCAGCTACTCGGGAGGCTGAGGCAGGAGGATCCCTTGAGCCCAGGAGTTTGAGGTTGCTGTGAGTGAGGCTGACGCCATGGCACTCTAGCCCGGGCAACAGAGTGAGACTCTGTCTCAAAAAAAAAAAAAGAGAGAGAAACCACAAATTGATAGAAAAATCTTTGCAAAGCATATATCTGATCAGGGTATGAATAAATAAAGAACTCTCAAAACCCAATAATAAGAAAACATCTCAAAAAAAGGACAAAAGATTTGAACAGACACTTCACCAAAGAAGATATATGGATGATAAATAAATACATGAGAATATGCTCAACATCATTAACCATTAGGAAAGTGCAAATTAAAGGTATAAGATACCATTGCATGCCTCCTAGAATGGCTAAAATTAAAGAGTGGCCATATGAAGTGTTGGTGAGGATGTGAAGGAACTAAAATTTCCATACACTGCTAGTGGGAATGTATAACGTACATTCCAAAGTACAACCACTTTGGAATACAATTTGGCAGTTTTATTTAATGAATCCCTTTCAAAATCCCAACAGCCTTTTCTGCAGAAATGGAAAAATCCATTCTAAAAGTCATGCGGAATCTCAGGGGACACCAAATAAGCCAAAAATAGTCTCAAAAAAGAGCAAAGTTGGAAGCCTCACACTTCCTGATTTCAAAACTTATTACAAAGTTACAGTAATCAAAACAAAGTGGCACTGGCATACAGACAAATGGAATAGAGTAGAGAGTCCAGAGATAAGTCTTCACATATATGGTCAAATGATCTTTGACAAGAGTACCAAGACCACTCCACTGGGGAAGAAATCTCTTTAACAAATGGTGTTGGAAAATGAAATATCTATATGCAAAAGAAGGAATTGGGACCCTTACCTTGTACCTCTGTACAAAAACTAACTCAAATATCCATATATAAAAGAAGGAATTGGGACCCTTACCTTGTACCATGTACAAAAACTAACTCAATGGATCAAAAACTTAACCATAAGAGCTAAAACTGTAAAACTTTTAAGAAAAAAATGGGAAAAGCTTCATGACATTGGATTTGGCAATGATTTCTTGGCTGTGACACTACAAGGACAGGCAACACAAAAACAGGCAAATTGGACTATAGGAAAGTTAAAAAATTCCATCAAAGGATTTAATCAACAGAGTAAAACAGCAACCTGGAATGGGAGAAATATTTGCAAATTATATATCTGATACGTGGTTAATGTCCATAATATATAAAGAACTCCTACAATTCAACAGCAACAACAAAACAACCCAGTTAAAAATGGGCTTGAATAGACATTTCTTTAAAGAAGATATCCAAATGGCCAAAAATTACATGAAAGGATGCTCAACATTACTAATCATTAGGAACATACAGATCAAAACCATGATGAGATACCACCTCACACCCATTATGATGGCTACTATCAAACAAGCAAATAGAAAATAACATAAGTTGGCAAAGATGTGGAGAAATTGGACCCCTTGTGCACTGTTGGTGAAAATGTAAAATGGTACAACTGCTATGGAAACCAGTTTCTCAAAAACTAAAAATTACCATATGCTCCAGCAATTCTACTTCTGGGTATATACCCAAAATAACTGAAAGCAGGATCTCGAAGAGATGTTTTTGTACAACCATGTTCATAGCAGCATTATTCGTAATAGCCAAAAGGTGGAAGCAACCCAAGTGTCCATTGATGGATGAATGGATAAACAAAATGTAGTATATATGTATAATACAATGGAATATTATTCAGCCTTAAAACAGAAGGACATCCTGACACATGCTACAACATGGATAAATCTTGACATTATGCTAAGCGAATTGTGCCCATCATAAAAAGAAATACTGTATGATTCCACTTATATGAGGTACTTAAAGTAGTCAGATTCATAGAGACAGAAAGTAGAATGGTGGTTGCCAGGAGCTGGGGGACGGGAGTTGTATAATGGGTGTAGAGTTGCAGTTTTGCAAAATTAAAAGAGTTCTGGAGATTAGTTATACAACAATGTGAGTGTACTTAACACTACTGAACTGTGCACTTAAAACTAGTTAAGATGGTATGCTTTATATCATGTATATTTTTATTACCGTTTTTGTTTTTGGTTTAGTTTGTTTTTTTTTTTTGTGAGACAGAGTCTCACTCTGTTGCCCAGGCTAGAGTGAGTGCCGTGGCGTCAGCCTAGCTCACAGCAACCTCAAACTCCTGAGCTCAAGGGATCCTCCTGTCTCAGCCTCCCGAGTAGCTGGGACTACAGGCATGCGCCACCATGCCCGGCTAATTTTTTCTATATATATTTTTAGCTGTCCATATCATTTCTTTCTATTTTTAGTAGAGATGGGGTCTCGCTCTTGCTCAGGCTGGTCTCGAACTCCTGAGCTCAAACCATCCGCCCACCTCGGCCTCCCAGAGTGCTAGGATTACAGGCGTGAGCTACCGCGCCCGGCCTTTATTACCGTTTTTAAAAAACAGCATGGTAGTTATGTAAAAAGTTAAACATACACTTATCATATGACCCAGCCATTCTACTCCTAGGTATTTGTGTAACCAAAAGAAAAGCAAGCATATGTCCATACAAAGAATTGTACATAAATGTTCTTGGTTGCTTTATTTGTAATAGTCCAAAACTGAAAATAACAAAATGTCCATCAGCAGGTGAGTCGTTAAACAAATTATTGTATGTCCATAAAATGGAATACTACTCAGTAGAAAGGAATGAATTACTGATGTGCACAACACAGATGAATCTCAGAATAATTACTCTGAGTGAAAGAAGCCAGACGAAAAGGAATACATGCTTATATAATTCCATTTATATAAAATTCTGGAAAACACAAACTTTTCTATAGTGACAGCAGATCAGTATTTGGGCACAGGACTGGGGCAGGAGGGAGGCATTATATAGGAACACAAGGAAACTTTCAGAAAGGATGAGTATGTTCATTATCATGGATATGGTGATGGTTACATGAGTGTATATATCATCTCAAAATATTATCAAATTGTGTACTCTGGCCAAGTGTGGTGGCTCATGCCTGTAATCCCAACATTTTGGGAGGTCAAGGTGTGAGGATCTTTTGAGACCAGGAGTTTGAGACCAGCCTGGGCAATACAGCAAGAACCCATTTCTACAAAAAATTAGCTGAGCATGGTGGCGTGTGCCTGTGGGAGGCTGAGGTGGGAGAATCGCTTGAGCTCAGGAGTTAGAAGTTATAGCAAGCTATAATCGTGCCTCTCTAGCCTGGGCAACAAAGCAAGACCCTTTCTCTAAAAAAAAAAAAAAAAAAAACACACATTAAACACTTAAAATTTTTACTACATTTTAAATAACAAGAGGAATCTCCACAAACATAGTCCATGTTCTTTGAGCTTAATGCAATTAAAGTAGAAATTAATAATAGAAATCACGTTTTTAGAAATTTAAAGATACTTCTATAAGTCATGAGTCAGAAAAAATTCTAATGGAAATTAGAAAATATTTTTATATTTCATGAAAATATTACACATCAAAACTTGTAGGGCTGGTTTGAGTGTAGCGGTATTTACAGCTAATTGATAACAACCAGTTACAGATTCCTTTGTTCCTTCTCCACTCCCACTGCTTCACTTGACTAGCCTTTAAAAAAAAAACAAAAACTGGAGAATACATTTGAAGCAGTTCTTAAATAAAATTTATAACTGTAAAAAGCTTATATATTACAAAATAAAAACAAAAAATCAGTGTACGTGCCGTAAGTAAAAAAATGTACAAAAGCATAGTTAAAAGAGAACAAAAAGAAACAGAGCAAAAATAAATGAAATAGAAAACAAAGTTACAGTAGAGATAATCAGCAAAATAAAGGATGAATATTTGAAAAGACTATTAAAACTGGCAAGAATGAACTAGAAATAAAACGAAGAGAGAAGTAATGTTAGTAATCGTAAAGATGCTTTAACCACTGTATAGAGTTTTTAAATTGAGTACAATGAAGAAGTTTAAGTAAAAAATTAGGAAACATAAATAAGATGGTTTATTGACCATTAATGTATGTTTCCAAAATGAATCAAAAAGAAATAGAAAATTCAAATAGGCCTTGTAGGGGACAAAGAACTCTTCCTCTACCCTCTTAATTTCTATGGCTGGGGCCCTAGAAATTAAACTGACAAATAACATTAACATGAGAAAAGGCATACAGGTTTTTTCTGATGTTAATATTTTTTAAGTGTACATGAGGTTTTCAGATAAAAGAAATGAAGGCCCGATAAGTGGATAGGCCTGAGAGAGATTATGTACCTTTTCAACAAAGAATGATAAATTGTGCAACTGTGAAAAGAAAGGAAAAGGGCAGAGTTTCCAGGTGTAATAAATTGTGGGAAGATTACTATATGGGAAAATCTAATGGAAGATAAAGATTATTTTAGTAAGGTTTGTCTGCAGATTCCTCTCAGTGTCATCTCTTCATGTTCTTTGTGACTATAAAACTTTGTGTTCTTCTAGGAGCAGGGATTTATGGCAGGCCTCATCTCTCAGACGTTTTCCTTTAAATCAGATAAAGGAAGCTCTGGGAAGTCTTCTTTCTGCATCTGTTGATTCTCATTGTCTTTAGATAAAAATGATCACTATACCAAAAGTTGCATATTTGGGGGTAACATTCTGATCCCATTCAGCCTATGACCACTAAAAAAATAAAACGATCCACACTACACAATCTACACACAATCATGCTTCATTTTATAGTCAAATTCTACAAAACATTGAAGAAATGTAGAATCCTAGTCATATACAAATTGTACTGTTTCATGGAAGAGTAACAGAGCATTTCCTAACTCAGTTCAGGACATGTGTATATCTTGGTTCTAAAAGCAGACAAAGATCATTTAATAAAGGAAAAATAAAGGTTAGTTTCACTTGTGAACATACTTGTAAAAACCTAGTAAAATATTGCCAAACTGACAGTAATGTGTATACTTTAAAGGTATAATGATTATCCCAGGAATGCCACAGTGATTTTTAAAAATCCATGCAGTTCATATTAGCAGATTAAAGGAGAAACACTTTATGAACTTTTCTAGATACAGTAAGCAAAAGATACTTGACAGCATTCAACACACTTTTGTGATTAGGAAAAAAAAACTCTTTGGTGATAAAGGATATCTACCAAATATGTCTAAGAAGCATTCTACTTAATGATGCATTCTCATTAAAATTGGAAACAAGCAAGACAAAGATACCTATTACTGCCACTTTTGTTCAACATGGTATTGAATATGTTAGCCAATGCAGCAGAAGAGGTCAAAGATACATATATGTATATGTGTGTAATTAAATACGAAATGTCTGATTTCAAATCTAAAGTGTAGTTTATTATGTCTACAGCAAGAAGCAGTATAATCAATCAAAGTATGTGCCTAAACTGTCAACACAGTTTTGCCATCTTAACGGTGGTTTGTTTATGCCAGCAACGAAGAAGCCTGGAGAGCAAGTGGCTATGAAATTGCAAAAGGTGTTTTCCACAACTTGTTGAGAATTGAATATTTTTCCTTGCAAGAAGTGGTTCAAAGCCTGGAAGAAGTGGTAGTCAGTTGGTGCAAGGTCTGGTGAACACAGCGGATAACAGGGAGTTTCCAAGTCCAGCTTCTATAATTTGAACAGCATTGTTGGTGTGACATGTGGTCAGCGTTGTCTTGCAGAGGGATTGGCCTGTCTCCATTTACCAATCTTGGCTGCTTAATCACAAGCATCCTTGTCATTTCATCCAGTTGGTTGCAGTAGACATCCACTGTATTGGATTGACCAGGTTTCATGAAGCTGTAGTGGATAATACCGGCACTGGACCACCAGACACAATTAGCTTTTTCTGATGAATATTCAGTTTTGGACTGTGTTTCTGCACCTACTCTTTATCCACCCATTGTGCCAAGCACTTGTGATTGTCAAAAAGAATCCATTTTTTATCATACGTCACAATACGGTATAGAAATGGTTCACCTTTATGTTGTGACAGCAATGAAAGGCAAACTACCAGACGATTTCTCTGCTGATACTCATTTAATTCTTGTGGAACCCATCTATCCGGCTTCTTTACCTTGCTGATTTGTTTCAAATGTCCAATGTTGTTGGATTAGTAACGTCAAACCTTGCTGCTAATTCACACATAGGTTGAGATGGCTTTGCTTCCACTACAGTTTTCAGCTTATCATTATCCACCTTGGTCTCAGGTCACCCACATGGTTCATTTTCAAGATTAAAATCACCAGAATGGAACTTTTCAAACCATCAATGTACTGTGCATTTATTAGCTACATCCTTCCCACTTTGTTGATATTTTGAGCTATCTGCTCTGCATTGGTTCCCTGACAGAACTAACGTGATTTTTTAAAAAAATGTTGACAAGAAGGCAGGACGTGGTGGCTCACACCTGTAAATCCTAGCACTCTGGGAGGTGAAGGTGGGAGGTTTACTTGAGCTCAGGAGTTCGAGACCAGCCTGAGCAAGAGTGAGACCCCCATCTCTACTGAAAATAGAAAAATTAGCTGGGCATCATGACGCACATCTGTAGTCCCAGCTACTCAGGAGGCTGAGGCAAGAGGATTGCTTGAGCCCAGTAGTTTGAGGTGCAGTGAGCTATAATGACACCATTGCACTCTACCCAGGGCAATAGAGGGAGTCTGTCTCAAAAAAAAAAAAAAAGGGCCGGGCGCGGTGGCTCACGCCTGTAATCCTAGCACTCTGGGAGGCCGAGGTGGGCGGATCGTTTGAGCTCAGGAGTTCGAGACCAGCCTGAGCAAGAGCGAGACCCCATCTCTACTAAAAATAGAAAGAAATTATATGGACAGCTAAAAATATATATAGAAAAAATTAGCCGGGCATGGTGGCGCATGCCTGTAGTCCCAGCTACTCGGGAGGCTGAGACAGGAGGATCGCTTGAGCTCAGGAGTTTGAGGTTGCTGTGAGCTAGGCTGACGCCACGGCACTCACTCTAGCCTGGGCAACAGAGAGAGACTCTGTCTCAAAAAAAAAAAAAAAAAAAAAGTTGATAAAAAGATGTGTAAGACCTTTGTGAAGAAAATTGTACAACGGTTTTGAAAGACATTTAAAAAAATAAATGAATAAGAAGTTACTTTATTCCTCATAATTTTCCTGTATACATTTTCCCCCAAATCTATAAATTCTGTGCAGTTCCTATGAAAATTCTAAGAGGGTCTTGTCCCATCTTTCCCACCCCATCTGACAAGCTGATTCTAAAATTTATGTGGAAGAACAAAAGTACTATCACTAGAGGCCTTTTCTGGGGATTGGCCTATTTTACTTGAAGTTCATGTTACTCTTTACTCTGTTAAAATTCAAGTAAAATACATATAAAACTTCCTTATTAGTGCTGCAGCAATTATTTCACAGTGGTTTTGAAGATATTTATTTCTTCTTAATTTTCAAAATTTCTAACAAATGTACTTATAACTTCAAAAATATAATTTTAAAAAACAATCCAGGGATGTTGTGAGATGTTTTATATCAAAATAAGTGTTTACTCATTATTTCTAATACTGAAAAATTAAAAGCAATTTAGTATTCCTTGGTACAGAACTACTTAAATATGACTTTCCAGATCCTGGAATATATACAGTGGTTAAAAAGAATAAAGTGTGTGTGCTTTGAGAAACCCATTGATTATGGTTATCTGAAGAATAGGGACATTGCTTAAGACAACAGAAAGAGACTAATCTTTTCCCTTATACTTACTACCCTTCTTTCACATAATGTCAAGCTATTTTTTTATGGTTGTTTAGGGTGATGGTATCTTTACTTATTTATTATTGTTTAGAGTGATTATATCTGATTTATTTAGCTCTTCCTTCATGGATAATTAGGTAATGCTACAATATGCATTTAAATACATACATCCTTAAACACTGTGGCAATATTTTTTTAAGTAAATACCTAGAAATAATTATTGGGTCATAGATTATGCACACTTAAAACTCTGTAGGCCAGGCACAGTGGCACCTGCCTGTAGTTCCAGCTACTTGGGAGGCCAAGGTAGGAAGATCTCTTGAGCCCATGAGTTCAAAACCAGCCTGGGCAGCCTAGCAAGACCCTGTCTCAAATAAATAAATAAAGTGAAACTTTGTAATACCTTAATATCAGAAAAAATTTGATTTTCAACAGTGTATGAGGCTTCCTTTTCCCACAAGACCCTGGGTAACATTTAATGTTAACAAATTTTGAAAAGTAGTACCAATCTAAGAAAATTTAAAGTATATTAGGCTTGAGATACTCACATTCTTGTGTATTTTTTAATATATTAATATATGACAAAAAAAAAATTAACCAGAAAGTATTAGCCCCACCTGATTACCCTAAAAGGTGGCTTGTCCTAAGCCTGCCTGCTTAGGCCCATTATTCAAAGGACAGAATTGCCTTAAAAAAAAAAAAAAGATTTATTGAGATATAATTTAAATACCATACAATTCATCCATTTAAAGTGTAAAATGATTTTTGTATATTCACAGAGCTATGCAACCAGCGCCACAATCAATTTTAAAACATTTTTTTCACCCCAAAAAGAAATGCTGTGCTCATTAGCAGTCACGTCCCATGTCTCCCATTCCTCTTAGCCCTAGGCAACCACTCATGTACTTTCTATCTCCTTAGATTGCCTATTCTGGACATTTCATATAAATGGAATCATATGTGTTCTTTTGTGGCTGGCTTTTTTTACTTAGCATAAGGTTCCCAGGGTTCATCCATGTTGTACCGTGTGTCAGTCTTTCATGCCTTCTTACTCCTGAATAATATTCTATTGGATGTATATACCACATTTTATTTATATATTTATCACTTGATGGACATTTGTGTTGTTTCCATCTTTTGGCTATTATGAACAATGCTGCTATGAACATTTGTGTACAAGTTTTTATGTGAACATATGTTTTCATTTTTCTGTAGTATATGCCTGTAGTAACCTTTTGAGGTACTGGCAGAATGTTTTTTTTACTTTCTTACCAGGATGAGGGTTCTGTTTTTTCCATGTCCTCACCAACATTTGTTTATTATTTGTCTTTTTGATTATTGCCATCCTAGTGGGTATGAAGGGGTATCTCATTTTGATTTTTAATTTCATTTCCCTGATAGCTAATGATGTCGAGCATCTTTTTATGTGGTTACTAGCTTCTGTATATCTTTTTGGAGAAAGAATTTGCTTTTATAAATAGTTTTACATGCCATTCATAGACATAATACCAATGTTCTGAGACAAGAAAAATCATAAAGGCTTTTGAACAATGCTTTAATAATAGAAATTGGACAGAAAAGAAAAAGCAGCCAGGATTATTTCATCTAGAGATGGAAAAAAGTTCAAGTTCTCTAAGGACCTATGTCACAATAGGAGAAAGAGAAGTGGAGAGAACAGAAATAAAACTGAATGCTCTAGGGACCAAAAAAGGAATAGGTAAGTCTATTTTTACCCTCTAAAGTAGAAAGGAAAAATAAGGTAGACTAAATGCAAAATGTAACAGATGTTGGCGAGAATGTGGAGAAAAGCAAACACTTATACACTATTGGTTGGAATGTAAATTAGTACAACCTCTATGGAAAACGGTATGAAATAGTATGGAGATTTCTCAGCTAAAAATAGAACTACCATTTGATCCAGCAATCCCACTACTGGGTATGTACCCAAAAGAAGAGAAATCATTAATCAAAAAGATACCTGCGCTCCTGTGTTTATCGCAGCACTGTTCATAATAGCAAAAATACGGAACCAAACTAAGTGTCCATCAATGGATGATTGGATAAAGAAAATGTGTTGTATATATATACCATGGAATAGTAGTTATAAAGAGAATGAAATCTTGTCTTTCGCAGCAACATGGATGGAACTAGAGGCCATTATCTTCAGTGAAATAACTCAGAAACTCTACCTGTTCTCACTTACAAGTAGGAGCTAAATAATGTGTACACAAAGAAATAGGCAGTAGAGACTCGGAAAGGAGGGAGGAGGGAGAGAAGGTAGAGGGATGAGAAATTACCTAATGGGTACAATGTACACTATTCAGGTGATGGTTACCATCCTTCACCACTATACAGTATACCCATGTAACAAATCTGTACTCGTACCCCCTAAATCTATTTAAAAAAATAAGGTAGGCTAAATGAAAGGATTGCAATATCAGGAAATATGATAGTCGGTAGCCCCAAGAAATGGTCTTTTACATCACTAAATGGAAACCATGCTTATAAGTTGTATATAGTCTTGTAAAGAAAATTGCCTATTTTAGGTATTTCAAAATTAATCACTTAGTATTTAGAAAAGATTGTTCATAAGTTTGTTTTAGTTTTTTATTTAGAAAATTTTAAATATCTGTATGGGAAAGTATAAAGGACAGTGTATTAAACAGCTGTGTTTAGTCACCTACAATGAACAAATGGTAATTTTTTGTTATATTTTCTACACCATATATATTTTCTATGTATATATTTGTTATATATTACACACACACACATACAAGTTTAGTTTCCCCTACCAGTCCTTTTTCCCTGCTGAGCACCTACCATCCCACCCTAGCCCCCAAAAAGCAGCCACTATAATAAATGTAGGGTACATTCAATCATATTTTTATATTTTACTACATGTGTACTTATCCATAAGCCAGCATTTTTGTTTTCTAATTTTTAAAGTGGTATGATAACTATATGTATGTAATGTTCAACATCTTGTCCATTTTATTCAAAATTATAATTTCAAAGTATACATATTTATATGTTAATACAAATAAATCTAGTTCATGCAATTGAACTATTATTGAGTATTCCAATTTCTGACTATGCCACAATTTATCTACTCCACTGATGGACATCTAAGTTATGTTCAATATTTTTGTTACTACAATCAATGTTGAGATAGGAACATCCTTGTACAGGACTCTTTTGTACACATGTGACAGGATATTTCTAAGTTACAATCCTGAAAGTGGAATTTCTATGGCTTGGAGTATGCATAGTTGGTTCAACAGTTATAAAAGAACTGGGGTCTAAAAAGATAGCTGAAACTACTAAATTAATTTTAGCATCTGTGGGATGATTTTAGCTCTGTGAGAGGAGCTTATTTATTTTGGTTTACTCAGTGTCTAGAGTAATGTCTAACACTCAGTAGATGTTCTGTAAGTATTGTTGAAAGAATGAGTCTTTGGGTTTACTCTAGCCTGGGATTTGTAAACAAATATCTTTTGATTGGTATTAATCCTGATTATATGTAAGATAAAGGAAGAACAAAGGGAAAAGATAGGGCAGTAATAGATACTTCAAAATCATGCCCTAGCTGTGCTGTAATTAAGCAAGAAATGTTTGCAGAATTGAAGGGTTAAGAAAAAGTTATGTTCTTGTTTTAGCCAATTTAGGAAAAAACTACGACCAAATGTTAGCTCAAGTGATGAAAGAAGGTGATACATTCAGTTTCTTTGTAGATAGGAAGAATAATACCTTTTGCATAGTGGTACATTTTGTAAAAACACATAGTCTTAATTTTATCCTTATAAGCCACTTTGTGAGGTAGAGTACTGTAGAGAACACCATTAGCTCATGTTGGTATTTAAATTACTATGCTTAAATTTTAATAAAATAGCTATGGAATCCAGGACATTCTTGACTCTTAATAAATTCTATTCTTGGCCAACAGAAAGGGGCACTGGGCAGGCACATATGTGGGCGGTGGTGCAGCAGGCAGACACATGGCCAGTTCCATGGGGCTGGCGTTGTGCAGGCAGATACTGGTAGTGTGGGGTGGCAGTGGATCCTGGCCACCTCCACAGTGAGCAGTGATGATGACAAACTCTTCATCTATTACTGCAGTGCTGCAGAAAAGAAATCACAAGAAAATGAAGGGAGGATAGGCCACCCTTGGTCTATGGGAATGGCACAATTCTGGCATCCACATTCTCCAAATATGGCAGCTGTTTTGCTTTAACCAATGACAGTAAGCATCTGATTCTTTTCTGTGCAAAATCATGGTAATCTCTTAGTGTCATAATTTTGGGTTTGTGAATTTTTCAGTATTAACTGGAGTGAAATCTTTACCTTTTCTCTCTAATGGGAAGTTGGAAGAAATTTTTCTAGACCTTGGTGAGGAGGTGTTTGGCCCTGATCTTTATAGTCTCTGAGGAGCAGGTCTTGGTGCCTGACAAGTCCAGAGGTGTCTACTCCTTTTTGGTGTTGAAGCTACACAGATGCAGCAGACTTGAACATGGGAACCTGTCTGTGTTGTTAGATGTGGCCGTGAGTCCCGACCATTTTTTCCTCACTGTCTACCAAGATAAGATCTGGTTCAGCTGGGCTGTAGCACCGCACAGAGTGGAGTCCTCCCTCAGGCACACAGAGTTTGTGAGCCCCGTCTTTGTGATATCTGGTTATCCTGAGTTGCTCCTGTCCTCCTCCAGGGACTGTATTCTGAGGCTCTGGGAGTACAGAAGCAGCTGTTGACTACACTGCTGTCACCTGGCCAGTCTGCAAGAGCCAGCAGAGCCTCAGGGCCACAAAAGGTTTACAGCATTCAGGATTGCATTCTGGTGCCAGGAGAACTGCATTGTGCTTCTGTGTGACTGAATTCCCCTACATCTTCCAACTCGATGCCCTCAGACGGTGTTTGGTATACAGACAGCAGCTGTCTTTCCAGCACCGAGTGTGGGATAAGGCTTTCGAGGAGACCCAGGGGCTTGGGCTCTGCAGGACTGTTGGAAAGCCCTGCTGGTGCTCCGCAGGCCTGTGGGCAGCAAGTCACAGTCTGTTTTTGACAGTGCCTTGTCAAAGAAAGTATCTGATATTCTCTATGAGATCAGGGCTATGCTGGATCCTGTGCCAGCACAGATGCCAGCTTCAGTCTCTACAAGGCCACCTTCAACAACATGACCTCCTACATGAAGAAGAAGGAGAAACTGCAGCAGCAGTGGTGGCGGAGTCCTCCACCTGGGCCCAACAGGCAGACCAAGAGTCCAAGGGAGGCGGCCTAGGGTTACTGATCTTCGCAGCTGGTGGTAGCTCTCACAACCTTCAAACAATGAAAGCAATTTTACTTGTTCCCTCCTCATCCTGGCATCTCTCTTTAAGAAGAAAAAGGTGGCAACAGTTAGGTCCCAACCAGCTCACAGTTCAGCAGACAGACGGTCTCCTTGGCTCCTGTGTTGCTGAGCACAGGTTTTTGGTGTCTGTACCCCCATCTGGTTGAAGGGAAGCCATATAGGATGTTGGCTTAACTGAAGAAACTACAGGATAGTAGTGGAAACACCTCGAAGCACTTTTTTTTCCATATTGGAGGCAACATGTTAACCTGCAGCAGTGGCAGTTGTTGTATAGTTCTGCTATACTGTCAATGCCATTCATGCAGAATGCGTCTTCCTCTAAGGGAGATCTGTAGGCAGTCATTTTTGCAGTGGCATGATGGACATTTTCATGTTGCTCCCGCTGTCTGTCCCTCCAATTGTTGCCCTACCCAGCAAAGTAGTCACTCACCACACAGGGTTGTTGAGACCCAAATAGAATTAACTCTTCAGGTCCTCCAAGCTCCAGCCATGTTTCACGTGCTCAGGAGCCCCACACGTGCGGTGAGTGTGGAAACAAATGTCATGGCAAGTAGTTATGCAGTGGACGGTGCTGGCACAGAAGGTGGACTTGTTTCAGGATGTGCGAGTACTTGGGCCTACAGTTTTACAGGGAAATGATTGATGACTTAATGTGTATTTATTACTTTGATTTGATCTTTGTGTACACACTGCAAAGGAGCCAGGGTGTCAGCTGAATTCTAAGCACCGATCAATAACGACAAGCTTTTTGCAACTTTCTGGAAATGTTTAGCACGACATGTAGAACTAGTCTCAAAATATATTGAGCAAAACATTTTGGTGTGTGTACTGTTTGTGACTGAAGTGTTCACTGCTTGATTTGGAAAGGAACGTTCTTTGATGGCTAGGCTTCTAGGTATGTCAGGTAAACTTTTACCCACTTATGTCTAAAATACAGGAACAGCCATGTGTGTTGATAATGACTTTAGTGTGTTTGGTGGGTTTTGCTAGAGACTTAGAAACAAAATCCTTTTGTGCTTCAAATTTTTTACAAGTGCCTTGTTTTTCTTTTAACATTGATATGAAAACAATGCTGTCTATGAAATGCTCAGGCTCACCTGTACTCGGCAACAGGAGTTCCAGAGCAGTGGGGCCATGCCTAGGCCGGTGTCCTCCTGTATGAGGATCCTGACTTTGTTCGTACTGAGGGGGGCATCTGGCACAGGGCATGTTCTCATTAATGATCGGTCTTGAAAGTCTTGGTTTTAGAAGAAACTCAGGTTTGGCCTTGTTGTTGTCTTCACTTAAGATGGATCTGTAAATGATGGCCCACAGGCTGAATACTGCCACCTGCCTGATATTATAAGGCCTATGAGCTAAGAATGGTTTTTACATTTTTAAAATTATTGAAAACAGATCAAAAGAAAAATATTTTATGACGTGTGAAAATCATGAAATTCAAATTTCAGTGTCCATGAATAAACTTTTATTAGGACACAGTAAAAAAAATTCTTTTGCCAGCAATGAAAGAGCTTCTTAACTGTTGCTAGATAAGTTTTTCCCCCTCTTGGAATACTAATGAGATAATTGATTAACTTCAGTTTTTAATTTTAATTTGATTGGGATGCAAGTGCCCATCAATACCTGAGTGGATTAATAAAATGTGGTATATGTATACCACAGAGTTCTACTCAGCCACAAAAAACAATGGTGATCTAGCACCTCTTGTATTATCCTGGATAGAGCTGGAGCCCATTCTACTAAGTGAAGTATCACAAAAGTGGAAAAACAAGCACCACATGTACTAACCATCAAATTGGTATCAACTGATCAACACTTAAGTGCACATATAGTAATAACATTCATTGGGTGTTTGGCAGATGAGAGGGAGGAGGAGGGGATGGGTATATACCCATGTAATGGGTGCAGTGCGCACCGTCTGGGGAAGCTTGAAGCTCTGACTCGGGTGGGGCAAAGGCAACATACGTAACCTAAACATTTGTACCCCCCCCCCCGTAATATGCCAAAATAAAAAAAAATTTTTTAAAAACGATGTGCAAATAATTAAAAAGGACATATCTGTATGACTTAGTATTTCATAGTATTCCATTTTAAAGATGTACTATCATTTATCTTATTGGCTATTGTTAGACATTTCTAGAACATAAAAAGGATAAATGAAATAAAATACAGCAAATTTTAACAATAAAAAAAGAATTTGATTGGGATGGCAGTTTAGCAATAAAGGCATCAACTTTATAAAAGATGTCACCAGTTAAATTCAACCTGACCAGGTGGCATACTAATTCTAAAATTAGAATTTATATTAATTCTAAAATTATTTTTTACCTTATGAAGGGTTTATATTAATATCATAGACATCTCTTCTTTTTACTTTAGTGAGACCATGTTATAAGCAAATCATATCACATTTTTCCGTGAAAACAATATTGTAATTGGTATAACAGTCCTGAAAAAGGACTTGACACCAAGATAAATTATCACAAAATCGGGAAGCTAAATATTTACATTTGTGTTCGAATCTATATGTTGGCATGTATATTTTATGCCAGTTTATATAAGATCTACTGTATCATGAAGTTTACTTAAAGCATATAATAGTCTGTACTGTAAAAAATTTAAGCTGCCAAATTAATATACTAGCTCAAATAATTAAACATATATTAATAACAATTTTGATGGCCACCTGGCTTTTACAATGACTTCTTAAAGTTTTTAAAAAACTTTCTACTATGGAAAATTTTAAACAGATACAAAAGTAGAGTAGTGTAATGAATCCTCATGAACCCATTGGTAACAGATAATTCCCTTTAAAAATTGACATGTGAATGTTTGGACTGTTACATTCTATTTAGGTCTGAATTTTCCTTTGGTAAATAAATATTTAGATGATTCCATTGACTCTAGCTCTTTGTTAAGGTAGAACTTTTTTTAAAAGAAAAATTGTTGCAGCTCTGACAATCAATGATACTTAATTTTGGAGTTTGGAGAACAGGCATAAACCTGGTTTATTTCAAAAGTATTTTTTCCTAGCCTTAAAATATAAGATAACCTCTCCCTTTTTTTATTTTCCTTTTTGAACAGGTAATTTTTTTACGTGGCATATACATCTAGAGAACACCCCTACCTATATACATCCAATTTTCCCTTCACCTTTTAGGTAACTTTTTTAGGGTGTGTGCTGCACACATGCATGAATTTTCTGAGTTTCTTTATGTGGATATAAAAAATACAAATATATATATATTCTTATTTCCCCACTCCTCTCTATATAAGACATCATACTATATATATAATTCTGGATTTGGGTTTTTTTTTTTTTTTTTGAGACAAGAGTCTTGCTTTGTCATCTGCACTAGAGTACAGTGGTGTCATCATAGCTCACTACAACCTCAAACTCCTGGGCTCAAGTGATTGCCCTGCTTCAGCTTCCCAAATATCTGGGACCACAGGTGCGTGCCACCACACCTGGCTAATTTTTTCTATTTTTTGTAGAAACACGGGTCTGAGCTCTTGCTCAGGCTGGTCTCGAATGCCTGGCCTCAAGCAGTCCTCCTATCTTGGCTTCCCAGAATGCTAGGATTACTGGTGTGAGCCACTACACCTGGCCTGTATTTTGTTCCATTTCCATAGATAGAAAACTTAAATATTCATTTTTATAACTATAATTTCATTGTGTAGATGTATTATCGTTTATTTAACCAGTTCTCTAAATGTGGGCATTTAGGTTGTTTCTAATACTGTAGTGAATAACATTGCACATATGTTACTCTAATGTATTGCAGGAATATCTATGAGATAAATTCCCAGAAGTAAGCTTGACCAAAGAAAAATCTACATTTATGATTTTGATAGGTACTTTCAAATTTTGCTTCATAGGTCTTAATTATGAGATGGCTGTTTACCCATAGTTTCATCAGCAGAATATGTTGTCAAATTTTGGAGTTTTGCCAATCTGATAAATGAAAAATGTCTTGGCAAGAGTAGGCATGCTTTGCTGAGTGAGGTTGAACACCTTTTCAAAGGTGGGAAGGCTACTTCTATTTCTATTCCTGTGAACCGTCTTTCCTTTGCTCATTCTCTTGGGTTGTTCAGGTCTTGATCTCAATTTTTCAGAAGGTTTTTGTGAATCAGGAAGATAATATACCTGTTAAATGGATTGTAAATATATTTTTCAGTTTGCATTTGTCTTTTGACTTGTTTTGCTCGCCAAAATTTTTTTAGTTTTATGTAGCTGAATTTAGTATTTTTTTCTTTTATGACTTTCAGATTTCTCATCCTAGTTATAAAGGCGTTGGCCATGTTTTCTAGTTCTTTTCTGGTTTGTTCTGTCCTTCCTTCCTTTCAACATTTAAATCTTTGATGCATTTAGAATTTATCCTGGTATATATCCTGGTATCGGTCAAACTTTCTAGATTGGTTTCAGTTGTCCCAATGTCAATTATTAAAAGTTCATCTTTACCCTATTTCAGATGCTGCCTTTATCTTACTCACATTTATTTTATGTGTTGAGGTCTGTTTTGGTTTTTCTGTCTTGTTCCATTGGTCTCTTCATCTATTTCATAGGTATTGTCACGAAGGAGCAAATAATGAAAAAATTAAGCCTACAAAAGTGGAATGAAAAAGGACTGACTGATGACTTGCCTCGGTAATAGAGTAGAAAACCAAGGTTTTGCCTGCTGATGAAATACACATACAACTTGGAATCAGCATATGCAAAGCATGAGGGAGGATAGCTGTATTTGAAGTGCATTACTCTGGAGTGCATGAGGGAAATTGCCGAAGAGGCTGAGGCTGAAGGGTAGATAGTCCCAGATCATTGATGGCCTTTTATGCTACCTTATGAAATTTTAACTTTGTCCTATAAATAATGGGAAAAATTTTAGCAGACTAGTGAATTGTAAGATTATATTTTAGATGGGTTCAATGCTGAGTTCAATGGACTCGGTAGTCTATACATGGATCTCAGGTTACATGAATCCTCTGAAATTTTTAGAGAGAACATCTGAGACTTTCATTAGATTCTCAAAAGAAATCTTTCATGCATGCATACATAAAAGTTGATACCTTCTGGCCGGGCACGGTGGCTCACGCCCGTAATCCTAATACTCTGGGAGGCCAAGGCGGGAGGATCACTCAAGGTCAGGAGTTCGAGACCAGCCTGAGCAAGAGCGAGACCCTATCTCTACTAAAAATAGAAAGAAATGATCTGGACAGCTAAAAATATATAGAAAAAATTACCCGGGCATGGTGGCACATGCCTGTAGTCCCAGCTACTCGGGAGGCGGAGGCAGGAGGATCACTTGAGCCCAGGAGTTTGAGGTTGCTGTGAGCTAGGCTGATGCCACGGCACTCTAGCCCGGGCAACAGAGTGAGACTCTGTCTCAAAAAAAAAAAAAAAAAAAAAATTGATACCTTCTTTAGAAAGATTTCTATGGCAACATGGGCTAGCTTAGATTGGATGGGGTTTAAAACTAAAGGTTGGGTCACCAATCAGGGAATTTGGGCATTAATGTAGGCAGAAGATGAGTGTGGTAGAGGGAAAAATGAGCTTTCCCTCCAGCTTATTATTTCTTGGAAGGCATAGCCAGTTTTCATTGTTCCCAATAGTTATGTTCTGTAAATTCACTACAAACACTGAATTAGTGGATACTGAACCATTGCCCCTCAGGGAAATACAGGGTTATTGTTATATAATGAGTCAAAGATGGACTTTGTATATTGACCCCTAGGCTGTTTATTTCTTCACAGCAGACTGGGACCTGTTAGCTTAAAAGTGTGCTTGCATCAAACTAAATTTTGCATATCTAATTGTTTTCAACATACTCCCGATAAGCAGTTTTTTAGACACCGAGAGCCTGCCTACTTTACAAACCCCACAAAACTGCTTTGCACTCAACATCTGCTAGCCATAACTAAGATCAACTCCCAGGGCTATAAAGACCCCAAGATGCTGTTGCCCTTTGGAGCGCTTTGATCCAGAGACTCCCTGCTGGGCTGTTGAGCAGTGTCACCTAGATATATAAGCTCCCTCTCCTATGCCAGTCTCCCATGAGAGCCCCCATACACTCCTGTTCTGGGTAGTGGCCCCTCTGCGGCAGGCTTGCACTGTCTGGGACTTCCCCTGAATGCAAAGCTGTCAAAATACCACCCAGTAAAGCTCATGCATGCTACTGCCACCTTGTGGTTATATCTTTTTCCTTGCTCAGACCCCAAATCTCTCCAACTCAAAATGCAGTTAGGTAAGTAGGTTCCTGCTAGCCTTTGGTCATATTTTTGTCAGTTGATTAATACATAATCTTGTTTTATGTGTGTTTCTGTTTAAAAATACCTTATTTAGTATATCTTGTTGATTCGACTATAACTCATGCCCGAAGGAAGCTTACCTAGCTTAATTCTGCCAGCCCCATTTCAGCCTTCATGCACTTAATAGTACTAAACAGCATTTCAGCACTAAGCTTAGGGGCAATTTTAAACAGCAGAATCACTAACAAAAAGCACAAAAGTGCAAAAAACGTGGCACCAAATAGGCTGTACACAAGACACTTGTTTGTAGTATGAAAATTGAAATAAGGCAGAACGTCACTTTGTTCAACCTCAGCTGGAAAGATGCATACTTAGGTGATTCAGATTTTTCACTGTTCCACGCTTGTCTAGGAAAGCACTGCAGAGTGTTGACTTCTGAGTTACAAGTAAATTTTAGCAAGTAGACAGATTAGCAAATGCAGACCCCATGAATAATAAGGATCAACCATACCAATCCAGTCTCCTCTTGAATTGTAAACTCACTGCCTAATGACAAATTTTCCTTGTAGGATAGTTTTATGATTATATTGCTACAATCTGCCTCTTGTTATTTCTAGTCATAGGTCCTGATTAGGCTTTCTGGACTGTTCCCCCTTCAATATACTACTTAAATTCACCTGTCTTACTCCTACCTTTACTGCATTTTTCCCCTCTAGCAGAAAAATTCCCAGTTTCTTTGGAAACTTTTGGTTTGTGAGGCACTTTAGTGATTTAAATGAATGGAATGTTTAATATTATTGTTACAAACTAACACATCTTCTCCTTCTGTGTTACACCTCCCCCCCCTCCATAAAAACTGCATCCCCTGTACACTCACTGGCACACTTTAGTCCACATCTTCAGTTACAAATTCTCCAAATTTTTCTTGGCGGGGGGTGAGGTGAGTCAAGGAAAAGATTAGGGATAGCGATAACTTTAAATACACAGAAAATTCTTATCTTTCTTTCCTTTACCCCTTCCCCTCCTCTCCCAGTGCCATCTCTGCTTCTCCCTATGTTAGCTTCATTCTGTAACAGATTTTTTCAGTGTAGTGGGGAAGATAGCCACCAAGGGCTCCAGATTTATATCCTCTTGGCATGCTGTAACTACAGTAGAAACAATGTCTGTGTATCATTTTAGGGAAGAATTCAAGCACTGTCTGGGTCATATATCTAGCCCTGTACCAGTCACTATTGCCAGAGCTATGGGGAACTAATTAGCCAGTTTATGTCATCAATGGCTAGAAAAGTATCAACCCTTGATTGTTAGCTTCTCTAGTACCGTGTGGATTTCTAGAGAAGGGCAGGTTCCCAGAGGAAATAGGGGCACTAGGCAACTAAACAACAAATATCAATTATACTTATGAAGATCAGTATTTTCTTCCTGCTATATTTAGGGCCGGTAAGGTTTCTCTTAAGCATCATCAGTGTGATTGAAGGATTACATAGTTTTCAGCTTTGAACAATGTTGGATCAAAATTGATTCTGCTTTTAATATCAACATCTGTTATTTTTCAGTAGTGGATACATTATATTAATGGGTGTATTATAGTGGGTACTGTTATATTTTCTGTTCTTTTTTATATGTTTAAAATATTTTGTAATTTTAATAAAAGATCAAAAATCAATTTTATTTAAGTTGATGAATAATAATACTTAAGTTATAATTTCCTTTTAATATTAAGTTAGCTGTAGAAATGATATTGTATCTGACTTATAGCACATACGACATTTTAAAGGTGCTATATCATAAAAGTAAGTCATTGAGGTTTTTTTTAAATGATGTGGAAAAAAAATCTGCTCACTTTGCCTCCTGTCAATATGTTTATGTTACCATAGGTACCTGCAAGGTGTGGAGTTACAGTCCGAGACAGTCTAAAGAAAGCACTGATGATGAGAGGTCTAATCCCAGAGTGCTGTGCTGTTTACAGAATTCAGGATGGGTATGGTTTGTATGTGATGTAAAATTTTGTTTAAAAAGAAAAAAAAATCAGACATTAAACTTTGAGGTTTTCTCTGGGATCTTTACCTAAGCCTAGGGAATTAAAGTCAACTTTAGAAAAAAATATTAAATTAATATTAAGTTAGCCTGAAGAAATCTTGTAGGCCCTTTGAGGAGTTAAATTAGATAATTTTGTGTGACTGTAGTGTTTGTAACTCTGACCAAATGACTTTATTTGAAGTTGGAGATTCTTACCATTTTTGAACCATCCTTTTAGATTATGATTTATTTGGATAATGGGCCCTTACCCACTCTCCCATTTTTAATACAAGTTCATAGCTTAGCAAAAGATTATCAAAATTAACATTTTATATTGACCTACTTTTCTTTCAGAAAGTGTCTAACATTGTTCCAAGACCCCCAAATTTTGAATCTTGTTTAAAAAAATCCTTTTTGGGGCATGTTGTCCCTTGAGTACTCTTTTTCTTTGAATGGATAGATAAGTCCGTACCTGTGATTTTTTTTTTTTTTTTTTTTTTTTTTTTCCTTTTTTGGACCCCAGGAACAATCCATTTTCTGCTGTTATAGGTCTTTTCTGGAGCTGACTTGAAGAAAAGAGTACATCTCTTTACCCTGCTGTTTGTCCAAGAGTGATACATTTATTTGGGGTAAACTTAAAAATTAATTTATTGCCATTTAAATTTCTAACGATGGAAAACTAGGGAGCCAAACCTCCCTCACTATTACTAGCCTCTCAATAACCAATTTTCATATCTTCAGCATGAGGTGTATAAAAATTTTTAGGGATGATAACCAAGAAAGGCTTGTGTCTGCATTTTTCAGAGAGAAGAAACCAATTGGCTGGGACACTGATATTTCCTGGCTTACCGGAGAAGAATTGCATGTAGAAGTGTTGGAAAATGTTCCACTTACAACGCATAACTTTGTACGTATCTTTTTATTTTTTGAAATGTCAAAAATGTTCAAGTTTTTATGAGTGAATTTTTATTTAAGGATTATGAAAGAAATATGGATTTGGGGATTGATATTTTACCTACATTGCAAATTTGTTCTGTTCTTTAAAAACTTATATTTAAACTGAAGAGTTTTATTTTAGTCATTATAATTTCTTTTTAATTTAAAGAAGCAATGTATTTCTATTATTAAAAGAAAAAATTTTTACAAAAAATTGTGCAAAAGTATTTCAAGTAAAAGTGAAAATACCTTCCCAGAGGCCAACATTTGAATAGATTAATATGCAGTCTTCCAAATTTTTTTCTATATATACAAACGTGTGCTTATGCCTGTAAGCCCAAAATTTTCTCCTTTATCTTTTTTTCTCCCTTCCCTTCATTACTTTCCATTGCTTTTCCTTTCTTAAACCACAATTGGAGTCTTGCTATATGATATTCTTAACTTTTTAAAAAATTCAGCAGGATATCATGGATCTTTCCATGTTAGTACACCTAGCTTTATTTTTATAATGATTACGTTATAATCCATAAGCATAGGGGTTCAGTATATTTTCTATCTCTATTAAAAGACATTTAAGTTTTCTTGTTTTTTAAATCTATTACATACAGGGCTAAGCAGTCTTTCTGCATGTATCTTGACACACTTGTGCACAGGTCTTGAAGGATAGGTTAATGGTGGTGAAATGGCTGGGTATTAAACTCTTCTTGAGACTTCTCCCTTTGTCTGGTTTTTGCATTTGCTAGAACCTAGTGTAAGCTAAGTGTCACCACCATAAGGCCTGGAATATGGGACCTTTCCACCTTAGGGATGAGGATACAGTTCCCAGAATTTGAGAACCTATCTTTAGGTAGGCAGAAGCCAGAATTAGAGTGGTCTCTAAGGCAGGAATACATTTCTTACTTTTGTATATATGTGGTATTTTGACCATAGTTTATTTTTTTCTAGATGGATAGTTATCATTACCCTTTAGGCATCAAGTGTTTTCCCATATGCGTTGGTGATTAGTCCAGCGGAGCTCTTAAAGCAAATGATCGATGAGATGATTTGCTTGGGGGTTTGTGCTTTCGGGGTCCATTAGTGGTGAATAATGAAATCAGGTTTATGCTTCCATAAATAAGATATCTTTTGGACTGGTGTAAGATATACCTAGTATCAATCAACTTTACTGTGTAGCAATTAATTTTATAATGATGAGCTAGGAAGTTCATTACTATTCATTTGTTTAGCATTACTATTTATTTTTTTCATTTTGAGTGGATTTAATTTCAGAGCATGGGAATTTTCACAGTGCAGTTGAAGAACTGCCAGTGAATTTTTATTGAGAGCCTTCCATTTGTCAACACTGTATCTTACCTAGGGATATGACGATGAATAAGACTAACATCATTACTGCCTTAGAGTAGAGAGAGAATTTAAAAAGAAATTTTCATAAGCATTCATAATTACCGTGTATGCGTACAGTTCTTTATGCATACAATTCTGTAGTTGTACAGAAACTTCTAATGTGGCCTTTGAGGAGTCAGGAAGGTTTCCCAAAGGTAGAAATATCTAAACTTAGACCTGATGGATGAGGAAATAAATAGTAAGTAAAGAGTACTCTAGGCCGGGCGTGGTGGCTCACGCCTGTAATCCTAGCACTCTGGGAGGCCGAAGTGGGTGGATCGCTCAAGGTCAGGAGTTCGAGACCAGCCTGAGCACGAGTGAGACCCCGTCTCTACTAAAAATAGAAAGAAATTATCTGGCCAACTAGAATATATATAGAAAAAATTAGCCAGGCATGGTGGTACATGCCTGTAGTCCCAGCTACTCGGGAGGCTGAGGCAGTAGGATCGCTTGACCCCAGGAGTTTGAGGTTGCTGTGAGCTAGGCTGATGCCATGGCACTCACTCTAGCCCGGGCAACAGAGCGAGACTCTGTCTCAAAAAAAAAAAAAAAAAAGGACTCTAGACAGAGGGAACAGCGAGAAACATGTTACCTTTGAAATTTTGAAAGAAGTTCTGAATGATGATACAAGGTTGGAGAGAGGGGTGTTAACCATGTAGCAAGAGTTATGGATGGAATAAGCAGAGTCTAGCCCATGAAAATCCTTGTAAGCCATGTTAAAGATTTGGACTTCTCTCTAAAATAATTATAAATTTAATACTTTTAAGCAAGGTAAGTATGATTAGATTTGTGTTTTAGAATGATTGTTTTGGGTGCCATATACAGACAAGAGTGAAAGCCTGTGTTCTGTTTAGAAAGGAAAAGTATTCCTGTCAGTCCTGGATTTTGCTGTGTATCAAGGAGTGCTGCTTATGCCTCCTGGTTTCATAGAGTCCATTATAAAAGCAATTCCTTCAGTATTTGCCTACATCCTGGGAGTCTTTGAGAACCATGATGGGGGCAGGATAGGGAAAACAAGATTTGAAGCATTTGCCATGTGTCCAGCCCTTCCTCCTTTTCTATAGACACTCAGCATCTTCCTTCCCACAGCCCTACAACTTACAAACTAATGCATGCAAATTGCCTAGCCTATGCCTCCCACTGATTTACCATACATATCTAGATGTGCTCAAATTCCAGATTAAGTGTAAGCTGTGACAGGAAAGATATATTGTCTTGTGCCTATCTTTATTGACAAAGGTATACTTACAGATACCTTACAGGTCCCATAAGATTATAATGGAGCTGAAGAATTCCTATCTTCTAGTGACATCTTGATGATCCTGACCCTGTGGAGGCCTAGGTTAACATGCATGTTTGTGTCTTAGTTTTTAAAAAAAAAGTTTAAAAAGAAAAAAAGAAAAAATTTAAAATTTTAAAAGTAGAAAGAAGCTAATAGAATAAGGATATAAAGAAAGAAGGATTTCTGTACAGCTGTACATGTTGGTGTTTTAAGCTGTTATTATAAAAGAGCCAAAAAGTGAAAAAAAAAACACAAAAAACTTAAAAAGTTTATCAAGTAAAAAATTTGCAGTAAACTAAGGTTAATTTATTATTGAAAAAAAATTTTTTTAATAAATTTAGTGTAGCCTTAGCTGGGTACAGTGGCTCATGCCTATAATCCCAGGATTTTGGGAGGCTGAGGCAGGAGGATCACCTGAGGTCTCTACAAATAATTTAAAAAATTAGCCAGATGCAGTTGTGCATGCCTGTAGTCCCAGCTACTCGGGAAGGTGAGGTGGGAGGATCATTACAGCCCAGGAGTTCAAGGCTGCAGTGGGCTATGATCATGCACTCCAGCCTGGGTGACAGAGGAAGACCCTGCCCTTAAAAAAAAAAATCAAAGTAGCCTAAGTGTACAGTGTTTATAAAGTCTACCCTAGCGACCAGTAATGTCCTGTGCCTTCATATTTACTCACCACTCACTCACTGACTCACCCAGAGCAACTTCCAGTCCTGCAAGCTCTAATCATTTATCTTTTATACTGTATTTTTACTGTACTTTTTCTATGTTTAGATACACAAATACCTAACATTGTGTTATAGTGGTCTGTACTGAGTTCTATAGACCATTATAACACAAAGTTTTTTGCAAGTTTTTGAAATCCATTATTTTTTACTTTGCAGGTACGGAAAACTTTTTTCACCTTAGCATTTTGTGACTTTTGTCGAAAGCTGCTTTTCCAGGGTTTCCGCTGTCAAACATGTGGTTATAAATTTCACCAGCGTTGTAGTACAGAGGTCCCACTGATGTGTGTTAATTATGACCAACTTGAGTAAGTAATCAAAAAAATCTCCGTTGTATCTATCATTTTACATTGAAATTTTCTTAATGTGAAACTATTATGTCTTAAAGTCTGTGAGGAGTTTTCTGTCTAGTACATTTGCTATAGGGAATTTTTTTTAAGTATGGCCAGAGGGTAATGTGTAGTATAGCCAGTACTTCTCTCCCAAACTGTAACTCTGGTTCAGCTATACACTTAATTTATATTTTATGTTCTCTTTTAATTAATCAAGTCCCCTAGCCCATAGAAATCAGTTTGGGGTAGTTTTGGGGAGGAGAGGGAATATCATTTCAATTAACAACAGATTAGGGAGTCTGGTTCTGTCAGCTATTGTGTAAATTACATTTATATTCTTCCCCTCTCTCTCTCTCTCTCTCTCTTTCTCTCTTTCTTTCCCTTTCAACTCCCTTCCCCCAATTTATTTAAGAGTTAGATATAAAATCTTTGTACCCAGTGTATCTCCTTCTAAAATTTCTCTTTGCTTTATGCGAGAATTTTTACAATAGATTATACTGAGTCTGTTATAATCTCTTTTTGTGTCATTGTTGCTGCTGCTACTGTTAAGGTCTTATTATTTTTCTTGATCACTTGAGCAAATAGAATTTAACTCTGTATGTTAAGTAAATTATAATGATGTAATCTAGTAGATACTTTTTCTTCTAATTCCTTAACCATAAAGCATACTTTTCCCCCTCTAGTATGTAGGAATTTGCTGAATGGAACAATTAGTTTAGATTCTGAACTTGCCTTCGAAAGTACAATATAGGTTTTTAAAATAAGCCTTTGGACAAAAATATAACTAGTTAAATTTTACCAGTTGTTTCTGAAAATGGAATTTGGTCTTCAATTTTTCTGTTAACTGTGTATGCTGGTGTATGAAGCTTCTGGGTTTTGCACAAGTTAGGTTTGTTTTGTTTTGTTTTGTTTCGCCTCACAGTTTGCTGTTTGTCTCCAAGTTCTTTGAACACCACCCAATACCACAGGAAGAGGCCTCCTTAGCAGAGACTGCCCTTACATCTGGATCATCCCCTTCTGCACCCCCCTCAGATTCTATTGGGTATGATTTGACTCCTGCCCTTCAATGACGTTATTGAACTGCTTTCTTTTGGCTCTTTTGGTTAATTTTAAATCTTTCCAACATTTGAATTGTTAAATTAAGGATTTTTTCCCAAATAACTCATTTTATCACAAATAGTCAGACATATACATACATTTGGTACAGATGTTTCAGGATCAATCATGAAAAAAATCAAGCCACAAATATTTTTGAGTCCCCGCCTTGTTTTCATCATTTAATTAGGTGTAATATTAGATATAGAAGTATATGTCTTCCATTTATGGAAACATTAACATATGAGACAATGACAAATAATTTAAAACAGTATATAATTATAATCCACTATTTCGATGGAGTATATTAAACTATGTGATGAGTACATAAATGTTTACATGTTTTCAGGAGAAGGGAGAATAAGTGCTCAGAAAAACTTAACAAAGAAGATGGGATTTGAACTGGACTTTAAAGAATTACTAAAATCTGTATGAGCCTAGGGAATAAAAGCCTGGTGGTGGGAGTAGATGGAGAAACAGTATAAATAAAGGAAATGAGGATGGTAGATTTAGGAGCTAGTGAAGAAAGGCTTATCTAAGTTGAGAAGTCCCATGTGTAAGACCAGATTATGGAGAGTCTGGGAATTCAGGCTGGAATTTTAGGCTTGACAAAAGAGGAAAGACAAAGAATTAAAGGTTTTTAAGCAGATTACTAACCTGATGAAAATGGTTTTAAAGAAAGAATCACCTAGCAGTAAAATTATGGATGAAGTGGCAGAGAAAAGTTTAGGATGAAGAAAGGCAAGCTAGGATGCTGTTGGTAATGAAGACTGAGAGGCAATGAAGACTTGAATTAGAGTGGTAGCAGTCTGGAAAATAGATGGATATTTATAAAGTGTAAAAGAAAAAAATTAATAGTATTATTAATCAGTTGTGGGGGATAAAGCCAAGAAATGACTTCAAAAACAACACAAAGACATCATATACTTAAATTTCATAATAGGGAAACAAAAGGAAAACATGATACTGATGAGTTAAGTTGATACTAGTTTGCTGTGGAACATTTCTCACACAGATCTTTCCTTATTGGATTTGAGATGGCATTATTTATGCTATATCTGGAAGCATAAGGTTAAAAAAAAAGTCCCCATATAGCATTCTGTTCTAGAATATTCCTGAGATATTTAGTGAACATCAGAAATAGTTGTTGTCAGTTTTAACCCTGCTTCCTCCCACTCTTCACAATATAATGCTATTTCTTTAGACTGCTACCTAGAGGGACTAAAAAAAATAAGTTGGCACTACTAATAGACCTATAATTTTTACAAAGCCAACCTTTCTGGAGGTTTCATAGTTAGAAAATTTAGCAAAAGAATTTTGTATTAAGGAGTGGGTGTATTTATCTATTTGGAACACTAGAAAAATGCAGCCATTATGTTTTTTGTCAGGTTATAATAGTTATCTACTCTGGTGGAGTCATTTTATTCCTACTGGCTCTATCATTAGTTGTATGCAGCTGTGTGTTTTTTAGACGATCAAATAAAAATGTTCTTATTGTTTCTTTTTGGTTTTTAATTAATCTCTTGGCTATGATATTTTCTCCTGACAGATTCTATAGACCATGATGCATTTCTCATGGCAGGCCCCAATTCTGTGAGCAGAGTTACAGAACACCATAATGAAATTAGCTTGGCCTCTTTGAAGGTTTATAATGGTATCGATCCAGGACATTTTGCCTTCCGGTGAAGGAATGCTGTCTTAAAATTAAGACACCATTTGCCTGTGCCATGAGTATTTTATTCATAACTAAACTGAAATAGATTCTGGTCTTGAGCAAATGATAAGATGTTTAAATTTTTCTATAAATCATTTTCCTGGTGCTTTTATGTCACTAGTGTATATGTTGCTTCTGTAAAGATGGAAGCTAATCTGTTCAATATCAAAATTCCTTGCATTTCGTTGTTAGTCCTGATAATAATTATAATGGTCTCAAGCAAGGATGATGATGTAGCCAAGAAATATTGGAGAAGTGACACATTGTCCAGTTTTGAATACAAAATGGGAGATACTGCCTTTTCTACTTTTAAAAAATACCATAGAATATAAAAATTTATGAAAGGTCAGCGTTTAAGATTTGCATATCACTGAACAGAAGTAGTCACTTGGCTTCAAAACTTTTAAATATTCTAGATTAAGAATGAAATCATAACTGGAGTTTGCTGAAGGGTGTTAGAGCTAAAATTCTTTTTATTTTTAATTTGGTACTGCTTTAAATAGGTTTGCAGCAGAATAGATAAAGGTATCAAAAGAAAGCCAGTTTACTGACTGCCAGTATACTTAGGGGGTATAAATTACATTGGTCCAGGGAAAGATTTCCCAGTATGGAAACTCAATTTTATCAGTTCTCAGAAATGATGAGAGTTAGGGATATACTGGTTTACATTTATAAAAATCATAAAAGACTAAATCAAAATACCAGGTAATTCTTTTCAGTGAGAAATACAGCTGTTGTATTAATCAGACTTCTTCTGTTGGGTGGGCCAGCACTTACTCCTCTTTCATAAGATATTTATGGAAAACTAAATTATAATCAGAAGATTGTTTTTGTTAAGCATGGAATTAGTATATGGTTCAGATATTTAATTACATCAGGATATGATAACTTGAAGTGTTCTGCTATACTTGCCCTCAAAGCTAAACAAGTTGACTTTGCGACCAAGGCATACCTTCCTTCCAGGTAGTATTAGATACCAACTGCCAAACTTAGTCTCTCTGATTTTGTGTAATAGGCAGATATCCTCATTTTCTAATATATGCATTCTTTTCTTTAGATATGATAATGAAGTTTATCAGATTAAATCAGGTTTTTGTTTTTCTTGCTTTTGGACCAATGTCCTTTGCATACACATTTCTGATTTGTTATCCTCTACATGTTTCTGTCATATTCCTAACTCAGTAGGTTATAGGAATGACTTACTGCCATTTCTGCGTACAACAGATTATAGTTCACTGCAGCCTTAAATTCCTGGGCTCCAGCCATCCTCCCTCCTCAGCCTCCTGAGTAGCTGGGACTATAGGCATAAGCCATGGCACCTGGCTCTCAGATCAATTACTATATTAGATTATCCTGTACAGGGCTAGTTAATTCAGGCTTTTTCCAGTTTTAAGACTTGAAGTATGCTATTGCCTTGAGACTTTAAGTCATCCTATAAATGGTTTTCTAATAAGTACCCTTTCCAAGCTTTTTTATTAACTAATATCATTTTTACATTCTTTTACCTGCTCCCAAAATTTCTTATCAAAGGGCATACATATTGCTCTGGCTGCCTAAAGCAAAAATAAAGACAACTTTGTCACAAACTAAAAATTTTTCAATAACCAGAAAGGAGAAAGAGGACACAGGTAGAATGTGCTAGTTTTCCTAAAGGTCTGTGTCATCAATTTTTAAAAGTACTTAATATTTTATTATTTGCATATCCATTCAAAATTGATTCGTGTGGTTAATATGAACACATAAAGTCAAAATTTCTTTCCCTGTCCTTAATAATGTGCTTCAAAGAAGTAAAACTGTAAAGTGGTATGGTTCAGATTCTGACATGCTCTATTCAAAGGGTTTTAGTCACTGTTTCGCTTAACTTTGCTCTTCAAACCTTTATCCATTCCTTTCCTAATATATTTTTTCCCATTCCTCTTCAAACTCTCTCCTCTTACAAAAAAAATGTCTTTTTAGTCCCTCAACATTATCTTTCTGGCCATGTCTAATAGCTGCTTAATAATGCTAATTATAGTAATATAATTAAAGAGTTTGAGTAAGATGGGGTGGAATGATAATCAGTATGTGAAGAGAGTTTATTAGTGCTGAGTCATTCATTGGTCCTGATGGAGCTCAGTGAGATAGGCATACCTTATCTATCAAATTATACTCAATGTCCCTGCTCCCTAGGATATCCTTTCTGAGGGGATAGACTCCTTACAGGTGCTTCCAGTCTATTCTCAAAATTTTAGTTTCTGTGAGTACAAGGTTCATTTTAGAGCTGATGAGAGACCATAGACTTTCCTATTCAAAAAGCAATTTTTTTTAAATATTTGCTTTAATGTTTAATATATGATTCTTTTGTGTCTCTGGTTTCAATAATTGGACGTGATAAAAATTTCAAAATATGAGCCATACTGACACTAGGAGGATCATCTTCTGAACTTGGAAATGATCTTTTGATATTGTTCAGGATTTTCATTCAACTCTAGTGTAAAGCAACAGGTACATCATTCAGGTCCTTAAGTATACATATGCATATATTCTCAAAATATATATAACTTCCTAATAAAATTTTCATTTTAGTAACTTCAGATATCAAGAAATGGCAAAGTTAAAAAAATGGCAGATTTTATTCAGTCAGTCTCTACTTAGAGCATATTTTTGTATACTTTAAAAGATAAGAACTTCTTCAGATGATTAACTACAGGTAATTTCTAGCTATTTGTAGATTTCCCTGGAGTTTTCTGGATAAGAATCAGTGTTCTTATCATTGGTAGTTCCTGGAGAGTCTGCTTGAGCTTTGGCAGCATTAGTTGTAGGTAGATATTAGTTTTTTAAATTAATACTTTTTAAAGCTGATAGATTTTTAATGTTTTATTTTAAATATTTTGGGAATATAAAAATAAGTATATCTTTATATCTTCCTTTTTTATATTTATATTATTATGTCTGTAAAGTTTCTCTGAATCTTATCTTCCAATGACTTGATTTTTCCAGGCCCCAAATTCTCACCAGTCCGTCTCCTTCAAAATCCATTCCAATTCCACAGCCCTTCCGACCAGCAGATGAAGATCATCGAAATCAATTCGGGCAACGAGACCGGTCCTCATCAGCTCCCAATGTGCATATAAACACAATAGAACCTGTTAATATTGATGTAAGTATCCAGCATCACTAGTACTAGCAAGTGGATATCTTTATTTCTGCTATAATTATAATTTAGATCAGAAATAAATGACATCTTTCATTTATTAGTTTCTTTAAGTGATAGTTTTCTTATCAATCACAGATCAGAAAAGTTCATTATCTTCTCTGATGACATTAAATACTTCACTGGTACCAAATTATAGAATTATTGTGACTTTTTCCTTATGATACCATCTCTGTAAAAGTCTTATCTTCAGATGAAAGTGGTTTAAACATCAAAGGATTGATAGAGGCCATTGGGGAAATTGATAAAATCCTTTAAAAATTTTTCTAAAAATATGAACTTAAGAATTTTAGTTTGTACTATCATAACTTTGGCATTATTACCAACAAAAACTTGATTCTTTCTGTGTTTAAGAATTAGCGTATAGTTGGGACTATAAATTTTATTAAATATAAAATCAAAATAATTATAAATTTTAATTTCATTTTTCAAGATAAATTCACAAGTCAGACTTTCTTCCCACTTTTTACTATGAAACTTTTCTCTATTTTTATTGGGTTCATTTTAAGTGCCCTTCTCCTCGTACGAGTTTTCCTCAACTAATAAGGTTCATTCACCTCTACCTAGTTAGATCTGAATGCAAAGGTAGAAACAAGTAGGAGAGGGAACTGTAGAAATAAGGAGATTGTGAAATAAGAAATCAAACCATATTTCTAGGTTAGGGCTGTTTTCATTATGTCCAAAATCATAACCTTCATCTTTACTTTCAAAACTAGCATCCTTTTAGACTTATTTCCTTTTTTCTCTGATTGTTACCATTGCTCTCCTGGTCTCTTGGGCTTGAATGAGAGAGAGAAAGAGAGAACTGGGGGGAGACTATGAATTAATGAATTACTTGTAAGAGTCTTAGGAATCACATTGAAAATGGCTATTATTTATGGCTGCTTACTATGTACCAGGTACTATGCTAAGTGCTTTACATGGATTTTCTTGTTCCATTGTCATTAAAGCTCATAGGTTAAGTACTATTAGTATCTTTATTTTACTGTTAAGAAAATTGGGTTACATTTTAAGAAATGTACCTAAAATTACATAGCTGGTAAATTATTGAAAGGGACTTAAAACCTGGCTTTTTTTTTTTTTTTTCTTGTGTTTAACCACTAAACGGTATAGTAGTAGAGGAGAGAAGTGAAAAGGATGAGAGGTAGAGGATAATGCCGAGGTTTCTGGCTTATAGATACTTGGCTTATAGAACAGGTTTCTGATAAATAGACAGTACCATTCATTAAGATGGGAAATATAAAAGGAAGAACAGGGTTTGTAGAAACAAAAATGGTAGCTTTTATTTTGGGCATATTGAAAAGATTGTCAAGGAGCCTTGAGAAAACATTTGATTGAACACATAGATTGAAAAATGTAAGTTTCTGTTGGTATTAGCTATAAGAGTAGAGAAAGCCAAATTCAGTCAATCCATAATTGTGGGAAGTTCAGAGCTGGTGCAACAAAAAGGAAAGGGATGTAGCCTTACTCTTGATGTTCCTTCTTGTCTAGAAGGCCCTTGGCTTTGCTTTTCTACACTGCCTATCGCTCAGGGGCCCAACTCAGAGACATTTCTTTGAATGCTTCACCAGTGATCAAGTCTTATAATTATTTATGTGTAGCACTTAAAATCTTACCACCTGTAACATTTAGTTGGCAATTAACTAAGCAACAAATTTTGCCATCTTTTTAATTATATTCTTAAGGTTTTATTCTTATGTCATTTAATTTTCGTGTGTGTGCATCTTGCTTCCAAAGAAATTATAAGCTCTCAAGAACACAGACAGTTAGTGACACCACCAGGATTTTTATATTTATTGGTAGCCACATCTAGCACTTTATTTGTAGGTATTTGTTGATTATTATGTAGAAAATATTGAAGGCTTTATATAATACATTGAACATGATAGAAATGCATCTGTAAAGGATTTACACTTTGTTGTAGCCCATAAGCAAAAAGTTGTCTGTTTTCAAGAGCCAGTTGCCATTTTTGAAAAAAGAGACAGGGTCTCGCTATGTTGCTCAAACTGGCCTCTAACTCCGGGGCTTGAGTGATCATTGTGCTTCAGCCTCCCAAGTAACTGGTACTATAGGCACATGCCACTGTGCCCAGGTCCACACAAAGAGCCACTCTGGAGACATTTAGGACCATTCAATCCCTCATATTTAAGTTAAACTGAGTAAACAAACTAATCCAAGTTTTCCTATTAGGGTCCACATTGTATTACCTATGAGACTTGCCCACTACTAACATTGTTGCAAAAAGCTACATTTTAATAATAAAAACAAAATTTTAACAAAATCCTTATTTGAGCAGTTTTGACTTTTTTCCCTTCTAGTGTGTCCTTATGCATCCATATTTTCATGATTGTAATCAGTGTACTTTAATATTGTATTCTTTTATTATACTATACACATGATTCAAGCTTCCTAATTGTTTTGGTAACTGCATAATACATTAAATTGATGCACCACAATTTTCTTTAGCCATAATATGTCAACATGCCTATCATAGGGAAATAATTATTTGTAATTTTTTAGTATGATGGATTATGCTGCACTGAACATCTTTGTGCATATCATTTTTTCTTCTGAATTAATTTCCTTAGGAAAAATTCCCAGAAGTGGAATTAGAGGATCAAAGGGCAAAGGATGTGAACAATTTTATGGTTCTTTATATGTACCGGTAGAATTTTTTTTTTAAGGATTGAAGGAACCATTGGTTTTGAATGGCCTGAAATGGATTTCCACATTTGATCAGGAGTAACAGTCCTTTCAATATAGGGTTGGGTTGGCAAGTGCTTCAAAATTTAGTTTTTATCATGTTCACTGGCTAATTTCATATTCTGTTTTGTGAAGTAATTGTAAAACAGGTATTATTTTTAATTAATCTTTCTATTAACGTATATTGGTAAATTCAGTGTTATTACTACTTTCTTACTATATGCTTTGAATAAATGTACATTACTGTTTATTTGTAGGACTTGATTAGAGACCAAGGGTTTCGTGGTGATGGAGGTAAGTAGTGATTTCAGTTTAAAAAAAACTCAGGGAAAAATGCAATTGCTTTGCTGCTTTTTTCTTTATACTTGCTTTTTTTTCATGAAACACAGACACAGAGAAAAATATGTAGAGAAAACCCAAAATTTTTTTTGTTTTTGTATAGTATTTATTTCTAATAAAATTTTAACTAATTCATAACATGAGTAGATAGTATGAGAGAACATAAAAGAAAGCCTTAAATGTACTCTCTGCAATTTTAAAATATTGTACCAAAAAAGATCCTTAATTCTTACCCAATTTATTAATTTCTATAACCATCTCCAAAGCTGGAGTTGCTAAATTTCTTTTGAGGGCCTCCACTGATACTTAATGATTGAACTTTGAATCAAATAAAACGTGACTTTGCTAAATCATTCTTGGAGGGAATCCCTTGGGTTGCCTGCTACAGCTTCTTGGTTTGTCATGTGTTATCAACCGCTTCCCTTCAGTTTTCTAGAAGTGTTTGAAATGTACATTTTATAGAACAGACCCATAATAGAAAAGCCCGGTTGCCTTCTTATTAGTCTAGTAAATAAAATAAGCAGATGAGAAATTGAATTGATATTTCTTACAGAATTTTCATTTAGTGTTCACTCTAGCACATAAGACAACATTGGTTAAAAAAATACTTTTTGTAAGAATTACTCCACATAATGTTTTCCAAGAGATGGTATTTGAGACTATCTTGAAGTTTTCTTCCAGGTAGTCCTCTGCACTTGCCTTCTCAGTTGAATTCTATCTAACAAGGAAGACCTGTAATAACTCCTTATCATGCTTAGAGTTGATCTCTTCACTGTGACTGTTTATCTTCAAAATATCTAAGCCCAGACTCAAAAATATTTTATAGTCAGTAAATACTGTATAAACCATCTTTTGTTATGTTTCTGTACACCTGCAAAGTAACCAAAATAATGATAAGCCTGCATTATATACTCTGGACTTAGTATTGACTATTACACATAAGTATACAAGGTTTTTTTTCCTGTTTGTTATTTCATGAACCTGCCTATTAATGTTGCTGCCGGTTTGACTTTCATATGTCTTAATAGCTGTGGCTTTTGATAATTTTGCCCAATACATCCAGCATTTAAATGTTGCCATCATGTTAGCATCACAAAGTTAACTTAGTGATAAACACAGCCTGCTTAGTACCTAAAAACAAGTGGCATTTCTTGTCCTTTTTTGTGAGTCACTTTTTAAAAAATCATTGGGTTTTTATGAAAATCAGCAGATTTTTTTTGAACGTCCAGAATTATTTTGTAAAGCAGGCTTCGATTCATCTTATTTATTCCCCATGACTTCTTTCATTTCTTCTGTGTGTCTGTCTTCCTGTGTTTGCCTGCCCCTCTCTTTCTCTTCTAACAGCCCCTTTGAACCAGCTGATGCGCTGTCTTCGGAAATACCAATCCCGGACTCCCAGTCCCCTCCTACATTCTGTCCCCAGTGAAATAGTGTTTGATTTTGAGCCTGGCCCAGTGTTCAGAGGTAGTTGGGCTCTTCTTTCTTGTTTTCACCCAAAGTAAACTAAATATAAAACTACAGATGCTGTTTGTGCCTCACCCTCACAGCGTGTGTTTGTAAGTGTGAGAGTTTTCGTACTAAATTTCTGCTTGGCCTGGCTGGAATGCTCTGAATGTGCTTTTCACACATACTCACTACCACAAGCTTTCTGTATGCTGTCTGTCATAAATTTTTAAAAGCAAGAAAATTCCGAGCTGAGATTTCCATCTTGTTTTTTGTTATTACTTCTTAGTCTTGATAGCTTAAACTCAGTGGGGGGGAATAAATAAGGTGGGGGGGAGGTCTTCAATCTGGATTCCTTTTTATTTTAACACATTTAGGTGATAACCTTGATGACTGTTAGTATTTGGTAATAATTTTTGTGGTTTTTAAGAAAAAATGTAAATAGAAACTTCAATTATGAGATTTTATTAGGTTTTTGGCTTTTTTGAGATTCTATAATATCAGCAGTGTTTTGGGGTTTTTTTCTCCCTGTAATGTGGGATGTATATATCTTATGTCAAAGGTAGGGAGCAGTAAAAAAAAAAAAAAAAAAAAAAAAAAAGATTTATAGTATGTTTTGGATATTTCAACATACTTAAGAAAATTTGAGAATTTATACTTTTAATTATGCCCTAATATGAGGGAAAAATTCACAGTATAATTTCATTCTCCCATTTCATCTTACCATACTTTAATTAGTGGTTAAAATGATTTTTAAAAATTTAAGTCAAAATTGAGAGAGATGTCTTGCTATAAATTTTTAAAGAGTTATATTTAGTGACTCTTGCTAATTAGCATCTGTTACTTACTCTGAATGTAGTAATGGTGCTTTAGGTTCTTGCTCTCTCAGTCCAGGTGATTCTCAGAAAATCCATAAAATGGGATGGAAGTCATGCAGTAGTGAGTAACATAATTAAGCCAAGTCATATATAACACAGCACTTAAATCAGAACTGTGAAGCCTCGTCAAGCAATTAAGGCTTTATAATATTGAAAATTAGCAATGAAAGGTAGAAAATGGATTGTGCTCTAGTTAATAGACATTCTGGATACCATTTTCTTTTAGAAAATTATATATGAGATCATAGAAATTCCACATGATGATATAGCATGATGTAGTAATCATAAAATTTTTACCCAGATTTTACATTTAAATGTTGTCATTAGTATTCTTGTTCTTCGAAAGATAGTGGCTCTTTCTCCCCCCAAGAATAGTAATCATTTTTTAAAAAATCATTTTCTTGAGGTCTTTTTGTTCTGTGTGTGAAATACTACCTGGACATGTCAGTCCTATGCAGCTATACTCAGGCCCCACTTACAAGTCATTATCCTGACCCTGTCTGAACCAGGTCATCCAGGGAACTTAGGATGTTTGCCACTGAGTCAGCATTTGAACAAGTGCCCATAAGAAAGGTATGCAACCCTGCCACTGAGCCCACTTCCAAAGAGTGTACCCTCAGGCTCACTTGGCTCATAGACTATTTGCATTTGTAGTTAGGTAGCTGACACTTAGCTCTCACTAAAAAGGCAGAGATTTTTCAGAAAGCCTTGAGAACCCGCCTGGCTTTGTTTACATTAATTTTATGTTGGTAACAAATAATCTTTATTTAGTGTAACAAGCCTCCAGGAACCAATGACCCTGACCAGTATCTCTTAAGTATAGAGCATAAATATAGACTTAATTCCTAAACTAATTTAATTTTATATTAGTGACCAATATGAAAGAGCTAGATATTTTCAACATTGAGGCCAATATTAGAAAATATTTCCATTTAGGGTTTCCATCTTTTTTTATATTGACTGGCTATTGAGGTAATGTAAAATAATTAAAAGTTTATTTATTATGTAGGCTTTTAAATTTTGCTTTTTGATTTTTTCTTTTAATCAAAGAAACAGAAACTTGCGAGTATTTTTTAGTACTTGTCTCTTGTTTTAGAGAAATTGTTTTTCTTCTAGACTTTGTACCAGTAAACAAATTATATCTTTATCATCAGATACCTTAAAGGTCATTAAAGTGGCCAGAAAACGGAAAGAAATTATAGTACTAATCACCAAATGAGGCCCCTTTTTGGCCTGTTCTTTCCAAAAGATCTGTATTTGAACATGCAGAACATATTTAAAATAAGTCTAAATTTCCCCCACCCTCTGCCCCCTAATAAATTAACATGTTTGCTCTTCCTTAATGGAGACATTTTTCCTTTCACTAATTTAGGATCCACCACAGGTTTATCTGCCACACCCCCTGCCTCATTACCTGGCTCACTCACTAATGTGAAAGCCTTACAGAAATCTCCAGGACCTCAGCGGGAAAGGAAGTCATCTTCATCCTCAGAAGACAGGAATCGAATGGTAAGAGTGTATGATATCTTTTTTTTCCAAGTTCTTTCTTTTTATAAGTCATAGCCAAATGTGTCACCTTTTAAATATATCATGTCCTTATATGACACAGAATTCCCATAATCAAATAAATTTAAGAGCTGATAGCTTTTTGCTTAAAGCATTTTCCCACAACACTGAATTTTGCTCCTATCTCTAATATAATTTAGTAAAAGGCAGTTTTGGAAGAGTAACAATAGTGTTCTGTTTCTAAAATAAGGAAAAAGAGAGTAAGCTAGTATTTAGAAAGCATGATTAGCGTATACATTCTAAAGGCTGGTCCAAAATTCAAATATCTATCAAGGGACATTCTTCCCTATTTGAAAAATTAACTTTCTGCTGCAAAATGAATCTGTATTAAATCTAATAATTTTAGCAGTAGTATATGTTGGATAGGTGTGTCCATTACCTTACTATAGTAATTATGTAGAGAGATTATTTTTTTGAGAAACTTAGATAAGATATATGAGGAAGTTTAGTGCTGACTAGAAAAGAGTAGTTGCCATAATATGTTAATTTAAATTTTTGTGATTTGGAGCCAAAACCAGTCACACATATAAAGTACTTGTCCCTTGTAGTCCTCCAAATGACAAAAGCTGTATTATTTTACAGATTTTAATAATTCTGTACATACGCTATAAATAATTTCTATTTTTAATTAATTATTTCCATCCTAATATCGACTTCAATCTTAAATTTAAGTTTTATATTTTAAGAGTCATACTTTTAACTATTACTCCACCAGAGTGTTTTTTTAAAAAAAGATCTTATTCTCTTCATAAATTAAGTACCTCTCAGGCATAGGGTAATATACTCAGTGTGAAATATAAAGTTTTCCTTTTCTGTTTGGTTTGGCTTGACTTTTTATACTATTTTTATCAAGAAAACACTTGGTAGACGGGATTCAAGTGATGACTGGGAGATTCCTGATGGGCAGATTACAGTGGGACAAAGAATTGGATCTGGATCATTTGGAACAGTCTACAAGGGAAAGTGGCATGGTATGTATATAATGTGGTGATCTTGTCACAAGTCATAATGATAGGGTATGTTTAACAATCTTATTAAAAAAATCAAAAGGAGTATTTACTATTTGCATCATTAAGCTATTTTGATCAGATGTAAGACTCCAAAGGTTTCTAACAAAAATTATGGAAAATAAAAACTGGGTTCACAGCAACCAGGACTCCTATTATAGTATAGCAATTATTTTTAAAGACGAATATCCTCTATGTTAACTAGTCCCCAAAATGATTTTTTTCTCTTAGAAGTCTTTCTGCTGATAATATATTTGTATTATAAATCACAGGTAAGCATATTAAAAGTGTACTTACCAAAGGAAGAAATAGAGGTAACCAGTAAACATATAAAAAATCTTTGGCCTCACTAGTTATCAAATAATTGCAAGTTCAAAAAATAGAAATCATTTGTGCCTCATTTAGACAAAGATTTTCTTAAATTGATCATATTTAGAGCTGTAATTGTGATGCTGCTGGTGGGAAAATAAGTTGGTGTAAACTTTCTTTTTTTTTTTTTTTTTTTTTTTTTTTTTTGAGACAGAGTCTCACTCTGTTGCCTGGACTAGAGTGCCGTGGCATCAGCCTAGCTCACAGCAACCTCAAACTCCTGATCTCAAGCGATCCTCCTGTCTCAGCCTCCCGAGTAGCTGGGACTACAGGCATGCGCCACCATGCCCGGCTAATTTTTTCTATATATATTTTTAGCTGTCCATATAATTTCTTTCTATTTTTAGTAGAGATGGGGTCTCGCTCTTGCTCAGGCTGGTCTCGAACTCCTGAGCTCAAATGATCCGCCCACCTCGGCCTCCCAGAGTGCTAGAATTACAGGCGTGAGCCACCGCGCCCGGCCGGTGTAAACTTTCTTGAGGACAGTTTGACAATGTGTCTATTGAGCCAACAATTCCAATTATAGGACTTTATCCTGAGGAAGTAATTGGACAAGAATGAACACATAGGTATTTTCATCAGAGATTTTTTTTTTTTTTTTTTTTTGAGACAGAGTCTCGCTCTGTTGCCCAGGCTAGAGTGAGTGCCATGGCATCAGCCTAGCTCACAGCAACCTCAAACTCCTGGGCTTAAGCGATCCTACTGCCTCAGCCTCCCGGGTAGCTGGGACTACAGGCATGTGCCACCATGCCCAGCTAATTTTTTCTATATATATTTTAGTTGGCCAGATAATTTCTTTCTATTTTTAGTAGAGACGGGGTCTCGCTCTTGCTCAGGCTAGTCTCGAACTCCTGACCTGGAGCTATCCACCCGCCTTGGCCTCCCAGAGTGCTAGGATTACAGGCGTGAGCCACCGCGCCCGGCCTATCATCAGAAATTTAATATTAATGGAAAATTATATGTCCATTAATAGAGGCTTAGATAAATTGATATCTCCTTATAGGTTTATATAGGAGTTAAAATGGTATAGTATAGCTACATTTATTTATATGGAAAAATGTCTTTGCTATATTAAATTTTACAAAGCAGTATGTATTAATACCCCATATTATAGAAGTCATAAAAATATCTATAACGATTTTTTAAATGGCTGTATAGTATATACCTCCTTAGGTTATCTTTTCATATGTATTCATAAATATTAACATTGCATACATATAGAAGCCTCCTAAGATATACATCATCAATATAATGTCATTTTTTTTTTTTTTTTTTTTTTTGAGACAGAGTCTCTCTCTGTTGCCCAGGCTAGAGTGAGTGCCGTGGCGTCAGCCTAGCTCACAGCAACCTTAAACTCCTGAGCTCAAGCGATCCTCCTGTCTCAGCCTCCCGAGTAGCTGGGACTACAGGCATGCGCCACTATGCCCGGCTAATTTTTTCTATATATATTTTTAGCTGTCCATGTAATTTCTTTCTATTTTTAGTAGAGATGGGGTCTCGCTCTTGCTCAGGCTGGTCTCGAACTCCTGAGCTCAAACAATCCGCCCACCTCGGCCTCCCAGAGTGCTAGGATTACAGGCGTGAGCCACCGCGCCCGGCCTATAATGTCATTTTTGAGTGACATGATTATGGGAAGTTTTTTTATGCTTTCAAAATGTTTTTAAACATTTTGTTTTAAGTGGTATACAGTATCATATGGTACAGATGATAGAATGAGCACTGTATTACTTTGATAATTAGGAAAAATCAGTAAGATTATTTAACTTTTTATTGAAATATCATACATATAGAGGTTGAATATCTTTGATCCAAACATCTAAAATCCAAAATCTGAAACTTTTTGAACATGACACTCAAAGGAAATGCTCATTAGAAGATTTCAGATGTTCAGATTAAGGATGCTGGACTGCTACGTAATATAATGTGTATTAGTCTAAAATCCAAAAAAATCTGAAATTTGAAACCCTCTGGTCCCAAACATTTCACATAAGGGATACTCAACCTGTATAAAAAAGTGCTCATAAGTGAACAAGTAGCTGAAATCTCACAAAATGAACACATCTGTGATCAATGGGAGACCGAGGTGGGAGGATTGCATGAGGCCAGGAGTTCAAGACCAGCCTGGGCATCATAGCAAGACTCTGTCTCTACAAAAAAAATTTTTTAAATAGCTAAGCATGGTGGTACGTGTGTGTAGTCCCAGCTGCTTGGGAGGCTGAGGCGGTAGATCTCTTGAGCCCAGGAGTTCGAGGTTACAGTGAGCTATGATTGTACCACTGCACTCTAGCCGGGGTGACAGAGCGAAGACCCTGCCTCTAAAAACAGATAAATAAATACATCATTGGAATGACATTTGGAATGACAATTACCTTTTAGGTGATGTGGCAGTGAAAATGTTGAATGTGACAGCACCTACACCTCAGCAGTTACAAGCCTTCAAAAATGAAGTAGGAGTACTCAGGTGAGCTTGTGTGAATTACTGTTTTCTATAAGAAAGAAGCTATTTTCATTGGCTCCTGTTTTGCAGTAGTAGCTACTGTTAGCTTTACAGATTTACTCAAAATGGATAAATATGTAGAAATAGAGTATATTTGAGTGTATTTTATCTTTAACTATATTAAGTGGTATGTAATATTATATAGTACATGCTGTAGAAGACTTAATCCTATACTGAATTAATGGAAATATAGTATTCTGATCATATAAAATAATAGTTCTACTTATGGAAAGAATACTCTTAAAATTTTAAGCTTATTAGAACACATTTAGAGATTGTATGTAGTCCTGGGCCCTGGGACTTGAGGAAAATTGACAAACTAGAGTTTGTCCAAGGGAAGACCACCTAAATTGGGAAGATTCTAAGATTATAATTTAGGAGAAAAATAGTCAATAGAACTGAGGATATTTAGTCCAGGGAAGGCTATTATGTTCAATACGGTGCAAAGTTATTCCAGAGAGCAAAAAAAAAAAAGTTATTCCAGAGAGTAGAATAGGGAGGCTAGTGGTGGAAATTGTGGGAAAATGACTCTGTCTCAACACAAGAAAAACTTTCTAATATTAGAACCACTTAAACAGAGAGGTAGGGGTTAGCTACATACTCAGTGATGAGCTTCCCATAATTGAAGGTATTTAAGCAATCTATAGTTGCCTGTCAGATATATTTAAAAAGGCATTTCTGAATAAGGTAGGAGGTTAGACCAGACAATTTCCAGTTTCTTCTAAATTCATCCTTCTATTGCTTTTTTGTGGTTAATACCTTTTTCTGACATCTTACTGATAGGTAGACTGCTTTCTCTCACTTTTTTAAGAAATTGCTAAAGTTTGTCAATATTTACTGTCACATTTCTTTTTACAGGAAAACACGACATGTGAATATCCTACTCTTCATGGGCTATTCCACAAAGCCACAACTGGCTATTGTTACCCAGTGGTGTGAGGGCTCCAGCTTATATCACCATCTCCACATCATTGAGACCAAATTTGAGATGATCAAACTTATAGATATTGCACGGCAGACTGCACAGGGCATGGAGTAAGTTACATTCTGTTAAATCTCTTATAAATTACTTTTGAAGACCATTGAGGATTTTTTTCTTTTAAGGCTTTGGCTGATATTCTTTGGATTGCATTTTAAATTACTGTCTAACAGGATAAAGACACTAACTAATGGCTAATATGATACTAAAAAAACAAATGTCTTTCTCTAGTACAGTCTTTAAAATACATATCATGTATATCAAGTATTTGATAATAAATATGACTGCAAAGTTATATTTAGTACTCAATGTTTTGCTAAGCAATAAAGATTTAGAAAATAAAAACAGACAAAAACAAAACCCACTAAAAAGTCAGTAACAGTTGTTGAAATATGAAAAATGATTATTAATTAGTTATCCTTTTAAAATCATTTTCTCTATATGCCCATATTTTCTGTTGCAAGATGGTCAGTTAATAAAGTTTAAATGAAAATATACATTCTGATCCTTTTTCAGGATTTCAAGTTGAGTTGTTCATATCTATGGAATTTTGCTATGTGATTTAAAAGATAAAAGAGTTATTTTCTAAAACTTATCATAGGCTAAAATGGGGAACTGACTTCGAAGGATAAGTTTTGTGTACAACCCTTAAGTGCAAATGAACAGGTAAATCAAAGGGTAAAATTAAATAAATTTTGAAAGCACTTAGATGAAAATTATAAACTCAATAAAATATAAATCTGAAAGCTCTGTGAGTAGTTTAAAAATAGGTATGATCTTAATTTAATATTTTATAGTATATAAATCACTTTCACATACATACTTAATTTTTATAATATTATAAAAGACATTTTTATTTTCTTTTTACAGATAACTGAGGCTTTTAAGTGATTTGTCTAAGGCCACACATTTAATAAGTGGCAGCAAAGGTATTTAACTCAGGATTTATTTCTGACTCCCAGTCCAGTATTCTTTCCCTAGAACCACTATGCTACTTTTACATTATAAAATTAGAATAAAAAGATAAAAGGGTATACATGTACTAACACCACAGCTGTGACTCATCACTTACAGCAAGTAAATGTAGAGCCAGAACTCAAAACCAGATCTGGCTGTTAAATCTCCCCACTGTACCATCTTCCGTTCATCTCTAAAACATGATATTAAACTCTTGTGAAGAGTAAGCCATGGCAAAAACAGTGAACATTCAGAGAGAAACAAAGCTTATTCTCTTCCTATACCACTGGTCTCTTTGCTATTTCTTCAGCAGGTCAAGCATGCTCCTTCTTCAGGGCCTTTATACTTGTCGTATCCTCTTCGAGATACTCATGCCACAGATAGCCTTATGTCTCTGTTCATATGTCCCCTTTTAAGAGAAGCGTTCTCTGATCATCTTATAAAACTAACATTTCCCCACCCCACCCTGTCACTCTGTACACCCCATCCTTGTTTTTCTTTATAACACCCAGCTCCATCTGATTTGTGTATTGTCTGTAACCCCTATTAGACTGCAAGCTGTATGAGAGCAGGGGCTTGATTTTGTTCATTGTTTTATGTCTAATGCCTAGAATAGGACCTGGCCTATGATGGGTACTCAATACATATCTGTTGAATGAAAAAAATGAAAGAACGATTACATACACCTGCACATTATTGATAAGTTTACCTTCCAGAAGAGAGGGAAGCCAACTCCTTCTCAATCAAAACTGAGAAATGTCAAGAAAGGGAATAATAGTCAAAGAAGTAATAGAAGAGAATAACAGAGGAGAAAAAAGCTTTTGATACAAAAAGAGCCAGCAAAGAATATTAATAGTATTAAAAATTGTTTTTAGAAACAGTGATGGGGCAGTGAAGTGCCAGTATTGATTAAGATAAGAAGTAACAGTAGAGAAGAACACTATCAAATTGAATAGCTCTGCAGTCTGGGTAATAGAGAAGAGATGAAATTTTTCTATCCCTTTATAGTTTCAGACTATCAGGGTAAACTTTAGTCTATCTACTCTAAAACATTTTAACATTTTTCAATAGCTCTCACTATGTAATTAGTATACCTCGCTATGAACGTAGATCATTCCATCCTGTTTATGCTAGACTTTAGTAGCTAAAAAAGTACTAATTATAAGTTTTAAGCCCTCTAGCAGAGTATACCTTTTATTATTAATACTAGCTTAAAATTAACCAAAGAATGTACAGTACCTTTTTTCCTTTTTTGTTCCTTCTTATAAGATCATAGCATGCAACTGGTTAAATGTACCAATACATCTTTAGATTCTGAAGGCTTTGGCAGATTAAAAATCCTCTTATTAAAAAGGCTACGTGGGTTCCAGGTTAAGGTAACAGGTCTTTGCTCCCTCCTGAAACTCCACTAAAACAATAATAAAGGAATTTTTTTTTAAAGCATGAATATGTAAGGATGGCGATAATAAGAAGGAGACAGTAACAATATTTTGAAAGCTGGAAAGCAGATGGAGAAGTGATAATGGACTTAGTCAACCCACAAAGGCTAAATCATTAATTGGCAATGGAGAAATGAAAGCCCACCTGATTTATACCATACAATCCTCTAAAGTCTCAGGAACTGGCACTATCAGCTATCTCAGAGGGGTAGGGAACTAAAATGAAAAGGCCTGTTTGAAAAACTATTATTTCTCTAAATCTCTTTTCCTACTCACTGGGTAAGTGCTCCATCCTTATCCTGGCAGTAAACTGGAAGTTTGTTCTCTTAAGAGGGGAAAACAAGTATCTTTAGACCGGGAGACCCTAAGCTATGTCTAGGAACTGGATACCTCACCCAAAACAGGGAGATTGGGTGACCATATGCTTACTGAATGATGGATGCATATTTTCTTAGCCCTGTCTTTCATTTGGTTCCCAGAGTACTAGCAGTCAAACCTTACTTTTCTCTGAGGAATCTCACCAGCTCAAGAGGAAAGACCCATAGAAAGCAACATCAGCGATTCCACCTAGATTAACTGTACAGTTCAAAACAACAAGCCAGGCATGGTGGCATGCACCTATAGTCCCAGCTACTCGGGAGGCTAAGGCAGGAGGATCTCTTGAACCCAAGAGTTTGAGGTTGCTGTGAGCTATAATCACACCACTGCATTCCAGCCTGGGTGACAGAGGAGACCCTGTGTCTAAAAAAAAAAGAAAAAACCAACAAGCCCATCTGTATGCTTAAAGCTTCCAGACAACTTGCCAGTCCCTCACTTAGTCTGGTAAAACAGATTATCTCTGGATCACCAGATATCAGAGGGGAAATCTGATGCAAATGAGAGAGACTAAAGTGCAGGGGGAAAAGGCACTCAAGAGAAACAGACACTGTGCAATATTACCTCCCCCACCCCCTCAAAAAAACCTATCAATTTCCTCAGAGAGATAAAAGATGACTTTCTATCCATTGAGACAGAACAGATGCTTTCTAAGGAACATTCATCTAAGAATAAAAACAAAAAAAGTTAAAATATTGATATTTATAGTACACTAGAAATTATACCCTTTGTAATTATTTAAACTTAACTTTCAAATGTTAATTTAAAGCATACAGGGAGTTAAATAGTTTCCCAGAATTCTTTTAAGGGGTCCTCAGCAAAAAAACGTTTAAAAACTATTATGCAAAATGCTATATGGTTTAATATTAGTTTATCTGTATTATGCAATTATTCAGAAAGGATACCTGGATAAATTTTTTACAAACCAAGTTACATAAATGTATATAATTAATTGGAACACATTACCAGATTGTATGAGTGCTTCTTGTTGAAGTGAATCTTCCTGTTTTATTCTCTAGTTTCAATGACGAAAGCACAACTATTTTCATTACATTGAATTGAACTGTGTTTTTGTTGTTAGAAAACAGTCTAAATCTGTTCTAATGTACGGGCATCAGATATTAGGACAAACAGGATGGTCCTAAGGATCATGAACAGGTTCTTTAAGTCCTAACTGTTGCTAATGACTTCATAAAAGATTTTAACTTACCTTTTGGCTTTTGGTCACCCATTTCAGCCTCTGTTTGGTTTTCCCTTTATTCTCCCTGTCTATTCCCATGGATCAAATGACACAAGTAGAATTCTTTACATACCTTACTTTTCCTCCCTGTTTCCAGTGCTTGTTCATTTTGAATACTAACCATACCTTCATCCTGAGGGCTTTTTTTAATGTTTTTTAGAATTATTTTCATCAGGTCTTCCCAGTTAGAAGCCTGCTTGGGTAATTAACAACTTCTTAGCTCCCATCCAACCATCTTTCCTTCAGTCCCCTGGCTCTATCTACACTTAGCCCTCTAAATGCACAGATGATACTGCCTCTCTCTGGCCATTCCAGCTACCATCTTTTACTGTACCTCCTTTTGACTCTTCATGTCTGGTTTCTCCTCCCCTGACCACCATCGTCTCACAAAGGACAGAATAAACTAGATATAGTCCATAGCTAGACAAAAGTCCGTAGACTATTGAAATAGCCACTTAGTAATGTACTTGTGCAAAGCCCTCATTTCAAAATATTCTGCCCCCTGAATGTTTTCCATATGCTGTTGAAAGTGATTTTTTCTGACTACTCACCAAAATTCATTCTGAAGTCCCAGGATATATGCAGAATAAGAGCATACTAACTCATTGTATAGAGTGCTGGGGTCGCAGGCACTTATAAAACACAACCTTTAATAATTAGAAAAGTTGAATCATTAAGACTTTCAAATGTGTGATCTTTATTGGATTACAGTACATGAGCAGATGGGGGATAATAACACTTTTCTGTGTGGTTCTGTCTTTATTTGTACTTCAGTGAAAGATCATTTCTGAATCCTAGGTTTATGTGAAGAGAACAGAGCTATTCTAATGGTAGATAATTAAAAACTTACTCTGAGAAATCAGGGTTCATAAAGTATGTTTTACTATCTTCTCACCTGCCAGTCATTGATTCAGCCCAAGGACCGAGGTATTTTAAGAATATTGCTACAAAAGAAATTTCAGGAATGGTCAATCCATCATGCCATTTCTTTGCAGGACTTTTAATTTCAGTATAATACTTATGGTATAATTTTTAATTTAGCTTTATCAGAAAATTTACTAATGTTAAATCAGGGAGGCACATAGAAAAAGTTGTGGCCTATTGGTATACTCACAGAAATGTTACAACTGAAAATAAGGCGATTAAAAATAATTTGGGGACAAATCCTTACAATTTACTTTTTTAAAGCAATGAAAAACATGCTTTTTACTCATAAGGAAACCCAGTTGAAAGGAAAATAGAAGGATGGATTAAATCTGAAAAGATAGTGAACATGTATTAGTGATTGAAAATAATCCTAATTGGCCAAAGAATAATTAGTGAACAGATTTTCTGGTGGGTAAAAATAATAATAGAAAGAAAGATGCTGATATTAATCAGAAAAATGCAAGGCAAAACAAAAAAGTACCCACTGGGATTGATAAAATACCTGAATTCTGATGAGATCACGTGTTTGTAAAGATTAGAGGAATTGCTTACTGGGATATTCCTGATGGAACCAGCCACCCTGTGGACATTTTGAAAGTATCTATTACAATAGAAAAATCCTTATTCTAATCCCCCAAAACACTAGCATTTGTTCCAAGAAATGTGTACAGAAAGAGATGTATTATAGGAAACTATATATTCATGAAAAATTGGAAACATGTGTTCATCAGGAGAGGACTAGATAAATAAAATATTGGCACATGTATGCAGTGGAGTAGTATAGACCAGTTAAAAGAAATGAATTATATATGTATCAACATAGAGGCTTTAAAATATAATGTCATGTGAGAAAAGCAAGCCACAACATAAGACCACTTAAATTTTTTTTTTTAAACAGAACACTTTTTATATTTGGTTTTTTTAAAGTGGTGTGTGTGTGTGTGTGTGTGTCTTTATATAAATAAAGATTAGAAGGCATAGACCAAGTTCAGTAGTGGTTGTCTCCAGGAATCGCAAAAAGAAGTCAGGATGGTGGCTGCTATCAAGGATAAGGTCTTTAGGTTTACCTGTAACATTCTATTGATAATTGTTTTTTTCTTTTGATAGAAAACTCTACAGTTATGTTTTACTTTCATAAATTTTTTACAATTATAAACTTTCAAAAAAGACAGGAGGTGTTTTATTCCATTTTCTGTTGCTTTAACAGGATACTTAAGACTGGGTAATTTATAAAGGAAATATTTCTTACAGTTGTATAGGCCAGGAATTCTAAGGGCATGGTGCCAGCATCTATTTGGCTTCTGTTGAGGGCCTTCCTACTGCATAGTAACATGGCAGAGAAGCAGAAGAGGAAGTGGGCATGTGCAGAACAAAAAGGGCAACCTCTTTATAACAACCTGCTCTTGGCTACTATAGAACTCACTCACTGCTGCATTCATGGGGGCATCCCTCATGACCCAAATGCCTCTTAAAGTTCTCACTACTCTCAACACCGTTACATTGGAGACCTAGCCTCAACATGAGTTTTGGTGGAGACAACCCATATTCAAACCACAGCAGAAGGCAAATGTATAAAAATATTAAGATTTATTATGGTGAGAATATGAATGATTTCTACATTATCCTTTGTTGTTGCAGATTTTCTTAATTTCAAAATAAAACATGTTACAAGGAAATATATAATTAGAGAAAATTCAGAAAATATACACATAATTAAGAAGCCCCGGTCATCCACCGTCAAGAGATAACTGCCATTAATATTTTGATGTGTATTGTATATCCTTTCAGAATTGTTTAATACTCTACACAATGGTTTGTTGTTTTTTAAATATGCAGTCATACTTGGTTGGCCTCCTTTTTTCATTCTTATTTATTTATTTATTTATTTTTGAGACAGAGTCTCACTCTTTTGCCCTGGCTAGAGTGCCATGGTGTCAGCCTAGCTCACAGCAACTTCAAACTCCTGGGCTCAAGTGATCTTCCTGCCTCAGCAGCTGAGACTACAGGCATGTACCACGAGACCTGGCTTATTTTTTCCATTTTTAGTAGAGACGGAGGTCTTGCTCTTGCTCAGGCTGGTCTCGAACTCCTGAGCTCAAGTGATCCTTCTGCCTCGGCCTCCCAGAGTGGTAGAATTACAGGTGTGAGCCACCGTGCCCAGCTCAGTAAAGATGTTTAAAATAAGAGTGAAGGCTGGGTGCAGTGGCTCACGCCTGTAATTCTACCATTCTGGGAGGCCGAGGCAGAAGGATCACTTAAGCTCAGGAGTTCGAGACCAGCCTGAGCAAGAGCGAAACCCCGTCTCTTAAAAAAAAAATATTTACTGGTCAATAAATATTATCTTCTGACCCCAGATCTGCTACTGTTAACTCTCTTTTTTTAATACCAACTATGTTCTGCGGGGTTTTTTTACATACATTACTGTATTTATGTTTTTAGTGATGATATACACTTACTACATGCCAGACATTGATCTGTGTACTTTATATACACTACCTCATTTACTCAATAACCCTGTGTGGTAGATGCTATTGTTATCCCCATTTTACAGATGAAGAAACCAGGATATAGAAAGGTCAAGTAGTTTTCCCCAGGCACTTTGGCTCCAGAGTGTGTTCCCTTAACCATTATACCATGTTGCTTCTCCAACTTAATCTCTTCAACAACCTCAGTGGGCCCTTAAGGTCATATGGCAGTCATACTTTGAGTTCCCTGTTCATTCATTCTCCCTCTCTCTTAAAAACTGTCATGCCTCCTCAAAACCTCATATCCTTAAACCTCCAAAACCTCTTCTCCAAGAAGTCAGCCGATGACCTTGCTTGCCATTTCATTAAGAAAATTAGCATGACATCTACCTAGCTGCATTCAAACCAAGTTCTCCCACCTTATCACTAAAGGGTAAAAGTCAACTCCTCCGTTTGTGCACTAGATCCCAACCCTTTGCTTCTACTCACAGATGTCTTTTAAGTAAATCTCCATGTTGTTCATCATTAGTTTTTCCTTTCCTAGTGGATTCTCTCCTATTTTAAAATGTACTTCTTATAATGCACATTCAGCAGAATGTTGATAGTTATTAGATCTAGATGGGAAGGTTTATAGGTGTTTATTCTTTTAACTTTTCTATATGCTTATAATTTTCATAATAAAAAAGTTGTAGGGGACCCTCCCTTAATCCTGCTTCCTTCTTTAACTATCACCTCATTCCTCTTCTTCCTTCTACAGTAAAACTTCTCAAAAGAGTTGTTGGTACACATCCTCTGATTGCTTTCCTCCCTTTTTATCTTGGACCTCACTCCAATCTGGTTTTTGCCCCCCCTGCCATTCCACAAAACATCTCCTTAATAAGATAGTTACTGATGACCTCCATGTTGCTAGATCCAATGGTTAAATTCTCAGTCCACAGTTTATTTGACCTATCAGAAACATATGATGCAGTTGATCACATCCTTCTTCATGAAACATGTTGTTAATCCCTTGCTTAATCATGTTCTTAGTCTCTTGCTACTCAGAATGTGATCTGAGTGGCATCTGTGCTACCTGGGAGCCTTTTGGAATTGCTGAATTTAGACACCACCCCAGGTCTACTGAATCAGAGTCAACAGTTTAATAAGATCTCCAAATAATTCATAGCCATATTAAAGTTTGAGAAACATTGCTTTAAAGCATATTCTCCTGATTGTCTTTCTATGCACGATCCGGACCTTCTCAGCTGGTTCCTCTTCTACTCCGTTGGTGATCTCATCCAGTTTTATGGTTTAAAAAATCATTTAAATATCAGATCTATGCCAATCTCCAGCCAATTTATTTCCTCTGTACTCCAGACTCTCGTTCATTCTGTTGAATGTCTGGTCAACATTTCCACTTGCTTGTCTAATGGGCCTCTCAAATTTAATGTGTGTAAAATTGAGCTTGTGATCTTCTCCCTCAAGCCTGTCTTCCTACATTCTGATCTCAGTAACTGTTAACTCTTTTCTTTTAGCTGTTTATAGCTAGCGTTTTGTAGTGATCCTTGACTCTTCACTTTTTTTCACACCACACAACCAGTCTATCATCAACTATTTTGGGCTCTATCTTTAAAAGTATATCTAGAATCTTTTTTGGTTTGTGTTTGTTTGTTTGTTTGTTTGTTTGTTTTTTATATCTAGAATCTTACAACTTCTTATTGCTTATTCTGCCATCACCCTGATTCAAGGTGATCTTCTGCCTATCTCCCAGCTTCCACCTTGCATACCTTCAATTTATTCTCAACACAGTAGCCCATGTGGCCCTGTTAAAACTTAAGTTATGTTACTCCTCTGTTCTTCTAGAGTCCACGTTTCACTGAGAATGAAAACCAGAGTCTCTACAAGAGGCCTTTCGCAAGGTTGCCACTACCACTATTCCTACCCCACTCCGTGACTTTTCTGTACTCCTCTCAACTCATCTACTCTTCCTCCTCTAGCTTACTCTGTTCCTGGCCTCACTTTGCCTTTCTGCTTCTTCGAACATGGGAGGCACATGCCTGCCTTAAGGCCTTGCCCTTGCTAGTCCCTCTGCCTAGTGTGTTTTTATCCCATATCTGTATACTCTTTCCCTCACCACCTTGGAGTCTTTACTCAAAATGTCCTTTGAAAGGAGGCCCGTCCTCCCTAGCATAAAATTACAACTCCCTGCAACTCAGCATTCCCTGTCCCCTGCCCCTGCTTTTTTTTTTCTTAGAGTTATCACTGTGTGATATACTATATACTTTATTTTCTATCTTCCACACTAAAGTGTAAGCACCTTAAATGTAGGTATTTTCTGCTTTATCTCCAAGACCGAGCATAGTTCTTGCTTAGCACATAGTGGGCTTTCATTAAAATGTGTTAAATAAATGAAAGAAATAATCCATCAAGCTAAACATTATTGGCTGGATGTGGTGGCTCACACCTGTAATGCCAGCACTTTGGAAGGCTGAGTTTGGAGGATCACTTGAGGCCAGTAGTTCAAGATCAGCCTGGGCAACGTGGCAAGACTCCATCTCTACAAAAAAATTAAAAATTAGCTGGGTGTGATGCATATGCCTATAGTCTAGCTACTCTGAGGTGGGAGGATCATGAGCTCAGGAATTTGAGATTACAGTGAGTGACCGTACCACTGTACTCCAGCCTTGATAACAAAGTGAGACCCTGTCTCTAAAAAAATAAATAAACAAACATTATTATCTTCATATTATAGGTTAGATAATGTATTATACCTAAGGTCATATGGCTAGTAAGTGAATTCACCCCAAATCTTTGTGCTCAAAACCCATGTCCTTTCCACCATGACTCTGGTCATGTCACTTAAGTTCTCTGGGCTTTGGCTTTCCCATCTGCATAACTGGAATGATTGCCTTTTGCCTGCCTCACACAGAAACCTGAAGGTTATGAAGACAAATGAGGTAAAAATATTATGAAAGTTACTTTAAAATGTTATATATGTACAAAAGGGTGATAGTAATTTTTTTTTCTTGTAGAAGTTTTATCGGTTTTTGCTTTTAGTTTTAGGTCTTTGGTCCACTTCAAATTAGTTTTTGTGTCTGGTCTGAGGTAAGAGTTGAGGTTTATTTTTTTTCCTACATGGATATATAGTTGTTTTAGCAATATTTGTTGGAAAAACTATCCTTTCCCTCATTGGGTTACCTTACTCTCGTAAATATTATGCTTCTGATTTTATGTGTTTGGGCTTGTGAATGTTTGCAATGAACTTTGTAAAAAAGAATAGGATATTTCTATTTTATCAATATCAGAATATTCCATGTTTACATACATTCCCATTTATTCTTTTCAGACCAATGTTCTACTTAGTAGCTTTGATGACCACATTTTCCAAAAGGCCATTAGTGCCCTCTCCAATGTGGGTCCCAGCTAGGAGAGAGAAAAAAGACTTAGAAATTTCATTTTTTTATATTAAAGACTCAACATTAAGATATTAATTCTTGGCCAGGCGTGGTGGCTCATGCCTGTAATCTTAGCACTCTGGGAGGCCAAGGCGGGACGATCACTTGAGCTCAGGAGTTCAAGACCAGCCTGAGCAAGAGTGAGACCCTGTGTCTCTTCTAAAAATAGAAAAGTTAGCTGGGTATGGTGGTGCGTGCGTATAGTCGCAGCTACTCGGGAGGCTGAGGCAGGAAGATTGTGTGAACCCAGGAGTTTGAGGTTGCTGTGAGATACGCTGATGCCAGGGCACTCTAGCCCAGGCAACAAAGTGAGACTCTGTCTGAAAAAACAAAAAGAAAAATGTTAATTCTTCTCAAATTGATCTCTAGATTCAGTACAATCCCAATAAAAGTCTCAGCAGGCTTTTGCTTAAAAACTGACAAGCTAATCCTAAAATTTATATGGAAATGCAATGGCTGGAAGTTTATAGTCAAGACAATTTTGAAAATAAAAAACAAGTTAAAGGACTTTTGTGAGATTTCAAAACTTATTATTATTATAAAGCCACAGTAGTCAAGACAGTGTGGTATTGGCATAAAGGTAGACATATAAATCAATGAAACAGCATAGAAAACTTAGAAATAGATCTGTAGTCATTTGTTTTGTTTTGTATTACCAGGGTGCCAAGGCAGTTCATGGGGATAGTCCTTTCAGTAAATGTTGCTAGAACAACTGTATATCCATATAGAAAAAGTAAATAAACCATTAACCCTTACCTGACACAAGACATGAAAATTAACTGGAAATGGATCAAAGGCCTAAGACTAAAATGTCTACAAGAAACATAGGAGAAAATATTTATAGCCTAAGGATAAGCAAGAATTTCTTAGGATGCTAAGAGAAAGCAAAAAAATAAAAATAAAAATTCAGAACTGGCCAGGCGCAGTGGCTCACACCTGTAATCCTAGCACTCTGGAAGGCCAAGGCGGGTGGATCGCTCGAGGTCAGGAGTTCGAGACCAGCCTGAGCAAGAGCCAGACCCCCGTCTCTACTAAAAAAAAAAATAGAAAGAAATTATCTGGCCAACTAAAATATATATATAGAAAAAAATTAGCCGGGCATGGTGGCACATGCCTGTAGTCCCAGCTACTCAGGAGGCTGAGGCAGTAGGATCGCTTAAGCCCAGGAGTTTGAGGTTGCTGTGAGCTAGGCTGACGCTATGGCACTCACTCTAGCCCGGGCAACAAAGCGAGACTCTGTCTCAAAAAAAAGAAAAGAAATGAAAACATGAGTCAACAGCAAAGACTTGTACATGAATGTTTATGATATCATATTCATAATTCACAAACCAGGAACAACCCAAATGTCCAACAGGTAAAGGATAAGTTGTGATATATCCATACCCTGTAAAACTGCATTCAACAAACATGTGAATCTCAGAATTGTTATGCCGAACAAAATAAGCCATGTGATTCTTTTATATGAACTTTAAGAACAGGCAAAACTAATCTGTAGTGACAAATCATTATCAATTGTTGCCTGAACCTAAAGAGTGCTTTAATTACAAAAATGTATGAGGAAACTTTTCAGGGGTGATGGATATTCTTTATCTTGATTGTAGGTAGTCATTACACAAATGTATATATTTGTTGAAACTTTTTAAACTATACATTTAAAATGGGTGCATTTTGTGTTGGATATAAATTATACCTCAACAAATTTGATTTTTTAAAAAGTGAAAGAAACTAATCAGAGTAAAAATGGAGTTTAGGCTACTATGGAGCACAACTTAAAAATATGTGAACTCTACCTATTGGTGATTTTAATTGTTTTTAAAGTGGTAAATAATTACTGACTGCAGATATGTAGCAAGATGTCATTCTCGTCGATCTTGTTCACTACCCACATTGTGATTATGAAGGGAGCAGAGGGGCATCAAAGTAGAAGAGAGACTATAATTTGACACTGTGTCATCACTGTCATGCCTGCCCGTCCAGTAGGCTCCATGAGTGGCTAGGATGTCTGAGGAGAGATTCAGCTTGGTGCCTGAAGTCTGATGAACTTTTGTGGAATTGTGGAATGCAGTTGTCTAAGTAGGCCAGTTCTGTGATTTTTAGAAATAGTTAAAAATACAAGAAAATAGTAAATTTAAGTGAGAGACACTAGGGGCTTTGACAAATAGACATAAACTGATAAATCAGCCAGATGGTGTAGCCATAATATCAGCAAGGCATTTGAATGATAGCTCTCGTGGTATTTGTAAGGATAAGATTGAGAGATGCACCGTGAATGTCAGGATTTAACCAGGACATACTGGATAAATGATCATACCTGAAGACAGCACACTAGAAGGAGATTTCGGTCCTCAGTCTTCTCTTGAATATGACAAGCATATTTAGAAGTAACTTATATGAGGGCATCATTAGCATGCTGATTTTTAAAAACCTATTTTTTAGTGGAAATTAAAATACTAAATAAGCTGAAACTATAGGCCATGTCTACAAAATACAAAAATCATATCCAAATCCAAAAAAGAGAAGTATACAGATAAATGTAGGAAAGGGAAAATGTTTTATAGGAGCAGTTCGAGAAGAATTATTCTAGGGTTTTAAGTGAATATAATCTTAGTAGTAGTCAGTAGAGTGACTATGGCTGCCATAATAATCACAATAATGTCTGATTTAATAAGTTTTTTATGCCTACCACAGGGAGATGAAGATGGGAATCTCACTCTAGTTTGTTATTAGTCAGAACAAATCTAAAGTATTTAGTTTGGAGCATCATATTATGTTCTAAAAGAATGTTGAAAAGCTGAATCTTGGATAAGAGCTTGAAAGAAGTAGAGAACAAATTTTGCCAGATGATTTTGCAGCTTCAAGATTAAATGATTCTGTAGGTGAACACTTTTTCTTCAAGGAAAGAGACTCCTAAGAGAAACCTGTCCAGAGAATGTAATATTCATTTGGTTGATAGTGTGTTTGTTCTTTCCTAATACTTTTGTAAACCTGTAATGCTTTCCTTAATATCTTAAAAAGGTAAGAGGAAGGTCCAATCTAATTATCCTAAATAATGGATAGACTTCTGTATCATTTATAGCAAAGTGAAGTTGATTTATTCTTATTCCCTTCCCCACCCTCAATCAGTTACGTGTTTTTTGACAACTTCCATTTTGGTACTGGTTGGTGCTTCGGAAATTATGTTTTAGTATCAGCCTATATAGAATTATTTAGGGTAGCAGTTAGTCTTTGCTGCTTTTGTTATAGAAATAGAAAGAGAATTAGTAAATGAGATACAAATTGGGAAAGCAGATTGTAAATTATAAAAGATGACACAAGTATAAGGTGGTATATTTCAAGTTGCAGCTGTTGCAACTTGGCTTCTAATGGATTTATGCTCTCCAACTTCTACTCTGGTTATAGCAGTAGCTCAGCAATCACATTTATGTCTTGTTAATTATTTAGTACATTCCTGGTCAGAAAGTTTCCCTTTTGAACCCTCCAGTTACATTTCTATCTATTTGATTCTTGCTAAACTTCTTTGCATCAAATTTGTTGAAAGGATTGCCACTATCGATCGAGAAAACACTTTTATTTTCCCTTCTTTTAATTTTTACATGCCTCCATATTTTCATATGGTTGAAGTCCATTAGGTTAGTTGTCTTTTTTTAAAATCTCCTAGGAGAAAATCTCTTTTCAAAGACCAACACCTTTAGCTGTGCACTGGATCCCAGGTCTCACTGATTGCAGGACATAGCTCCACCAACACCATCATCATTTATTCCCCCTTCTTTCTAACGGAGACATTGTCTCCCCATCTTGAAAAAACTTTTGATTGGGACCATTTGTCTCCACTTGTTTTTACCTTTCTATGTCACTACAGAACTTTTTAAGCAGATGAGACCTATGACTGACATCACGTTTTCTTTCAATGGAAGAGTGACAGTGTGATGTAGAACACTGGCCCTAAAGTCATGACAGCAAGATAATTTTCAGTTGTAGTAAATGTTGTGAAGGAAATAAACAGTATACTATGAGAGAATAATTGGAGGAGAAGGGGTTGCTTTGGATAAATAGTAATTTGAAATGAAAATTTTGACTAAAAATATAGTTTTAAAATCAAGATATTAGGGAGAATGAGGAAGTTTAAATGAAGATGAGATCATGAATAATCTCAATTATTTGCAAGTCTTCCATTGTTAACAGTTTTCATTACATAATTTTGAATATACCATTTGGATTTTAAATTCTCATTGTAAGGCAAAACTTATTTCCTAATGGTCATTGTCAGATTTCAGAAGTGTTATACATATATCTGTTCTCACCAGTATTAAATGAAGAAAAATAACCTTGACTAGGACCTTACATGCATCCCATTGTAGTTGATTCAGCAGACATGTATTGAACCACACATGCCAGGCACTATACTAGGCACTGGGGACAAACAGAAGTAAACTAGACACAGCCCTTTCCTTCAATGAATGCAGCTAAAGCAGTTTTTAGGGATAACAGATGATTTAAATTTCCCATTGACTTTAAAATAGACCCACTGTGGCCATTATAGAGGAAATTTGCTCCTCACTAGCTTTAAGAAGGTGTTTGAAGAGAATATGATACTTCCTTTTAAAATAGTTTTAATTTATCAATCAAACTTTCATATTCTAGTTGATTTTACATTCTAAATAGGGAGCTAACACAGGAACATTAAGAAAAAGGCCACATGAATCAAACTGTTATTATGATAATCACTACATAAGTTGAAAAATGAAAGATCACTTTCCATTGAATTGGTCATGGGAAAGCTTCACTCAGGAGTTAGAATTTGTGTTCAGTCTTAAAGGATGGGTATGAAAATAAAAAATAAAAAATAAAATGAAAGCTGATTTGTAAAGATGGGTATAGTAGGGGAGCATTGAACACAGAGATGCAATTTAAATATCAAGGTATATTTAAAGGACATGGATAAATAGGCATGACTGGAGTGAAAGGTTTGTATTGGTAACTAGTAAAAAATAAAGCAAAGTCTTTTAATAGAAAAGAAGATTTTGGCTGTACCTTAACAGTAATATGTTCCTATAATCTTAAATTCATTTACAGTCTATTTTAATATTATGTAAAGGGGTTATCACAATGTATAGTGTACAGTTTTCAATTGTATCATGATTCTAAATAAGTCTTTATACCCCTAAATATGTTCTGTAGATTTTGAGGCCACAGTCCTTTAGCCCTACTCAGGTTAAAATGATGTTTTGTTTTTCAGTTACTTACACGCCAAGTCAATCATCCACAGAGACCTCAAGAGTAATAGTATCCTTCCTGAAATTTGTCTGCGAAGTTTGAAAGCATCCTGACTTTTTCTTCTGCATTTTGTCTTCACATTATGTAAAAACAGTTTTCATGCTAAGTTTAATATACCGTAAAGAGAATTAATAAAGAAGTTTGCATGCAAGTATAGGAGAGCAAGATACTATAGCCTGCTTTTGGTTTCTGAATAACAGAGCATTACAAAAAAATCTATCAAAAGTCTTTACACTAGTAGGACTTTTTTGATTGCTCGTGTAGGTTCTATCAACATTACAAAACTGATAGCTTTGTAGCTAGTCTCTTTCAGCCCTCTGACCTTGCTCAGTAGCAGTTGAGATATAACTGAAGGTTCTAAATTATGTAACAATGAGGTGAGAAAAACATGATTTTTTTCTTCTTCCTTGAGCCCAGACTAAGATCCTGTCTGCCAGCATCTTCATTCCAATGAAGAGCCTTTCCAGCTTGCCCAGCAGTGCCAAGAGGATATCTGGGCCTACGTTGCCAAAATCTAAAGGGAAAGTTTCAATTTCTCCCATAAACTTAGGAAAGCATCTCACCTCATCCTAGCACATTTCAAGCCCCCAAAAATCTTTAAAGCACGTCATAAAGGCTAAATAGAACTAATTATTGTTTAAAACATATTTATTGAGGAACATATTTAAGAGGAAATGTAAAGTACTATACTTTTTTTAAAGAATATCATATTATAGAATTATAGAAATTAGATCTCTTACCTAAAATCTTCATAATGTTTGCTCTGATAGGAAAATGAGATCTATTGTTTTCCTTTACTTACTGCACCTCAGATATATTTCTTCATGAAGACCTCACAGTAAAAATAGGTGATTTTGGTCTAGCCACAGTGAAATCTCGATGGAGTGGGTCCCATCAGTTTGAACAGTTGTCTGGATCCATTTTGTGGATGGTAAGAATTCAGGCTATTTCTCTATTGATTAAATTTTTGGACCCTCAGATGCTGCTGAGTTACTAGAAAGTCACTGAAGTTTTCAACTATAGTATTTCCATAGTTCCCAGTATTCAAAAAAATCAGTGTTCTTAATTTTTATATAAATAGACTTTAACTCTCTATTTTTAAAAAGAATATTATGAAATCAGTTTCAGTATATTTCAAACAAAAATATATATTTTATAAATAGTGTTTTAAATTTATTCAGAATTGTCTGTTTAAAATATTTGGTATTCAACATGTTTTGTGTACCCTGTTTAAAAAAACAGGTATGCAATGTAAAGCAGGTGTAATCTGCAGCCATTGTTATGGTTTTGCTAAGAAAACTACTCCTTTTAACAGAGAGGCTGTTTCACAATCTTCTTTAAGCCTAAATTGGAAAGTTACTTCCTTCAGACTAGAAAGAACCTTATAATTATGGGGCAGCTGAAAGAGGAAAGATCCAAAAAATAAAAGGTAGATTTTTAACAGTCCACCTTGTGTTGCATAGCTTGCTCTTTCTTTTTCTTTCTTCCTGTTTTTGCATTGGAAAAAATAAAGAGAAGTTCTAAAAGTAGGGAAGCAAAACTTCTGTGCTTTTGCAGCAGGCTATGGAAAGGCCAGTCATAGGCACTGTTCCATAAGCCAGCAGTTCTTAAAAGGCTCCCTCAGACCTTTTTAGAGGGTCCACAAGGTCTTCCCTTTGTGAGACCAGATTTTCTTCATATCCTTCAACCAAAACATCACATTGCAACAAACTGAATTCACAAACAAATGAGACTCCAGCTGGCTGCTATTAAGCCAGACATTAAAGAGAATGGCACTAAATTTTTTTTGTTTTGTTTTTGAAAATATAGTTATTTTTCTTTAAAAATGGGTTATGTGTTAACATCTACTGGTTATTATTGTAGTACTTAAATGCATTAATAACTATTTTAATTTCTCAGTTAAGTTTTAATATAACTATCCATAGATATAATCCACATAAACAAAAGCTCTTTAGGGTCCTCAATAATTTTTAAGAATAAAAGTCCTGAGACCAAAAAGTTTGAAAATCACAGCTCTAAGCTAAGTACAGGATGTCCCAAAGCTTAGTGCAGTTTTAAGCTTTAAATAACTTAATCTTCACTAAGACTTTTGGGACACCCTGCTGGAAACAGAAAAGTTGCAAAGGCTCTGAAGCCACATTTGCCTGAATTCCCTGAACTGTATGTAGCAGCCCCAAGAAGGGAAGTCCCAGATAGGATTCTGAGTTTGTCAAGATAAGCCTAGGATTATATCAAGCTGTGATTTCTTATGACAATAAGTGGAATTAGAGCAAGTGGCAAGGTGGAAGAGGGGATGTTGGATGTAAAGTTAGATCTGTATTCTATGTCTTGTTTGATCATTAACCTACAAGTTTCTTAACCTCCTCTCAGTCTTTCCATCTGAAATGTTGGGTTGAACTAATGGATTTCTAATGGCCTTTCTATTCCTAAGATTCAGTAATTGGAGTTAGCTAGATTTTTCTTCATTCGTTAATCTATGTTTAACTATTTTAATAATTATATATGAGAAACTAATAATTATAATCTGGATCTCAGGCACCTTTAAAGCACACATCTGTGACAAATGGCAGTGTACCCTAAGAATGAAGGAAAACAGATTTTAAGTGCTGAAATTGCAAAACCTAAAATTATAAAGAAACAATTTTCACATGTTTTAAAGCTGTGTTTATTTTATCTATTGTGAGAGAGTTAGGCTCAATCGAGTCTTCAGGTTTGTCCTTTTTCAAAAACATTAGTTTATATAGTTAGAAGATTATTATACACGAAGTTTTATATTTTTCTTCTAGTTACTTTTTTGTTGATACATGGATAGATGGGTTAATCCTTTATTCCACCATGGTGAGTTTTAAGACAAGAGAATAGCTAATAGTACCTACCCTTCATTGTTAATTAAAACTTGGGTTGATACTGCCTTCAGACACAAATATGGAATATCCATGGATTAGGAGAGAAAAGTTTGGTCAGAACTAGGGTTATGTGGTCCTCTGAATTATTTACAATGGACTTCTCAACTTTGTTTTATTTATATCTTGGAGAAAGAAACTTTTGTGAAATTTTTTACAAATCAAATCACTAAATTGAGGATTGTTCGTGCATTTCCTATAAATAGGTGACATGCAACTTTTTATCAAGCCTGTCTACCAACAACAGTGAGATAAAACTAAATTTTAGGCCTCCCACTCTGGGAGGCCGAGGTGGGCAGATCGTTTGAGCTCAGGAGTTCGAGACCAGCCTGAGCAAGAGTGAGACCCCCGTCTCTACTAAAAATAGAAAGAAATGATCTGGACAGCTAAAATTATATATATAGAAAAAAATTAGCCGGGCATGGTGGCGCATGCCTGTAGTCCCAGCTACTCGGGAGGCTGAGGCAGTAGGATCGCTTGAGCCCAGGAGTTTGAGGTTGCTGTGAGCTAGGCTGACACCACGGCACTCTAGCCCGGGCAACAGAGTGAGACTCTGTCTCAAAAAAAAAAACAAAAAAAAAAAACTAAATTTTAAAAAGACAGTCCTTCATGTCATTTATAGTCTGTCCCTCACAAAAATTGGTTCATGCTTTGAAAATTACATTTTTATCATAACCAGCCTCTCAGTGTTCTGGCTTATTCATTACATCACAGTTGTATGTGGTTTATTTTGTACTGTATTACTTAAAGCAATTATCAAAAAAAGTTTGACAAAAGCAAGTAGATATTAATACAACCTTCTTCTCCACCCCCATCATCTCACTCTCTTCAGGATCTCCCATCAGTGGTTCTCAACTTTGGTTGGGTATTAGAATCATCTGGGGAGCTTTAAAGACTAGTAATGTTTGGGTCCCACCCCCAGATTCTGTTATATTATTGGGATGGAGTATAGTCTGGGCATTGAGAGGCTTAAAGCTCCACAAGTGATTCTGATTTGCAGCTGCTGCTGAGTACCTCTGTTACCTCTCCTTGTGAGATACCTGCGTTACCCAGACCAATAACCAGGAATCTTGTCCCAGGTCTTTCAGCCATTTTTGCAGTTAGTACTGTGTATGCTATCCAGTTGATACTTTCACAAAGTTTTCATTAATATACTGCAGTTTGAATCCCTTCCAAATGAAATAATACAAAAGATGCAAGGTGAAAGAACAAATCTTTTAAGCTAACATTTAATCAACCATTTATTGTCCTTCATATAAATAAGAAATCTGGTTGCACAATACAGTGATGGAAACGTATAAAAATGTAGGAAATATGATTCAATCTGTTTCATTGCCCAAGAAGCAGCAGCCAAAAGATTCTTTACCTTCTACTAAATCTACCTGCTATCTGTTGCTTTTGTTAAAGCATCCATGGCATGTTTATTACCATATGCTTATTCCATGGCTTGGAACAAGATTTCAGTTTATCATTCTTGAAATTCTGCCATTATTTTCTAAGGTGCCCTGAGCTGAGGAAAATCATTTGTACCAATGGGAAAACTTAAATTCTAAGACAATTACTACAGTAGTTGTGCTGCTCGCAAGCATCTTATAACCACAGTCTAGTATTTCTTTGCTGAATCAGGATTGGGAAGTGGGAACTGATTCTAATAGGGTAAGTCATGGGAAGAGTTCAAATGGCAATGATGATATTTTGTATGGAAAGAGGGTGGCTGATAAAATTATAAAATCTTAGTAATGCATTAGGGAATCTCAGCTAAAACTGCCTCTTTCTGAGTTTAAAGAGCAGGGTTTTTTTTTCTTCATCTTTCTTAATTCCTAATCTTTGACCATTAATAAGAGAATTAATTACATATTAGACAGATTTTTTTAAATGATAAAAGCATTGCTCTGGGAATTTTAATAGTTTGTTTTTCAGTCTTTATTCAGTTAAATTGAAGAATAAACTAGAATATTTTTCGTTTTATGTTCTAACAGGCACCAGAAGTAATCAGAATGCAAGATAAAAACCCATACAGCTTTCAGTCAGATGTGTATGCTTTTGGGATTGTTCTGTATGAATTGATGACTGGACAGTTACCTTATTCAAATATCAACAACAGGGACCAGGTAAATATTTACCATCTCTCTGGGTTTATTTTACAATTTGTATAAAGGCTCCAGTTAGTTGTAGAAAAGAAGTGTTGAGTCCTGGGTAAGCATGAAGGGTAGATTTCTTGATCTTACTGTTACCAAGTTTTGGCAATCTTTTGTACACTTTTGGCAATAATAGCAGCCTGTAAGGCCTTTCCTTAAAATATCAGTCATTGCCTCACACCTATAATTCTAGTACTTTGGGAGGCCAAAGCAGGAGAATCATTTGAGGCCAGGAGTTCGAGACCAACCTGGGCAACACAGCAGCACCCTGCCTCTACAAAAAATTTTTTAAAAAGTTAATTAGCCAGGTGTGGTGTTGTGCACCTATAGTCCCAGCCACTTGGGAGGCTGAGGCAGAAGGATCACTTGAGCCCAGGAGTTTGAGATTGCAGTGAGCTATGATGATGCTACTGCACTCTAGCAAAGGCAACAGAGCAAGACCCTGTCTCAAAAAAAAAAAAAAAGAGTCTTAAATGTTACAATGGAGTGAAATTCCTGATTTTTTAAAGATACAGCAATGGATATACCTCAGGTTTCTTGACCATAGCACAATTAGATGAATGAGCTCTTCTATGATAGCATCTGGACTTTATACCTTTTATTCTATCACAGATTATGCTATTGGTGCAGGTACTCAGTTATGGACTTCTTTATAACAAATTCTTTTAAAATTATTAAGGTTTCTTCATTTTTTTTTAATTTTTAAAATTAGGTAAATGGAAAAAATGTTACATCATGCTTTGATTTTTCTATAATTAGAATTCTAGTAGGAGGATAATTTTTTACCTCTTTCCTTCCTAAGTTCCTTTTCTCTGTCCCTTACCTTCCAGAAGGTACCAGTGTAACCTCATGGAGCTCTTAGCCTTTTCTATCTCAGCCACATTAAACTTACTTAGGCTTTTAAAACTGGCCAAGAAAAGTGAGTTGTCTTTACTGAAAGTACCTTGAATACCTCAACATTTAAGTGTATGGGTGTGTAGAGGGACAGAGAGAGATTACAGCAGTTATACTTCATTAGAAAACAATAGTTTGACCACATAAACTGCGATTAAAGAATGTTTAGACTTTATACTGGGATTTGCATCAGAATCACCTGGGAAATTTGTTTAAAAAAATGGAGATGCTGGAGCAGATTCTGACTCATTAGAGTGAGGTCCAGGCTACGTGCATTTCTTAGGTTTCTCAGGTGATTCTGATGCATACTAAAGTTGAGAATCACCAGTCCAAAGGAATTTTTAAAAGTGTGAGCTTTACTTATATTTCCATATAACTTCCCAACCTAATGAAATGATGGTTTTTGTGTATAAATATGTTGCTTCATTTAAGGGATGTGTTTGTTTTGGTCGGTGGCTCAACTCTCGGTGTTTTTGGTGACATCTCTATAGGTTTCTCTCTTCACTACCCTGTGATATCAGGGGAGTATCATGTATTTTGTGTATACTTATTGAATCACCATATATGTGGCCCTTACTCAACAGTCGTCTTGATTCTGTGTTTTGAGGATTTTTTTAAATGGCTACACTTCTGCCCATTTCATCATAAAACTAAATTTTTAGTTGCTATTGGACTTTCTAACTACTTCATAGCATTAGAATGTTGAGTCTTGGCTTTGCGTGTTAAACAGCATATGACTTCAGTTTTAATTATTTGGTATTTTAAGCCTATGTGAGACTTAGATTCAGGGTGGACCAATATATTAGCTAAAGAACATAAGTGAGGCATTGCACTTACTGCACTGGTGTCAGATCTAGATCACTGAGATGACTGATTTGATAATGGCAGTCTGAGTAGCAAAATTGTCTCTAATTTGCACACTTCATGTGCTCTGCCTTTTACAGTCTTATTAATTCGTTGGTACAGCATAAAACCGTGTGCCGTGTTCACCTTTCCTGTGCATATTATTTGTCTACAGAAATTACTAGGGATCTTTAGTTTAGTTGATTTATCATAGAGACTGCAGATTAACATAAATTTATGAACCTAAAATCTGGATAAAATCCATTTGTCAGTGAACAGGTTTATTTTAATACAATAATAAAAGTATAATACGGAAACAAGTATTATTATCTCCAAAATGTGGATAAAAGCATCCCAGAGTTCTGCACTCATCCACTTCTTGGCATTTTAGGTGCTTTGTCCTCCATGGGAGTATAATAAATGATGTGGCAAGGGCTTACTCTCCATGAGAGGAGTGAGTGACCAGCAGAAGGGTAAGGCCTTTACTAGTTAATTCTTTCTAGTAGTATAGTTAGATCCTTCTGGAATTTGCCAGTCTGAAATGAAGTTAAGTATTTGATGGAGAAGAAGGGTGAAAGAGTGATATCCTCTTGTCACTACCCCCATTCTGTTTCATTACCCTCTAGTCTGCCTCCGTCAAATGGTACTTTCCCTGTAACTCCACATTTTGAAAGGATGACTCTGGTTATCCTCAATGAAATAACCCCAGGTATTGCTTCATCTATCCTCTTGATTTGATTTTTCTTTCTGTCTGTCTTTCTTTCTTTCTTTCTTTCTCTTACACTTTGATCTCCATGGCTCTCAGATTAAATGTCTGTTTAAGAATCCAAAAATACTATGCCACGTAGATACCATTCCCCTATACATTCAACCCCATAGTCTGAGGTGGCAGGTTTTGCCTGTAAATTCAAAGCGGGGCTCTAGTAAAGCAGTGTAATGTAATGGCAGGCCTTTGACTCAAGACCCTCATGACCAGGTCACCTTACTTCTCTATGTATCTTTTTTGTTTCCATTAATAAAAATAAGATATTTAGACTAAAGAATTTCTTCTAGTTCTAAAAATCAGGTCTTTCCTAAAATAGGTCTCTTAGCTCTTTGAAGGATTGACCATCTCTATATTACTTTGCAAAGTAGTATTCCTTTTTTACCTTAACTTACCCTAGTGTTGGAAGTCTGGAAAATCACTTTGTCATTTGTACCCCTCTTTATAATTCCAGTATTTTCCTCTTTAATCACCCTATTCTTCCCTCTTTCACTGCAGCTTTTCTAAGTTGGGATTAATAATGTGCTTCTTTAAGCTAGGTATATTGACTGTACCCTCATGGTTTTCGTTTCTTGGAGCAGAAGTGCTATGTCTTCTTAAAAGAAAATAATAGATAACATGTCTGGTATCATAAGTGTATTCCAGTTATTATTGCTGCATAACCAACCACCCAGAATGTAGTAGCTTAAAACAAATTATTAGTGTGAATTTGCAATTTGTGCTGAGCTCCCATGAGGAAGGTTCATACCTGTTTTATGTGGTACTGACTGGAGTAGCTAGTCATTGTGTTAAAACGATCTACTCCAACATGGCTCATTCACCTACCTGGCAAGTCGGTGCTAGCTGTCAGCTAGAAGCTCAGTCATGGCCAAGGGCCGAGGGTCAGGGGCCTCAGTTCTTCTCCACGTAGACCTTTCCATAAGGACATCTTCACAGACTGCTTGGCTTTTCTCATAGCATGGTGTCTGGACTCTAAGCACAATATCTCAAGAAACGGGAAATAAGTACCAGTGTCTTATCAACAGGCAAATTATTTTAATAGAAAATGTTTTCAGTACCTGCTATATACAAAGCACTGTGGAATACAGAGAGATTCACAGATGAAGAGAACAAAGCACAGGCTCTGCTTACAGCAGGGTGGACAGTTCTGTTGAGACAGTACTGGGGATGGTACTGAAAATGAGCAGACGTGTGCTTCAGTAATGCTGAGAGGTGAATGAAGGGGTAGAGATGCCAGGAGTGCTGAGTGCAGATTGAAATAAAAAGACCCAGAATTTCAAACCGAGGTATTGCTCTTATAGTGTATTAATCTTCTATCCATGAATTACATCCAGGAAAGACTTTCCCTTTTCCCTTCTTGTTGTTTCTTCATTAGTGAGCCCCCCACCCACCCCAGCAGATGTTTATTGAAGGTCACTTGCTTTGTGCCTTGTACTAAGTAAATTCTGTAGGGCATATAAAAATATGAGAGTTGTCCTCAATTTTTTCTCCCATTCCTCCTAAAAGAATTTTTAAAAACTATATACCTCCTTATACATTTTTTTTTTTTTTTTTTTTTGAGACAGAGTCTCACTTTGTTGCCCAGACTAGAGTGCCATGGCATCAAGCTCACAGCAACCTCAAACTCCTGGGCTCAAGCAATCCTTCTGCCTCAGCCTCCCGAGTAGCTGGGACTACAGGGGACTACAGGCATGTGCCACCATGGCCGGCTAATTTTTTTCTATATGTATTTTTAGCTGTCCAGATCATTTCTTTCTGTTTTTTTAGTAGAGTCGGGGTCTCGCTCTTGCTCAGGCTGGTCTCGAACTCCTGACTTCAAGCAATCCTCCCTCCTTGGCCTCCCAGAGTGCTACGATTACAGGCGTGAGCCACTGCACCTGTCCCGTCCTTACACATTTTTAAGTTGGCATGTACATATTTTTATCTTGCAAAAATAATTGCAAAGAATGTAATTTCCAGTGTATTCTATTAATATTTTAAAATAAAGTTACTATAGCCCTGTTTTTAAGATGTATACAGGCCAGGCGCGGTGGCTCACACCTGTAATCCTAGCACTCTGGGAGGCTGAGGTGGGCAGATTGTTTGAGCTCAGGAGTTCGAGACCAGCCTGAGCAAGAGCGAGACCCTATCTCTACTAAAAATAGAAAGAAACTAGCTGGACAACTAAAAATATATAGAAAAAATTAGCCGGGTATGGTAGTGCATGCCTGTAGTCCCAGCTACTTGGGAGGCTGGGGCAGAAGGATCGCTTGAGCCCAGGAGTTTGAGGTTGCTGTGGGCTAGGCTGATGCCACAACACTCTAGTCCAGGAAACAGAGTGAGACTCTGTCTCAAAAAAAAAAAAAAAATACAATAAAGTAAAATAAAATGTATACAGTAAAATCTAAAAACCATACTGATTTGATATCTGCCATCACTCGTTTAAAAAATACAAAAGCTCTTTGTTAAGTTTTGGAAGTTTTACGTGGTTCCTGTTTTTCCCTTCAAACTATTTGTATTCTGTTTTCCCCACAGAATTTTGTTCTACTGTAAGATAGTTTTATGCTTTAAAGCCTTTTATTGATTATCAAAGTTACATCTCTGCAACAAAAGATGTTTATAATTTTAAATTTAGAATTTTAAAAAAAATTTTCTGTGACTTTGGACCCTGTTAATTTTTTAAATTCTAAATTATGTTATTGTTACAATTATTAATATGTACCTAGTTATTAAGTTCTGAGATATAGAAACATAGGAGGTAAAATTTTATTGGAAATGTGTATCTTAATGAATGACATAGGGCTTTTCTTTTCCCTTGAATTAATTTATGTATCTGGGGATAAATAAGGCTTTTTTGCTAGAATAAGCTAGGGCTCAGCATCATTCCTTTCCTTGTTTTATTTTTAGAGACAAGTACTGAGAAATCTTATTCAAATAAGAAAGTAGGAAAGGCAGGAGTTTTGTTACAGCCATATACAGAGTTTAGGAGTTCCTAAGACCAACTTCACATTCAGTCGTTCTAAAAGGACTCACTGAAAACTCACTAACAGCTGTTCCAGACTCCCTGACAGCCGTTATGATTATAGTTTATTAAAATAAAAGAATACAGATTAAAATTAGCCAACAGAAGAGGCTCATAGGACAGAATCCAAGAGAGTTACTGTGTAGAGCTTCCAGTTACCCTCTTCCAGTGAAGTTGTAGACAGTGCTAAATTCTTCCAGTAGCAATATGTGACAGTACACGTAGAGTTTTGCCAACCAGGGAAGCACACTTGAGCCTTGGAGTCTAGAGTTTTTATTAGAGCTAAATCACATAGATACAGTTGACCACCTGTGTGACTAACCTAAGTTTCCAGCTCCTCCAGAGGTCAAGCTGATGCCACATGCCCCACAGCTCCCTGTATAAATCACATTGTTAGCATAGACCATCTGGCATGGCCCATGGCCTCCAGATAAACAGACACTCTGATCAGGCAGGACATTTTAAGGTCTTAGTGACTACCTCCCAGGAGCCAATGGCTAAGGCCAGCCCTCACTTTGGGCAGGGTTAATTCTTTACCACATACCGTATCACTCAGTTATTAGAATTCATTCCTATAATATGCCAAAAATTACATAGTAACTTGTCATTAGGATTTTTTTAATGATCAGCTGACATTTAATTTTGTTGGGCCAGGCACAGTGGCCCACACCTGTAATCTTAGCACTTTGGGAGGCAGAGATGGGAGGATTACTTGAGGCCAGGAATTCAAGATCAACTAATTTTGTTGAAAGCAAACAACTGGAAACTGACTTGCAAAGGGATTTGTTACCCATTCATTAGAGCCCAGTTAGACACCAATATTTGGAAATCTCTCTTTGATGCCTCAGTGGTTTACTGTTGTTAAGACTCCATATGGGTAAAAGGTATGCCTTTTGTAAAGTGGGAGAAGGACAGTTACAACAGGAGAGATGGGAAAGGAGGATAAGCTTTACATCACACTTGAGTGATTCTCCAGCAAATCAGTTTTTTGAAGGGGGAAATCGATAAGTTGACAATGTAGAAATTAATTCCCTTAAAACTACCCCTTCGTATACCTCTGGTGAAGTCTTCATGTAACCCCAGGGATACTTTACCCTGGTTTGAAAACCACAAGTATATGACATGGCTAATCAGTTAGCAAATATTTATCATTCACCCTAAGGAGTTATTAACTTAAACATTGAAAGCCGCATGTGTCCAGAAAAGGTTATGTTAAATACTGGAGGCAGAGTTGGTTATAGATTTTTTAAAAAGGAGATTGAAAAAATATAGCCGGGCGCGGTGGCTCACGCCTGTAATCCCAGCTCTCTGGGAGGCTGAGGTGGGCGGATCGTTTGAGCTCAGGAGTTCGAGACCAGCCTGAGCAAGAGCGAGACCCCACCTCTACTAAAAATAGAAAGAAATTATATGGACAGCTAAAAATATATATAGAAAAAATTAGCCGGGCATGGTGGCACATGCCTGTAGTCCCAGCTACTTGGGAGGCTGAGGCAGTTGGATTGCTTGAGCTCAGGAGTTTGAGGTTGCTGTGTGCTAGGCTGACGCCACGGCACTCACTCTAGCCTGGGCAACAGAGTGAGACTCTGTCTCAAAAAAAAAAAAAGAAAAAATATATATATATGAGTCACAGTCCCTGCTCTACAAATACCTGTAGTCTCATTGGGGAACTTAGATAACATACATATTACAAAAAGATTAATAACCATTCAAGGCAGTAAATGATCATCACAGCTAGTGGTGGGAAGGAGGACACTTCTAGGTGTGAAAGGAAAAGTATGATAAGCATTGTGAGCTTTCAGTTAGGCCTTGATTCCTCTGGATTTCAGATAGCTAGAGAATAGGGTTAGGGAGGGCATTGCAAATTGAGGAGGAGCAGAGGCAATGTAAGAGTGGTTAAGAGCAGATTTGTATTGGAATGGTCTTCTCTCCAAATCCTCTTTATCACTTATATATTAATAGCTGTATTATCTTTTTTTTTCCAGCTTATTATGGGGGTACAAAAGTTCAGGCTATATATATTGCCCATGTACCGCCCATCCCCCCGAGTCAGAGCTTCAAGCGTGCCCATTCCCCAGACAGTGTGCATTGCACTCATCATGTAGTTATACCCCATCCCCTCCCCCCACCCCCATCCCCCCGAGTCAGCACATTCAAGCGTGACCATTCCCCCATTCCCCGGACGGTGCGCAACACACTCATCATGTAGGCATACACCCATCCCCTCCCCCCACCCCCCACCTCAGTCTGATACCCAATTGGTGTCATTCCCAAATGTGCATTTAGGTGATGATCAGGGAAAGCAATTTGCTGGTGAGTACATGTGGTGCTTGTTTTTCCGTTCTTGGGATACTTCACTTAATAGAATGGGTTCCAGCTCTCTCCAGGAGAACAAAAGGGATTCTTTATCACCGTTAGATTCCTTAAACAGATTCAAGTAGACCTACCATTCGATCCAGCAATCCCATTATTGGGCATATACCCAAAGGAACAAAAGTCATTCTATGACAAAGACACCTGTACCTGAATGTTTATAGCAGCACAATTCACAATTGCAAAGATGTGGAAACAACCCAAATAGCTGTATTATCTTGGGCAAGTTATTTAATTTGTTGGAGCTTTGGATTCCTTATCTGTAAAATGGGATAAATACTGACCTAGTAGAATTATTTTGAGCATTAAATTGAATGACATCTACAATCCAAATGTCCCAGAGTTCTTTGGCCTTTCAGGGCTACATTTTCCATTAATAGCAAAGTAAGCATATCTGAATTGCTGGCCTGTAAGACAATATAGGCAGTCTAGACCCTTTCTTTCAACTTTGAAGACCCCCTTGGAATTGCTGTACATTCTCTTGGTTGTTGCTTGTCACCTGTTGCTCCAAGGTATTATTCCAGGTTACTCCTAGAATAGTGAGACTGCTGTACTCCATTAAAATGATGATGTTAAGATTACATGGCTTCAGAAATGGGCAGTGTGGAAGAAAACTATACTCCCCGGAATATCTCATTCCATCTTCCCAAGCTTCATTGTTGTTACCTGTACCATAGAGACCATATTGCAATCAAAGCTTTACTAAAGTTTTTTGTTCATCGTTAAACAAAGGTCATTACAGCACCTAACAGGAAATAACATAAGGAACTTGACTGTTCCCAAAATTCATCAGCTCTACCCTATAACAGGGATCTCTCACTGGCTTCCTTCACCTTTGCCTCTAATCTGCCCCTATTGGACCTGTTCCCTCTCAGATCAAAACCTCCTCTCTCAGACCCTCTCTTCCCTGAGTCCCAAGATTCCTAACATCTGTCTCTGCTTATCCTCAAAAGAACCAAAAATTTAGAAAATTAAGAAATTAAAAATAATATAAATCTCTGTACCCAGAGAAGACAAGCCTTTTTACTTTATTAAACAGAAGATTTTATCTCCTCTCTGGAGGAGGCTCTGGTTCTCAGATTTGTGTAGCCAAATGCCCCATTAGAGGTTCCACAACAAAAGGGCTTAAAATGCAGATCCCAAAATGACTGCTAAAAAGGTTAACTTTTTTGGTTTCTGCTACACTTAAGGACTTACCACAATGTCCAACAGCAAGAAATGCTCAATAAATTATTATTGTTTAAGTAAAAAAGAGTCAGTATAACCTCTGCTTTAGAAAGATTGCCCTGTCAGCGGGAAATGGACTGCATGAGGTGGGACTGGAAGCACAGGAGCACTGGGAGCAGTTAGGAGATCTTTGCATAGTCCAGTGGCCCTGAGGGTTGAGCTGGCAGCTCAGTGAGCGTGGACTCCCCACAGTCTATGATGTATAGAAATCCAAATACTAGTGTTTTATTTAAACTTTCTATTGACGTGTAATATATATATAACTTACCTATAAGGTTTATGATTTGCCTTTTTTTCTTTCTTCAGATAATTTTTATGGTGGGACGAGGATACCTATCTCCAGATCTCAGTAAGGTACGGAGTAACTGTCCAAAAGCCATGAAGAGATTAATGGCAGAGTGCCTCAAAAAGAAAAGAGATGAAAGACCACTCTTTCCCCAAGTAAGAAAAATCTTCATTCTGCCTAAAAGAACAGAGTAATATTCAAAGGCAGACTTTTGAGCACTTTTTCAGGCACACAGTTTGTATTTCATGAGTTTGGATTCCATGTGCTAACTCCAGACAAGCAAACACATGAAGATGATTTTATAAAGGTTAAGCAGTGGTTCACCTAGAAATTTGGGGTCCCAATACAAAATATTCAGAAAGACTTTGCATTTGTCTGGTAGTTCTCAAACTTTTTGGTCTCTGAACCCTTTTCCACATTTAAAAATTATCGAAGACCCCTTCCAAAGAGCTTATGTTTATCTAAATAATAATTGCTATATTAGAAATTAAAACTATGTTTTAAAAATATTTATGAATTTATTTAAATATAATAATAAAACTAACACATTAAATAACATTTAGATAAAACAATTATATTATCCAAAACAAAAAAAAATAGTGAGAAGAGTTGTATTATTTTACGTTTTTTGCAAATCTCTTTGCAAAAAGAAGACAACTGGATTCTCTGCTTTTGTACTTATTATGTTGCAATATGTCACATCTTGTCACCTCTGAAAACTCCACTTGTAAAATAATGACAGTAAAAGGGATAAATAATATCTCATTGCTACTTAATGAAAATAGTTTGAACCTTGTGGATCCCCTAGACATCCACAGACCACACTTTGTGAACCACTGCTTTAATTCTTCTCAATGGTAAAATAAACAGATGCCAAGGTTCCCTTTAACTAGGTCTTTTTGAGGGGCATTTCCACCTAGGGCAAAAAGAAAAGGCAACTGTCAGCTCAGTCAGCCTTTCTCTGATTCTTGATAACTCTTTGCCTTTTGTCTTTTCATGTTGTTAAGCTACAGCCCTTAAGTTAATAAGCCCTAAAAAGAACTGCAACTAAGTGCCTCAACAAGCTTAGAGTTTATCTACAGTAGATATTTGTAATATAAATGCAGTGTTTTCTAAAGCTTAGGAAGTTCTTGATAGCACTATATAAATATGCCTTGATAAATCAGTACAGTTTCAGGTGGAAAATGTTGACTTACATAGTTACTCTCCCACCATAATTACTATGATGTTCTTTTTTGTGAACCTTTATGCCTTTGAATATCCAGTCCTACCTGAGTTACTTAGAAGTCATTACTACAGGAATGAGATTAATTCAGCCTTTATTTTTTATCTAAAAAAAATTTTTATTCTTCTGTAAATAATTAAAGAAGATAAAATTTATGGCTTTCGGTTGTTTGGGGATTTTTTTTCATTTGTTTTGTTTTTTAATTTAAGAGTCAGGGTCTTGCTCTGCTGCCCAGGCTGAGTGCAGTCGTGCAACCATAGCTCACTGCAGCCTTGAACTCCTGGGTTCAAGTGATCCTCCCATCTCAGCCTCCCAAATAGCTGGGACTACAGGCACTCACCACCATGCCTGGATAATTTATTTGTTTATTTTTAGAGATGGGGTCTTGCTATGTTGCCTAGGCTGGTCTTGAACTCCTGGCCTCAAGCAATCCTCCTGCCTTGGCCTCCCAAAGTGCTGGGATTACAGACATGAGCCACTGTACCCAGTCAAACTGATCTTGAGGTTGCCTCAGAGAGGCTAAATGTTGAGTGGATAGATAAATGTTTTACATATTGGAATTCTCAGTTACTATTCCTTTGAGGAAGAGTTTTTGTTTTTGTTTTTTCACTCAGAAAACCTGGTTTGAGACTATCCCAGTGAAAGGCCAGTGTTGTTGACCATGTCAGCATGACCTTGTACAGTGTTCTCTTTCCACATCCCAGGTGCTAGGGTTTTTTTATTTGGCATGCTTGATTTACATTAATAATGCAAATTACATCCTTAGGCCCACTTTTTTTTTTTTTTTTTTTTTGAGATAAGAGTCTCGCTTTGTTGCCCGGGCTAGAGTGAGTGCCGTGGCATCAGCCTAGCTCACAGCAACCTCAAACTCCTGGGCTTAAGTGATCCTACTGCCTCAGCCTCCCAGGTAGCTGGAACTACAGGCATGCGCCACCATGCCCGGCTAATTTTTTCTATATATATTTTAGTTGGCTAGATAATTTCTTTCTATTTTTAGTAGAGACGGGGTCTCGCTCTTGCTCAGGCTGGTCTCGAACTCCTGACCTTGAGCGATCCACCCGCCTCGGCCTCCCAGAGTGCTAGGATTACAGGCGTGAGCCACTGCGCCCGGCCTAGGCCCACTTTTTAAATGACATTAAAAGGAGCAAAATCTTCATACTTCTAAATATAACATTTCATTAATTGCATGGTATCATGCAATGCAAATGCAATGCAAAAATGAAATGCATGTATGAGTTTTTCAGATTATTTGAAGCTACCCCTTTTATGTACTATTGTTAAATTTTCATTACAAGATAATCATTTCGTACCATACTATTAATGTGGCACATAAATTTTAAATAGTTAAAGATCTATATGTAAAAAACACAACTGTAAAATATGAAATTATTTTTAAAGTCTGGAGGTAGGGGCCGGGCGCGGTGGCTCACGCCTGTAATCCTAGCACTCTGGGAGGCCGAGGTGGGCGGATCGTTTGAGCTCAGGAGTTCGAGACCAGCCTGAGCAAGAGCGAGACCCCATCTCTACTAAAAATAGAAAGAAATTATATGGACAGCTAAAAATATATATAGAAAAAATTAGCCGGGCATGGTGGCGCATGCCTGTAGTCCCAGCTACTCGGGAGGCTGAGACAGGAGGATCACTTGAGCTCAGGAGTTTGAGGTTGCTGTGAGCTAGGCTGACGCCACGGCACTCACTCTAGCCTGGGCAACAGAGTGAGACTCTGTCTCCAAAAAAAAAAAAAAAAAAAAGTCTGGAGGTAGGAAAGGCCTTCCTAAGGCAAGAGACAAAATCCAGAAGTTATGAAGGAAAAGATTAGCAGATATGACTACACTAACATTTCTTAACTTTTATGTAGTAAAAATAACACTGAAAAATGAAGAGAAAAATAATTGTAGCATCTATAACAAAGAGTAAATATTTGTAGGATACAAAGGACTCCTACAAATCAAAAAGTAAATGACTGCTGACTCGGGAAAGGGGGGGTGGGGAAAAAAATATGAAACTATTGTTTTTAACTTGCACTGTTCACTTAATAATTTATCATGAACATTTCCCATATTATTTCATATCATTGTACAAGAAATAATGTATACATTATGAGGACATACTGTATCTAACAAGATATACTGTTAGACTCTTTGATTCTGTAAAATTAAATAAAAATAAAAAAAAAAAAAAGAAAAAAAAAAACAAAAAAAAAAAAGTAAATGACAATCAATAGAAAATGGGCAAAAAGGATATGAACAGATGATTCACAAAAGAAATACAAATGGTGAATGTACTTAGGAAATGGTGAAAAGATTTTAGTAGCAGTCAGTAAAATGCAAAGTCATACAACAGGGAAATACATTTTAATTTTGCCTCTCAGATTGGCCACATCCAGCATTGGAAACACCGTTGGGAAGAGAGGAAGAGCGTTCTTTTTAAATTTTTAAAGTGTTGGTGGGAATGTAAATTGTTCAGCCTTTTGGAAGGACTTAATCCGTAAATTTAAAATACTCCAAAAAATCTATTCTACAGAACCTACTTCCATAAGTATTCAGATATATATAAGAATGTGTACTATAATAGGAAAAATCAGAGACATAAAGACTAAGCTTTCCCAGCCTGAGCAAGAGCGAGACCCCACCTCTACTAAAAATAGAAAGAAATTATATGGACAGCTAAAAATATATATAGAAAAAATTAGCCGGGCGTGGTGGCGCATGCCTGTAGTCCCAGCTACTCGGGAGGCTGAGACAGGAGGATCGCTTGAGCTCAGGAGTTTGAGGTTGCTGTGAGCTAGGCTGATGCCACGGCACTCACTCTAGCCTGGGCAACAGAGTGAGACTCTGTCTCAAAAAAAAAAAAAAAAAGACTAAGCTTTGTATAGATGGCATAGATATTGGTGAGGGAAAAGGAAAACAATACAGAAAAAAATATATGTAGTGTGCTACCACTTTAAAAGGTGGTGTGGTGGTCTCTGTTTTCATACGTGCATAGAAAAGGTCCAGAAGAAAGTATAAACTCTAACAGTGGTTACCCCTGGAGGATGGGATTTAAGAGCCTTATACTTCTTACTTTATAAGTTTCTATATGATTTGAATTTTTATTACATGCTATGCTTAGAATTTAAAAATCTTTGTAACACTGCTTACTTCTCTGTCTTCTTATATTAATCATTATAAAGATTATATTTTAACTTAAAAGTTTTGGTAGCTCGGGGCAATAATAAAAATAATAATAATGGCTGCTAAAGTTTTACTGAATACTACTTACCATAGGCCAGGTATTATGCTGAGCCCTATAAACATGTGTCGTGATTATGAACATGCATTATCATGCTGTATGCCTTGAAGGGTCATACATAACCTGTTTCTTTGTACCTTAAAGTATGTGAATTTTTATGTTTTGTATATTGGTGTCTATTTATACAGTTCTCCTGTCTTCAACTCTTGGGTTGTCACCTGTCACTTCTCATGTGCCCCTAGCAGTCTGAGTCAGTGGGGTTCTGCTTTTAATTAATGTATATAAGACATTCCCATCGCTAAATTTCTTTAAAGGGTGAGTTGCTGATAGTTCTGTTTAAAGATAGTCATATAGTGCTGTATTTATACTCCCTCTTGTTCCCAAAAGGGACTTGCAGTCTGTAACAAATAGGTTATATAATTGGTTTTAAATTTTTATTATTTACTGTTTCAAGGCTGGCAAATGATCTAAAAACACAAACAAAAGCTAAGTATGAGTTACTTTCCCCATTCAGTTTATAGAGATAAAAGCTGTAATAGTTTGGTAGTTTTCTTTTTAAGAAAATATCAGTTTCTTTGTAAATATTTATGATAATACTGAAAACTGTGTAAGATTTCAGGTGCTTTCTTGTAAAGTATGATGGGACTTTCAAAGATTTACACCACCCAGATTTTCATTCTTTCTGTTTTTTCTTTTTTCTTTCTTTTTTTTTTTTTTCTTTTTTTCTTTTGTTTGTTTTTGTTTTTGTAGATTCTCGCCTCTATTGAGCTGCTGGCCCGCTCATTGCCAAAAATTCACCGCAGTGCATCAGAACCCTCCTTGAATCGGGCTGGTTTCCAAACAGAGGATTTTAGTCTATATGCTTGTGCTTCTCCAAAAACACCCATCCAGGCAGGGGGATATGGTGCGTTTCCTGTCCACTGAAACAAATTAAATGAGCAAGAGAGTACAGGAGAGTAGCAACAAAAGGAAAAAAAATGAACATATGTTTGCTTATATATTAAATTGAATAGAGTATTCTCTTTTTTTTTTAAGGTGAACCAAAGACCACTTGTGTGTTTAAGGACTAGATATAATTTTTTCCCAATCTAAAATTCATACTTAACATTGGATTTTCAACATTCAAGGGTTGAAATACACAAACATTGCTAAAAAGTGGCAGTGCCTCTTCTAGAGGCTTTACTTCCTGTTCCAAGTTTGTTTTGTTTACTTGGTTATTTTAATTATTAAACTTCAGTTTTCTCTTTCAGTTTTCTCATGCAACTTTTGTTGTTAGCTGTCCATTAGGAACTCCAGAGGAAAAATATTCCTGTGTGTGTGTTTCCAGGTGGGAAGTTGGCCTGGGTTAGTTAAGGCAAATTGAACAGATCTAATTTAGGAAGTCACTAGAATTGTATAATCCTATTGTTATTCTCAATATTTTTTCTATAACTATTTCTTTTTACTATAATTTGGAAAATTCAGATATCCTTTATTTCCTTGAAGCAGTAGACTGAATTTCTTTTTATAAATTGTGGGGATGAGTGACCAAAGATATTGCGGAGGAGCGGCACATTTGGCATGAGTAAAATGGTTTAACTTTGCGTTTTTAGTGGGCAAATGTTATAAATTGGATTTCCTTTTGAATAATATTTCTTTATATATTAAGAATGTCTTCCATGTGTAGAAGCCAAATTTTCTTGAAAATGCATTTCTACCTTAACACCTCCCCCCACCCCACACACACACACACACACGCACACACAAAACAACTTCATAGAATTCTGTGAGAACGTTCAGGTTTGTTTCTCTATTAGATAACTCTGGTTGCTACACAACCAGGTAATAGGTTTTTCGAAAATTGTTTTTACTTTACTTACCTGTCATAATGGATATTTTAGCAGTCACCTTATCATTGTATCTCATAAAATTTCTGTCCTTTTATTCTTTGCTGAGCGAGATTCTGCTTATGATGAATGAATGCTGCTCTCTGTTTTGTATTTCATAGTATGAAGTATCTGTTAGCACTCTCTAACGCTTACACTCTGCTGTGTAGAAAATGACTGTAATGTGGTAGTCAGTGTTTTCTTACTGTGATTCAAAGAGATCAAAAGTGAAAGCACAGCATCGCTGTGTTCCTAACAAAGATGCTGCCATCTCTACTTTAATAGTCAGCCTGGGAACCAAAGCCAGCCTCTTAACTACATCTTCACTTACTCAGTTTGGATTTGTCATGATTTTTAAATACAGCGACAGTTCTTTTTCCAGCAAGCAGACAGCATCTGCATAAATGCCATCCTTCTTTGAAGTCAATAAAGAAGAAAATTGGGAAGACTTTTAAATTAGCTTTTAAGTACCACAGATAAATTTTTGAAACATTTTCTTTATTTGAATAGTTAAATTTCATCCAGGCAAACCACTTAGTAATAATTATGGCAAACCTTTGGCCCCTCATTTAGAGAGCTTAAGATAAGTAATGCCATTGTGATTTCAGAAATAAATTGATGACTTTCAATTTAGGTAAGATAGTGGAAAAGAACATTTCTCATATTTTAAAAAATGAGAATAAGAAAGGATAAAAGAATGTAACATATTGGAATGTATCAAAATGCATGATTTCTGAATCCTCCAGTGATGCTAAAGATACGATTATTAGTAATTGTTAGATGAGGTTTTATTTATTCACAAATAAAATAGGCATGTAGTTGACAAAGTTTTTACAAAATTGACTTTATCGAATGCTCAAAGAGTTTGGGCATTTTGAAGCATAAAGGTCAAAGGATCATTTTCGTGATAGAGCTTTTTCTATAATTTCCTAGTATACCTGCCTCACTTTTATCTTCCTTTCATTGTTCACTCATTTTACCCCCAATATGCTGACCTGCCTACTCCCCCACTATCTGCGTTTGACTCCTTTCCTTTCTTTCTTTGTCTCCTTTGCCAGAGGGCATGGCTAAATTTGTAGAGCTGCTCAGAAACTCATTGTGCTATCCATAGGTACTAAAACTTGCCTCCAAAGGATCACATAGTAATTCTACTCTCCCTTCCAAATTGGGCCCAGTTGGAAATGTTATTGGATGAACATTGAAAATATGACATGTCGGCTGGGCATGTCGGCTCACACCTCTAATCCCAGCACTTTGGGAGGCTGAGGTGGGAGGATCACTTGAGCCTAGAAGTTCGAGACCAACCTAGGCAACATAGTGAGATCTGGTCTCTACAAAAAATTTAAAAATTAGCCAAGCATGTTGGCAGGTGCCTGTTCCCCCAGATAGTCGGGAGGCTGAAGCAGGAGGATCACTTGAGCTCGGGAGTTGGAGACTGCAGTGAGCTTGTGATCATGCCACTGCACTCCAGCATGGGTGACAGAGCAAGACCCCATCTCTAAATATATATTTTTAAAAAAAGAAAAAATAAATGACAGGTGATACATTTAGATAACATGGATCCAGAGAAATAGGAAGCAATAGAATTAAATCAATTTCCCTTTCTGGTTTTTTTTGTTGTTGTTGATTTTTTTTATACTGAGTTTTAAATATATTCTCCAAATAAAGAAAAACATGATTTTTAAAAACTATATGTACAGTTAATCTCTGAGACTAGGTAATTGCAACAGAAGGACATTCATTCTCTTGTGACTGCTTCTTTCCTAAAACCTGAGCCCTTTTATATTTTTTTTATTAAAGTTGATTTCCTTCTTCAGAAGGCAACCTTTTTATAAAATTTGTTTTACATTTTAAGTTTTACTAGTCAATCATGAGGAATAAGATTTGTATTCTTGATTTTTAAATAGTTTAGGGATCACAGGATTCAATCAAATGCTTCAGGTTTGTTTATTTTCAGGTATTTTACTGGCCTTTTAAATACTAAACCAATAGTTAAAATCATCCTCTCTAAAAGAGTGGCTTAAATGGCCTTTCTCTCTAGTGGGTCACTCTCAATTAAAGGAAATTATCTGCTTTTTTTTTAATATTATGAAATGAGTACTTCATGACTAAAACATTTCATCAGTATAGTCTTAGTTGATTGAAAATTATTGAATTATTGAACATTTCGATAGCACCTTTTGTTTTACTAAATATCTTATCTCTCCTGTGACTGTTTCTCAAAAAATTTAAGAAGCCTAGAATATGTATGCCAAAATGTTTCTCATTCTTTTGAAACTGCCTGGAAGGTCACCACAAAGTCAGAAAGGGACTTACTCTGGTTTCAGTTGACTGTCCCCTTATATCTGAAGCAGTGACTGATTTGTGTAAGAAGTAACCTATTAGATTTTTCATAGCATATTTTATCTTCGAGGAAGTTTATCAAATTGTATGTATAATGGTCATTGAAATACATTCCATTCCAGAATAAAGAATAATTCATAATATTTTTAAACTAGTTAATAAGTCATTAGCTTTCAAATAAACCATGATATTTGAGGTGTCTAAAATCAGAGTCTTGTTTTTGAAAGTCTTCCCAAGTGTCCTCTGCCATATTCCTAAATAAAGTCAAATGGAAAATAGAGTTTAGGTTATCCTCAACCAGAAATGAGGGAAAGAAAATATTTCATGTTGGCCTCTAATTGATTTTTCTGTTAATTAAATTAATATACCCAAATTTTTTTTTTGAGTCACAAAGAATAGCTAGGTGTTCATTTCAAATAACTTCCCACAAGCAGAGTTGGCTCTTACATCAAATAAAATAGGGTAGGAGGTGGAATAGTAGAGATAAGAGAAAAATTTTTTTTCCCAAAAGCAAATTTATCACCTGTTTTACTCCCATCTTTTTCTTAAAATTCTTTGTGATTTCAGGGACATTTATAAAAAGAGTTTTATTTTATTGATTCCTAAAGTATGAATTCTTTTTTACTTTTTTTCCCCCTTGGACCCAAAGTGTGATTATGAAAAGAACTGCATTCGCTTAGAAGCAGTGGACTTGGTAGAATGGTCTTTAGTGTTTGCTTTAATTTGTATTTGGTTTGGAGTTTGTTGGTAAAATTTTGAACTTTGTGGGGGTTTTTTATTTTTTTATTTTTAAGGCTAATATAAGTTCTTAGAGTATAACACTGTTCAAAATGAAGTGTCTAATTGTTGTGAATAGGAAACATCTGAAGTTTTTTGAAGTGTTTTTAATGTGTTATATAAGATTTGGCTTAGATATCATCATAATATTTCCTCACTTAACAGATGAAATTTAGCCATTTTTATAAAGATTTCTATTATGTCTTATTTTCACATTGGCTTCCTTTAATGAAATTTAGATTCTGCTATATACAGTGACTGACCATAAGAATGTTGCAAATCACTTTAACGAAATATATTAAAATACTGAAAATAGCAACCTTAATACCATAATATACTCAAACTATAAGCGATGATAGTGAGAATGTTTGTATATTTCTAGAGTCAACATAATAGCCTCCCATAATTATGCTTTAAATGTTTTACTCTCTAAGATGTTAGTAATTTAATTTAGCTTTTTTTTTTCTTTTTGATCAGTGCCAAACTCCCCAATCCTTTTAACTTTAAATATGAGGAAATTCTTTTACCCTTCCTTGATCTTTTGACTCAAAATACCTTAGTTAATTGCTTGTTAAAAGGAATCCTTGCATGGAAAGAGTATGACTATCTGCAGTCCAATTAGTAGTTGTATTCAGAGTGGGAAAATAAATTATTAATTATTGACAGTTTAAGGGCTCCTGGGTCTTGGAGCCAGCACCTAAGTTCCCATTCCGGCTCTGCCATTTTCTAGCTGTATGATCCTGGGCAAGTAACGTGACCACTCTAAAGCCCAGCTTGCTCATCTATATAATAAAGATAATAGCATCCACCTCAGGGGGTTATCATGAGGATCAGATGCAAATGTGTCTAAGGTGTTCAGTGAGGTGCCTAGCATAAGTCAGGCACCCAGACAGTCACTAATATTATCAGCTTACAAATCTGAGGATTCAGTCAGCCAGTCATTATCAATCTGTTGTTTATTGGGACATGCCAATGTTATCTAGCAACCAGTTGGAATTAATAACAATTAGAAATTGGATAGGTTATTCCTAGGTTAGTTAAATAGTGAATCCTTATAAGTGGTTGCTTGGGTCCTCATCAGAAGCTGCTATTGAAAAATGATGTTATGGCTGACAAATTCTGATAGTTGTTAGTTATTAACCAGCCCCCAGAAATTAACTAGAGTGTATATTATAGAAACTGGCCTTTAATTACAAGTAGAAGCCGTGGACAAAATGGTGGAGATAAAATAATGACCTGAAGCCCCCAAATTCAGTAATTAAAGGAGTGTGGTGCCCCAAAGGGACTTTGTGGTTTAAAGAATCCCTTATGCTGATAATTATGTTCAGTAACATGTGCCTATATTTAATTTTTTGGTAGTTTGAAAGGTGAAATTAATAGAAAATGAAAGGTCTGGATTTTCTTTCCCTCTGTCAAATGTGTGATGTTGACTAATCATTTGACCTCTTTTTCTTTTACAAAATGATAAAATTTCTTCCTCTTCCTTCCTAATAGTATTATAATAATATAATATGATAGGTGAAAATGAGTTGATAATTCAGGGGGAAAGTATTCTACAAATTGACATTACTATTTTACAATTAGTTTCTGAGAAATTTTGTTTGTTGGAATTGTTTTTAGCTTGATCAGAACCATACCACATAAAACCCATCTGGGAAATTATCTTCAGATGATATTTAATTGATATCACTGAACCATATTCTACATATAAGTTGGGTCCTTTCATGGGTTTTGGCCATTTTTCTTTTAAATTAGTGATGCTGTTGCTAGATTTGTTATAACTAAGTCACCTTTCAATGAGGTTCAAATGAGGCTTTTCTGTGTCTCTGGGTTGGGATAACTTTTTTAAAATTAGCTCTTGTCCTCCCCCTACAGGAGAATTTGCAGCCTTCAAGTAGCCACACCACCATGGCAGCATCTACTCTTATTTCTTAAGTCTTGTGTTCGTACAATTTGTTAACATCAAAACACAGTTCTGTTCTCAAATCTTTTTTTAAAGATACAAAATTTTCAATGCATAAGCTGATGTGGAACAGAATGGAATTTCCCATCCAACAAAAGAGGGAAGAATGTTTTAGGAACCAGAATTCTCTGCTGCCAGTGTTTCTTCTTCAACACAAATACCAAGTGCATACAAGTCTGCCCACTCCCAGGAAGAAAAAGGAGAAACCCTGAATTCTGACCTTTTGATGGTCAGGCATGATGGAAAGAAACTGCTGCTACAGCTTGGGCGATTTGCTATGGAAAGTCTGCCAGTCAACTTTGCCCTTCTAACCACCAGATCAATATGTGGCTGATCATCTGATGGGGCAGTTTCAATCACCAAGCATCGTTCTCTTTCCTGTTCTGGGATTTTGTTGTGGAGCTCTTTCCCCTAGCCACCACCGGTTAATTTCTGAGGGATGGAACAAAAATGCAGCTTGCCCTGTCTGTGTGGTGTGTGTTCAGTCCTTGACAAATTTCAAAATGGAGCTTTTTCATTTAAATGGAGGGTGAGCAGTGAGGAGGAGATACATTTTGGTGTAGAGGAAAAGGGCATGCTGCATCTTTTTCCTGACCTCCCGGGTCTCTGGCCTTTGGTTTCCTTGCTCACTGAGGGGTCTGCCTAACCAAGCAGGCTGGAGACTGTTGGCACACATTGCCTTCTTTCTCACTGGGTCCAGCAATGAAGACAAGTTCTAGGGATCTTTTTCCTCCACAGTGTAGCAAATTCTCAGGAAAACAATGTTTATATCTTCCTCCTAAGCTCTTCCAGTCACCAAGTACTTATGTGACTACTTTGTCCAGGGCACAAAATGCCATGGCAGCATCTAACTAAAAGCCTACAAAACTGCTTAATAACAGTTACGAATGTGAGAAATTTATGTAATTTAAATGTAAGGTACAGGTTTTAATTTCTAAGTTCTATTTTTATTAAAAAGAAAATAATTTTCAGCTTTAATTGAATTGGAATAAAATAATACTTCCCACCAGAATTATATATCCTGAAAATTGTATTTTTGTTATATAAACACCTTTTAAAGAAAGGTCATTATCCATTTCTCTACCTAAATATGGCGAGTCCTAGCATAATGACAAATATTTATAATTTTTAAATTAATGGTACTTGCTGGATCCACACTAACATCTTTGCTAATAATCTCATTGTTTCTTCCAACTTCTTCCTATACTACATCCTACATCCTCTTTCTAGTCTTTTATCTAGAATATGCAACCTAAAATAAAAATGGTGGTATCTCCATTCATTCTCCTCCTTCCTTTTTTCCCAAGCCTGGTCTTCAAAAGGTTGGGTAATTTGGCAGCTGAGTTTCAGGCAGAAAATAGAGCAATTTTAGGAATATTTGGACTGAGGGAAGGTGTGGGAAGCCTATCATCAGTTGTTTTTATAGAAAGAGCTGACGTGGTATTAAGAACCTAAATCTTTCTTATCTTTCCGCAAATGGAAAATAAAACCTAGTCATAGCTTCCCTTGGCCTTTATTAAAGGGCAGTATAAATCACAGTAGTGACTCTGGATGTATTAATGGCAAATTAATGGAATTACCTCCCTGAGTCTAGAATCAGGATTTGGGAATGTAAATCAAATCAGATGTACTTATCCCAACCAAGCTATAGCCAAGGTATCTGAAAGAAATTAGAGCCTAACATAAATCAGGGAATTAGAAATTGTTATTTAAAATTTTCAGATTGTAATTCCTGGCCCTGCTATGTATCTTTCAGCTTACTAAAAGCTCACTACCATTAGATGATTTTTGCTAAAATACCTGTATTCAGAGGAAGGCCTACTGAAAACTTCATGGACTTGTAAAAGCTTGTCCTAGTAAAATGGAAAAGATCCCAAAGTTAATTCATTTGAAAAGCAATGTGTTTGTAAGTCTTGCATGAGCAGAGCAGTGTCGTCCAGAATCCAGAAATTATAAAGATGGAAATGAGGCATGCTGATTTGAAGAGCATCTTCTGGGTGTGATGCTGCCTCTCTTGAAACGGATTCGTTATTTTTTCTTTTTAAATATGTCTCTGTAGATGCTTTTAAACATGGCTGTGTTCCCTTTACCAAGATTGGCTTAAAGTCTCCCGAAGTGAAGAGTGCTGGGCTTTAACAGCAGGCGTGTGTTCATTCCGTGTCCTGCTGCGTGGCAGAGACGGGAGCCAGTACGGTTAGGGAGGAAGCTTAGCATTTGAGTTTTCTAAACAAAATTCAGTGTAATACTATTTTTTTTCTTCCCTTTCATTTTAGAATAGGTTGCTGTCTCCCTTGAAAAGGGGGAGCAGACTTGATCTCAAATGTAGCTGTACCCAGAAGCCAGGCTCAGGGTATTCAGAGATTTTTATAGAGATCTTAAAAAATAAAAAAATATATATATATATCCAAACCTCCCTTTTCTTTCTTTTTTCCACCAGATAGTTTTTTTTCTCTAGTTTACAAATGACATATGAGTTTTATTTGCTTTATTTTTTTGATGCTTAGACTACAGATAGACTTGTTGAGCTCCTAAGAAAATATAAGGAAGAAGTCCTTATTTGTGAAAAGCACTTTATGAGCAATTTGTATAGACAGCGTGTGGCTGCTTCACACTGATCATCTTGTAAGGCTGTGACGGTCTTGTCTGTAAAGTGCTGCAGTGCCTTCTGTGGTGTATTGTATTTTTGGTAGGGAGAGGTGAAGCCTTCTGAAAAATTTGAGAGCAACTATAAAAGATTGTTTTTAAAATGTTGTATTCCTGATGGACTTTTTTCATCATTAAACTAGAGTCTAGGGCCTAGATATTTGCCACTGAAATTATATTGACCCAAAAAAGTAGTTTATAAAAAGGATTTGTGAATAGAAAATCTAAGGTGATCGTTTGTTCTTATGTGCACCTTAAAAGAACATTCTGTCTAGCTGTCAAATTCTGGTTCCTGAACATCTGTCCCTGATCGTATGTGAGATCTGATAGGACATACTAGGGCATCCTAGAAAACAAAATCCCATATAAATTATATGTGTTATACTTATGTTGGTGTTGGAGAAGAAAGAGCATTATATAAAGAAATAATGTAGGAATTCAGCACTGTCAACCTGAAATTTTGTAAATACTTCCTAGCTTCTGGTTTGGTGCAGTCACCGCTGTTTGATCACACCGTGTTACCCTGTGTCAGTCAGGCAGCGTGCGGGCTGCTGCATGTCCCTCCTCAGATCTCACCATCCCGCTGTACATCCACCTCGCCGGCCGCTTGCAACCTCATCTCTAGCTTTAGTTTGAAACACATTGCAGGGTTCAGGTGACCTCTTCAAAAAACTACCTCCTCAGAATGAGGTAATGAATAGTTATTTATTTTAAAATATGAAAAGTCAGGAGCTCTAGAACATGAAGATGATTTAAAATTTTAACTTTTTTGTGTACTTGTATTTGAGCACTCTCGTTTTGTCCTAAAGGGCATTATACATTTAAACTGTAAAACAGTGTAGCTCAGAGTATCTGAATGTTGTTGAAAGTGGTGCCAGAATCTGTTTAGGGGTACGTTTCAGAATCTTAACCTTAAGTCAGTTGCATGAAATTAAATAGTTATGGTATCACTTCACTAACAGTGATGTAATTTTAATTTTCAGTAGGCTTGGCAAGACAGTACATCTTCATAATGTTAGCCACAACTTTGTCACATGCACAGATATTTATACAGAGAGACTGCCCAGCTAAGAGGGTAGAATGATTACCCTTTTTGCAAGATTCTCTTCTTTGTCCCAGTTGGCATTGTTAGTGCTAGAATATCAGCACCTTGAGACTAGCAGATTCCAATCATTAGGCTACAAGAAACCATAGCCAGAGATGGAAGGTTTACTGTGAGTATGAACAGCAAATCGCTTACAGGTTATATATTGAAATGGTGTAGGTGAGGCTCTAGAAAAATACCTTGACAATTTGCCAAATGATCTTACTGTGCCTTCATGATGCAATAAAAAAGCTAAAATTTTAGCAGAAATCAGTGATTTGTGAAGAAAGCAGCCACTCTGGTTTAACTCAGCTGTGTTAATATTTTTTAGAGTGCAATTTAGACTGCAGAGATAAATGCACTAAAAAGTTTATAGCCAAAATCACATTTAAAAATGAGAGAACACACAGGTAAATTTTCAGTGAACAAAATTATTTTTTTAAAGCACATAATCCCTAGTATAGTCAGATGTATTTATCACATAGAGCAGCTAGGTTGAAAATATAGTTCAGTGACATTTCTAGAGAAACTTTTTCTACTCCTATAGGTTCTTCAAAGCATGGAACTTTTATACAACAGAAATGTTTGACAGAAATTTCAAGAAACCGCTGTAGTTTAGAGTTGAAGTACTGTATGCTGGGCAGCAATCATGTATTAACTTAGAAGGGGATATTAAAAATATAGGACAGAATTTGATTTTATCAGTTTCCAGAGTACTGCTGCCAACCTAGACACTGATTTTTCAGAGTTTGAAATATAAACTTGCCTCCCAGGACTTGTTTGCAAATGAAGCTGGACTGCACAAGTAATCCTGCTGCGGTGCGCTGTGGGGGCCGGGGAGGTCTCTGGAGGCGTCCTTTCTGACCTGGCCGGTGGGTGTCACTGGACGTACTCCCTGGTATGGTTCTCGTATCTTGTTTCATTTCTCACCACCCCCAGGAAAGTCAATGTATTGTCTCCAGCGCGTCCTTGAGATGTTTTATTGAGATGTGTTACTGATGCCTGTAGGTAGTTGAGCCCCAGAGGAGGGCAGTAGCATCCCTGCCTGCAGAGGCAATGATTTGTAGATTTGGCCAGAGGAGAGTGAAGTGGCCAGTATATTCACAGTCCATGTTGCTAACTCTGGTAAAATTGAAAATGCTGTTGTGTTAGATTTTTGTTATATTAGTACATTAGACAAAGTAAGCTTTGTTTTATTGTTTTCAAACAACCCATTTCACTTCTGTTTGGGCAAAGGCATTAAAATTGAAATTCAGTCCTAATTTTTATTAATTGTGGAAAGGGTAATTAACAGTTCCTATCAGGTGTTTTTAAGGTAGAAGAGGACAAATTAAAGTCCTAAAATCTTCTATCATGGTAACAGTGCTTTAAAAAACGCATAGGGACAAGTTAGTCCCTACCTCAATGAAGTGATTAAAGTAGATCCTTTATTTCAGCATCCACAACTTCAACTGTTAACTTAGTTTTATTAATTATTAAATCAGTTTTTTTTAATGTTACTTTTATTTAGCTGTTTTGATAAATTACAATGATAGGACCAGTTGTGTATGAGGACACGGCCATTGTAAGCCAGTGTATCCATTTTTTGTGGTGCATTTTTTTTTAAAAGAATTTTGTAGATTGAAGTGCTACTAAAATGTTTATTCATGTTAGTATCAAAAGAATTTTGTGTGCAAACCATCTGCTTCTTCTGGCAGGCTGAGTACATTCTCTAGCACCCATGAGCACTGGTTCTCATCCACAGTGCGTACGCCAGAGAGGTGGCAAGGGAAGGGTCTGTTTACAGGGGTGGGAATGGGAGTTATGATTAAGTTGCTTAGTCCCAGGTTGGTTTTGAAAATTTGTTGCATTTGTGTATTAAGACTTTTTGAGCTCACATGTGTTTTGGTGGAGTATGAGTTACATAGACGGAAACTGCAGACTAGTATAAGCTACAAAGCTCACAGACTAGGTAGGCACAGACGTAGAGAAAGTAGACCAAAATGGGGTGAGGTGGGAGTAAGTCTGGGGGTAGGGAAAAATTAATGGGAGGGTAGGGAATAAACTATTAGTACCTGAAATAAAATGTAAGAGTGCAATAAGTGTGCTTTTTATTCTAAGCTGTGAACGGTTTTTTTTAAAAAAAATCATTCCTTCCTAATACATTTGTGTATGTTCCATAGCTGATTAAAACCAGCTATATAAACATATAATGCCTTTTTATTCGTGTTAATTACCAACATAAGTGGCTAACCTTTGTCTTATTTATCTTCATGTTATATTAGTTTACAAACAGGGGTGTGTGTGAGTATGTTGTACCTTTTTCCTTCCTTCACTTGAAAATGCATTCATTGGGTCCTCTGTGTTTCCTTTGGCCAAGCCACATGGTCTAGTCTCGGTTTGGCCTTCATGATATCGCCTGATTTGAAGGACAGTATCACAGTGATATGTGTTTGTGGTGATCTCATTTGTTGGTTGTACATCTGATCCTTTCCTCACACGGCAACTGCTGTTTTTCCTAAGATAGGATCATACAACTGATCAGGGGATTGAATTTTATCATTCATCAACATGTGTCTCTTTGAATTCTATTCAGTAGTTGTGACTGCTCTTTGGTTTAGACCAAGAAAAAGGAAAATCCTGCCTTTTCATGTATTCCTTGGTTTGAGGACAAGTCTCCTGCAAGGGAGAGGAAAGGGAAATGTTTCATATTTGAACTGCAGTGAATTAATGGCTCCTGTTTCACCACTCCAAACCTGTGGCAATTCACATACACATTCCTCTCTTCTCTGTTACTGCCAAAGGTTTGGGTTTAGTTCACTTCAGTTCCACTCAAGCGTTGTAAAAAGGTTCTCATGGAGTCTGGGGTATGCCCAGTGAAAAGATGGGGACTTTTTAACTGTCCACAGACCTCTCTATACCTGCTTTGCAAAAATTATAATGGAGTAACTATTTTTAAAGCTTATTTTTCAATTCATAAAAAAAGACATTTATTTTCAGTCAAATGGATGATGTCTCCCTCTTGTCCCTTAATCCTCAATGTTTGCTTGAATCTGTTTTTTTTTTTTTTTTTTCTTTTTTTTAAATTCTTCCCCATACCCACTTCCTGATACTTTGGTTCTCTTTCCTGCTCAGGTCCCTTCATTTGTACTTTGGAGTTTTTCTCATGTAAATTTGTATAATGGAAAATATTGTTCAGTTTGAATAGAAAGCATGAAGAATTAAATAAAAAAGATAGCTGAAATTCAGATTGAAGAAATTTATTTCTGTGTAAAGTTATTTAAAACTCTGTATTATATAAAAGGCAAAAAGTTCTATGTACTTGATGTGAATATGCGAATACTGCTATAATAAAGATTGCCTGCATGGAGAAGTCTTTATGAAGATTATTTTTCTATCACTATTACGTTCAGTAACAGAAGTAGTCAGCAGTTTTGACAGTTCTTCCAGGCAGTGGAAAGACTGAGAAATAATCATTTTTGTTTCATACATAATGTTGATTACTGCTTGGTCGGTAGAATTTAAAGTTGTCAAGATTCACACCTGGCACGTGATACATGCTATACAACATGTAGTGGTAACAGTCTTTTGTCAGGTATCAGTCAGTGACCCTGAAATATGTTTTGATATTGTGACCTGATATATCTAGTTTCAAATGGCTGCTCTCTGTATGGTTTTGAAGTGTGTGCTCTAATTTAGTAATTGAAAATGGAGTTTATCTGCAGAAATTCACCTTAGAATTGTATTTTTTCAAGCTTTTGACACAACTTATATTTTCTATAGTAACAGTGTGTACACTAACGTACATATTTGAAATTATGTTGTCTACTTCATTTTTTAAAATGTTGGTTGATTCAGTGAGTTGATTTTGTGTACTTCATTTCATGACCTGAAGTTTGAAAAACACCTAGAGTTATCTTCAGACAAATATATTAAATTACTGGGCAGTTTCCAGAAGAGAGGTAACTAGTTTTAAAACTTCACCTGGAAACCTTATGTCTGAGAATAATATGAATGAACAAAAAAGTCTTTAAGAGGGCATGTGTTTGAGGAATCTGGTTTCTGGTCTTCACAGCCCTCATTCCCCCCTCCCTAATCATAAAATGCTGTCAAGACTTAATTGTGGATACTTGGGAGACTGAGGCAAGAGAATCACTTGAGCCCAGGAGTTCAAGGCCAACCTGGGCAACAGAGTGAAACCTCATCTCTGAAAAATAATTTTTTTTTTTTTTTTTTTGAGACGGAGTCTGTGTTGCCTGGGGTAGAGTGCCGTGGCATCAGCCTAGCTCACAGCAACCTCAAACTCCTAGGCTCAAGCAATCCTCCTGCCTCAGCCTCCCAAGTAGCTGGGACTACAGGCATGTGCCACCATGCCCGGCTAATTTTTTCTCTATTTTTAGTTGTCGGGTTAATTTCTTTCTATTTTTTAGTAGAGACAGGGTCTCGCTCATGCTCAGGCTGGTCTCAAACTCCTGACCTCGAGTGATCCTCTCGCCTCGGCCTCCCAGAGTGCTAGGATTACAGCCGTGAGCCACTGCACCCACCCTGAAAAATAAGTTTTTTTAAAAATGCTTTCAAGACTTCAGAATTTCCTCTAGAGTTTTCTCATCTGAAAAATGTAATTCTATAATATTACAGAAGCTGATTTTCTAAATAACCTTCAGATATGATGATAATAGAATAATTGTGGCCATATTTTTATTTATTTATTTATTTTTTGAGACAGAATCTCGCTCTGTTGCCCAGGCTAGAGTGCTGTGGCGTCAGCCTAGCTCACAGCAACCTCAAACTCCTGGGCTCAAGCAACCCTTCTGCCTCAACCTCCTGAGTAGCTGGGACTACAGGTATACGCCACCATGCCCAGCTAATTTTTTCTATATATATATATTTTTAGCTGTCCAAATCATTTCTTTCTATTTTTAGTAGAGACGGGGTCTTGCTCTTGCTCAGGCTGGTCTCGAACTCCTGACCTCAAGCAATCCTCCCGCCTCGGCCTCCCAGAATGCTAGGATTACAGGCGTGAGCCACCATGCCCGGCCTGTGGCCATAATTTTTTAAGATATGTTTTCCTTAAAATTTAGCTCAGAATTATGGATGCTGTATCTATTATAAAATTCTATTATGAGAACCTTCACCAGCTCTTCTGAAATTTTGTTTTATCAGGGGCTGTGATAATTGGACCTACTGTCTGGGTTATACAGTTATGGACTCATAAAATGTTAAGAGTTCTGAACAAGTCCCTCATAGCAGTTACTGACTGTGAAGCCCTGAGGGATATGACTTGCCAGGACCCAAGATCAGTACTATGCATTTTATTTTTTTATATGTATATGTAAATATATGTGCTTCTCGTCACATAACTTTATTAAATAGACAACTAATTATATTAAGGGAAACTAGTAAAGTTACAAATGTGTGTGCTAAAATTTGACACTTGATCTCTGTTGTCATCAATAATTCACCACCTACCTTTCCATTTAATATCCCAAGCTCCATCTACTATTTATGTGTATTTTTATATATATATATCATATATATAATTTTGTTGTCATGATGGTTGTGAGATTTGGATAGAAACAGGTGTTGACTCCATAGGTTTGTAGCTGAAAATGGATATTGTGCTAGGCAAACTCCACTTGTCCCTGCTATCTTCACCAATCAGGTAAGCTACTGCTGGTACAGGTGACAAAAGGCAAAAGCCCAGCTACTGAGGCAAGTCAACACACCAGCTCAGGCAGCTTCCACTTCCTCGACACTGCACACTGGTGTCCCACTGATGCTCCTGATGAAATTGTGGCAGCAGATGACAGGCTCAACCTCTTCTACAAAATAGTTCTCGGACCAAGTGGAATAAGATGACTTCTGTATCTTTCTGATGCATGAACGTAACAGGTATTCCTTATATAGTACCTCTCCGTCACAATTTTATTAGACAACTAATTGTGGTATTAAGGTTCCATAGGAAACTAGTAAAGTTACAAATGTATGTGCTAAAATTTGACACTTGATCTTCTCTATTGCCATCAATACTTCACCACCTACCTTTCCATTTAATACCCCACAGCTCTCCATCTACTAGGCCACGCCCTAAAACTTACTTTGTACTTGTTGCTACTCTTCAGGAAGAGAGAAAGCTATCCTAAATATGTTTGTTCTGCTTTGGGTTGTTGTGGACAGAGGGGAGGGGTGGCACTGAATCTACTGGAACATCTAGCTACAGCTTAGTCTAGCTCCACATGGAGGCTTTTCTATAAAAATCATACTGGGATTCCAGGGTCACTGTAAACTTAGCTTAGACCCAGTAGTCTAGAAATAACAATCACTTCCATTTAGAGAGTATTTCCTTCATGCCAGCTGCAGTCCTATGTGCTTTATGTGTTAATTCATTTAATCCATTTTACAAATGAAGACAGTAATGCACAGATCAAAATAAATAATTTGCCCAAACTCACAGCAAGTAAATGGCAGAGCTACTAGTCTACCAGCGAGTCTGACTGCAGAGCCAGAGGTCTGGAAGCATCATGGCAGTTTTTCGAACTGCAGGTTGAGACCCATTAATGGGTAGTAAAATCAGTTTAGGGGTTCTCAGCTGGCCATTCTTTATGTAGAATAGAATAAAATATGTGCATCACAGTGAGTACCATTTCATAAAACTTTTGGGTTAACTAGATACATATGTATGCAAGCATATTTATATGCTAGGTCACTTATAAAATTAATTCTTATAGTAAGTTGTGATCAAAAAGGTTTATACCATGCTGTGCTGACTCAGATAAAACTGACTCCACCTAGAGCCAGCCAGCCAGCCAGGATTTGAACCTCAGCTCTCCCACTAACTAGCTATATGAGCTGAGCAAATCACCTCCCCCATCCACAGCTAAACTTCATCTATAAAGTAGAAATAATAATGTAAAGATTTGATAAATTAACACATGTGAAGTGTTAACAGTGCCTAGCCCATAGTGTTAGGCAGGGATAAGGAGGGAGAGGAACAGATGTTTTGTCGAGGATAAGAGGATGTATAAACTGACCAACCAGAAAGAGGTAGAGAAACCACAAACTGGAGATGATGGTCAAGGCCACAAACAGGGTAAACTGGAGTACGCCCATTAGCAGGTTTTAGGTATCCTCATGAAGGATTCTGGGAGGACGAGTGCACACAGACTAAGGGAGTTATGTAAGAAAAAAACCTATCATCAGTCATCCAAGGGTGGGAAATGGAAACTCCATCTAAAGAAAGGAGGGGCAGTTCATTTACCATATAAAAGTATGTGTGTATCAAAAACTCAGGGACGTCTCCACTCAGAGATAGAACCATTACCGCTCGGGAACGTATCGTGCTTAATAAATCTTGGTGTTTGGGTAGCTTGTACCGTTTGGCCTGCTCATTGATTCCCTCAACTCAGTCTCAGTAACCATTGCTTTGCTACTGAGATAAGAACCAGGAAACACAGCAACCTGACATTTGTGTTTGCTATTATTTCCTTTAACTATTATATATATGTAGCCATCAATCAATGTATTTTTTTTTTTTTTTGAGACAGAGTCTCGCTCTGTTGCCTGGGCTACAGTGCCGTGGCATCAGCCTAGCTCAACTCCTCAAACTCCTGGGCTCAACTGATCCTTCTGCCTCAGCCTCCCGAGCAGCTGGGACTACAGGCATGCGCCACCATGCCCAGCTAATTTTTTCTATATATTTTTTAGTTGTCCAGCTAATTTATTTCTATTTTTAGTAAAGGCAGGGTCTTGCTCTTGCTCAGGCTGGTCTCAAACTCCTGACCTCCAGCGATCCTCCCGCCTCAGCCTCCCAGAGTGCTAGGATTACAGGCATGAGCCACAGCGCCTGGCCCAATCAAATGTATTTAACATCTCTTTGGGACCCTTTTCCATTTAACTGGGAGGGAGGAGTCTGGTTCCTTTGAGAAGGCTGGGAACAATTTCCTGCATCAGTTCAAACTGGTTTCATGGCCCACGCATGGAAAAGAGGATTCCAATGTGGCCTCCATGTTCTTTAAACCAAAGAATGCTATTTAAAAGTTATCTTTTAATTCAAGTCGAGCAACTCTGATTTCTAACGAAAAGAGCTAATGGGATTCCCCTACTTCAGTTCACTGTTGTCAATTATTTTCTTTCCAAAAAAAAAACCTTTATTAATGTTGGGGGGAGGGAGGAGGACAACAAAAATTAAACCTAAAAAGTACAAAGAGATGTGATGGTTTTTCAATTAAAGACCTTAGACATCTCTTTATGGGCTGACACAGCTCACCCTTACACAGGTGAGTAAACACAAAACCAAGGGCAGTGTCTCCTGCGCCCCTTGCAACAGGCACAGGCCTGCTGGAGCTGGCAGTGGGGGACGGTACAGCTGTTCCACTTGCTTCAGCTGCCATTGTACCCGCTCTGTGACAACTGAAAAGAACTAAAGGTGGAATGGAAAACTCCACCCTAGAAAATCCCATCTTATCACACCCCTGTTTAAACCCTGCCAGAGGTTGCTCACTGCATTTAACATAAAATCTAAACCTGTGACCATGACCTACAACATCGAGTCTCACCCACTCCTCATTCGCAGGAGCTGTCCCGGGACTTTGTTCCTTAAACACAGCAACTGCAGTCCTACCCTAGACCTTGATTCCTGCTGTTTCTTGTTCCCAGAACACTCTTCCCTCAGATCCTCACACAACTGGCTCCTCCTCCTCGTTCAGGTTTCAGCTCAAATGCTTCCCTGAGCACCGAGAGTGCCAGTACACCCACCTCACCCATCTCTAGCACTTCACCCAGTGATATTTCCTCTACAGCACTCAGTAAATCTCATGGGGTTAGTGACTTCCTGTCTTCCCTTTCTAAAATCTTAAGTTCTGTAAGAACAGAATCTTATCTGACATCTTTAGCACTGTATTCCCAATGTATAGGTGGTTAAAAACCTAAGTTAAAAAAACAAAAAGTTAACTGGGTATGGTGGCTCATGCCTTTAGTCCCAGCTACTCAGTGGTCTGAGTCAGGAGGATTACTTTAGGCCCAGAGTTTCAGACCAGCCTGGGTGATACAGTGAGACCCAGTTCCTTTAAAGCAAGGAAGGAAAAAAAAAAAAAGTTGTGCTTTTGGGGCAAGTCATCAAGCTACTCTACACCAAAAATAACTGGATGGAAGAAAATTCTGTCCTATCTACTTTCATAATTGTGATGCTATAAAAAGTTAGAAAGTACTTTGAAATAAATTTTAGAAAAAGTGAAAAATCCTGTTTCACCCATCTCCTATTCTTCTGGCCCCAAGAATTCCTAAAGTATGATTTAAGAGTTCCACAATGGTCACTCAACATAATGGTCAGCCCACAGGAGCTACTTCAACAATAAATGGACTGCGCTGACCTCTAACTTCTGTATACTCAGGGCAAGAATCCACCTGCAGCAGATAAATTGCAAGAGTTTTCACATTAACTGTCAGCATACAAATGCCTGTGATGTTAGCTAAGGAGGAGGTGTACAGCACTGTACTTAAGCATGAGCTTTGGAGTCCTTGACCCCACCGCTTACCGGTGTGTGGTGCTAAGCAAGTCATTTCATCCCCTGGAGCCTCGATGTTCTCATTGATAAATGTAGCTAACACCTACCTATATCACAGGGAACCCAAGAGGATCAGCTGAAAGGCTCCATAAATCATTTACAATAGCAGGTAAAGCAAAAAAAAAATAATAATCCATAAAGGGTGGTTGCATTATCAGAAGCATCATAACTCCATTCCTCATTCTTGACCAAACCACTTTAATTTACAACTTTAATGAAGAACATGAAGTCCGTAATTTCTTGAAATTCTCACCTGGCTCCTGCAAGAAAACAAAAGTGGAAAGCTTTAAGTACTTTTCTATTCACTAATTCAAATCTGTAATTCTTGTTTATTCAATTATTCAAGCATTTATTGAGCACTGATCATGAGAGAAACCTTGTAAAGGAGAGAAGCAAAACCACCCTTCTCTCAAAGGGTTTACAGTACAGGCATTGAAACAAAATGTTAACGCTTGTGTGGGGGAATTACTCGGATGTCTGTATAAAGACAGAAAGAGATTCGTGTTGACAGACATGTTAATATCAAGGGAACAGGAGGCCAGGTAAGGACCAAGACTTCTGCCTGTCCATAAGCAAAACTAAAGACAAAATAAATTACAAAACAGGTTAGTTGCCTGCCCTTTGGTGACACTTTATCCCAACCCTCCTCCTCCCTACAGACCTCAAAACTGCTGTAATTTTCATGCCAATAAGTTACTAATAATTAAAATTAAAATGGCAATACTAGTAGTAGTATTTAATAGGAATATTTAACTATCACGTAATGCTTCCTTTCCTAAAACAATTTCCAAGGCATTTTGAATGATGGCAATTACTGAAGTGCAAGGATTAATTTAAAAACATGTTATGGCAGATGCGGTGGCTCATGCCTATAATCCTAGCACTCTGGGAGGCCAAGTAGGGAGGATCACTTGAGGCCAGGAGCTGGAGACCAGCCTGGAGAACACAGTGAGATCCTATCTCCACAAAAAAATAAAAAAAGGAAAATTAGCTAGGCGTGGTGGTGCTTGCCTATAGTCCTAGATATTCAAGAGGCTGAGCCAAGAGGATCACTTGAGCCCAGGAGTTTGAAGTTGCAGTGGGCTATGATTATGCCACTGTACTCTAGCTGGGGACAGAGACTCTGCCTCAAAAAAACAAAAAACATGTTAAAGGAGAATGTCTTAACCCCTGAGAGTTTTGTGGAGAAAGGGAATCCTCTTAGTACCTCCTTTTGAAAGAAAAACTCTTGACTTCCTGTCCTAGAAAATGAAAGGGCCATAACCCTTCACTGTTTAAAAAGTTAATTTCCAGGCGGGCGTGGTGGCTCACGCCTGTAATCCTAGCACTCTGGGAGGCCGAGGCGGGTGGATCGCTCAAGGTCAGGAGTTCGAGACCAGCCTGAGCAAGAGCGAGACCCCGTCTCTACTAAAAATAGAAAGAAATTATATGGACAACTAAAATATATATAGAAAAAATTAGCCGGGCATGGTGGCGCGTGCCTGTAGTCCCAGCTACTCGGGAGGCTGAGGCAGGAGGATCGCTTGAGCCCAGGAGTTTGAGGTTGCTGTGAGCTAGGCTGACGCCATGGCACTCACTCTAGCCCAGGCAACAAAGTGAGACTCTGTCTCAAAAAAAAAAAAAAAAAAAGTTAATTTCCATACAGTTCCATATAGTAATACTCCCATACGCTGGATCTTACCATTTAAACACTGGGGGTAGGAGACTGTATTTCTGCAGTTATATCCTGTAAGCTCCATAGCAGTCTTGTTCACCACTATATCCCCATACCTGGCACTGAATTGGTCTTATTATGTCTTTGATCAATGGATGGATGAAGGGGACCCTAAAATTGTATACTAAGGAAAAAAGAATTTCTAAAATATACAATGAAAAGGAAGATGAGACCAGATCAAACATGAAAATACTTACGGCAGAAATTAGATACATGACACGGTTAATTGTGCTTCATGCTGTTCCAATATGCAGTTTCTTTAAGAGCATCATAAGTACAAAGTCCAAACAAATGTTTATGACAAAAGAGAAATATAACTTAAAGGAATTTGGAGCATACTCACTTACAAAGAGTCTACACTTTCAGTCTTCATCGTCAGGAGGGATACCTAATTCTTCATCTGTCCACTGGGAAGGATCTGGGTATGGAAAGTGACCCTGGTGACAACCATTTAAAAGAAAAAAAAAAAAAAGAATCTATATTCCATGCAACTAATTAAATTTTAAAAGAAATCTTAGAAAGAAAAAAAACATGATGGAGCTAACTGTCATGTACATAGCCCCTGAAATACCACAGGAACAAATTCTACTTTAACTATTTGGTGGCCCAGCTGTTCTGCAATCTGTTCATATGGGCCATGGCCTGAATTTCAAAAACGTCCCCAATTTGGAGGCATAAGCCAGTGATATGTGTTTGCCATGGAGGGTAGGGGAAAGTGGAAACGACAGGTTTCAAAGGTACCTCACACTTTGGCAATGTCTTGAAGTCCTGGCAAAACAGAAATGTTTCAATCTCTCCTGTCATTACTGCTGTGAGATTTGGGAGCTTCAGGTGGATGCCATCATCTTTAATCCTAATCTAAGGGGTATCTGGCTGCATCATCATCTCCTGCCCAGCAGCCTTATATACTCGACTACTGCCCCACAATGACACAGTGGGGTTGTAAACAGTAAGGGTGCTGCCAATTCAGATACCTAAGCAGCTCCTTCTGAGGGACAAGGGCACAGACAAGTTCTAAGAAAAATGGGACATTAAGCAACTGGATGCTTCCAAAACTTGTATACTATTTAAATTTAAGGTTTTTTTTACTATTCTGGAAACAAACCCAAATTTACTAAAATTTACAGTATTCTGAATCAACAAGCAGATTTCGATGTGTTAAAGGTGTAATTTCCTGTAGAACAGTCTGCAAATGTGATAAAAACTCCAGTTCAGGCTAACAATATGTTAGAATATCATCAATAGCTCACTTCCTTCCTGAAGACAAGTTAACTCACATCCATCCCACCCAAACCTGGCTGCCCTGGGCCTCTGGACAGACTAGATGATATTCATCATTTAAAGGAATTTAAGTCTGAAACGTAACCCACTGATGAATGCCTAGTTCAGGAGGTGAAAGAATTAGTTTCCAGTCTTACTTCAAATACAGCAACCTACCAGAAACCATAAGACATGGACCACCTAAATGTACATCCTCATGTAAAGAAGGTTAGAAGATAACATGTTTCATTAAATAACGGGATTCCTGGATATACACATGGACAACACGGTGGTGAGGAATATATCCAGACAGAAAAATGGTCTACAATAGAAAAATATATAAGCTAGGCCATTAATATCTCCTCCTTCACCCTACCCAGAAAAGGACAAGAACTGTTCTGCACTTACCAGCACAGCATCTGAGTCGTGCCAAAAGCGCCAGAGAATCCAGAACCACATGGTTGCACTGAAGAACTCAGCCTTGATCACCTGGGATCTGGTCAGCTGGGGAAACTGTCTATACCGGGGCTCAATATGCACACCACCGCCAGCACTGAGACAAAACAAAAACAGAAGGCAGCTTGCTGCATTTGCAAAGTATTAAATCATCCAAAACTTTGAGTTATATCTAAAAAACTAAGCGGACATTTCTCATCTCCTCCACTGAAATATAGACGGAAAGACAGATTCACAATCCCTTGAAATAACTCATTTCTCATTAAGCTTGCTTTAAATGTATGTAACCACAAACACTGGCCTGAAATGACAAGCTAATTATTGTGAATATTCATTATTTTGCACCAGAAATATGAATGTGTTGATTATAGGGTGCAAAGGTTTTAGCTAAGGGATTATGAACCTGCAGTCTTAGGTCACTAAAGTATTCAGAAAAATAAATCAACAAATTAATTTTGTTCTATTTAGCCATCTATTTTCAAGGAAAATTATCCCCTCTGTCCTATTACAATCTTTATTAAAAGACTACTGTATGGGAAAGAGGACTCACAAATCCTTTCTAATATGCTAATAGCTCTGAACAAAGCAAAGAACCTTAAACAGTAAATTTGAAAAAGTTTTCTGGGTTTTGTTTTTTTCATTAGGCACTGTTGACAAGTTGGCACACAGTCTATACTCAATTTATTCAGTTGGGTTGTAATTATTTTAGGTTAATCCAATTTAAATAATACAATTTGCACTTACTGGGGCTATTTCTAAGTCCTATTCAGCAGCCATACATATGCTAATACACAGAAATGGATAAAAAATTTAAAGAGAATTCCTACACAAAATATTTTTACCAATTTCAGTCCAGGTGAGAATCAGCTTATAAGATAATATTCTTTTGTACAGCATACCAATGAATACCTGTACCAAAAAAGTACACTAAAATTTCATGTCTTCATAATGTGTAGATTTGTGAACAGTAATATTGCTATGGTTCTTTGTACATGTTAGCTAGGACTGTTTTTTATCCTCTCCCACTCTAAAAAGATTATTAGCATTATCATTTATTGAGTGTTTACCATGTACCAGTTACCAGGCAAAGAATTTTATATGCATTATCTCATTTAATTTCCCTAACAACCTTATGAGATAGAACCTATAATTATAAATGTTTTACAAATGAAGACACTGAGGTATTGTTTGATGGCAAAGCCCAAGATCTTGCCTACAGATACGTACCATTAATAATTATCTAGGCTGGGCGCGGTGGCTCACGCCTGTAATCCTAGCACTCTGGGAGGCCGAGGCGGGTGGATTGCTCAAGGTCAGGAGTTCGAGACTAGCCTGAGCAAGAGCGAGACCCCGTCTCTACTAAAAATAGAAAAAAATTATATGGACAACTAAAAATATATATATAGAAAAATTAGCTGGGCATAGTGGCGCATGCCTGTAGTCCCAGCTACTCGGGAGGCTGAGGCAGGAGGATCGCTTGAGCCCAGGAGTTTGAGGTTGCTGTGAGCTAGGCTGACGCCACGGCACTCACTCTAGCCTGGGCAACAAAGTGAGACTCTGTCTCAACAAAAAATAAATAAATAAATAAAATTAAAAAAAAAAATAATTATCTCATTTTATGAATCAAAAGACATGACTCTTAATTAGAATTCCACTGGGCGCAGTAGCTCATGCCTACAATTCTGGCTACAAGGGAGCTGAGGCAGGAGGATTGCTTGAGCTCAGGAGTCCGAGGCTGCAGTGATCACACCACTGCACTCCAGCCTGGACAAAGGTGCAAGACCCTAACCCTGTCTCTTTAAAAAAAAAAAAAAAAAAATTCCTATCAGCATGATAAAACCAATGTTACCACACTGAAATAAAATACCATTTTTCCGTAAATATTTATCTAATATATAACAATTCTATTTGGAAATCTCTATTTAAAATAATGGATGATATGATAGGTGATTTTTATTTTTGCAGATATGCGTGTATATACATATGTATGTGTATATATATATATATATTTTTTTTTTTTACAGTGACCACACATTACATTTAAAAGGTTCCATCAAACATCACCACTTTACAACTTGAAGAATATAGCATACTGTTTCTGTAATGTCTTCATATACTAATTATATTTAACAGTATTTATTCAGGATCTACCTGTGCATATAGATAATGCATTATGTAAACATGTAAGATAATTCAATATAGTGTAACAACAGCCTTCCTCTTTGATAGGTACAAGATACAATCTAGGCATAAGGGCTCATCAAATAAGTAAAACTTATTAAAATAAGATTTGAGTAAGGCCAGGATTATAGTTCAAATCCCACCTCAGCAACTCTTCACATTTCATTCTTGCTAGAGTGATATGTTATTTTAACTATGACCCGAAGTAGGTGGGCCATTGATTGCAAGGTGAGTATCTTTTTGAACAAAGATTTGAAAGACTGCAATTACAGAAAAGGAACAGATGACACAACTGCTGTGATTAAGGAATGTGAAGATTCAGTGAACACCTGATTATGTTAGGTTCCAAAACAGGTTGTTAATGGCACTGTAACAAACTAGATATTCTGAACAACCCTCCAAACTGAAACTATGAAATTTTTTTTTTAATTTTTATAGACATCACTGACCAGGGACAACATAAGGAAAGAATCTACCTAGGGCAAAAATCCAAGTAAAAACAAGGCCTAGGAAGAAAATAAGCACTGAAGCTGGCATTCATCTAGAGTCTTTGTCTACCTGGACAGCTGCATGAGGTGGGGGGGGACCAGAAAAGCAGCCTGGGGCCCGCCCAAAATAAGGAGTCTAATTCTGAGAGCCCTGAATAAAGCTGCAGCTGAACAATAGAAGGGTGAATGAGAAATAAACCTGCCATGGAGAAGGGAACAGGAATTTGTTACCAGAAGCCAGTCCTCAGGTAGGTTTGCACCCAAATCCAAACTACCTGGGTTGTGCCTGTGTGGTTCAAAAACCCCAAGCCAAGAAGTTAAAGTGATCTTGGATTGGTGGCACCTTCAAGAGGCTAAGAGAAGCAAGATCTCAAAAAAATTCCAGAGAAAATGAGCTTGCAGTCAAAAAATATAAGGAAATATGACATTACGAGTGAGTCCCATAAGGAAGAAACAGAATAGGGAAGAAACCTAGAATTTTTAAGAGTCAAGTTTAAAAACAAAACTGCACCATAACTCTAAAAGTTACTTTTTTTTAAAAGACAGGGTCTCACTCCTGTAGCCCAGGCTGGAGCACAGTGGTGCAGTCATAGCCCACTGCAGCCTGGAACTCCTGGGCTCAAGCCAGCCTCAGCCTCAGTCTCCCAAGTGGCTGGGACTACAGGCGCACGCCACCTCGCCTGGCTAACTTTTTGTATTTTTTGTAGAGATGGGGTCTCATCCCGCTATGTTGCCCAAGCAGGTCTCCAACTCCTGGGCTCAAGCGATCCTTCCACCTCAGCACCCCAAAGTGCTGGGATTACATCCCTGAGCCACCGCCCCAGCTAAGTCACATTTTTAAAACATAAATCTGACCATATTACTCTCCTACTTTAAAGCCTCCAATGGCTCCCCATGACTCTCAGAATAAAATTCCCAGTCCTCCAAGGCCCTCCCTAATCCAGCCCCTACTTGACTCTCTGACCCATCTCCCTGCCCTCTGCCTCTACCTCCCTGCTCTCCACTTGCTGCCCACTCTGTCTGGGAAGCTCTTCCTTTGGGGTATGCATGGCTGACTTCTCAGCCCTCAGGTCCTAGTCCAGACCAAACTCTCCCGCACTCCCACACCATCCTAGGTACAACATCCCCATCCACCCCACCCCAAGCACTCTGTTAATCCCCTAATGGATTCTCTTCATACCCCTTAACAGTACCTAAAAACGTGCTTTTCTACTAGTTTGAGTTTTCTCTCCAGAATGTAAGCTTCATTCTCTCTCTTGTATTCTGCCATATCCCCAGCGCTTCATTCTCTCTCTTGTATTCTGCTATATCCCCAGCACCGAGAAAGAAGCCTGGCATATAGAAGACACTCCATAAATACTATCACACACTGAAATAAGTGTGTGCTATGGAAGTGCCAATAGCTCAGTGAGGGGCAGCACTCTCCCATCTCCTCATGCAGGCAAGGGCCATTGCTGGTGGCTCGCCCTCACTGTCTTCGCCCAGGTCACACAGGGCTTTTCCTTCCTTCCACCCCACACTTGCCTCCGCTCCAGATTCATAATCGATGTGGGACTTCAGGCAAGTCACTCCTATAATGTTCTAGCAACTGTTAAATAATATCTGTTTGATCCTTACTGGGCACCAGCCACTGTTTTAACACTTTAGAGAACAGTAATTCATTTAGTTCCCAGGAAAGAGATATTATTACCCCTCCAAAATGGGTGCGGAAACTGAGGCAGTGAGAGATTAAGAAACTTTTCCAAGCTCACACAGCTAGAGTGTGAGTGTGGCAGAGGTGGGATTTGAATCCAGCCACTCTGGGGTCAGAACCCCGCTCTAAACCACGACCCTGCACTGCCTTTTGGTAAAGTGCAGATGATGGTCTGAGTGTTCAGGAACATCACCTGGAAAAACCCACTATTCCGTTTTCAGTCCTGCTCTTAGGGAATCTCTCTGTGCCACCAATTCGTTGCCGGCAGCTCCCTCGGCTCCCAGCCCTACGCTCTCGGGTCTGTTTCTTGGGCTCCCTCTCTCGAATTCCGTGCTGCCCACGCGTCGGCTGTGGCTCTCCTCTCTTGCCCCCACCAGAACACTCTCTGGGTGATCGCCTCCACTCCGGAGCCTTAGACTAAGTCCCCACTCTGCAGCCGAGTGATTGTTCAGAATTAAAAACTTGCCACATGACGTCTCTGATTAAAATTTCCCAAAGAAAGCAATCGTCTGTGTCCTAAACTCCTCAGCCGCGCACCGGGACCCTCGAGAACCCCTCCCTGTCCCTCGCCGCTGCTCCCTGCCTCGCTCTAGACGCCTCCACACAAGCGCCACACAGGCTGCTCCCTCGGCCTGAAGCGCGCTCGCCTCCCAGCTGAGTCCGTCCGCACATCCGCTGTGACTCCCCCGAGCGCAGGCGCCTCCCGTACGGCGGTGGCCCCAAGCATTGTGTCCAGTCTGTGGAGCCAACGGCCTCCCGCCGCCCCGCGGCGCCTCTCGGAGCCCGACTGCGCGCGCGCACTACACAACCCAGCGGGCCTCGGGCGAAGGTCGTCGCCGGGGCCTAGTCCGCTCCGGGCGCCCTGCATCAAGGTGAGGGCGTCCGCAGACCGGCGCTTTCCGCTAGAAGCCGGCGAAGCCCCCGTTCCAGCCCACACTCACTGACGGACTCCGCCTCCTCCAGCCGCCCGCTCGCGGCAGCCTCTGAGGAGGCGACCTCCTGCGCGAACGGTCGGCGCCAGCCGGGTCAGAGCCGACATTCTCGCCCAGGTCTTGACAGCGGTTCCCAGGCAGCCCCCGCCGTGACGTCACTTCCCCGCGCCCCGCCCCGCCGTGACGTCGGCGGCGTCGCCCAGCTGGTGCACGGGGAGAAGCCGGCTGCCTCCGGCATCCCAAGTTAGCGGTACAATCCCCCACTTCCCCACTGCCGAGCCGCCGGGGCCGCACTTGCAGGCCCGCGACGCCTCTCCTGCTTGACGGCCGTTTCGAGACTCTGCTGACCCGCGACTCCGCAGACACGCGACATGCCGGCGGGCTCAGGCGTCGGCTGGGCGGAGCCCCGCGCTCGCTCTGGGAGAGAGGCTGGGCCGTCTTAGGAGCGGGTTCTTGACTCGGCCTGGCCAGGCCCGGGGCGCTTCTTTCTGGGAGCCCCTCTTTGTTACGCCTGTGCCGAGAAACCCCAGCACTAAGTGTGATTCTCCTCCCCTCCTTTGCTGATCTAGATGGTGTTTTCATACTTGTACCTGCCACTCTGTCTGCTGCTCCTGTATTGTCTAGCTGAACCAGCGGTCCTTCCCAAAGTAGTCCCATGTACTCTCCTCTTCTCCAAGAGGCTCACAACGGTATCTTAAAGTCTTCATTGTTTTGTTATTCTGCAAATTGGAACTTCGTTACTAACCAGCAGCCACTGGTTCCCAGATACCAGTAGATGAACTGGTGCTATCAGAATCACCTGAGGAGCCCAGCGCCCTATGCTAAGTCGGGTAGGGCCGGGGAATCTGCATCAAGAATGTTTCTAATGCCTTGATCCTTAGCCAGCCCTAGATGCTTGGCTTTTGTCTCTTAATATAACCTTCAATTTTGGATGGACTCCAAGTCTCTCTGGACTCTTCCCGCCCCCAAATTCTTAGCGTTATAGTTTTTATCAGAACCTCTGGGTTTGATTAAATTATAAACTTAGCCTGCCATCCTCACCTTGGAGATTTCATTTTGAAATGGATCTACTTGCTAAGTTTGATGTTGTTACACTGCAGACTTCATGGAGTCACAGTATTAAAAACAGGATACTTATGAAATATAGACCTGAATTTAGGGATTTGAGTGCATTGAATATGACTGATACCCTTCCTTCTGTGCCAAGATACGGGATACCTTTTGTCTGTAACAGGAAACCTCTCTCCTGAGAGTAAAGTCCACATCTAGCTTATGGTTGCTGAGCTGCCCCATGCCCTCATAACTTCTAAGTGGTGTAAAAACTAGAGGAGAGCATCCACTATTTTCTGGATGAAAGCTGACTTTCCAGTTGATATGCAATAGGTGGCTTTCCCTTGGCTACCGTTCACCAATTACCCTTTCTAGTGACATCTACAAACCACTAAGATACAAAGTCCATGAACTGGAAGGACAGGAGCTTTCTACCCTTCCTGGAGAGATGGCTGACACTACACAGCTGCCTTGCTTCTAGCAAAGAGCAAGGCCATGATTCCAGGGCCACAGGAAAAGCACGGCTTAAATAAAAAGGATCATTAGAACTTGGGAGTCTGACGATCTGGAGTTCAAACCTCAGCTGTGTCGATTACAAGCTCTATGAATTCAGACAAGTCAGTTTACCTATCTGAAGCCAATGCTCCTCATCTGAATGTGAGTCATTTAAGATACTACCTGGCCCACAGCATGTACTCAGGAGATTTTTATTCCTTTGTTATCTCTTCCTTTCCTGGTAGCAAAGTGGTTCAGGTGAACTCAAATTCATTCACCCTCCTCATCTTTGACTGAATTACCAAAAAAAAATCTGTTTTGACTTTAATGCTTGCTGTACTTAACAGCAGTATTGACCCAAATACACCATATGTGGGTCTTTAGCCTGGTTTTTTACTATAAAAAGTTTATGGTCCAAATCAATAAACTATTTTGCCTGTTATAATGAAGGATATTTGTTTTCCAGATATGCTCTAAGAACTCCAAGGGCAAATATCCCTTATTGCATTTTGCACGTTACATGATGACCCTCTTTTTTGGTTATCAGATGAGCACTCTGAATGTTTATTCCAGAAGGTGAGGGAAGGGATGCCAAGCCCTGGCACTGCGCACTCAGCTTCTAAATGCAAATCAAATTCCCAAATTTTAATGAACTGTGGGAACAGACTCTTAAGTGACCTAATGTACAACATTTAACCCAAAATCAAGAAGCTATTCCATAGCTGGAAGTTGAAAACAAAGAGGATGAGAAAAAATTGTTCACAAAACCTCATGTTGCTTTAATTCCCTACTGTGAAAGGCTTGCTTGTTTTTCCTCTCCCTTTCAGTCTTGGAAAGAAGAAAGGAACTCGTTTCTCCAGTGGTTTTAGCAACAATGAAATGAACCTTGGACTTTCTCTGTTAGAGGGGATTGAGTTGCGATCCTCTTCAAGAGAAATGCCAAGCTGCCACTTCATTCATTTATACCCAAGGACGTCAAGTAAGATGCCTTTATAAATCAAATTTCATTCTTAAGATACTTAAGTATATTAAGTGTTCTAAGATACTTATTTTTTAAAGCAGCAAATCACTTGTATGTATTGAAGTTCATCTGCTGCCATTTTCTTCTATATAGCGTGTGTTCCTTCTGTTTGTTTGTTTCTTTATTTCTTTTCCTGCTGATTTATTACAAGTCCCCCAAAGGGCTTTATTTTTTCTTTTCTACATTCTGTTCTGCAGCCTCCTTGAGTCTTCTTGCCCATATGCCAGAGAGCCGGGCATTGGTGCAGGCCACACAATGATGTGAATGCCTTGAAGTTCTTCTCCTTCTCAGCAATGACTCTGGCTTCTCCTAGACATTCCACATGGGTGTGACTGGTCCTGTCAGCTGGGTGGCCAGTTTGAGTTCTTCAGCAGAATTGTCTCCCTTCTTGTGGGCCAAGGGCTTCCTGGGGAAGGGAATGAGCTTGCAGGTAGTACTCCTCCGGCTGCTGCACATTGGTCTGGAGGGACTTGGTGGACTTGTTCCGCCTTCTTGGCTCCACAGAAATACCAATGGTCCTGGCCACCTTCTTGAGGATGCCAGCCACCCTTAACTCATCATGGGGCACCCTACTATGGGCCGGATGGGTGCGGATACAGAACAAGGGGTGATGTGGCATGCTTTTACTTGCCAGACCTTGCACTTGTGGGTCTTCCAAGCCAGCTGGTTGAACCATGGTGGCACGCACAGCTGCCAGTCCTTGTGGAAATGGGGCTTCAGGATCATGGCATTCCAGCTGGGTGCCACGGCTGCCCACGGCCCTGCTCTGCAGGAGAACAGCCAAGTGGAAAGGCTGTGTTCCTTTTCTATTGCTGCTGTAACAGCTCCTGAAGAACTGAGGCCTTTGGTCCAACAACCCCCAGGTTCGCTTGGCATGAGACCCACCCCAGTGGAGCCTTGAGATCCCACAGCCTCAGGAGAGACCCTGAGCCAGAGGACCCAGCTTGGCCACACCCAGATTTCTGACCCCAAAAAACTGTGAGACAATAAATACTGTTTTAAGCCACTAAGTTTTGAAGTGGTTTGTATGTAGCAATAGATAATACAGGCTTGATTAAATCCCTGGGCTTTAAGGAAAGGCTCAGAGAGGCCCTGCTCTGTGTTTGTGCCCCTCCTGCCCCTATGGTGTGAGTGTACACTTGGCCCAAGTGTGTCTGGCTGGTGTGCCCCCTCCCACCTATCCGGAGCCACCCCATCCCCTCACAGCCTGACTAGAATGCCCCCTTCAAGACTTGGGAAGTAAAAAATAACATCTCCACCCCTCTGGAAAAAACCGTACCAAAGGAATCTCTGTCCCACTAAACCATTCTTGCTCCCTAAATGACAGGAATGAGGAACTTTATCCTGACTTTCCATTCACTGTCTAGAGCAATGGTCTCCAAGACAAGCAAGATAACCCATGAGGCTACAGGGATAAGATGTGATTTTTATCTAAAAAAAGAAATTGAGCTTTACAGATATCCCCTCTACAGGCTGATTCTGGGGCCCCCAGAGTCCAGGTCATCTGGCCACATGTCAGGTCAGCTCTCAGAGGACGGTCTATGGGTAGGCCCGGCAGGGCGGGACAGCTGGCATTCACTGTGGGCGTGTCATTGGGTGCAGCCCTTGGCAAAGAGGACACACTGGTTATGTTAACTCTCTGTTGATATTAACCCAAATTAACCCTCGCAAAACAGATGGGGTAGACACTGCCGCAGAGAACCACAGTCTGAGCACTGAGGTGCAAGCCAGGGAAACGTTGAGGAAGTGGCCAAGCTGTTCTGCTCCTGTCCTGGGTCCGTCAACCATTTGATCAGTTTTGTTTTACCTCAAAATAAATTTTAGCAAGAGGTTGACAAAAAATACTGAAAATTGTTAACAAGATAATTTGAAGTACAATGAAATCTCCTCTACATGTATTAATATATTGTGCTGGGAGAGATTTGCTAGTCATGGTAGCACCTAGATGAAATTTATAAATAAATTGTGCATTTGTGTACTTTCAACTTTTTACCAATAAGGGTATAAAATTTTAAAAAAATGGCAGCCATAACTCAACAGGCTTTTACAGCTTTTTCTAATTTTAATTTTTTTAATTTTTTTTTTTGAGACAGAGTCTCACTCTGTTGCCCAGGCTAGAGTGAGTGCCGTGGCATCAGCCTAGCTCACAGCAACCTCAAACTCCTGAGCTCAAGCAATCCTCCTGTCTCAGCCTCCCGAGTAGCTGGGACTACAGGCATGCGCCACCATGCCCGGCTAATTTTTTTCTATATATATTTTTAGCTGTCCATATAATTTCTTTCTATTTTTAGTAGAGATGGGGTCTCGCTCTTGCTCAGGCTGGTCTCGAACTCCTGAGCTCAAACGATCCGCCCACCTCGGCCTCCCAGAGTGCTAGGATTACAGGCGTGAGCCACCGCGCCCGGCCAGCTTTTTCTAACCTATCAGAGTCTTAAGAACTGCCAGCAGGACCTACCTGACCAAGGAGGTTAGAGGGTTAAGAAGAAAAGAGAGAAAAACAAAATAACTAAATTTATTCATCCTCTGTAGAACATTTTCCCTGAAATAGAGTGTCCCTGGCACCTGGCCCAGCTTCCATAACCAAATAGGAAGGACCATTGCCTCCCTGTACTCACCAAACAACCCAAAGCTTTTAAACAGACCCTGAAACCAAATCAGAGTGACAGCAGTGGTGTGCCCGCCACACGTCCCAATTTTAAAATTTCCAGCTGCCACAGGAGAGGCTCTTGGGAGTGGCCGTCAGCTCTTGAGCCCGCTGCCACTGTCAGGAGGATGCTGGTCCTTTAAGAAGGAAGGGCTTTGCTGCCTCCAGGATGTCCAGCTTGGGGTCCAGAGAGCGGCCGAGCCCCTCCAACACCATGATGGCAAAAACAATTGAGGCAAAGTTGCTCTCAAGCTTTACCTGAAAGAGAAAAACAGTGGTTCTTCCTGAAATCAACTGATACAGAGACAAGTGACCTGGATGATCGTGTTGCTGCCCACTGTCGGCCTCCCTTGGACCTGTCCATGGGATTTTTACCATTTACCTGACGTTCTTTCCTCTACCCCATCATTTTCCCACCAACATCACCTACTCGCCTAACCTCCCATCTACTAGAAATATTCAGGAAAAATCTGGGGATACAGTATATACTTGTCTAGGTTGTGTCTGTGTGTATATGAATGAATGACTTAAAAATAAAAAAATATTTTTTCACAGACATCACAGAAGCTATAACTCCAAATAAGGGTCATTCTTCAAAATCTACACTAGCCATTTTATTTTATTTATTTTATTTTTTTTGAGACACAGTCTCGCTCTGTTGCCTGGGCTAGAGTGCCATGGCATCAGCCTAGCTCACAGCAACCTCAAACTCCTGTGCTCAAGCGATCCTCCTGCCTCAGCCTCCCAAGTAGCTGGGACTACAGGCATGCGCCACCATGCCCGGCTAATTTTTTCTTTTTTTTTTTTTTTTTTTTTTGAGACAGAGTCTCACTCTGTTGCCCAGGCTAGAGTGAGTGCCGTGGCGTCAGCCTAGCTCACAGCAACCTCAAACTCCTGGGCTCAAGAGATCCTCCTGCCTCAGCCTCCCGAGTAGCTGGGACTACAGGCATGCACCACCATGCCCGGCTAATTTTTTGTATATATATATTTTAGTTGTCCATATAATTTCTTTCTATTTTTAGTAGAGACAGGGTCTCACTCTTGCTCAGGTTAGTCTCGAACTCCTGACCTTGAGCGATCCACCCGCCTCAGCCTCCCAGAGTGCTAGGATTACAGGCGTGAGCCACCGCGCCCGGCCCTAATTTTTTCTATATATTTTTAATTGTCCAGCTAATTTCTTTCTATTTTTTAGTAGAGACAGGGTCTCACACCTGCTCAGGCTGGTCTCGAACTCCTGACCTTGAGCGATCCACCCGCCTCGGCCTCCCAGAGTGCTAGGATTACAGGCGTGAGCCACCTCGCCCGGCCTACAATAGCCTTTTTGAAAGACTACACACAACTGGCTGCTCAAAACAGGGCACAGCTTCCCCTTTGGAGCCAGGTTAATAGTGATAACAATTTATACAGATTATTCAATCAATCTTCAAAAGTACTATCATTATCTCCATTCTATAGAGGAAGAAGCGATGGCTCAAGGAGGTTAAATGACTTACTCAAGGCCACTAGGTGAGGAAGAATAAAGCCAAGATTTAAACCTAGAAGATCAGGAATCTGTTTTTCAAGTGAACAGAAAGTCAGGAAATGAAAGGTTGACTCGTGGGAAAATACTCTGTTAGAAATTGAAGAGTATTTGTCTCAGTGAAGGCCTGGAAGGTTGTCTAGGGGTCAGATGGGCAAGATGAGAAAGTTCTAGAGATCTGTTGCACAATAATGTGAATTTGGTGGATATCGCTGAACTCAGGAGAAAGCAGTATGTCCCCACCAGCTGCTTGTGGGGCTCTGGCCTGGACACAGGAAGGTGGACAGAGGGTTCTTGGCCCCCAGGCTCTGGTCAGGTTGGGGACCCAGGGCTCCCAAACTGCTGGGAATGCTTTCATTCTTAAGTTGGGTGGTGAGTTCTCCAGTGTGTATTAGATTCTTTTACCTCTATGTTATTGTCAAATACTTTATTAAAAATTTAAGTGCCACCCAAATAGACATTTCTCCAAAGAAGACATACAACTGGCAAGCAAGCATATGGAAAGATGTTCAACGTCGCTAGTAAGTAGAGAAATGCAATCTAAACTGCAATTGATATCACCTCACACCATTAGGATGGCCACAATGGGGAAAAAAACAGAAAATGACAGACGTTGCTGAGGATATGGAGAAACTGGCCCCCTTGTGCACAGTGTGGCTGCTGTGGAAAACGGTACGGAAGTGCCTCAAAAACTAAAAAGATACCAGCAATCTCACTTCTGGACATATATCCAAAAATCTGAAAGCAGGATCTTAAAGAGACATTTGTACTCCCATGTTCATTGCAGCATTAGTCACCACAGCCAAGAGGTAGCAGCAACCCAAATGTTCATCCACAGAATAATGAAGAAAACGTGGTACATACACACACTGCAACATCCTTCAGTCTTAAAAAAAGAAGGAAACCCTGTCACATGATACAACACAGATGAACCTTGACGACATTATGTTGAGTAAAATAAGCCAATCAGAAAAGGACAACATACTGTATGATTCCACTTACATGACCAGTAGTCAAAATCATGGAAACATAAAGTAGAATGGTGCTTAGCAGGAGCTGGGTGGAACGGGAAATGGGGAGTTGTTCTTCAATGGGTACACAGTTTTAGTCTCACAACATGAGAAAGTTCTAGAGATCTGTTGTGCAATAATGTGAATTTGGTGGACACCAGTTGAGCTCTGCACTTGGAGATGGTTAGGGGAATAAATTTTAGTATGTGTTTTTTACCACAATTAAAAATTTATAAATTTTTAAAATATTAAGTACCCAGTGAAGCGCTCAGAATGCAATAGCTACCCTAGGCCCTCTGACTACTCTTCCGAATTGTGACTAACAGCAGCAGCAGCAAACCTTCAAGGCCCTCTTAGCCACTGTGTCCCACACTAAGTGTGAGGAACAGATGTGCAGAGTGACAGCGCTGGAGGCAGGAGGACAGAGTGGGCTGAGCCTGTGGTGCTTGGTCCCCGTCCTGCCCCAGGCCACATGGCCACAGGCAAGCCGCCTGGCCTCTGGGCATTGGTGCCTGCCTCTGGGAATGTTGGGGGGATTAAATCAGATACTAATAAATGTTCTATACCTAATCTAGGTACCTTGGGGCAAACAAAGGGAACTCTCAGCACACTGCTGTGATTACTATTGTCATGGACACATCCAGCCCTGGTGGCAATCCTGGAGGCCTGGAGAGGCTTGTGCAGGTCAGCATTGCGGGGGAGGGAGTAGAGTGACTGAACTGATGTGACCTCATCCACCTGCTCTGCATCCTGTGCTCTAACGTACTGGAACAGCCAGGCAGGGGCCAGGACAGCCCTGCTGGGGCCTCTGAAAGCACCAGGACAAGAGGCACCTCCCTCCCTCTTCCGGGCAGGCCCCGTCCTGTCCTCTGGACTTTGACCCACTGGTCAAAGAGCAAAGTATCACTTACATTAATACCGAGCATCACTGACATGAACCAAGAAGGGAAAAGGCTTGTGATGTCTGAGTTAGACTGTTTTTATATTTTTAAATCCATTTTTCTCCATCACAGTATCACAGGCACTTAGACTGCATAAACTTGAGAGATACACAGACTAACCATGTTAGGAAGGAAAGGCCCTGCTGGGCCCATGTTGAGAAACAAAACCAGCATTCTTCATGCAGATGGCTCCTTACTAAAAACCCTTTCAAAACGTAGAGAAGACAAGCAGCTCCCGCCACCCTGTGCCCCGCCCTGCCCACCCCGCCTTCCCCAGCCCACCCCGACTCCCCTCACCTTGTGAGTCATCAGTAACTTAAACACGCTGGACAGGAGGCTGGAAACATGAAGCTGGAAAACAGCATGAAGCCCAGTGCAGACGTGAGCCTCCCAGAACCACCTCTTTCCCACCATGCACACGCTCCCAACACCCCCACCGCACACACAAGCACACATGCCAGCAGGCGGGAAGGGACTATCTGACAAAGTCCGGAAAGGACAACTCCCACTCAAGCCCAACTCCCACCTTGAGACTCAGGCACTGACACCTTGGAGGCCTGTCTACCCTATCCCTGCAGCAACCACTGAAAATCACGTCTGGACACACTAGATCAGCAGTGCCAGGGTGTCAGTGGCCACTCCTTGTTCTGACCCACTCCTGCTGATGTGGGCATGAACTTGGGAGAAAACAGTCATGTTTCTTAGAAGTGTGTGTAAAATACAGAGTCGTTTAGATGTGGGTTAGGTCTAAATGAGGGACATGAGCATTGAGCACATCCTCGGAGACCACAGTCCTCCCTCCATCCATGCTTGGCCGTCTCCGAAGACCAGATACCCTGGATAAAGGTCACTGCCATGGCAACCACCCCAGGAGAGCCTAGCCAAGGAGCCCCTCCTGAGACCCAGGAACTTCACTGGGCCCCATCATACCTGGAAGATGTGGGGTGTTCTTTATCTGCCTTAAAACTCACACCCCCTTGAGACCTCTCCCCCTAGAGAAGTCCCCCTTAGACCTGGGATTTGCTCTGTCCAAGGGCAAGGGCAGTGCATACTCCAGGACCCCTGCCCCTCAAGCAACCTACCCACCTTCTCCAGGGTGATGGTGTTCTTCCTGGCCTGGGTCACCAGCGTGGCCATCTCAGCTTTGAACCCCTCCACGTCCCTGCACTCGCTGGCCCGAGCATGATGCAAGATGAGCTCGGCCACCCTTTGGCCCTGGAAGAAACAAAGGAAAAGTGACTTGGTGGAGTCGAGTGAGCATAAAAAAACTGGAAGCTCTGCCCAGACTTCTTCCACATCTTAGTAGCTTCCACCCTAATTTTCCACCATCCTGCTTTTGGCTCTTCCTCTTGGGGCTGTGCCCTTTTTCCTTTCCGCAAACCTGTACAGAGGAACACCTCCAGCTCCCATAGTGCACCTCGGTGTTTGACCCTGGCCCAGGGCACACTTGCAAACCAGCTTCAGGCTCCAGCCTTGGGTTTGCCTCTTCAGAAGCCTTGGGAGCAGGGACTCCCCTGAATTTTGCCCTTTTTTTTTTTTTTACACCAGCTCTCTTTTCCCCAGGGTCTTTCCTGCTGGATAATTCTTAGCCAGCCGGCCAGAGGATCCCACCATGGTCACCCTTGATTTTGCACTTTAACTTGACTCAGTAGAGGCTCTGCTGAATCCCTTTTCTCTAAATTATAATTCTCAACCACAGAGCCCCTCAGAACCATGGGGGAGGTTTGAAAAACTGCTCACATCCTCCACCCCAGAGACTCCAGTGTGCCTCGCCCCCTGGAGAAGCAGCTCTCCAGGCTGCTGCATCTCGCCAGCCTGGCATCTCGCAGCAAACAGCGCAGACTGGGGCAGCCACTGTCCAGTCAGGAAGTCAGTGTCCCCGGTGCCCGTTTGCTGGAGGAGGAGAAACTAGCAATGCGCAGCAGCATTTGGAAAGGAGGCATCTCTTCCCCCCCGGTCCCAAACCACGAGCTGCTCGGTGCTGGCCTGAGTCAGGCTCCAGCCCCTTCTCACAGCAGATCCCATGGGGTGGCTTCGTTTCCTCTCCTGTCCCCACTCCTCTCACTTCCAGCAGGAGTTTGGCCAAGGTGGGTATTTGCCAGAATGGCCGGATTGAGGAGCCCACATCTAGACAAAGGCAGCTCCCCAGGGCGTAAAAGATGCACCCCCGTCTGCCATGATCCCAGTGGGTCTGACCTGCCCCATCACCACAGCCAAGAAAACCGCGCGGAAATTCCTCAGGTCAGCAGCCTGCAGCTCCGCCACGATGCCGGCGTCCAGCAGCACCAGGCGCAGCGGCCGCAGGGCTGGCACCATGGCCACCGCCAGCGTGTCGCAGACATCCACCTGCTGCAGCCGCGCCTCCTGGCTCAAGGAGAGACTGTCGGCGCCCTGGACCAGGATGTTCCCGGGGTGGAGGTCAGCGTGCACAAAGTTATCCACAAATATCTGGAAAGACATCCCACTGCTCACCACCAGGTCAACCCTCACTTCCCCAGCACCACCAGGCCACCCGCAGAAAAAGTGCCAGGGTGAGAGTAAGCTCCCAGTGATCTATTATAACAGTAAAGAGGTGTACATTGTATAAAGCTCATTGTTGTTGGATGTCATCAGTTCAGAGTTTGTATAGGGACATGGTAAGTTGAAGTTTTCAAGAGTAAAATTATTTTCACTCATCCCCAGCCTTGGTCATTCTCTCTGGACAACCCCCTGCCACCTATCCTCTCAGGGTGACACCTACACCTCCTTCACGTCCCAGCTGAGAGGGAGCCACTTCCTGAATGAAGCCCTGGGTTAGCACAGGCCCCTCCTAAACGTGCCTTTGGTACCTGAACTTCCCCTGCACACCATTTGCTGATTGCCTGTTTTCCCACTGAACAGCAGTTCCACGAACACTGCGCTCTCGTCAGCGTTGCTCTCCACTGCAAACCCAGCACTTGCGTCAATGCCTGGCATGTGGCAGGTGCTCGGTAAATACTTGCTGACCAAATGACTAAAGTAGCATTTAACATATGATGTCGTCTTGGCTGTTTGTCTAAACTACAGGTAGCCTGGGCAGCAGTGGGTCGTGCTCACTGCTCTTCCCATAGCACCGGCCACCAAGAAAGGGCTTAACACTGCGGTCCCCAACCCTTGGGCCATGGACCGTTAGGGATTGGGCCACAGAGCTCCACCACCCCACATTTTCCCCCCCCACCAGTTCGTGGAAAAATTGTCTTCCATGAAACTGGTCCCTGGTGCCAAAAAGTTTGGGGACCACTGGCTTAACTGACACTCTGGACGTAGGAGCACTTTTGCAGGCACAGCGCTCTTTAGAGCAGACTTTCTCCCTGTGGCAGCTTGCTGCTAGGCTTGCCCTCCCGCCCAGACCCCAAGCAGGTCCCAGCCAAGTGCCAGCCTGAGTGTCACTCCTGCCCCCGACTGAGCTCACCATCTTCAGAAGCATGTTGATCCCCAGCCGTGCAATCTTCTTCTTCAAGTCCATGGGAATCCCTGCCTGCTGGTAACTGGACACAGGCACGCTCTCCTGTAGGGAAGGCCAGAGAGAGGACAGCTTTCCCCTGGCCAGCAGCTGGCTGCCGGCTCCTCACCCCATGGGGTACATGGCGCTGCCTTCCTGCAGACTGGGAAATAACCCAGACCTTCACCCTTCTCAGAGCCCCTGATCAGTCCGTCAGCCACAAGCTGATCTGAATGTATTTACAATTCCTTTCAGTTCTCAAAGGACAAGAAGTCCCGGAGGTTTATTAGAAAGGAAACCCATCAACTCTGGACTGACAGAGCTAGCTTCTGGTCGGAAACCAGCCAACAGGGATGGGAATGAGCTCTGTGGCCTTGAGCAGGAAAATGGAAAGGAAAGAAGAGAAGAAAGGGGAGCTAGTGAATGCAAATAAGGTTGTATATGGCTTAGTTCAGCAGTCCCCAACCTTTCTGGACCAGGGACCAGTTTCCATGGGGTGGGGGAGGCAGAGCTCAGGAGGTGATGCGAGTGACAGGGAGCAGCTGTAAATATACAGATGATGAAGGCCGGTTCCTGACAGGCTGGGGGCCACTACTCATCCTTGGCCCAGGGGTTGGGGACCACAGGCTTAGTTTAACTGTCAAAGCAACCCATGGAGACATATCTTGGTATCGCTAATTAACAAATAAAAGAACCAAGGTCTGGAGAGTTTACTAACTTGCTCAACGTCACACAGCTAGGTACAGTGGTGGTTCATGTCATTTCCCTGAATCTCATATCACCATCTCTAAAGAGGAGGCTGGACTAGGGCACAGCTTAGCAAACGCCACAAATGCTGTGGAGCACACTCTGTGCCAAACGCATCTCACATTCAATGTGTCATTTACTGCTGGGACAATCCTATGAGGCAGGAACCGTTGCCTCTGTCTCTTAGGTCACCTGCCAATAAGACGGCAGAGCAGATTTCCAAATCTAGGAAGTCTGAGGCCATGTCTAGCGCTCTCAGCCACCTTGCTGCACTGCCTCCCCTCCTGCCACTGTGTCCCAGCTCCCCACAGCGTTACAGACAGGAATCTCTCCAGACTAAGCCTCCTGTGGGCTGTGAGCAAAGGCACAGTCAAGGAAGCCGCCAGGCTTACTTCATATGTTTCCACCAAGACATCCCTGGTGACAAAAGGACGCAGAGGGGTGGGGAATTTGACAGCCTTCACGTTCTGGAAGTTGCGCTGGAAGTGTTCTAGATTCCGAGCTTCATAACGCAGATCGATCTACAGAGAAACGGAGAGAAAGGGTGAGGGTTAGTCTGGGCACAGGGACAGCAACACTGGACAGGCCAAGCAGCTAGCAAGTCAGGAGACTCACCCTGCCTTTCCCACCCATTTTCCCCACAGAACTCGCCAAGAAACTTGGAAGAAGATATTCAGTGGCTCAACGCTGCCCCCAAAGCCCAGGATCTCCGCATGAACTCCCTGAAGCTACAGACAGCAGGTGCCCTGGCAGGGTTGGGGCCACGCTGCTTCTATGCCATCCTTCCCTGCCCACCCACCCACTTCTCACCAGTCAATGAATCCCCTTCCTGTCGCCCAGGGATTTGACTTCCATGACCCAGCCTCTGGCACGACCCAGCCTCTGGCACTCTCCTTCCTTAGGGTCACCCTGCTATAGCCACTTCCTATACCCCAGCACCCACGCTGCCACCACTACACTCGCCAGCTCAAAGGCCCAGCCCCATTTTCCCCTCCATTTACCTCTTTGATGCCGGCATCTGGGGCTGGCGCCACCACTGACCCTGCTCTTCCTGAACCCTCTTCTCTTACGCTGGCCGTGGCTCTCCAGGCCCCCATGCCTCTCTAACTGGCCCGTGGCAGTGGTCTCCTGGCCCCCCTGAGGCCGATGCCCTCCCCGCTCCTGACCTCCACCGCGCCCCCTGATCTCCAGGCCAGACCTCAAGGCCAGTCTCCAGACTGACATATTCCACATCTGCACGTCACCCCATGGGATCCTAGACACTCTTATTTTTTTTTTTTTTTTTGAGGCAGACTCTCACTCTGTTGCCCGGGCTAGAGTGCCATGGCATCAGCCTAGCTCACAGCAACCTCAAACTCCTGCGCTCAAGCGATCCTCCTGCCTCAGCCTCCTGAGTAGCTGGGACTACAGGCATGTGCCACCATGCCCAGCTAATTTTTTTATATATATATTTCAGTTGTCCAGCTAATTTCTTTCTATTTTTTTAGTAGAGACGGGGTCTCGCTCTTGCTCAGGCTGGTCTTGAACTCCTGAGCTCAAATGATCCACCCGCCTCAGCCTCCCAGAGTGGTACGATTACAGGCGTGAGCCACTGCGCCCGGCCGACACTCTTAAACTCTATGTCTGAACGGACTTTCCCTTCACCACCCCATGTACTCAGTCACCACAAGTCCCTAGATCACACCTTCTCGCTTCCCCTCCATGAGGCAGCCCCTCCCCTGCTGCTCCCAAGGTACATACTCTCACCTGAGTCACCTGAGCCCAAAAGAGGTACCTAAGGTGGGTCCCTGTCCCCATCTTCCCTCTCTCCCATCCATCTGCCTACACAGGGAAGGCTGCAGCCTTTAGGATGGCATCCAGGTGGGTCAGGATTTGGCCCCTGCTTCTCTCTCCAGGTCCGTCTCAGGTGGCACCTTCCCCTTCCTCACCACCCATGACTCCAGCCTCACCCAATATCCCAGACTGTCTGATGCCCCTGCTCTCCTCTGCCTTCTGTACACCCTCTGACTGGAATGTTCTTCCCCCGTTTGGTCCAACTGCAAACACCAGTCACCTTTCAATACTCAGCTCAAGCCTAGGGAACCTTTGCCCTCAGGGTAAGGGTGCACTGTCCTCTTCTGAGCCCCAGCTGAAACCACCCGAACCTGTGGGGACTCCTGATCACACCTTATTTGCAAGTATTTACATATTAGCCCCCTCTGTCCACTCTATACAGTCCTCCCTTGCTATCCCCAGGGGATTGGTTCTAGGACCTCCCTTGGATACCAAACCCTGATGTAAAATGGTGTAGCATTTGTATATCACCTACGCATATACTCCAGTATACTTAAATTGTCTGTAGATTACTTATAATAATACAGGGTAAGTGCTATGTAAATAGTTGTTATACTGCATTGTTTAGGGAATGACAAGTCTGTACCTGCTCAGTACAGATGCAACCATCATAGGCCTAACTGCATTTTCTTTTCTTTTTTTTTTTTTTTTTTTTTTTTTGAGATGGGGTCTCACTCTGTCACTCTGGCTAGAGTGCAGTGGCATCATCATAGCTCATTGTAACCTCAAACTACAGGGCTCAAGTGATCTTCCTGCCTCAGCCTCCCGAGTAGCTGGGACTACTGGACTCGCTACTACGCCCAGCTAATTTCTTCTATTTTTTGTAGAGATAGGGTCTTGTTCTTAATCAGGCTGGTCTTGAACTCCTGGCCTCAAGTGATTCTCCTGTCTCAGCCTCCCAGAGTGCTAGGATTATAGGCATGAGCCACTGCACCCAGCCCCTAACTGCATTTTCTTTTTTTTCTTTTTAAGACAAAGTCTCACTCTGTTGCCCAGGCTAGAGTGCCGTGGCGTCAGCTTAGCTCACAGCAACCTCAAACTCCTGGGCTCAAGCGATCCTACTGCCTCAGCCTCCCAAGTAGCTGGGACTACAGGCATGCACCCCCATGAGGTTGCTGTGAGCTAGGCTGACGGCACTCTAGCCTGGGCAACAGAGTGAGACTCTGTCTTAAAAAAAAAAAAAAAAAAGGAAAATTAGGTAGGCATGGTGGTGAGTGCCAGTAATCCCAATGACTCGGGAGGCTGAGGCAGGAAGATCGCTTGAGCCCTATAGTGTGAGGTTGCAGTGAGCTATGATGATGCCACTGCACTCTAGCCAGGACAACAGAGCAAGACTGTCACACACACAAAAAAGAGAGAGACCCTAAGAGATCCTCACCTCTTCCACCATGGGAGGACACAGTGAAAAGACAGCTGTCTATGAACCAAGGAGCAGGCCCTCACTATAGACACCAAATCTTCTGATGCCTTGATCTTGGACTTCTCAGCCTCCAGAACTGTGAGAAATAAATGTCTGTTGTTTATAAACTACCCAGTTTATGGTATTTCATTATAGCAGCCAGAACAGAACAGCCAGAACAGACTAAGAGACTTGCTGAACATTAAAATGAATCCCTAGGACTTAAAACCTTAAATCAGAGGATCTAAATGAAGACTTGGCACGTTGCTTCTGCAAACCTGCCAATTCCTGCACTATCCAAACAGGGAGCCAGTGCAAATGCCTACTCAGAGTCTCGACCAACCCCAACTGTGTTTACCATGTCTGGCCACTTATACAAATGTCCCAAGTGAACAGGGAGGAGGTCCTTGTCTACTCAGCCCTGGAAACAAAGCAAAACAAAGTAACAGAGTGTGACTTTGCTAATTATTCTCCTCACCCTGGAGTTCAGTCATTGACTGTGGCAGAAAAAATGCTGTATGTTCCACCAGAATCATGTCTTTTTTCTTACCAGGCACAAAGGGAGACTGCATTTCCTAAGCTCCCTCACAGTTACTTTGTGCCCATGTGACTAACGATCAGTCGATTGAGAAGAAGTAACGTTCACCCCTTCCAGGCCTGGCGGCAAAATCTCTTATGTGATCCTTTCTCTCTATTCCACACTGAGCCCAGATGACACATGTTGAAGAAGGCAGTGCCAAACCTGGGAGGAAACTGGGTCCCTGAAACTATGGAGCAGAGCTCCCTCTCTCTCCCTCAGTTCACCTGCATGGAACTTGGATATAAGCAAGACATAACCTCACCACATTAAGCCACTGATATCTGGGTGTTGTTTTATCAGTGAGCGTTACCTACCCTGACTAAAACATCACGCTAGCCATGACACACTGGGAAATCACTCATTCACTCAGCATTTATTAACCAGCTGTTAATGGCAAGAACTATGTTAGGTGCTATTTACAGCTGAGGGAAGGAGAATTTACCTGTTGGATCATGAGCTTCTCAAATTCCTTCACAATCTCGGGCAAGCTAAGCCACTTGATTCCTGGCAAAAGTCCAAGGACTCGGCTGCCAATCTTCATCAGCAGCAGGTCCATATGCACCTGAGAGAGCAGGCCAGGGTGCAACACCTGCCAGAAAGAGCAACAGTGAGACAGGAGGGGCAATCAGACAGGACACATTTGACACAGCCAGGGCTGGGTCCCACCATCAGAGGAGCCAGGGGGCTTCTCATCAGAGGAAAGAGGATGCTCGTTCCTCTACCCCCAGGGGCAGTAAACTCCAAATCCTCCTCCTTTTCCTCTATCAGACGATTCATACCACCACTCCTTCAAGCCAAGAAACAAAACAGCTTGCATGTAACAGACACTCAGATATCAGTCAAGCAAACAGAAATAAATAGAAGGCAATGAGGGGGTAACTTGCATGCGGGTTTCTGATCTGGGAAAGCCCAGTGGGGAGGTGAGGTGCGAGCTATCTGTTAGAGATACACTTACTTTCACTGCCACAGGGATGAGGTGATCTGGCTTAGGGCAGTGGCCAGGGACCTGAGACACCCCAGCATTTGATCCAACCAAGTCAGCTTTAGGGAGGAGCAGCCTTTCTAGAAATAACTGGTCAGCAAGATTTCCGGGGAGTCCAAAGAGCTCTCTTAGCCCTCTGACTGCCGCAGCTTCCGAGGAAGGCTGCAGCCAGGAGGCCCCGCCAAGCCTCTGGATGCTGTCCTTCTCCAGGAAGGTAGTGCTGGCATATGCTTTGTACACTTGGGCCACGCAGCCTGAACCCACAGGTTCCTGGTTCTCAAAGGTGAGAACGCTCCCCCAGTCCTCCCCAAATGCCTGCTGCAGGAAGTGCTCAGTGTGAGTCCAAGGGTGGGGGGTCACTCGGACATGCAGCTTGGAGAACTGGGCACAGAAAGCCTCCGAAAAGAGATCTCGCCGGGTGCTGGCCCATTGGCCCAGTTTGATGTACGTCGGACCTGAGGTCTCAGTGGCTTTCAGAAGCAGGCGGAGCCAGAGGGTGGAGACGCTGGGAGCCAGGTAGGTCAGGGGGTAGAGTAGGAGAAGGGGGAAGAATTTCAACAAGAGGACACCGGCCCGGAGCCAGATGCGGAGATGCAGGAAGACGCAGCCTAGCGGCCCTGCTTGGGAGAACCTCTCCACTGGCCTGCTTTCAGCAGGGTCACTCCAGCGGACCCTGTGCCGACACAAGCTGTCAGGGGCCCCCTCGTCAATGTCCCCATAGGCTGAGATGAGTTTGGGTAAAGTACCCAGCAGAAGCCAACAGAGTCTGGCATTTCGAGAGCACCCCAAGGGTCTTAGAAGGCCGAGTTCCTTTCTGAGTTCAAAACCCCTTAGGTGCGACAAGCAGAGCCTGACAGACAAGCGCCAGGGCGTCACCATCCTCCCCAGAGCCCCACGGCCCAGGCTGCCTGCCCTCGGCTCAAGGGGCACCCATCCGGGCAGACGCTTTGGGCAACGCTGAGCCGCACCCTGAGACTAGACCTCCGCGCGCAGCCTAGGCCTAGCCCCGACCCTGCAGCGCCGCCGAGGCCACCCCGGGGCCGCGGGGCGCTGCCATGTTGTCGGTCTCCACGCCCGCCCCCTCCCGGCTCCTCGCCCGACCCCGCTGCGCCGGAGGGGGAGCTCAGAGCCGAACCCACTGCGGAGCGGGCGCGGCCAGGGCGGACGCCCCGAGCGAGGCGGCGCGCGAACGGAAGCAGGGCCGGCGGCCGCAGATAACCGCGCGCCCCGCCGCCGGCGCGAAACTGCGAGGGTGGCCGGGCGCGCGCCGAGGGCCGAAGCGCAGGCCTGGGCTGGGGCGCCGGGCGCCGGGCGGACCGGGGGAGGGACAGGTGCGGGCCGAGCCGGGGCGCGAGCCGGGGTCGAGGCGCTGGGCCAGCGCGGCCGCGTCTTCCGGGAGCGCCCGCCCGCTTGCTCGTTCCGGACCCGCCCCTTAAAGGGGACGCGGCCCCAACGTCCGCCCAGACTCCCTGCGCGTGGGTCCCGGGTCCGAGAAGTAGATTTAACACAACACCCAAGAGCTCCCTCCGTGTCGTCCCCACACTCCACCGTCCCCCGCGTCCATTTCTCCACTGATTTCTTCGTGGCTTTCATTATTACAAAGAGCTTGGAAGCGATGAGTCCTGAACACAGGTCCGCTTTGAAGGCGGGGTGGGGTGGTGCTGGCAAATCTCTCTGTTGAGCCTCAGTAACAAATATTGAACTAGGGATCGTGCTGGCCCCAGGGACGTGGATACACACATACTGCCTTACAGGCTACTCACGCCACGAGGGGACCTAACGGGAACACATAAATGTACAATTTCAAAGTGTGGCGCGAAGTCATGGAAGAAGTGAAAATTAGGGGGCACCCATAGGATGGGGCTACCTGGAGAGGAAGGGGAGGCCAGGGAAGGCCTTGAGGCAGGAGGCCAGAAGAATAAACCCTATAATAGGAAGGAGTTTGGTGTGAGCTTTTGGAGAATAGGTGTCTGTAACCTCGAAGAACCAAAGGGAGGTCACATGGCCCTGGTGACCAATAGGAGAGAGGTGGAACTTGGGAATCAGCCAACCGAAGGGACCAATGGCCTTCGTCCTCAGCCATCTTCTCTGTCCTTGGGATTTGTGAGTCTGCCTGCCTGGGGCACCAGGGTCACCTCTGCGTGTCAACAGCCTTTATCTCCTTGTGAGTGAGAGACTTCCACAGAAGTCTGGCCAAGGGTGGGTCTGCGGCATCACAAGTAGAAGGGCCTGTAGCGCGACAGAGGCAAGGACAGTCCCGTGCCCATGGTTCCCACAGCTGGAAATGTGACGGCCACTGGCAGCCCAAACTGTGGGATGCGAGTTGCTGCTACAGACAGGAATGGGGAGTGGCCAATGGCTCCTCCTGCCTTGTTAACTAACAATCCACTCGCCATTTCCTAAAGATGCTGCACACCCCTTTGCAGTTCCCCGAGCAGAAGTCATATCTGCCACCACTGGTTTGAAATATGGCCAGCCATTAACTGTCTCCTTCCCTAACCTCCTCCTGATTTATTTACCCACTCGAACTCAAAGGTGTGTAGAATATTCTTGTATGTCTCTGATTCACCAAATGGCTTACTGAGACTTAATTTGAAACCAGGGGCCTTGGATTCTAGCCCCTGATTAGTGATCCCAGGCAAGTCTCTCTAGACCTCTGTTTCTCCTTAAGCGAAATGGGGCGTGGGGGAGTTCAAGTAAAGCTATTCAAGTTCAGCTAAAGGCTCTAGGAATCCTCTGGATTTGCATTTATGATTCGGGGAGGTAGTATGTTTAATAGTAGCTAAGAACACAAATTCTGGAGCTGAATAAGCCTGGCTTCAATTTCTGGTTCTGTGTAACCTTGCCCTTGGGGACAAGTTACTTAACCTCTCTGAGCTTCCCATTTGTAAAATGAAAGTGAGAATTGTACCCACCCCTCAAGGGTGTTGTAAGGAGTAAGCCAGATGTATGTGATGTGCTTAGCACCATGATTCGATAAATGGTAGCAACTGTTGTCATTTATAGTATCTAGATAAGGATGGTTCTGTTTCTCTTAGTACTTCATAAGACAGGCATATTTTCACAAATTTGGAAGGTACACCGTGGAAGGTCTGATTTAAAATAAGGCCTTTGTGGCATTGTAGAAATTTATCTGGAGTGGTGGCTGTCAAACTTTAGCATCCGTCAGAGTCACTGGGAGGGCTGGCCCCACCCCACCCCAGTTTCTGATGCTGTAGGTCTGGGATGGGGCCCAAGAATTTGCATCTCTAACAGGTTCCCATGTGGTACTGATGCTGCTCATCTGGGGAAAAGAGTTTGAAAACCATTGACCTTATGGATAGTGGTGATGGCGAATACAGTGGTGCTGATGGAGATGGTGGTGATGGTAGTGACGGTGGTTATGGGTAGTGGTGGCGGTAATGTGGTGGTAGTAGTGATGGTGGTGGTGGTGGTAGTGAAGATGTAACACTGCAAAGAGCTATAGTCAGCTCCCAAGCAAGTGAAGTTGAGGGATTACTGAGGTCCATGTCAATTAGGAGAGTGCTGTCATACATATTAAGTCACCATGGACAGCAAAAACAAACAGTCATATGAAATATGAACCCTAAATCAAAAGTTGTAAGGGCAGCCTTTAAAAATCACAGGTGTTGGCTTGCCGTCCAGGTACTTCTCACGTGGGTAACTTTTTTTTTTTTTTTTTTAGAGATAGGGTCTTGCTCTGTTGCCCAGGCTGCAGTGCAGTGGTGTGATCATAGCTCACTGCAACCACTAACTCCTAGGCTCAAGCCGTCCTCCTGTCTCAGCCTCCCAACAGTACTGGGACTATAGGCCTCACATGGGTAACTATATGTAGTCCCTTTCAGGATTATAACAGCAGGAATGGATATATTTAGAATGATTAACCAATTAAGAGACTGAATAGACAAAGGGACAATGGCCAGACCATATATGACAACAGAATTGTGACTCACACAACCTCTGCAGTAACCAGTCCAGGAAGCCAATAGGCCCAGAACATCAGGACCACAAGCTGCCCTAATTTTCACCCCCACTCCAACTCAGGACTAACCCAAGAAAGCTAAGCATCCTCTCCAAACCAATCCCACAAGATGCCCCCACCTCCAGTTTCCCTTGCCAACAATTTTCAGTTACAGCCCATCTGAAACCTTTCCTTTTTTCTATAGAAACCTTTCCCACCGGCCTTTGAGTCTCCCCTCGTGTCTGACTCTGCCAAATGCAAGTGATCGGGGCCGACTTCCTTGCCATAGAAAGCCTCTGTCTTTCCTCATTTGAGTGGTCTTCATTGATTTCCACAGCATCTTCTCAACAGCGGAAAGCCGGCTAATGTTTAATAGTTTCCGGTGTTTGGAAATGTTCCTGCTGGTGTTGTTAACTCTAGTCCCACTAGGTGGCACTACTCACTTGTGAAGTGCAACTAAAGCTGCCCCAGGGCTCCCAAGCACGGCTGGGAAGAGGACCGAAGGGAAAAGATGCAAAGGCCCAGCTGGCCGTGTTTCTCTCTTAAAGGGAACCATCTCCCATGTAACACTGTTACACAGCAAATGCGATGCAGGACAGGTACTAATTCAAGTACCCTAGGGAAGGAGGTGGAGGTGGGGAATTGGCCGGCTCCTGGCTTCTCAGCCTCTGTAGTTTTGACATTCTGGACAGGATAAATCTTTCTTGTATGTGTCTGTGTGGAGCAGGAGGCTGGCTTGTGCACTGTAGGATGTTCAGCAGCATCTCTGGCCTCTACCTACTTAACGCCAGAAACACTCCCTGTCTTAGTCCATTCAGGCGGCTATAACACAACACCATAAACTGGGTGGCTTATAAACAGCAAACATTTATTTGTCACAGTTCTGGAGGCTGGACAGTCCAAGATCAAGGGGCCAGCATCGTTGGGTTCTTGTGAGAGCCTGCTTCTGGGATGCAGGTTCCCAACTTCTCAGGGTAGCCTCACATGGTGGAAAGAGGGCCAGAGAGCTCTCTGGGGCCTCTTTTATAAGGGCACTAATCCCATTTGTGAGGGCTCCACCCATGTCTTAATCACCTCCTAAAGGCTCCAACTCCTAATTCCATCACTTTGGAGGTTAGGATTTCTCCTCTTCCTTCTCCTCTTCCTCCTCCACCTCCTCCTTCTCCTCTTCCTTGTCCTTCTCTTCTTCTTTCTTCTCCATAGGATTATCAGGAGGATCAAAAGTTTGAGAAGCGCTGGCCCGACCCTATCCCCAGGTCCTGCTTGGTACACGTGGCCTACAATTCCCTCCTAAGACAGTTGGACCCTGGCATGAATATTTTGACCCTGGGCCACCGACTCGCATCTACTCCCCAAGCCGGATATTTCAGAAATAATATTGAAAGGAGAAATATCAGAAATAATATTGAAACAAAACAAAAAAAGCCCCACAAAAAATAAAAATAATAAGAAAGAAAGGAATAATACTGAAAGATGGAGCAAAGGGAGAGGGCTGTCGTGGGCACGTGCCTTGCTATAACGCCACCCCCTGCCTGGGCTAGGCTGCCCACTGGCCTCTCCCTTGTTGCTTTTCACTCTTTAGTTGCATTGTACTCCATTACTTCTCCTCCTGAGAATTCTTCCTCCTCTGGTTCCCACCTTCTAATTATCTAGATGGGTTGCTCCAGACACCCTTCTCGCAGTGCCATGGCATTGGCACTACCAAGGTGCAACACCTCTGCTAACCCAGCGTGGCCAGGGCAAGTCCCTTCCCCTCCTTCTGCCTGGGGACTTGGGTGTGTTCATCTCTGAGTCCACTTCCTGCTGTGACACGCTATGCCCCCACCATGCAGTGTGCAGCTCTGCAGCTCCTGGGCCCTGTAACTTCTCTGTTCTAAAGCCTGACCGGTGGTCACAGCTGCTCAGCTGTGATGGTGTTGTCCTGGGGTTAGAGTGCCTGGGCTCATCTCAGCTCTGGCACTCACTCACGGTGGCCTTGGGCAAGGTAGCCAACCTCTTTCTGGTTGTTTCTTCACCTGTAAAAGTGGCTAGTATTAGAACCTACCTACTAAGTAATCTCTGTAAAGCATGAACGCTAACTGGCACGTACTCAGGAAAATGTAGAGTGAGGATGAGAACAGGCAGCTTCTTGGTGCTTTGTCCCCCTCCCTGAGAAGGCTGGTCCTGGGAGAACCTGAGAGCCCATCAGCCTCATCTCCTGGGATCGCCACAGGGAGAGCTGACTCTCCCAATGTCACACTGCCAGCGAGGGCAGTCAGTCGTCCATCACCTGGCTTGCCTTTGGAGATGTAAGAAGTGGTCAGATATTAGGGCTTCCAGAAAAAGGTTCCCCCAAGGAGGGTGTGGCCTCTGAGAGACAATGTGGTGAGGTACAGTCATTTAAAGGTGAGGAGTCTAGCCAGGGCAAAAGAGCCAGACTCTGTCTCCAAAAAATAAAAAAAAAATAAAGGTGAAGAGGCTGAGATCTGGCTAGGGTAGGTTCCGGTAGGGGAGGGCAGGCTGGCAGGCGTTGAGGCCACAGGCACAGTGCCCAGCCCACAGCCTTGTGAGATTAAAGTCTTTGATGAGGATTCTTACCCCTCTCTTCCCCCTGAGTCTGAAGAGATTGTCCTGCTGGGCCAGGAAATAGGCAGCGAAGACCCTCAGAAGCAAGATATGGGAGACTTGCAACCTGAGCATAGACTCAGAGCTGGCCTGACTGTCCTGTTCTGTTCTGTCCTGGGGTCACAGTGACCACAAAGAGCTATAGCTGCTTACACACAGAAATCCATGCCTCTAGAAAGTATGCAAATCGCTACATCCTTATTCCTGTCCTTAACGTTCAACTGGATCGGAATAGAAGGAATAGAAAAGAATGTAAGCATAGAGGGTATTTGGCATTGTGGGCTTAATATTTGAGAATTGCCTAATGGTGAATGCCCTGGAAAGTCCATGACTTTGTTCTTTGCTTTTTGTCATAAATTCACTTATCCTTATAAAGTTATGAACACTTTAATTTTTTGTAAAAAAAAAAAAAAAATGACCCTCCAAAATAAGCTAGGGGCATGGAAGTGAAACAGAAATGATTTTTCGCCCCAAATTATATGTTACGGTGCTATTTGCCAATTCAGAAATTCTCGGGTATTTCCGGTGGTGCCCTGACAAACAGCATCTGTGGCAATAAACAAAAACTGTTTGCTCCAGGGCACCCCCTAGGGGGCCCCAACAGCTACCCAGCTGCCCGTCCCAGCAAAAGCAGTAGAAGGCTTGAGAGAGCATCCCAAGAGAAGGGAGAGAGGGGACAGAGTCATCTCTGCCTAAGATCAGCTCTGCGCAGTCGGGAGAGGAAGAAGGAGCCCTGGGGCCTCAGTCTGGGATCTGCACACCCCTTCTCCTGGGTGGCCTCCACTCCCCCTCCTCCCATCCCACTCCCGTCCCACACCTCCTGGATTACATCTGATTGGGACCAAGAACAAACCAAGCCTGGGTTTGAGGTTTGGTTGGGATGCTTGGCTTGGTTCTGTTTCCTTGGAGGGAGGCAGCCGGGTGGTTGTCGTGGGAATGGCAGGAACTGGCATCCAGCTGTCTAGAGGCAGGGAGAATGGGCTGAGGAAGGGCCCAGAGATGGAATGAGAAAGGCAGAGGAAAGGAGTGGGGTGCCTACAAAAGACTACACAGGGAGCCCCCACTGCTCTCCAAGATGGCTCCAGGGCCTTTGAGTCCCTGCATTTGGTCTCCAGATAGAAGGGGTGCAGGGGAGCTTCAGCCAACGATGTATCAAGGTAAGGCTTAACTTTTCTCTGCCCTAACGTAAGTTCTTTCCTTGCTCTACCTCGCAGGCCTGAGCATAGATAAATGATAAATGATTCTTCTCCCCATGCCAGTCTTCTACATAATCAATCAATAACCAAACCTCTTGTCCATCATCCACTGTGTGTATACCTTTCACCTATGCGCTGGCGGGCAGGTGACAAGGAAATAGAAGAGGGATACTGCCAGCCAAGAGGTCGAGAAGGAAGGGGAGCTGGATCTCAAAGGGACAGAACAGATGCTCAGTCAACGTTTAGCATCCAAAAGGAATTTCAGTGGAAATGGAGCCATTTGAGGAAGCTGTCTGAAGGCTCTTTGTCATGCTCTAACCCCCCCATCCTGATGGGGCTGGCCTTGCCCCACCCCTCAGTTCTTCCCGCTTCCCTTGGCTTATAGCTGAGCTGAAGCAAGTTCTCTGTTGCCTGCCAGGCTCTGGCAGAAGGTCCTAGACCTAGGAGAGGTCGGGCAGAGGGGAAATCCAGCTCTGACGAGAGAGAAGAACAACTGCCAGCTTCCCCTTCCCCAACCCTGACACGCCCTGTGTTCACGGCAGAATAGAAAGAGGAGTTCAGGAAAAGAATGACAAAGAGGAGATAGCAGTGTGTCTTCCCTGTGGGCCAGGCACAGGATCAAACCCTCTGCTTGCTTGTCTCATTGGATCCCCACAACAGCACTATTGGGGGTTATAACCCTTGCCATTCCCACCCTACAGATGGAGATACTGGGATTCTGTGGCGATGCAAACTGCTCCAAAGCTGGACTTGGCCATCCTGTCCCTGGCCTGCACTCTTCAACATGACACTGCAGAAAGAGGAGGGAAAGGAAGGAGAAATGTTTTGCAGAGGCCCATGGCTGCTCCATGTGGGAGAAGCAGGATTGAAGACTCAAAAGAAAAATCAACCTTGTCCCCTTCCTCTTACCCTCACTCTTCCTGACTTGAGGCCAAGCCCTACCTTCTACCTCAGCCCTCATTTTCCAACATGGAGAGAAGTGAGGACAGACAGGGAGGGCAGGGAATGAATGTGTAGTTGGAGTGGTCGGTGTCAGGAGCTGGGGAAGAGGGGCCCCCCCGAGTTGGTCGTCCAGGGCCCAGTGCACAACACCCACTTTGGAGGGCTACCCTGGGCCACCCAGCCTTCTGGAACCAGGAAAACTCCAGGGAGCCAGCAAGGGCAGGGCCACGCAGGGAAGGAGAAGAGGGGCTCATGTGTGCAATGCCTGTCATGGTGACAGAGCCATAGGGTGACCCAGTGATGGGAGCAGCCAGCTCTGAGAAGCAGGGGTGGGGGCAGTGGGGGGAACTGTGAGAGGCAGGGTGGGGTAGAAACTTGCAAATCACAGACCCCAGCATCATTCATCCTTCCTGACCCAAGGAACTGAGGCAGGGGTATTTTCCTAAAACAAGTTAATGCCCGAACTCAGAGATAAAGGAGCAGCATACTGTGGCCTAGGAGTCGTCACTAAGGGGCTCCCTAGCCTCCTCTCTGTCACGGCCACCTAAGATGTGAATATCAGGGAAGCCACTGGGCTGTTTTGTGCATTGGGTTGGGGGAGGCAGCCAGCTGGGCTCTCAGCTCCTTTGTTCTCCTTGCATTTTGCCAGTTTGCTTTCTTATACCCTGTGGCCTTGGGAGTAATTAACCCTCAAGAAGCCAAGTCTTGGATCTTTATTTAGAAAGTGAAAACTTATGGAATGATATTTCAGCAAACAAAACAAAAATTTAAATGTTTACATCTTACACTTTTAAAAAATGCTTTCACCCTGCAAAAATTTGTGTTCTGAAAGTTTACTATGCTTAGTTGAAACGAGTATGTCATGAGGAGTTTCAGGAGCTCAGCAAGCCCTAGAAAAGCTTCAAAGAGCTTCTAGAATGAGTAAAATCTTCTGCTGAGGAGAGACACAGCTTTTTTCCTATGACTTTGAATAAGTCCCTCAAATCTCAGGTCCCCAGTCAATAGGGACTAAGTAGTATCCAACTTTCCCATCACATGTAATCTTTTATTTTTCTCACTTTCCTTCTTACCTTTTTTCTCTCTTGTGCACACCCCTTCTGTGGATTTGTAAGGCTACGCCTCTCTGCTCTTTTTTTCCTCTTGCCTAAGCTTTAGGCCTCTCTGCTGTCCCCAGGAGCACAGCTCAGCCCTTTGGGAGGTTCCTGAGCCAAAGACAAGGATGGCTTTCCTCCAGGACAGAGATTGCCTTGGAGCCTGCCCCCTACACCCACAAGGCCTCTCTCCCTTTCATCAGGGCATTTCTCTGCTCCAGAACATTCCGTGGTCCCCCATTGCCCTCAGCATAAAATCCAAAACCTATCAAGGCCTCTTGAAGCCGGGGCAGGCCTGCCTGTCCGACCCGACCCGATTCACCACCACTCAGCTGTTCCGCAAGTACCTAACCTCTCCTTCCCTCTGCTCCTGGCTCTTCCCTCCACTCAGAACTGCCTTCCTCTCCTCCACCTCTCCACATCTATTCCATATCCGCCCAATCTAAGCTCCAGGGAACCTCTTCCAATGCCCCCTGCCTGTATTCACGACTCCCTTCCCTGCAGCCCAAGGCGTTTTCATGGGGACTTCCATGTGGCAGTCCAAAGTCATGTCATCTAATTGTGTGTCCTGTGTCAGTGGGGCAGCGGGCACTATGAAGTCATTTCTCCTCATGGAAGCTCTTCCTGACCACCCCTGCCCTGCCCGGTTTGGGAGCCCTTCTGCGGGGTGCTTGGCTGCTGGGCCCTTCCCAGCCCTCAGTCCTCTTCACTCTCATCGCCTGTCTTATGACTGTCATGACCCCTGCCAGACGGCAAGCTGCGTGGGGGTAGGGGGGTGCCGGACTCGTTGCCTGGGGTGCCCGGGGTGCCAGCCCAGTCCTGTAAGTGTGTTAAGCGCCTGGAGTAAAGCAGGGCAGGGAATGTGGACGCCACCTCGGTGGCATCTATGTCCAGGACCCAGGCCCGGCCTGGGTGCAATGGAGCATGGCACGCGGTGGTCTTCAGCACAGAAAGGGTTAAGCCCCCTCCCCCTAACCCCCAAAAGGCGAGGGGGCGAGTCCGGCAGAAGGTCCTGTTTACCGTGGCTCCTCGCGGCGGCCGGGCCCTGGGAGAGGGGTTGCCGTGGCAACCGGCCGGGCGCCCGCCAGCTGCGGATTAGCTCACTGGAGCCGGGGCGGGATGGGTCGGGAGGAGGGGGCGCGCGTCACGGCAGATCGTCGCCGAGCCGCGAGAGGAAGAGGAAGGGGGCAGACCGGCGAGTCTGCGCTCGGCTGGCCGCGGGAGGGGCGGCCGAGAGAAGCGCGCCGCCGAGGCCGGGGGCGGCCGGGACCCGACGGGAGCGCGCGCGCCGGGGACCCCGGGGCTGGCCGGCGGCCGGGGGAGGCTCGCGGACAAAGGGGCGGAGGGCTGTGGGCCATGGCGCCCTGGGCCCCCGCCGCCGCTCTCCCGCGCGCCGCGCCGCCCGCCGTCTCCGCCCGCCCGGGCGCCCCCGAGATGCGCCCCGGAGCCCGCGGAGCCGCCGCCCGCGGGGAGGTAGGGCCGGGCCGGGGGTGCGGGGGCCGAGCTGGGAGGAAGCGGGGGCCCGGGGAGGGAACGCGTGGGGAGGGGGGGAGCGGCTCTAGCTGCCTGAACCCAGAGTTGGGAAGTGGCTCTGCGAAGAGACCGGGTTACCCGCGTGCGGACTTGGGGACACCAAGGCGCCGTCCTGCCCGGGCGCTTCAGCCCGGCCGCGGGACTTGTGCGAACCTTCATCCATACGTCCTTCCCGGGCTCAGGATGACCCCAGGGCCGCGCCGGGAAGCCGCCGTCCTGGGTCTCGGAAACCTGCAGACACTTGGGAGAGCCCCCGCCCCGCGCCGCGCTGGGTCCCCCAGGGGCGTGAGTGCGAGTGGCGGGGGGCTGGGAGGGGAGAATCGGGGCAGCCGAGCAGCCAGACCCCCCTCACTCTGGTCAGAATTTGCAGTCTTGGGAAAGCAAGAAGGTAAAGATGATTCAGTGCTCTTGTTTCTCCCACTTTTTCCCCAAGGATGGGAGCAGATTGAGCCCAGGAGAAGTCTCTTAACAACACAAGACATAATCATGTTTAGGAGGGTCACAGAGAACTGGTTCCAGACCACTGAGTAGGGCCAGACCTCAGTGGTGGACTGTGCCGTGAGAGGCTGGGGGCAGGAAGCTGGGCAGTGCCGTGGAGGGGCATGGAGTGGGGCAAGGGAAGTGCAGTGACTCTGCTCAAACCATCTGGTGCTGGGAAGGAGCAGGCTGGCTTCTAGCTGGTGTTCAGATGCGCTTCAGGAATGTGACTTCACAAATGCTCCAAATGACATTGGCTGGGAGTAATAGTTATAATAGGCGCTCTACCGTAATCTTGTTATTAATATTAAACTCTTACACTCTCTGTGGTTACTCCATAAAAGAAAAGAACAAAATCTTTTCTCCTTGCATCATCAAATGTCAAACACAAAGAGTGAAGTAGGAAGTCGTTGGGGTGGGCAGTTTAGGACGAAGCTGAATTCGAAGAAGAAGTCAAAGGCAAACAGAGGCTGGTTTTGAGGTAGAATAATGAAAAGGCTGGCAGAAGGGCTGGCCTCTAGTCTTTTTATTCTAGAAGATTCGAACCCTGCCTGTGTCATGTGTTCATTCACTTAAACAGCTCTGTGTGCTAGGTGTTAGGGATGCAGTGATGAGTAAGACATCGTCCTTCCGTCCAGGAACTCACCATCTGAGCTGGGTAGTCAGACAAAACAGCAAAACCAATCCTGGTCTGGCTTGTCTGAGCGCTGCATGCCTTAGAGCTAGGGGAACCCAGGGAGGCACCCAGTGAGGGAAGGGCCACAGAGTAGGTGATGCTTGGGCTGAGCCTTGAAAACCTCTTCACCAAGAAAACAAAGCAGGGAAGGTCATTTCAGGCTGAGAGAATAGCACGTGCAAAGTCACCAAGAAGGCAGAGGAGAGGCAGGGTGGGGAGAATTCAGCGTGGTTGCAGTGTGCAGGGGTGTGCCTGTGTGCACAGGGAGAGGTGAGGCAGGGGGCTGTAGGGGCAGATGGGCACAGGGAAGGAAGGATCTGTGAGAAGGAAGAAGGAATTCACTGAAGCAGGAGTGCTGGGCTCAGCTTTGGGTCTTGGAAAGCTCATTCTGGGTGTTGGGTGGAGGTCTAGAGGAGGGGAGACCAAGGTTTTGCAGCACCCAGGCCAGAATCACTGTGGAATAGGATGGTAGCAAAGGTGAGGCAGGAAAGGCTGGAAGATTCCAGAGGTCCAGAGGCAGGACTTGGTGACTGGTTTAGGCACAGAGTTAGGGAACTTAGACTAAACCAACATACAGAAATGCTTTGTTTTTCAGGAGAAAACAAAGCAAGCAAAAGAAATGGATATTTTGAATGGTCTGATTTTAGTAGATTACAACACTTGGACAATGCATTTGGCTCTAAGTTTTCTGGCAGCTCAGAGACAAACAAAAATACACTGGATTGCATAGTTTTGGATTTTGGACAACAGAAAGCATACAAATTAATATTCAGAACAAAATTTTTCCTGGAAGTGAACTCAACTGGGAATTATGTGGAACTTCGTGTAAAGACTAAAAAGCGACATAGGAAAAAAAAATCTTCATTGCTGGTGTTACAAAAGATGGGAAGATAAAACTCCACATGACTGTCTTCCTGTACCATCTTCCTGTTACATCTAGGGGAATGTGCTGCATTTCAGTGAGGGCTGGGTGTCAGCTCAGGGTGTGGGCAATTGTGGCACAGGGCAGCTAGGGCCAGGGGAATCCTACAGAGGAGACAGTGGACCCTCAAGTGTAGGAGGAGGTAAAACCAACCCCAATGAATGTAGAGCAAAGTACCCAGGGTGCCCAACCATGAAGGGAAGTAGGTACAGCATAGTGTCACCTGCAGGTTGGTGGGCTGAGACTCTGGTCTGGAGAAGGGGCCAGGTAGGGGATACTATGTTGGAAGCCAGCGTCCAGGAATCCTGACTAATGGGGAAACAGGCAGGAGAATGGGTATGGTAGTGTAGGATTCCATTCATACTGGCAAGTGTACTTTCCAGGGTGGTCCAGGCCATTCTGCCCGTAGAGCTGATATTGAGCCTGCTTCTAAGGAGGTAGGAAAAGGGTGGGGCTCAGGAGACCAGAAATCCTCTCCCCAGAGAGGCCTGGGAGGGTGGGAATCTTGTTTGCTGCAACGCAAGGAAGTTGCAGAGGAACCGGGAGTGGGAGCTGAGAGCTGGGAGGTCCTGCAGACTCAGGCACAGATCTCTTCGCCAGCCCTTCCCTTTGGTTTCTGCAGAAGGCAGGGAACCTCCAGAATCTACTATATGTTCATGCATTGCTAATGTGTCCTCTATAAACTTCAAGCTATTTCTTGCCAACTACAGCTGTCTTAAATGAACATTGAGTAGGTATGGGATTCTACCCCCCCAATCAAATTTCTTAACATTGTAACTTGGGGTGCATATTAGAATATTCCATTTAAATGCTGGGGAGGGGGATTTTTAAGAATAACTGATGCCTGGGCTCCACCCTAGGCCAATTAAATAAAAATTTCTGGGCATCAGTATTTTTCAAGGTCTTGATTGATTTTAAGGTACAGCCAAGATTAAGAGTGGCTACTGTAACAGTAGGGCTCATCACAGGGAGGGACGGAAACCTCAGATTCCAAAAGATCTGAGGGGGGTGCATGGGACACTTCATGGGTACTCCTGAGTGGCCAAGGCTGACCCTGTTTGTGGCTGTGTTCTGGAAGTCTCCTGTGCTCCTCCTGGACTTGCTGCCTTGCCCCCAAGGTCCTTGCAGGTTCTCCTCTGTTCCTTTCTGCAGTCACCCTGCTGAAGACCTAAGGGTTAGCAGTTCCTTCCCTGGTGCTACTCTGGATTGCTATTTCTTGGAGAAATTCTAGTGAAACTGTTTTTTCATGGCTTTGTTGTACAGACCCTTTGAGGCTGTGGCACCTTGTTGTCCTCACAGCTGCCTCTTGGCTAACATTCCTCTGTAGCACTCGGGCCTGGCCCTGGGCCCCAGCCATTATAGCCTTGTGTGCCCAGGCATGGACCCTTCATCTGCCACCGGAACCAGACAGGCTCCACCTGTACCCGGGGCTCTCTTGAAATTCCCGGAGCTGGTTACCCAGCAGGAAGATTGCCAGGCCTGTCTGCCCCCATTAATTATAGGAGGCAAGTCAGTGCCTGGAACCGAGGCAAGGGATTAACTCAGTTCTCTACATTTGATGTTCAGAAGACCTCAGTATGTCAGGAAGCCAAAGTCAGACTCTCTCTTACCCTTCTGTTAAAACAAGTGTCTGATGTGGGCAAGAGTTTATCCTGTCTTCTCTTATTTGGCCTAGAAGTTAAACCCTTTACCAGCTGGGGCCCAGAATGGCTGAGCTGTCTTTGGCTTCCCTTTGACATGTCTGTTTTTGGCTTGCAGTCCAGAGGGGCTAAAAGAGAAATAAGCCTGAGACCCTCTTTTCTAACTGGCTGAACTATGGAAAAGCAAGTTATCATTTTTCTCCCTGGCCTTAGGGAAGGAAGGGCTGAGTCACCCTTCCAGCAAGCTTAGGGAAGAGGTTAACTTGCCTCAGCGGTAGGAAACTAGGAGGTTACAGGCTCCCCTTCAGAAGGAAATGAAAGCAGGATTGGGCTGGAGAGTGAGGCCAGGGCAGGGAGCCGCGACCTTGACTGTGACCGCTCTTCCCATGATCCCTTCCCTGGGCTGCTCATCTTAACTGAAGGGCTTGTCAGACCAGTTCAAGTGGAGTGTCAAATTTATTTCTTTTCGTTGTTTTGTTTCCTTAAAAGTGTACTTTAAGCTTTTATTTATATGTATATATATTTATTTATTTATCTATTTACATGTAAACTAGGTAAGTTATGTTTGTCTTAAAACATTTAAAAAACACATAAAAAGAATAAAATGGGCTGGGCATGGTGGCTCATGCCTGTAATCCTAGCACTCTAGGAAGCCCAGGCTGGAGGACTGCTTGAGGTCTGGAGTTCAAGATCAATTTGAGCAACAGCGAGACCCCATCTCTACAAAAAAACAGAAAAAGTTAGCTGGGCATGGTGGTGAGAGCCTGTAGTCCCAGCGACTCAGGAGGCTGAGGCAGGAGGATTGCTTGAGCCCAGGAGTTTGAGGTTGCAGTGAGCTAGGTGACACCTCTGCACTGTAGCCCAGGTGATAGAGCAAGACCTTGCCTCAAAAAAAAATGAGAATAAAAGGAAAAATGAAAGTTTACCCATACTATTTCCCTCTTCAGAGGTGGTCACTTCTAGATCTTTTTTCTTTGCATGTAATATATTATGTTTATTTGTTTTTTACAAATACGGAAGCATGCTCTACATATTGTTCTGCAACATGCTAGCATAATCTAAAAGTATTTTATGAGACTAATTCCATGTGGTACATACACAGCCCTCTCCCTTTTAACAGCTAGCTGCCTTTGTATGGATTGACTTAATTTGTTTAACAAAGTATTGATTTATGAGCAATTGGTTGTTTCCAATTTCAGCTACTGCAAAGGATGCTGCCACAAATACCCTCTGGCACTTGTTCCAATATTTCTATAAGATAAATTCCTAAAAGTGGAATGGCTAGCTTAAAATAGATGTCAAAGCCAAATACTTATTGAATATATTTGTGCCCAGTGACGGTCATTTTGAAAATGAGATTCTAATACTCAGTCTTAGAAAAATTATAAGCTCTATTACCTCTCTCTTCCTTAATCCAAGTGTCCTCACACTGGATATGCCCTGAATTTATTATGATTTTCTTTTTAAGTTAATATGACAATTAAAATTTATGGTGTGGCACATTCATAGAGGCAATTAGAGTTTCTAAGAAATTTTTTATAGATTGTCATCTATGTTGTCACAATTTTGTCTCTTGCTGTTTGTTGTGTTCCCATAAACTTGATCACACCTAACCACGATTAACGTATGTATAGGTTAAAACCTTAGGAGGGATGGGGTGAGCGACACAAAAGAGTGAATCCAATGAAAGAATCTCAGGTGCTCTCTTTCTCTCCCTCGTACTTTCTTGCTTCTCAGAAGAGAGGGTGCAGTAAGGGTAGAATTTGATTGATCACTAAATTCTCTGCAAACTTATGGTGGGTAACGGATAGGTAACCATACATACAAACTGGGACAGTTTCAAACGTTAAAAGGAAGCACTAAAAATAAATTGTTAATGACGTATGACAAGCCTAGTCTGCACTATCCCTGCAAACTACTCCTTGTGGCCATAATGGTAAGAGCTCAGAGTTGGACGTGCTCATTCATTCTCCTCACTGGGCCAGGTACGTTGACTGAGGCAGAGATGATTTGGTATCATCCTCCTATTTCCTTATGGCCTTTCTTAGCCCCCCTAGAGTTGCGGCCTGAGCCCAGGGAAGGGGAAGGGCCAGGTGGGTAACCCAGGGTTGCATGTGAACTTGTTCTCATCAGTGAGTCACAGGACACGGGTACTACTGTCCCTGCCCCTCCCGGCTCACCATGGAAAAACAGTTCTGGGATTCTCTACTTAACAGCAAACTGAAAGCATTAAAGCAGGATACTTCTAGAATTTTACTTGTGCTTCTCATATCCCTGGGAAATACAGGCTAAACCTCCCCCAGATGACCAAGCAGAGGCATTTGTGTGGGATCGTGCAGCAAATCATGATTCCAGCTGACCTTGCATGGTCGGGGAGAAGCCGTATGCTCTGGTTTGGTTACTGGAAGGAATGATGGGGCAGCCTGAGACACAGAACTTGCATCCCCTGCAGTTAAAGTGACACTAGTCTCTCAGCCACAGACTTGGTTGGGGTGTTGGCTGGGAAGACAGAAAAGAACTTCCTGAAGCAGCTTGCCCCATGCTCTGGGCTCTCCGGGAACTCAAAGGAATTCTCTACTTAATACTATGAGGTGCAGGTGAGATTTGTTCAGATTTGGAATGAAGTGTTTGGTCATCCAACCCCAAGTCTAACTTCCTGGCAGCTTGCAGCAACTGTCAGATGTGAAGACATCTGGTCCATTTCGTCATCTGTATTTGTGACAATCAACAAACATACACAAGCTCCCAGGACATCAAAAGGGGACCAGTGCCCTCTGTTTACCCTCCAGCTGACTGTTGCATCTTATGGGGTGGAAAAACATCAGAGAAGAGAGAGCTTCTTAATGCCTCTCAAAACAATCCAAGTTCAAGATTCCAGCACCACGGAGAAAAAGCCAAGAGAGCCTCTTACCCCAGGCTCTCCTTTCCCTTGAACACAGGATGGCCAAGATTGCTGGTCTGGGACAGAGCCGAGGGAGATGCATGGGGAAAGGGGCCAAGAGGCTGCTTCTAGGTATATGCACAACCCTGGGGTTTCGGTTGCTGATTTATTGGAGGAAAAGAGAATGAGAATGCTCCTTTGGGGACGATGAGACAGGCATAACAACCAAAAGAGTCCCATGAGGCAGATCCATATGTTCCTTCCCCACATCCCTGAAATCTGGCTTCCATCCTAACCATCTGCTGAAACCTTATCCCAGGTTACTAATGGTAAATCCCATGGCCAGTTCCCTGTTCTCATGGTTCTCGGTCGTGGTAATGCACTTGGTATACCTGACCCTTCCTTCTTGAAACCCTAGTTGAAGTTGATGTAAAACTGGGGTGCAGTGATAGATCTGATCTGTGTCACTTGTCAAAATATTGAAATGCTTCTGTTCTGGTTGGTAAATATTTGCTGCCCTGAGCCCCCTAGGTGTCCCACATTCCCAGGACCACAAGACCACTCCAGGATTCAGCCATTACAGAGTTAACAGTAAGGCCATTCTGATTGGTGGGTGCCCATGCACACCTTGTATTTTGAATACTGCCTCCTCACCCTAGACTCCGTACTGTTTTGGTTGTCCTAATTGTCTCTTGCAAAAGAGATCTTCACTAATTCCTCTTCTTCTCATTCAACAAGTATTTATACAACATTTACAGTAAACTCAGATCTGGGTCAGACTGCCATCAGACCTCATCTCCTAGTTGGAAAGCCCATGCAAAGAAACATAGACACTGCGTGGAGAGTTGAGTGTCAAGGGCAACAGAAGGATACCCCCGTGCCTCCCTTCTTTCTCCCTTGGACAGCTCATTTGTGCCTACGGTTTCATTAGCTTCCTCCAGAGTTGTTCTTTCATGAGATCCTTAGATCATTCCCTCTTACTGCCTACTCTGTATACTTCCTCTTGAATGCACCACTCTTCCCTTGCCACCTCCAAAAGAGAACATGTCTTCATTAGGCGTCATCCTTATTTCCCTAGGGTAGCAAACCTTCGCTCCTCTTTCCTATTTCAGAACGTCCCAGCGTCTAGCCTGCCTGCCCGTTCCATCCTCTCCCTGGCTTCCCATGCAAGTCCCAGCGCTCCTGTCCCACCAGTCTGTCTTCTTACTGGGCGGGCGGGGCTCACCTTCTCTTTTGTTTCATGCTCTCTTCTTTCCTTGAACACGTTCCCTTGCCCAACTCTTAAATCTAACAAAGTCTTTATGGGCCACCAAATTCCGCCTCATTGCAGCAGTCCCTGACTCCTCTGACTTTCATTGCCCTCTTCCAAATTCCTCCAGTTTCTGTTTCATAGCATTTACCACTGTAGTTCAAATTTAGTCCTTAAGCCAATCTCACATTGTGACTTTTATTAAACATGCATCAGGCATTCCCCAGACTGATCTTGTCTTTTTGTCTTGAACAATCACAATCTTCTATTGGTATTTGGTTAACTGAGTTTATATCTTTTATCTGCAGCTTACGGGAATGGACTACTTTTTATACTTGTATATTCCCAACAGCACCTCACACAGAGCACTGTGTCCAGCTTGTTGATTAATCTTATTGATTAGTTTCAAATCCATCAATGCTGGCTCAGATGAGCTAAATAAAATCATAGGCAAAAGGTCATTTCCCATATCTCAAAACTTAGCTAAATAAAAATGAGCATATTTCCAGGCATTGCGCAACTTCTGAGTACAAAACACCCGGCACAGATAGGAAACAAACAGAAGTAGGGCCTCAGCTTATATGGGGCTAGAAAACAGAGTGGGAGAGAGAGGTCAGGACGAGCAGGCTGTGTGGACCTGAGGGTGACCCCCCCGCTTGTTTTCATGGTTGGCGTTGTCCCGGAGGAGGCTGAGCACTAACAGCTCTCAGTATGCCCGGCTTCTTCTGGAAAGGGAAGCAGGGTCAGCTCCCCTTCTGGTTCCAAACCCACCTTTTACAGATTATATCCTAACAGCAGTTATATGTTGGAGAGTGTTTTAGAGCTTTACCACACTTGCAATCAAGTGAGGCCACGTAAGCAGCCTTGCCGATGAGTTGAAGACATGGTAGTATTATTAATACATTAATGATTTATATGTTATATTACTATTCATTAGTATTATTTGGCAGAGTTAAGTTCGCTTTATAATAACAGAAGACATTTGTGGAGCACTTTTTCTGGGATTTTCACTGTGCCAAATGCTTCACAGGTGCAATTTCATTTAATCCTTACCATAGTCTTTCAAAGTGGGTGCTACTATTATCACCATTTCATAGAGGAGAAAACTAAGGCTTAGAAAAGTAACTTGACCAAGGTCCCACAGCTCTCAGGATTCACTGGAATTTGAAACTGCATCTGTCTGATTTCAAACGCTTTGCTTTTAACTCCTATGATACACCGTCTCGCAAGCTCTTTTCCTGGAACCTGGGAGCAGCTGCACGAGCAGCCTCAGCCCCGTTCTCTTTCGCTGGCTCCGTGGAAGGGGATGAGAGATGACGTCTCCCTCTAAGATTGCTGCCTTTTGTCCAAATGTGCTGGCTGGGAGCCAGGCCTGGAAACTCTCTGCTCATGGAAAGAAAGAACAGAAAGAAGCCAGCAAAAGAGGGTGGGAAGGAGTGTGAGGGGGAGGAACGGAAGAGGGGGACAGGAAGGCAAGAGGGAGAAAGGAGCTGGGAAAGTGAGGAGTTTGCGGGTAACACAGCTGGAGCAAGAGATGGCCGTGCCAGGAAGCCAATGAACGTGACCTTCAGGTGCATTCCATTCAAGCGGCTGTTTAGTGGTATAATGTGAGCAGCCAGCCGGGGGAACACAGGCCTTGGGGGCTCTCCAGGTGCTCAGAGACCAGGACATATCCCACAGGGTGGCCCTTCCTCCCCTCCTCAGTATTACTGTTTGGTGAGGTGAGGTGAAAATTAACATCAGGAAAACCTTCAGAAGGAAAAGCAGTCCCCAAATGGCAGCCTGAGGGCTGCCTTTGTAGTGGAGAAGCCTGGCCAGGGAGGGCCTTGTTGCCAGGGCGTGCATGGTGCACAGGGGACGGACAGGAGGGGAGAGGGGACTGGGTGCTGCATACTTTGAATAAAAGCAAACCATAGCAATGTGCTGAGTCTCTACTCTGGATCCAGGAGTGGAAGGCCTGTCCCCTGTCCCCACAGTACAGGTAGCCTTGGGAAAACTTCATCCCTCCGGGCCTCCATTTCCACATCTGTCAAGGGGAGACAACCGTAGGATTAGTGAAAACAGTCTTTGTAGAGAGAAATGAAACAATCTACGCAGAATCTTGCCTAGCAAATAGCGAGTGCTAAATTAATGTTAGTCATTTAGTCATTATTGCAGTTTAATTTGAGGTATCAAAACATAAATATGTGAAACCTTGAGTAAAATATATATAAATAACACTTGAAGCCAACCATAAAAGAGATAACACAAGGTTATGTACATTTAGTTAGATAACCAAGTATAGATAAGTTAATAATTGCTATAGAAATTTAAAGGAGGAGTGAAGAACTTCAGTTCGGGGTGGCCAGCATCGGTTTAATGGAAAAGTTGGGATTTAAGGTAGATGTAATAACAACTGAGAGTATGAACAAAAGGTCAGGGCTGAGAAAATTCTAATCACTAAAGCCCAGGAATAATTTTGCCAATAGGACATTCAAGCTATTCTCATGCCCATGATACACACTTGGATATAGCATTTCATACATATATTTCAGCTGCAAAAAAAGTTGATCACCAGAATGCCGCATCAGACGAAGAGACATCTGGATGTGAAATAACGGAGCCCCCTCCTCATTCGGTCTTGGGTGGGTTTTTTGGTGGGTCTCCATTCTCTGTGGCTCTGATGGTCTGAGTACATCCTCTCCTATTTCATTGCTTTTCAGTCCTTCTCTTGGATTCCCTGTCTCTCTCTCTCTCTCTTTCTCACTCTCAGCCTCCAGTTCATTTCCTTTAACCTGCTAACACTAACTTTCTTTTCCTCCCTGTTGCAGAACAAGCAGAAGCTCTGAATACTACATTAATTTCTTTACAAAAGAAGAGAAGAAAAAGCATTCAGTAGGAGCCCATGGCTAACGTTACCTGGTCGTAGGGCAAATGTTTTTGTCTTTTGTTGTTTTATAAAAAAACCCTCTCAACATCCTAATAATAACAAAGAACATTTCTCCCTTCTAAAAAACAAAAACAAAGCACTAATTCCAGAAATCTCTCTGGGTTTCTGAAGAGGCGGGCTCTTCAGCTGACATAATAAATGGAAAGGAAAGAAGCACCTTAAAGAATATGTAACTAGCAGACCCAGGCTCTCCTGGGACAGCTTCTCCATGGAAATGTGAGTCGTCAGGGGCGAGAGAAAGGAGTGTGGAGGAAGTAACTGAGCCTCGATGGGGTAACCAGAGCCCTGGGTTATGTTGCTGCCTCTGCCACCATACAGGCAGGTGAATGAAGCTAGGTGAGCCACAAAACCCCTCGGCCACCGTGTTGTCATTTTCAGCCCTGACTTTCCTACCTATCATCTTCCTGTGTTCATGTTTGGGAGAGTCTATGCCATGGGCTTTTCCAGCTCATTATGTGTTTTTATGTGTTTTGTTTGTTTGTTTGTTTGTTTTGCCTTCTTTGGATTTCCTCACTGGGCTGGGACCCCTAAGAAGCACTGTCATTTATAGGCTGGGTTCCCAGTGACCACTGGGTCATGAGGAGAGAGCTGCTGGGGCCGGGAGGAGGTTGGGAAGGCTGGGTCAACCAGTGCAGTCGTCACTCCCAACAGGGTCCTGGGAGAAGAGGCTCAGCATTTCCTGAAGGCAAATGACTCCCAAAATAGACAGAGGGATGGGAAGAGGATTTTGTCATCCCTTTACTCCTGTCAACTCAGCTCGGGCTCAGCATTTCCTCATGGCAAATGACTCCCAAAATAGACAGAGGGATGGGAAGAGGATTTTGTCATCCCTTTCCTCCTGTCAACTCAGCTCTTCCTTCTGGTTGTCCAAACTATGCAGCCTCTTGTAAATGTTTTTCATTCAAATGTGTCCCTGCCAGTGGAGGGTGGGAGTAGGGATGTGAGCTCTGTTTTCTCCTATATTTGTAAATCCAAACAAAAACTGAAGAAGACATACATGGCTTTTGTTTGTTCATTTACCCACAGTAACCTCTCATGAGTCCATCTCAATATAAGGTCAGAGTTTTTTCAGTGGGGTTTTTATTGAGAGAGAAGTAAGGAGGGATATTGTACACCTTCTGATACCATGACGTATTTAACTTCATCCAAGGGTTCACCAGATCCTACTGTTATAATGCTTATAGTATGCTCTTTACGTCCTAGAAAGGTTAGGTCTCATGACATCGGCCTTACTAAGACTTCAGATGTTCTTAGCACTTGTAGGGACAGGAAGACTCTCCTTAGGGAGAGACAGGGACTTGAGAGCTGCTCTTGTGACATCCATAGTGTGGAGCTGCAATCCCCAACCCCCAGCCCATGGACTGGGTAGCAGTCCTGTCTGGCTGCATGGCTGGAGATGGTGGGAGAGCCAGGGAAGCTTCATCTGTATTTACAGCCCCTCCCCATTGCTTGCATCACCGCATAAGCTCCGCCTCCTGTCGGATCAGCTGCCTGCATTAGATTCTCATGGGAGCATGAACCATACTGTAAACTGCGCATGTGAGGGATCTAGTTTGGGCGCTGCTTATGAGAATCTAATGCCTGATGATCTGAGGTGGAGCTAAGGCGGTGATACTAGCCCTGGGGAGTGCCTGCAAATATAAATTATCATTAGCAGAGAGGTCTGAATGCACAATAAATATAATGCACTTGAATCATCCCAAAACCATCCTATCCCCCAATTCCCTCTCCTCTCTCCCCCAAAAAAATTGTCTTCCATGAAACTGGGCCCTGGTGCCAAAAAGGTTGGAGACCGCTGCCGTAGAGAATGGTCAGATCACACCCAACCTCCTGTGCCAGGCTGGAGACCAATTTAATGGGGGCTTCAGTTTCTTTAGTGGCTGAAATTTGTTCAGCTTCAGCCATATGCAGATTCATGTTCAAAACAGTCACATAATGCTGTGAGACACATACATCCTTATTTTTTCACTTTGGGAAAGTCACTGAATATAGATTGAACATGGCCCTGTGTTACTGGTAATTCCTCCGGTGGCATAAGCAAACAAGGGTAGGCGGGTATCTTGTGGAACCCCTGGGCAGGAAGGCAGCCTGGCCTCAGGAGTGGATTGGATACGGGGAGTGCAAAGCCATCTTTCCCAGGGCATCATTTTTCTCCACAAGGTGCTTTCTCCGGTCCTTAGTCCACAGGGTGGAAACTGGCTACCTCATAGCCCGGTGTTTCTGCTTCCGGGTCACACAGTGAGATTGCCGCAACTCCCCTGGAAGGAATCTGATTGGCTCGACTTGAATTAGGCCTTCCTTCGAGCCAATCAGGTGTGACCTGGGGGTGGGTCCATAGTTCACATATGGCTGCCAGTGTCCTGCTGACCCGTGGATGAGGGAAGGGGCAGTTTGCAGAAAATAGTGACTCCTAGAGAGGTAGGCAAGCTCCGCAGTGTGCCTGCTGTGTCTACTACCTGTGTTTTATTTAACCATTTTGTATTCATTTGCCTTAACCAGTGTACTCTTAAGAACCGTGGTCCTGAGGTTTACTCGCTAAATTTACGGAAGTAGATATTGCTTGTGAAGGAAGAAATGGTGTAATACAGTCCCGGCTTTGGGGCTACACACGTCTCTTTAAATCTCAGTGATACTATTTATCAGCTACATGCCTTAGTTTCCTCATCTGTAAAATGAAGTTGACTTCCTATTATGTGCTCAGTACGCTGTGCCAGGTGCTAGGTAGATGCTTGCATGCTTGCCTTTGTTTCTGTCTTTCAACAGCTTTATCGAGATGTGATTCACATATCATAAAAATTCATCCATTCAACTTGTCAATTTAATGTATTTTTTGGTATATTCACAGAGCTGTATAACCACTACCACAATTGTAGAACATTTTCATCACCCCAGAAAAGAAACCATACCCCTTAGCCATCAGTCCCCACCACCCCATCTCCTTAGCCCTGAGCAACCACTAGGCTACTTTTTGTCTCTATGGATTGGCCTATTCTGGACATTTCATATAAAGGGAATCATATAACATATAGCCTTTAATATGTGCCTTTATTTAGCATAATGTTTTTGAGGTTCATCCACGTTGTAGCATATATCTATACTTCATTCCTTTTGTGGGTGAATAATTTTCCATTGTATGGATATACCACATTTTGTTTGTCCGTCAGTTAATGGCCTTTTGGGTTGTTTCTGCTTTCTGGCTGTTATGAATAATGCCACTATGAGCATTTCCATAGAAAAACATATGTGGACATATCTCTTGGGAGATGCATTATTTCTTTGATTAATTATGTTTGTAAAATGCTTAATGCAGTGCCTGACAGGATGTAACAAAGTGTTAATTTTCTTACTCTGACCTTCCTGGAGGGTTATGAATGAAAGTTATTTCCTGCTTACTGCCCTTAGAAGAAAGTCAGGCTCCCCCAAAGAGCCTGACCGCTTTGGGTCAGATTCTGAGGTTACTGTCCCCAGGGAGTTCTGGCATCACTGAGTAGAAGATTCTTGCATCAGGCTTGAGAGGGGTGATAATCCCAGGTGGTTCTGGTTAAAGGTACGGGGAGAGCAGATAACAAGATTTAAGGGGTGAAATATAGAATCTGGAATAGAAGGATATGAATTGGATTCCCAATTCTACTACTTAAACACTGGAATAGTAGGCAAGTCTCTGACCCTTGATCTTCTCACCTTCAAAATGAGAATAACAATAATTACATCTGGAAAATGGAAGAATGTCAGATTCTTCAGGGGCTGCTGTTAACCCCCCAGGGCTGCAGCCCCTTTAAAACTAATTCTGGCCCGCAGTTGGTTTTCTGACTCTGAGAAAGATCCAGGTCGTTCTGAGAAGTTCACCAGAATTGCTAACACATCCAGATTTGCAGGGTGATCTTTTTTTTTTTTTTTTTTGAGACAGCGTCTTGCTCTGTCGCCTGGGCTAGAGTGTCATAGCATCAGCCTAGCTCACTGCAACCTCAAACTCCTAGGCTCAAGCGATCCTTCTGCCTCATCCTGCCCAGTAACTGGGACTACAGGCGCACACCACCACGCCCAGCTAATTTTTTCTGGTTTAAGTAGAGTCTGAGTTTCCCTCTTGCTCAGGCTGGTTTCTAACTCCTGGCCTCAAGCGATCCTCCCACCTCCCAGAATGCTAGGATTACAGGTGTGAGCCACTGTGCCCAGCCAGCAGGGTGATCTTATTTGAACACTATTCAGCTGGGCTACTCAGTTATTCTAGCACCATTTATTTAGAAATCCTTGTTTGCCCTAGTGATTTAAGATGCCACCTTTATCATATATGAAATTCTATGTGTACTTGGGTCTGTGTCTCACCTTTCTATTCCGTTCCACTGGTCTGTTTATTCTTGTGGCAGTACCACATTGTTTTAATTATAGAGGCTTTATAGTATGTTTTAATATCTAATAGGGCTAGTTTCCTCCACAGCCTCCCTCCCCTACACCGTTGTTTATTTTTCAGTGTTTTTCTAGCTCTTCTTGCATGGTTGGTAATCTGGCTTTAAAGTATTCAGTGTCCTTCTGGAAGGTCCCAGTAGAGGGTCAGGGGCAGGATGGGGATTGAGTTGTCTATTGGACCTAGGTGTGCTTACTTCAGTAAACTGGTTATGTAAGATTCTGTTTTCTTTTATATTCATGAGCACTGAAGTCTTCTAGTGGCTGGATAGCACTCATTTACCCTGAACCTCCAAAAGAGCATTTTAAAATAATTTGAGAGAGAGAAAATGTTAAAACTTGGTGAATTTCGGTAGAGTATAAGGGTTTACTGAGTTTTCTGTACTATTCTTGCAACTGTTCTCTGAGCTTGAAATTGTTTCAAAATAAAAAATCTTAAAGGTCATTATGCTTCTGGTATCATCTTGGCAAAAGCTCAGAAAGTCACCAAGGTGTGTTCACAGATTCTGCCTTGGTTCACATGTTACCTGACCTCTGCGAGGAAATCCCGGAAATCAGGCATTTCCTTACAGAATACAATCAATCAGTGGTGCCTTTCATTCAGTGGTTTGTGCTTCCTAAAGTGCCAGTCATCCTGAGATTATGCAAACGTCTACACCTGTCACCTATGTACCCCAAAGGAAGTCTGACCCAATCTTCACGCCCAGCTTTTCCACAAAGTGATCTCACCTTCACCTGTTTTGCTTATCATATTGTGTTTTGTTTTGGAGACATTCATGTGCATCTTATTTCCTGTATGAAAATGAATACTCTTGGAGGACAAATATATCTATTTATTTTACATTTCTCCCAGGCTTCACTCAGTTACCTGTGAGAAGTAGGCACAACTATGAGTCGAAGAATGAATTACGTGACTATGGTCAGCCCTCGGTATCTGTGGGTTCTGCATGTGAGGATTCAGCTAATTACAGATTGAAAATATTTCGGAAAAAAATATTCCAGAAAGCGTTACATTTTTGCTAACATGTACTATGTAGTTAGACTAGGATGGTTACGTCTGTACCAAACCATGCGTAGACTGTTTTTTTCTTGTCATTCTTGTTAAACAATACAGTATAACAACTATTTACATAGAATTTACATTTTATTAAGTATTATGAGTAATCTATAGAGGATTTAAAGTATACAGGAGGCTGTGCGCAGGTTATATACAAATACTATGCCATTTTATGTCAGAGACTTGAGCATCCATGAATTTTGGTATCCGAATGGGGTCCTGGAACAAATCCCTTGTGAATACTGAGAGACGACTGTATCCCTGTTAGCCATTGGTTTCTCTTTGGGCCCTTTGAAACATCAATACTGGGAAGTGGTTACTGTAGACCAGGATCTAAATCTTGGTGGTCACTAAGGGAAGTAATGAGAATAAAATATCACTTAGCCTTCCTTTTAGGAGCTACTTTGGCAAAGCAAAACAAGTTGTAGAGTGATGCGCTCAGCTAAGCCAAATGCCCTGCACTAGGTCCAGGCTGCACAGCAACTCTGGGGTTTGCCGGGCTCCGCAGGGCAGACTCAGACAACAGCAGGATTTACAATCTCCCCTTATTCGTAATAGCAATAATAATATGTGCTTATTATAGGAAATTTGGAAATCAGGGGGAGTTTTTGTTGTTGAAAATATAGATAAATAGGCCGGGCGCGGTGGCTCACGCCTGTAATCCTAGCACTCTGGGAGGCCGAGGTGGGCGGATCGTTTGAGCTCAGGAGTTCGAGACCAGCCTGAGCAACAGCGAGACCCCATCTCTACTAAAAATAGAAAGAAATTATATGGACAGCTAAAAATATATATAGAAAAAAATTAGCCGGGCATGGTGGCACATGCCTGTAATCCCAGCTACTCGGGAGGCTGAGACAGGAGGATCCCTTGAGCTCAGGAGTTTGAGGTTGCTGTGAGCTAGGCTGACGCCACGGCACTCACTCTAGCCTGGGCAACAAAGTGAGACTCTGTCTCAAAAAAAAAAAAAAAAAAAAAAAATATAGATAAATTGAGAGAATGGAAAAAAATCAAAGTTTCTTACACAATGACAAATACTGTCAATCTTTTGTTATATTTACTTTCAGTCATTTTCTTATGTGTAGTTTTGAATAGGAATGAATAAATTCCTTGCTCCCTTTTAAAAACATTATTTTATTCATGTGGACACAAGCTTTTGGATTCTCTTTCTTTTGGCTAACTGTACAATGTGAGCATTTTTTCCATTTAGTAATAGGCTTTTTTTTTTTTAGCTTGACTCTTTAATCTACTTTTTTTCTAACAGCTTGATTGAGATATAATTCACATGCCATAAAACCCCCCATTTAAAGCATGCAGTTTAATGGTTTTTACTATAATCATGGAGTTGTACAACTATCACTGCAATCAATTTAGAACATTTTCATCACCCCAGAAAGAAACTCCAAACCCACTAGCAGTCACTCCCCACTCTTCCTACCTACTGACTCCCAGCCTAGACAACCACTAATATACTTTCTGTTTCTATTGAAGCACAGTTTTCATAGACATAATTTAATTTATAATATAACGTCAAATAGCTATATTATAGTTTACATGACTATTATATTGCTGGACAACTTGAGTTGTTTTTAATTGCTCAATATTATAGGGAATAGCTATGAACATTTATGCATATATTTTTCCATCTGCAGGATTATTTCTTAGGATAGAGTCCCAAAATATAGAAATAAAATCACAGAACTATAAAAAGACAGACCCGCTCCCCCTCCCCAGTTCACTTAATTAACAAGCGTTTATGAAATTCGGCATGGCACAGATGTATAAAACAGTTGCTGATCTTGAAGAGCTGAGCAAAACAGACATTCAAAATAATGAGCTAAGAGTCTAGTTCTAGTCTAGATTAGACATTATGAGATATTGTAGACAGAGCACCAGACATGGATTTGAAACATAGACTCATTCCTGGCTCTATCGCTTATGAGTTATAATATGAACTTAAAACATGTGACCCAACTCCCTGAGACTCAAATTCCTTCTCAGAAAAATGGTAGGAGCATTGATGTTGATTTCTGCAGCGGTTAGAAATAAGGAGTGGTTTCTGGCCTAGGTGAGAACAGAGAGAAGGAAGAGCAAGTTTAAATATTTGGGAGTTGAAATAAGTTGAAACCTGACTCCTTCCGGTTTAGTGACTTGTAATATACAAAAGAAACAAAAGGAAGTGTATTTAAAAAAAAAAAACCACATTTATCTGAATTCAGTCTATTAAACTGTATGTCAGCAGTAAGCGTATTTCATAACTTTTGTAACTTGTGCTTTAATGATTTATGTCAAACTCATCCTATCCTTTATCCAAGAGGTGACACTAGTAGTTACCAAGCATTAACACTGATAAAACCTTCTGCGTGCTGTAGCTTAATGTTCATATGCAAGATGGCCACTCAATTGCACTTTTTCTGTTTTTACCCTCCACAGAATGGTGAACCCAAAGGCAACATATGGAATTATTTCCACATTGCCAATGAGTGAAGGAATAAACATGATTTGCAAATATTGTCAAGTGAAAAATATGTTTCCATCCTACTAAGGTGGCCAAATACATCTCTGTATGTCAGAATGTTCTGCAGATGTGAAAAAATCCTCCCTGGGTTTATGAAATTGAGAACAATACACCGTTTTAGCTGCCTCTGGCCTCTAGGTCATCAGAATGTGGTGCAGTCTGCATTCACAGGCTGCTCCAGCCACAGATTCCCAGTGGCTTCATTTGTCAAACTGACAAGTGTAGGTCAGGCAAATACTAATCAAGTTGATAAAAGAAAATATTGTCAGTAACTGAGTATTTATAACGACAGAAAGTCTTGAAATTACTCCGGTGATTCACTCTAAAAGAGTGCAAAGGAGCCTTGATATTCAAGGCTGGGTAGGGAAAGATGTGCAGAACAGATCTTAGAGCATCTACATCTGGTTTGCCAAAGAGGAACAAATTCACTTTGTGCTGGTGACACCTGCATCAGATTCCCAATATGCTCTCAAATAGGAGCAGACACCGGAGTAAAATACTGCCTTACAAAGGAGAGGGCAAAATAGAGTATTTCTGTTGCTAGCTGACAATGCAAGTGACATAAAAATAAACTGAATGGTTCAATTCTAGACCAGCGACTCTTAAACTGTAGTATGCTTGCGAATTCTCTGGGGAACTTATAAGTGCAAATTCCTAGGTTCCACTCTGGCAGTCTGATTCATTTTGTCTTCAGTGGGGCTTTAAGTAATTGTCCCTGCTATATCTTTTTTTTAATAGCTTTATTGAAATATAATTCACATACCATAAAATTTACTCTTTTAAAGCATACAGTTCAGTAGTTTTTAGTATATTTACTGTGTTGTACAACCATCATCACTATCTAATTTTAGAGTATTTTCATCACACTCCCCCCAAAAAAAGACCCATACCTGTTAGCAGTAATTCCACATCCCCTACCCCTTACTGTGCCCCTGACAACCACTAATTTACTTTCCATCTCTGTAGATTGGCCTATTCTGCACATTTCATATAAATGGAATCATACAAAGTGTGATCTTTTATCACCAGCTTCTTTCATTTAGCATGTTTTCAAGGTTCGTTCATGTTGTAGCATGTATCAGAACTTCATTTCTTTTTATGGCTGAATAATATTCCATTGTATGGATATACCACATTTTGTTGATCCAGTCATTTGTTGATGGACACATTAGGTATTAAAAAAAATGGTATGTGTTCATTCATTTAACAGATATTTCTTGAACACTCCTTTGATGAGGGAATCTTCTGGGCTCAAAAGCAGGACTCTTAGAAATAGGCAGACTTTGATTAGCACAAAAGTCACCATTTTGATACTGCCTCTGTTTTTACCCTGTGTGATGCACTGAGGACTTGATGTTCAGTGTTCTTGTGTAGGCAAAGTTTAGAATTTGGTACAAGAGTGCAGGCGGCAGTTTTGCCAAATACAGCCCGCGGCTGTAGTTCTGAGGCAGCACATGGCCTTTGGCTTCTCTTCTCACTTGCTTCAGATTCCTTCATCTTCTTCCAAATGTGAAAATATTGGTTTGCTTTTGAAAATACCACAAATCAAAAAATTAAAGCTATGGTGTAAAGGACTAAAGCAACCCATTTTAATTGTTTTCAAACCTTTTGTTTAAAGGTGATGAAAGTGAAGCATCAAGAGACTCAAGAATGAGCATCACTATGCAGTTAGACATAGCAAGAGTTGTATTATGTGATTATGTACTTTTTTTTAAATTTTAGAACATTACGGGGGTACAAACGTTTAGGTTACAGATACTGCCTTTGCACTGCCCAAGTCAGAGCTGCAAGCGTGCCCATCCCACAGACAGTGCACACTGCACACATTAGTGTGACTATACCCATCCCTCCCTCCCCGCCACGTGCCTGACACCCAGTGAATGTTACTTCCATATGTGCACATAAGTGTTGATCATTTGTACCAATTTGATGGTGAGTACGTGTGGTGTTTGTTTTTCCATTCTTGTGATACCTCACTTAGTCGAATGGGCTCCAGCTCTAGCCAGGATAATACAAGAGGTGCCATATCACCATTGTTTTTTGTGGCTGAGTAGTATTCCATGGTATACATATACCACATTTTATTAATCCACTCATGTATTGATGGGCACTTGGGTTGTTTCCACATCTTTGCAGTTGTGAATTGTGCTGCTATAGACATTCAAGTACAGATGTCTTTATTATAGAAGGTTTTTTTTTTTTTCTCTTTGGGTAGGTGCCCAGTAATGGGATAACTGGATCAAATGGTAGTTCTACTTTTAGTTCTCTGAGGTATCTCCATATTGCTTTCCACAGAGATTATACTAGTTTCCAGTCCCAGGTTGTGTACTTTTTTTTTTTTCAGCTTATTTTTGGAAACAAATACCTTTTAGATATGCTTGCTAAGAAGAATGCTCATCTGAGAAAACAACTCTTATTGTTCTGTAATTGTTATGGCTTCTTTATTTTTTGCCAGCTCCTCATAAACTGATGAAACTAAGAGATATTAAATCATTAAAGCTGAACAGTGGCCAGGTGCGGTGGCTCACACCTGTAATCCTAGCACTCTGGCAGGCCTTGGCGGGAGGATTGTTTGAGCTCAGGAGTTCGAGACCAGCCTGAGCAAGAGTGAGACCCCATCTCTACTAAAAATAGAAAGAAATTATATGGACAACTAAAAATATATACGGAAAAAATTAGCCGAGCATGGTGGCGCATGCCTGTAGTCCCAGTTACTCGGGAGGCTGAGGCAGGAGGATCGCTTGAGCCCAGGAGTTTGAGGTTGCTGTGAGCTAGGCTGATGCCACAGCACTCTAGCCTGGGCAACAGAGTGAGACTCTGTCTCAAAAAAAAAAAAAAAAAAAAAAAGCTGAACAGTTTGTAACTTTATGTAAAATTTAATTTTATTAGTATATAATCATTTATGATCTAAATTTTTTTAAGAGAAAGGGCCTTACTATACTGCCTGTGCTGGAGTACAGTGGCTGTTTACAGGTACAATCACAGCACACTGCAGCCTTAAGCTCCTGGCCTCAAGCTGTCCTCCTATCTCAGCCTTCTGAGTAGCTGTGACTATAGGCATGTGCATCACCGCACCAACTATATTTTAAAATTCAGTGTACCAAGTATGACCATTTTGAATCAAGTTAGATATGATACACATTTACTTATAGTTCAAAACCAGTATACTAATTATAGAGCAATAAAGGATACTGGAAAATTATAATTGTGTAGATTTTATTCCTCATTCCACTTCTTCCCCTGTCCAGATTTCTTATTTTTTTAATTGAACATACATTACTTATATAATTTATTTTTATTGAGATGTAATGGGCACAAAATGCACCATTTTAAAGTGCAGAGTTCAGTGGCTTACGGTATATTCACTATATTGTGCAGCTGTCACCACTATGTAATTTTAGAACATTTCTGTCATCTCAAAAGAAACCTTTACCTGTTAGCCATCAGGCCCAATTCTTCCATCCCCCAGCTCCTGGCAACTACTAATCTACCTTCTGTCTCTGTGAATTTGCCTATTCTGGACATTTTTTATAAGTAGAATCACACAGTGTGTGGCCTGTTGTGTCTGTCTTCTTTCACTTAGTGTGTTTTCATGCTTCACCCATATTAGAGCACGTATAGGACTTTATTCCTTTTATGGCTGAATTCCCTTGTATGAATATACCACTTTTGTTTATTTATTCATCAGTTTATCTACATTTCATTTTATATTTAAATCACTTTTTGTTTTAAGATTTGAGAAAATCAGGCTGTTACTTTTTTCCCCTGTGGCTTAAACACGTACAGATTAATTTTTTTCTAGCAGTCTCTAAAGCAGTAATATCCAAACTTCTCTTTGTAAGTGACTTTAACAGCAAAATGTTTATGGACCACATATCACCTTCCCTGTTGCCACCATAAAAACCTCACCAGAGTTATTGTTATTATTATTATCATTTTAGAGATAAAGTCTTGCTCTGTCGTCTAGGCCGGAGTGCAGTGGCATGATCATAGCTCTCTGCAGCCTTCAACTCCTGGGCTCAGGCGATCCTCCTGCCTCAGCCTCCTGAGTCGCTGGGACTACAGATGCACACCACCATGCCTGGCTAATTTTTTTTTTTAATTTTTATTCTTTGCAGAGACAGGGTATCACTATGTTGCCCAGGCTGGTATCTCACCAGAGTTGATAGGAAGAATGTTACTACTGTTGATGAGCTCTCAATAGCATCCTGTTTAACTTTCTAATCTCATAACTGAATAATGAATGAGGTTATGAGCAATGCTCCATTATCAGTGGAAACACTCTAAAAGGCCAGGCCTCAAACCGCAAGATGCTGCCTCACTCAGCTCTTAGCACTGAAGGCTGCACTGGCTCATGAGGCTGGTGTATCCAGACTGTCTTAGCTGGATTCCCAAAAAACGGTGGTGGAGGAAAGAGAGTGAGCAGGCCGAGATGGGGCTGGGATTCTAAAGGAGCTGCCAGGGCCCCCAGGGCTCCTCTCTCTGCAGGCATAGCTCACTCCTCCCTCTCCTAGAACAGTGGATCCTCAGGCTCCTCCTGTGAGAACTTCTCTCAGGATCTGGGGTTACTCACTTCCTCCTTCCTACTTGTGGGAAAACACTTTATATCTGTTTTAAATTCTTGACCTTTTTACTGAGAGGTATTTGTGTTGTAATTAATGATTTGACATTGTAGTATTCCAAGTCCCTTAAAAAAAGGAAAAAAAATAGTATATTCAGAGATAAGGCTGGAACTTTAACGGAATTGTAAAATAATACATGTGGTGGTTTTTTTTTTTTTTTTAATCTAGCAATGTCAGTCTTGAACAATTAAGTTTTCTGTGGGATTTTGAGACTGACCAGAAGCATCTCACTATAAGATAACTCTCTTTTCTTTCTCTCTTTCTTTCTCTCTCTAAATTAAAGGTAATTCAGACAGGTAATTAGGAGTAAGAGGTTTTCTCAGCACTTGATGGCTAAGACAGTTTCTTTCTTTCCTTTTTTTTTTTTTTTTTGAGACATAGTCTTGCTCTGTTGCCCAGGTTAGAGTGCCATGGCGTCAGCCTAGCTCACAGCAACCTCAAGCGATCCTCTTGCCTCAGCCTCTTGAGTAGCCAGGACTACAGGCACACCACCACACCTGGCTAATTTTTCTATTTTCAGTAGAAGGAATCTCGCTCTTGCTCAAGCAGGTCCCGAACTCCTGAGCTCAAGCAATCCTCCTGCCTTGGCTTCCTAACAGTGCTAGGATTACAGGCGTGAGCCACCGTGCCTGGCCAACAGTTTCTAACAAAGTTAAAACTGAGGAAGACTCTCCTGCCCTGCATCTTAACTTCTTCACCTGAGCCCTCCAATCAATATGATGTCAATGCCCAAAGAGAACCTCTGAGTCGAGAAAAGATCTTAAGAGTATTCATTTTAGCAAAAAGAAAAACAGGCTTAAACTATGGACTTGATTGATAAACATAGTTAGTTATAGATGTTAGAATTTTTAAAATATTTTTCTTCAGCTTATAAAGACAGTTTTTAGAACTCATGGAAATGTTTGAGCATACAAAAATATGTGAACTTTCATGTACCTATCATCTAACTTCAAAATTTGGTATGGCATTTTTAGTCTAATTAGTAATACGTAAGCCCATCTGGTTAATGGGAAGTTCTATTTTTATGGAAAGCAGTTGAGTGGGAAAATGTGTTGTTACTAGTCGTTCATTCATTATCCCTCTGGGAAAATAGTCTGTTTGGATCACAAGGCCAAATTGACTAGGAAGAAATAAAGAACCCTAGGTAATGTAAAAATCATGTGAGGCCTTTGATTTACCGTATTTTAATGCAGATTCCAGACCGGCCCTCAGACAGTTGGTTTTGGTCCATCAGAAAGGTGCCCAGAAATCTACATGTCTAACATGGTCCCCAAGGTGACCCATGGAACAGAGCCCCAGTGGACCACGGTTTGGGAAACAGCTCTACCTTGCAATCCTAGACCTACGAAGTGATAGTGAAGTTTATCATGGTGATGAAGTCAGAGTACTGCAAACTAGCAAATTCGCTTAGGCTTGTTACCTAACTAATGATTTTTAATCATCTGAGTCAAAAAAGGAAAGGTCGAATTTTTATGGGAGCAGCATTTCCTATACCTCTATGAATTCAGAAATGCCCGTGGACTGATTGCTGAGTGTGCAGTAGCATTCTATCCCCCTCAGGGCCAGCCTCTGAAGCCCACTTGAACTTGCTTCTCGGAATATGGCATCGGCTGTTTCTCTAGAGACCGTGGTTTTAGCACTAGAAGTTATTACTGCTCGATGGGAATCGAGTTCACTTACGTACCTGTTGTTTAGGTGCTTCTTGTGATCTTTGACCTCAAAGCCTATACTCACATCTCTGTGCATTAGACATAGTGGGCTTTGTTTTTCTGGAGAAGCTGTGCTTCCTGAGAAGTATAGGGAATCAGTTTCCTTGGGGGCGGGGCTGGGGCCGGGTTAAGGGCTCAGCGTGAACCTCGCACAGTCCCGGTGCTATCCTGAGGGCTGAGACCATGTCTTACTCATCTTTGAGTTCCCGAGAGCACGCGGCACACAGTCTGGCACCAAGTCCTAGTGCCAGCAGTGAAAGAGGCCGCCAGCTCAAAAGGAGAGAGTGGGTGGAGAGAGTCATTGCTCACATGGAACAAGGCTGGGTCATTGTGGGTTTGGGCTATGTGGAGGGTGGGGGCGGGGGGGGGAGTGGCTGCTCTCCTTGACCTCCGATGGGGCCCTCTGCCAGATGCTGGACAGAAGAGCAGTGTCTGTGGGCCCAGCCAAATGGAGAGGCTCCAGAAGCTTTCAGCTTTGCGGGAGCTTTATGAGAGGGACAATGAGTTCCTTCCTGTCCCTGAAAAGCCTTTCAGGGCTCTCCTACGTAATGGGATAGATGAGCCCTGGGGCCTGGCTTCTTTAAAGAACTGGGCTTGGTTACAACACAGATCTCCCCCAAAATGTCTGGTGCTGAGTTGCTGGTAAGGGGACAGCCGAGCTCCATGGACAGGCCACAACTCCATCCCCCCACCCCACACAATTGGCAGACCGTCTGTCTGTCCCCTTCCTTGTTTTTTCCAGCTCCTGGTTCCCACCTCCCTCTTGTTAATTTGTTGCCCATGTTCACTCTCCCTTTCTTTTCCTCTTCCTCTCTGGCCTTCTTCTCCTTGTTCCCAAGAGTTACATGCATGTCTTGAGTCCCGGCCCTCTGATTTCTTGGGAGGGTGAGGATGCCCAGGCTAGGACACTGGGCAGCCATCCTGTCACCTGGCAGATTGTGGGAAAGGGAGTAGGAATCTTGGAAACCTGAGAAGGAGTTGGGAGAGGGATTCCCTGGAAGTTCCATGGAAAAGAAACATAAGTCCCCAGTATCTCAATACTCCTTGAACTCTAGTCAAGGAGGTAGCTCCTCTCAGGAGGGACCTGTTGTTCGGTGTTCACACTTTACAGAAGAGTTGCATGGCCCATGCTGTTGGCAATCTCTGATAGCTGTCATCTTCCTAGCCACCTCTGCCCGAGCAATGCCCGCCCATTTATGCTAATGTTGAGAGACACTCTTATTCCCAGAGTTCTGTAGGGACTTGCTATTGAAAGAATACATTTTAATCAGTCACTTCAGTTCATTTGGATGTCAGACCCCAGAGTATTATAAAACTGCTACTTCTGAGCTGAGCCTCCTTCCTTGTTATCCCCGCTGTCCTTGTTGTTTTTCAGTGGGATTCCTCAGTTTGCCGTGACCATCTCCTAGTTTTCCTTAGACCAGACAGGTGACCTAGTGACAGATGACCTCAGCGCAGAGCTGTTGGGGGGGCTCCCTATGTGGGGCTCTGCAGGCAAGGCCGGTGTGGGCTTACAGCCACCATCAGGGCCAGCAGAAGAGTGGAGTACCCCTGTGGGGATAATTCTGCTTTCATGTGTGGTTTAGGTCTTGTTTCAAATAAAGGGACAACAGTTTTCTTCTTTGGGGACTATTAGCTCATCACAGAGGTTCTTAGAGAACCTGAAAAAGTGTCGAGGTGTATTGTTATTTATGTTTTGCTTTCTAAGGTTGTATGTTTTCTTAAGACTTTTGGTGACCTTAGCTAAAGAATTTATACAAAGAGGTTGGCATAGGGCCTGAGTCAGGGTGGACCTCAGGACTGTGCCTTTGTCCCCTGCTTCCTAGGTCAGGGATTCTGAATGGTGCGTTCCTGCCAGCCCCTGCTCCTGGCTGGAATCTATCGGGAATAGTTTGGGGCGTGGGACCTAGATCTGCTCCTCTGTGCGGGAGGCTTTGATGTCCTGGCTCACTGAGTGTGCATCCCTGTTCCCTCAGGCAACCTGGAGCTCCTCTCGGTGCTGACATGATGACAGTGTGCAGGCCGGCCGAGGGCAGCCACAGCCAGACCGAAAACCTGAGCTACAAATTGGCTGACAAGTAAGAACGTTTTCCCCTGAGAATGAAGCAGCTGGCCCAGCTTCTTAGTCTCCTTCCTTCCCTGCCGCCTTCCCCTCCTCGCTGATCCCGCTTCCTTGAACTAAGGAAGCTCTCCTTTCCAGGTCGTTCTAACGAGACTCCTGTAAATCGTCTCCCTGTGCTGAACTCATTTAAGGCTTCAGATCAGAGTGGTCAAGAGAAAGTCTGACTAGTGTCTGGTGTAGGGAGAGGATGGTCCCCTGGTGACTTGAGCCCTGTCCCCATTACTATTCCAGTCAGGGTTGATTTTTCTAACTGGAATGTTCAGGTATTCTAATTATGTTTGAGCCCTAAATCTCTGCAGCTGTATCTGTCCACATGGTCAGCTCTTCCATCTTACATCCACGTAGTTGTTTCCTCCTCCCCAGATGGAGCCTTTTCTCTGATACTCTCACATTCCGCAAAGCAGTTGGCAGCTCTGCTCCCAGGCCAGCACCCTTCTGGGGCATAGAATCCTGGAAACAGGAGCTCTAGAAACTTGTGGGTGCAGCAAACCATATGGAGAAGGCCCTCTGTCCTCCGGAGGCTTCGAACAGTTTCAGCATCCTCATCTCTCTTGCCTAAGCTTTGTAAATCCAGTGTGGAACAAAGCCATCCTTTGTTCCTCTCCAGTTCTCAGACAGGGCCTCCCTGATAGTGAAGTCACTCCAGGTGTTTGGGCTCTTAGACAATAACTATGACAATTACAATAACACTAGTTACCAGTTATTGATATCAAAATTTATAACATATCCTATACTCTGGGCACATTACATATATTAACTCATCCATACATTGAATAAATATTTATTGACTATCTACTTACTATGCATCAGGCACAGTGAACAAGATAAATTTGACCTCTGCGCTCATAAAGTTTCAGCCTAGAGAAGGGAAGTAGGGTTCTTATTTTAAGGTGAAAAAAATGGAGTCAAGACTGCAGTCCCAAGTCCCTCTGACTCCAAAGCTCATGTATATATCTACTGGGCAATATTGCGTAACACCATACAGGATATTAATGATTTTTATATATATGGGATCATCAGTTGGCACTAAGCATGCACTAACCTAGATTGTCACGTTTTTGTGTGTCTGTTTCTTCATCTTGCCTCTGGCACCTTGAGAGCAAACACCATAACTCTTGCCATTTGAACTCTCCATAAGATATTAATAACAACAAACTGATTCTGATTCTGACTAAAATCTGAATTCATGCTAATGTCCCCAGTGGTGATGGAATAATTACAATTTTTGTCTCTTTTATAAGCACTCTGTTATGAATCTTAATTGCTTATTTAAATGAGAATTTCTGCTTTGATCACCATATTTAACATAGGAAAATGTGTTTGCAAAAAAATGCATTTTCATAAGTTTCTAATTTATGCTGTGCAACCAAGAACAACAGCATAATTTATGTGCTAATGTCTCAATTGAGGAAGATATCTTTATGTAAACAACTGGTAGTCTTTGGAATAGAAAGCTAAATAGTAACAGGATGCATGAAATTGCTAATTATTCATCCCCATGAACCTTGACTGGAGTTTCATAATTCCTATTTAGTCAGATCTATATAATCAGAAAATGTTCACCATGAGGTTGGTTTGTATGTGTTTGGTAATCTTGGCACATCTGAAGTCACTGTGCTCAGTCATAACCTTTACTGGTGGAGGAATGTTTTGCACTGCAAAATACAGATACCTCATTCTTAGACTAGCTTAAAAATGTTTTTCTTTCACAATAATCTTTAGTATCTTCATGGCACTAACTAATCTACTAAAATCACATTTATTGTTTTTTTTGTTTTTTGTTTTTTGTTTTGAGACAGTCTCACTCTGTTTCCCGGGCTAGAGTGACTGCCATGGCGTCAGCCTAGCTCACAGCAACCTCAAACTGCTGGGCTTAAGCAATCCTACTGCCTCAGCCTCCTGAGTAGCTCGGACTACAGGCATGTGCCACCATGCCCGGCTAATTTTTTCTATATATATTTTTAGTTGGCCAGATAATTTCTTTCTATTTTTAGTAGAGACAGGATCTCGCCCTTGCTCAGGCTGGTCTTGAACTCCTGACCTTGAGCAATCCACCCGCCTCGGCCTCCCAGAGTGCTAGGATTACAGGCGTGAGCCACCGCGCCCGGCCCTAAAATCACATTTAGAGACATGTGTCCTCACATACATGTTCTAGGCCAGAACTTTCTGCGGTGATGGAAATAGTCTTCTGCTCCGTCCAACACAGTAGCCTTTAGCCACATGGGGCCTCTGAGTTCTTGACATGTGGCTGATGCAATTGAGGAACTGAAGCTTTAACTTAATTGGATGTAAGTTTAAATAGCCCCATGTGGCTGGTGGCTACTGTGTTGGACAGTGTGTGAAATCTGAATCTATTTATTCAGACATTCATTCATGCAACAGACATTTATTGACCACCTACTCTGCCGGGCATTGTTCTAGGTGCTAGGGATGCAGCAGTAGCCACAACAGGCCAAAATAACAAAACAATCCCTGTCCTTGTGGAGAGTCCCCACTAGTAAGGCTGTCATTCCAGAAGAGGTTCAGTTCAAACGCACCTGATCATTGAGGCTTTAACCCACTTAAATCAGGACAATTTATCCAGCTTAGACTTAGCAAAAACTTCAGGACTTGTGGCATTGTTTTAGTTTTCAAATAGTCATTGCAAAGAACCACCTGTGAACCACCTGTGAATAACAAAAGCAGGGGAAACAGCCTATTTAATCTTGTACCTCATGAAATTACTCCTATTTTCATGAGGCAAAAAAACTAGTAATAATGATAGCCACTATTTATTGTGTACTCAGGACATGCTAGATACTTTATGTGGGCTGGCTCATTAAATGTTTACAGCCTCAGAAGCTCTTTTATGACTGATATAAATAAAATAAAAGAAAAAAGTGTTTACAACCACCCTATTACATACGTTTTATTATTATCCCCATTTTACAGAGGAGGGAACTGAGGTTTAGAGGACTTAAACAACTTGCCTAAGGTCGCATGTCTGGTCAGTGGTTGAATTAGGATTTAAACCCAAGACTAAGGCCAGGCATGGTGGCTCACGCCTGTAATCCTAGCACTCTGGGAGACTGAGGTGGGAGGATCGCTCGAGGTCAGGAGTTTGAGACCAGCCTGAGCAAAAGCGAGACTCCATCTCTACTAAAAATAGAAAGAAATTATCTGGACAGCTAAAAATATATATAGAAAAAAATTAGCTAGGCATGGTGGCACGTGCCTGTAGTCCCAGCTACTCCAGAGGCGAGGCAGAAAGATTGCTTAAGCCCAGGAGTTTGAGCTTGCTGTGAGCAAGGCTGACACCATGGCACTCTAGCCTGGGCAACAGAGCGAGACTCTGTCTCAAAAAAAAAAAAAAAAAAAACCCAGACTACTGTACTCCAAAATCCAATTGCTTCTTTCATTCCACCATGTTGTCTCCCTATGAAAAACATAAAGTGGTTTTTGTAAATGGTAGTTTCAATGTTTGTGGTTTGCAACTTGCATATAACATTTATATCTGAGTTCTAGCAAATCTTTATGACTAGCCAAGAACAGTAGCTATTACCCGGTGTTGTTGTTCTTGTTCAGGGTCAAGGTGGAAGATCCAAAGACTGGGGAAGACCCTCAAAGGCAACCAGTTGGGTCCTTCATTCCTTTCCTAGAGGCTGGTCAGGAGCCACCCTTCAGAAGGAGCCCACTGGAAAGCCTCAGTAAGCTCGTGCTAGAGTCAAGAGTGGACATGTTCAGCTCAAATATGATCATCAGTGACCCAGCTGCAGAAGCCAGCAGGGCCGGGAAGAAGCAGCTCAGAGGTGCTCAGAACTCCTGCCCATCTGCCAGAGTCGGAGCCCGGCACAAGTCCCTCAGCATAAAGGAGAAGATATCAGAATGGGAAGGGAAGAAGGAGTCACCCAGTCCTGCACCCGGCAGGAGAGCAGATGGACAAGAGGATTACCTGACGTCCTGTGTGGAGGGGAGGAGAAGTAGTGATGGGGTGAGACCTCAGGCCACAGAGGCTAAGAATGGAACAAGGCTGGAAACAGAGAGCAGAGAAAATGAGAGGAATAAAGGAGGAGTGAAAGTTGGGGGACAGGACCCAGAGCAGAGGCAAGACCCAAGCCAGCCGGACAGGGTGCTGGATTCTAGCTTGGGCAGGGGCCGAGAGCCGAGGGTTAGCAAACGCTTTCAGAATGATCACCTCTCAGTGCTGAAGCAGGTCAAGAAACTTGAGCAGGCTTTGAAGGATGGGTCAGCAGGGTTGGATCCCCAATTGCCTGGGACTTGTTATTCCCCACACTGCCTGCCTGACAAGGCAGAGGAGGGGCCCACCCTGCCTGAGAACCTGGGAGGTGGGGGAGGCTTAGAAATCAGCCGGAGAGCCCACCACTTGGACCTGGAAGGCAGGGTACCTGCCCCCGAGGCTGCTGAGGACAGGAAAGTTCCATGTGGAAAGCCCGGGGACCAGAGCCTCGAGAGTGTGTACAGGGGCTCGGAGGGGTCCCCCCAAAAGCCCTTCATCAACCCCCTGCCAAAGCCCCGGAGAACGTTCAAACATGCTGGTGAAGGGGACAAGGATGGGAACCCAGGCATCAGCTTCAGGAAAGAGAAAAGAAACCTGCCTCCCCTGCCCTCTCTACCTCCCCCGCCCCTGCCCTCCTCTCCCCCGCCTCCCTCTGTGAACAGAAGGCCGTGGACTGGGAGACAGAAATCCAGTGCTGACCACAGGTAGGTGTGGGTGGCTGCACAGCAACGGCGCCGCCTGACGCCTGCTTGAGCAGTTTACACCCCATCCGTACTTACTGTCTGTTCTCAGCCAAATTGTGTTTCATTAAACTGATGAATCTTGTAGTCAGGTCCGTAGCTTACGATAGTTCATTGATTAATCTGGAAATGTGATAATTGATACATGTGTTTTGTGTTTGTTCCCAGTATTCAGAAAAGTATTTGTGTTTAAAAAATTACCCTTTAAGGCCGGGCGCGGTGGCTCACGCCTGTAATCCTAGCACTCTGGGAGGCCGAGGTGGGCAGATCGTTTGAGCTCAGGAGTTCGAGACCAGCCTGAGCAAGAGCGAGACCCCATCTCTACTAAAAATAGAAAGAAATTATATGGACAGCTAAAAAATATATATAGAAAAAATTAGCCGGGCATGGTGGTGCATGCCTGTAGTCCCAGCTACTCGGGAGGCTGAGACAGGAGTATCCCTTGAGCTCCGGAGTTTGAGGTTGCTGTGAGCTAGGCTGACGCCACGGCACTCACTCTAGCCTGGGCAACAAAGTGAGACTCTGTCTCAAAAAAAAAAAAAATTACCCTTTAGGTGTGATAAGGACCTGTTTTGGGTCGGTAACCAAGAGCTAAAAGGACTCGTGTTCACAGTGGCAATCTACTAACTGGTAGTCCCTAGTAACTACTAGTGCTTGAATCTTTCTGGCTCTTTTCATGCTTTTTGTTGGGCTCTAGAAACACATTACCTGGGCCCACCCTGGCCCTACCACTGTCTATCTTCACTTCATCTTAGCCAAAAGGCCAACAAGCCATCACTGTCTGTCTTGAACAGGTTATTTACCCTCTCGAAGAGCCTCAGTTTCCTCATTTATGCATATAGATGCATGCACTGTGAATGTTTTATAATATTAAAATGACATAATAGCTGGGCACAGTGGCTCGAGTATGTAATCCCAGCTACTTGGAAGGCTGAGGTGGGAGGATCACTTGAGGCCAGGTGTTCAAGACCAGCCTGGGTAACATATCGAGACCCTCATCTCTAAAAAATAAAAATAAAATAACACACTAATAATGAAGCATATTAATGATTGAAAATAAAATCTGTGCTTTGAATATAATTTTTTTTCTGCTTTGAAACTTAATCTCTATTCCATTTCTGTAATTGTATTAGTTGGTTTGATATCTACTAATCTAGAAACTAGCTTGAGAGCAAAACTCCTCAAAATAGTTGTCTATACTTATGTTCATCACTTCTTCACCTCCTGTTTTCTGTTGACCCGCTCCTCTTGGGCTTTGGCCCCTCACCCTGAAGCTGCTCTTGCCCCACCAACAACATCCATCTTTCGAAATTCAGTTGCCAATTCTCGGTTCTTTTCTTATTTGACCTCTTTGGTATTTGAGGAATACCCGTTGACTCCTTCCATCTTGAAACACTGCCTTCAGTTGGCTTCTAGGTCACCCATGTTCCTGGTAGTCCTGCTTCTCTGGGTCCTGACAGTCCCATTCTCCTCTCCTTCTGCATATCAGAGTACACTCCTCTTTCTAACCCCTAACCCATCCCCTCCCCAAATGAGGATCAGACCAGGGGCTTCCTCCCTCCATCTACACCTACTCCCTAACTGATCTCATCCCATCCCATGGCTTTAAATGTCAATTACATGTTTATGATTCTCAAATTTAGATCCCCAGCCTGGACTCCCTCTCCCAGCTTCAGGTTTCTATAGTCATCTCCTGCTTGGATCTGCATTTGGTTATCTAATAGTATGGACTTAACATGTCCAACGTGAATTCTCAGTCAAAGCCACCACTAACTACCAATTCTCAATCCAAGCCACCACTAACTACCTCCTCTTGAAAAAACTGTCATCTGATTAAATGGCATCACCCTTCACTTGGGTGCTCAGGCCACAAACCTAGGAGCCATCCGTGATTCCTGTCTTTCTCACATACCTTCATCTAATTCACCAGCAAGTCCTTTGGTTCTAGTTTTAAAACTTTATCCTGAATCTGCCTACATCTCCTCCACCGCAACCACTGTAGTCATCTTGATTCCACCTCCCAGCCCCAGAATATACTTCTCTTAGCCGCTAGAGAGGTCTTCTAAAAATGTAAATTAGATCGTGTCACTCCTCACTCAACATGGTCTGTCATGTAAGATTCTTTTGGCTGCAAATAACATAATTTCTTATGTTCTCTAGGAAAAAAAAAAGTTTGCAAACTAGGTTGTTCCCAGTTTACAAATAATGCTATGATGAGCATAGCATTAGAGAGGGCTCTGGAACCAGAGTACTTAACAAGTTTAAGTTTACTGGCTATGTGATATTGGATAAGCCACTAAATTTGTGTTGGCCTCATTTTACTTATCTGTAAAATGGTGATAATTATAGTGACCACCTTACAGTATTGTTGTGAAGATTAAATGAGTTCATATATGTAAACATAAATTTAGAATAGAGCCTGGTGTACAGTAAATGCTCAATATGTGTTGTTATATTTTTTCTGTCTCTATTCTGTTTAATTAATCAGGCTATTTCTTTTCTAGTACCAAACTGTTCAAATTATTTTAACTTCATAATATATTTTAATATCTAGTAGGGCTTACAGAAACTTATTTTTTTTTTTTGTTATTTATTTATTGTTTTTTTTTAGAGACAGGTTCTCTCTCTGTTGCCTAGGCTGGAGTGAGTGCAATGGGACAATCATAGCTCACTGTAGCCTCCAAATCCTGGGCTCAAGTGATCCCCCTGCTTAAACCTACCTAGTAGGTGGGACTACAGGCGTGCACCACCATGCCTGGCTAATTTTTCTTATTTTTTGTAGAGATGGAGTCTCACTATGTTGCCCAGGCTGGTCTCAAACTTGTGGCCTCAAATGATCCTTCTGCCTCAGCCTCCCAAAGTGCTGGGATTACAGGCATGCGCTACCGTGCCCAACATATACCTCCTAATTCTCTTGCCGAATTGCACTGACTAAGACTTCAGAACAGTGTTAAATCATAGTACTGATAGCAGTGGGCAGCCTTATCACACCCCTAACTTTAATGATAATACTTCTAGGGTTTTACTCACAAGCACTCTTATTTGAGATAATGTTTTTATATTATCAAGTTAGTGCCTATTTATATCTTTTTTTCTAAGTGTTTCAAAAATTAGGATTGGATTGTCAGATTTTGTCAAAGTGTCTTTCAGTGACTCTGTATAATCATATGGTTCTCCTTTGACCCATTAATAGTGAATTTATATCTTAATATTAACCTGTCCTTACATTTTTAGAATGAACTCCCATTTGTTCCTGGTTTATTATTCTTCTAATGTTCCACTGAATTTTATTTGCTAATATTTTAAGATTTTGTATCAGCATTCCATAAATGAGACTGATCTATACTTGGCTTTTATTGCACTGTCTTTACCAGTTTTTAGTGTCAGTGTTTTATGTAAGGTCTATAGAAGAACTTAGAGGTTTCCTTCTTTATGTTCTGAGAAAGTTTGAATCCATCTCCAATTCCAAATCCTTTCTCAAACCAGTGCCAAAGCCTAGGTCCCTGAAAGTTCATGACTCTTCTGTTCCTGCTCTGGTGCTTCCCAGCAGGAGCCCTTCAATGCCCCTTCTGGACTGTTCCTCCAAAGGGGCCCCACTCTCCTAGGGGTAGATTGGTTCTGGGAAACTGGAGTCTTTCACCTGTGTCATCACTGGGCAGATGAGTCAACCTGGGGAACAGTTATTCCCATTATCTTTTCTCTCTTAGCTACCATCTGCTCTTTCAGTATTCCAGCATTTTCTTTATAACCAGCTAAAGTTACTTACTTCAATCCAAAGATGAAATTTTTCTTGGCCAGTCTGAGTATGGTTTTAAGAATTTTGGCTTTGAGTTTTTCATTTTGTTTAAAATAGTACAATGGAGGTGATTAGGGCAAGATGTTCACTTTCTACTCTTAAAAAATAAAGTATGCTCTTTATTGTGGTTCTATCTCTTGAAAAAAAAAAAAAAGGCTCGACCATGAATTTGGCAGACTTACCACTCTCTCTGAGGCAAGAAAGCCAAGCCAAGGTTGAAGAAAGAAATGATTAAGGATTTTGAGGTTATAAGGGTTTAGAATTACACGGCCAGGCTGTGTGCATTTTAGAGAGTGTATTCAGCTTATTTTCTTAGGCCAATTAGTCCACCTTGTCAAGAGTGAAACCAGTGGATTCAGCGATCCTCAGTGTAAGAAAATGACTTTTTGTCTTTTTCTTTCTCTCTTCCTCTTCTCTCCCTTTTTTCTTTTTTCTCTCCTCTCCCCTTCTTCCTCTCTCCCTCCTTCTTTCTTCCCTTTCTTCTCTCTTCCTCATTTCTCTAAAGCCCCAGGAAATTAAATGCAAGGACTTATGTCTTCAATCCTAAAATGGAAAATGAGAAACCTCAAATGTCAGGAAATTCCAAAGATAAGGTTCCTACAGCAACATTAACTTGGTTATGTATGTTTTATGGCATATGTTTAATAACTTTGGCAGGAATGCCTTAAGGCTGACATTCAACAAGAAAAGTTAGTATTTTTTAAGTGTAAGCAGCATCCTGCATTCACATGTATCTACGTACTGAAAATGTTTTAACTTGAACACAGATTCTTTTTTTTTTTTTTTTTTTTGAGACAAGAGTCTCACTCTGTTGCCCAGGCTAGAGTGAGTGCCGTGGCGTCAGCCTAGCTCACAGCAACTTCAAACTCCTGAGCTCAAGCGATCCTCCTGTCTCAGCCTCCCGAGTAGCTGGGACTACAGGCATGTGCCACCATGCCCGGCTAATTTTTTCTATATATATTTTTAGCTGTCCATATAATTTCTTTCTATTTTTAGTAGAGATGGGGTCTCGCTCTTGCTCAGGCTGGTCTCGAACTCCTGAGCTCAAACGATCTGCCCACCTCGGCCTCCCAGAGTGCTAGGATTACAGGCGTGAGCCACCGCGCCCGGCCCAGATTCTTAAATTTTAGTTCAATTTGATCATGTGACAGAGTTTTTAGATCTTTATGAAACCAAATAATTTCGATGACCAAAATTTAAACTTTTCAACTGATTGTTTTGGCATCATATAGATTTAGCCTTTCCTTGGGGCGTTAGTGTAGGCTTTCAGAACTTCTTGGGGACATGAAACCTCAGTCATATGGCTGCCAGATCATACTGTGCTGCTATAGATTCCATAATTTCCACTTCTGTAGGACCGGTAGGGATCCCCATCGCTCTCTGGCTGGGCAGCAGCCCTCAGCTATCATCAGTTTAACAGTTAGAGTTAACTCACCAGCCTCGCTGTGGCCTGTCTCAGTCAGCAAGATATCCATGAGGCAGTTACCATGTCCAAAAGCTGAATGTTTAACGTCTTCAAAGGAGCAAATTGTTTGATTAATTTGAGGTTTAGGGCAAAAGTTACTCTGAAAGCTTCTGAGAAACTTGATTTAGTAAAACCGTTTATTTCAATAGTAATTGCACTGGAAAACAGAGAGATGGGGGTGCTCTTCTAAGATTGCTGGTTTCCATTACGAGAGTGGTTGTCATGTCTTACTTCTCATTGGAAGGTGGAAATTGTTGGATTTAAGACACAATGGTGGGCCGGGCGCGGTGGCTCACGCCTGTAATCCTAGCACTCTGGGAGGCCGAGGTGGGCGGATCATTTGAGCTCAGGAGTTCGAGACCAGCCTGAGCAAGAGCGAGACCCCATCTCTACTAAAAATAGAAAGAAATTATATGGACAGCTAAAAAAATATATAGAAAAAATTAGCCGGGCATGGTGGTGCATGCCTGTAGTCCCAGCTACTCGGGAGGCTGAGACAGGAGGATCCCTTGAGTTCAGGAGTGTGAGGTTGCTGTGAGCTAGGCTGACGCCCTGGCACTCACTCTAGCCTGGGCAACAGAGTGAGACTCTGTCTCAAAAAAAAAGACACAATGGTGGACAGAGATAGTTTTTTCTTCTGACATTTCTATTTTGGATCCAGGATAGAGAAAAGCAGAAACCCACTGTGAGTGGCTGTCGTACTCAGTGGAGGAGTTGCTCCATAACAGAATGCAAGCTGAGAGCTAGTGGAAGCCTTCTCCTGCTTAGCCCCCTGCCCCAGCCCCTGGGGGTGGGAATGCCCTTCCCAGGTGGGCCATGGGGAAAAGCTGCCTGTGTCCACTGATATGGACAGGCAAAAAGCCTCTGGCAGCTGGAGGTGGATGAGGGAAGTCAGACGAGCTGGCATCCTTGGTTTCTTGCCCATCTGAATGGTGTTTTAAATGGTGGCTCCATTCCAGGCTATCCACTATTTTCTAACTCATAGCTGAAAATAATTCCAGGAAAAACGGATTCCAAAGAGTTTACTAAAAATTAACTTAAAAATACAGATGTTTAATTTTTTTTAGCCCGAAATACGAATAAATTATAAGCAGTAAAGGTAGCCATTACAACTAACTTTTAAGATATTCATTTGTAATCCTACCTTTTTGGGAGGCCAAGATGGGAGGATCGCTTGGGCCCAGGAATCTGAGGCTGCAGTGAGCTATGATTGTGCCATTGCACTCCAGCCTGGGGCAACAAAGTGAGACCTTGTCTCAAAAAATTATATATTTATTCACTTATTCAACCAACAATTTAATGTGTACCTATTTAGTGTTAGACATGAGAGTGTAGTAGTGAACAAGATAGACTAAAATCCTGCCCTCTTGGAACATACAGACTACTAATAGAAGTGCACAACTAGTTATGTAATTATATGCACTAAGTGCCGTGAGGAAGCCCAAGGTGCTGTGGGAATGTTGAGCAGGGGTGTCTAGCCTATCAGGGAAACCAGGCAGGCTTGAGAGGAAGTGACACTCAGGCTGGGAGTAGTGTGGGGGGTGGGTGTTCAACTGGAGCAAACAAACAGTTGAAGGCCCTGTGGCCACTGGAAAGACCTTTAGCATGTCACAGGAAATGCAGTGCAGGGGTGTGGCCAGAGGGGTCAGGAAGGATGTTAGATGAGGCCTAGAGGTCTTCTGGACCTGTAGACAAAGTGAGGATTTGGGCCTGTTACCTGAGAGCAACGGGAAGCGAAGGGGAGAGAGACGATCAGATCTGCATTTTTAGGAGGTCACCCTGGCGGCAGCATGGAGACCGGATGGGCACCAGTGGGTGGTGGGGAGAACAGCAGGGAGGCCTTGCAGTTACCCTGTGGTGTCGCAGCAGTGGGGAGTGAGAGAAGTGGGTGGGTTCAAGGGAAACTCTGGAGGTAGAACTTGGGTTAATTGGTTAGATGTGGGCAGTAAGAGAGAGGGAGGTTTGGAGTCTGACTTCTAGGTTTAAGGCATAAACCTTTGGATGGCTGCAGTGGGAGAGGAGCTGGACTTCGTCAGGGAGAGGCAATAGGATTATGAGTTCCATTTTGAGATTCTTGTGCATCATCCAAATGGGATGAGCTCTTAAGTTAGGATTTCATTTACAAAAATATGGAAAAGTTACGAAGAACATTCAAAATGCTACTTAAAATCACAGTATTTGGCATTTGTGTTGAAATTTGGATATTACATAGGTTATAATAATTCTTTGGAACGATCACACCATTCTAGCATCTCTAAAACCCATAAGTACCAAATATCAAGTGATCATTTGAGGGCCTGAGAAGTAAACGCAGGCTGAGAGGAGGTTACACCACTTCCCCAGGCTGGGGGCTCCCCAAAGGCAGAGACTTCTTACCTTTTCATCACCAGCTTTGAGCACAATGTGACTTGCAGAAGGTACATATTAAACATGCGGGATATGCGGGCGGGATGTGGAATGAATGTTGGAAATGTTTAAACTAGAGAGAAGCCAGTTGGGATGTGGTTTTCATTCATTAGCCTTTCATAATTTTCTTTCTCTCAAAGTTAATACGTAAATATACTAGAGCCTCTTTTCAAGTTAAAAAAAATATTTTTAGGAAATAGAATTAGCTAAGCAGTTAGATGATGAATGTAATAACATTTTTCCTCTCCTCTCCTAATCATGTACCTGAACCTCAGAAGGGGAGCACGGAAGTCTCTAGAGACATTTCTGTATCTTATAGAAGTAATGCCTAGGAGAAACTGACTGCCTAAAGCCATTGCTAGCACATATGTTACCAACACATGACAATGATAAATCAGACTTTGAAATTGGAATTCTATTTTCCTGCTAGTTCTAGAAACTGGGCACTTAAAGATTTCCGGCTTCTCCTTGATCTTGTATGGACCATGCTTCATGTTGATTTAAGTTTGCCTTTCAGACTTCCTGCATAGGAAGTGTTGGTCACCTGAAAATCAACACTTTAATACAGGAAATGGAGCTGCTATTTATTATAAGGAAACTTTTGATGAATTCTTTTGCAAATTAAATAAGAGTTTTGCAATGTGAATAACCATCTTATAATTAGTTTTTTTTTTTTTTAAGGAAGTTTACAATTTTTTCAAATTGGTCTTTTCTAATGCTGTTTACGCTGGTGGTACCTTTTATGTGTCAGAAATCAAATGCAAAGCATGGCTAAACTCTTTATATATTGGCATCTTATTCTTAGAAATATAGAAGGATTATAAAAACCTTTCAAACTATATCTTGAAATCCCAGAGTTACTGCAGTAACCATTTGGATAAAGGCTAATCACACCCCAACAAACCCCAACAGATAATCCAGATTCTTGGTTGTGCTACATATGCTTTAAATAAGTGAGCCATCTACTGGGACTTGAGGAGTCTTCAGACATACAAACATCTTCTGTTCTTATGACACTTATTATGAAAACATTTTAAAGATTCAGATATTATTTCTTAGGTACTTTATTATTTTAAAATTTGACCTATACAAATATTGCTTTGTAGGTACCTCAAATGAGATTTTTAAAAATAAAAATAAACTGATAGAGCTCTCTCCATGGCAAAGCAAGGCATAGCTATAGCCCCTTTCTCTCTAAAATCAAAGAAAAGGCCAAGGTCAGCTAGGGTCATGCTCAAATTCCAGGCAGTCCAGTCTTCACCTGTAGGCAGTGGCCACCACCCTGTCCCTCTACTGTGGTAGAAACTGCTGAGCTCCTGGTGAAGTGACCTGCTCTGGTTGCCCTTTTCCCTGCCAGGGTTCATAGCTTCCCCTCATAGCATAGATCAGTGACTTTATGAGGGAAAAAGAGTGTCTGCCTGGGTGTTGCACAGCACTGTGCAAGGCAGTTTTATATGGAAAATTAGGTCAAGTTTCTAACAACAGACTTTTGAAACTCAACCTGGGCCAGGCGCAGTGGCTCACGCCTGTAATCCTAGCACTCTGGGAGGCTGAGGCGGGAGGATCGCTCGAGGTCAGGAGTTTGAGAGCAGCCTGAGCAAGAGTGAGACCCCATCTCTACTAAAAATAGAAAGAAATTAACCGGAAAAAAAAAAATTAAAAAAAAGAAACTCAACCTGTTTTAATTTGGGGCCTGTGAATGAGCATCCTGCCTGCATCGTCTTACTTAAATAAATGCTATGTGTAATGCCCTGTGCTTTTAAGAGCACCACTCTTGAACCAGACTTCTGGGTTCAGAGCCCTGACTCCATCACTTTCTCCCAATGTACCTTGAGCAATTTCTCATATAAAATGTGCATAATAACAGTAATTCCTTGCAGGGTTGTTGTGAAGTTTGAATGTGCTAGACCAATTAAAATACTTACTGAGTACTCAGTAGATATTGTTGAATGAACAATTCCATGGTCTCTTTGAATAGTTTGTTTCTTCCTTACCAAATGTATGTAGTGCATGCTGAGGGCTCCAGTCTGGTTAGTGCATCAGGGAAACCCGGGAGTTCTGGTCATTTCAGGCCAGTTATGTCACTCTACTCCAGGCCACAGACCATGCCTCCATCCCTCGTCAGCTGCCTCAGTAACTCCAGCCTGGGCCAATGGCAGCCTCACTAGAAAATGTAAGGGTGGGCTCAAAGCACAGCCCATTCCCATCCCGAGAAAACAGCCCCACCTGCCTCCCACCCCAGGCCTCATCTAATAGAGCTCTGAAGCTTGGTCCTGCCTGTCCTGGCTAGACACCTCAAGGGCAGGAAGAAGGGGCCCATGAAGTGGTAGCTCCTCCTTTGGGGATGGGCTTCTGTTAGAAAGTCGGGCTCGCCAGGCATGATTAACAGTTTTAGCCTCTTGGCCTGACTTAAGGCTATAAATAGACCTCACCTGGGAGCTTTGGCTTAGCCTTTCTTTGTGCTAGATGTCTGTCTGTCTGTCATTTCCTCACATGCACCAAGCTCTCTGAAGCCTTAGGACCTTCGCACATGCCCTTCCCTCTTCTTGCAGTGCTCCTCCCTTAGCCGTTTTTATCCTTGAGGTCTCCATGACTTTCTCCGTGAGGCCTTTTCTGACACATCCCCAATCTAAATTGAGTCCTCCTTGATATTCTTGCAGCAACTCGTTCTTTTTCAGCACTGAACTTAACACAGTTTATATGTGTTGTGCATGTGCTGCTTGAATGTCTGTCTTCTTCCCTAGAATGTAACCTCTGTGAGGCAGGGATACTCCTTATTTGTTGAACGCTGAGCACGGTGCCTCCATACAGTGAATGTTTAATGTAAAATACTTGCTACATAATCCATAAATAGCACCATGACAGTAACAGTAAGAGCTAACATTTGTCGAGTGCTTATGATGTGCCGAGGACTATGATAAACACTTTACATTCTCTTTTCTGTTCTTTGGACAATCCTATGAGAAAATTACAGATGTTCCTTGACTTATGCTGGGATTGTATCCCATAAGCCCATTGTAAGTTGAAAATATCATGAGTTGAAAAGGCATATTAAATGCACCTACCTAACCTACCAAACATCATAGCTTAGCCTAGCTTACCTTAAACGTGCTCAGAACACTTACATTAACTTACAGTTGGGAAAAAACATCTAACACAAGGCCTATTTTTTATTAAAGTATTGAATATCTCATGTAATGTATTCAATACTGTACTGAAAGTGAAAAACACAGTGGTTGTATGGGTACTTGAAATACAGTTTCTACTGAATACTTTGTTGCTTTTGCACCATCGTAAAGTCAAAAAATCATAAGTCAAACCATGGCAATTTGGGGACTGTCTGTACTATTAGACAAATCAGGACCCTGAGTTTCAGCCTCCTTAAGTAGTTCATCTAAGGTTAAAGGGCTTGTGAATAAGGATCTGAGACCTATATCCAGGTTTGTCTTAAATCTAGAGCTACTATAAGGGTATCTTCCCCAGGGGCTGAAAGGAGTTGGGAATGTAGATGAAGAAACAAAGATACTGCACATTTCTAAGTAGTCAGCTAAAATTACTTACTATCTAGCATGTACAGAACACTGCTAGACATGTGTGATGAAAATAAGAAAGAAGAGCCATGATTTATGAGCCATGGGGAGGGAGGGTTGTGACCATCTGGTCCCTATACGAAAAGTGAGGGGCCAGGACTAAGTCAAGGCCACCTTGGAGGACGTGCCCTGTTTAATATAGGCGGACTGCACGCTCACCTAAATGCCATTCAAAGAAGGCCCAGGCATGTTCAAAAGAAATTTCCGACTGCTTGAGGGTAGAAAGTGAACCCCCAGAGCCTGAGTGGGCAAGGCGGTTCTGCCCCAATCAGGGGACAAAGTTGTGGGTTACTCTGGAGAAGGGTAGGGAGAGAGGGAAAAAAAGGTGGGAGGTGGTGTGAATGGGTGACATGGCTGAAGTTTTGTGTGATTTGTAGTGTGACGCACCACATGACTTTCCAAATGTTCAGTAAAGTTTTTAAAAATTGTAGAAACCTTTTATGATAAAAAGCCATAGAGTATGCCAGGCTGTGGAATGAGACCCAGCCACATTTGAACCGCTCTCCGATGGGGAAGGTGGAGTGTCTCAGGGCGGGTTTCATATTGATGGGTGAGAGGAAGAGGAAGGGGCTCAGGCCTCTGTCCGCTCTGAACTCACCCTCACTGCTTCTCTGATTGTAAGTAACGGATGCTCCATAAACCTGGTAGAAAATTCTGGCCAGGTTCGGTGGCTCACACCTATAATCTTAGCACTCTGGAAGGCCAAGGCAGGAGGATTGCTTGAGATCAGGAGTTCGAGACCAGCCTGAGCAAAAGTGAGACCCCCTTCTATACAAAAAAATAGAAAAATTAGCCAGGCACATGGTGGCACATGCCTGTAGTCCCTGATACTCAGGAAGCTGAGGCAGGGGGATCACTTGAGCCCACCGGGAGTTTGAGATTGCAGTGAGCTATGATGACACCACTGCACTCTAGCCAGGGAGACAGAGCAAGACTTTGTCTCCAAAGGAAAAAAAAAAGAAAAAGAAACCTTGTGGAAAATTTGAAAAGTCCAGAAAATTCAAAATGAAGAAAAGTCACCAGCCATCTCTCAGTCTTGAGATAGCAGCTGTGTATTTCACTTCCTTTCCTTCTTTTTATTTTCTATCTATATGTTTACAAAGTTGGGATTGTGTTTTTTATATATACTTTACTATTTTCACTTAGCATAATAGCATGAACATTCTTGCAAGTAAAAGCCACGTCTCTTATTCATGGATTTTCATGCCTTTTACAAAAAATAGAGTTGATTTCAGTAATAGAAATTTTTCTAAGTAAAACAAATTTTTTTCCAGCCTGAGAAAGAGCGAGACCCCATCTCTACTAAAAATAGAAAGAAATTATATGGACAGCTAAAAATATACATAGAAAAAATTAGCCGGGCATGGTGGTGCATGCCTGTAGTCCCAGCTACTCGGGAGGCTGAGACAGGAGGATCCCTTGAGCCCAGGAGTTTGAGGTTGCTGTGAGCTAGGCTGACGCCACGGCACTCACTCTAGCCTGGGCAACAGAGTGAGACTCTGTCTCAAAAAAAAAAAAAAAAAAAAAAAAACAAATTTTTTTGTTATATATTCTGGGAGCAGCCTAATTTGATTCAATTTCGTTGTTTTTTCCTGCACTACCCAGAAAGTCCTATGAGTTTGAAGACTTACTGCAGTCTTCCTCTGAGAACAGTAGGGTGGACTGGTATGCACAGACTAAGTTGGGACTCACACGCACTTTATCGGAGGAGAACGTCTATGAAGACATTCTAGGTAAGAGGGCAAAATGTCTGTATGTGGGTCTGCATCTGTCTGTGAGAAAGGAGGGGAGGGAATGGGGCTGGCTGCTTGAAACACACACACACACACACACACACACAGACACTCGAAGACCAGTGTGTACTCAAATGAGTGACAGAGCAGGTAGGTGGGGTGCAAGAGTGAGCCTCACGGGATAAGGGAAAGAACGTGGGGCTGGAGGGGAAGAAGGGCTGACGCTGAGCGGCCGAGGAGGTGGTGTGGCATAGCAAGAAATATGGTGCCTGGAGTCTCAAGATCAAGAATCGCATCTTGCCTCTGCTGTTTATTAGCTGTATGACACTGAGTCGGTGGCTTAACTTCTCTGAACTTCAGTTCTCTCATCTGTATAATGAGAATGATGACAGCTACCCTGCAGGGTTGCTTAAGGACTGGACAGAACCGGCCAGGCATGATGGCTCACGCCTGTAATCCTATCATTCTGGGAGGCCAAAGCGGGAGGATCACTTAGTTCAGGAGTTTAAGACTAGCCCGCGCAAGAGTGAGACCTTATCTCTACTAAAAATAGCAAACTTAGCCAGGCGTCATGGTATACGCCAGTAGTCCCAGTTACTTGGGAGGCTGAGGTAGGAGGATTGCTTGAGTCCAGAAGTTTGAGGTTGCTGTGAGCTATGATAACGACACAGCACTCTACTCAGGACAACGGAGTGAGACTCTGTCTCAAAAAAAAAGGACTGGACAGAATAGTATGTCAAATACCTGGTTTGTAACAGATGCTCAGTGGATTGTAAGGAAAGAAAACATACAGACCAGCATACTCTTTCAGTAACTGTAGGAGTGTGGCACTAACAAGGCATCAAAATACAGACTGAATGTCTGTTATTAAAAAAGTAACTTTGGCCTAGTTCTAAACAATCCTTTCAGATTCCAAAGTGGGACTCAGATTGACAGAGTTTGTTTGGTGAGTTCAACAATCTTCTGGGGGGCCTGGCAACAGTGGCTCACACCTGCAAACCCAGCACTCTGGGAGGCTGAGGCAGGAGGATCACTTGAGCTCAGGAGTTCAAGACCAGCCTGAGCAACCCTGTCTCTACTAAAAATAGAAAAAATTAACCAGGTGTGGTGCCAGCTACTCAGGAGGCTGAGGCAGGAGGATCACTTGAGCCCAGGAGTTTGAGGTTGCTGTGAGCTATGATGATGCAACTGCACTTTAGCCAGGGCAACAGAGCAAGACTCTGTCTCAAAAAAAAAAAAAGAGGGAGAAACCCACACGTATGTGCAGGTGAGAGGGAGTGCGGGTATACACAGATACGCCTGCATGCAGTCATCAATAGCAGAAAAAACTCATGCAGGGGGGAAATAAAAGACTCAGGAAAGGGCATATACTTAGCTGAGCTATTTGAACTGAACCATAGATTATTTGAACTGCAGTCTCCAGGCTGGGTTCCTGCCGAAGCAGCAGGCTTCCCAAACCTAAAATGGGTATGAGATCTGGACTGGTCTCAGCAGTGACTGCCTAATAGGACGCTTTCAGTTACAAGGAACAGAAAACCCACCTGAAACAACAAAGGGAGTTTGTTGGCTCGTGTGATCAGAGCTGGCTCTTCCTTCCTCTGTTTCTTATCTCTCAGGTTAGCTCCGTTCTCAGCAGGCTTCCCATGATTCCCACGATGGTGTCATCAGCTCCCTGGAATCTGTACCATCCACAGATTGCACAGGGGGAGGAGAGGCTGTGCAAGTCCCAGCAAAAATCTTGAGATTCCCCCTAACCAGACCAGCTTAGGTCCCTTGTTCACCTTTGGAGTCCAGGAATACCATGCAGTGATTGCGTTAGGCTTAAGATATGAGCCCTTCCCTGTACTGGTCACTGAGGGAGGGATTTGGGGTACTCAGACTGGCTAAAGCCCTGAAACTGAGAATGGAGTTAATCTCATATGGCAACTAATGGGGAGATGGGAAGTTAACTATATGAAATCAAGAGTCTGTTGCCAAGAGGAAGGGTGAATAGATAGCAAAACAACAGGCATCCCCACAAGGACTAATGCAAGAGAGGCCAAGATGTTAGCCTCAATGTTCTGAAAAGGAAAACTTGCACAGTATTCCCACATTCCTGACCTATTGTCTTCGACCACAGATCCACCAGTGAAGGAAAACCCTTATGAGGATATCGAGTTACATGGTCGCTGCCTGGGGAAGAAGTGTGTCTTGACCTTTCCTGGTTCTCCCACCTCTTCAATCCCTGACACACCCACCAAGGTATGAGTCCCCAGGGAGCAGTGGCAGGACAAGGGGGTACAGTGGACTTGAGCACTCTGGAGTCCCAACTTGCACTGGCATTCCAGGCCACCCTCCCAGCCAGGCTCCTGCATTTGTACATCTGCTACCTGCCTGGCCTCCCTGCCTCTGGTTCTCCTGGAACCCCTCTGCTCAGCAAAGTTTCCTAAGAGACCATTTGAGTTTCTGGCTCAGAATCTCCTCAAGCTGGGTAAATAAAGGGTGGTATATCCATACTCACACTATACAACTGTTAAGAAGAGTGTCCTGACATAGAACAAACTCTCTAAGATACAAGACTGAAAGGCATGGTGTAGAACAGTATTTGCATAGTATGCTACCATTTATGGGATTTTTAATGAAAAAAATATATATGTAAACTCACGTTTGTATATGTACAAGAATATCTCTGTAAGGATACCTAAGAATGAATAACTGGGGACCTCAGTGGAGTTGTCTGAGTACCCAGAGGTCAGAGTAGAAGACTTTCTTTTTACAGAATATCCTTTTGGGCCAGGAATGGTAGCTCACACCTGTAATCCTAGCACTTTAGGAGGCTGAAGTGGGAGGATTGCTAGAGGTCAGAAGTTCGAGACCAGCCTGAGCAAGAGTGAGACCCTATCTCTGTAAAAAATAGAAAAATTAGCCAAGCATGGTGGCGTGTACCTACAGTCCCTGCTACTCAGAAGGCTGAGGCAGGAGGATCCCTTGAGCCAGGCGTTTGAAGTTGTAGTGAGCTATGATGATGCTATTGCACTCTAGCCCAGGCAAGAGTGAGACCCTATCTCAAAAAAAAAAAAAAAAAATATCCTTTTGAACTTTCTGGAGTTGGTACGGTGTCCACATCAATAGCATTGTAACTGTATTCATGTACATGATAATGATTTCAACCCATTGCCTACAGGACTGACTTCTTGTTCTTTAGTCCAGCATTAAATATCCTTCATAACTGATCCCCAGACACACATTGTTTCCTAATCCCCCCGCACTTCCTACACATAAATGTTCCCCTCCATCGAGAGCCTACCAACTGCCCCTCTGATGTTATGGGCCTGGAATTGGCAAACTTTCTCTAAAGAGCCAGGGAGTAAATATTTTAGGCTTTGCGGGCCATATGGTCTCTATTGTAACTACTCAGCACGGCCATTATAGTGTGAAGCAGCCATAGACAATATGTAAACAAATGAGTGCGGCTATGTTCCAATAAAACTTTTCTTAATGGACACTGATATTTGGATTTTATATAATTTTCACTTGTCATGAAATATTATTTGTTTTTCAACTATTCAAAATGTGAAAATTATTCTTAACTCATGGCCTGTACAAAAACAAATGGTGGACCAGATGTGGCCCACAGGCCATAATTTCTATGCTGTATTATGACACCAAATTGTATGCTGTATTATGACATCTCTTACACTGATGATTTGAGTTGTGATATAAGTTTTGTAATATATTTTAAAAGTGTCTCCCCAACTAGATTATAAATTCCTCAAGGTCAGAAAGTATATATTCTGTTTCTTTGTGTCTCCTGTAAGGCCGGATGTAGTTGTTCTACAATATTTAGTTTTTGAAGAAATTGTAGTAAATAAAGGAAGGTCAAATCCCTGTTGTAAATGTCAGTTTAAATCTCATGGCAAGGATCTTTTTCTGGCCTAAGAAAAGCACCATTTTCCTGTCTGAGCCCCCTAGAGCCTGCATTTGCTGGCAGGTGGGGGCATCTGTACCCGAGGCCTGCCCCCCATGCTTGACGGTCCCAAAGGGAAGCTTCCTGAAGAGTTGAAGGTACGACCTATCCCAAAGGGTGGGTCTTACAGACCCAAATCAATTACTACAGCACTTGCCCAAACCTATTAACTGCCATGTCTCTCCTCATGTGGAGAAGAGCGTCATCATGAATAACCCATGATGGCCAATAATTAGCAAACAGTTTCTATTTGCCTTGGAAATGTGTTGTTTGTGTTTTCACTGGAATATGGGTATCTTCAACATGTAGGAAATCCTTCATTTCCCATAGTGGATAAGCCTGACTTAGAAGAAGAAAGACATCTGTCACACCTAGTCTGCCCCCTTCCCATCCTGCCTGGCTCCCCACTTTATGCAGACCTCTGGGGAACAATGAAAAACATCTGCCCAAAGCAGCTCTGCATTCAGAGCAGGGCTCTCCTCCCTCATACCAGAGAGTAAAGGCTTAACAACCCCTCTCTTCCTGTCCCTGGCAGGCTAGAGAAAACCTAGAGCCTCTGCCACTAAAGCAGCTAAGCCCAATAGGTGAGAATGTCAACAAGAACTTGAAGTCCAGGTACAGCTGTCCTAAAGAAAGACAATCCAGTTGTCCGGCACATGTGTCTAATTGCCACTGGCACTTGCAGTCTGTCTGGGGCCTTTGCAGGTCATCAGCAGAATGCTGTGTCCATGTTCATTATTCTGCTCGCCCATGTCTGGGTGTCTGATTTGTGCCCCTATTCTGGGGGACAGCTTCAGACTTAACCACTTCCTCCATTTAGCTCATCAAATATTCATTGAGCATCTGCAGCATCTGGGCTGCATCTGGGACTCTAGAATTTGCTGAAGCAGTCCCTCTGTTTCAAAGTCCTGTCCCAGCCACGGAAATGTCCTCAGCCATCTTTGGGATGTTCGTTTCATTAGATCATGCCTAGTCTCAGTATATAGGGAAGGGTCAGGCTCTCAGAAAGGAGCAGATGTGCTGCTGGGGACAGATGCCACTGTTTGTGAACATGAAATGCAAGCTCATGAAAAGGGACTGTTTGCTTTTCTTGCTACATGTCCCCCCCCCCGCCCCCCCGCACCCCCGCACCCAATTTCTTTACCTCATAATACACAGGCAATGTAGCAGAACTAATTTTTATAGTTAAGGAAATCTGGGCTAATATGAGAAACACTTTTTTATGATTTGACACCTAAAGGGAAAATGTACTCTGACTAGCATTCTCTGGCTGCCTGTATGGCCCACCCACAGTCTCACACCAGCAGATCATGTGTCACTTAGCTGGGTCTACAGGAGACAGTGTCTGGTCAAGTGTGTAGGTTCCGGAGCCTGACAGCCTCCATGCAAAACCTGCCTGTGCCACTGCTGGCTGTGTGGCTGGGGCAAATGATCTCATTTATAACACATGCCTCAGTTTCTTCATTGGTGAATGGGAGTAATAATAATAGTCTAGCCCTCTCAAGGGTCTTATGGAGATTAATCAAATGAATGCTCATAGACCACTTAGACTAGTGCCTACAACAAAGTAAGTGCTGTTTATGTGTGTCTGCTAAATAAATAGAATTACACTTTTTGATATGTGTTCTTTTTTAAAATAACCTTTCTTTTTTCTGAAAATAAAACATTCTCATCATAAAAGTTTTTTAAATGCTGAAAACTGTAATGAAGAATATAAAACTCATCCACAATTAGGAATTGGGGAATTTTATTTTTCTTTAGGCTCACCTCTATTTTCTAATTTTTCTATGATAGATTAGTATCATGCATATGTGTATTTATGTGTATGTGTTTTAAAGGTCTTTTTACAGATTACATGTAATCCCAATACCCAGAGACAACCACTGTTAACACTTTGGTTTTTTTTTTCTTTTTTCATATTTTCTTATACACACTGTGTGTGTATATGTGTTTGTGTGTATCTGTGTAGACATTAAGAAAAAGATTTTTTATCATATTCTATATGCGATTTTGATGCTTTTTAAATATTTATCTATTTATCATGAGTATTTCCCTATGTCATCAATTTTTTTTTTTTTTTTTTTTTGTGACAGAGTCTCGCTCTGTCACCCTGGCTAGAGTGCAGTGGCGTCAGCCTAGCTCACAGCAACCTCAAAGTCCTGGGCTCTAATGATCGTCCTGCCTCAGCCTCCTGAGTAGCTGGGACTATAGGTGCACTCCACCATGCCCAGCTAATTTTTCTATTTTTAGCAGAGACGGGGGTCTCACTCTTGCTCAGGCTAGTCTTGAACTCCTGAGCTCAAGCGATCCTCCCACCTCAGCCTCCCAGAGTGCTAGGATTGTAAGTGTGAGCCACCTCACCCAGCCTGGAAAAAATGATTTTGATGAACATAGCACAAAATAAGTTACTGATGGATTAATGAATAAAGTATGTTCAAAACAAACCAAGAAAATCCAGAAGAAAATGGAATTAAATATTTGTTAAACCTCTAAAAGGAGATAGATTTTCTAGGCAAAGAAAGAAAAGATCAAATGCATCACAAAGGAAAAGATTAACAGATTTTCATATAAAAAGTTATGTGAAAAATTCCACATAACCAAAATACAAATAAACCACACAGGCAAAGCACACTTGCAGCAAAACTGACCAGTAGCTAATATCTGTTCTGTATAGAGCTCATCCAAAATAATAAGAAAAACATTAGAATCCTAAAAGATAAATAGGCAAGAGTGGGCCAGGCGTGGTGACTCATGCCTGCAGTCCCAGCACTTTGGGTGGCCAAGGCTGGTGGATCGCTTGAGGGCAGGAGTTTCGGGCCAGCTGAGCAACATGGTGAGACCCTATCTCTACAAAATATATTTTTTAATAAATTAGCCAGGCTTGGTGGCATGTGCCTGTAGTCCCAGCTACTATGGAGGCTGAGGCAGGAGGATCACTTGAGCCCAGGAATTTGAGGCTGCAATGAGCTATGATTGCACCACTGCTCTCCAGCCTAGGCAACACAGCAAGACCCCATCTCAAAAAAGAAAGAGAAAGGCAAGAACGTAAATAATATACTGAAGAAAAATGCAGTTAGCACATTAAAGTATGAAAAACATCAATGTTGTAAGAGGAAGAAAGTGAGATAACATGTTGAAGCCTGTTGACTATCAGATACTCTGCTAAGTGCTCTATATACCTTTACCTCATTTAGTTAATTCATTAATTTAAAAAAGAAACTTTGCAACCATGAAGTATCATAAAAATGTGACTCCTGGAAATACTACTAGTAAACACAGAGTCAAAGTGGTTCTTTTACTTTATTTTATTAATATTTCTTATTTTAATGAAAAGTTAATACATTCATACATTTCAAAATTTAAGGAGTACAAAAGATATATGGTGAAGTCTTCCTCTTGCCCCATCCCCCTGTTTCTCTCCTCCAGAGCAACCAATATTAATTAGGTTTTTGTGTGTTCTTCCAGAACTATTCTATGCATATGCCAGCAGAATAGCTCCTTAAAACACACACACACACACACACACACACACACACACACTCTAGCATACTATACCAACTATTCTACACCTTGCTTTTCGTGTTTAATATACTTTTTTTCACAGTTGCATAGTATTCCACTGTATGGATGTATCGTAACTTATTTGACCAGCCTCTACTGATGGACATTTAGTCCATTTCCAGTAGTTTGTGATCAGAAACCATGTCACAATGTGCAATCTACTTTGCACAATATAACTCTACTTGTACAATATAACATTGCACAAATATGATTATATCAGCAGGGTAAATTCCTAGAGGTGGAATTGCTGAGTCAAAGGGTATATGCACTGTAATTTTGTTAGCTACTCCTAGAACTGTGCCAGGTTATATATTTCTACCTACCTCGTAAGAAGACAGTGTGAAGTGACTTTTTCCCCTCACTTTTGTCAATGGATTCAGTTATCAAGTTTTCCTATCTTTGAGTGAAAAATATTTCTTTAACAGACTTTTGATTTTCTTTTCCCTTTTGATGGAAAGAATTTTTTGTATATCTAAGCATCACTGTATTTCCTTATCTATAAACTTTCCATTCTTATCTTTTGCCTATTTTTCTTGTGAGTTGTTAGTCTTTAAATTCTTTCCTGTGTTACGAGTTGTAAATTTTTTTAGCAAGCTTTCTGTTTGCCTTTTGACTTTAAAGAGGCTTGTTTTAGAAGTAAGATACTGAGGCTGAGAAGCCAAACTCCTGGTATAGGAGACACTCAGTGAGCCGGTGGGAAAGTCAAAGCTAGGTCTAGGTCGTATAACTCCTAGCACATGTGTCTTGGATTATCAAAAAGCCTCATCTGTAAAGTCTAGGGATTGAGCTAAGTGACATCCCACTTATCTAAAAAGAGAAACTGGATTAGGTGTACATCCTTTATCGCACAAATTTTCCATAATTGGATGATAAGTGTTTATTGAGCACTTATTAGCATAAACAAACTCCATGTACCCTGGGAACTTGGACCAGCTCTCCTTCTCAATTTCATGGTCTTCATCACTGGCACCACCAGTTGTCTCCCAGTCAGTCCCATCTGTATTTATTTATTCTTCTTTTCTCCCTTCCCCTCACAGCAGTCATTGTCCAAACCTGCTTTTTTCCGGCAAAATTCAGAGAGGAGGAACTTCAAACTGCTGGACACTAGGAAGCTGAGTCGGGATGGAACTGGGTCCCCTTCCAAAATCAGTCCCCCCTCCACTCCCAGCAGCCCTGATGACACGTTCTTTAACCTTGGAGACCCACAGAACGGCAGGAAGAAGAGAAAGATACCCAAGGTAATGCTTGCAACAAGCTTCAAGCTCAAACATGCACTCCCCTTATCTGTGAAGGAAGGCTGCAGAGGAGTCCAGGCGGAGAGCACGTCACTGGGCCCTCTTCCACCTGTGTTGTCACAGGCCAGGTGGACACAGTGAAGCTAGCAGGCTGGAATATCAGGGCCTTTGTCCTAATAATTGCTGTGATCTTGTAGCCCTCCTCTTAGCCATCCCTCTCCAGCCTTGGCTACCCTTCTGATCCCAGACAAGGTTTTCAGTGCCCGTCCTCAAAAGGCCACAGCCCCTCCTTCATAGCCTCAAGAAGCAGAACTCCACCCATCATGCTCTGACCTGAAACTTGATCAACACCCACCACAGAGGCAGGTACCAGTTTGTGCTCTGAAGCAGTTCTTGTCAAAAACACGTCTCCTGGCTCTTTGCAGACCAAAGGTAACACGTGCCCAAGGGCAGGGATATGCTTCCATACCTGTCTCTGTGGATTCAATTTCCTTTTGCTCAGTTCCAGCCCTGCAGTGCTGGTCATTCTTCATTGACCAACTTTGTACTGTAGGGGAGGCAGAATTTCTCCTCTGCCCTCTTAGGGTCTCCAGCTGGGCCTAATTAAACTGATTTAAAACAGATTAACAGGAGAAATGCATATGAATTTTATTTACATGTACATGGGAGCCATCATGAGAAAAATGGAAGATCCAAAGATGTGACTAGGCCTAAGTGCTCATCTACCAGGTTGGACAAAGAGTGGCAGTCATGGAGAAGTAACTAGGAAGATGAGGGTTAGTTTAACAAGGTTTGTACAGATTTCTCTTGGCCTAGACTCCCCATCTCTGGTGATATAAATGTTTCTTCCTTTCTGGTATAGGGAAGAAACTCCCATCTTTTACATGGAAGTTTCATTTCCTGCTTTCAGGAAGAAATGGGAAGTTAGAGCACCCTTCATGTACCAGCTGTTTCTCAAGTGCCTTTAGTTAAAAATAAAGCTTGGTAACCATTGATGTAATGGTTAAGGGCATAGTCTCTAGTTCCAGAATACTTTGGTGCAGATTATGGCCTTGCCACTTACTAGGTTTGTGACCCTGGGTGAGTCATTTAACTTGTCTGTGTCCTGGTTCTCATTTGTAAAGTAGGAATGGCATTACCTGGGTTTCAAGTCAGTGACAAGTACACAAAAATAAGACAACAGCAACAAAATCTTGCTAAAACTGTTAATATAAAGATGAAGTACATAATTCTTCAAAGGAACTTTTAAAATACATGACTGATTATAGTTTGTTAGAAGTCTCATCAATCCTCAGTTTTATCACTTGCTACTTAATATTAACTTAAGTTTACCCCACTCTTGAGTAATATGTTTCTTTCTTTCAAAATGCTCTGAATCTTTTACTTGAAGTCAAAAATCTTTGACTTCCATGTTTTGGAACTTTAAACCAATTGCCATCCCAAACCCCTGCTCTTGTGTTTATCTCTAGCAAGGACTTCATTGTCTACTTACAACCAATCAGTCTATTGGTTTTCTTTAAACTGCGCCTGCTGTGAGAGGCCCTTCTGGCAACAAGGGGGCTTCCCTGATCTCTCCCTGCTTCAGCCCAAAGCAGGATGAATGTCCCAGAGGAGGCGGAAGCAAGAGAGAAGAGGACAGCCCTTCTGTGCTCTAGCCGTCCTGTACCTTCCTTGATGGGGCAACGGGAACAGAGCAGTTCGTGACATAGCCGTGTGGCGTCTTCATGAGTCATGAGGCACTGTGACACCTTTTGTCTTCAGAAGCGCTCTCAGCATTTCACCAGCACGTGTCTCTCTCTCTCTGTCTGTGGATGTCCTGGGAAATCCATTGTTTCATTAGCAGCCACCACAGGCCCTGTTAGATACCAGATGACTCTGTCTGAAACAGACTATCTTTGAGATGAGATCATTTAAAACTTTAAAACAAGTTTCTAAAAGGGCCAATATTTCCTTCAGTACAGAACACTTCTAAAACAAAATTTATCTCCTGTTAAAGTACAACTATATGAAAGCACGTTTAAAGTTTTTCTCTCTGTATAAAAAAAAATTTTAAATAAGAAAGGACTAAGATTTACTGACCAAAGTATATGTAACTTTTGCTTATTCCATAACCTGATTCAAAGTGAGAAAAACGTTCTTTGTTGCATTATTTATGGTGCTCGCTGAGCACTCGTGAAGTGTCTTGTGTGTTGGTTGTTTCTGGATGTATCCTGGTCCTCCCTGCTGGGTTGAGAACTCCTAGGCAGGCTGCCATGCCCCGTACATCCTTTCGGTCCTCACAGCTCCTAACAAAGTCCCTTGCACATACATAGTAGACACTTAGTATTCACTCAGCAAATTCACGGCCAGCAAACACTGGTTGAGCACCTACTCTGCCAGGTGCTGCTCCAGCCCCAACACATACTGTGTCAGCAGGAAATAAAACTGACAAATGTAGAGAGTGAGTGAGTGAGTCAGTCAGTTAAAAAAAGAAAAAAAAAACTGACAAAAGTCCCTGCCCACGTGGAGCTTACATTCTAGCATTCGTTATGTTTGAATAAGTGGAAGGATGTTAACTGTATCATAACTGTCTTTTTCTCATTATTTTTGGATATTTTAGGGGAATATTCTGAGTGGGTTTAAAAATTTCCTCCTTCCCACCCAAAAACTTTTGACTAAGCAACATATTTATTTATATTTTTTAAATTGTGGTGAAGTATACATAACAAAATTTACCATTTTAAAACATATTTAAGTGTACAGTTCAATGGCATTAAGTATGTTCACGGTGTTGTGTAACCATCACCACTATCCATCTTCCTCAGCTTTTCATCTTCCCAAACAGAAACTCTGTACCCAATGAACAGCTCCCCGTCCCCCCGGCCCCTGATAACCACCATTGTGCTGTCTGTCCATGAGTTTTATTACTCTGGTACTGCATGTAAGTGGAATCATACAGTATTTTCCTTTTGGGACTGGCTTATTTCACTTAGCATAGGTTGTAGCCTGTGTCAGAATTTTCTTCCTTTTTAAGGTTGAATGATATTTCATTGTATGTATATGCCACGTTTTGTTTATCCCTTTCCTTTATCTGTGGAGGAACGCTTGGGTTGTTTCTACCTTTTGGCTATTGTGAATAATGCTAGCAACTCATTTATACAATGTCTGCTTCCACAGGAAATGGGTTAGCATTAATATCCCAGTAAAAAGGGTCAGCTCAGGAATTGAGTGCTGAAGGAGATCGCTACGGGGAGACCTTAATAATAAGCTCCCCTTCTCCCAGGTGGGGCCGGGGCTTCAGTGTTCAGGTGCTGGTAAGCCAGTCTAGGGAGCTGATCAAAGGAGGGGAGGAGAGATGAGGATGGGAAACAGCTACTTCCCTGCACGCCAGGGCACCTATTTCCTGGTTTGCCACAACGTATCCCCTCTCCTGTTCTTCCCAATGCATGAAAGAATGCAAAACTTTTCAAGTCAGCTTACAAACATAGCTCCCCTTAAAAATCCCTAGTTTGTCTCAACTATGCAGGGGAAGACTTCCCTTTGTCTCCCAACCAGGTGTAACCCAGGCGGTTGCCACTCTTGAAAGAAACAAGTGATACTGGAAACACTATTGGGAAGTGACCCCAGGGGTTCCATCAAGAGATGATTCTGCCCAGTGTGGTGGCTCATGCCTATAATCCCAGTACTTTGGGAGGGCAAGGCAGGAGGTTTGCGTGAGGCTAGGACTTCTAAACCAGCCTGGGCAATGTAGCAAGACCCCATCTCTACAAAAAATGTTAAAAAATTAGCTGGGTATGATGGTGTGTGCCTGTAGTCCCAGCTACTCAGGAGGCTGAGGCAGGAGGATCACTTGAGCCCATGAGTTTGAGGTTGCTGTGCAGTATGATGACACCACTGCACTCTAGCCAGGGCAACAGAGCAGGACCCTGTCTCAGAACAAATAAAAACAAATAAACAAACAAAAAACATAGCGCTATATAGGTACAGTGTATGAGGTAATACAAATAATTTTGCAAGCCACACAGAAGAATTAATTTTCGAGTTCCTCTATGTGTGGGATTCTGAATCACACATGCTATGAATATGTGTGCTTTGACTGCAAACCCTGGGGGATCCAGCAAAGCAAAATATATAAATCCACACTCACCAGCTTCTCATGAAAGAAGAGGGAAAACAAACACATAGGAAACACCAAACTTTTTTGGTCTTAAGCAAGAAAAACATTTTCCTCTGAAACAAGTCTGCTTTCACGTGCGCAGCGGGGCAGGAGATGCCCTGGAAGACCAGGAGGGGCAGGGAGCGGGGCTCTGGCTGTAGTGGTTGGGGGAGGCCTGGGATGTGTCACACGCCACAGCATCTTTGTGCACTTGTGCAGCACATGTGCGTACCCTGCGAATACATGGAAGGTCCGAGACATGTGGAGTGCGTGTTCCTCTGCAGACAGGGCAGCATGCTCCGTGCGTGGCAAATGCTCCGTGCGTGGCACCAGTCCCTGCGGTCCCCAGCTAGGGCTCGGCAGCTGCTCTGATCCCTGTTCCCAACCCTCTCAGGGCTGTTTCAACATTCTTTGGAACTGTTCCCACGAATGGGGTCCTGTCTGGGAACTTTTTTTTCCGTCTCTTCCTTTTTCTTGTTTTGTTTTGGGAGCAAAAGCTCCTTCCCAAGCTACAGTGACATCGCAGTGTCAGAGGGAAAGCAGCCATCACGTCATGAGCTGATGGAGTCGCCTCCTGCGTGTCTCAGCTGGATGCCTTGGTGTATTTAGACAACGTCCCCCAGGGCAGTGAGGCCAGCAGCCTCCCGTAATTTTCTCGACAGTCACGTTCTTCTGTGGCAGAAAAGAATGATTGAAAGACGCTGTGAGCCAGTGGCAGGTGTCCCCCGATCCCCGTGCCCTGGCCCTCCATCATCCCAGGAGAAAATGGGCAGCCAGGGAAGCCCAGCTGCACGTGGGGTGGGGGCTGCTAACACTGGCTGTTCTCGGTGTCTGGCAGCTGGTGTTGCGGATCAATGCCATTTATGAGGCCCGGAGAGGAAAGAAACGGGTGAAGAGGCTGTCCCAGTCCACAGAGAGCAACTCAGGAAAAGGTAGAACCCTGATGCCGCCATCCCTCCTCCCCCAAGAATCTGAAAAGAGATTCTCCCTAGAATTTGCTTTGTGTTACCTCTGTTTGGCTCACCAAGGAGGAGATCAAGTTGGTGCTTCGTAAATGTCTCTCACTGTCGCAGGACAGTGGAAGAGCAGGAGCTCCACCTGGGACACGTGTCCTCTGCCTCCCTTTCCTTGTCCTCCATCAAACATGACTGGGAGCAGGCCTCCTTGCTTAGCATACATCAGAGGGGACGGGATCATTTGCTGCAGGTACCATCTTAACTAGAGCCAAATCAATTTGGAAATACATCGAGTTGGACAGTCATAATTTGTCCATTACATTGAAATAGACAACAAAACATCCCTTCTGAACTAGAAATTTGGATTTGTGCTACCACATAGAAAGAGTTTCTTGCATTAGAATAACTCACATTTGCAATTTTCTTCCTTGTTTTCGTCTAGTGACAGATGAGAACAGTGAGTCTGACAGTGATACAGAGGAGAAGCTGAAAGGTGAGAAGACCCATTGCTGTGCCGGGCACAGGCAGGTGACTTGGAAGCTACAAAGATGGCCCCTCCTTAGTGTCCTGCCCAAGTTTGCTGGGAAGGCATGGATGTCTGAGAGGATGGTGGGGCCCATGGGGTGCTCAGGGGCAGGTCATGAGCATGACCAGAGTGACACTGTGCAGTCACCAAGCCTCCCACTGAGCTCCAGAGAGCCAGGGTGGCTATAATAACTGCAGCAGCCCCCACTCCCGAGCCTCTCCCCTACCTGAGTGTTTTCCATACTCTGAGGCACGATGCTACATGCCCAGGGCTCCAGACACCAGGGGTTCTTGCCCCACTTCGGTTCAAATTGCTGGGTGATATGAGGAAATCACTTAAGATCCAGGGACTTTAGTTCCTTATCTGTCAGATGAAGTTGTTGAAATAATTGGTCCCTGTGGGTCTAAAATCAGTGATCTAGGTCTAGGCTTTAGTGAGTTTTCCGAGATTTTTCAGACCCCAGGGAGAAGTCAAAGATAGCAAGTCCTGGGTTGCTGAGTGAGGCCACGGGAGCCTGTCTGCTCAGTGACCCTGCCACATTCACCCCTCATACCCAGCTGCTCCCTGGCCCACCTCGAGAATGAAGCACATCAGTGTCCATTGCAGAGTTCATGGCAGGAGAGGAACTGGGCAGAGTCCCTGAGTGAGGCACATGGAATGTCTGCAAAGCTCCCAGCTCCGAAAGCTGCGTGCCCTGGATTCTATCGCATGACACAAACTGAAAGATGAGGGAACTTAGTAAGAGGAGGAGCCAGTGTCCCCACCCCATTGGGCAGATGGAGGCAAGGGCTTCTTGAGCCTCTGCCCAGAGGCCCAACAGCAAGACCGTGGCCAAGCAGAGTCCCCACAGTGCCAGGCTCCTGAACCCTGATGGTCTGCAAGCCTATCAAATGTTGCTCCTCCCAGAAATTTGGCAAGAATCCCAAATAAAGAGTTTTCTACTAATTTGTTAGATGTAGAAACACGTTCTGGGTTTAGAAAGAAGTACTCGAGCTGGGAGTTACGTAACCTGTTGCAGCTCTGTGTGCAATTCCGCGCTGGCCAGTGAGTCACTGCAGGCTCTCGGTCTCTCTCCCTCCCTCCAGCTCACAGCCAACGCCTGGTCAATGTGAAGTCCCGCCTGAAGCAGGCACCTCGGTACCCGTCCCTTGACCGGGAGCTCATCGAGTACCAGGAGAGGCAGCTCTTCGAGTACTTTGTGGTCGTGTCTTTGCACAAGAAGCAGGCCGGGGCTGCCTATGTGCCAGAACTCACCCAGCAGTTCCCACTGAAGGTACAGGGGCCCTGCAGCATTCTAGCCCTAACCTTTCTGGGACTCATGGATTCAGGGAGGCGGGAGAGTCTGAGGAACACCTAGTGTCTAGAACGTTGAAAACAGGTCCTAATTAGGGCATATGAAATGAAACAACCGCTGCTGCTAGAGAGTTTGGGAGGTATCGGGAGGAGAAATTCAGGGATTCAAAGGATGGGCAGGTATCATTTCTTACTTCCTGTGGTCACTGTGCTAACTGCGCCATCCTCTTTGTCCTCCCCACGTCTCCTGATCCTGCCAGTCACACCTCTTCCCAACCTGTCCCAGAAGCCTCTTTCCCTGAGCCACACAGCTCTCCCTGAGTAGCATCTGCGCTGAATGTCTGCTTGTGTGCTGTGTATGTCTGTGCGTGTGCAGGAGGGTCCCGTTATATCGTGGTTCCTGGTTATGTGGATATGTTAAATTATGGCACCTAAAGTAAAATGGCACTTAAAGCCTAAAATGACGTGGCCAATAATATATAAATTATTTTTAGGCTTTGACATCAGTATTAAAGAGTTTCCACCATATTCTAATTCAGTTCAACCAGAATTTATTAAGAATATATTAACAGCCAAGCTATTTTCTGCTTGGCCCCAGGGGATTACAAGGATGAACAAAATCTGTTTCCTGAGATAAGATAAACATAGCAAATAAAAAAAAAAAAAAAGCATGCAGGGACTCATAAGGTAGAATGTGACGACTCCACACAAACCCAGTGCTTCAGAAGAGGGAAGAAAGGCGGGGGCTCATGTCCTGGTCCACTCAGGGCCTCCCTTTGCTGCCACCACCCAAGCATAATCCCAGCATCTACCAAGGCCCAGATCCTGGCTGTCCCCCTGCCTCCCCTTCTTTCCCAGCCAGCCTTCCTTCCATCCTGCCCACTGTGGTCCATCACAACAAAGTCCTGTCCTTGGAGTTTAGGACAACAATCTTTTGGACTGAAGTAAACCATAGGCACTGGCCCTCCAAACTGGCACTCACCTTTCTCTAGCTGCCCCACCTCTAAGGAGTGATCCCTTGAAAACCCCACTGCCATGGATATGCCCAGATGTGGGGGGACTGCCCCACGGATAAGAGAGGCTGATGGCTATGCTCATACTCACTCACAACCCAGGGAGAACCACACAGAGAACCCCAACGCATGGAGGACTGTCGTGTTGTCCTGTTCATTGCCTCTGGGGCCTAGCAGAGTACTGGTCACATGGCAAACGTAATCAGTGTTTCTGGAATTAAGGCATTAGTTCATAAATTAGTTACTATCCAATGTTTATAGTTTCCAGCCTAGAGTCTCCACACCCTTAGACACCCACATTAAAACTTTTTTTAGGTGGAAAATTGCATAGTCAATGTCAAAAAGGAGACTAATCCAGAAATGTATGAGGAAAGAAATCACCTATAATCTCACTACAGAGATCATTACTGTCAACGTTTTGCTTTGTTTTCTTCCAGTCTTTTCTCACAGTATAATTTTCTTACAAAACTGGGATCATACATTGTATGATTTTTGTCTCGTGTTTCATTTACTGTTCTGTAAACCTATCATTATTTATAAAAATAATAAAAATTCTAAAACAACATTTTTCAAGTTACATGATGCTCCAATATGTGGGTATTTCCTAATCTATTTAACCAACCCCCTTCTGTTGGGAATGTATCTTGCTGCCAGTGTTTCTTTATATATTTTTTTCCTTTTTAATGAAATGGTGATCATCCTGGTACATGCATGTTTGCATGTCAGGCTATTTTATATCTTTTCTTCTTTTTAAGAGATAGGGTCTTGCTCTGTAGCCCAGGCTGAGGTGCAGTGATGTGATCATACCTCACTGTTGCCTCAATTCCTGAGCTCAAGTGATCTTCCCATGTTAGCCTCCTGAGTAGCTGGGACTACAGGTGCATGCCACCACACCTGGCTTATTTTATATCTCCTGGCCTTCACTCCCTCTGTCAGAAGGACATTTTCCTCCTCACTCTTCTCCCTTCTCTTTAAACTTTTTCTCGTGGGTTTTATCTCTCACTCCTATACAGTCACCTTAATCAAGGTTTACGGCCCATATCTGCATGCTAATGTTCCATTAAAATGTTTGATATCACACATTTATCTTCATGACAATTCAAGGAGACCAGGCTATTGTCCAGCCATCTGTGATTGGGTTGTATTTATGGGAGATTTCTATGTGCAGCTTCCTGTAACTATGCTCCTGCACATATATGAACCTGTGTGCATATGCACTGATAGCTCACATGTGGTGACAGTGTGTATAGGCAGATGTGCCTACACTCGTGTGTCATACGTGTGATCTGGGGATGGGTACATGCAAGGGTGACTGAGCCGTGTTGAAAAGGGCTGGAACTCGCTTCTCCGCAGTGTCTGCCCTTCAGTCCTGAATGCTCTCTCCCCTGTGGGGAAATGTCGTTGTTCTTCCTTTGGTATTCCTTCTAATTTGTGATCCTTCACCCTGTGGTGATTAATAACCCCTTTCTCTAATTACACCCAGCTAGTATTTGCTTCTCTGCAAGGCTACCCATGAGTAGTCAATAATTATTACTTTGGGAACAGTCTGAGCTAGTGAATTATCAGTTCAAAGACTGTTTGTAGACCAGTTGTCATGGATGGAAGAGAGAACTGTAATATAGAAAAGAAAGAGTGACTATTCTGAAGAAGAACAACTAAGCCAGGCGTAGTGGTTTATACCTGTAATCCCAGCATTTTGGGAGGCTGAGGTAGGATTATTGATTGAGGCCAGGAGTTCCAGACCAGCCTAGGCAACATAGCAAAACCTAGTTTCTACCAAAAAAAAAGAAAAAAGAAAAATTAGATAGGTGTGGTTGCATACGCTTATACTCCCAGCTATTCTGGAGACTGAGGCAGGAGGATCACTTGAGCCCAGGAGTTTGAAGTTGCAATGAACTATGATCACACCACTGGACTGCAGTCTGGGCAAGAGAGACCCTGTCTCTTTAGAATAAATAAATAAATAAAAGCACAGATTTCTGTTCATACACAAAATAAGTGAACTTATGACTTTAAATACAACCTCTAAATCAGACTTTATTAATTCATCCTGTTCTTTAACAAGATAATATTCATCTAGTTTATGATAAGTCAGATACCATCCAGGGTGACATATAATAAGAGAAAGAGAAAGGCCAAGTGCAGTGGCTCACGCCTGTAATCCTAGCACTCTGGGAGGCTGAGGCAGGAGGATCACTTGAGCTCAAGAGTTCAAGACCAGCCTGAGCGAGAATGAGACCCTGTTTCTACTAAAAATAGAAAAAATTAGCCAGGCGTGGTGGCGCACCTGTAGTTCCAGCTCCTGGAGAGGCTGAGGCAGGAGGATCCCTTGAGCCCAGGAGTTTGAGGTTGCTGTGAGCTAGGCTGACACCACGGCACTCTAGCCCCGGCAACAGAGCAAGACTCTGTTACCAAAAAAAAAAAAAGAGAGAGAGAGAGAAAAAAAAAGATTAAGATCATTTTTCTTTCTAGCTGTAACACTGGACAAATCACTTAACATTTCAGAGCTTATTTCCTTATCTCTCAAATAAAAATGTCGGACTAGCTGGTGTCTTGCTTCCTTCTAGTTTCAACACTCAATGACTCTCTGAAATTAGTTGAATTTCACAGAATGATATAATCTTGCTGTATGTATTCATGAAGAATGTTATGACATTCTCTGCCTGGATTGAGAAGAGGCAGCTTTGCCTGGGCCTGGAGATTGGAAGACCTGATTAGAGGCTCTGCCTTCCAGATTTGGGAGCCTCCCATTTGGAAGGGATTGGAAGGGCAGTGTTTCCTTATTGATTACGATACTTATATTCCAGAATGCTAAGCACAGAGGACCTTTCTCTAAAGCATACTATTTTTTTCTCCTAACTTTTCCCATAAGACTATAGTCGGAAGTGCCCTGAGGGAAAAGGCCCCAGCAGACTGAGCTGCAAACCTTCCCAAGGGAGGAGGGTGAGGTGGCAATCACAGCTACAGAAAGGTGGGAGATGTGATCCTTGCCATCATCTGCTTCATTCTCCCATGCCAGAGTTTATTCTCGAACCTTCTCTCACTTTCTCCCTGCAGTTGGAAAGGTCTTTCAAGTTCCTGAGAGAGGCTGAGGACCAACTAAAGGCTATTCCCCAGTTCTGTTTTCCTGATGCCAAGGATTGGACTCCTGTCCAGCAGTTTACCAGGTATGAGCTGGCATCTCCCCTTCCCACCCACAAAGACTACTGTGAGACTTGGGGATGGGGTCAGACACGGCAGATGCCGTGAGTCAGGCCTGCTGTTAAGCAGTCCTAATGGGCCCTGGCCTAGAGGTTTCCCCCCGTGGTGTTTTAAAACTTCCCTGAAGATGTGAATCACCTTGATAAGCATGCATATTTCTCAGGCCCCCCACTCAGTCTGGGGATGTGTTTGTTTCATGAGCCTCCATGAAGGTAATTCTTAGCCTGAGCAAAGTCAGGAAAACATTGCTCCTGAAACTTCCCTTTAGTAGCCTATCTAGCTGCTACTCGGATTAGGATACATTTACTTTTCTGCTTCAGCCGACGTTGTTAGATACCAGTGTTTTTATTATCAGATGTTTCAGCATTTGAGCAAACTCAGTAGGCTGTGTATCCCATGTGTGTGAGGGACAGTGTGCCCTGAAGTTGGCCCGGCAGTCTTTAAGGACCATTCAAGCCTCAAAGTTACTCTGGACAGACTGCCCCAAGAGAGCTGCACCAGACACAGTTCCAAGAGCGACACAGAACTGTCCCACTCTTCAGCTGCACCCTCACAGAGTCACATCCCCGTATCAGCAGGTGCCACCTCACGCTTATGCTCACTGAGGGCAGCACCCCAGCCCTCTTCCACCTCTTCAGCCTCAAGAGTACGTGACAGTTGTGTTTTGTACAATGGGATGGCTTGGGCGATAGAAGTATGTGAGAGCTCAGGGTGAAAAAAGAGCACCTCGTTTCCTCTCAGGACACAGTGACATTTTAGGTCTCTGCCTCCCTGACATTTACTCTTAAGCTACAGGTGACCAGCGTCGCCTCTCAGCACAGAGGTGGACAAGCGGGACAGCCCTTGGGACAGCCTCCTCTGGCATGTCCGTGGTTGCTCACTACACCTCACTGCACGAGTGGTGATGTGGCTTTTGTTTTGCCTCGTAATGCCTTTTTGTTTTCCCAACCAGTGAAACATTCTCATTTGTCTTAACTGGAGAAGACGGGAGCAGAAGGTTCGGTTACTGCCGAAGACTGCTGGTGAGTACATCCTGCTTGCCAGCGGCAAGAGCCCGAACACAGCCAGGTCAGCCTTCCTAGTCCTTTGTGAGTGAGATTCCACCATGTGCCACAGGAGAAGGAACAGGAGGAGTGGCAGGTTAATCAATGTAGTTAGAAATATGGAGAAAGATTTGGGGGCTTACCCGAGTCTTACTGGTAGGTGGGAATAATGTCTGTTTCTGTCAAAAAATATACATTTTCTCCATTGTTTTTCCTGCCAAATTTTATTAAAGAAAGGAAGGACCTTTCTTTCCTTAAGCCAAAGATTCTTTCTAATAAAACATGCTAAACAGACCCCTACCACTTAGAGAAAACATCCAGAATGGTTGCTAAGGAGAGAAGACTCGAATAATTCAAGAATGTCCCTTTCAAAGCTGTCTCCTTTAAAAGTCAGAAACTTATTCCAATGAAATGATCATACTAAAACATTTTAGAACTTGTCATCTTGAGGCCCATTCTTTTAGTGCATCTTTTTCCACTGAGAGTATAGTTGAGTCTCAGAAATAAATTGAAAAACTTTAGAGTCCAGTATAATGCATGACACATAGTAGGTATTCAGGAAATATTTGCTGAATTAATTAATAAATAAAAAGCATGGATAATTAAAAAAGTTAAATGGGTTAGTATTTGTTGATAAAATTAGAGTTAAAATAATGAGACCGATTTTCCTTTTGGTTTGAAAATCAGCTTAAAACTCAGCTTTCAAAAAGATCTTCAGAAATGATTTCATATTTTGCAATTATCATTGTAATAAACATACAGTCTCAAAGTAACTCCTTGGAAGGAACTACAGTGATTTGGGGAAACAAGTTAAGCCTCATTCCTTTATAGTTCTGTAGGCCAAATTGAGCAACTACTGTGTGCACAACGCCCTTGATTTAGGCCCCTCGGGAGAATAAAAATTGATATACCACGTGACCTGCAGTGCCTCCCAACTATAAAAGGAATTATTGATGACTACTTCCCTCCTCAAGTTTTCAAAAGCTACAATATGTGGAAACATCTGGCACATGACAGACTCTCAAAAACATTTGGGTTCTTTCCTTCCCTAAGGTTGTAACACTCATAGTTTCCTTGTGTTTCTCTCCAAAAAGCCTGGAGGCAAAGGGAAGCGTCTTCCTGAAGTTTACTGCATTGTGAGCCGCCTGGGATGCTTCAGCCTCTTCTCAAAGGTGAGAACTTGTGCCGGGCGCGGTGGCTCACGCCTGTAATCCTAGCACTCTGGGAGGCCGAGGTGGGCGGATCGTTTGAGCTCAGGAGTTCGAGACCAGCCTGAGCAAGAGCGAGACCCCATCTCTACTAAAAATAGAAAGAAATTATACGGACAGCTAAAAATATATATAGAAAAAAAATTAGCCGGGCATGGTGGCGCATGCCTGTAGTCCCAGCTACTCGGGAGGCTGAGACAGGAGGATCGCTTGAGCTCAGGAGTTTGAGGTTGCTGTGAGCTAGGCTAACGCCATGGCACTCACTCTAGCCTGGGCAATAGAGTGAGACTCTGTCTCAAAAAAAAAAAAAAAAAAAAGAAAGATTCAAAGGTGAGAACTTGGACCTCAGAGAAAGGAGGAAGGGAAGGAAAAGAGGGCCCCAAAAGGACCCAGGGAATATCTCCAATCTCCCAGGACTTGTAGAGTCTTATTCTCTACCTATTTTTGTTTGTTTGTTTGTTTTAGAGATGAGGTCTCGTTCCATAGGCCAGGCTGGAGTGCAGTGGCAGGATCCTAGCCCACTGCAGTCTCCAATTCCTGGGCTCAAGCGATCCTCCCGCCTCAGCCTCCTGAGTAGCTGGACTACAGTCACATGCCACCACGCCTGGCTTCTACCTGTCTTCCTTCCCATTTCTTTACTCTCCTCACCTCTTCCTCTGTTCTCTCATCATTGGTTCAGGAAATAAGCGCCGATGAAGGCTGGGCCCAGAAAGTGAGTGTGAGGGGGATATGGGTGCAGATCATTGTAGTTGAGGGAGGGAGGGTGGGGTGGAGGATCCTCTCACAACATTCCAGGTGTTTCACTTTCCTTCTTCTAAACATTGTCTTTTGTCATACAAGCTTTTGCTGGAAAAAAGCCACTATGATGGATGGATGGATGGATGTATATCTGTGTGTATATATGGTGTGTGTGTACATCTGTTGTGTGTGTGAAATGTATTATTTTAATACTGCTCTGAGTTTATCAAAATATGAATATAATTGGATCCTCTTTTCTGGAAAATGAGCCAGTATGTCAAGATGTACAAATTGCCATCCACCCCAGCATTCTGGATTGGTGCATATCCAGAATCATATCCTATATGATGCTGATCTCAAAAGTAGGTTTCATCCAATGTTCATTTCTTGTATTTATCAGATCTGAGTAGTCCATAAATTTATTTTAAATCCTTCTACAGTATATATTTCAGTCTGGTCTTTCTCGTGGAGAACTGACGTCCCCATACCTACTGTCCGTGGATGCACTTCCTTTCTTTTTTTCTCCATACAAATGAACAGTCACTATAATTTGTTTATTTATTGTTATTTTTTTATTTTTTATTTTAGCATATTATGGGGGTACAACTGTTTAGGTTAAATGTATTGCTTTTGCTCTGCCCGAGTCAGAGCTTCAAGTGTGTCCATCCCCCAGACGGTGCACACCGCACCCATTAGATGTGAATATTCCTATCCCCTCTTCCCCCCTCCTGCCTGCACGGCACCCGATGAATGTTATTACTAAATGTACACATAAGTGTTGATCAGTTAGTACCAATTTGATGGTGAGTTCATGTGGTGCTTATTTTTGCATTGTTGTGATACTTCACTTAGTAGAATGGGTTCCAGCTCTATCTAGCATAATACAAGAGGTGCTAGATCACCATTGTTTTTTGTGGCTGAGCAGAACTCTATGGTATACATATACCACATTTTAGTAATCCATTCATTTATTGATGGGCACTTGGGTTGTTTCCACATCTTTGCAGTTGTGAATTATGCTGCTATAAACATTCTAGTGCAGATGTCTTTTTTTCCTTTGGGTAATTGCCCGGTAATGGGATTGCCGGATTGGATGCACTTCCCTAAAGCATTTCTAAACAAAAATCTACATTCCTACCTGCAGCGTATGAGAGTTCCAGGGTCTTCATTTCCTTGCCAACACTTGTTATTTTGTCTTTTTATTAGAGTCATTGTAAGGGGTGTGAAGTGGTGTCTTGAAGTTTTGATTTGCATTTTCCTGAGGGCTACCCTCCCCTACTCCAGTGAAATTTTAATTCCACAGATAAACATATATCTGTGTAGGTACCATAGCCCATTAGAGGACTGCAAACCATGATAATATCTAGGTCTTTTCACCCCTTTGGGGCAATATTGCTCCCATTGAGAATGCATGTCTTAGCCCAGTAAGTCACAGGGCCAAAGTCAAAGTCAAAGATCTGAGGAACTATACTTCACCCTTTCGTGGAAGGAACTGCAAAGTCACATGGCAAAAGGAGTGGACACACAAAGAGGAGGAGAATTGAGGCCAATAATGCATAAGGCCAGAGAGCCTGTAATGTAAGTTTTGGCCTGAGGAGGACTGCAGGGCTTCCTGTAATTCCTGCATCACTGGCAGGCCCACTTCATCTAGAACTGAGCTGTGCCTCGGTGCCCTGACTTCAGAATAGCTGAGCTGCCTTTCTGACCCTTGCAGATCTTGGATGAGGTTGAAAAAAGACGAGGCATCTCTCCTGCCCTGGTGCAGCCCCTCATGAGGAGTGTCATGGAAGCCCCCTTCCCAGCCCTGGGCAAAACCATCCTTGTCAAGAACTTCTTGCCAGGTTCAGGAACTGAGGTAAGCTGCCAGATTCCTTCTTTCTCCTCAGGAGGGATGGCCCAGACAGCCAAGTCCCAGGGCGGGGGCTGGCTTTCAGTGCTGTGGAATTCAGTGGTGGCCTCTCACCGCTCATCGGCTGTCCCAGATCACTCATCCTAAGTTCCACCCTCAGCCCAGTGCAGCCAGCCCAGGCTTCTGCCCCAGGGAGCAGGCCCAGACACTGTGCTGCGGCAGTGCAGGTGTTTCCTTGCATGACACTGGCTTCGGGTTAGGGACATGCACTGAACATCCTTAACTTCTCTTAGTAGCCCATTGCCATTTATAGATTTTACTTGAACCTATTTACATTTTGGTCTGTATCACCTCTACAACTTTATAATGTAAAACAGATTCTTCTCAGGGAAGACGAGCTCAGGTACTGCTTTTTATTCATCTTAGACTTTGAAGCATGTCCCTTCCTTGGCTGGGTTGGGGTTCAATGAAGGAGTTTGTTTTTATCCTTCCTTCTCCCTTTACGTGGCTCAGTGGACATCAAAGACGGATCCCACTCAGCCCTGAGTCCCTAGTTCTAGAGGCCCTCCGAAAACGAGGGCTGCTCTGGAGACGAAGGAGGGATGAGGATGAGTCTGGGACACTCTGGAACAACACAGTTTCCCAGCACGGAGAGCAACAGCCTCCCTGTTGCCAAGGAACCGAAAGCTTTGCTATACCAGATGCAGATGGCTTGGCCAGCGGAGGTAGCTGGGAGGTTAACTGTGAGGAAGCCCCCTGTGGGGACAGCATGGTGCAGCTGCTGCGCTGAGGTTGAATTTAGCCTCTGCTCGCTGTGAAGGAGGCAGCTATTTAAAGAGAAAAAACGTGCACATGAGTACCAATGTGAGAGGAATTCAGGAACATTTCGACAAGTACAGAGTAAGAAGGTATACACACGGAGCATCAAAGCTGTAAAGACACAGTACCAGACAGCGGCTGGAGTGGGGGTGGGGTTCATTAAGAAACGCCTTCCCTACGGGGCGAGTCTCAGAAGTGCTGCTCAGAGCTGCTGGCCATTCTGCACAAGCCTGTGATTTCGCTTCAGCAGGTAATAGTCCCTCATGAGACGCAGATGCTTCCACTGGGACTTTAAGGGACAGGACAGTTTTCAACCATCATAGAACTCTTCATGGGGGGCCAGATATGCTGTTGCCAGGTAGAGCCTCCTGGCCATTCTGGGCCACTGTTCCTGCCATCCTCTCTCCTCACCTCCATCGGAACTGTCCTCAGTGTGTTAGCTGACTGTGAGATGCTTGCTTCCCTTCCCCAGTCTCCTGGGATCTTTCTTTTCCCCAATCCCTTGTGTTTTCCTTTTTTCCTTCCTTTTTCCCCTGCCAGCGGGTCACCCCGACTGAGGATCTCAGAGCCCCAGTCCCTCACGGCTGCTCCTGTTCCCTGGCAGGTGATTGAACTGTGCCGCCCACTGGACTCCCGGCTGGAACACGTGGACTTTGAGTCTCTCTTCTCCTCTCTCAGCGTCCGCCACCTGGTCTGTGTTTTTGCGTCCCTGCTTCTGGAAAGGAGGGTCATCTTCATTGCAGACAAGCTCAGGTACCAGCCTTGGCTACTTTTGCTGAAGTGTTTACGCGACAGTCAGTCTTGGACTCTAGGGGCTGTAGAGCAGGTGATTGCCGGGATTGAAGATTGGCTCCTGTGGGAGCGGCTAGACGGGGTTGGTGAGGCTGCTCTGCCGCACACTAGTTCTCTGGGACTTGGCCTGCTTTCCACGCACTCTGCTGTGTGCCAGGCACGCCACTGTGTGGCAGGGAAACAGATTAAAGATGCAGACCTGTCCTCAAAAGTTCTCCGTGCAGTGGGAGAACAGAGAAGTAAGCAGACTGTACAGGACCGTGTTGCAAAGGCAGGGGGAGGCAGTAAGTTCTGGAAACTGAAGGAAGATGAGTTCTGAGTGCCAAGACTCAGAGGGAGAGGTAAGCACATTCCAGGCCGCAGGAGCCGCCTCTGCAGCGGTAAGGTGATGAAGGCTGAGCATGTCACCTTCAGAAACTGCAAAGCAGTTCACACGGCTAGAGCAGAGAGAGGAAGATGGGGGCCGGGGGGCCGGGGCTAAGCCGGCAGAAGAGACAGAGGCCAGTTCAGGGAAGGCTGCATGGTCGTTCTCAAAAGCACAGGCTCGTCCTAAAGGCACCCCTTCCCTCACTGTGAAAGTAAATCCCACCTTATCGCACACACATGCTCACTGCCCAGTAGGATGCCACCCACGTCCCAGTGAACACGTTCAGCGACTTGCAAAGGCCACATCACAAATCAAAGAAGATCATGGAAGGAAATGCAGTTAGGGATTTGGTTAATTGTGAACTTCTAAAAAAAGAAGAATTCCTTGCATTTTCATCATTTCAAAATACCGAATCAGAGCCTTTTTCGCTTTGGAACTGAGGGCACAGAAGCGTGAGGGCGGCTGCAGCTCCAGGGAGGGCTGAGATGTGGGGCCAGCCAACCGGGAGAAGCCGATGAGGCCACCTGAGAAGTTCATCTGGAAAGATGCAATGCCAAAAACAAAAAAACTGAAACACTGTGGTTTGGAGAGGAAATATGACTGAACTATGGAAAACAAAAGGAAGAAGAAAAAAAGGGATAGAAGAATGGAAAGGACACAATGTATCAACATGGGATTCACCAGGAGGCGTGGTGGGAAGTAGCCATCCAGCCCTCTCCTCCTGCCACCCCCCTGCGCAGCTGGTCACCTTTATGATGCTCCTCTTTGGACGGCAGCCATTTGGCCTTTCCCAGCCTGCTCCCACCCTAGTTTTTAGTTAGCTATTCACTTTTAAATGTCGTGGTTATTGTACTCCCTGTGCACTTTTGTCAGCTCAGGAAGCAGGCCCTGTCTTTAAGCTGCAGCTGGTGCTAGGCACTGGGCAGCTCTCCAAGCTCCCCGGGCACTGGGGAATTCAGACAGGGAGTTCTCAAGGTTGGGGCCCTGGAAGCTCAGGATGAGTAATAACCGTTCAGGGACCAGGATCAGATTTCATCAGCAGTATAGTCTCTGTCTTTATCCTCTGGAACCCCTGCTCCCTCTCTCCCCTAGTAGTAGAATTCTCAGGCTTGGATTTGGGGGAGGGGGGAGCAATGGATTTAAGAAAGGCCTAGACTAGCAGTGGAAGTAAAGAAGGAAACCGAGGGACCACCAGGAGTGGAGGTGGGGACAAACAGTCCCTGGGGAGCTTGCGTCTGGGATGAAGACGTTAGACTGGGGTGGGCCCGGCCTGAGAGCCGGGGAGGGGAATAGTGCCCCAACCCCCCCAGGCTTCCTCCAGGGAGAACAGAAAGTATCAGTGATTTTTCTGGTCAAAGAACTCTGAATAAAAAGATGGGAACAGAAGAGGGGAGTGAGCCTTGTCAAAGACAAACACATCCCTGAGGGGCAGCGCAGGCAGGGAGACACCTGGAGATGCTCACTACTAAGCTCTCTAGGGGAGGACTTGGCCGCCTCTGCCCTTTCCCCTGGACAGATTTCCGGGTTGACAGGTTGGATGCTGGGCCAGTCCCTCCTGCAGAGCTGCTGTCATGAGAGACAAAGAAAGAATGAGTGGGTCCCAGCAGCCGGGCATGGCCCCTGCCCCGTCCCCTGGGCCTGGCCGGTTCCCAGCCCCACTCTCTGCCCTGCTTTGGGGGCCCCTTGAAGGAGGAGAGAAGTCACAGGCACGGTCTGACAGGAGGGATTTTGGAATGTCTGTCCTCACCCCACCTTCCATGGTGCCTGGCATTCTGCCCTTAGAGATTTAATTTAGTCTTTTCAAACAGCGCACGCCGGGAGAGGGTCAGACGCCAGCTGTGGCTGCGGGCACATGGTGCCCACCAGGGGTTTGCTCTTGCATCAGCTGCCAGATGTCAGGCACTGTGGAGATGGGATTGTCATAGGGGTGGAGGAGACAGCTGGAACATTGATAATTTAATTTTGGTGGCCTCCTCGGAGCCAGGGCCAGAGCCAGGCGATGGTGCTGTCATTGTGTGTGTGCATGTGTGTGTGTGTGTGTGTGTGTGTGAGAGAGAGAGAGAGAGAGAGAGAGAGAAATACCTTTAATTGAGGTTTCAGACCCTTGATAGCTTTCAGACGTGCACTCCCTGTCTCATCACACAGGGAGGTTTCCTAGAGTAGGGAGGACTCCTGAACATCCTCAGCCATTGGCCCGGGGTCTCCTTATTTCTGAGACACAGGGGTGGTCTGAGCTCAGACCCCTTATGGCTCTGACTTTCTGGGGTTCGGGTCTTGTTTTCCCTGAAGGCAGCCCTCACTTTTCCTGTTACAAATGGCTCGGCATGCTCTCGGTCCTGCCCGATGAATTTGCTTTCCATCCTGCACTAGTTCCATGCAGACCTGAAGAGATGGAAAAATAAATGCATGAAGTCCCAAAGAATTCTCAGACAGGAAGAGACGAAAACAAAGAGTGAGCAAACCTGGTGAGAAGAACAGCAGTGATGAACGTGGAGCTCTCGGGCTCCACCCGAGAGTCTGACCCATGTCATTTCGTGCTCCATGCTCCGTAGCCCTGTCAGATAGCGGCTGTTATCAGGAAACTAAACGGCACGCAGAGCTCCAGTCACTTTGCTCAAGGAAGCAGGGAGTAGGAGAGCTGCTTGACTCGGAAAAGAGGGCGGAGATGAGCCGGGCCCTGGCGTCTGGGGCCCTGTCTGCAGAGCGGTATAAGGAGAGTCTCTAGAACAGGCCCTAGGGAACCCCTCTGTGCTTGACAGTCAGGTCACAGCTGTCACTGAGAAGTCTGCTTTTCTCTTCACGGGCCCCCTTCCCTCCCTTACAGCCTTGGGCCTCCCAGCAGGGGTCCCAGTGAGGTAGGGGGGACTGGGTGACCCCTAAAGTCTCTCCCAGCTCAGAAATTCCCTGACTCCATGGGCCAGAGTGCTCCAGGCTCCTGGGACTGTGCTCCATGAAATTCCCTGAAATTCCTGACTGCATGGTTCAGGTGGAGGGATCTGTATCCACCTTCATTTGTCTGATTTATGAGAAAGCAACTGTAGGAAATTGAAGGGTTCCTTGGCCAGGCCATGAACAACAAGAGGTTAGGGACTGGCTGGGCGCGGTAGCTCACGCCTGTAATCCTAGCACTCTGGGAGGCTGAGGCGGGAGGATCGCTCAAGGTCAGGAGTTTGAGACCAGCCTGAGCAAGAGCGAGACCCCTGTCTCTACTAAAAAATAGAAAGAAATTAGGCCGGGCGCGGTGGCTCACGCCTGTAATCCTAGCACTCTGGGAGGCCGAGGTGGGCGGATCGTTTGAGCTCAGGAGTTCGAGACCAGCCTGAGCAAGAGCGAGACCCCATCTCTACTAAAAATAGAAAGAAATTATATGGACAGCTAAAAATATATATAGAAAAAAAATTAGCCGGGCATGGTGGTGCATGCCTGTAGTCCCAGCTACTCGGGAGGCTGAGACAGGAGGATCGCTTGAGCCCAGGAGTTTGAGGTTGCTGTGAGCTAGGCTGACGCCACGGCACTCACTCTAGCCTGGGCAACAGAGTGAGACTCTGTCTCAAAAAAAAAAAAAAAAAAAAAAATAGAAAGAAATTAGTCGAACAACTAAAAATATATAGAAAAAATTAGCCGGGCATGGTGGCACATGCCTGTGGTCCCAGCTACTCGGAGGCTGAGGCAGGAGGATCACTTAAGCCCAAGAATTTGAGGTTGCTGTGAGCTAGGCTGACGCCATGGCACTCTAGCCCTGGGCAACAGAGTGAGACTCTGCCTCAAAAAAAAAGAGGTTAGGGACCAATGGGCTGCTGCAAGTTGTCTGACCAGGAACCTTCTGTGCAGAGGCCTTCAGCACACATCTCAGCTGGTGCCCTCCCGCGCTGCACATGCACTGATTCCTGGCCCTGTGCGGCCAAGAGTGGGAGAGCGCCTCCTTACTCCCCTCATTTCCCATCAGGATCCCCACTCTTAGTGAGACCACAGAACAGGGCATGAGAACAGGACATGTCACAAACGCAGTGAGCTGCCCCATGACATCCCAGAGGGGACATTTGCCTGCTTGGGGTCTGTCATCACCACCCCCAGCCCTCTCCCCCACAAACACAATCTGTTTACTCCTCATTGCTCGAGTCTCCCCACTGCAAGCGGAAACAGCAGGGAGTCATGGCAAATATTGTATGAGTTAGAAGAGGGTTTTAAGTTGAGCCAAAAATCTATCCAATTTAGAATAACATTTTTGCTGCGTTTCATCTTTGGGATGGACACTGAGTGTTCCTAAGGGCTCTGTCAAGCCAAAGTTTGACAGATGGAAAAGAAAGAATGTTGTTGTGATGGCTTGTTCTGTTGTCATAACAACCCAGATAAATATTTCTCTATACCCTTGTCTTTATTTTCCCCATGATAAACATTTTGTTTTTTAGTTTACTCACTTCAATTCCCAAAAGTTTTGGCTAAACCTGCAGACAATGGTGAATAATAGAGTCAGAGCTGCACATAAACAAGTTTGTACAGAAGTTTTAGATGGGACAAGGGTTTTAATATTCAAGAAATTTAGTTTTTGGCCCAGGCGCTGTGGCTCACACCTGTAATCCTAGCACTCTGGGAGGCCGAGGCGGGAGGATCGCTCGAGGTCAGGAGTTCGAGACCAGCCTGAGCAAGAGTGAGACCCCATCTCTACTAAAAAATAGAAAAAAATTATCTGGACAACTAAAAATATATAAAAAAAATTAGCTGGGCATGGTGGTACATGCCTATAGTCCCAGCTACTCGGGAGGCTGAGGCAGAAGGATTGCTTAAGCCCAGGAGTTTGAGGTTGCTGTGAGCTAGGCTAACGTCACAGCAGGTTAGCCCGGGCAACAGAGTGAGACTCTGTCTCCAAAAAAAAAAAAAAAAAATTTACTTTTTATCATTTTGTAGTACATTGAACCATATAAACCAAATGATAAGTAGGATTAAGTGGTCAAATCTTGACAAACACTGGACAAACCTTGGCTTTGACATATGGGTAACTCACAAATAAGTTCATATGTAGCTGTGCATTTTCATCCTTTTGTTTGTTCTTTTTGGTTCATTTTTAATCAGTTTCCATAGGCTTAAATGAGAGTCCCATATCCTCTCTAGATTTGGTTGCACCCAGCAACATTCACCATCTCAGAAGAAGGTTGGGTTTGTGAGCTTCCCTTCTCTAAGGAGAAGAGTTTGCCCAAGGCCTACACACCTGAAATGTCAGCAGCTGCCACCTTGCTGCTCTAGCATCCAAAATACTATTAATAGTTCAGAAGTCTGGCTAGTCCTCAGAGTGGTTGACAGTCTTAGAGTTAAATACATTTAATTCACAAAAGTCCTATGAAAAATACAATTTTAATAGTATAATAGTACAATCTGATTACATACTAAGTATTAACCACCTATTTTCACATATGAACACCAAGAAGATACCATTTTGGTATCTTTAGAGACTAGCATAGCCACAAACACTGCCATCTCCTAATCTAAACCCAACACTATTGTATTCTGGGGCTGGAAGCTTATCCCAGTTCTTCTCTTGGGGTCAGACCCCCCCAGGCTGTGCTGGCTTGGCCTCTGCAAACTCCCCTCTTGGACTTAACTGTTGCAACTCGAAACCTCTCAGACACGTTCCTCTATTAGCTTCTCAGAGTGAGATGTCACCATCATTCTTCTGTCTTGTGTCTGCTGAGGAGACCTAGAATCACCTTCCCATGGTTCTTTTTACAGCCTCGACAGGAAGCCTCTGTTTCCAGTTCCTGGACTTTGCTCTGTCTTATAGATTTGTAGTTTGCAGATATTAAAGCTAGAAGGACATTAGAGATTATCTGGTCTACTTACTTATTTCACAGGCAAAGAATCTGAGGCCTCAAGAAGTTAAGGGCTTTATCTAAGATCACACAGGAAGTAACAGAACTAGTTTTCTTTAAAAAAAAAAAAAAGGCCTATATTAATGCTTTTCTTTTTTTGAGACAAGGTCTTACTGTGTCACCCACGCTGAAGTGCAGTGATGTCATCATAGCTCACTGCAGCCTTGAAGGCCTGGGCCCAAGCCATCCTCCTGCCTCAGCCTCCACAGTAGCTGGGACTACAGGTGTGTGCCACCATGCCCAGCTAATTTTTTTTTTTAATTTTTTGTAGAGAGGAGGTCTCACTTTGTTGCCCAGGGTGGCAGAGTGGTCCTGAACCCCTGGCCTCAAGCAATCCTTCTGCCTCAGACTTCCACAGTGCTGGGATTACAGGCGTGAGCCACCATGCCCACCCTGAACTAGTTTTCTCAAGGCCCAGCCTATGTTCTTTTTAAATTTTGTGGCACATTACTTCAGAGTTGCAAGGACAGTGATGGAAACGTGGCAACCACTGCATGGTGACACCCAGCTCCCGGTAGTTTCCGCTAGGCCCCAGGCCAGACCTGCGTTTACCTTTCACTCGTGTTCCTGGGAATGCTGCTCCAGCAGGAGAGGCACTTCACTCGGGATGCTAAGGGATACTGACTGAATCACCTTCCAGTTCCTGAGGTGTTTGTCTAATTAGGGGAACTCATCATTTACTTTTCTAGTCACATCTCAGAGGCAGCTCTGTGCTGGACTCTGACTAGTCCGTAGTCAGTCAGAAGCCTGCTGAGCACAGGAATCCCAAGGATGGCAAAGAGGCTTCGTAGCAACCAGAACTGAAGCATCTTCTCTGGGAGAACTCAAGCATCCAGAATAATGTTCCAACCCTCAGGAACCACCACCTAATAGCAAAACATTCCGGGACCTGACCCTTCTCACCTGTGACCCACCTACCTCCCACTGGGGCCTTCTCTTCCCTGCCCCACTTCTGTACAATTGATTGCAGCTGCGGGAGCTGGCCTTTCCCTCCTCCACCCACACTGTAATGCGAGCCAGCTTCCTGGGACTTCCTTCAAAACTCTGCCTCTCCGCCTGCTGGCAGATGCTCTCTGAGCTTGCTTGAAGAGTTGTCCTTAGCATGCCCAGACCCACTGCCTATTCCTAAGGGACCACCAAGTCCTAGCTGTGCCTACCCCCAAGAGGGCTCCCCTGGCCTTCACAAGTCAGGGAATAAAATTTCATTAGCACTTGCAGCGGTGATTGAGAAAAAGACATAAGCTCCACTGAAAATAATCCTTCATTTTCTCCTCTACCACTTACTTTGGGGGAAGAGCTGCCACGAACAGTATTATTTGCAGAACTTGGCCTTTCCTTTTGTGTTTCACAGGCAGAATTGTTTTTAGA